>NC_090935.1:423110238-424360238 GCF_040938575.1 Ambystoma mexicanum
TCATCCAGTGTAACGACATGACTGTGAAGATACCTGTCAGCATACAGAGTGAGGTACCAGGACGCGTACTGTTGGGTAACGATTTAAAAACTCTCGGAGTTGTATCGCATACTCCCAGACCTCCTAGTAAACGGTTACAGGAGCTAACCAGACCCGCAAGAGAGAGGACCATGCGCGGTACTCTCCAGGAGATGATGAAGAAAGAAATCACTCCTGCTCCACTGGAATTATCGGCCGCTGTCTCCAAGAAATCAGAAGCGAAAGGGAAACCTAAGACTTCTATCCCGAAACCAGCAGCCAGCATTCCAGTGCAGCCAACACGGACTTCCCCGCAGTTGTCCAAATTTACACCCGTAACTCCACCTCCAGCCGAGGCTGAGAGGGAGGTACAACCCTGTGTGGTATAATTAGACTCTGAGGAAGAGCTAATGGAAGGCCAGGAACTCATTGGAGATCTGGATCCTGTTGACCATCCTGAGCTGCAGTCTTTACTGGCAGAAGGTGGACCCAGCAGGGCAAACTTCAGTAAGGGACCGAGAGAATGTCCAACTCTGGAAGGTCTTCGCCACCAGGCAGAAGCTCAGGCTGAAGGGCAAGAGCCTGGGAAATACAGGTTGCACTGGGAAGATGGCCTCTTCTACAGTGAACCGACCGCGTCTGCACCTGGAGACTACAAACGACTTGTAGTACCCCAAGAGAACAGACCACAGTTCTTGCAGTTAGCCCACTAGATTCCTTTGGCTGGTCACTTGAGTTTCAAGAAGACTAAGGAAAGGCTCTCTCTCTATTTCTATTGGCCAAAGATGGGGGCCGAAGTAGAAAAACACTGCAGGAGCTGCCACACCTGCCAGACCTCTGGTAAGGTTGGCTCCAAAAATGTGGCACCATTAGTGCCTCTCCCAGTTGTGGGAGTCCCATTTGAGAGAGTAGGGATTGACATTGTTGGTCCCCTTGATCCTCCAACATCCTCAGGCAACAGGTTTATTCTTGTTGTAGTAGACCATGCTACTAGGTATCCTGAGGCAATTCCTATGAGGACTGTTACAGCTCCGGCTGTGGCTAAGGCCCTCCTTGGTATTTTTACTAGGGTCGGGTTTCCTAAGGAAGTAATCTCTGACAGGGGGTCAAACTTTATGTCCCACTACATGAAAGCCATGTGGAAAACCTGTGGAGTTACTTACAAGTTCTCAACGGCGTACCACCCCCAAACCAATGGGTTGGTAGAACGGTTCAACCGAACCATGAAGAGCATGATAGGTGCTTTAGAGGAACCCCTTAAGCGTAAGTGGGACCTTCTACTGCCATGCCTTCTCTTTGCTTATAGAGAAGTCCCTCAGGAAGGCGTAGGTTACTCGCCCTTCGAACTACTCTATGGTCATCGCATCAGAGGTCCATTGGCCCTGATTAAGGAGGGGTTGGAGAGTGCTCCTTCCCCCAAGCCAGTCAGAGTGACTGACTACGTGATAGGTCTCCGGAGGAGAATGTCGCACATGATGACGGAAGCAAGCGATAACTTGAAAGCTGGACAAGCATTGGTCAAGCACTGGCACGATCAAAAGGCTAACATGGTTGAGTTCGCTCAAGACCAGCTCGTTCTCGTTATGATCCCAACAAGGCAGAGGGCCTTGCAAGATAAGTGGATGGGACCCTTCCGAGTAGTGGGTAAACTCGGAGAGGTTAACTATCTGGTGGACTTGGGCAATCCCAAGGAGGCTCCGACAGTCTTTCACACCAACCGACTTAAAGCGTATGTCTCACGACCTGATGTAGGAGCGTTGCTTCTAGAGTCATCCGAGGAAGAAGAAGAGAGTGAAGCTCTTCCGGATCTCCTCAGAGGCTTACCTTTAGACGAAACAATTGAAGGAGTAAATCTCTCCTCCAATCTGACACCCGAGCAACAAGACGAGTGCAAATCTATGTTGAATCAGTTTGCCTCTCTGTTCTCGCTTTCACCAGGCTTGACCCCTTGGGGCCAGCACGACATACTCACTGGTGACTGTCTGCCAGTCAAAAGCAGAGGATACCGCATGTCAGAAAAAGTACGAACCCACATCAAAGGTGAGGTCAGCAAGATGCTCGATCTCGGGGTAATAGAGCCCTCTACTAGTCCATGGTCTAGCCCAGTTGTGTTAGTACCAAAGGCCGGATCTAAAGAACTTAGATTCTGCGTGGATTATAGAGCTCTTAATGCAGTCACCAAGACTGATGCCCACCCTTTGCCAAGAACAGATGAGTTGGTGGATAAACTTGGCGCCGCCAAGTTCCTCAGCACATTTGACTTGACGTCAGGCTATTGGCAAATAGCCCTGACAGACCATGCCAAGGAGAAAACTGCATTTTCTACCCCCGTTGGCTTATACCAGTTTAAGGTAATGCCTTTCGGATTGAAGAATGCACCTGCTAAGTTTCAACGGATGGTAAACCAGGTTCTGAATGGGATGGAGGACTTCTGCATGGCATACTTGGATGACATCGCAGTGTTCAGCAATTCCTGGGAAGAACATGTAACCCACCTGAGAGATGTTTTGCAGGCTCTTGGACGAGCCAATCTGACCATAAAGGCGAGCAAATGCCAAATTGGACAGAGTAAGGTAGTCTATCTTGGGCATGAGGTAGGCGGTGGAGAAATAAGGCCTTTGCTCAGTAAAATTGAAGCTGTGCAAAATTGGACAACACCGACTACTCAAACCCAGGTGAGAGCCTTCCTAGGCCTCACTGGGTATTACAGGAATTTCATAGAGAACTATGGGACCATAGCTTCTCCACTGAATGTCATCTCCTCGCCCAAATTTCCTAAAAAGGTTAAATGGAACGAGGAGTGCAATCAGGCTTTTGAAAACCTGAAAAAGGCTCTTTGCCAAGCCCCAGTACTCAGAGCTCCTGATTACCGCCAACACTTCATTGTGCAGACAGATGCTTCCAATGTAGGGATAGGTGGCGTACTCAGTCAACTGGATGGGAAAGGTAATGGAGCACCCCGTTTGCTTCATCAGCCGCAAGCTGAAGGATCCTGAAACAAGGTGGGCAACAATCAAAAGAGAGTGCTTTGCTATTGTGTGGGCTCTGAAGAAGTTTAGGCCGTACTTGTATGGTTCTACTTTCGTCATTCAGACTGACCACCAACCCTTGAGATGGTTAATGCAAATGAAAGGGGAAAACCCAAAACTATTGAGATGGTCGATCTGCCTGCAAGGGTTTGATTTCACCATTGAGCACAGGTCAGGGTGTCACCACCAAAATGCTGATGGTCTCTCTAGGATGTATATCATCGACTAGAGGTATGAGATTCATCCAGGAGTGGATTAAATCCTCCTGTCCCTTAGTCTGGGGGGGGGCGAGTGTTAGGGAGAATTCTCTGTTTAGGCTGAATTTCCTAACCTAGTGAGTCCCCCAGCAGCTTTGCTGGATTTCTGGAGTTTGTTTTTTTCCATCCTGCCAAGAGTGAGACTCTTTTCCTCCCACTCTTGGACATGTATGTGTGTAATTCCTTTGAATGTCAATGTGTTCTATGGGCTATGGGGTCTTTTACTCCATAGGGTCTCATATGTTTTTCTATGTGTGTTACACCGCACCCTACGTGCCGTAACACTGGGGCGTCCCAGCGGACCCCCACCATAGACTCCATACCCGGGGACTGACTACTGTCTCCCCGGGCATGTAAAGTCACCATTGGCTTTACTAGACCTAAATTTACTAACAGAACTAGTACAGACCATCTTATTGTGGACGTACTAGTAGGGGTAATTCGATTACTCCTGGATCTGTTACTCGAGGGGGCACTGTCCCGTCCCCCCTCGTCGAGTTTTGGCTGGTGGAAGTGGAACCTACTTGTTATGTTCGACCCCGAACATAACCCTATGGGATTCGTCCCATTGTTGGAGATTGATACTTTTTCTCGTTAATCTCTAACCTACCACCGATCTACTTATCTTAAATAAGTTTATCGGATGGTATTTTCTGCCAGAACTCGGTTTGTAAAATGGTGTCTGTGTTCATCTCTGTGACTCCTAAACCAAAGGTCGAGCCCTTTGTTCCACTTTTGGCGGGCTCTGTACAGAGACCCTCCAAAGTGGTGCCATTCTGTCTGGGTTACCACAGGGGTGTGGGAGGGTGTTTAGGCACCCTGGACCGAGTTGCCTTGCCAACTCCGGTCGCACTCTGGAGTGATTGGCCCAAGTGGTGAGCCTTCCCGCTCACCACTTAGTATGTGTTGATTGACAGCTAGGCTGAATGAATGGGGGTTTTCTGCATAAAAGCAGGGCTTTTGGGACTGGATCTTCAGAAGTCGCCACAGGACCTAAGAATCCGATGAGGGTAACGCTGAGCCGACCTGCACGACGACACCTCCGGTGGAGCCCTGCGGAACCGACTCACCACTTCCCGACGACAGAGGAGATCTCCCTGCCGGAGAGTCTCTTCCCCTGGCTGGTGGGAACAACCAGTCCCCTTTGCTTTTTATTGGCCTCAGGACGCAGTGGTCGAATTGCCCGTGCAGAGCGCCTCGGCAACCGGATAGCCACTACCCCTGTACCGCGACCAAAAGGTGGTGCCTTGTGACGGAGCACTCCGCGGCTGGTCTCTTCCCTGGTGGTGCACCGGACTTCACTTTTCTTCGACGACGAGAACATCTCTACTCTTGGCAAAGACCCGACGTGCATCCACCACCAGGAACAACTGCCCCCGCCGGAGCTGCCCTCCACAACAAGGTACCGTGTCCGCCTGGCTTCCCTTTCGTTCGGTTCGAGTGAGGTGTCTTAATCCTCTCCGTTCCGCTGGGTCGCCTCCAAGCTTTGCTCATTCTTTGTTCTGAACTGGTTCAATCTGCCGATAACAATTTGCTATAAAGACTTGAATGCATCTCCACTAGAGACTTTTTTGGGACATCGTGCCTTGCCTCTCTCCGAGTGGGCCTGGCCTCTGAACTTCATGATCTATGGTGATTCATGCCTTCCTGCCTTGCATTTTATCCGCGTAGGATTGAACTGTGTTGATTTCATAACCTGCCTATCTTTTTCTCTCCCTTCCTAACTAATATTCGAGTGTCATCTAGGTTGAGGTATACACCTCTGTCTGAAAATAAGTGGTACCGGTAGAACCTAGAGTTGTCGAAATATTGCTAGGGGGATTGATCTTTTCTTCTTCGTAGAGTAATTGTGTTTGATTTGTTTGCCGTGATAGTGCTATAGTGTTTTTTCATAGATGTTCTGTTATAAATAAATACCTTAATATCTTTACACTAAGCCTCGTTGCGTGTTTGCTTGTCTTGCTGTGAAGAATTGCCCTATTTTGTATACTCCACATACTGCTCAACTTTTCTTGAGGGAAGTCTGACTGCTCAGCCGCAGCTACCAAGTGAATCTGTGTGGTACAGACTGCTACCAAGTGGGTTCACCGCCAAACGCCTGTAGTCCTAAATCTTTTGCAGTGGTCCCAGAGGGAACTGCACAGGTTTCCGCCTAACACCCACTACATGAAGGCCATGTGGAAAACCTGTGGAGTTACTTACAAGTTCTCCACAGCTTACCACCCACAAACCAATGGGTTGGTAGAACGGTTCAACCGAACCATGAAGAGCATGATAGGTGCTTTAGAGGAACCCCTTAAGCGTAAGTGGGACCCTCTACTGCCATGCCTTCTCTTTGCTTATAGAGAAGTCCCTCAGGAGGGAGTAGGTTATTCTCCCTTCGAACTTCTCTATGGTCATCCCGTCAGAGGTCCATTGGCCCTGATTAAGGAGGGGTTGGAGAGTGCTCCTTCCCCCATGCCAGTCAGAGTGACTGACTACGTGATAGGTCTCCGGAGGAGAATGTCGCACATGATGACAGAAGCAAGCGATAACTTGAAAGCTGGACAAGCATTGGCCAAGCATTGGCACGATCAAAAGGCTAACATGGTTGAGTTCGCTCAAGACCAGCTCATTCTCGTTATGATCCCAACAAGGCAGAGGGCCTTGCAAGACAAATGGATGGGACCCTTCAAAGTTGTGGGTAAACTCGGAGAGGTCAACTATCTGGTGGACTTGGGCAATCCCAAGGAGGCTCCGACAGTCTTCCACACCAACCGACTCAAAGCGTATGTATCCCGACCTGATGTAGGAGCGTTGCTTCTAGCATCATCCGAGGAAGAAGAAGAGAGTGAAGCTCTTCCGGATCTCCTCAGAGGCTTACCTTTGGATGAAAAAATTGAAGGAGTAAATCTCTCTTCCAATCTGACACCCGAGCAGCAAGAAGAGTGCAAATCTATGTTAAATCAGTTTGCCTCTCTGTTCTCGCTTTTACCAGGCTTGACCCCTTGGGGCCAGCATGACATACTCACTGGTGACTATCTGCCAGTCAAAAGCAGAGGATACCGAATGTCAGAAAACGTACGAACCCACATCAAAGGTGAGGTCAGCAAGATGCTTGATCTCGGGGTAATAGAGCCCTCTACTAGTCCATGGTCTAGCCCAGTTGTGTTAGTACCAAAGGCCGGATCTAAAGAGCTTAGATTCTGCGTGGATTATAGAGCTCTTAATGCAGTCACCAAGACTGATGCCCACCCTTTGCCCAAAACAGATGAGTTGGTGGATAAACTTGGCGCCGCCAAGTTCCTCAGCACATTTGACTTGACGTCAGACTATTGGCAAATAGCCCTGACAGATCAAGCCAAGGAGAAAACTGCATTTTCTACCCCCGTTGGCTTATACCAGTTTAAGGTAATGCCTTTCGGATTGAAGAATGCACCTGCTACGTTTCAACGGATGGTAAATCAGGTTTTGAACGGGATGGAGGACTTCTGCATGGCATACTTGGATGACATAGCAGTGTTCAGCAATTCCTGGGAAGAACATGTAACCCACCTGGGAGATGTTTTGCAGGCTCTTGGACGAGCCAATCTGACCATAAAGGCGAGTAAATGCCAAATTGGACAGAGTAAGGTAGTCTATCTTGGACATGAGGTAGGAGGTGGAGAAATAAGGCCTTTGCTCAGTAAGATTGACGCTGTGCAAAATTGGACAACACCTACTACTCAAACCCAAGTGAGAGCCTTCCTAGGCCTCACTGGGTATTACAGGAATTTCATCGAGAACTATGGGACCATAGCTTCTCCACTGAATGTCATCTCCTCGCCCAAATTTCCTTAAAAGATTAGATGGAACGAGGAGTGCAATCAGGCTTTTGAAAACCTGAAAAAGGCTCTTTGCCAAGCCCCAGTACTCAGAGCTCCTGATTACCGCCAACACTTCATTGTGCAGACAGATGCTTCAAATGTAGGACTAGGTGCCGTACTCAGTGAACTGGATGGGAAAGGTAGGGAGCACCCCGTTTGCTTCATCAGCCGCAAGCTGAAGGATCCTGAAACAAGGTGGGCAACAATCGAAAGAGAGTGCTTTGCTATCGTGTGGGCTCTGAAGAAGTTTAGGCCGTACTTGTATGGTTCTACTTTTGTCATTCAGACTGACCACCAACCTTTGAGATGGTTAATGCAAATGAAAGGGGAAAACCCGAAACTATTGAGATGGTCATATGCCTGCAAGGGTTTGATTTCACCATTGAGCACAGGTCAGGGTGTCACCACCAAAATGCTGATGGTCTCTCTAGGATGTATGTCATCGACTAGAGGTATGAGATTCATCCAGGAGTGGATTAAATCCTCCTGTCCCTTAGTCTGGGGGGGGGGCGAGTGTTAGGGAGAATTCTCTGTTTAGGCTGAATTTCCTAACCTAGTGAGTCCCCCAGCAGCTTTGCTGGATTTCTGGAGTTTGTTTTTTTCCATCCTGCCAAGAGTGAGACTCTTTTTCTCCCACTCTTGGACATGAATGTGTGTAATTCCTTTGAATGTCAATGTGTTCTATGGGCTATGGGGTCTTTTACTCCATAGGGTCTCATATGTTTTGCTATGTGTGTTACACTGCACCCTCCGTGCCGTAGCACTGGGGCGTCCTAGCGGACCTCCATCATAGACTCCATACCCGGAGACTGACTACCGTCTCCCCGGGCATGTAAAGTCACCATTGGCTTTACTAGACCTAAATTTACTAACAGAACTAGTACAAACCATCCTATTGTGGACGTACTAGTAGGGGTAATTCGATTACTCCTGGGTCTGTTTTTCGAGGGGGCACTGTCCCGTCCCCCCTCGTCGAGTTTTGGCTGGTGGCAGTGGAAACTACTTGTTATATTCGACCCCGAATATAACCCTATGGGACTCTTCCCATTGTTGGAGATTGATACTTTTTCTCGTTAATCTCTAACATACCACCGGTTTACTTATCTTAAATAAGTCTATCGGATGGTATTTTCTGCCAGAACTCGGTTTTTAAAATGGCGTCTGTGTTCGTCTCTGTGACTCCTAAACCAAAGTTTGAGCCCTTTGTTCCACTTTTGGCGGGCTTCTGTACAGAGACCCTCCAAAGTGGTGCCATTCTGTCTGGGTTACCACAGGGGTGTGGGAGGGGGTTTAGGCACCCTGGACCGAGTTGCCTTGCCAACTCTGGTCGCACTCTAGTGTGATTGGCCCAATTTGTGAGCCACCCCGCTCACCACTTAGCGTGTTTTGATTGACAGCTAGGCTGAATGAATGGGGGTTTTCTGCATAAAAGCAGGGCTTTTGGGACTGGATCTTCAGAAGTCGCCACAGGACCTAAGAATCCGATGAGGGTAAAGCTGAGCCGACCTGCAACGACGACACCTCCGGTGGAGCCCTGCGGAACCGACTCACCACTTCCCGACGACAGAGGAGATCTCCCTGCCGGAGAGTCTCTTCCCCTGACTGGTGGGATCAACCAGTCCCCTTTGCTTTTTCTTCGCTCCAGGACGCAGTGGTCGAATTGCCTGTGCAGAGCACCTCGGCAACCGGATAGCCACTACCCCTGTACCGCGTCCAAAAGGTGGTGCCTTGTGATGGAGCACTCCGCGGCTGGTCTCTTCCCTGGTGGTGCACCGGACTTCACTTTTCTTCGACGACGAGATCATCTCTACTCTTGGCAAAGACCCGACGTGCATCCACCACCAGGAACAACTGCCCCCGCCGGAGCTGTCTCTCCACAAACAAGGTACCGTGTCCGCCTGGCTTCCCTTTCTGCCGGATAGAGTGAGGTGTCTTAATCCTCGACTTTCCATTGGGTCGCCTCCAAGCTTTCTTTAACTTGTTGTTCTGAACTGGTCCAATCTTTCCATAACAATTTGTGATAAAGACTCGAAGCGCATTTCCACTAAGATACTTTTTGGGACACATCGCCTTGCCTCTCTCCGAGTGGGCCTGGCCTCTGAACTTTGGAATCTTCAGTGGTTCCTGTCTTCTTGCCTTGCATTTTTTCTTAAAAATATTGGTATCGAGTTGATTTCTTAACCCGCCTTTTTCTCTCCCGTCCTAACGAATACTAGAGTGCCATCTAGGTTAAAGCATACACCTCTGTCTGCAAATAAGTGATGCCGTTGAACCTAGACTTGTCGAACTATTGTTAGGGGGATTGATATTTTCTTCGTATAGTAATTGTGATTGAAATCGTTTGCCGTATTAGTGCCAGAGTGTTTTCTATAGATGTGTTCTTATAAATAAATAACTATATATCTTTACACCGAAGCCTTGTTGCGTGTTTGTTTGTCTTACTGTGTAGATTGCCCTATTTTGTATACTCCACATACTGCCTAACTCTTCTTGAGGGAAGTCTGACTGCTCAGCCACAGCTACCAAGTGAATCTGTGTGGTACAGACTGCTACCAAGTGGGTTTACTGCCAAACACCTGTAGTCCTAAATCTTTTGCAGTGGTCCCAGAGGGAACTGCACAGGTTTCCGCCTAACAGTGCCCCACAGTGCTGTGGGGTGGGGGTGCAGGGGGACATGAGTGGGTGCCTGGTGGAGGGTGCCCTGCACTGCTGGGGGGTGGGGGTGATGGGTGACATGAGTGGGGGCCTGGTGGAGGGTGCCCCTGGATGCTGGGGGGTGGGGGTGGTGGGAGACATGAGTGGGGGCCTGGGTGAGGGTGCCCCTGCACTGCTGGGGGGTGGGGTGGTGGGCGACATGTGTGGGGGCCTGGTGGAGGGTGCCCCTGGATGCTGGGGGGTGGGGGTGCAGGGGGACATGTGTGGGGGCCTGGTGGAGGTGCCCTGCACTGCTGGGGGGTGGGGGTGGTGGGAGACATGAGTGGGGGCCTGGTGGAGGGTGCCCCTGGATGCTGGGTGGTGGGGGTGGTGGGAGACATGAATGGGGGCCTGGTGGAGGGTGCCCCTGGAAGCTGGGGGGTGGGGGTGGTGGGAGACATGAGTGGGGGCCTGGTGGAGGGTGCCCCTGGATGCTGGGGGGTGGGGGTGGTGGGAGACATGAGTGGGGGCCTGGTGGAGGGTGCCTCTGGATGCTGGGGGTTGGGGGTGGTGGGACACATGAGTGGGGGCCTGGTGGAGGGTGCCCCTGGATGCTGGAGGGTGGGGGTGCTGGGGGTATGAGTTGGACATGTGTGGGGGCATGGTGGAGGCTGCCCCTGCACTGCTGGGGGGTGGGAGTGGTGGGAGACATGAGTGGGGGCCTGGTGGAGGGTGCCCCTGGATGCTGGGGGTTGGGGGTGCAGGGGGACATGTGTGGGGGCCTGGTCGCGGGTGCCCTGCACTGCTGGGGGGTGGGGGTGGTGGGAGACATGTGTGGGTGCCTGGTGGAGGGTGCCCTGCACTGCTGGTGGGTGGGGGTGCTGGGGGACATGAGTGGGGGCCTGGTGGAGACTGCCCCTGCACTGCTAGGGGGTGGGAGTGATGGGAGACATGTGTGGGGGCCTGGTGGAGGGTGCCCTGCACTGCTGGGGGGTGGGGGTGGTGGGAGACATTAGTGGGGGCCTGGCGGAGGGTGCCCTGCACTGCTGGGGGGTGGGGGACATGAGTTGGACATGTGTGGGGGCCTGGTGGAGGCTGCCCCTGCACTGCTGGGGGGTGGGGGTGGTGGGAGACATGAGTGGGGGCCTGGTGGAGGGTGCCCCTGGATGCTGGGGGGTGGGGGAGCAGGGGGACATGTGTGGGGGCCTGGTGGAGGGTGCCCTGCACTGCTGGGGGGTGGGGGTGGTGGGAGACATATGTGGGGGCCTGGTGGAGGGTGCCCTGCACTGCTGGTGGGTGGGGGTGCTGGGGGACATGAGTGGGGGCCTGGTGGAGGCTACCCCTGCACTGCTGGGGGGTGGGTGTGGTGGGAGACATGAGTGGGTGCCTGGTGGAGGTTGCCCTGCACTGCTGGGGGGTGGGGGTGATGGGTGACATGAGTGGGGGCCTGGTGGAGGGTGCCCCTGGATGCTGGGGGGTGGGGGTGCAGGGGGACATGAGTGGGGGCCTGGTGGAGGGTGCCCCTGGATGCTGGGGGGTGGGGGTGCAGGGGGACATGAGTGGGGGCCTGGTGGAGGGTGCCCTTGGATGCTGGGGGGTGGGGGTGCAGGGGGACATGTGTGGGGGCCTGGTGGAGGGTGCCCCTGGATGCTGGGGGGTGGGGGTGCAGGGGGACATGAGTGGGGGCCTGGTGGAGGGTGCCCCTGGATGCTGGGGGGTGGGGGTGCAGGGGGACATGTGTGGGGGCCTGGTGGAGGGTGCCCCTGCACTGCTGGGGGGTGGGGGTGATGGGAGACATGTGTGGGGGCCTGGTGGAGGGTGCCCTGCACTGCTGGGGGGTGGGGGTGATGGGAGACATGAGTGGGGGCCTGGTTTAGGGTGACCCTGCACTGCTGGGGGGTGGGGGTGGTGGGAGACATGTGTGGGGGCCTGGTGGAGGGTGCCCTGCACTGCTGGGGGTGGGGGTGATGGGTGACATGAGTGGGGGCCTGGTGGAGGGTGCCCCTGCACTGCTGGGGGGTGGGGTGATGGGAGACATGTGTGGGGGCCTGGTGGAGGGTGCCCTGCACTGCTGGGGGGTGGGATGATGGGAGACATGAGTGGGGGCCTGGTGGAGGGTGCCCTGCACTGCTGGGGGTGGGGGGTGGTGGGAGACATGAGTGGGGGCCTGGTGGAGGGTGCCCCTGGATGCTGGGGGGTGGGAGTGCAGGGGGACATGTGTGGGGGCCTGGTGGAGGGTGCCCTGCACTGCTGGGGGTGGGGGGTGGTGGAAGACATGAGTGGGGGCCTGGTGGAGGGTGCCCCTGGATGCTGGGGGTGGGGGTGGTGGGAGACATGAGTGGGGGCCTGGTGGAGGGTGCCCTGCACTGCTGGGGGGTGGGGGTTATGGGTGACATGAGTGGGGGCCTGGTGGAGGGTGCCCCTGGATGCTGGGGGGTGGGGGTGGTGGGAGACATGAGTGGGGGCCTGGTGGAGGGTGCCCCTGGATGCTGGGGGTGGGGGTGCTGGGGGACATGAGTGGGGGCCTGGTGGAGGGTGCCCTGCACTGCTGGGGGGTGGGGGTGATGGGTGACATGAGTGGGGGCCTGGTGGAGGGTGCCTCTGGATGCTGGGGGTTGGGGGTGGTGGGAGACATGAGTGGGGGCCTGGTGGAGGGTGCCCCTGGATGCTGGAGGGTGGGGGTGCTGGGGGTATGAGGTGGACATGTGTGGGGGCCTGGTGGAAGCTGCCCCTGCACTGCTGGGGGGTGGGGTGGTGGGAGACATGAGTGGGGGCCTGGTGGAGGGTGCCCCTGCACTGCTGGGGGGTGGGGGTGGTGGGAGACATGAGTGGGGGCCTGGATGAGGGTGCCCCTGCACTGCAGGGGGGTGGGGTGGTGGGAGACATGAGTGGGGGCCTGGTGGAGGGTGCCCCTGCACTGCTAGGGGGTGGGGGTGGTGGGAGACATGTGTGGGGGCCTGGTGGAGGGTGCCCCTGGATGCTGGGGGGTGGGGGTGCAGGGGGACATGAGTGGGGGCCTGGTGGAGGTTGCCCCTGGATGCTGGGGGGTGGGGGTGCAGGGGGACATGTGTGGGGGCCTGGTGGAGGGTGCCCCTGCACTGCTGGGGGGTGGGGGTGATGGGAGACATGAGTGGGGGCCTGGTGGAGGGTGACCCTGCACTGCTGGGGGGTGGGGGTGGTGGGAGACATGAGTGGGGGCCTGGTGGAGGGTGACCCTGCACTGCTGGGGGGTGGGGGTGGTGGGAGACATGTGTGGGGGCCTGGTGGAGGGTGCCCTGCACTGCTGGGGGGTGGGGGTGATGGGTGACATGAGTGGGGGCCTGGTGGAGGGTGCCCCTGCACTGCTGGGGGTGGGGTGATGGGAGACATGTGTGGGGGCCTGGTGGAGGGTGCCCTGCACTGCTGGGGGGTGGGATGATGGAAGACATGAGTGGGGGCCTGGTGGAGGCTGCCCTTGCACTGCTGGGGGGTGGGGGTGGTGGGAGACATGAGTGGGGGCCTGGTGAGGGTGCCCCTGGATGCTGGGGCGTGGGGGTGCAGGGGGACATGTGTGGGGGCCTGGTGGAGGGTGCCCTGCACTGCTGGGGGTGGGGGTGGTGGGAGACATGAGTGGGGGCCTGGTGGAGGGTGCCCCTGGATGCTGGGGGTGGGGGTGGTGGGAGACATGAGTGGGGGCCTGGTGGAGGGTGCTCTGCACTGCTGGGGGGTGGGGGTGATGGGTGACATGAGTGGGGGCCTGGTGGAGGGTGCCCCTGGATGCTGGGGGGTGGGGGTGGTGGGAGACATGAGTGGGGGCCTGGTGGAGGGTGCCCCTGGATGCTGGGGGGTGGGGGTGCTGGGGGACATGAGTGGGGGCCTGCTGGAGGGTGCCCTGCACTGCTGGGGGGTGGGGGTGATGGGTGACATGAGTGGGGGCCTGGTGGAGGGTGCCTCTGGATGCTGGGGGTTGGGGGTGGTGGGAGACATGAGTGGGGGCCTGGTGGAGGGTGCCCCTGGATGCTGGAGGGTGGGGGTGCTGGGGGTATGAGTTGGACATGTGTGGGGGCCTGGTGGAGGCTGCCCCTGCACTGCTGGGGGCTGGGGGTGGTGGGAGACATGAGTGGGGGCCTGGTGGAGGGTGCCCCTGGATGTTGGGGGGTGGGGGTGCAGGGGGACATGTGTGGGGGCCTGGTGGAGGGTGCCCTGCACTGCTGGGGGGTGGGGCTGGTGGGAGACATTTGTTGGGGCCTGGTGGAGGGTGCCCTGCACTGCTGGTGGGTGGGGGTGCTGGGGGACATAAGTGGGGGCCTGGTGGAGGCTGCCCCTGCACTGCTAGGGGGTGGGGGTGATGGGAGACATGTGTGGGGGCCTGGTGGAGGGTGCCCTGCACTGCTGGGGGGTGGGGGTGGTGGGAGACATGAGTGGGGGCCTGGCAGATGGTGCCCTGCACTGCTGGGGGGTGGGGGTGATGGGTGACATGAGTGGGGGCCTGGTGGAGGGTGCCCCTGGATGCTGGGGGGTGGGGGTGCTGGGGGACATGAGTGGGGGCCTGGTGGAGGGTGCCCTGCACTGCTGGGGGGTGGGGGTGATGGGTGACATGAGTGGGGGCCTGGTGGAGGGTGCCCATGGAGGCTGGGGGGTGGGGGTGCTGGGGGACATGAGTGGGGGCCTGGTGGAGGGTGCCCTGCACTGCTGGGGGGTGGGGGTGATGGGTGACATGAGTGGGGGCCTGGTGGAGGGTGCCCCTGGATGCTGGGGGTTGGGGGTGATGGGAGACATGAGTGGGGGCCTGGTGGAGGGTGCCCCTGGATGCTGGGGGGTGGGGGTGCTGGGGGACATGAGTTGGACATGTGTGGGGGCCTGGTGGAGGCTGCCCCTGCACTGCTGGGGGGTGGGGGTGGTGGGAGACATGAGTGGGGGCCTGGTGGAGGGTGCCCCTGGATGCTGGGGGGTGGGGGAGCAGGGGGACATGTGTGGGGGCCTGGTGGAGGGTGCCCTGCACTGCTGGGGGGTGGGGGTGGTGGGAGACATGAGTGGGTGCCTGGTGGAGGGTGCCCTGCACTGCTGGGGGGTGGGGGTGATGGGTGACATGAGTGGGGGCCTGGTGGAGGGTGCCCCTGGATGCTGGGGGGTGGTGGGAGACATGAGTGGGGGCCTGGGTGAGGTTGCCCCTGCACTGCTGGGGGTGAGGGGGGTGGGCGACATGTGTGGGGGCCTGGTGGAGGGTGCCCCTGGATGCTGGGGGGTGGGGGTGCAGGGGGACATGTGTGGGGGCCTGGTGGAGGTTCCCTGCACTGCTGGGGGGTGGGGGTGGTGGGAGACATGAGTGGGGGCCTGGTGGAGGGTGCCCCTGGATGCTGGGGGGTGGGGGTGATGGGAGACATGAATGTGGGCCTGGTGGAGGGTGCCCCTGGATGCTGGGGGGTGGGGGTGGTGGGAGACATGAGTGGGGGCCTGGTGGAGGGTGCCCCTGGATGCTGGGGGGTGGGGGTGGTGGGAGACATGAGTGGGGACCTGGTGGAGGGTGCCCTGCACTGCTGGGGGGTGGGGTTGGTGGGAGACATGAGTGGGGGCCTGGTGGAGCGTGCCCCTGGATGCTGGGGGGTGGGGGTGCAGGGGGACATGTGTGGGGGCCTGGTGGAGGGTGCCCTGCACTGCTGGGGGTGGTGGTGGTGGGAGACATGAGTGGGGGCCTGGTGGAGGGTGCCCCTGGATGCTGGGGGGTGGGGGTGGTGGGAGACATGAGTGGGGGCCTGGTGGAGGGTGCCCTGCACTGCTGGGGGGTGGGGGTGATGGGTGACATGAGTGGGGGCCTGGTGGAGGGTGCCCCTGGATGCTGAGGGGGTGGGGTGGTGGGAGACATGAGTGGGGGCCTGGTGGAGGGTGCCCCTGCACTGCTGGGGGGTGGGGGTGGTGGGAGACATGTGTGGGGGCCTGGTGGAGGGTGCCCCTGCACTGCTGGGGGGTGGGGGTGGTGGGAGACATGTGTGGGGGCCTGGTGGAGGGTGCCCCTGGATGCTGGGTGGTGGGGGTGCAGGGGGACATGAGTGGGGGCCTGGTGGAAGGTGCCCCTGGATGCTGGGGGGTGGGGGTGGTGGGAGACATGAGTGGGGGCCTGGTGGAGGGTGCCCCTGGATGCTGGGGGGTGGGGGTGGTGGGAGACATGAGTGGGGACCTGGTGGAGGGTGCCCTGCACTGCTGGGGGGTGGGGTTGGTGGGAGACATGAGTGGGGGCCTGGTGGAGCGTGCCCCTGGATGCTGGGGGGTGGGGGTGCAGGGGGACATGTGTGGGGGCCTGGTGGAGGGTGCCCTGCACTGCTGGGGGTGGTGGTGGTGGGAGACATGAGTGGGGGCCTGGTGGAGGGTGCCCCTGGATGCTGGGGGGTGGGGGTGGTGGGAGACATGAGTGGGGGCCTGGTGGAGGGTGCCCTGCACTGCTGGGGGGTGGGGGTGATGGGTGACATGAGTGGGGGCCTGGTGGAGGGTGCC
The DNA here is from genome assembly GCF_040938575.1 of Ambystoma mexicanum. NCBI lineage: Eukaryota > Metazoa > Chordata > Amphibia > Caudata > Ambystomatidae > Ambystoma > Ambystoma mexicanum. Next base: position 423,126,490 of record NC_090935.1, read on the forward strand.
CCTGGATGCTGAGGGGGTGGGGTGGTGGGAGACATGAGTGGGGGCCTGGTGGAGGGTGCCCCTGCACTGCTGGGGGGTGGGGGTGGTGGGAGACATGTGTGGGGGCCTGGTGGAGGGTGCCCCTGGATGCTGGGTGGTGGGGGTGCAGGGGGACATGAGTGGGGGCCTGGTGGAAGGTGCCCCTGGATGCTGGGGGGTGGGGGTGCAGGGGGACATGTGTGGGGGCCTGGTGGAGGGTGCCCCTGCACTGCTGGGGGGTGGGGGTGATGGGAGACATGTGTGGGGGCCTGGTGGAGGGTGCCCTGCACTGCTGGGGGGTGGGGGTGATGGGAGACATGAGTGGGGGCCTGGTGGAGGGTGACCCTGCACTGCTGGGGGGTGGGGGTGGTGGGAGACATGTGTGGGGGCCTGGTGGAGGGTGCCCTGCACTGCTGGGGGGTGAGGGTGATGGGTGACATGAGTGGGGACCTGGTGGAGGGTGCCCCTGCACTGCTGGGGGGTGGGGTGATGGGAGACATTTGTGGGGGCCTGGTGGAGGGTGCCCTGCACTGCTGGGGGGTGGGATGATGGGAGACATGAGTGGGGGCCTGGTGGAGGCTGCCCCTGCACTGCTGGGGGGTGGGGGTGGTGGGAGACATGAGTGGGGGCCTGGTGGAGGGTGCCCCTGGATGCTGGGGGGTGGGGGTGCAGGGGGGCATGTGTGGGGGCCTGGTGGAGGGTGCCCTGCAGTGCTGGGGGTGGGGGGTGGTGGGAGACATGAGTGGGGGCCTGGTGGTGGTGCCCCTGGATGCTGGGGGTGGGGGTGGTGGGAGACATGAGTGGGGGCCTGGTGGAGGGTGCCCTGCACTGCTGGGGGGTGGGGGTGATGGGTGACATGAGTGGGGGCCTGGTGGAGGGTGCCCCTGGATTCTGGGTGGTGGGGGTGGTGGGAGACATGAGTGGGGGCCTGGTGGAGGGTGCCCCTGGATGCTGGGGGGTGGGGGTGCTGGGGGACATGAGTGGGGGCCTGGTGGAGGGTGCCCTGCACTGCTGGGGGGTGGGGGTGATGGGTGACATGAGTGGGGGCCTGGTGGAGGGTGCCTCTGGATGCTGGGGGTTGGGGGTGGTGGGAGACATGAGTGGGGGCCTGGTGGAGGGTGCCCCTGGATGCTGGAGGGTGGGGGTGCTGGGGGTATGAGTTCAACATGTGTGGGGGCCTGGTGGAGGCTGCCCCGGCACTGCTGGGGGGTGGGGGTGGTGGGAGACATGAGTGGGGGCCTAGTGGAGGGTGCCCCTGGATGCTGGGGGGTGGGGGTGGTGGGAGACATGAGTGGGGGCCTGGCGGAGGGTGCCCTGCACTGCTGGGGGGTGGGGGTGATGGGTGACATGAGTGGGGGCCTGGTGGAGGGTGCCCGTGGATGCTGGGGGGTGGGGGTGCTGGGGGACATGAGTGGGGCCTGGTGGAGGGTGCCCTGCACTGCTGGGGCGTGGTGGTGATGGGTGACATGAGTGGGGGCCTGGTGGAGGGTGCCCCTGTATGCTGGGGGGGTGGGGGTGGTGGGAGACATGAGTGGGGGCCTGGTGGAGGCTGCCCCTGCACTGCTAGGGGGTGGGGGTGATGGGAGACATGTGTGGGGGCCTGGTGGAGGGTGCCCTGCACTGCTGGGGGGTGGGGGTGGTGGGAGACATGAGTGGGGGCCTGGCGGAGGGTGCCCTGCACTGCTGGGGGGTGGGGGTGATGGGTGACATGAGTGGGGGCCTGGTGGAGCGTGCCCGTGGATGCTGGGGGGTGGGGGTGCTGGGGGACATGAGTGGGGCCTGGTGGAGGGTGCCCTGCACTGCTGGGGGGTGGTGGTGATGGGTGACATGAGTGGGGGCCTGGTGGAGGGTGCCCCTGGATGCTGGGGGGTGGGGGTGGTGGGAGACATGAGTGGGGGCCTGGTGGAGGGTGCCCCTGGATGCTGGTGGGTGGGGGTGCTGGGGGACATGAGTTGGACATGAGTGGGGGCCTGGTGGAGGCTGCCCTGCACTGCTGGGGGTGTGGGGGTAATGGGAGACATGAGTGGGGGCCTGGTGGAGGGTGCCCCTGCACTGTTGGGGGGTGGGGGTGGTGGGAGACATGTGTGGGGGCCTGGTGGAGGGTGCCCTGCACTGCTGGGGGGTGGGGTGATGGGTGACATGAGTGGGGGCCTGGTGGAGGGTGCCCCTGTATGCTGGGGGGTGGGGTTGCTGGGAGACATGTTTTGGTGATCAGTAGTGCAAGGTGACAAGTCGGTTGCCTGGGGGGCATGGCCATGGTGGATTGGTTGCCTGTGGGACATGAGCAGGGGTGCAGGGTAGTCCCCTGTGGTGTGGGCTGCCTGCAGGGGCCGTGGAGGGTGTAGAGGGAACACCTGGGAGGACCCACACGGCCAAATCACGTGTAGCATTCCCCGGCACCACCGAAATACACGTACCCTGCTGAAATCGCGTGTGAATCTTCCCGCGCACCTCGGAATACACGTACCCAGGCCAATCGCGTGTGGAACTTCCCGCGCACCCGAAGTACACGTACCCAGGCCAATCGCGTGTGGAAGTTCACGCGCATCCAGAAGTACACGTACCCAGGCCAATCGCGTGTGGAACTTCCCGCGCACCCCAAAGTACACGTACCCAGGCCAATCGCGTGTGGAACTTCCCGCGCACCCAGAAACACACGCACATGCTATTTTTCACACAGCGGGTGTCCGTGTTTGTCGGTACCCCTTTGCACCTCATTTGTCCTAGAGGGCCACTGTATGGACCATTCATCATGGCTGTATATGGGTGCTTTTTGTTAGCGCACATTTTGGCGCACATTTATTTCAGGCGCAGGGACGCTACCACCTGCTTTCTTGCGGCGTACTTGTTTGGCCCTGTGCGCGTCTTTCACCGTGCGCTGGTTTGCCCTATTCGATTCCATGAATACGGGTTGTAGGCGAGCGTGTGGGCGTTCTACGCACTTGCCTCCTGTACTTCCCCCGTGACGCCCATATTTTCACGCATTGTTCCCCATTCCGAGTGTTACGCCCCGTGTTCCGCCTACTTTTGTGATGTGCACCGCACTATGTGCGATTTCGCAGTGGCCGTGGCGCACGCTGTTGGATGACCTGTGCGCCAGCGTGCGCGGCGCACTTTTTCAGCGCACATCCAATGTTTTTCTCGCGCACGAACTTCCATGAATCGATGTGTGCTGGTTTCCCTGCGATTTTTGCACTTGCACTGCGATTTCCGCACTTTTACTGCGAATCGCATGTTTTGGCACCTCTGCGCAGGAATTTTCGGCGCACATTAACTCCATGAATCGACCCCTATATGATGTGCCTGCAACCTAAGAAAAGCAGTGTAAGAACATATGAGAAAGGTAAGATCTACAAACATAGTACCTTTTGCATGTTTATTTGCTGGCTGTTAGTGAAGAAAACCACCTGCCCTATATGTGTCAGTGCACAAAAAAAGAGGGAACCAGAACTCTGATGTCATCAGTGATGTCATCAATGACATGTGTGACGTCATCTTTGATGTCCTAGGTGTTTGTCTTAGCAGTGCAAGTTGGTGGCGTGAGTTGCTTAGCTTACCATAACTGGCGAATTTCAGGGGTACTTGGTTTTACTTCAAATCATAAATTAATTTCATAGGTTTTTAGTAGCGCAACTTAACCATAACGTCCCTTTAACAAAGTTTTTTCACTGAATATATATATGTAGATATGTTTTTTCATGTTTTTTTTCATGGTTTTATAGCCGTGGCTACCAAAGATGTGTGTGTGGCTAAATGCAACAATGCCTGTGGTCTACCCCCGGCTCCCACAAAGGATAACCACGGCTATGATAAAATACATAAGGATATGTCATTTCTTTGACACACACTGTATTGAAAGGATCAAATGAAGGTCTTTGATCCATATTCATGGTATTTGTTTTTATTGTCTATTTTCATAACTGAAAAGATGGCTCTGAAAAGGACCGTTTTGGGGGATAAAGAAAAAAGGGGTTCTCGGAACTGGGAAGGGAAAAACTCTAGAATCCATACATATAACAAAAGGTTAAAATAAATGTATTTTGCATTTTATATGTTGTACATTTTTGTGTGTTTTCTTTTCTAAATAATGGGGTAAAAAATGACATTTAAAAATATACCTAGCATTGATAATTGGCAGTATGTTCTGAAAGAGCCTTGCCCCAAGTGTCTAGGGTGCCACCCCCCACCCCGATCAAGCTGTGACAAGTTTTACACATCAGAATAAAATTAGAAAGATTGGGTGCAGGCAGGATGGACTGACGTTTGGTGTTAGTTGGTGGAAAATAGCTGGTAAGTGAATTGAAAGTCTGTGGCACAGATGAGAAATACTGCTGTGCTGATCTTGCTCCATATGCTTTAACCTTATGTTTCACATGAGACTTCATATGGGATTCATCCACTTCATCCCAAAGAACATGGACAAAATGTTGAATTAACGTGGATGCCCCCAAACTTTGCGATGGATTGTGTGATGGTCTGCTCTGAAAAACCTTACTACAGAAATTACACATGACCTCAACAATCTCCTTTTTGCTGTGTTTGTCCTTTACGCAGAAATATTTGCGAACTGGCAGCTACGGTCTTTTAGTACAAGTTGCTTCTTTCGTGGCGGTAAAGCTGAAGCCGCCCACACCACCTCATCATCACTGCTGGTCATAGTCATTTTGAAATGCAGGGCCGTGGAAGAAAAATGAAAACTAAAAATACACAACACAAAAATAACTCTGCAACTTAACATCAAAAAACTTTTGAAAAAAAATATGACAAAAACGGACAATCAACAAAGCACAAGACAAAGGACAAAGGTATAGGAAGAAGAAAGGTAAAAAAGCAATGGATACATCAAGGTATTGCTTCTAAAGGTTCCTGAAGGCTTACAATGAACACCAAAAGATATAAAGCAATGACAGAAAACATGAAAAAGGTGTTTGGGAGAGGGGTATAAACGCGGTTACACGATATAGTCAACCGGAATGTGTTTTCCATATGCATGGCTATGCCCAAGCGCAATGACATGTTTGCGCCAAAATTATTGACCAATCACATGGCCCAATTATGAATCGCACCTGCAAGTGGCAGCAGCCTTGTCAATGGAAGACCCAATCACTTTGAAAGCTACGCTGATGCGACTACGTGGCTTTGCGTCTGTTTTTAACAAACAATCAGATCATGGGCCATGGAACCCTTCTAGCCGCGTCAACGAATGAGCCAATGACACACTGCAGTGAATTGATGTGACTACGCTGCTTGACAGAATCTGCACTTGCAAAATGAGCCAGTAGGACGTTGAGCTCTTTTAACGCAGCTATGCATCTTGGCGCCTGATGCACCAGCCAATCATATCATTCGCTGCGGCTGTGTGTCTACACGTGACTCCTATCCACTTCAACAAATCACTCATTGAGATGTATTAATACGGTTATGCCCTCACTGTATGGGGAACGCCGTGCCCTCAAAAGTGTCCAATCAGGACGGTGGCATTGCATAGCCGCTAATAAACCCCCCACAAAAAAAAATACATTTATGTATATCATTGCTATCAGTGCTTGTTAGTGAAAGTTTATCCAAGTAACTGCAAGAACCTTTGGCACTTTAACCCTTTAATTCTTCTTCCTTTTTAACTACTTCCAACCTAAGCCCCTTTTGCACTGTCTTGTGATTTGTTCAGTTTGTCTATGTTTTGCTTTACCTTTTTATTTTTTCATTTTTGTGGCATTGTCTTTTTAGTGTTGTCATTTTTGTTGTTTTACATTTCCCTCTCCAGTTGGACCATTTCAACATGTCCAACCATGATAGCAGCAACAGCGATGACGATGTCATCTGAGCCCCCAATACATCACCACCCAGGAAGAAAGCAACTGGAATGAAGACCACTGCAGACAGTTGGCGATATTTCAAGGTGAAAGAACACTGTTCTAAAAAAGAGGCGGACGACATACAATGCACATTGTACAAGAAAACACTTAGATGTGGACCGTCTAATGTTCCATCACAAAGCCTGGGAATATCAATCATGATAAATCATCTGGTGCAAGTCCACTGGGATGATGCGTGTCAGAAATCGCATGAGCAACATGAAATAAAAATGTATGGGGCTCATGTATTATGTGCATGGAAATCAGCACCCCCTCCAGCACCTGCATCCACCAGTGGGAAATCACCGACATTGAATGAAACTTCAACATCTGCCGCAGTGTGAACTGCACTTGTTTCAATTTTACTTGCTCCCAATATCCCAGTTATGAGAGTCATGTGTAAGCTATACCACCAAAGGGTAGCCCTGGGGGGCGCCACAACTAAGGAAAGGGAGAACTTAATATCTCAACACCAAATTAACTGTCATCCTTAGATGTCTTTACATAAGTGGCAATTTTTCCACCTTTTTTCATAAAGAAATACAAATAATAAAAAATAAAAACAAAAAAACTTTACAAAAATATGTTCATTTTTATTTGAATTCCCTTTGTTATATATTTTATCCTTATGTGTTTTCCCTCTTCCACACCCCTCTTTCCTTCCCCAAAAAACAGTTATTTTAAGGGCCACCCTTTAAGTCACAAAAGAACATGAAATTCAACATAGACTGCAGAAATATAATGCAATATCTGTTGTAATTTATGTTATGCGGTCTGAGTGTCTAACATATCCCAAATCCCACCACTAGCAGTACCACAATGTTTTGAATTTGGGTTGGCCTTTCACAGGAGTTAACTCTACAACATCTAGTGCAAGTTCACTGGGATGATGAGAACGATGCAGCTACAACAAAATACAAAATTAGAAAATTACTAAAATGAACTTGCAAAACATCATTAATTGTAATACCCCACAGAAAACTCAAAATAGCTAAGAATACTGCATAGCTGAAAGCACATTGAAATTACAACAAATACAATCAAATAAACCTTCAACATCACTAACATAAATACACAAACGAAATGCCTGCATGTAAATGCCATAGATTGAAAAATCTAATTTTGTACATACATTTTAGTAAAAGGTAAAGCATACATACAAATATACTTGCCACACAATCAAAGCAGAAGAAGACAATGATAATGAACAGCACCTGATAGCAGTGGTTAATATAACTAACACACACAACAATGCAAATAAACCTTCAAATATATAAATATTTATTAACTCTAACTTTCACATCAGCCACACACCTGACATGTGCACAGTGATAGTTCTGTAATCAAAAGGATACAACTGCAGCCTATGGTGGCTTTTATACTTTTCAAAATGAATAGCAAAAAACGGAAGGACTATATACCAATAAAACTACTAAAATGGATGACACATTTTCACTGCAACTAATCAGAAAGAGCTACACAAATGGAACAGTAACAACAACCAATAACAACCAATCAACCAGCACCCCCTCCACTCCCCATGTTCCTCCTCCACTCCTCTAACAGTTCCCCAAAGCACTCAATGCATCTGTGATGATCCTCCAACCAAAATGTCGGATAGCCGCTGCTACCACACGTCCACAAACACATGAAGAGACATTTGCCAGAACATAGCTGCGGCTACACAGGGTGCAAAGTTTATTTTCGGGTAGCAACGCTGCACCCCAGACGGGTGCAGAATAGCCGCAGGTAAACACACACGTAGTTTCTGTTGCTAGACGCGATCCTCAATACAGCACTCATTCCCCTTTATTAAAGCCACGGCTATGAGAATTATTTGTTTTTTAAATCTGAGTATGGAATATAAATGAAAAAAGAGACAGTAGTGATACAATGGTACTTTAAAGGTGTCAATTCATTTAATGACTGCTCATGGAGTTATTTAAATTGGATGATCATAATGTATACATATTAATTGGGATATAGAAAATTGGAGTAAGGTAGGGTGGATAAGGTTAAAAAAAACGATAAAGGATGGGGTGTGACACGAACAATGAGAGTATAGTGCATATAGAGTTCTAGAATCAGAAGGACAAAACTGCATAATATTATAGCTATTATACTTTGCAAAATCAAAATTACAAAAGGAGTATTAAATTTACTAACCAAAATACAGAAATGGGTGACACATTTTGAATATAACCTATCACAGACAAACACAGAATTACAACAGTAACATTAACCAATTACAAACACCAAAACACACACATCATTCATACCCTATTCATAGAAATTACTAGAAATTCAAATTAGGAATCATTTTCCTGGAAACAAAGAAAGACAGCAGATATCAGGGCTGGTTTGAAAACTGTCCGGCTGATCAGAGACAGTTGGAGAAACTACATATTAACATGGAACTTGGATTGAGAGATTTTACAATTAAATTGTTTGGATTGCGGGGAATGCATTGGTTCCAAGTTTTCCCAAAATTGCTCAGTCTAAAAAGTACAGGGCAACCAGACGTCATACTAATTCATTGTGGGGGCAATGATTTGGGGAATGTACAAGGTGTGTCCCTTTCTTTAATGATGAAATAAGACTTGGAAAAAATAATGGAACTTTTTCCTAACACAGTCTTTATCTTTTCCAATCTGACTCAGAGACAAAAATGGAGATGGACCACCAGATTTAATGGTAACATTGAAAGATCGCGGAGAAATGTTAACAAAGTAGTTTCAGAATTCATGAAAGACCACAACCATTTATGGATTTCAAACAACAACATACAGTTCTACCTGGCCAATTTATATAGACATGATGGAGTATACCTAACTGATGAAGGAAATGAGGTGTTCCTTCAAAACATCAAAACAGTACTCCAATTGTGCTAACATACTACACTCAGTGTACCTCAAAACAGTCCTTTTAAGGCCTACTTATCACATATAAGTACACAAATACAATAAAATAATACCCAAAAACATTTTTTTTATAAAACCGCAGTTAGGTTCATTCACTTTTTTGTATAACTGCAGTTACAAATTGTTAGTTAAAGGGGACGGCTCATATTGGGTTTTATAATACAATACAAGTTAAAAGATCAATACAGTAAAATCATGCTCATGTAGTTATGTAAGGTAGATAAAGATAAAGCAAGCTGAGTATAATACATGACCATAAACTAGGTGGGTATACATTTAATAGGTACAATTACACAAGATATAATACCATGGGTGATAGTACCCAGGCTAAAGAACACTGTATGGGGCATCTAAACTAGAGTAGGGTGGCTCCTTTTTGTATATATTTTTTTAAACAATGTTCTTTTTTTCTCCACAGTCTCACATGTAAGAATGTCTGAAAACACACAGGCAAAATAGATACGACTCCCAAATACCATATCACTGACCACGACATTTTTTGTTCTGCCAGCGTAATTGTGCTGAGTTTACCGCTATACAAAGTGGACATGTTTGCCTGATTTTATCCACTTACTCTGGTAGAGAAGCTTTGCTCTCTGCACCATTCATTTAGTGGACACAATTTCATGCTTATTCTGTTTGCGACTAAAAGTCGGTACAACACTTTATGTGCGTGAAGTAGTACCCAACAATGCCCTTTTGTTAAAGAATTAAGAAACATAACGTAATTTGAGATGTTTATTCCAGGTTAAAGTACATTAAATGTGTAATTACCTGTTGTGGCATGGAAAAAGTGGGTGGATTACAGAGCAGAAAAAATGATGCGTAAAGATTCTTCAAGTCACAAGGATACAGCCATTCACAATCCCAGGCCAGCCACAAGAGAAAAATAAGTATTGGCAAAGCCAACAGGTTTAGGCTTTTGGGCAAGTACGGGATAGCCATTTGCTAAGCACTGATATAATGGTATTACATGGCCACAAGACAGCAAAAGCTGGAAGATGGAGTGATTATCTGGACATATGACAACAGTACTTGGTAAATGCTTGTTTTTTTACTAGATTTTAGTGTAAGGAAGAGGTATAAATCAAGTGGCTGAAAGCACACTTGGTCAAGACATTTTTATAACACAAGTAGCCATTTACAGATGCAATTAAGTCATGAATTCTCAGAAGACTGCTTAGAAAAACACTGTCAAACTACAGTCTCAGATTACTGCTTGATAAAGTGAGCTCAAAGAGATCATAGGAGCATGTGTTTAGGGTGGGAAGGGAGGTAGCATGTGGGAATGGTCATATGGATTAGCATGGCCATGAACCATCAATGGATGGCTAAATAACCAAACAACACCCTCAAGCTGTGTGTCCTGCTCCACATGTCATCTCCCTCCTACCTGTACTCCAATGCAATAGTTTTGGCTTATAGGTATGATATGATAAGTCATTTATAACGCACCTGTACACAAGTGTTTCTAGGTGCGACAAGACAAAGGAGGGAAGACAGAGGGAGGACAAGACAAATGGCCTTACTAGGCCCTGTGCCATTAAGATCGTGCATGTGCAAGAATGAGAAGTGCAAGAGGAAAGGGTGGAGGGATGTGCAAGGGAGAGGGGAGGGGAAAACAGGGCATCAGTACTCTGAGTAAGTGCAGTCAGGGCAGCGTGGCTCTGGGTAGTGCAAGGAGACCAGGGACTGTAGGGTTACAGTTACAGCTCCTAAGTGTGTGGTAGGCCCGGCGCAGTGCAAGGGTGAGTGATCAAGAAAGAGCCTGGTACCCAGTGAGACTTTGAGGGTAGCCAATCCACCAGTCGGTACAGCAGTCATGTAGGTCTGGAAGGCCAGCAGTGGAGGGAGAGAGAGAAAGCAGAGGAGAAGAGGAAAGTTTTAAGCTGCTTCCGGAACTTCAGGTGGTCTGGCTCAAGTTTGAGAAGGGCAGGGAGGCCATTCCAGAGCGAGACACTTACAGAGGAGAAAGATCTACCCCCCACTCTCTGCCTGGAGAAGCGTCTAACCCTTAGAGACTTGGAGGTAGCTGAGCGAAGGGCACGAGAATGAAGGTATTTTGGAAGAGAGCGTTGGATGTAGTGCAGGCCCAGGCCCCAGAAAGCCTTGTGGAGAATGCAAAGGGTCTTGAACTTGATCCATGCAGCCAACGGGAGCAAGTGGACAGATTCCAGGGCTGGAGAGATACGGTGCATGGGCTTGAGGTCAAGGATAAGTCTTGCAGTCCTGTTTTTGGCCAGTGAGCTTCTGGGGTAAAGTGAGGAAGGGACGAGTCCCTTTGAGGAGGTGCAGCTGGCAATGGGACCTATAGGCGACGTCCGAGATGTGAGGAGAGAAAGGGAGAGTGGAGTCGAAGATGACACCAAGGTTTTTTGCATCGCAGGAAGGCAAAGGAATAGGGTGCAAGGCGGGCAGCCAGAGTGAGAGAGGGAAAGCAGGAGCAGGGGTCCCAATAAGAAGGGTTTCCATCTTGCTGGCATTAAGGCAGAGATCGTTGGAGGCACACCAATCCTGAATCGCGGATAGACAGTCAGGAGTGAGAGTGAGAGATGAGGCTGAGGGGCGCCTGAAGAAAGCAGAGTGTCATCCACATAACTCTGAAAGTTAGAGGAGAAGGTAGAGATCAGGTGGGCCAAAGGGTTCAAGTAGAGGTTGAAAAACCAGGGTGAGAGGATAGAGCCCTGTGGATCATAACAGGTAGAGAGAGAGGTGGCAGAGCGAAAGGGTTCAAGTTGAACTTAGGAGCAGCGGTCAAAGAGGAAGGAGGTTGGCCACTCAAGGGCCTGATCCGTGATGCCCAGGTTCTCACTGAGTCGATTGATCAGTATGGCGTGGTTTACCGTGTCGAAAGCAGAGGAAAGATCAAGGAGGATGAGGACAGAAGGAATGCTGGAATCAAGGTTAGAGAGCACGGGTGTTCAGGAGAGCAGTTTTCGTGCTTCTGGCAGCTCTGAAGCCAGTCTGATGGTCATGGAGACAACAAACAGTTTCAAAGTGGAGATTAAACTGGGAGATGGCTATCTTTTCCAAGAGTTTGCCAAGGAAAAGGGGTGACGGAGATTGGGCAAGTGTTTGCCAGACAGATAGGATCGGCAGATGGCCTGTTGAGCAGGGGGTCACAAGCAAGTGCTTAAGGGGGCAGGGGAAAGTTCCAGTGGCGAAAGAGTGATTATAGAAATCGGCCAAAGCTGGAGCGATGGTGTCAATATGGTCCTTGGTGGTTCTGGAGGAGCAGGGAGCACCTCTCTGGACAACACTTTCATAGATCGGACTTGTCTAGAAACTTCATCAGCTGTTTTCAGAAAGAAAGGGGAGAAAGGAGGAGGAGAGGGAGGGATGGCCAAAGGGGAGCCAAGAGAAGAAGAAGGAGAGGAAGAGGAGATAGAGGACAGGATGTCCTGAGTTTTAGCAGAGAAGTGGAAGACCAGAGTTGTACAGAGGGCCTGGAAGGGAACAGAAGCAGTAGGGACTGCAACAGCATTAACCAGTTCCTTGCAGATTTTAAAGAGTTTGGCCATGCTGCTAGAGGCCGCAGAGACATGGGCTTGAAAGTGTGCTCTCTTCTTGGGGCGGACAGAGTGTCTGTATTGCCTTTGGAGCAGGCGGGAGTCCAGTTTGTCAGAGGATGCGCCCAAGGCCCTCCACTTCCTCTCAGCCACCCTGCACTTGCGGTTCAGGACCGCAAGGTCGAATCATACTAAGAGTGGCACTTGGAGGTTGGCTTCAGCTGGAGTCTCATGACAGGGGCAAGCATGTTCAGGATGTTGGAAATGGAAAGGTGCAGATTAGAAAGGGCTGTGTCAGGGTATGAGTCAGCAGCAGGAGTAGGAGGAGCAGAGAAAGTGGAGGGAAAGGCATCCACTGACACACGTTTCATGGACTGGATGACTGAGAACGTAGGTGGCAGTGCTGGGGGGCATTTGCCTGAGGGATAGAGAGTTTCAGATGAGAGTAGAGTAGAAAGTGGTCAGTTCAAGAGAGACAAGTGGTGAGAGGGTTTGAGAGGGGGATGTCTGAGGTAATGGGAACATCCAAAGTATGTCCAGCAGAGTGTGTCGGGCCAGAGGGTAGAATGGAAAGAGAGTTTTGCAGAGGTTGTGGAAAAGACCAGAGGAGGGATTAGAATGGATGTTGAGATATCTGAGATGGAGAAGTTGAGAAGTAGAGGAAAGGAGAGAAGAGTAGAGGTCAGCCCATTCAGGGAGGAAGAGGGCGACCTGGCCAAGGGGCCTGTAGTTAAAGAGAGGCCAGGATAGATAGAGAGCCTGCAGACCAGGCATCAAAGGCAGAGTAGGCTTGCATAGGGATGGCAGAGGCCAGGACCCACTCCGGAAAGATCAGGGCTATTCCACCTCCAGGACGTTTGGTTTTGTGTTAGGAGAGGATCTTGAAGCCCACAGGGAAGAGAGTGTCAAAACTCGTGACAGAACTGGCTGTAAACCATGTCTCGTGAGAGTAAGGACATCTAGGTTGAGTTCTTCGAGGAGGCAACAGATGTCAGAGGAGTTTTTAAGTGCCACCTAATAGCTCAATTTAACAGGAAGTGGAAATGTATGCTGGCTAGCCTGCTTACTACCTGCAATACATGACATGCTCCTCTCCATCATCCTTTTGACCTGGAAGTAATTGGTTTGGAGAAACAATTTCAGAAAACAGTGTTTTGTTGGAGTATTCTTCAGCACCTACTTCTTTCCTTTTGTGGATAACATTACTGGAGTTTGTTCTTCAGTTACAGGTCATTCCGGAGGTGAAAAAGCACAGCACTTCCATAGCACCGTTTACTGCGCTAATAATTACATATAAATATTTATATTTTCGCAAAGCCTGATTTGAGGGCATCTATGATGCTGGCTAAAGCTTTTTTGACTCCGTGAAGTTTGCCACATTTTGCAGTAAACTTCACAACCTGCATAACGGCGAACTCCAGCAACTTCGCACAGCACTCGACTTGATAAGGCTTTTAACCCAACCCCTTGTTTTAGGAGAATGTCTGCTATTTACATTCACTTAAGCATTGCATCTTTTTACTTATTTGTGTATTAATCATCCAGTGTCATGCAGTGCAATTTAGTTTCAGAGAGAAACTAACAATAACATGTTCCCCAAACTCAACGCTGTTTCAGCTCCAATGTCGCCAAACTCCTGAAAAGCTAGTCACATCATGCATACATCTCTAAACACTTTGAACAGAACAGGAGAGGGCAACACCAGTAAATAAGGATATCATATTTCTCCAATCTAGAAGTAGTGGGAGCATTGCAGACCCCTATTAGGCACTATTGGGCACATATAATTCGAGGGAAGATAGGAGCAGTTAGATATGGTGCTGTGTGCTTACAACTACGTTTAAACATAACCCTGCAATGTCAATCGGTAGAGTCTACGTTGAAAAACTACCATTACTCTTTATAGTAGTTCATACCGTCAAAAACATTCAGATGCAGAAGCAGACAAATCAAAAAGGACAATGCATTTTGGATAAGGAATTGTTCATCAGGGCAAATCTAAAACAGAATTAGAAAAAGAAAAACTGTAGGTATCCCCCCCCATCTGCATGGGAATAGGTTTATACAAATAGGACATCTCTCTGAACAATAGCTAATACCAGTCTTGACTAAATGAGAGTCATCTGCATCTATGCACAAGAAAAAACAAAATCAAGTAATACTCAGCAGAAGAAATGTGTAAAACATATGTGTATACATACAATGTAAGCACATATATATCAAGTAAAAATACATATGTAGTGCGTGTGCAATTCATATTTTATGCAAGAACCACCTGATTATCACACTAGAGAAGCAAAGAGAATAAAAATAGAAACATGACAAATAAATGTATTTCTAGGTCCACAAGGGGCCAAATACCTGAGCTGATTAAAAAAAATGAAAAAAGGTTGACTCACCAACATAATGTAGTCAGTCGGTTCTGAAGGACTGCTAGGACTTGTAAGAAAACCTGCCTCTGACTGTGGTTGGGCTCAAAAAACGCTCAACTGCGCATGCACGTATTGTGGATGATGGTGCAGGGCCATGCAGTGGTGCCATCATGCAGAGGAGTGATGGTGTCATACTGCAAGAAGCGGCAAAGCCACCTGAGGTCAAACAGATAAATAAAAAAAGAAACAGAGAATGAACTGGAATAATAAATAAAGAAGGAACTAAAGATTGCAACAGACCTTGAAACAGAAAAAACACATATATATATATATTCAGTGAAAAAAACTTTGTTAGAGGGACGTTATGGTTCAAAGTACAACCGAAAAACCCCTGAAATTCAGCAGTTATGGTAATATAAGCAACCATAACTCGCGCCACTGTGTACTGCTAACACTAACACCCAGGACATCAAAGATGACATCACAAATGTCATTGATGACATCACTGATGACATCACATGGCTGGCTCTCCCTTTTTTTCCTTTACTGACATATCTATGCCACATAGTTTTCTTCAGTAACAGCCAGGAAGTAAAAATTGAAAAGGTACTATATTTGTAGACTTAGGGTCAAGTCAAATCACATGAAACATATACATAGCGGAAGACACAGGCTTGAAAGAGAGCAATCCTTTCTGTGCATGAAGATAATTATTAGGGTTATCAGCACTTTCTCATAGTTTTATTTTTATTACTCTACCTTCCCTGTATATGCTCATATTTGTATACATTATACTCACTCTCCTTTCCTTTGGGTGCAGTCACATCATGTGATACACATACATATGGTAAGTAACAGCTTTGAAACAGAGCAATAGTTTCTCTGCATAAAGACAATCAGTTAGGTTATGAACTCTTTCTGCTACTACTTCTGCTTTTTTGTTTACTTCACTGTCCCTGTATATACTCATATCTGTATGTGTTGTTGTCTCTTTGTGTTTTGTCTGTAATAATTATGTATTAAGTGGGTTTTATTATCTACTTATTACATGTTTCACAGTACGCAAAACTCTAATAAGAAAGCAGTTATCATTTCACTAATCAACATGACAAGATTATGAATATGGCACCTTCATCATGTATGCTGGACACACTGCTTATGTTTCTGCATGAGTAGCTTAGTATACTGGATAGAACTTCATAATAGAATGCTATTTATATCAATGCATTGCTTAATGCACTAATTAGCTCATGATATTTATCCCAATGATCCTTGACAGTTTTTGGTCAGCATTATAAGAATCCCTTGTACAGAGTTTTTATGAAAAGTAAATGCACATGTGATGTCATCAGTGATGTCATCAATGACATTTGTGATGTCATCTTTGATGTCCTGGGTGTTAGTGTTAGCAGTGCAAGGTGGCGCAAGTTATGGTTGCTTATCTTACCATAACTGCCGAATTTCAGGGGTTTTTCGGTTTTACTTTGAACCATAACGTCCCTTTAACAAAGTTTTTTTCACTGAATTTCATATGTTTTTAGTAGCGCAACTTAACCATAACGTCCCTTTAACAAAGTTTTATCACTGAATTTCATAGGTTTTTAGTAGCGCAACTTAACCATAACGTCCCTTTAACAAAGTTTTTTCACTGAATTTCATAGGTTTTTCGTAGCGCACTTAACCATAATATCCCTGACTTCATATACATGTAACATAGAACATACTGAACCCCCACGTAGTGATTTTGATGTCCGCGGACTACCGCCATGTCCGCGGACATATCGAGAATCTGAGCGTGGTGAATGTAAATTTAAATAGTGTGCCCCATTTCCCCTTTGAAGTTGGCTCTGAAAAGAGCCGTTTTTTTGTTTTTTTTACAGATGCTTGACAGACACCTGTTATTTTGTATTTTTTTTCTTGTTTTTTTTCTTACTTTACTCCTAAAGTCTTCACATAACCTTCTCCAAAGCAACCCTTACATTCCAAAATAGAAAGCCATTTCCCGTAAAAGATAAAGAGATGCCATCTTCTTTAAAATTAACAGTATTACTGGCATCAATATTCTCATTATTACAGAAGAACATACCAGTTCTAAGCATGAAGGCACACATGCCTCGGTTGATGACACACCTAGCAATGTTTTGCTGAGGACAAAAAACTGAACTATTGTCCCATATTGCCCTAGGTAGTAATCCAGAAAAAAGTACTTTCACATTTGGAAGGATCATCATTACGGCTTGAACCAAGCGTTCCAAATCAGCCAACAAAGTAGGGGCACTGACGTTGCCCAAATGGAAAGCACCATAGTGCAAAACTACCACATGCGGACTGTTCATCGTGGCCATATCCTCACAAACTTGTACAATTCCCTGTACATTGCAATCAGACACAGTGCTCCACACCACCGCCACTCCTTTCACATCAAAGTTCTTTTCAACATGCCTGCATCGAGCGTACTGTTGTAAACCATGCACAAACATATCTCCAAGCACCAACACCCTGACTTTCTCTACTTCTGCCATCTTCACCACACACAGTCTCTTTCAACACAAATCCACAACCTCGACATCTGATTGGCTAATCCGTACAGTCTTCTTTCCATGTTGGATTTGCTGGAAAACCCCGGATGTAGCACGCCCTGTCCACGGACAGCCGCGGTGTCCGCGTAACTCTTCGACACCCCTTCTACCATTTCCACTTTACTCTCTGTGCCATTCCCTCATTGCATACAGCTAAGCAGTCACACAATACGAAGAACGTCCTCAGAACACCCCCATTTTGTTTATTTTCGAACATTTCAGTTCAATTATCATTTCATTATTCAACATATTAACATTACAAATATTATGCTTTCATCTTGTACGCTGCACGCAATGCTATGTTTCTCCATTAGTAGCTCAGTATACTAGATAGAACCCCATAATACAATGCTATTTATATCAATGCATCGTTCAAAGCACTAATTACGGTATGATATTTATTGCAATGATCCTTGACACTTTTTTCTCAACATTATAATAAAAATCCCTAGTACACAAATTTCATGAAAAGTAAATGCACATGTGATGTCATCAGTGATGTCATCAATGACATTTGCAATGTCATCTTTGATGTCCTGGGTGTTAGTCTTAGCAGTGCACGGTGGTGGCGCGAGTTATGGTTGCTTAGCTTACCATAACTGGCGAATTTCAGGGGTTTTTCGGCTTTACTTGGAACCATAACGTCCCTTAAACAAACTTTTTTATTAGCACTCAAACAATATACAAAGATGTAGTGTAAACAGCAAGTTCTCACAGATGGCTTTACACAGAATGTTGCAAAGTAAGCCTTTATGCTCGTTCACAGTGAAAGTCAGCTGCTTCCATTTTTTTCTCGCGGCCCGGAGAGGCCCACGACTCCCAGTATAAGGTTCTATTTTTTTTTTACCTTGACAGACAGAGATTGTGCTGAAAGACTTATTTTGAAGAAGTGTAGCAAAAACGTAAGACACGATAAAGATGAAATTTCTGAAGCGAAACCACTTTTGTATATTATATCATTTTGAGAAAGATCGTTGGCACACGTGGAGTCGTATTTTGGGACTGAACTACCCTAGGACAATGGAAAATGCAATTATAATGTAAGTAACCCTTTAGATTATTTTATACTGGAATATAATAACAATAGCGTGGCATTAAAGCCCGGTCAAGTTGTACTTGTTCGTTCAATGTGGCATATTGTTTTCTACCGCGCACTATCACCGCCGAATTGATCCCCTTTCGTTTAGAGGGCTCTGAAAAAGGCAGACGACACAGGATGGGTTAATAGAAATAATTTAACTGGTCTGTAGCCGGTCAAGCGCTCTACTCGCTGTGCCACTTCACTGTAGCCGGTCAAGTGTCACAGCGAGTAGAGCGCTCACTTTAACATCCGTGCACAGCTTGATAATGCAGGTTTGAATCCCGGCACGGCCAAACTCAGCCTTTCATCCTTCCGTGGTCGATAAATGAGCACCACACACTGTGGGTAATAATAAGCAGCGCTGAGATACCTGACGGTTCTTAGCGCTATATAAATGCGAAAATATTATTATTTTATTATTAACATACTCCGTTGCACTATCTTCGCTAGCAAATAGTTTCACGCCCTAATAAATAAAATGAATATTTTTAATAAAGATCGGCTGGTGAGACTAATTTATGTTTTTTAAAACAGGTACGTTGCCCCATTTTGCCAATGTCACGATTTTCAGACTCCAGCGGATGGATTGTTCAACTGCCAGGTGCAGCTCCATGTAAGCAACTTCATGACCCTCAACATTTTTTGGGACAATCGCCAAGGACCAATATGCCCTTACGCAGTACTAGCGGCTAGAAGCAACATACCAACCATTATGGTGGTCTAATGCCTCGTTGTTGGAGCAACCTTCCGATTATCAGTGCAACCATTTACTGCTTTTATCATAAACCAACAGCCTATCTACCGCAAAGGAACAGCGCGTGGCTCAAAATAAACTTTTGCTGATCGACAGCAGAGACAATTGCAAATCGCTGAATATTCACTAAACATTTCATGTGAAATAAATGTACTTTACCAAATGTACAATCCTGCTGTTTACTTTTAAACCACAGTTTCATATTCCGAATTGTGTCGCACTGTGTTCTAAGCTGATCTAACAACCTCTGTACCGCAAAGGAACATCGCGTGGCTCAACATGAACTTTTGAAGATCGACAAGAAAGACAAATGCAAATCGCTGAATATTCTCTAAACATTTGATGTCAAATAAATGTACTTTACAAAATTTACAATCTTGCTGTTTGCTTTTAAATCACAGTTTCATATTCCGAATTGTGGCGCGCTGTGTTGTGACATAATGTGTGTTGTCTTCCAGGTTCTGTGTAAAGTCGCGTAGGACTGGAGACGACTGGGCGCGTTTGATGACGCACCCTGTAACGTCATGGAGAGAGGCGGGGAATATGAATGCTTTCATAATGTCAGGCTTAGGGGCGGGAGATATGATTTAGTGTCGCAAAAGCAAGTAAGCCAGGTCAATAGCACCAGTCATAGGATTATCACATAACGTCGGCGCACACCAGCCTGATTTATCGTTTCTTTAGTGGACAAAAAGTCGGGTGAGGCCCATAGGAAATTGTACTATCAGCGGACAAAAGGAGGGTTCGTAGAACACTTTCAACCTGACAAAGAACAATACAAACAACGTTCTCAGAACACCCCCATTTTGTGTAATTGCAACCATTTCGGGACACCGCGAGTGTTCTTAGAACACATTCAACTTGACAGATTACAATACGGACAGCGTCCTCAGGACACCCCCAATTTGTGTATTTACGAACATTTAAATACACTGCAAGTGTTTTTAGATCAATTTTACCTTCCTTGCGAACAAAAAAGGACACATACTCCGTCCTCTGAACACCCCACCATTTAGTTTATTTACAAAATGTCAGAACAGCCGTGTTCTCCGCGGACAAATCAAACACAACAAAAGCGTATAGCACATAAAAAAACAAAACATTGAACCTATCTCATACTCCCCCCTCCCCAAACATTCTTACACACCAACACATTCCACTAAATACAATTTTTAATCCAAGTTTCACCGCGCTGTCCGCGGTCGACGGCGAATACAAAATGGCGGGCGCCACAGAAAATCTGACGCGCATCACGCCCCACACTGCCCAATCAGCGAACACGTCGCATGTCCGCGGACATGACACAAGCCCATGGGCCAATCAGGGTGCTGTCTGCGGAGCAAACTGGGAAGTCCGTCCGCGAAGCGAACACAGATATCACTAATTTTTTTGCCTTACATTTTGGTCATTTTTTAAAAATATACTGGACGGATTTACACCAAATTTGCAAAAGCACGCTTTCTGGACCAAGCCGCCGCTCCTGCCGCTAATTTGGTGTAAATCCGTCCAGCGGTTCGGGCTGTAGCGGTGGACAAAGGTTTTTCCCATTATGTCTATAGGAAAAAACAAAAGTTTTGGGACCCCCCCTATAACTTTGCCCCCCCGGACCAAACCTCTCCAAACTTTGCAAACAAATTCAGAGTGGGCCATATACTTTTCTTGCAAAGTTTGGTGAGGATTCGTCCAGAGGGAGCGAAGTTATAAGCCACCCAAAAAGTGCTCTTCCTATGGAAACACCAACTTAACCATAACTACATGGACGCTACCGCATCCATGTAATACTCAGATTGCACAACAGAGTAAGAGAAGAACATATGAGAAAATTCCATACATGATAGACGAACTACATGGCAGGGTCTCTGCAATAAATAAATAGAAAGAAAAGAGAAATATGTCAGATGGCTACTTGCAGGGAATGAAAAAAAATATCTATACAATATACAAAACATAGGAGAAGCAAATCAGGAATGACCTTTAAAAAACGACTGAAAAAGAATCCATGAGAAAAAATAAGAAGAACAACAAATGCTAGAAGAAAAAATGAAGATACACATTTAATATGTGAAACACAGGGAGCACACATAATATGCGATACACAAATATGCGAAACACGGGGTGCAGTGTATCAAAAGGCATTCAATAGAAAATGAACATTAGTGAGGACAAATGTAATCAAACAAAAGACCAAATTATAGAAAGAAAGCAACGTTACAGTCCTCGCTCATGCCCTTAGGGGCCACAGAGTATAAGTGATACATCCACTATGCTTCCCTGCAATTGAGCAGTCTGCGGATGTGGTCATTTGGTTTTGATGTTATGATCTCTAGTATATGGAACCATATTTGAGACAATTGATTTTGTAGTTCTTGAAAATGTCTTGCCACAGTAGAATTTGGGTAGCTCGTTCTGACATTGGATCTGTATCCATTCCAGTATGTTTTTGGCGGGCCACTTGGATTGTTCAACATAATATAAGCCACATGGACATCTGATAGACTATATGATGCAGGCAGTATCGCACGAGACAAAAACCCTGATTCACAGAATGTTTTCCTATGGGATTGCTTCTGTGAATCAGGCCCAAAGTGTTTCAGAATTCTTTTTTTCACCTGTCCTTGGATGATATCCAATGTTGTCTTTGGTGGTGTTAATACAGTTATCACAGTGTAAGCAAAGAAAGGTACCTCGCCACCTTTTGGTCTGGCTCATGCTAACTTTTTCTTAAACCCACAAGTATCTATCCACAGATTTCTCAGACTGTTGCTTCATTAACAATGAACACTGGTGGAGACCTGAAAAGATCATTCAGCCTGCATTCAGCTTGCATTAACTTTTCTATTGGTTATTCTCTTTGCGTCTCTCTTGTGATTATTATGAGGGTGTTACATAGCATATGAATTGCATAGATGCTACATATTTAATTGTTCTTGTTATATATGTGTTTACATCGTAGAAGTCCATCTGAACACCACCACATTGTATCCGTTTGCAATAAGGACCAGTGTTCTTCCTCTTGCTCAGATGCTGCATCTTTCAACAACACTCTGCTAGAAAGAGTTGAAATCAATGACTGATCCATTGCATTGCGTAGGAAAAAAGAGCTCCCATTAATGTTCAATAATGCAGGGACGGATTCCTTTATAAGATGCCCCATTATTCCTCAATTTAATTTCTCCACCATCTCTGAGGATGAGTTGTCAGTTATTGTGAATCAACTCAAAGTCACCACTTGTAAAGGTAATCCTTGCTCAGCCTTAATAATTAAAACCTGGCCACTCGCTCTGTTGACCGCTATTTGTAAGTTTGTCAATGCCTCTCGTATAGAAGGATTTGTGCCTACGGATCTTAAACAAATCTGGGTTACTCCCATTCTTAAAAAAACTGGTCTCCCTTCTGAGGTTCCTCTCAATTATAGGCCTATTATGAATACGCTGTTTCTACTAAAAATCCTGGATAGGGTTGCATATGAGCAGATTGCTGAACATCTCAACAGTTTTTCTGTACTTAACCCCTGCCTATCTGGCTTTAGAGTCGGATACGGTACGGAGACAGCCCTATCGAAACTCAAATCCAGGTTGCTGGAGCGGATGAACAGGGGCCTTGCCTTGATGATAATGTTTCTGGACTTGTCTGCTGCCTTCGATCTGGCGACCATTCTATTCTGGTCGCCAGGATGGAGGCAGCAGCAAACTTCTCTCTGGCTGCAGTGTGCTGGATCTTCAACAATCTAAAAAGCAGTGTTTTCTCCGGGGAAGCAGAGGTGCCTTCGATCCCTATTGAATTCGTTGTCCCACAGGGTACCTGTCTGTGCCCTTGTCTCTATAATATATTTATGGTTCCCTTCTTTGCTATGTTGGATCTAGAGGGGATCATATTTACCAACTACGCGGACAATACACGGTCCTTGTGGTTGGCTCTCATGAAAGTAATTAGGCAGAACTGAACAGAGCTTATTCCTCTATTGAGACTTGGATGTTGGGGAATAATTTAGCTCTTAATAGGAGTAAGACGGAGCTCATGATTGTCGTCTCGCAATATCTGTTACTCAAGCTGGGTCCATTATATGAGAGCTTCCTACTTAGAGAGGTCAAGATAACCCCCTTGAAGAAAGTTAAAACCCTTGGGGTCATCTTTGACCAGCAGCTCACAATGAAGGCTCATGTAGTGAGTCTTGTCTCTGCAGCAGCCTTCTACATTAAACTCTTAACCCATCTCAGGCCTTTTATTACCAAGGCTAATGCCGAGACCATAGCCGGAGCTATCATTGGAGCTAAAATAGATTACTGCTGCAGCTTATTGGGTGGCTTGAGCAAAACAGAGGGAAATAGACTTCAGGTCATACAAAAGGGCACTGTCAGAGTCGTGACAGGGTTCTCATGCTGTGACCATGTGTCAGACGCAAGAACAGGACTGCACTGGCTCCCAATTGAGGGAGTGATCACTTTCAAATGCATCCAAGGCATTATGACTAGTTATTTGAAGAAACATATTGTGGAAAAAGTACACAGTCGTTCACTAAGATCCAGTAATCAGAAACTGCTTATGCTCTCAAGAGGTAGAACTAGAAAAGCAGAAAGAGGAGCTATTTACCTATCGGCACCCACGGCGTGGAACAACTTGCCGCTAGACCTTAGAGACCAGCCTAATATAGAACCCTTCAAAAGGAAACTGAAAACATGATTGTTTGCTTAAATTGTTCCCTCGCCCGGGTTTCTCTCCCATAGGCGTCTCTTCTGTGAGGGCACTCTGCTTCTTGTGTTTGTCAGTGCCCTAATGCCCATGGGTCCAAGGTTCTGCGCTTTACAAATGTTTTAAAGTTAAAGCTAAATAAGGACATTGTTAGAAGTGAGAGGGCCACATACGGCAGAAGTCCAATACAGCTAATACATTTCCTACAGACACCATTGATATGGAGAAGTGTTTGCCTTGCACTTCACTAATACCAGAAACAACGATTCCAACAAAGCAGCAACTTATAGACCATTACATATGGGAATACCAGCTGCAGTCCGGTAGACACAGTGGTTCAACAATACGCCGAAGTCTTGAGCAATCCCATAGGCGTATCAGGAGTCAGTGAAAATCATCAGATCACATGCACGAGTGAGAGATATCTGTTGATCTATGTGGGCGGACTGACCATTTGGTAGCTGATAAGCTGGTAAAACCTCAAACTGTGTACAAACTACATAACTCGAAGTAATGCTTCCCTGAGAATTTGTCTTACAAGACCCATCAATACGCAGCATCATAGGAGACTTTTAGTTATCATTACATAATCATGGGTCTCTCCACCAGAAGGTGGTGAAGTAGAGAAGCAGGGTTCAGAATAGAGCTTCGAGTTAAAGTGCATTAAAGTTAAAGTGTGAAAGTGCATTAGCAGCAGATAACAGTACGTTTTCATATTTAGTTAAACGCGAATTAGAAATGTGGTCTGCATTTCCTTTCAAAAGCTAGGCTAAAATGGCATGTTACACTACTGCCACAGAGTTTTTGTGGCCCTGGACTTAAGTGCCTATTGGTTGTACTAACAGACCAGTTGCTGCTGTTGCCTACCAACAAGGCAGTAAACTAGCAGTCACAGGATTAATTGATTTGTTATTTATTATGCGCCTATACACAAGTGTTTCAAGGCGCAACCAGGCAAGGGAGGGGGAACAAGTGAGGACAAAACAAAGAATCTTACTAGTCCTGGTTTCATTTAGATTGTGCAAGTGGGCTAGAAGAAGTGCAGGGAGGCGGGTACAGGGTGAAGTGCACAAATAACAGGAGGGCCCTGAGTTAAGTGCTAGGAAGGCTGGGACTACAGGGGGCAATCCCAGTCTGGTAGTGCAAGGTAAACCAGGCGGCAGTGCAGGGGGACTGGACAGGGGGGCTTGGTGTCCTGTAAGACTCAGAGGACACAGTGTAGCCAGTCAGCAGATGGATCAGGGGCAAGGGTAGGTGAACAAGGCAGAGGGAACGAGAAGGAAGAGGAGAAATGGTAGGTCTTGAGGAGCTTCTGGAATTTAAGGAGATCCGGATCAAGGCAGTGAGAAGCAGAGAGGCCATTCCAGAGAGATGCACCTGCAGAAGAGAGAGATCTACCACCCCATTCTCTGCTTGGTGCAGCGAAGAACCCGCAGGTAATTAGAAGTAGAGGAGCAGAGGGATCTAGGCGGAAGGTACTTAGGAAAGACAGTTGAAGGTAGTGAGGGCCATGGCCCCAGAAAGCCTTTTAGATGGCACAGAGGGTCTTAAACTTTAACCTTGAAGCCACCACCAGCCAGTGGAGGGATTTCAGTGTCGGAGAGATGCGATCCCTGGGCTTGAGGCCAAGGATACGTCTTGCGGTCCTGTTCTGGATTTTTGTCTTACTGCCATTAAGGCATAGATCATTAGAGGGTAGTCTGAAAGAGAGCTGTGTATCATCCACATAACACTAAAAGTTAGAGGAAAAGATAGAGATCAGGAGGGCCAGAGGGGCCGGATAGACATTGAGGAGTCAGGGGGAGAGGATAGAGCCCTGGGGAACACCACATGAGGTAAGAGAGGTGGTAGAGAGAAATGACCCAAGCTGAACCTGGGAAGGACGGTCCAGGAGGAAGGAGGTCAACCACACCAGAGCCTGATCCGTGAGGCCCAGCGTCTTGTGGAGATGAGTAATCAGGATGTTGTGGTTGGCCATGTCATATGCAGAGGAAAGATCGAAGAGAATGAGGACAGAGGGAGAGCTAGAGTCAAGATTGGAGAGCAGATATTCACAGGTGTTCAGGAGTGCAGTTTTCATGCCTCTGGCTGCTCTGAAGCCAGACTGATGGTCATGGAGACAACCAACAGATTCAGTGTGGAGGGTTAGCTAGGAGATAGCCAACTTCTCCAGGGGTTTATAGAGAAAGGATTGATAGAAATCGGGCGATAGTTTGCCGGAATGGAGGGGTGGGCAGAAGGCTATTATATCACACTGAAATATACAAGAAGGCATTATTTGTCACCATGGACTTGAGTTAAAACCCTGAATGCAAGCCCTCACATTCATCACAATAAAGAGAAATCAATTTCTGATGATTTGGTTAACCTAAGGCCAGGTCCTTTGACAGTTCGTTCCTAATTTTAATAAAAGCCCATTCTCCTTGGAAGACCAGGTGATGGGTTCAGGAGTCTGTTCAAGAGTGAGGTTCTGCAAAGGTTCATAATGGGCCAGGAATAGCAACACTCATCCACAGCATTCACGTTTCTAGTGCTTTTGGCTGAGAAGCGGTGGCAATCTAAATATTCTGTTGCAGGAAACAAGACCCTTATGCAGATACATCAGTGCCATGTTGGTGAAGGTGGCCAATGCATATATAAGTCTCAGGTTGGTGAATTTATTGTTTTTATTTATTTGTCATTTATATAGCGCTTTATTGCACAGCACTGCACAGGACATACTTACAGTACAATAACATGAGGTTTGCAGACTATACAAAATTTACAAGATTACATCAAGAGTGGAGGAGTCCTTAAGAGTAGCATGAAATGGAGTGTAAGAGGTAATAGAGAGAGGGGGAGAGTCTTCCAATTGAGAGGAGCAAGCAAAGAAAAAGACCAAAACCATGATTGAGCGCTTGGAGGGCAAGGAACTGATAATAAAAATTGAGACTGAAAAAGAAGAGAACAAGGGAAGATAAAAAGAGACAAGAGATGAACGATAAGAAGGTGCAAGGCCATAGAGAGATTTGTAAACAATACAGAGAAAGTTGAATTTAAGGTGAAAATGGAAAGAAAGCCAGCTGAGAGAAGAGAGAGACAAAGAAATAGAGTCACGAGAATAGAGTGACTATAGAAGGCAAATGGAAGCATTGAAGACGGACTTTAGAAGATCTAAGCGAGAAACAGGAAGACCAAAGAGTGTAGAAGAGCAACAGAATAGATGCAAGAAAATAAGTGAGAAGATCAAAAGTTTAGTGGCATTAAATGGAAGAAAGGGCTGTTATGAATATTAAAAAGATGGTAGTGAGAGGAGCTCGAGATGGCAGAAATTTGATAAGAAAAGGATAAATCAGCGTCAAGATAGAGACCAAGGTTCGAGCAGTGCTAGAAATAGGCACTTGAAAAGGAGACAAGGAGACAAAAAAAGGAGGGGAGGGGCTATAGTGTTAATGGGGAAAAAGAGAACTTAGGTTTTAGTTGCATTCAAAACAAGAAAATGGTCACACCTCCATGATTTTATAGCTTGTAGACAAGAAGTGAGATTGTCATGGATAGAAGGCGAGAAAGAGGAAAAGGACAGGAAAAATTGAGTATCTGCTTAGAAGTAATGAGATATCCCAAAAGATGAAATAACAGCAGCGAGAGGAGAATTATAAAGAGAGAAAAGAAAAGGGCCTAAAAGAGAGACTTGAGGTACACTGTGGAGAAGAGGTAAAGTATCAGACGTAGACCCAGCCCAAGATACAAAATATGTACAGTTCGATGCAAAGAACAAAACCAAGATAAAACAGAGCCAGAGAAGCCAAAGTAATAGAGAAGCTAAAAGTAAGGTATGAGCCACTGTGTCAAACGCTGCTGAGAGATACAGTAGAATGAGGCGAGATGAGTGTTTAGTGTAGTGAGCAGAAAGCAGTGAGTCGCATAGAGACCAGAGCAGTTTCAGTGGAAAAGAGAGGACGAAAACCAGACTGAAAAGAATCTTGACTGAAAAGAATGCATGACTCTTATATGTACTTGCACAGATGAGGAAGTGCTTTCACTCAAAGCCTGATCCATTTTTTTGCTTGCATGTCCACTTTGAGACTCTGTGTACATGCAGGCTGTAATGCTGGAAATGCTGTTTGGAGGGATAGGGCCTCCTAGTACTTGTCCTACCACTTTTCTGTGTGAATTTTCAAATAAATAATAATCATTCAAGGGGCATCCCTGACATGACATCTGACCACTTTTTTCCACCGAAGAAGATTCCAGTTCGATGTGTGCAGAGGAGGGTCCGTTGGTGGGTTTCTCACCCACAAAACCTAGAGAAGATGTCCCGATGGTCCAGCCTTGGTGAGGGTCCGTAGTTCAGTCCAGTCCAGTGGTTGAGTCCAGGTTGCCAGAAGCCATGCCTGTTTAAAACTGTCAGCAGTTTGCACACTTTTACTGAATTTAAGTCTAGTGTGGTACCAAATAGAGTTTATATCATTGCATTATTTGAATAGAACTGCCTGAGTACAAAGTGTCATAATTTGTATGTGTACATTCACCTGAACCTTATTTATGTAAAACTGGATGGTAGTAAAGAACTGTTTTATCACATAATATAGTGTGTGGACATTCCTTTGTGGGGGCTTGGGGATTCACTGTACTTACTGTACTTAAGAACCAGCCTATATCACCTCCTGAGAGTTTACGCCTGGCTGTTCATCCAACGTTACCAATTCAGAGCCTTGGCTGGGGTGCTAGTCTGTGCCTCTGTCCAAACCATGGTATCCAGTTAATATGTCGAGAACATTTTTTCGAATGACAAATACCTCGAAAACATTTTACTGAAAAGAAAATTTAATGTATTATTTTTTAATTTACATGTTTCTTTGTTTCGTGAGTAAAAAAAGGATTAAAAAAAAGGGTGGGTTGGACAAGTTTTTTCCTTCTACATACCCCTCACCGGATATTCATTTTATGATATTTTGATGCATCTTGCACCATTCCTGCAAAATACCTGCCTTTCTGTTTGCCCTTGCCCGTATCATAAGTGAAACTATACAAAATAAACATTTATAAAAATAAAGGTATACCATTGAAGCTTAAATACTGTCTTTCTAGCTTTGGCTGAAAGCTGACAAAGCCACATTTACCAAGGTAGTAGTACCATGTACATGGCCTTTTCAGATTCATGTAAGGATACAAAGCAGTTTGAGCATTACAAACCTCTGTTTGGATTGAGTTAAAGACTTTGGGGGCATGGCAGCAGAATTAATTGCAAGCTTGTGAGTCTTCTCTTTACCATCTACTTTAGTCTCCAGACTGTGCTACTTGAGGCGTGAGAGCCCTCAGAGGTGTGAAGTTTAGCCGCTAAGCATGTTTGTGCTGTTTGAGACTACCTTTTAGGGGAAATCAGCCATTTTTGATATTATCCTGGCTTGGGTGGGAGGGAGCCTGTGAAGTTTGGGCAATATAAGAGAAATAAAAGCACATTTGTGGGTGCCTGTAATGAGGCAGGCTGTGGTGTGGTGGGCCGCCTTGAGAGTAGTCAGGTGCAAGTTAGAAAGAAGGGCGCTTACCTCATCAATGTACCACCATGCAGAGGTTGTGTAAGGGGGGAGGGTTTAACTTGCGGTGTGTGGACATCTGAAACCACACAGTTTTTGCCTTTTTGGCTAGCTGCTTTGGGAAGAAAAAGGTCACTGTCAACAATAACTCACAATGATTTGGCTGAGTGTGATAGCTGCAGGGTGAATCCTTTTAGGTGCATGTCATCCAGCCATTTTTGCAGAAGTTGTTATTTGACAGTGAAGTACGGTGGAGTGCAGTTTGAGGTAGGCATTTGATTTGACTTCCATGTTTTGATGGTGGCCAGGCATTTGCCGAGGTGAGCTATGTCTTGGGGGCCATTGACCTTAAGATACAGATAAGTGTTACCAGCATAGATATGGGTGTCTATGTTGGGTTCATTTAGGTGAGTTCACAAAGGTTCTGTGTATAGATTTAAGAAGACTGGAGAGAGGATGGAACCTTAGGGGATCCCACACATGACTGAGAGGCCGTTGGATCCGAATGAGCCCCTCTGTACAGTTTGGTGTCTGTAAAATATGATGGACGCAAACCATTTTAGGATGGTTTCTGAGAAGCGAATCCTGTCAGTGAAGATAGAAAGGAGTGTTAGGTGGCTACCTGTGTTGAAGGCATCCAAGAGGTCTAATAGAACTAGGATGCATGTGTCCTCTATGTATGTAATTCATAATACATTGCCCACCACTTGGATAGTTGCAATCTAGGTGCTGCATTTGGGGTGAAAGCCGGACTGGTAATCACGTAGGAGGTCAAGCTGGTCGATTTGTCAAGTAGTTGAGTCACAAGAATTGTATCAATAAGCTTCCCAATTTAATGCATCTGTAGTTGTTAAGGTCCTCTGGGCCAAGTGAGGGTATTTTGATTAGGGTTTGTATGAGAACTGTCTTCAACGCATCTGGGACTGCACCTTTTCTGAGCGAAGCATTCACAAATCTGAGAATTGTGCCGAGTGTTGGGCCTGCTACTTCATCATAGCCCTCCTTCTTTGTCTCTGTCACAGTCATTCTCATTCGTCACCATCAATCTCCTTTTCCACAGATATTCTTCTTTATCACAGTCCTTTTATTACTGTCTTTCTCCTCAGAAAATCTCTTTCATCACAGTCATCCTTTACCACAGTCTTTGCCTTTTGTCTGATTCCATATCCTTCTTCACAGTCTGTCTCATTCATTGCAGTCCTTTTCCTTCACCATAGTCCTTCTCCTTCATCACTGTGGTTCTCTGTCACAATCCTTCTCCTTCGCCACAGTCCTTTTTTCTCATCATCAATTTCCTTCAGCACAGTCCTTCTCCTTCATCACAGTATTTCTCCTTTGTCACAGTTCTTCTACATCATCACAGTTCAACATAGTCATTCACCACTTTGCTGCATCATCGTATTTTTCTTTCAACACAGTCCTTCTCTATTGTCACCAACCTTGTTCGGCACAGTCCTTCTCCCTCAGAACAACCCAGCTCCTTTATCATAGTCATTCATCACTCTCCTGTGGTACAGTTCCTCTCCTTTCTTACAGTGCTCCTTCATTAGAATCCTTCTCTAGCGTCATAGTTCATCATCAAAGACCTTCTTTGGAACAGCCCTTTTACTTTGTAAAAATATTTCAAAGTCATTACAGTCCTTCTTTATCAGCCATTCTTAATCATAATCCTTCTCCTTCATTACAGTCCTTGTCTTTCATCAAAGTCCTTCTCCTTCATCACAGTCTATCGTCATCACAGTTTTTCACTTTTGTTATAGACAATTATCACAGTCCTTATATTTTATCACAGCTTTTTTACTTCATCACAGCTCTTCTTTTACATAGTCCTTCTTCACAGTCCTTCATCACAGTTCTTTTACACCACAGCTTTTGTCGCACTACTACTCCTTTGTTCATTGACTACATCACACTACTACATCAAAGTCTTTATCATTTATCACAGCCCTTCTACTTTATCACAGTGGATTTCCATCACAGTCCTTCTCCTTTGTAATTACAGTCCACCTCCTATGTCCTATTCTCCTTCCTTGCAGCCCTTTTCTTCATGTCAGTCCTTTATCTTCATAACAGTCCTTCTCCTTTATCAGAGTGGTCTTCCATCACAATCCCTCTCCTTCATCACAGGGCTTCTTTTTCTCACGGTTAATCTCCCTTTTCACAGTCCTTCCCCTTGATCATAATTCTTCTTTTTCATCAAAGTCCTTCTTTGACACAGTCCTTCGTCTCATTTCTTTTCCACTTCAGTCGTTTTCTTGTGTCACATCACTTTGCCTTTTTCACAGGCATTCTGCTTCATCATTGTCCTTTACCACATACCTTGTCTTCATAACAGTCCTCATTTGGCACAGCCCTTCCATTCCATAATAGTCCTTCCAATTCATCAAATACCTTTTTCGTCACAATCCCTCATCATAACAATGCTTCTGTTTCATTACAGTCCTTCTCCGTCATAAAAGTCCTCCTCTTTTGTAACAGTGCTTTTTTGGCAAATTTCTTCATAACAATGTTTCTTCCACACACTCCTTCTCTGATACAGTCCTGCCCCTTCATCATAGTCCTTTGACAAAGTCCTTCACCTTTGGCACAGTCCTTCAGCCCAGCCCTACTCCTTTGTCACAGTTTGTCTTCTTCCTCACAGACCTTTGATTTTGTGCTTCTCATTAACCAATGCCCTTCAGCAGTCCTTTCATCAGTCATTTCTAATCAATTATCCTTCATCACACTCCTTGTCCTTAATCAAAGTCCTTCTCCTTTTTAACAGTCCTTCTTAATCACAGTTACTCACCTTCATTATATTCCATCATCACAGTCCTTCTAGTTAACCACAGTTCTCCTCCTTCATCATCACAGTTCTCCTATTGTGTCACAGTCCTTTCCATTCATCGTAGTCCTTTGCCACTTTGTTTTCCTTCACATCAGCCATCCATTGGTACAGCCTTTTCAGTTAATCATAGTAAGTATCCCTAGTCATAGTGCTTCTTCACAGTCGCTCTTCTTCTAAACAGTTTTCTACTTCATCACATTCCTTCTAATTCATCATAGTCATTTATCTTCACATTCCTTCATCATCACAATGATTTTCTTTGATCACAATCCTTCTCGTTCATTACAGTCCTCCTATTTTCTTACTGTTCACTTTTCAGCACATTTCTTCATGATATGACATGATATGATATTTTATTTATATCATGCCCATACACAAGTGTTTCAAGGCGCGACGAGGCAAGGGAGGGGTACAAGAGAGGACAAAACAATGATCTTAAAAGGCCCAGTGACATTGAGAACCTGCAAGTGCAGGGGAGAGGGAAGGGGCAAAGTGCCTGGGGCAGGGGAGGAGTGGGAAGTGATGAACACATGATCAAACAGCAACAGGTAGTGCGGCCAGCAGGTGGCAAGTGCAAGGATTAAGTGCAGACAACCGGTGTCATAATAGTCCTCGCACTTCATTGTAGTCCTTTGTTACAGTTCACGTCCTATATCCCAGCACTTCTCTTTTCTAACAGTGTTTCTTCTTCCTCACAGTCCTTCTTAATCACAGTCCTCTCTCATTATGCTTCTCCTTCATCACAGTCCTTCTCCTTCATCGCAGCCATTATCTGTCCTAGTTTTCCTTCATCATTTTTCTTTTTCATCACAGTCCTTCTCCATTAGCATAGTTCTTAATTTCAGTTATTTTGTTTTGTTACAGTCCCTCTCCTTAATCATAGTCTTTCATAACAGCTTTATCGATCATCATCGTCCTTTCTTTTATCACAATTTTTCTCCTTTGTCACACCCCTTCTACTTTTACAGAGTCCATTTCTTTAGTCAAAGTCTGTCTCCTTGGTCACAGTAATTCAACTTCATCAGAGTACCTCAGCTTTGTCACAGTCATTTGCCACAGTCCTTCTCCTTGATCATAGTCCTTCATCACTGTCCTTTTCTTTTGTCACAATCCTTCGCCCTCATCACAATCCTTCTCCCTCATCTCAATCCTTCTCCTTCATTACAGTCCTCCACAGTTATTTTTTTAACTCATTTCTGTGAACAGTCTTTCTCTGATACAGCCCTACACATATGCCATAGTCCTTAGTTACAGTCCTTCAACACAGTCCTACTCCTGTCACAGTTCTTCTTCTTCTTCTTCTTCTTCTTCTTCTTCTTCTTCTTCTTCTTCTTCTTCTTCTTCTTCTTCTTCTTCTTCTTCTTCTTCTTCTTCACAGTCCTCCATCTTCATAGTCCTTAGTTTCAGTTCTTCACATTTGTCCAGTTCCTCTCCTTCATACTTCTGTTGCAGATCTTCTTCATCACAGTCCTTTGTCGCAGTCCTTATCCTTCATCAAAATCCTTTCCTGAATGCTTCTCACATCCCTTCTTCTTTGGTACAGTCTTTCACTACAGTCCTTCGCCTTAGCCACAGTCCTTCTCCTTGTTTACAGTAATGCAACTTAATCAAAGCCCTTCTGCTTCATCAGTCATTTGTCACAGTCCTTCTCCTTCATCATAGTCTTTCATCACTCTCCTTCTCTTTTGTCCTTCTCATTCAATGAAGTCGTCATTCTCCTTCAACATTGACTGTCGGCGTTCATTATGGTCCTTTAGTCCTTTTCCTCCATCATAGTTCTTTTCCCTCATCCTAGTATTTCATAAATGTCCTTTTCTACCCCATCACAGTCCTTCTCCTTTGTCACAGTGTTTATTCTTCAGCCTAAGCCTCTCCTTCTAATGTAGTCATTCTCCTTCAGCACAGTCCTTCGCCTGCATCACAGTACTTATCCCATGCCACAGTTCTTCTTTATCACCAAAGTCCCTCATCATTTCTTCTGCATCACATCCCTTCTTTTTCACCACTATACTTCTTCAGTAAATTTCTTTGATACAGTCTTTCTTTGTCAC
This sequence comes from Ambystoma mexicanum, assembly GCF_040938575.1. NCBI lineage: Eukaryota > Metazoa > Chordata > Amphibia > Caudata > Ambystomatidae > Ambystoma > Ambystoma mexicanum. The sequence goes on from NC_090935.1 coordinate 423,160,662, forward strand.
AGTCCTTCTCTGAGAAAGTGTCAAAATGTCAAAACAATAACGACAATACCTTACTTACTATTGTGTGATGTGACAAGGAGGTGTTCACATGATGGATTGAGGTTGTGAGCCAAGCGACACCGGATCTCCCACCATGTATCCAATTAAGATTTCATGAGCCAGGGGAGGAGAGTCCAGATGCTAGAGCGACAAGGTAAATGGCAAAGCCAGAAAAACCCTCAGAAAGTCATGAAGACTCCGCGGAATGATTAGCATTGTCAGCAGTGATGAGCTTTTCAAAGAAAGGTGAGCACAGGCAGATTTGGTGCAGGTGTTGGCCACGCAGGATGATAGTGTGCACGTAGCAGTGTGGGAGTGTTGGAATCACACTGAGCAGATTGGAACAATTTGGGATGGATGGGCATGAACAGGAAAAGGACGTCTGGAAGTGACTGAAAGGGAATTAGAGCAAAGATGCATCACACGCAATGAAACTGGAGCGGGAAGGAGCATTGGGATAGGGAGGAATACCTGTTTTGAGATGCAATGATTGCTATGTTTAACTTCCTTTTACATGAAGGACATAACGTTGTGCGTTAGTTCGGGGGCCATGTTGGAGAACAACTAGCCACAGATGACAGATTGGTCTATGATGGAGTACAGTGGAATAATGTGGAAAATGTCTGCGTTTCCATAGGGACCAAGGAGCAACTCTGACAGACAGTCCTTCTTGTTTTCAAAGCCCTTTTCCTTTTTCACAGTGGTTCTCCTTTATGACAGCCCTTCTTCATCATAGTACTTCCTCACAGTCCTTCACCTACAACACAGGACTTCACCACAGTCCTACTCCTTTGTCAGAAATCCTCTTCTTCATCACAGTCATTCTTCTTCGCTACACTTTATTGTCATTATTCTTTCTCTTCCTCAGAGCTCTCCATGAGTCCTTTTCTTTGATCTACAACTTCAGAGGACTTCTTTGTCAAAGTCCTTCATCATTGTACCTCTTCATCATAGTTCTTTACCTGTCATAGTCCTTCATTATTGCCATTTTCCTTCATCACAATCCTTCTCTTCCATCATAGTGTTTCTCCTTTGTCACAGTCTTTCTTCACAGCAATCAACCTTCACCAAAGTCATTCATCATAGCAATCAACCTTCACCAATGTCATTCATCATAGCTCATCTTCATCACATTCCTTCTGTTTCATCACAGTCATTCACCAGTGACACAGTCCTTCTTTGATTCAGTCCCTTACCACAATCTGTCTCTTTCATCACAGCATTTCTTCATCATAGTCCTTTGCATTGTCCTTAAACACAGTCCTACACAAATGTCACAGTTCTTCTCCACCATAGTCCTCCTTTCTTTGTAAACATCCTTCTCCTTTATCCAAGTCTTTCATCACAGTCCTTCTTTTCCATGGTCCTTTGTCACAGTCCTTCTTCACAGCCCTCTTTCACCACATTCCCTTCACTTTGTTAGAGTTCTTCTCTACAAAAGTTCCTTTACTTTTTCATCATCCTTCTTCACATCAGTCTTTCCTTGCCACAGTCCTTCTTCGCTGTAGTCTTTCTCCTTTGTTGCAGCTCTTCTCCTTCAACACAGTCCCTAGACACAGTCCTCCATGCCAGTCTTAGTCTTTTGTCACAACTGTTCTTTTCATCATATTTATTCTTATTCTTAAAAGTCCTTTATTAATGTCCATCTCTTAATCAGAGTCCTTCTTTGTCACTATCTTGTTCACAGTGCTTTATCACAATCGTTCTACTTCATCATAGTGCTTCTTCATCACATTCCTCCTCCCTTCTTTTCTCCTGTTTCCTTCATCTGAGTCCTCTTCCTTCATCACAGGGCTTCTTAACAGTCCTTCACCTTTGGCTCAGAGCGTCCCATTGATCATAGCCCATCTCCCTCATCATAGCTCTTCTCTTATGTCACCACTTTTTTCCTTTGATCATAGTTCCTCATCACAATCCTTTATGTCATTCTGCTTAATCATAGTTGTCATAAATAAGTGTTCGTTGATACAATAAATTATGATTGTATTCAGTATTTATTTATAATGAGAAGTCCCCAGTTGGGTGCAACTTCCTCCGTCCACATCTCATCAGTCGTATGGTTTTGGAATCCTTTGATTCCAGAACCATACTACATCATATGCACCACGTCACCAACTATACACATTATAGCATCTCCCCCTCCACCTATTTTCTATGATAAAATGGAGAAACCAATTCACGGGAAGGAACATGGGGACAACAAAAATATGGCTGAAAGGGAGCGAAAGGAGAAAGAAAAAAAATGAAAGAATGGTAAGAAAGAAAACGTATAAAGGATATGGTTTAACACTTAGTCACTTAGTGCAAACAAAGGTGATCATGATGGAATGCAGTCCTCCTAATGATGTTTAAAAATAAATAAAGTCTTTTTTGAAATGTTGCATAATTCTCCTATTCTTCCATGACATGTCGCTCCTCCCGGCAATGTCTATCGGATCTTCTGCCATATACTCCTGCTTTGATGACACTCTCTCTCCCAATGGTACAGACCATTTCTTGCCATCTTCTAGGATCACTGACATCCTTGAACACTTCACCACCCTTTGAGGAACCCTATATTTGGACTCTCCTTTTAACATCTTCTTTGGTTCTTTAACACAAATCCAATCTCCCTCTTTAATCACGCTTTCCTTCACATGTGTATTCTCATCATAGTACCTCTTATACTCTGCTTATCTCTTCTTCACTCTTCTTACAATCTCCTCCATGTTAATCTCTATTCCTTTTCAACATAAGCCAAGCAGGTCTAAGTCTATTAGAGGCTGTTCTCCCTCTCATCAGCGAAAAATGTTCTTCTTCTGTGACTGAGTGTGGGGTAACTCTATATGTGTTCAACGCCTCCTTCAATGTTTCCTTCCATTACAAGTTGTAGGCAATTGCCAGCTGAATAATGGTTTTTATGAATCCATTCACTCTTTCGACTAAGCCATTGACCTTTTGGATGATATAATGCTGTTGTTCTGTGTTCAATGGCCCTTTCTCTCATAAAACATTGTACTTCTGTCGACGTGAATTGGAAGCCATTATCTGATATTATTTCTTGAGGATCTCCTTCCCGATTAAAAATCTCTTCTAAAAACTTCACCATTTTTGTAGCAGTAACTGTGCCTTCCGTCACACCTCACTCCACCCATTTGGATGTGTAGTCTACTAAAATGATAATATACACTTTTTGTGGTCCCAATGTTTCGTAAGGCCCTGTTATATCAATGGCTAATTTGGTCCATACAGACTTCGGAACTTCTACAGGTTGTAAAGGAGTTGGTTGTATTCTCTTCCCTTTATCGCTAACAGTACATGCTGTGCACTCCTTTACTAATAGTTCCATTTGATTCCACATATTCGGCCACCAATATACCGCCCTCACTTTCCTTTTTGTGAGGCTTCTGCCCATGGGGCCTTCATGAGCAATACCCATTATTCTCTCTCTCAATGACACTGATGGAATAATTTGGTCTCCTCTGTATACACATGTATTATCACTGGAAATGTAATTCTTTATCTTATCCAACATTTTGATGCTTTTATCAACATCGCTCCAATTACTTCTAATAGCCCTTCTTAAATGCTCCTGCTCGACATCTTAATTTACTGCTTTGACCCATCCCTCCTTGGAAATGCTCGGATTTATGTGTGCTATTATACACTCTGAACTTTGTTCCTCTGTGGATTCATCAGCTCTTATATTGTTAACATCACAGTCCCAAGGTAACCTAAAAAAACAGACTGCCAATACCTTAGACTTTCCTGGAGTGTACTTTACTACAACATTATATTGCATGATGTCCAAAATCCACCTCTTAATCTGTGGTGAAGTCAAATGCATACTTTTGGAATTTAATACATGAATTAGTGGCTTGTGGTCAGTTCTCAGTTCAATTGGCACACCCCAAATGAGACTTCTAAAGTCCTCCAAAATATACCTCACTCCCAATGCTTCTCTCTCAATGGTGGAATAATTATTTTCCGTGCCTTTCAAGGTTCTGGAGGCAAAAGCAATTGGCACCACAGTGCCCCCTTGTATCTGTTCAAGGACACCCCCCGAAACAATATTCTAACATCCACTGAAATTATGTCCTTAGTGCTACAATCAAACATCTTGAGTGCTGTTGCTCTGTTAATAAACCTCTTTAGTTGTTCGAATTCTCCTCTGCATCCTTCGGACCATGTGAACCTTGTACTTTTACTCATACGATCTCTCATATGTCTCGTCTTGTCAGAATAATGCTGTATACATTTTGAATTGTATTCAGTCAACCCCAAAAAACTCTGAAGTTGATCTTTATTCGTGGGTTCAGGAATACCTAAGATCGTATCTACTAGGGCCCTTTTTGCTTTAATTCCTTCAGCGCTTGTACAATGACCCAAATAGGTCACCTCATTCTTTTTTTATCTTGCACTATTTTGAACGGGAGACCTCTCTCTTGGATCACCTGCAAAACCTGCAACAATTTTGCATTGTGTTCCTCTTCCGTCATTGCTGAAATAAGTATATCATCTTGGAAATAATGAATTCCTTGGAGGCCATAAAACAACTGATGCATCAATATCTAAAAAATGGCCGCTGCCAAAGCTAGCCCAAAAGGCATTCTCTTGTACCTGAATGCCCGTAACCGGGTGATGAAAGATGTAAGGAGCCTCGACTCTTCAGCCAGTATAACCTGATGATAGGCTGATGATAAGTCCAGTGTTGTAAAGAACTTTGCTGGCCTCATTGTAGTTAGCATCTCCCCTATGTTCGGCAACATATGTCTATCTATCCAAATATTTGCATTCAGGTCTCCTAAATCCACACACATCCTGATCAACCCATCTGGTTTGCGCACTATGACAATGGGAGAAAGCCATTCTGAGCTCTCTATTTGTTCAATGATGTCTTGCTCACACAATCTCGCAAGTTCTTTCTGTAGAGCTTCTCTCATGCCAATCATAATATTCCTTACTTCATGCACTATTGGCTTGGCACCCCTTTTTAAGACAATCTGGTGTTTAAACCCTTTTAATGTTTCAATAGTCTCATTGAATACTCTTGGAAAACTCTTTGCCAGATTTTCACTGGTCTCACAGCTGTCTTCAGTGATGCTCAGAATGGGAATACTCTCTCCTTGGTGTATTCTGATTCGCAAGAACGCCTGTTCCCACATCCTACAATGGAGAACCCATTTTCTGCTACATACAGTATGTCTTCCTTTCCTTGAAATTTTGATGTACCCATGTATATCCAATTATGTTGATGGGTGTCTTTCCATACCCAGACGCTCTTACTCTCGTTACTTTCAAGTCTTCTCTTTTTCCCTTTCAGGTCTTTCACAAATGTATCCACATCTACCATAGTACATGGTGAACCAGTGTCAACCATTACTCTTAATCATACACCATTTACTAGCATAGGCACCCAGGGACCTATACTTCCTTTGACTGGTGCTAGTGTAAGTATCTGTATTTCTTCTTCCATCCCATTGGTAAGAGACAACAGACTGTTCGGGCCACCAATTACTTCCAACGCTTTTATGCTTGCCTCATAAATTGACTTCCATCTCGTTGTGGTCTGCCCATGGGGTACAATCCTGCTCTGCCTCTCACCCTGGTGTTTCGGCATACCTTGCCAAAATGACCTACATAACCGCATCTGTAACACTCTGCATAATATGCTGGGCATTCTTTCTCAATGTTGATGTGCCTGTACTTGCCACATTTATAACATCAACCTTGCATTCTATTAACTGGTTCACTCTCTCTCTGTGTATTGTTTCTAGAGTTGTCTTTTGCCATTTTTTTATCATTGCAATTAAGGTCTCCTCATCCTGGTCATGAGTACCATCCTGAACATCTTGAATGCACCTCACTTCAGTACTCCTCATTTTGTTCTGCATCTCCTTCATACATTTCTCTCCTTATTCCTTTGATCTAGCTATTTCTATAGCCTGTGCCTTGGTCGGGTCTTTCATTTGCCACAATCGTTGTTGTATGCGAGGATCTGCCACTTGTAGAACCAATCTATCTCGCAAATATTCATCTGCGACCCCTGTAAATCTGCACGTTGATATGAGGTCTCTTAGTGCAGCTATCTACGTGTCAACACTTTCTCCCAGGTTTTGCCATAGAGAGAAAAAATGGTACCGTTCTAGTACAATATTGGTTTTGTTTCCAAAGTGTCTAGTTAACTTCATTACAGCAGTCTCACATTTCTTGTTATTACCGGAGGCAGTGGCCGAACCACCAGAACCAACATCAACATCAGCTAGGTCTGGCAGCGTTCTGAATATTCTTAGGGCTTCTGTGCCCACACAGTTCAGTAATGTGGCCTCCTTTAGGTCATCGTTGAACTTGGCCCCTCCCATCGCTATCAAAAAAACTTGGAAACTGTCCAGCCATTGCTCCCATGTGTAAACTGGATTTCCTGGATGAGCCAGAAACTGAATTGGGGCAGCAATGTTTTGTATTTTGATTGTTATTGTGACCAAATTCTGTTTTGATGAGATATGTTAGTCTTGTTTTTTTTGTCAAGTCCTATTGATTATTTTTCTTGCAACTTATCTCTTAAAGTCTGTTTTCTTTACTTCATTTCCTTTATACGTTGCGTGAATTCTTTACGATGTTCTTGTTTCCTTGCTTCAATACATTGCATTGTTTAACTTATACTTGTGGTTGCACCTCACTTTTTTCTTTTTTTTTCACTGAGGCAATTAACTGTAATGTCTAATGTTTGTAGGTCGGCTGTTACACAGCCACTAACTCGTTCTGCCAACAACACACAATTATAAGCGTTGCGGTATGCTTAGTACAGTGGTTTATGAGGTTGTCATGGCAACATTCCTTTATTTAGAAAATGGCTGCAAGTATTCAACGTTTTATAAAGTGCTTTCCTCTAATGTACCATTTAAGCTCACTCACCCTTTCGTAAGATGAACCTCAACTGCAGTCTTTCCCCAAATGCAAGGTACATTCATATATGTTTTCCAGTGCTACTTTGTACCACACTCACTATTGGATGCTTTTTCTTTTTGCACCTTGCCACGTATTTCATTTCTCGCCTGCTTTTGTTTGTGATTCAACAGCGACCCATTACTTTGCACGTCTTTCGTTTGTCGTTTCTCTGCCGGGACTACCTTATGACAAAGAACACTCCTCGTCGCCAAATTGTCATAAATGTTTTTTGATACAATAAATTAGGATTGTATTTATTTATTTATAATAAGAAGTCCCAAGGTGGGTGCAACTTCCTCCGTCCACATCTCATCAGTCGTATGGTTCTGGAATCATATGATTCCAAACCATACTACATCATATGCACCATGTCACCAACTATACATATTATAACAATAGTCCTTCTCTTTCATCCCTACTTCTTTAGGACTTTAGGACAGTCCTTCTTTCTGACATTCTTTCATCAGATTCCTTTGCTTTTGCTTTGACAAAGTCCTTCTTCATCACAATCCTTCTCTTTCATTGCATCACCGTCCTGCTCCTACAGCACAGTCCTTGTTTTCAGCTTTCCTTCATTATAGTCTTTTTATGTTACATCCTTTCTCTTTTGTCATAGTCCTTCTCGTTTAACAGTCCTTCTCTTTTCATCAAGTTCCTTCTACTTAGTCATAGTAATTCCCTTTTAGAATTGTCCTTCTACCTCATCACAATATCACTGACTCACAGTACAACTTTTTAATAGACCTTCATCATAGCCCTTCTCCTTTATCATACTCCTTTTCTTGTATCACAGTCATTTGAATGTGTTACAGTTTCCCACCTTCATCAAAGTTCTTCTTTGCCACAGTCCTTCCTCATCACAGTTCTTCTTCTTCTTCTTCTTCTTCTTCTTCTTCTTCTTCTTCTTCTTCTTCTTCTTCTTCTTCTTCTTCTTCCTTCCTTAACTGACTGTTTTTTTCATGTCTAACCTTGTCTTCTGTTTTTCCTTGCAGGCGCTGCTGTCGACGATGGAGCGTGTTGTGGTGCGGTGCCAAGATGAAGATTCCGGCGTTCCGTAAAGGGTAAATATGAATACTTGGTTCGCCGAAGAGATGTACAGGTAAGAACAGCTTCCCCCAGTTGATAAGTATGCTGGCAGGAAGCGGGATGTCCAGGAAGCAGGATCTTCAAAGGTAAGTCTGACCTCAGGCGACGGTGAGCGTTACACTACTTGCAAGTGCAGAATAACGCAAAGCATCTGTCTTGAGGATCGGGGCAGCTTACATAGCTGAGATCGTGGGCATGCCCATTAGGGCTGGCTTACCAACCACACCCTGCCACTCCTAGAGAGTGAGTATTTGCGAAGGCAATCCATTAGCAGCCACACCCAAGAATACACTTGGGGCTGCTTAATGGATGGAATGTTCAAGGTTAATGCATCCTGCTTAATGGATGGAATGTTCAAGTTTAATGCATCTGAAGAGATATGTACATAAGCTTTTTGGTGTTAAATTGATGTTCTTGTTTACTTTTGTTCATGAGCCTGGCAACACAGGTGCCAGGACAGTGTCCACCCAGGTCTCCTGTGCATGTGACCCCTGCATGCCTGTGCCCCTGACTTCATGACACATATAGCTGACTTGCAGCACTGGCGGGTGCGGCGGTTGTCCCGGGCCAAACAGCGTGTGTGCTTTGTCCATGATGTGGTCTGTTCGGGCTGTCAATTCAGCCTCCAAAAAAGAGGGGTTGCCAGAGCCGGACTTCAGGTAGCTTGCTTTTGCTGCTTCCAGACATCCTAGTGATGTTTCCGGGTGCAGATTGTCACAGGAAATGCCGGATTTATATTGGATTGGGTTTTCCAAAATGGTGGTAGCAGTGATTCTGGCATCATGCAAATGGATCTGCTGTTCCTGGCTTTTTTTTCGATGGTAGCACTGTCATTTCCTGAATTTCCCACTATTACCGTGATGCTGGTGTAACCGTGTATGGATCTACTAGCAGAGGCGTGCCTGCAGAGTTTGTAAGCGATATTCAATCAACACTACAGCTAAGTCAATGCCTAGTCTGGGATGCTGAGGAAAACCCTTATTGATGTATTTTTATGTCCAGTTCAGTACTCTGGATGACAACCCTTGTATAACACCCCCCTCTTAGAATCCCCCTGACCCCACTGAGCCAAGAAGTAGGTTTGTTTTGCAAATTTAAAAGGTTTATTTGGACAATTCAACAATATATATCTATCACACTTTATAAATAAATTGATAACTGATATCACACTTCAGAATATGACCGTGATCAACAATGGATAATGTTACAGGGGTACACTGATTTGGTTACTTAGGAGTAGTGTAGAGGATGAGGTAGCTGAAAATGCTTGATGGTTTCAAGGAAATGCAAGGTGGAATAAAATGCAGTACAGAAATAACTTGTTATGATTTTAGCAAAAGGTAATATGATCACTTTTTCTTTTGACAATTCACTCCCCCCCTATGCAATACAAGAAATGGAAGGAGAGCACACAGTCTTCAAGAATCCCAACAAATCACACTTTATAATGCAATACACAGTTCCAGTTCCCCCAGCAAGCTTAGAGAAAACAGGTATGAGTTTTAAACACAGGTGAATTACTTTAATGTGGTTTGCAAGGAAGTGAAAAGGTGCTAAAATTGCTTTTAATTCCCTATAGAGGTTCAGGGTGAGTGAGAGATGCGTGTTGGTATTAGTTCAGGCTCACTTTAGCAATGCTCTATGAGTTAGTACCAGGTTGCAAACGGATTTTAACAAAGGAAAGAATGGAGCTGCTATTTTGACAAGTGGAGAAATTGAGCCAAATCGCAAATTGCGGTAAATTTCGCGAGTGCGTAAATCGCGATTGTGGAAAAAGTATAGGGAGTAGGTTTGTTGGAACGCCTAGAATCACAGCTTTAAAATGAAAGTTAAACCACGTTCCTAGGACAAACGGTTCCGGAGATACAGACGATTTAATAAAGGTAGATTTTCGGATTTAAAGTAAAACTCAAAATGACAGGTGACAGCTTGCAGCTTCAGAATTGACAGGTGACAGTTGTGCAGCTTTAAAAATGACAGATGACACGATTTCTAGGAGGCTGTTCTAATTAGGTTAAAGTAGTTTGGATTAGATTATTTTAACTAAGAGATTGGGTTCTGCACAGTTCTGGCGGATACTCACTCCTAATTTTTAAATGAATGGGCCTCGTCACGGATCTGGTCAACACGTCCAGCGGCGGTTCTCTCTGCTCAGCGGGTCAATCAGGCACCGGTTCTGCTCACAGCGATCCGGATCTCTGGTTCTGCTCACAGCGGTCTGGGTCTGGTCTGCGGTTCCAGCAAAAGTTCTTGGCACAGAATTCAAACAGCTCGCCCGGCTGTGGAATAGTTTGCAGATGATTTTAAGGATGCTGAGGCCTGCTGAGAAGAGTTCTCGGTTTGTGGGTTTAGGCCCTTGCTTTAAGTTCTGAAGTAAAGTTCTGGTCTTTGGAGATTGATGGATGTGAAGTCTGGAGTCTCCCGGCAGAGCGTCCCGCAGAAAATGGAATTGAATCTCTCTACCAGTCCCCGCAGTCTCTTTTTATGTGTTTTGGAAACTGTGTGTGTGCATTGGTCATAACTAATCCTGCCTGTTAGGGAGAATTCTCTGTTTAGGCTGAATTTCCTAACCTAGTGAGTCCCCCAGCAGCTTTGCTGGATTTCGGGAGTTTGTTTTTTTCCATCCTGCCAAGAGTGAGACTCTTTTCCTCCCACTCTTGGACGTGTATGTGTGTAATTCCTTTGTATGTCAATGTGTTCTATGGGCTATGGGGTCTTTTACTCCATAGGGTCTCATATGTTTTTCTATGTGTGTTACACTGCACCCTACGTGCCGTAACACTGGGGCGTCCTAGCGGACCTCCAACATAGACTCCATACCCGGGGACTGACTACTGTCTCCCCGGGCATGTAAAGTCACCATTGGCTTTACTAGACCTAAATTTACTAACAAGACTAGTACAAACCATCTTATTGTGGACGTACTAGTAGGGGTAATTCGATTACTCCTGGACCTGTTACTCGAGGGGGCACTGTCCCGTCCCCCCTCATCGAGTTTTGGCTGGTGGCAGTGGAAACTACTTGTTATGTTCGACCCCGAACATAACCCTATGGGATTCGTCCGATTGTTGGAGATTGACCCTTTTTCTCGTTAATCTCTAACGTACCACCGATCTACTTATCTTAAATAGGTTTATCGGGTGGTATTTTCTGCCAGAACTCGGTTTGTAAAATGGCGTCTGTGTTCATCTCTGTGACTCCTAAACCAAAGGTTGAGCCCTTTGTTCCACTTTTGGCGGGCTCTGTACAGAGACCCTCCAAAGTGGTGCCATTCTGTCTGGGTTACCACAGGGGTATGGGAGGGGGTTTAGGCACCCTGGACCGAGTTGCCTTGCCAACTCCGGTCGCACTCTGGAGTGATTGGCCCAAGTGGTGAGCCTTCCCGCTCACCACTTAGCATGTGTTGATTGACAGCTAGGCTGAATGAATGGGGGTTTTCTGCATAAAAGCAGGGCTTTTGGGACTGGATCTTCAGAAGTCGCCACAGGACCTAAGAATCCGACGAGGGTAACGCTGAGCCGACCTGCAACGACGACACCTCCGGTGGAGCCCTGCTGAGCCGACTCACCACTTCCCGAGGACAGAGGAGATCTCCCTGCCGGAGAGTCTCTTCCCCTGACTGGTGGGAACAACCAGTCCCCTTTGCTTTTTATTCGCCTCAGGACGCAGTGGTCGAATTGCCCGTGCAGCGCACCTCGGCAACCGGATAGCCACTACCCCTGTACCGCGACCAAAAGGTGGTGCCTTGTGACCGAGCACTCCGTGGCCGGTCTCTTCCCTGGTGGTGCACCGGACTTCACTTTCTTCGACGACGAGAACCTCTCTACTCTTGGCCAAGACCCGACGTGCATCCACCACCAGGAACAACTGCCCCCGCCAGAGCTGCTCTCCACAACAAGGTACCGTGTCTGCCTGACTTCCCTTTCGATCGGATTGAGTGAGGTGTCTTAATCCTCTCCTTTCCGTTGGGTCGCCTCCAAGCTTTTCTCATTTATTGTTCTGAACTGGTTCAATCTGCCGATAACAATTTGCTACAAAGACTTGAATGCATCTCCACTAGAGACTTTTTCGGGACATAGCGCCTTGCCTCTCTCCGAGTGGGCCTGGCCTCTGAACTTAATAATCTATTGTGATTCTTGCCTTCTTGCCGTGCATTTTACCCGCGAAGTATTGAACTGCGTTGATTTCGTAACCTGCCTATCTTTTTCTCTCCCGTCCTAACTAATATTCGAGTGTCATCTAGGTTGAGGTATACACCTCTGTCTGTAAATAAGTGGTGCCGGTAGAACCTAGACTTGTCGAGATATTACTAGGGGGATTGATCGTTTTCTTCTTCGTAGAGTAATTGTGTTTGATTTGTTTGCCATGAAAGTGCCATAGTGTTTTTCATAGATGTTTTGTTATAAATAAATACCTTAATATCTTTACACTAAGCCTCGTTGCGTGTTTGCTTGTCTCGCTGTGAAGAATTGCCCTATTTTGTATACTCCACATACTGCTCAACTCTTCTTGAGGGAAGTCTGACTGCTCAGCCACAGCTACCAAGTGAATCTGTGTGGTACAGACTGCTACCAAGTGGGTTCACCGCCAAACACCTGTGGTCCTAAATCTTTTGCAGTGGTTCCAGAGGGAACTGCACAGGTTTCCGCCTAACACTGCCCCTCTCACTTGTCATTGGCCCAATTCTCCCCTCTCCCATGATTGGGGGAAGGAAATGGATTGTCATCATGATGAGGTCTGTTTATGGGTCAGAGGATCCTCCCCTGGTCAATTTGCCCACAAATCTATACTTGATTCAAATACATATTTCCCAGATACACAATTTGTTGAAATTACATATACACATTATATATTCCTTATGGTCCATGCTTGTCCGCCTCTGATCTTCCTGGGGGCTTGCATTAAAAAATGACAACATTTTGCGCTTTTTGACTGGTTTACCAAAAATTACATACATGTGCACAAGGAGTATGGACATTAATTGATGAAGTGTCAGATTTTTAACATGCAGACATTTGGAGTGAGACCCTATTTTCCGCTAGCAACCCCCCAGAATACACCACAGGGTCCTAACACCTCTTAAAACGTGCACAGAAAAATCACAAGAATAATGATATTACTTATATAATTCTGACAAGTCCGTACTATGAATTATCCATCTTTTTTTTAAATTATGCTCTGGCCCAGATGGGTGTGGTTTAGGTTCCAAAGCACATGGGGGAAGCTTCTGTCTGCCCCCGCCTCCAGCTCGGGTGGCTCCCAGAGGCACTTCTCCTCCCACTTCTCCCAAGAGGAAGCCACTTTACGGCCCCCCCAATATAACAATTGCCTGAGTCCAGGACAAGGCTTTGTTCAACCTCCTGCCGATGCCCCTCCCCTAATCTAATCAGAGAGGTGTCAACTCCTTTTGGTGGGGAAGCAGGATGCAGCTAGGCCTGGGAAGAGAGGCTGAGCAGGTTTCTCCTGTCGGGGGTAGTTGTCAGGCAGAATCCAGTTTCATTAAGCCAGGTTTCAGCTAAATGTCACTTTTTGTTCTCAGTTTTCTACATTCAAATCAAACTGACAATTTTTACACATGCAGCTAGAATGCTGATTCTAAGTTCAAAACTATGACATTTCAACAGTTACAAACTATGTGACACTCAAAAGTAGGTCCTTCATTTAATTTAACCATTTCGATTTTAGTGGTTTTCAGTTCAGTTTAACTTAAGCTGCTGACCTCCACAGCTCAGCCAGTTTTGTTATGAACATTGTTTTGGGCTCTTTTTCTTTCCAGATTTTGTATGCACACAAAACTTCATTCTGCCAAATGTCTGCTGGTGTTCAGTGAGATTTATGAATATCCTGCAATGTTTGATTTCAAAGGGCTTTTTAAGCTAACAGGCACTGCTGTTTTTCCTTTGGCACACATTCCACTCATGGCACCCCTGGCCCATCACGCTCGCACTGGTGGGTGGAAGGGTAGGCGACCATTTTGGTGTGCGCACAAACTGCGCGGTTCTCCTGGATTCTGGCGCACATGTGGGCTTTTTGGCCATCTTGGATTTTCTAAGCCCACAGCACCAAATGTTGCAGCTAAATGACTCAAACGTGGGTCAATACACCTGACAAGTTGTGAAATGCTGGTGATTCAGTTGCACCGGTAGCCGGCAATGGTGCTACTGGATAGGTGGAATCACTGGCATCATTATGGGAAACTTGTAATGATGCCAGAAGTACTGTGAAAAGAAGAATGACTGTGATGAAATGGAGCTATGATGAAGAATGACAGTGAGAAAGAACTGTGTCAAAGAATTACTTTGATAAGGGACTCTGATTAAGTAAAAGTACATTGAAAAAGCACTGTGATAAAGGAGGACTGTGATGAAGAAGAGGAACTGTGACAAAGGAGAAGGATTGTGATGAAAGAGGACTGGGATAACGAAGGGCTGTCACAAAGGATTGTAGCAAATGACTGAAGGCATACTCTGATGAATGAGAAGGGCATTCACAAAGGAATGTAATGAAGAATAAGTAATGTGACAAAGAACTGTGAACAAGGAGTAGGACTCTTTAGAAGGACTTTGGTGAAGGAGAAGCACTATGATGGAGAAGAACTGTGCCAATAGAGGACTTATATGAAGAATGGATGTGCAGAAAAAGGAGTGTGATGAAGAAAGATCATGACATAGGTGAAGGACTGTGATGAAAAAGAAGGATTGTGAAGAAGAAGGACAGTGATGAAACAGAAGACGTTATGACGTTTTATAAAAAGGAGAGGATGTGCAAAGAAGAATGTCAATGATGAAAGAGAATAACTGTGACAAAGGGGAAGGACTCCACAGGGCCAGCCAGCAGGCCAGGAACAGCATCCACCAACCTCAATGCCAGCCATCTCTCTAGGGACAGCAGCCTGAACCCCTAGCCTATTCAGCTCCCCAACCCAGCCAGCTGCCCAGGAACAGAAGCCTGCTCCACAGGTCCAAGCAGTGGCACAAACTTGGCGGCCATCTAGTGCACCCATCACCCAACAGGCCCCCGCATCGCAAAGCACCCCTTCCAATGAGGCTGAGGCAGCAGATGGAGGGCAGGATACAGATGACACTCCACAGTGCTCCACCTATCCCTCCCCCATCTCATTCCCTCAACATTCCACAGCCCACCACAACCACCAATGTCGTCCATCAGAGAGATGGAAGAGTGCATTTGCCAGATGGAGGCCCATCATGAAGAGATGGTGGGAATGCAATGCCAGCAACTGGCAGAGGCCAGCCAATTCGGGAGGCTATACAATCCACTGGCCGTGGAAGTGCCCTGAGCTGTACCACTATAGCCCTCATAATCCTTGCTCAGAGGGTCCGTGAGTGAAATGAGGGTGGGTCTGCACTTGCAGAGTCAGGTGCACTATCCCTGAAGGCAAACCTGGATAGTATGGATGCTCAGGGCTCAGACCACACCTCCTGCACAGCCATCCCTATGAGCTCAATACAGAGCATCCAAGGCGCCGCTCCAAAAGACACACATTTACACCTGCCCCTGGCAAGGTTCCCACTAAGAGAAGGCACAGGGAGTGAGACTATGGACTCAGACAAGTGACACTTCATTGTTTGGTTGTGTGGGGAGGGGTGGTGGGTGTGTGGGGAGGGGGAGGTGGGTGTGTGGGGATGGGGTGGTGGGTGTGTGGGGAGAGGGTGGTGAGTGTTTGGGGAGGGGTTGGTAGGTGTGTGGGGAGGGGTGTTGGGCAAGGTGTTTGATCAGTAGTTTCAGAGTGCACCCCATGGCCAGTGTAGGCATCTGAAATGTCTGCTTAATGGTTGTCCTTGTTCGCACAAGGGCACAATTGTATGCCATGCCTTCCGGGGACTGTGGATCCCTTAACTGGGTCATTAGCCAGGGCAGTAGTGGATATCCAGAATCACCTGCAAGCGGGGGGACACGAGGTGAGCCATGGCATGCATGTGGCAGGACTGACATTCTAATGGCATGAGACTCCATGCATCCTGGACCATGGGAACTATGTGAGCCAAGCACTGTCAGGGACCATGTGACAGCAATTGTGTGACATCCGTACCGAGATGTGCTGTAACCCCTGGGGTGGAATGATGTGGATGGGACTGTACTAGTCACCAACAGGCCCTGCATGCATATGCCATGGTGTGGTGTGGTAATCGCCATGCCACTGCGTTGTCAATCTCTGCACACACTACATGATGCCCGCACTGCGGTCTGGACATACACTGACATGCATCAACCTAACATGAGGGCTCACATGCACAGTAGGCACAGTATAGAGATTACTTTGTTGTAATCACTGTAGCTGGCAACAGCACTCCATGGATATGTTGTCCATATCCCATCCTATCCCACTGACTACCCCTGTGCTCATCAGCTAGCTGTCACAATTGTGTAGAAATGGTACACTGCATGGGGCACTTTGACATTTACATAGAATGTTTAAATGTGTGGCAGGTGGTGCACAGTGTAGTGTTGCCTGTGATTGGGGGTTCTGCACAGTCAGTGCATGCATGCACCTTGCTAGTACATGCCTTCATTGGCCTGAGTGGGACAGTGCACTGCAGGTAAATATTTGTTGGAGTGGCAGTGTTGCATTCTGGTACTTGTAGTCTGTTGACGGTTTACTTCCCCAGTGTTTGTGTATGTATTTGTCACTGACTGACACTGCAACAGTCTGGTGTTACACTTGTGCTTTGTGGACTGACTTTTGGACATGCACTGGTTGTACTCTCTGATGTATGGTGATTGCGGGCCATGCATTTGTGTCATGCCCCCCTTTGGCCTGTGAACCATGCAGCACTGTGTGTGTACTAGTCCATGTACTCACTGAACATCCAGCTCCTTTTTCCACTTTGTAGTACCATGTATGCTGTTAGGGTGCTGTTCTGCAGAACCCTGGAGTCATGGGTTGACCCTGGGAACCGGGTGCAGCAGTGCATGGTGGTGAGGTTGGCATCGCAGGCCATCTGTACATTGAGGGAATGGCTCCTGTACACCTCCTCTGTGGTGTGTGAGGGCACTAGCTCAACTTGTGTGCAGTCCAAAGCTTTGAGCATGTTTGGCATGCCTGCAAACACGTAGGAGTGTGCCTTGTTAGTATTTACCTGTGCCAGGGTGGTTGAGAGGGCGATGTGCTGGACCACATGGCGGTGCAGGGCCTCCAGTACCTGCACCAGCACTCTGGAGAAGGCAGGCTGTGTCACGACCCTTACCCCAGACCCCCACTGGCAAGCCCACATGCCAGGTAAGGTCAGGGTTTGGGACTCCATCAAGGGCTTGGAGGCCTTGCATCCACTCCCAAGACCCTCCTGGAGTCCGTCCTGGCGCCGCTGGCACCAGGCTCATATTCATTATGGAGAACATGTTTGAAGGGGGACTACTTTTAATTAAGCCTGCAGTTAACATGGAGGCATTCGCATAGCTTGGTTCCTAAAGAACTAAGCTATGCGGTATCGCGTTTCGGGTGTGGTGGCCTGGGACTACCTTACCTGGACTACTTTGTTGGGAGGCTATTTAAACCACACCCAGGCAACAGAGCACACTTTGCGTTACTTTGCAGACTGCAACGTGACGGTCACTGTGTCCTGTGATACCCGCGAACCTCAGAGCAACGAGTCTGCAGAGGAGATAAAAGGAACATCTTTAATCGAATCTTACCTGCAATCTCCATCCTGTCATCCGCTTTCCAGTGAACAGCTTCTTCCAGGCTCCACACACCTACAGGAACACAGCGACCTGAAAAGGAAAAGGAGAAGGACAACATTGCTTAAGCCCCGAACATTATAGGAAGCTTACCTGGCTTTTCACCTTACAGACGACATTGCTCCGGAGTTCCTCACCCGCTGGGAAAGGACCGCAACCTGTGAGGAAGAGAGGAAACACAGATTAGCAAGGCAAGACAAAAGCAGCGCAGCGCAGCATATTACTTACCGTATTACAGCGCATATCCCGCACCATCATTACTGGCGGTGCTCTAACCAACCAGTACACCATGCCGAATCTCCCGCACATCTAGGGAGAAAGAAAGGACATTGTTAAGAAAGGCAGGCAAGAACAATCAGCGCTATACAAAAACTGCTGCAATAAGACATTCCTTAAAGACACTTGAACGGGCATGCGCCAGTGAAGTAACTCGGTCTCCCACGTCCACTGAAGACTACGCACCCCTGCTAAGAAGGCAGGACGGAGAGCATGCCTAATACAGCAACAAGGTGAGTAGAGGTCCTATGGGGCTGAAGCCAAAAGGGTGTGGTGGGGCAATACTTACCTGAGTCGGCCAGTTTTGAACCCCACCCTCCTGTGTCCTCAGGTTAGACCTCCACCGAAAACACCATCCGGAAATCGGGAGACGGTTCCGGCAACCGACCAGGGATGATTGGCGTCCCCGTGGATACCAGGTGAGCGTAACAGAACACGAAGCCTACAATAATGAATCCACCTGGGTGCCATGGAGACATCAGAAATCAACCAATTTGCTCAATTAATAGGACAATTACGCGCCGAAGTTCATTCTGCCAGACAAGAGACAATGCTTTCCGGAGGGATTTAGTAGTAACCAAGGATCGCACTGAAAAGATCGGTAGGCAGTTCCTATAGTCACAAGCAGGACAGACTCCTTTGCCCGGAAACAACCCATCGGCACAAGTACCCACCTTACCATCTGCCCAAGTACAAATTACGCTACCCGGAACAGTTCCCCTAGCATCACCGGAACGGTTTTCAGGTGACCCAAGGAAGTACGCTGCATTCATGAATCAGTATCGTCTTCACTTTCTTTGTAGGCTTGGTGTATTCCCCAATGACCAAGCACGGGTAGCTTTTGTTTAGTCATACCTGAGCGGTAGCGCAGCGGACTGGTCGGTGCTGCTGGTAAATCATGATGATCCATTGTTACATGACTTTGGGGGGTTCCAGAGGGAAATGGAGAAGCTTTTTGGTCATCATACCCAAGAACAAGCAGTAGACAACAAACTCTTGTCACTCCGACAGGGGATGCAAGATTTATTAACGTACATTGCCACCTTCAATAGATTGGTTGCTGAAGTTAGGTGGCTGGAGAAAAAAAGAACCACGTTATTCCACCGAGGCATACGAGGCGAATGGAAGGACGTTCTAGCCCAGGTGGTTGACCCACCAAGAGACTGTACTAAATGTATTAACTTGGTTGTGCAACTAGATCACTGATTGCAGGATCGAAAAGCAGATCGGTTTAGTGTATGTTCGGCCCATGGACAATGCATCACGTGTGCCTGAAAACACTGTAGAACCCATGCAAATCGGAGGAATACGACCTCTGTTAACAAAAACAGAACGAGACAAAAGAAGTCAACGGCAACTATGTTTGTACTGCGGAAAACCAGGACACTTCCTTAAGGATTGCCCAGTGAAACCTCCAATAAGAACAGTCGGCGCCACAGAGAAGGACCAGGTCAAGGAATCGGAAAACTACCCAGCTCGGCAAACGTAGAGGTCAGTTTGTCGAGTGAGAAGAAAGAGCCACCGACCTCGCACTTTGCAATACCAGTGATCTTAATTAACCACCAACTACCGTCTCGATGAATGCCGTTGAGGCATACATAGACAGTGGAGCAGTTGGGAATTATATTAATCAAGGACTGGTAGCAGAGAGGTAGGCTTCCCATATGTTCGAAGCCGACCACAGACAAGGTGACCACCGTGGATGGGACAGAAATTGCTTCCAGACCAGTAACCCAATGTACAGCGGGGGTTAACATTGCTGTGCCCGGATGGACACCGGGAATCCTTTTCATTTGATCTCATCAAGGCACCTCAGTTCCGGCTAATGTTAGGCATGCCATGGTTACTTGCTCACAATCCCCTGATAGACCGGCGTGCTCGGAAACTGACCTTCCCTGATGATTGCGCTCCTGCCTGATATTACCAAGAGCAGAAACCTGACCTCTGTGCCCCTGCGATTCCTGGAACGGCAGCATCAGTACCTGGAGTAACTAATACCCTACCAAGTGAATACCAAGATTTCCAGGATGTGTTCCAAAAAGAGCAAGCTAACACACTACGGCCGCACAGGCCCTATGACTGCCAGATTGACCTCATTCCAGGCACACAAATTCCTTGCGGCAGACTTTATACACTCACAGAACCGGAAAACCTCCATTTGAAATCCTATCTAGACCAGTACCTGGCAAACGGGTTTATCCGCCCGTCTAAGTCCCCGGCAGCCAGTCCTTTGTTCTTCGTACCAAAGAAGTAGGACCTGCATCGACTACTGCACATTAAACCAGATTACTGTGAAGAATCACTACCCCTTGCTGCTTATTCCTGAAATGTTAGACCAAGTGATATATGCCCAGATTTATACCAAATTGGATCTTCGAGGAGCGTACCACCTGGTCGAGTTAAAAAAGGAGATGAATGGAAAACCGCCTTCTGTGCTAAATATGGCTAAATATGGCTTATATGAATACCAGGTAATGCCCTTTGGGCTGTGCAACGCTCCCGCAGCATTCCAATACTTCATGAACGGTGTCCTGAGAGAATTAATCGATGTTTGTGCCTTGGTTTACATAGATGACATTTTAGTGTAATCGACCTCGAAGCAAGAACATGTTAAGCACGTTCGCTCTGTTCTCACCAAGCTCAGCCAACATCGATTATATGCGAAACTCGAGAAATGCTTTTTTTCACGTCACCGAAGTAGAATTCCTTGGTTTCATTCTCACTCCAAAAGGCACCAGAATGGACGTACACAAAGTAGACGCTATTCTCAAGTGGCCATCGCCAACTTCACTGAAAGGGATCCAAAGCATGCTGGGCTTTGCAAACTTCTACCGCTGATTCATCCCAGACTTCTCTCAAATTGTGCACCTGATCACAGTACTGTTGCGAAAAAACAATAAGAAGTTCATTTGGACCGAAGAAGCCGAAAGAGCCTTTCACAAACTCAAACAAAGATTCACTTCCGCTCCGATCCTACGACACCATCATCCAGACCTCCCTTGCATCATGGAAACTGATGCGTCCAGCATGGCTATGGGGGCTGTCCTCTCACAGAGAGACCCCGAAACCGGTCAGTTACACCCTGTGGCCTTCTGGTCGCAAAGATTTTCACCTCCGGAAATCAATTATTCTATCACCGACAAGGAACTCTTGGCCATTAAATCTGCTTTTAAGGCATGGCGACACTATCTCTTAGGAGCCAGACACACCGTTACGGTAATCACGGATCATAGAAACCTGCAATATCTGAAAACAGCGAAGGCCCAGTCCTCGCGTCAACTGCGGTGGCCCCTTTTCTTCACCGAGTACGATTATGTAATCACATTTCGACCAGGGATCCGGAATGGAAAGGCTGATGCCTTGTCCCGCATGGGCATTGACGAAGAGGTGTATACAACTCCGGATCCAGTACCCATCATTCCTGAAGACAAACTCTTAGGTCTCACAACAGCTTTGACACAAACCGAACTTCCGAAATTAAATCCAACGGGTACTGAATTCCGACACATTGCTTGCATGGCATACTCGGGGAGAACAATATACCATCAAGAACCAATTGCCCTATTTTAGGGATCGTCTATATGTGCCCAAAGGGGAACTACAACAACAAATTATTTCGGATTACCATGATTCACTGATGGAAGGTCACCCTGGAATCGCCAAAACCCTAGCCAAGGTGAAACGGGACTACTGGTGGCCTACTCGGCGTGAAGACATCATCTAGTATGTTCAGTCCTACAGTGTTTGTGCGCAAAACAAAAGCAGAAACCAGCTGGTCTCCTTCAACCATTGGACATTCCTCCTGCCCCATGACACACCCTTTCCCTTGACTTCATTACAGATCTGCCTCCCAGTCAAGGGTACAACACCATTCTGGTAGTTGTTGACCTGTTCTCAAAAATGGCACACTTCATTCCTCTCAAGGGCCTCCCAGATGCAGCCAGTCTAGCAAAAGTGTTTCTGGAAAGTATCGTTAAACTACATGGCTTCCCATCAGTTCTGGTCTATGATCGAGGTAGCCAGTTCGTGTCCAACTTCTGGAGCAAATGTTGTTCAATGGCGCAAATCGACATCCGATTATCCACCAGTCACCACCCCCAAACGGATGGCCAAACAGAGAGAACCAACCAAACCCTCGAGCAATACTAACAGTGCATGCTGCATCAAGTGGAAAGAAATTGGAGGGACTTACTGTGGATAGCAGAGTATGCTTATAACAATTCATTGCATTCTAGGACAGGACAAATGCATTTTTACATCTTTACGGCAGACAACTGCATTCTTCCGAACTAAACGTTCCAGCCAGCTTGGAAATGCCAGAAGTAAGAACTGTTTATGCAACCATCTCTCAAGCCTTTAAAAAGGTGACAGAACATTTAACTCAAGCCAAGGACAGACAAAAGAAATTCGCCGACCAACACCGGAGAAAGGATCCTGACTATCAAGTAGGGGACAAGGTTTGGTTAGCAGCAAAGTACATACCCCTTAAAGGAACCCGGACCTTTCATCCTCGATATTTGGGACCCTACTCCATCAAAGCAATCATCAACCTAGTAGCCATCAAACTAGCATTACCACCCAATATGCAAATCCACCCACTGTTCCATGTATCACTCCTGAAACCAGAACAACCCGGTACACGGGTTACTACACCACTAAAACCCATAATTGTTGACGGAGAACCAGAATTCGAAGTCAAGGAAATCGTGGACTCTAAACACACTAGGTCCAAATTATACTATCTAGTCGATTGGAAAGGGTATGGACCTCAAGATAGATCCTGGGATCCCAGCGAGAATATCCATGCACCACGTCTGATCAAGGAATTTCATCAGAACTTTCCAACCAAGCCTGGACCAAATAGAAGAACCACCGTGAGAGGGGCCTTGGGGGGGAGTGCTGTCATGACCCTTACCCCAGGCCCCCACTGGCAAGACCACTTGGAGGCCTTGCATCCACTCCCAAGACTCCCTTGGAGTCAGTCCTGGCGCCGCTGGCGTCATGCTCATATTCATTATTGAGAACATGTTTGAAGGGGGACTACTTTTCATGAAGCCTGCAGTTAACATGGAGGCATTTGCATAGCTTGGTTCCTAAAGAACTAAGCTATGCGGCATAGTGTTTTGGGTGTGGTGGCCTGGGACTACTTTACCTGGACTACTTTGTTGGGAGGCTATTTAAACCACACCCAAGCAACAGAGCACGCTTTGCGTTACTTTGCAGACTGCAACGTGACGCTCACCAGGTCCTATGATACCCGCATGCCTCAGAACAACAAGCCTGCAGAGGAGACAAAAGGAATATCTTTAATCAAATCTTACCTGCAATCTCCATCCTGTCATCCGCTCTCCAGTGAACAGTTTCTTCTGGGCTCCCCACAGCTACCGGAACGAAGCGACCTGAAGAGGAAAAGGAGAAAGACAACATTAGAGAAGACATATTCCGGCATCGCTTAAGCCCCGAACATTATAGGAAGCTTACCTGGCTTTTCACCTTACAGCCGATATTGCTCAGGGGAGTTCCTCACCAGCTGGGAAAGGACCGCAACCTGTAGGGAAGAGAGGAAACACAGGTTAGCAAGGCAAGACAAAAGCAGCTCAGCGCATTACTTACCGCATTACAGCGCACATCCCGCGCCATCATTACCGGCGGTGCTCTAACCAACCAGTACACCACGCTGAATCTCCCGCACACTTAGGGAGAAAGAAAGGACATTGTTAAGAAAGGCAGGCAAGAATAATCAGCGCTATACAAAAACTGCTGCAATAAGACCTACCTTAAAGACACAAGAACGGGCACGCGTCAGTGAAGTAACTCGGTCGCCCACGTCCACCGAAGAAGGCAGGACAGAGAGCACGCCTAATACAGCAACAAGGTTAGGAGAGGGCCTAAGGGGCTGAAGCCAAAAGGGTGTGGTGGGGGGATACTTACCTGAGTCAGCCAGTTTTTAACCCAGCCCTCCTGTGTCCTCAGGCTAGACCTCCACCGAAGACACCATCCGGAAATCGGGAGAAGGTTCCGGCAACCAACCAGGGCTGAGTGGCCTCCCCGTGGATACCAGGTGAGCGTAACAGCTGTGATATGCCATGCAGCTGGTCCACAGAGAGCTGGAACGTGCTTGTGGCTAGGAAGTTCAGGATCGACACAGCTTCAACAGTGGTGGTATGGCTGTCAGTATAGTGATCCTGCTCCCTTTGTCAGCTCCCTATGTCGCCCTGGAATAGGGTCAGTAGTTCTGGGATTGTCTCCCTGTTGAGCCGGTATAGGCTATGCATCTGCCCATCTACCTTCTCAGTTATCCGACCCATGAAGCACCTCCTCCTCCTCTGGCTGACTCACATCGTGACACAGCCCTTTCCATGCTCCACTCTGCTATCTCTGATACTCTTGCCCCTGGCATGATGATCAGCTTGACGTCCAAAGCCAAGTGCAACTCCTGGTACAACTCAGACCTTGTCACCCTTAAATGCAAGTGCAGGGTGGCTGAGACGAAATGGCATGCTTTCTGTGCATCCTCTGACAAACTGGCCTGCTGCCTGCTCCAAAGGCAATACCGGCTCTCTGTCTGCACAAAGAAGAAAGGCCACATCCAAGCCTGTGTCTCTGTGGCATCCAACAACTCGGCTGAACTCTTTAAAATCTGCAAAGAGCTGGCCAATCCTGCTGCAGTCTCTACCTCTCCTGTTCCCTCCCAGGCCCTCTGCACGGCCCTGGCTTCTCATTTCATCTCTAAAATGCAGGACTTCCTGTCCTCTCTCTCATCCTCTCCCCCTGTCAATCTGGAAAAGTGAATACCCTTCATTTGAATGACAGACGTAACTTGATGGCCATAGGCCAACCGTCTTATGCACCGAATTATAGAAATATAGACTGTTATGCTTGACCAGCAAGCGGCCATTTTAAACGTAGCAGAATCGCCATTTTGCCTGTTAACCATTGCTCATTGCTTTCTGTCTAAAACTGCTTTGCAGCTTGCAATTCTTGTGGTTTCTGCTTACTCTAATCAACTGTTAACATTGTTGTCTGAATATGAAAAGGGCAAGGTCGCGGGACTGAGGAGTTCGTTGAAAACTCCTCATGAGTAGCCTAGAAAGGAATGCCCACGCTCCCTCTCTGTAGCCTTGAGGGAGAGCTGCAGGGCATTTAATCACTTCACAGCTGCCAGCCAGTCTCGTACGATGGTAGAATATGTTAGAATAAAACAGCTAAAGGCTTGAATTATGCTCTTCCTATGGCCCCCCTTCGCAAAACCCTTTAGAGCGTGTCGGCTCCCAGGACAAGAATAGTACCTCATAGATAGCAAAGCATGGAATGTGGCTCTTCCCCCGTGTGCAGCTTGCTTCCAAGAACAGAACCACCGTGTTCTGTTCAACAACTAAAAGATGCCTCCGCACTTTCCAAATTGCACGTTGTTACTAGAATAGACATCGAAAGTGTCATAATTGTCATACCCGTCGGAAATGTCCATCGTCATCCCGAGTTCAAAGAACCTTAATAAAGGAGGGTGTTAAACATGACATAGCTGATTGTATGATATGCATTTTGTATATATGTAACTGATGTACGTAATTCGCTCTCTTGCGTCCCTCGATGTCTAGGAAACTCACGTCGCGGGGCGTGAGACCAGAATTGGCCAATTGGGACTATTTTTGCTTGCAATAAACCCTGGCTTTGGGAATTTGAACCTCGTGTCTGGCGCATCTTTCCGTGTATGGTTATTGCCTTGTTTCCATAGCACGAGGGACCCCTAGGGGCCCCTTTCACCCCCGCCTACCTCTCCTCTCTCTACTCTCTGCTCTTCCTCTGCCCCCCTATGGCCACCTCTCCTCCCTCCTTCTCTGCTTTTCCTCTGTTCTCCCCTGGCGAGGTTTCTAGACAAGTCTGATATATGAAAGTCTCATCAAAACAGGTTCTCCCCTGTTCTTCCAAAACCATGAAGGACCACATTGACACCAGTCCCCCCAGAAGCACTCTCTTGTGCACCCTCTTCTCAAGAAACCCTCAGCCAACTCCGCCTGCCCGGTTAACCATCCCCTGATCTCCATCACTCATTTCCTGGGCAAACTCCTGGGAAAGCTAGCCATCTCCCACTTTAATCTTCATACTGAATCTGTTGGCTGTCTCCATGATCATCAGTCTGGCTTCAGAGCAGCCAGAGGCACGGAAACAGCTCTCCTGAACATCCATGAAGACCTTCTCCCCAACGTCAATTCTAATACCTTCTGTCCTCATCTTACTTCATCTCTCTCCTGTCTTTGACACGGTCAACCATGCGATCCTGCTCAACCAGCTCCTTGATAACCTGGGTATCATCGATCAGGCCCTGGCCTGGCTGACCTCTTTTCTCTCTGATCAACCTTCCCAGGTCCAACTAGGGTCCTTTCTCTCCTCTATCTCTCTCTCTCTCTCTACCTGTGGTATTCCCCAGGGGTCTAAACTCCCTCCCTTGCTGTTAAACCAATACCTGGCATCGCTTGCCCACCGCATTGCCACTCTCTGCCCCAACTTTCAGTGCTCTCCTTCATGACAGTCCTTCACCCGAGTCATTATTTGGGACAGTCCTTCTACTTCATCAAAGTCCTTCTAACTCATCACAGCCCTTCTTCATCAATGCTTCTCTTTCATCAAAGTCCATCTCCCCCATCGCAGTACTCCTTCGACATAGTGATTCTTTGTTTCATTATTTCACCAGAGTTTTCTTTGTCACAGCCCTTCTTCATGGCATCCCTTATCCTTTGTCACAGTCCATCTTTGCAACAGTCCTTCATTACAGCCCTTTCTCGTCGCAGTCCTTCATCACAGCATTTCTCCTTCATCACAGTCTTTCCCCTTTATCACAGACTTTCTCCCTCATCACAGTCTTTCTTCATCGTCATAGCCCTTCACCTACATTATGGTCCTTCTCATTAAACATGGCCCTTCCTCATTTATCTGATAATCATGAATTTACAGATCCTCCCCTCTTTTATTCCATAATTTCTCAGATTCATATTTGTATTTGTATTTTCTTTTTTTACAGCACTGCATAGAAAGAAGAAAGCATAGCTGTGGGAGAAACGAATGGAAAGAGGTAAAAGGTTCTACTGTTCAGGCTCAAGCCGAGATAAAAATAGACAATGAGATTGGGCACATGTGGATTTGGGGATTGAAGAAGGAATTAAGTTTGGGAATGTTAGGTACAAGAAGGAATGTGAATGGAAACTAAGGAAGAAAAATTAGGAGCTAAGCCATGAATACAATTAAAGACAAAAGAATGAAAGTGAAGGCGAAGGCATAAACCAAATGGAAACCATTAAAGAACGCAAAGTGAAGAAGAAATAGAAATACGAGAAGAAAGACAAAAAGAGGGTATGACTAGATTAATTGTAGATAGTGTGCAGAGGAGCCAAATGATATGTGGGAATACCAACTAACACATGTTTTATTTCCATTAAGTAAATCAATTCCAAGCATATGAAAGCTGTCCTTTTCTATAATGTACATTTTTAAACTTCAGGGTGCATTTGATTTTGGAAGCAAGTACTTTCTGCAACTGATTAAAAGGCACAAACACCGGAGATCTAAAACTTATTTTCTACCTGTAGAACTTTACTGACTGCCCAGTGTTTCTGAAGAGTCTGCAGTGCTCATTTTCTCCTTTGGTTTTCCCATCTAAGCAATTACATTTGAATTGAACGCAACAAGAAAAAGTCCTTGAAAAAACTTGATGAAATGTATTACAACATAAAATACCGACTATTGACTGCCCTACTGTAAGTTTCTGATGAAATGTACATGCAAAACAAAATGGTCTACCTTGAAAGCGCTAGCTTTACAATTGTTTGTACGTATTGCATAAAAACAATAGAAGATGGCTGACCTAGCAGTAGATCTCTATAACACGATAAGTGAAGAAATCAAATTGTATACGATCTTGAAGAATTTCAAAAGTTCTGGAGGAGTTTGGATAGGCTGGGGAAGGGGTGGGGAGGGGAGTAGAACCGCCCCTTAAAAATAGCAAC
The DNA here is from genome assembly GCF_040938575.1 of Ambystoma mexicanum. Lineage (NCBI taxonomy): Eukaryota > Metazoa > Chordata > Amphibia > Caudata > Ambystomatidae > Ambystoma > Ambystoma mexicanum. The sequence goes on from NC_090935.1 coordinate 423,188,687, forward strand.
GGTAAACCAATACAAGAAAAGGAAGAAAAATGAAAACATAAAACAACAAAGAACAGTAACACACATCACTGTAAAGGACAATGCTTTATCACTGCAAGGGAGCCAGTTTCATTAAATGGTCTAAAATGATACGTCCAGTAACAGAAACCGTTCTGTCCCGCCATTAGAAACTCATAATTCTGTTTAAAAGAAATCCATGTATATGGGGAAAAACTCCAATGAGTGAGGGAAAATTCAGAGCTCCCCTCATCCGCCTATACAGGAATCAGAACACAGATGTTATTAATAAAGAAACTACAATGCCTGAATTGTGCATTTTCTAATAGAACCATTTTTTTAAAAAGACAACTGAGCTAAATATTTTGCACTTTTTTTTTTACAAGTAATTGGTTGCATGCAACATATTTCGGACCTGATTTTTTTTTAAAAACAATTTGGCAATTTTTGAAAGAACTAACCACCACATTGGAGTACATTTTGAAGTGTGGCATAATGTGAATGAAAGGCGTAAAATGCTTCAGTAAGGATCTTACACCTTGTATTCATGCCACAACACATTTTCAATCATTTGTGTGGCAGAGAGGAGGGGTGGATTGCTGGTTCAAATGATAGATATCCCTATGGGGTCTGCCAGCTTTATGCACTAGCATTAGGCGGACCCCATATTCATCCATTATACAAACTGGCTGCCATGCTCGCATGTACAATTACAATTAAGAGCTGCTCCACATGATTTCATGTCAGGCAGCGTTTAATTGTAACTGTGAATGCTGCTTAGCATGCATGCATGGTAAGCAGTGTTCACAACTAAAAGGAAACGTGTAAAGCGGGCACAATACAACTGCAAAGTTCACAATGCATAAGTGTCTTACTGCAGTGCTAGTTTGTAAAATGAAAGGCAATGACTATTCCCCTGCTGTATGATGCCTTAGTTTGAGGACATGTCATTTTGAAAGCTGATTATTTATTGCAGCTGCCTATGCAACCCATACAAAAAAACAGGTGCATCCTTGATGTGGGACATGCCTACCACCATTCACTGTTTCAGAAACAATTTTATGTTTAGCACATTCGCAACTGGTGGATACCCCCATTTGGAAATTAACAAAGGCAGATAAGCAATTCCTTGGGTCTACTGAAGCTGCCAACTAAACTTCACAAGGGGCCGTGGGCTATGTCTGTTAAATCCCGTTTAGCACTAAGTTCGTAACACAACCTGAGTTTGACTGGAGCCCGTTCTCGACCGGAATAATTCTGGCGTTGTGAACTTGACTGAATTCTTTGAGTTAAAAGCCAATCCGATCCCAGACCCCAGGAGGAGGCCTTATAAGTGGGCTATTTTGTCTCTTGCCTGGCTTCTTGTTAAATGTTGGACTCCGGCAAGAATGTGCTCGCTGTTAAGTAGCACTACAGGGAGTTTCGTTTCCACAGTGCATGAGTTAGCTTATCCTTTTATGACAACTTCTTTCCAATCAGGCACCGAGTCAGTGATGAAAGGGAGAATGTGCCAAACATTACACAAGAGAAATGAACCAGCCAACTATGTATTTATTTGAATGGCCCTGCACTTTAAATTGTTCTCGCCTTCACGCAAATGAAAAATCACCTCACAGAACGACCAAGTGGTTGATCGGGATTTTTCTCTGTAAACGGGCACAGTCTTACGTCTATAGGTCCCTATAGGGCATATTAAAACAATGAATATTCTCAGTAGGCTCAAAAAATGAGTCCCCCCCCCTCAACTAGTTCATGTGGCTGCCATCTCTACCACGCCACAATACTCCAATCGATTATTTTACAAATTGCCAATAATAGACTCAATTGATAATTGCAGGATGCTTTCCACAATAATGAGAGCCAATACAACATATGAAAAACGGGCTTCATTTTGAAGTGAAAAGATGCAATTGTGAAATTGGCAAATTCATAGATAGAACCTGTATTTTGCACAGACATTTTGACTCACTTTCCAGTTGTCCTTCTTTCTATCCTTCTTCAATGAAATTCTCTCTTCTTTTTGTATCGTTTTATTTCCTTGCTACTTTCTTATCATGATGTTGTTCTCTTTTTCATCTCTTTTCTAATTTGTCTTTCTTTCTATCTATCCTCCTTTCAAGTCTTTAATTTGTTTATTTGTAGCTCTTTCGTTCTTATGGTAGCTTTTCATCACTACGTTCCTTCCTCTGTCACTTTCGTTTTGTCTTTTTTTTCTTTCATTCTCTCATTCCATCTTTTCTTCTTTCTTGACTTCTTCCTTTTTGTTGTATCATTTATTCTTTTTTACTTTAAGCATTCTTTTCCAATGTCCCCCTTTCCGCTATTTATTTGTATCTTACCTTTTGTCAATCTATTTCTTTATTTTTTACTTTCTGTCAACGTTTCTTTCCATGGTTTGTTCCTTCATACAACCTTCACTCCACCTTTTCCCTTCATTTCACCTTTCTTTGTTTCTCTTTCCATTTTTATTCTATCCTTCTGTCTTTCTTTTTTACCTTTCCATTTTCAAGCATCTTTCTTTCTTTCTTTCTTTCTTTCTTTCTTTCTTTCTTTCTTTCTTTCTTTCTTTCTTTCTTTCTTTTCTTTCTTTCTTTCTTTCTTTCTTCCTAGCCATACGCTTTTCTTTTCTTGTATCTCTATCTTTCTTAATGTAATTCAATCCATACATTATGGTTTCTGTTTCTTGCAAAAGAAAGAGAGAAACAACACAAGGAAGGAAGAAATACAGTGAGGTAGAATGATAGGAAGAAAAAGAAATACAATTAGAAAACAAGAGAAACAAGTAAAGACAAGCACATAAAGATGAAAGAATGACAAAAGGAAAGATGGAAAGATGTAATTAAGGAAAGAATAACAAAGAACAACAGAAGACATTATGGAATTTAGCAAGGCTATAGATGGAATAGGGAAAGAAAGAATTGAAGAATGACAGAACAGATTCAAGAAAAGGTGGACCAATTGAAAGAAAGTCAATAGAAAAGCTGGCAGAAAGAAAAAGTAGAGAAAGAGGTAAATAAGTCATGAAGAGACAAAAATAAGAAAGTAAAAAATGAGAAAGAAACAATGAGAGAAAAAATAATTGAAATAGTACATTAAGAAATAGATAGATGGAATGAGAAAAGAAAGAAATGAAGACTGAATAGCTTGAGTGAAGAAAAGAAAGAGAATAGGAAAAAATTATGAAAGGAACATAGAAAGAATGAAAGAGAAACATAAACAGAAAGAGAAAAAGAAAGAGAAAGGAGATGCAATTCCAAGAATGAAAAGTAGAAAGGAGGAAGTAAGCAAGGACATGGAAAGACCCAGAAGAAGAAAATAGAAGTGAAAGAGAATGATAGATGAAATAAAGGAAGAAAAGAAAAGAAGAAATGAAAGAAAGTACGAAAGAGAAATACAATAATATAACAAAGTATCATTGCAATATAGTATTATATATGTACTACTTGTGAAATCGTCAATTTCTGAAATGTATCTTTGCACTTCATATTTGAAAAATGTTTTCTGTTCGATTGACTCCCTATGTAGAAAAGTATATGCAGTGATCAATGGCGTCTATTATTGATCATTTGGAATAGGTGACATGGCACCATGCAATGCAATGGGTAATATCAGGGCTTCACTTAGGGGCTATTTAACATTTTTACGTTTGTGTGTCGAAGTGTTTGTCAACATTTTGTGTCGGCGTCAGAGCTTTTTTACAAGTGTTTTCCACTCTAAGTCTGCTTTCGGTGACTGCCACTGCGTTTTGGCAAGAGGAGCCTGCTGATACCAAAAACCCCTGACTAGCGGAGAGTGGCGGATTGTGTCGGAGAGTTTACGAGTGTTCACGTGTGGGCACTCAGGCGCCCCACCAATATGAACACAGTGCACGGAGAGATCACGGCTTCCCTAGCCCCTCTTGAGAACAACTCACAGACATCCATCGGAGCCGGGGGGATTGCAAGCCGGGTAAGCCTTATACTCTTGTTCGCTATTTGCTGCCAGCGGCTTCACGGCGGCCAGGCTATATTAACTTTGAAGCGGCCTGTAAGGGGTGCTAGCAGCGGCCTCAGAACGGGTGTGGGCATAAACAGCAGCCTAGGACAAAATAACTGGTTGTGGGGTCGCTTGCGGTATTACACCCCTTTTATGCGGCAAGCACCAAATGCTACTCCCTGCAGAGTGCCTATCAGCATATCCGCAAAAATAAAATCGAAAAAAACCGTCGGGGGAAATTGGGTGTGGAAGGCTTGATTGCGACTGTGAGTGGTCTGCAGGGCAACAGAAATAAAGTACAAATTAAAATCACAGAATACCTGATACTTTCAAGGAACAGCGATATAACCCCCGATCCACCCCTTTTCCCTCCTGTGGAAGCACTGAACTATGAGGATAATGCTGACTCTTCCGGATTGTCCCCAATAGATGATAACTCTTTGCTGAAGCTGGTCCTGGGATTGCAGGGGGAAATAAGGTTATGCAGAAAGATGAGCACGGGACGCACACCATTGGTGGAAGGCGGCCCAAGCTCAGACATTAACCTTTCATCTAACCCCAATATTGGAGCTATAGCGGCAGAAGCGCGGGCTATACAACGAATTAGCCTAAAGGATTCCTGGTCCTTATCTGACAATTCAGAGGGAGATAGAGGTAGAGAACCAGAAGAAATCATAATACTGAAAGTATTACATTCCATCTGTGTTAAACTGGCAAGAGAGCACATTAATATAAAAGATACTTTAACAATTCTAATGGACGCTGTTGTAGCCTGCTCAGCAGATGAGGAAAAACCCAGAGACATGCGAGAGAAACCAATACTTTCCAGTTATAAGCTTAACAGATGCCAGTAACAGATACCCCGATTATGCTGGTGATTCAGGAGGTGCCCCAAACAGTTTGGACTGGACCAGGCAAACATACTACTCTACTACTCTACCTACGGGCAGCAATGTAGCCAAAAATAGGGGGGCAATTCCAAAAAAAGCCTTGCCACAAATATAGAGACATTGACAACAAGTAAAAAGAAAAAGGTGGTAAAACAAGTTACTCCTGAAGAACTTGAGATGGTTCAGTTGGAAAACAACTATGAATTGCTGGCTGCCAGGCCACAGAGGGTGGGTTGCAAGAGCCCGGACAAAAAAAACCTTCGGACCCCTGGAGAAATGGATCGAGAGTCACACTGACAATGGCAGGATATATGAAGGCATCACATTGCCGGACCCTGCCACTTAAAGTCTGAGGGAAGCCGGGAACAAGCAGAGTTTAACTTGTAACTATAGCAGGTCTAAACTTGTTTTGACACAGACCTCTAGAAGTACAGAGAAACTATTAGAAGGCATTGACACAAAGAAATGTACAACCAGGAAGATCAAAGTTGTGGATATCTATGCAACTTCCAATAGCCCTTATCTGAACAGGGCAAATAGCCTGGAACGTATCCATCAAATACCGCAACTTAGAGCGGTTTGCCATGGAGATTTAAAATTGGTGGAAATACTGCAGACGGCTTCTGAGGCTAATTGGGCCTGGCTACACGTTGTTTCTCCAGTTGTGTATGAATTAATGTTGCACTACTGAGCTCAGTTTTTGTCCCTTGGTTAGGAATTTCAGAGATTTGTGGAAAAAATTGCACGAGGATAGAAACTGGAAAGTAAAAATTGAAGGTAAGTCCAATGCGCAAATCCTAGATATTGTAATTGACGATAGTCCAAGTAACTTTTTGAAATCATTTTTCTTTCACATCCAAACTTGTGATGTAACAAGTATAATCTTTATGTTTGTATCAAATATTGTGGTGAGCCAGCCGACACATGTTTCGGCCCACTGGGGCATTATCAAGGCGAATGTCCTGTAAGAGGATTCAATTCAACACTACAGCTAAGTCCACGCCTAGTCTATAATACTGAATGAAAACCCTTATTGATATATCTTTAGTCCAGTTCATGCGTTCTGGATGACTACCCCTATATAACACCCCTCTCTTGGAATCCCCCTGACCCCACTGAGCCAAGAAGTAGTTCTGTTTTGCAAGTTAAAAGGGTTTATTTGATAATTTAAACAATAGATATATATATGACACTTTATAATAAATTAATAATTGAATATCACACTTAATCTGATATGATACAGATTAACAACAGAGAATCTGGCACTAGCACACTTCTTTATAATTACTAAGGAGTTGAGATGAAATGGATAAGGTAGCACACTGGTAAATAGGAACAAAAGAAGAAGGTGGTACAAAATGCTTTATAGAGTTCAAATGGATGCAAGGTTGAATGAATGAAATGCAGTATAGAGATACTCAATATGATTTCAACAAAACAATGTAATCACTTTTCTCTGGCAATCCCCTCCCCCCCTTGATGCAAGGCAAGGAAATGGAAGGAAAACACACAGTTCTCAGAAATTCAATAAAATGTGATTCAGTTCACCCCAGCAAGCTTAGACTACAGAAGTTTGAAAACACAGATAGGAGTTTTGAAAACACAGGCCCAAATGCTTTGATATGTGCTAGCAATGGATGAGAAATATGCTGGAAATGCTTTTTAATTCCCTTTCAGAGGTTCAGGGTGAGTGGTATCTAGTTAATATTAGTCCAGGCTCACACTAGCAATGATTCAGGAATGATTAGCAGGTTAAACGAATTTCTGGCAAATGGAAGGCAAGCAGCAGCAGTTTTTACATGTGAAGAAATTTGCAAATCGCGGTAAAATTCGCGGATGCGCCGAGCGCTATTACGGAGGAACCACAAAAACTATCTCTATCGTTTTGGGGTCCTAGGGAAGCCTAGGATCTCATCTTCCAAATGAAAGTTACTGCAAGTCTCTAGCCCAAACGGTTACAGAGTTATGACCGATTTAAGAGAGGTCGTTTTTGGTTTTGCAAATTTTAAACGCACACTTTTTCAGCTTTGAAAATGATGGCAGAATAACACAATTGCTAAGCTGCAGTTCTACTTAGATTAAAAATGGATTGAATTATATTATTTTAACTAAGAGATGGGTTCTACACAGTTTTACTATGTACTCACACTATATTCTTGAATTAAATGGGCCTCGTCACGGATCTGGTCAGGGTTTTAAACTGGACTCTGGTCTGGTCTGGTCTGGCCTCTGCACTTCACAGTGATCTGGGTCAGCTCTCTCTGCTGGTCTGGGTCTCTCTGGGTACAGCACTGCTTTCTCTCTGGTCTGGTCTCTTAGTTCTGGATAGATTGAAGTCTCTAGTTTGGCTCTCTGGAGGTTTGATGGAGGTAAAGTATGGATTTTTCCGGCAGAGCGTCCCGCTGCAGATGGAATTTGAAGGTCCCTATCTGTCCTGTCTGTCTGCTTTTATGTGTTTAGAATGTGGGTGTGTTCTAGCATCACTGACCCTACCTCTCTCTCAGCTTCTAATTGGTCAAACTTCCATTTATCATTTGATTGGGGAATGAACTGTGAGTCAGAGTGATGTCATTTTACAGCCTGCAGAAAGTCCACTCCTCCTGTCAACTTACACACAAATCTAGATTTGAAACAAATACATGTTTGCAGAGGTACATATTGTTTTAAAATCATATGCACCCATCATGCATTACAGGAGGTATCCCCTGTTCAAACTCTGCTCTTCCTGGGAGCTTGCATTCAGAAATGGCACATATTTCACTTTTTAACTGATTTTTCAATTTCTGACATTGACCCAACTTTACATACATGTGCGCAGGGAGTAGGGACATTAACTGATGAAGTTTCAGATTTTTAACATGCATACATTTAGAGTAATATCCACTTTTCCGCTAAAACCCCCCTGAACACGCCACCGGGTCGAAAAACCTCTTAAACTGTGGGCAGAAAAATCACAAGAATTATGGTATCATTTATAAAATTTTCACATGTCCGCACCATGAGTTATTAATCTTTTTCTAAACAATATTCTGGCTACAAAGGGGTGTGGTTTTCTCTCAGCACAAGGTAGAAATACTGGTTAATCCAGTTCTGCCAAGCCAGCTTGCTCTCACAGGCAGTGCCCCTCCCCTTTCCTCAGGAGGAAGCCACTTTTTACGACCATTTACGACTCCTGCCAATAAAACCTTTGCCTGAGCAAGGACAGGGCTTTGTTCACTTTCCTGCAGAGCACAGGTAATTCAATTATCAGATAGATGGCATATCCTTAGTGTGAGCAGCAAAAGGGCAGCTAGGCCTGGGAACACAGCTGTGACTCAAGTTTCACTCCTGATGGGGGTAGTTGCCATGCAGAATTGGAATCTCTTTAAGCCAGTTTCAGATAAAATGTCACTTTTTGTTCCCCAGTTCCTGCATTCAAATAAAACTAAACATTTTTACATATGCAGCTAGAATGCTGATTCTAAGTGCAAAACTATGGCATTTCAACAGTTACAAAGGCATGTGACACCAAACATAGGTCACTCATTTAATCTAAACATTTTCGATTTTAGTGTCTTTAAATCCAGTGCAACTTAAACTGCTGACTCCATAGCAGTTTTGTTATAAGCATTGTTTTGGGCTCTTCATTTCCCAGATTTTGTAGGCACACAACACTCCATTCTACCAAATGTCTGCTGGTGTCCAGTGAGTTTTTAGATGTGTTGCAATGTTTAAAATAGACAGTTTGAGCCTGCCTTCAGAGAAACACAGGGTGGTTTTAAACTGCCGGCTTTTGGATAGTGGTGGGTACTGGTACTGCACCCATTTTTGAGATTTAAGAAATGAATTCCCAACAGTTATGGGTTTGCTTTTGGCAATCAGCATTGCCATTCCCAATGGTTTCAGACTACTGTGTGGGTAGTCCAATGGTGGTTTTAGGCAGTGTCCTTCTGTGCCCATAACATCGGCAAAAATGGGTGACAGCCTATTCTTCATGCATTTCCCTGTGCATTTTCTGGGAAGCTCCGGCCATCATGATGTTTTCCATGTCAGTACTGCACAGTTTTGAGGTAGGGCTAGGATGCATGGGTAAATACATCCCACAAGCCCCCCTTCTTGCGGTGGCCATCTGATCCTTCACTAATGGGACCCGCAAGATCTGGGATGTAGTTCTCCTCTTCTTCCGATAAATGGCACAGTTCAGCATCTTTTCCTCCATCCGGTCGGATCGATCGGTTCTCCTCGCCGGTCCTGATGGGAGTATTGGGCGGTCCACTGGGCCCATTGGATCTTCGTTCCCGGTCTCCGGATCGTCCTCCTTGGCCAGTCTCAAGGTCTTCTTTCTCCTAGGACGACAAAGGAAGAGCGGCAATACCTACTCATAGACGTTTTTCCACCACTGTTGAGATAGTGGGGCAGCATATGCATTTCATCATAACGAAACATTACATTCTTATTTTGATAAAAAACAGTATAACTAAGAGACAGTTTCATGCAAATCACAATATTTTAGAGACTAGATGTGGTATGTTTATGATTGGAACTGAATTAGTCTGATACAGTACCCGCTAGGATTCCAGAGGATTCCTCCAGTTGTTGCAGAGTGTGCCTGGGATGGCAACATTTCAACTGGTTTATGTGGACCCACTTGTCTTCTCCCTCTGCCAAAGGACCTTTGGGGATGTGGATTTTGTAGGCCACAGGGGAGATTTTGTCTATGATCTCGAATGGTCCCTTCCATGTAGGCAAAAATTTGCGCTGCTTGGCCTGGTTCCTTTGGAAGTTGTATAGATAGACCCGGTCTCCCACCTGATATTCCTTCCTGGAAGTTTTCAGGTCATAGTGGGTCTTCATGCTATCAGCTGATCTTTCTAGATTCCGCTGAGCATAAGCAAAAGCATGTTGAAGGTGTTTCCTTAAATTCTCTACATACTCATGAGTAGTGGAGGCATTTATCAGTGTCTGCTCTTGGGTCCTGTAGAGCAAATGCTGAGGAAGCACCATCTTGCGCCCATTCATCAACTCAAATGGTGACATTTTGGTTGCAGATGAAGGGGTAGATCTGATAGCCATTAGGACCAGAGGTAATCGGATATCCCAACTTGGCCCAGAATCTGCCACAAACTTCTTTAATATGCTCACAATTGTCCGATTATATCTCTCTACTGCCCCAGAAGAAGCTGGTCTATAAGCAATATGCAGCTTTCTCTTGACCCCCAGTATCTCCCACATCTTTGTCATTACTTCACTGGTGAAGTGGCTACCTCTATCTGACTCAATCCTTTGAGGTAGACCAAAACGGGAAAAGATGTGGTTAATCATCAAAGCAGCTGCAGTTTCTGCCTTGCAATTTGGGGCTGGGAGACATTCCACCCACTTGGTGAACAAGCATGTCACAGTCAACATGTACTTATTCCCCCTAGCCGAGCGAATCACAGGGCCTACAAAGTCGATTTGTAAATCTGACCATGGCAGTGTCATCCCCCTCTTTTGGAGAGGCGCACGGTGTGTGAGGGATGATGGCTGAAACTGTGCACACACAAGACACCCCTTCAAGTATTGGTCGAGGTCCTGCCCCATGTGTGGCCAGTATGCAACCTCTCTTAAGATTTCCAATGTTGTGTGAAACCCCCTATGACCGGCGGTGGCCGCATCATGGGCGTGACTTAACATCAGGCTTCGGAATGAGGTAGGAACCACCCACTGATCGTGGCCAGCTTTGGATTTCCTTACCAACAAACCGTCTTGGATTCGGAACATTTTTGGACATTTCATCAACACTCTTAGGTCCTCTTTCCCAATGTAATCGGTATCCGTCAGGGGAAAGTTCTCAGGGTCCTCAAGGTGCTGGTAAAAATTTACCAATAATTGGATCCCCCTTCTGAGCAGTAATCAAATCATCATCAGGGGTCTCCTTACTCCATTGTGCAATTGAAAGGTCGTTGTGAGCATTTGTCTGGGACCTAGTGATAGCAGTGACCTGGATTTCCCCCAACAGGGACTCAATCTCAATTAGATCCCCTTGGATGGCTCCGGTTTTGGCCAGCTGATCAGCTAAGTCATTTCCAGTTTTGTCTGGTCCCTCTACTTTGGAATGACCCTTGATCTTTTTCCAATAGATGGTCATCCCATTCGAGGTGACCAGATCATCAATGTTTTGGATCAACTTCCCATGTTTCAAGGGTTTGTTGTTAGCGCATAACATGCCTCTGGTTTTCCAATTAACCAGGTGCTCCACGAACCCGTTCCGTACATAATCCGAATCTGTGATTATGACCAGTTCGTGGAGTTGATGCTGGACAGCAGTGAGGATGGCCTGATGCACAGCCATCAATTCTGCCACCTGACTACTTCGGGGACCAATTTTGTATCCAGCGGAGGGTTCTGGGGACTCATTCACCCATGCATTCCCTACGCCAGCCACCAGTTCTTTCTCCCCGTCGTTGTCAACATGGTAAGAGCATCCATCCACATAGACAGTGGGCATTCCCTCACACTTGTCTTCTTCAAAGACTTTGTGTGGGGAATTAAGGTATGCCTCCATGTTGTCCTTTATTTTTAGACTTTCGTCCTCGAGACAGTTTTCTCTGGCACAATCATGCAAGTCAGCCAGACCTTGCGCGAGGGGACTCTTCTTGTTTTGGCCATATCTGACCTCCACAGGAAAGCCTTGCATTGACAGAATCCAGGAAGTAATTCGGGAATTACTCACATTTCCGGCCCGGATTCTGTCACTTTGGAGATATTGCAGAGGCTGGTGTGGAGTCTCCACTATGATGTGTTCCCCCTGGATAAACGGGCGGTAATTCTTCAATGCCCACACCGTTGCCAGGAGTGCCTTCTCACAATCATTGAATTTTTCCTCCACAGAGGATAAAGTTTTGCTCGCATAGGAGATTACTTTATTGACCTTGTCATGCTTTTGGTATAATACTGCCGTCAAGCACGTATCAGAGAACCCCCTCTCCAGGAAGAACTCCTTGTTTCTGACAGGGTAAGCTAGGCAAGGCGCTTGTGAGAGGCTTCTTTTGAGTTGTTTTACCGCCTCGGCTTGTTCTGGACCCCATTCCCACTTGACCCCCCCCTTCAGGAGATGAATCAGGGGTCTGGTGATCTCTGCGTAGCCCTCAATGAACTTTCTGCTGTAATTAGTCAGTCCAAGGAGGCTCTTTAGTTCCCGCAGAGTTGTGGGGTCTTTCAGTTTCTGAAGTGCTTCCACTTTCTTTTCCTGGGGACAGAGACCCTGAGGAGTAATCTCATGCCCCAAGAAATTAACACGGGTTCTACACCACTGTGCTTTCTGAAAGGAAAGTTTTGCTCCGGCGGCCCTCAACTGTGTCAGAACATAACGGATCTCCGCTATGTGTTCCTCCACAGATGAACTTTTGATGAGGACATCATCTACATAAGCCAGGTTACCCCTTGCACCCAAGTCAGGCATGGCCTTGTGTAGAAAAATGTTGAATTCATTGCCGGAGTTGAGGTATCCGAAGGGAGTCCGGGTCCAGGTGTACTGCTGGCCCCCAAAGGTAAAAGCCAGCTTGTATTGGTCCTCCCTACTGACAGGCACAGTCCAGTATCCATTGGTCAGGTCTATTGCAGTGAATACCTGTGACCCCTGGATCTGGGCCAGCCCTTGGTCAATGTAGGGCAGAGGCCATCGGGAAGTATGGACCCGTTTGTTGAGCTCCCTGAGGTCGGCACAGAGTCTCCACTGGCCGTTTGGCTTCAATATTCCCAGCACCGGATTATTGAAGGTGCTGTGGACTGGACGGATTATTCCCCGGGACTCAAGGTTCTTAATTATTTCAGTAAGGGACTCCATTGATGCGAGAGGCAAGCGATATTGCTTCACAAACACAGGAGTCATGCCAGGGTCCGTGGGGATTGTTGTGGTGTGGATGTCGGTGCGACCACAGTCATATGAGTCTACCGCAAAGAGATCTTGGAAATCCAAGAAAACTTGTTTCAACTTTTGCTTTTGTTCCAGAGTCACACAGGCCTCAGCTAGGTTGACTCTCTCTTCCACCATCTGCCTGAAGCCTGGAAAGACTTCTGGTTTGGCTATTTCAGCGGCCTCCTCCAGCTGGGTGGAGAAGTCCCTGGTCAGAGTGCTGATTTGGACTGGAGGCTTCAGGTGGGAAAGGCAGCCCTCATGGACCTGGAAAATCACCTCATCCCTCCTGAAGTCACAAGTCACATCTTCCTTACCATAGAGGCAGGAAGTGTACACCAGGAAGTTCCCCCCATGCCGGGTAAAGATCCTGTCTGGTGTTGTATTGTCATCACTGTCACTGTCAAAGCAGTCCTTGGGGATTGGTCCTAACAGTTCATTTACTAAGTCGATGGAAAAATGTCGGTCATCAACCGCCATTCCAATAATGGTGCCTGCGGCTAGAGTAATACTCTTTAAGTCGCTGTTATCCACCTCTATTGGAATAGTGTCATGTTCTATGTTGACTAATGGTGTTGGGTTTACCCCTAACCCTTGCTGTTGGAGAGAAGCATTTAGATGTATGTAAGCATCAGGGTTTTTCAAATGTTGTCCTCTTTTAACTTTCACTTCCAGGGAGAATTGTCGGGTCCTTTCTGGGATGGTGACTTCCTCTTTAATCTGAATTTCAACTGCATAAGGTAGCAATTGAGCTGACCTAAATGCTTTTTCTGGATCATCAAAGCCCATGGGATTATCCGCTAATCGGGACCAAGCTTTGAAGTTTATTAGGTCCAAACTAATGGCAAAGCGATTGAGAATGTCACTGCCTAAGTAAAAGGCGGCAGGGACGTCTCGCACGACCCAACAATTGTGGACTATGCTCTTGTTGCCAATGGAGATTTTGAGCATACACCTGCTTGGCAGGAGATGTTTGGAATTAGGTGCTTCCAGGTCCATTTCCCATTTGTCTATCAGTTTGAAGGTGGGAATGGCTGGATCTTTTGGGAGTTGGCGAAACATGGCTTCGCTGATGAAGCTCTTACCGTTGTTCACACACACTCGAGCGAGAACAGAGTCCTTCCCATCATTTAACTGAACAGGGATGAACAACTGCTCTCCAATTTGCTGAATATCAGCCAGGCTCTGAGCTGATTTCACATCTTTCTGGACTATAGGAGTGGGAGTTTCAGGTTGTGGATTGGTATAGAATTTCAGAGTGTTTCCTTCCAGCGTGGAATACCACTTTAGACTGGAAGGAAGGTTGATTTTCAGAAACAGAGAGGACCCCCCATCATCAGTCTGTTGTCCTACTGCTATTACCGTCACATCTGGAATTTGGCTATTCTGGAAGTGAAATTCTACTTGGTCAGATTTTTGTTCAACCATGTGGCATGTGCCGTTTAAACTAACATGGTTGACACTCTGTTTTAATTTTATTGGTCGGCTAGTCTGGGTCCAGAGGACCTTGTTTACACAATCTATTAGGGGTGACAACCTTCTCAGGAGGTCATTCCCTAGTAAACAAGGGGTGCCCTCTGGGGTCACAACTATGACCGGGTGTTTCAACTTATGTCGCCCAATTTTAATGTCCAAGTCTGCAGTCCCCTCAACGGGAATTTCCTTCCCGTCAAAGTTCTGTAGTTGTCCCGGAAGAGAGGTGAGAGGAATTTGGTAATTCTCTCCCCTTCCTGCATTCAGTTCGTCAAAGGCCCTTCTGGACAGAAGGGTAGCTTGAGATCCAGTGTCCACCAGTGCCGAGATTGTACCCTGCCCCTGTACTTGTACCGGGGCATAATATCTTCCCTCCTTCTCCTCAAGGGGGCACAGATAATGTACATTTTTGGACAACTGGTGGGCTAACTTTCTGCTTTTGGACATCGCGAGAGAAGAATTTTGGGCAGAATTCTGTGGAGAGCCTTGGGAATCTGAAAGAAAAAGTTGGCAACTGGAGATCAGAGCCATTGTGGGTTCCCCTGGCTCTGGTTCCGGGCCGCCCCCCCCTTTTTGGAGGCAGTCACCAGGATGGGTTTGAACCAGGGGATTTTCTTGCTGTTGGTTCTGGGATGAGATGGTGGGCGGCGGTAGCTCAGTCTCCACATCTCCCCAGTCTGGATTTGCATTCCTAGGGACCCATTTTTCTTTGGGAGGAATTCCCCCCTCTCTGAAGGAGAAGATCCTTTTCTCAGGATCCTCTGAGGATCCCTCTCCCTCAAATTGAGTCTGTTTGGGTCTTTTGTTTCTCCTACCCCCCCTCTGCTCCTTAGGAGGCAGACTTTCCGGGGCAAGAGATTTTGTTTCCGGTTCCTGGGTTTCCAGGGGCTGTTTACAAGTGAGGAAGGAAGCTTCCTCCAAGGCTTTACACCCCCCTTCCCTTTGTGCCTCCTCCCTGGGAACCGGTGAGTTATCGGGGTGCTGCCCCCGTCATTGTTCTGGAGCACCAGGTCCAGAGTTGGGTGCGTTCTGCGCCGGCACGCCCATCTGAGGGTTCTGCTGAGCCCTCAGTATGTGACCCAGATCCCGCGCCATGTTTTGAACCTGGCGCTCTAACTGGGAAACCCGCTCAGGCTGATACGGGGCCCTGTTTTCTCCCCTGGGCTGATCCCGGGAAGGGTAGCTGTCCCTCCTCTGGTAATACCCCGGGTTGGGAAGATTTGGGTACCCCTCCACCCTTGGCCTCCCCTCTCCCGGATTCAGTGGTCTGGGCTCAGGGAATTGGGGAAAGAAGGATGGATGGTTTTGGGGCTGAAAGTCGGGTGGATATCTGGGGAAAAAGTTCTGCCCAGGGTTTGGTAAATTTCTGCCCTCCTGTGGGAAGTTTGGAGGGAAGTTCCCTGGGTTAGGTGCTTGGCTGGATCCCCCCCCTTGGGCTGGAGGAGTCCACACATAACCCAGGATGGGTCTGTTTCCCTTGTAACGGGGACTTACATAATCAGGAGAGCGAGGGATCCCATTTGTGGGGCTGCCTCCCTGGCTCCCTGTCTGTGACTGGCCCGAGGACCTTCTGGGCCTAGCATTATTAGGTGCAGGTAGGTTTTTAGGCCCCCCCATCTCCAACTCTAAAACGGGGGTGACCTTTACCTCTGCCACCTTGGCAGCAGCAGGGGTGCTGTTGGCTTTGGGGTTTTTCTGGGCATTACTTTTGCTATCTATCGGTTTCTGCACCTCATAGATCCGGGTAGCCTGTTCAATGACCCAGTCTAAAGATCTTTTCTCGTGAAAATCCCTCACGAGCTGGGTCATGATATATTTGGGCAAGGCATGGAAAAACGTATTAATAAATTCCCTGCTATCCGTGCGCACCCTTCTTGTGGTCTGTGCAAAAGCCCGCTTTAACTCCTGCACAAATTCTTGTGGGGCCTGATCCTCCCCACATTGCAAATTGTAGGCCGCCTTGCGAGCCTCTTGAGGATTTCTGTGAACAGAAAAATGTTTCAAGATGGCCGCCTTATAGGTGGACCATCTTAAATGATTTTGGTCCTCCAGCCCCGCAAAGAAACTGGAGTATTCCGGGGAGAAGGTCCACTTTACATATTGAATACAGCTTTGGCTGTCCTTCAAATGGAAAGTCTCCATCATTTGTTCAAACAACTCTAAGTGCTCCCAAACAGAATACTTAGCGTTCTTATGGTAAGGCGTGATGACGCTCCTGATCGCCTTAATCTGCTTTAAGGGGTCCTTCAGCAAGGCCCTTTTTGCCTTATTGGCCTTTTTGGTTCGGGTAACCCTTGTCCATTCGTCCTCGGACTCAGAGGCACTGCTCCCAGAGGTTCCCGTCTGTTCTTCCAGGTTTTCCCGGATTCTGCGAGCCTGGGAATGGCTGGCAGAATGTGGGGACCTGGTCTCCTGTGTCCTGCGCAGTTCAGAGGAGTCTTCAGATTCCTCCTTGCTGCCAGGATTTGATGGGTACCCCCTCCACTGACCTAACTGGGCAGAGGTTTTCAGAATGCCCTTAATGGGCCTACTCTCCTGGGGTTCCCCACTGAACTGTACTGTACTTGGGTGCCCATACCCGGATGCCCACCCCTCCATTCCTGAGTGGTACTGGCCTATGAGCCCCATACTCTTAGCTGGATAGTAATCTGCCATCCCTGTGGCCCTGTGCTCATGTGCGCCAGGGGACATGGGGGTGGTAGAGTCCAGGGACTGAGAGGTATGAGGGCCTCTGGTACTAGGGCTCCTGAGGTTATGCTCCGGAGTTTCCATTTCCCAGCGAACCTCATCTCTATCCGCCCCTGCTCCCTGTTGCAATGCAAGAGCCTGCATTTGTGCCTTCAGTTCCTCTGTTAAGGCCTTACTCGACTCTATCAGTTTCTCCTGCATCGCTACCTGTTGCTGGAGCCTATCATTGTGTTGACAGAGGGCCTCATTCTCCCTCTGTGCTTCCTGGTTGGTCCTGGAGAACTGGGCCAGTCTTTGCTGCAGGAGGTTTACCTCCTGGGCAATGTCCCTATTGGCCTGCTCCTTTCTTGCTAGAGCATCTTCCACCCTTCTGGTGTGCTCTACCAAGTTCTGGTTTTCTTTTTGGAGATCACCCAGCCCCTGGAGGGCCAGGTGATTTTCTTCAATTTCCTTTTTTAAGTGGCAGACTTCCTGGCCTATGGCGTCTCTTTCCTGACTAAGAGCCTGCATTTGTGCCGCCAGGTCGTCCCTCTGCCTTTGGAAGGTACCAGCTTTCTGGCGCTCCTGGTCAAACTCTGTCTGGGTATTCAGGTCTTTCAAAATCAGTTTATTGCTCTCTGCATTCTCTCTATCTAGGTGGCTTTGCAGGGTGACTACCTGCTCAGCACATGCCCTATTGAAGTCTAGCTGTTGCTCCAGCTTTTTCTGGCTTTGCAGTAGGGAGTCCAAACCTTCTTGGTGTTCCTTCTGCAAGGCCAGAAATCTGGTATCCTGTTCTGACTTTTCCTTTTGCAGCACATCCATATCCTCCTTCATTTTAGTGATGTACAGTCTGCTGTCATTTTCTGACTCCTGGCTCCTCTGCAGCCTCTGCTCAGAAGAGACCAGGTCAGATTGGACCTTCTCTAACACCATCTGTTGCCTATTTGCCAGATTTTGGCTTTCAGCACATCTATCCTGCATGTCTCCCATATATAGGTACAGGTATGCTGCTATCCTGGCAATCTTATTGTGTTCCTCTTTGGCTTTAGGAGCCATATATAGTTCACTCAGGGCCACATGTAAGGGACCCTGATCTCTATATATATCTGACCCTGTTTCAGTGACCTGTTGTGTGATGGCCTGCAACCACGCATCCTGGCCCTGTTCGGTCCATTCACCTCTCACAAATAGCTTATGCAAGAGGTGCTCTCTGGCTATTTTCATGTCTACTAAGGTCGTCATTCTAGAGATTGGTCTCTGTCCTGATTTACAGAAGTTAGTATTTTATTTTTGCAGAACAGAACTTTTCTTGGAGTGTCCCTTTTGAGGAATGCTTCACAGCGTAATGCAGCGTGGTGATCCGACCGGATGTATGTATCCCGTCAGTTAGCACACTGTATTAAGCTGCACAAGTGGTATTCTAACCCAAACGTCCGGCTCGAGCCCCCAATTTGTAAGGGGATTCAATTCAACACTACAGCTAAGTCCACGCCTAGTCTATAATACTGAATGAAAACCCTTATTGATATATCTTTAGTCCAGTACATGCGTTCTGGATGACTACCCCTATATAACACCCCTCTCTTGGAATCCCCCTGACCCCACTGAGCCAAGAAGTAGTTCTGTTTTGCAAGTTAAAAGGGTTTATTTGATAATTTAAACAATAGATATATATATGACACTTTATAATAAATTAATAATTGAATATCACACTTAATCTGATATGATACAGATTAACAACAGAGAATCTGGCACTAGCACACTTCTTTATAATTACTAAGGAGTTGAGATGAAATGGATAAGGTAGCACACTGGTAAATAGGAACAAAAGAAGAAGGTGGTACAAAATGCTTTATAGAGTTCAAATGGATGCAAGGTTGAATGAATGAAATGCAGTATAGAGATACTCAATATGATTTCAACAAAACAATGTAATCACTTTTCTCTGGCAATCCCCTCCCCCCTTTGATGCAAGGCAAGGAAATCGAAGGAAAACACACAGTTCTCAGAAATTCAATAAAATGTGATTCAGTTCACCCCAGCAAGCTTAGACTACAGAAGTTTGAAAACACAGATAGGAGTTTTGAAAACACAGGCCCAAATGCTTTGATATGTGCTAGCAATGGATGAGAAATATGCTGGAAATGCTTTTTAATTCCCTTTCAGAGGTTCAGGGTGAGTGGTATCTAGTTAATATTAGTCCAGGCTCACACTAGCAATGATTCAGGAATGATTAGCAGGTTAAACGAATTTCTGGCAAATGGAAGGCAAGCAGCAGCAGTTTTTACATGTGAAGAAATTTGCAAATCGCGGTAAAATTCGCGGATGCGCCGAGCGCTATTACGGAGGAACCACAAGGACTATCTCTATCGTTTTGGGGTCCTAGGAAAGCCTAGGATCTCATCTTCCAAATGAAAGTTACTGCAAGTCTCTAGCCCAAACGGTTACAGAGTTATGACCGATTTAAGAGAGGTCGTTTTTGGTTTTGCAAATTTTAAACGCACACTTTTTCAGCTTTGAAAATGATGGCAGAATAACACAATTGCTAAGCTGCAGTTCTACTTAGATTAAAAATGGATTGAATTATATTATTTTAACTAAGAGATGGGTTCTACACAGTTTTACTATGTACTCACACTATATTCTTGAATTAAATGGTCCTCGTCACGGATCTGGTCAGGGTTTTAAACTGGACTCTGGTCTGGTCTGGTCTGGCCTCTGCACTTCACAGTGATCTGGGTCAGCTCTCTCTGCTGGTCTGGGTCTCTCGGGGTACAGCACTGCTTTCTCTCTGGTCTGGTCTCTTAGTTCTGGATAGATTGAAGTCTCTAGTTTGGCTCTCTGGAGGTTTGATGGAGGTAAAGTATGGATTTTTCCGGCAGAGCGTCCCGCTGCAGATGGAATTTGAAGGTCCCTATCTGTCCTGTCTGTCTGATTTTATGTGTTTAGAATGTGGGTGTGTTCTAGCATCACTGACCCTACCTCTCTCTCAGCTTCTAATTGGTCAAACTTCCATTTATCATTTGATTGGGGAATGAACTGTGAGTCAGAGTGATGTCATTTTACAGCCTGCAGAAAGTCCACTCCTCCTGTCAACTTACACACAAATCTAGATTTGAAACAAATACATGTTTGCAGAGGTACATATTGTTTTAAAATCATATGCACCCATCATGCATTACAGGAGGTATCCCCTGTTCAAACTCTGCTCTTCCTGGGAGCTTGCATTCAGAAATGGCACATATTTCACTTTTTAACTGATTTTTCAATTTCTGACATTGACCCAACTTTACATACATGTGCGCAGGGAGTAGGGACATTAACTGATGAAGTTTCAGATTTTTAACATGCATACATTTAGAGTAATATCCACTTTTCCGCTAAAACCCCCCTGAACACGCCACCGGGTCGAAAAACCTCTTAAACTGTGGGCAGAAAAATCACAAGAATTATGGTATCATTTATAAAATTTTCACATGTCCGCACCATGAGTTATTAATCTTTTTCTAAACAATATTCTGGCTACAAAGGGGTGTGGTTTTCTCTCAGCACAAGGTAGAAATACTGGTTAATCCAGTTCTGCCAAGCCAGCTTGCTCTCACAGGCAGTGCCCCTCCCCTTTCCTCAGGAGGAAGCCACTTTTTACGACCATTTACGACTCCTGCCAATAAAACCTTTGCCTGAGCAAGGACAGGGCTTTGTTCACTTTCCTGCAGAGCACAGGTAATTCAATTATCAGATAGATGGCATATCCTTAGTGTGAGCAGCAAAAGGGCAGCTAGGCCTGGGAACACAGCTGTGACTCAAGTTTCACTCCTGATGGGGGTAGTTGCCAGGCAGAATTGGAATCTCTTTAAGCCAGTTTCAGATAAAATGTCACTTTTTGTTCCCCAGTTCCTGCATTCAAATAACACTAAACATTTTTACATATGCAGCTAGAATGCTGATTCTAAGTGCAAAACTATGGCATTTCAACAGTTACAAAGGCATGTGACACCAAACATAGGTCACTCATTTAATCTAAACATTTTCGATTTTAGTGTCTTTAAATCCAGTGCAACTTAAACTGCTGACTCCATAGCAGTTTTGTTATAAGCATTGTTTTGGGCTCTTCATTTCCCAGATTTTGTAGGCACACAACTCTCCATTCTACCAAATGTCTGCTGGTGTCCAGTGAGTTTTTAGATGTGTTGCAATGTTTAAAATAGACAGTTTGAGCCTGCCTTCAGAGAAACACAGGGTGGTTTTAAACTGCAGGCTTTTGGATAGTGGTGAGTACTGGTACTGCACCCATTTTTGAGATTTAAGAAATGAATTCCCAACAGTTATGGGTTTGCTTTTGGCAATCAGCATTGCCATTCCCAATGGTTTCAGACTACTGTGTGGGTAGTCCAATGGTGGTTTTAGGCAGTGTCCTTCTGTGCCCATAACATCGGCAAAAATGGGTGACAGCCTATTCTTCATGCATTTCCCTGTGCATTTTCTGGGAAGCTCCGGCCATCATGATGTTTTCCATGTCAGTACTGCACAGTTTTGAGGTAGGGCTAGGATGCATGGGTAAATACATCCCACAGTCCAGATAAGCACATCAGCATATTAAGGATGGATGGCTAGTTAAGCCCATAAGTGAGGCCACCCTGATCCCCAGTGGAAGTATACTGACGCAGAAGTTCCAATCTGTAATGATATATTTCTCCCTAACAGCTTTTGGTGTTATTAACAAGCTCACTGTCTCTTGACGACCCCTCGATTCTCCTTTAGAGGATAGAAACTGCATGAAAAGATAGAGAAAAGTGAAAAAGGGAATGTCTTAACAAAACTTGACATAGAAAAGAAGAAGTGTGATAGGGGCAATTAATGTAGCCCCAACTAAAGGTTTTGAAGAAGCACACAGTGCAACCATAGAGGAGGTCAAATTAATTCGACGTCACATTCTTGCCTTGCACTTTCTTTCCTGGAATACCAGGTGACACAATTAATTTAAAAACATTGGAGAGGGTCTAACCCAAATAATAAAACTGAGGTTTTTACATTGCAAGAGACGTGGCTTCAAGATTAAATTGTAATAGACGGTTATCATGTGTAACATAGGCCTGCAAAAAGGAATGTCATGGGTAGACCATATGAAGGCTTAATCCTGGAGGCTAGTAACCCCCTTGGGTTAACAGTGGTTCCTAATGTAACCCAGCCACACATTCTCACAGAACACACATAAATTAAGAGGAGGGGGGTGACACAAGCAGATTTGTCAATCAACATCTACAGCCCTCCAGGTAATGGTGAAACAGTGATGATCATAGAAAGATGTGAGGACATTATTGAAAAATGGCTCCAAGACCACAGAGAGGAGTTATATATAATTATGGGGGACTTGAACTACCAGTGACCATGTGTCCCGAACAAACCATATAGGAATAAATTCCCCCTGATGAAAACAGAAAATCTATCTTGTTGGATCAATGGGGAGGATTTATAGAAACCCATGGATTATACCAACTGTACACCCCTAAGTTTAACAACTTTGTCCCTGCTTATACTTGGAGTAATGGTAGATCCACTTTATGGTTGGACTATCGTCTAACCCCGTGGCCTATTTACACTGAAATGACAGGCTTTGAACTCCTTCCAATAAAGTGCAGTGACCACGTGATTAACTAATTCGCTCTAGAGCATGAGGGCTCCAGGAAGGTAAGATTCCAAGGAGACTACAATGTTAATACTGTTGGATCTAAGATCTCGTGGTCAGATAAAAATATAAAAGTGTTTGATAGCAAACTGGCCCTGTGGGTCAATGCTGATTCCGGAGCATGTTTAGAAAATAAGGGGAATTTGGAATTAGCAAAGAGAGAAGGCTTGGATGAGATTATAGTTAAAGCTATATCAAAAAAGGTAAGACACATGGGGAGAGAACACAAAGGGTTGGTATATGACTCTAAGATTGCAGAAATGAAAAAGAAAATACAAGAAGGAAATAACCAGAATAAAGAAAATGAAGAGCGAAAGGGGCAATGTATACACCACGCTCCTGAGGGTTCACATGAAATACAAGAATAGGGTAAGAGAATACAAAACTACATCAGCCACTACTGAATGGTTAAACCTTTACAGGGTACTCCAAGATAAAGACACATGCTCTTTTTGGTGGCTATACAACACGTGGGTGGCCGGAGGTAATAAAGGTTTGGATATCAACTCCATCACCAGTAATAATTGGGTAACTCACATTACCCAACTATATAACTATGGTAGTGAAAGAGACGTGCTTCCCTTGGGGGGCACGGCACATTTGGAAGATAGTGGGCACATTTCTATTGAGAGCCTGTTGTGCCTTAATATGAAACATAAGGCATTGAAAGCACGGGGACCAGATGGGATTCCAAATATTGTGCTCAAGGCAAACCCAGAAGCATGTGCCAAAATATTAAGTGGCAATTCTATGATATATTGAAGACAGGTACAGTACCCCAAAGTTGGAGGGAATCTATCTTGATCCCATTATACAAAAAAGGTCCTAGAGAGGACCCAACAAATTACTGACTGTTGGCTTTGGTAGATGCTTCCTCTAAGCTTGTTGCTCAGGAACTGATGGTAAACATGAATCGGTAGTGTAGAGGAGCAGCTGAATGCCTCTACAGGAAGTTCCACCCCCATCTTGCCCATATGTTGGAAGCCGGAAATTGTGACATGCGCAACACCAGTGATGGTGCCTATTCCACGATGAGCCTTTGAGACAAGGTATCAGTTGAGAAGATCCTACATGATGTGCCCTCGTATAGATGACAATTTCTTGGAGGAGGTTCCTGAAGGAATTTGAAGAATAAGAAAAAAGGCTGGTGATGTCACAAGAAATGAGCATGTCGCACTGAGAAGAATGGTCGAAGAAGAGAATGCATAGATCTTATAGAATCTGATAATGAAGTAAAGAATTTAGTAAACTTTCATATACGGAATGAAGATTGCAAGTGTGAAGAGCACTACCGAAAATGCAAGCCATTTTATAACTGCACAGGGGCAGCAACTCATGTAGACTAATCATAAAGGCTGGCTATATGTAGTGAGTAGACTGCAGGCAGTGCCGCCATTATATAGAATTCTGGACACCGGTTATCTATTTTTGAAGAACAAGAAACGTGACAAGCTGAATCAGCCTTAGTTAAGGTGCAAGAAAGAACATCATGAGTGCCAAGCTGATTAATTTAAGACAATTAAATGCTGCAAACGAGGCCAAAATACAGTCTCCTGTCACGTGAGTCAAGGATGAAAATAGGAGTTGGGCATACAGACGTGGATTGCGATAAGAGTGTGCCTATAATCCTATTTTTCACAGGAGCAGTGATACTTTTCAAGGCCAAGTTCAAAGACAGTCTGAATGGCAGAAGGCATGACCGATGAGAGATCCAGCATCCCATAGTTAGATTTTAGTGTGTGTGCTTTACTGTTTTCTTTTTGGAATTTGATATAATTTTTTCTCATAGTTTGTTTTTTGTGTTCCTGATTTGACTATTGAAATGAAACCTTCTTTGGTTCTCTGGACTCAATATTATTTGGACTGCGTTTTTGACATTCATTTGATTGTTTATATAATTAGTCTGGTCAGAGCGACTGCGGGTCCCCCACCTGAGTGATACCCTTCACTCGCTTGGGGCACCACCCACGGCATGCCCAGATTAATTCTTAGGTTCCATGTGATCGACTGGCTTGCGAACATTCGCAGCAGTCATTATTCGTTGTTAGCACTTTAAACAGTGTGCACCTTTTTAGTCAACTGTAAGATACAATTCTGTATATTGTACTAGAGCTTTAGACAATTTAATACATTTTTAAGACTCTATTCGTAATAAATAAATATAATATCGCAAATCAATTGTTTGTTTTATGAATGATGATCTGTGGGGCAGCTGAGGGAGCCTTTTTTCATGTCTACATGGTTAAATGATGTCCTTTGAGTGAACCTTCTTGTTTTTTCGTTGGCTTGACTTCCATGTATTACCGATGAGCTAATTGGGTAGGGAGACACGTTCAAGTCCACCCACTGGCACTTGGGGTACCAGCATACATACTGCTAGTGAGACAAATGTTCCAGAAGGGTGCAAGTGTGCCAACTAATTGTAGAAGGCCATATAACAAAGGGCCTTATAGTATCCTATAATCAATGGTGTACTGTGTATCTGGTAACTGATGAAGATGACTTGTACTAGGGGTGGAAATAAGTTGTCCACCTGACTGTACAGACCCAATCACAACCCGATCCCTTAAAGAAAGTATACTTAGATGTTCCCCTTAAACCAATCACAACTCCCCATAGGTTTTTCTTAGTTTTCCACATAGTATGATGTCACTCATGATGAATTTTTAGTATTTAAGAGTGTTTATGCAAAATGATTGAGAGCACGATTGAACGTCCATTGATGTCTGTTGTAACTCCCTGTTTTAGACAATTGAAAATAAAACAGCTGGAGGAGACATTTTGCCAAACTTCCTTAGTCGGTCTTATTATTAGCTGTAAGAGTTATTCTGCATCCCCATCCTTGTATGACGTGTTACTGATTTAAAAGGGCCCATTTGTGGGTTCACGTGGTAGCATTGTCGGATGGTTGCATAGAATACCCATCGACCTGTTGGCTCCAGAGATTCAGACGATAGCACATCCTTCGCCATCTAGCTGGAAGATTGCAGGGTTTCCTGTGGAGAGCAGCCGAATAAAAAACTTGGAAGTAGAATCGATATGGTGGGCAGCGTCTCTCTTTGCCAAAATCCCTACCTGGTTTCCACAGGTGCTTTGAGGATGGAAGGGTGAAAGTGGTCGATTGGAGGAGGAAGTCGTTACCGACGGCTTCGAGCCGAACAAGTGAACGGTGAGTTGACCACGGGGAATGGCAAATTGAGGGGATGGGGGTTGTAATAATTTAGAAAGTAGCAGAAAAAGAAACTGGGTAACAGGAGATTTTTTTTGTGTATGAAGAGAGAGATAGAGAGAGAAAGCCCAGGAATCTTAACCCAAGTGGTTTTAGAAGAGCTTGTTTCACACTCCAAGGGGATTAATCTAGGCTAACGTGCAGGACAGGTCTGCATAAGTTGACAATCTAAACTCTGTAAATCAGGGTATTATTAGGGGCAGAGATTAAGAGTGATCGCAAAGGTCTTTAAGTAAAGAGTCAACTTGTTTGTCTATTCATGTATTTATGTCGAAATTTAGGGTGCAAGAAGTGGCACAAACTGTTGTATGAGAATTGAGACGAGGTTAGAAAGTTATACATTCTATCTAGGGAAGCAATCAGTGCCGATTCAGAGGTAGGCAGAACAAATTGGAGAAATATAGGTTTTGAGTGGCAATTGTTGGGGCACACTCATATTTGTTGTTTTTATAAAGGTATTTTGCAAACACTCGTAAGTATTGGCAGTCAATTGATACTTGTCACAATGGGAGACATTACTCCTCTGATGCATTTGTGTAAGACATTGCCAGAGCACAAGCCCAAGCTCTAACAATATAGTGCGGAATGGGTGAAAGGTACTGCAGATGAGATGTTCATGCTACGGCCACAAGGGGGATCACTGTCGAAAGTGGTATTGCAACACATGACCACATACTTGCATGCTGCATACACAGGGAAGAAGTTACAAAAAAGATGAGCTATTCTTGAGCTTTGGAAGATGTATCAAGAAGAGAGGGAGGATCCACCACCTGAAGAGTGGATGCTTAATCAGTGTAAGGAGGAAGGTGTTGAACCCTCAGCTCCCCTTACCTCACCGGAAGTAAACAGTGATAGTACGGAAGACGTAGGATTGTATCCTTTAAAAGAACTGAATGCAGCTACACAGTATAGTAATCCGATATATGAACCGCCTGCTTATAGCAGTGACGATAGTCCAGAAGAGAGCAAGAGAAAGAGGAGATCTTTAAGAACATACAGGACAAAGGGGAGAAAAGCGTGCGATCAAATATATTGACCGAGAGAGAATGAGAGATTAAGAGATGGAAAGGAGAGAAGGATAAAGCTGACGAGGTAACGCTCGTACAGAATGAATGGATGGGAGGACCGATATTGGTCAAGCTAGATAGGAAGAGCATCGAGGAAGTAAGGCAAAGAGAAGATCGGGATGAACAAAATAGAAAAGACAGAGAACGAGAAAAGAGATTGAAGGAAGGTGAGCATAAAAGAAAAGTAGACAGAGGCAAGAACAGATGTATCAGGAGGAGCAACAAAAGAAAGAAGAAAGGGCAGAGGAGCAAAGGAAGCATGCCAACAGGCAGAGAGCAATAGGAGGGTGGGGTAGGCAAGAAAGGAAAAGAGAAGAAGAGGAAGCGCAGAAATTAAAGGCTAGAACAATACAAAGATGCAGAGACGAGGAATAAAGGAGAGCAGGGGCAAGGAGAGAGGAGATAAGGCAGGACAAGGAAAGAGTTAGATGGGAAGCAATGAAGCGAAGAGAATTAGATGAAGACATAGAATGAAAGAGAAGACAGCTGGAGCGCTATATTGATCACATTCAAAAGGAGCTGATGGGCTGAAGTCCAGCAATACAATGGGGTAATATAGAGGAGTTCCATCATTACAGGGAGCAACGTCAGGGCCATTTATAGTAGCCTTAGAAGAGAACCTTGATATAGGAAGCAACCGAGACAGGCTCAATAAAACCTATCAAGAGTTAAGGGAAGGTAGTAACTCAGGAAGCTGAGGAAAGGAGATCACACGCTGGTCTTCCAATCATGAAGCAAAGAAAATAATCCATTCAGCCTCGCGCATGGGGCCTTATCCTTAAGCAGACTGACCTTAGATAAGGGTGAAGGGAAGTAGAGTCACACTAGTTGGGGACTGGATATGTCTGATGAAGAAAGAGAATCCTTCCATGGGGGGGAGGGGAGAGGTGCATGTGCCCCTGAGGGAAATCTGCAGGTGGACAATAAAGTGAGATGGTCTGATCTAGAGCAACCAAAGGATAGAACACTAGATCCTATAGCATATTCAGAGCATCCCAAAGGACGATCATATAGTGAGAAGGGAGAATCACTGCCATATGTGAGCAGGTTAAGGTCGTTGTCAGGGGGAGGAGGGTCAGGAACCATTGTCTCTACTATGGATAGGCAGACGGTGGGAGCCGATTGCGGGTTATAGTTTATGCAGTTTCCCTTATTGGAAAAAGGAGGAGCAAGACCACAGTATATTCCATGGCCATAGATGGACAAGGATGATTTAAGATGCAAACTACCGAGTTTGATATGGGGTGCGGGAGAATGGATTTATGAATTGGGAAAAAAGACAGGAGGAAACACGCTAGCCATAGGGTACATTGAGGGTCTCTTGGCAGCTATTCTTGGGGAAAAAGCTGATGACTTATGGAAGAGAGCAGGCTATTCAAGTGTGACAGCACAGAACACAGAGCATGATGGAGCACTGTTTAATAATTGCAGAGCAGATGTCTGGGGGGCTCTCAGGGTACAGTATCCTGACACGTCAGACATGGGTGCAATAATGACACGTAAAAGTAAAGAAGATGAAAATCCTCTTGCTTACATTCATGACATTCAAAAGCATTGGACTCTTGAAACAAGGGAGCGGTGAGGAAAGATGGTGGCATTATTTTAGCACATTTTATTTCAAAGGTTGCCCGAGCTAGTGCATAGGCAAATGAAAAAGCAAGTGGGAGAAATACAGTTGACAATAGTGCATCA
The DNA here is from genome assembly GCF_040938575.1 of Ambystoma mexicanum. Classification (NCBI taxonomy): domain Eukaryota; kingdom Metazoa; phylum Chordata; class Amphibia; order Caudata; family Ambystomatidae; genus Ambystoma; species Ambystoma mexicanum. The sequence goes on from NC_090935.1 coordinate 423,217,239, forward strand.
CTGTCTGCTGTTGTGTGAGAAAAATAAAAAGAGAGAATAGGTTGGGAAACTCAAGGAAGCTAAACAAGTTCAGAAGAAATTGTTAAAATATGCCATAGAAGGGGTGGTATTGACAAGCGGAGAAGGACTGGCAGCATAGCAAGCAGCAGGTACATTGCAGGAGAATAACCAGTGCCTGATGGACCAAGGATGGAATGGGTTTGTACCACGAGGAAGATGCATGTGGTATAGAAAAAGGGGTTTATTCCAAAACAACCAGGGGGGTTTCAGAACACGCAGAATGAGAATCAGAATGTGCAAGGACGGTTCAAACAAGTGGCACTCGTTAGAAGGGCTCCTCCTGTATATTGGACTTGTGGGATGAAAGGGCACATTGCGCACATATGCGGGAGCCAAGGGTATGTGCAAAATGGTCAGTTCTTAAGAAGGGGGACAGCTTATCCTCCAGCATATATTTCACAAGCTAGGGAAGGGTTTGCCCAAGATCAGATGATGGATCAGACACAGACACCGCAAATACAACAGGCACAGCAGCCACAACAATTACAGCAAGCACAGATGAATACACTGAAATGGCAATTACTGCACACCCCTATGCAGATACAGCAGAATGAAAACACAGGACAATTATTGACACCTAGAATAGCGGGTGTCTTTGTGGTGGGAGGAAATCCTTTCATGGGTAAAGGGGTATGCATGTATTCACAATAGGACAGTGTTCTGTACTATCAGTGACATCAGACCCCCAAGAGGAACCAAGGGTCGATGTGACTAGAGGAGGCAAACCTTTTTCATTTTTAGTAGATACTAGGGTTACTCGTTCATGTATACGAGAGGGAAAATATCCAATGTCGGCAAATGCCATGAATGTTCATGGGTTTTTGGGAGCTATGAGTCGAGTTCATTTTACTGATGAATTACCAGTCTCGATAGGAGAGTGTGACATGTCCGTTCCATTGTTGTATTCACGACAGACGCCAGTTAACACTTTGGGAAGAGATTTGATGATAAAACTTAACATGACAGTTTCTTTTACTGACAAACAGATAGTGTGTTCCACTCCTGGAATACATTATATGAATGTGGGCGAATCTATATTGGCATTTACAGGACAAATGGCTCTGCAAAGAGTTCCAATAGAGCCAGAGGTTTTTCTTTATGGGATGTGTATTCTGTTAACATGGCTACCTGGCTTAGTGGGGAAGACTACGAGAATACCTGACAAATTCTTGCTTAGACCACCGATACCCATGGACGAAGAGGGGGGACAGACCATCCCAATAGAATTAGATGCAGCCAGAGTAATAGGGGAAATGGCAATGCTTGAAGGAATGGATGACGAGCGTAGACCATGGACGACAGTGATAGCCACAGAAGAAGGGTGTAGGTTTACTGATGTCACTGATGATGACATGTTTAGAGATGACCCAACAGATGATGAAGTAGTGTTCTTCATGAGCATCACATATTGGATTAGAATAGAGAAAAGCGAGATTCCACTGCAAATGGCGATAATGTGGCAGCGCCTAGAATTTTTTGACGAAGCTGAAACTAGGAGCAATTTTACCTTGAGAAAGACAGTACCCAATGTCTAAAGAGGCGGGTGAGGGTATTTTTTAAGACTATCTCAGCACTGATGGAACAAAGTATCCTAGTACCGTCAGACTCATCATGCAACCCCGCGGTGTACCCTGTGAACAAATCAAAGGGAAGGTCATGGAGATTTATACAAGATATGAGACCTATTATCCATATTGTAGAGGCAGAATTTCCTTTACTCCCTAATCCGGTGATGATACTATGCAGTATGCCAGTAGAAGCTCGATATATCAGGTGATCGATTTGAAAAATGCATTTTTCTCAATCCGTTGCACAAATGCTCACAAGACTTGAATTCATTTACGTTCCACCAAAACCATCTGAAACATACTCATTTTCCCCAAGGGTACTGTGAGTCCCCATCGATCTTTAACAGAGTCCTACAGATGGACTAGGCAATATTGATTTGAAGAGTGCTGTGATACAGTACCTAGATTACATTTGAATTTGTAGAACAGAGGATGAGTGCAGGCAGGACTCGATTCTGTTAATGACTATCCTAGGTAGACAAAGAGAAGTTACAGTATTGTCACTCACAAGTCAGCAGACGCCGCTCGAGCAACCTCGCTGCTTCGTCCCAACTAACTATAAAGACACTACGGCCCTCATTACGACCCTGGCGGAAAGGGGTTTACGCCGGCGTAACCCATGGCGTACCTTTCCGCCCGACTACGAGTTCCCGTAGCGCCATGGTGATTTTTACACCTGCTTTTTGCAGGCGGAAAAATCCATGGCGCTACGGGACTTGTCGTTAATTACGCCACCGTAATCTACGGTGGCGTAATTAATGCCTTCCCCACTGCCATTATACCCTATGGGGCAAAAATGGGAATGGGGAAGGGTAAATGGGGATTGGGGACTTACCGCCCCGCCAAGGTCGGAATGGGGCGGTAAGTCTGCCAACCCCCATGGCGGAGTTGGCAGCTCTGCGCCATGGACCATGGTGCATATTGCACCATGGTTCTCCGCCAGGGTCGTAATGAGGCCCTACGTGTTCAAGTGTCGAAGGAAGCAACTCCCTCTTGAAACTCGCCCATGAAATGAGATGGAGATAAAGAGATCTGAAGCTCCACCCACTTGCGAAAAGGGTCATAGACTAGGGTAATACAGAAAATACCCTCCAATTTCTTTTTTCTTCTCCGTGGTCCACAACTACGTTTTCGGCCACAGATTTGGCTTTTCATACGGAAAAAGGGTGAAGACGTTAAGCTTTTACTAAATCATCACTGTCCTGAAGATGGCCCAACACTGACTATCTAGACCACCGTAGACAACGATGGGACTATTGAAAAGGGGCCGAAACATATGTCGACCTATAGAAAATCCAATTGTGTGTTTTCCAATTGTCATACATATTAATAATAACTAATATGTGCTAAGAAAATGTTAACTGCCGAACCCGGATGTCACAGAACGAGTGAATTGGTATGAATGGAATGAGTGAGATATGATAAAGCCTATTAAGTCTATATTTTTCTACTAAATTTTTTTTTTAACTATTAAAGAGATTTATTGATATATGTATTACGGTTTATGTATACCAACTGTCTCTCTTAAAAGACAATAGCTGTAGATTCATATGCCAGCTTCTCAGCACCTGTACCTGTTGTGTTGCCAGACCTAGAGAGAGGGGTAGTCAGTCTGCCTTTTGTGTTTCTATGGTGTTGTACATAGGCCAGTTAATTTCAAATGAGGGAAATAGGGTGACACCTGAAAGAGCTGAGGCGATCACGAAGACTGCAAAACCGCACACGGTAAAGCAGATGCAGCAGTTTTTGGGGCTATAATATTATGTAAGAGCCTGGGTGTTTGATTATAGTTTGCACACAAGACCCCTTTTGCAGACCGTAAAGAAAGCACAGGCTAACAAGAAGAAAATAGAATGGAATGAGGAAATGGAGGGAGGATTTGAAGAGTTGAAGAAAGCAATTTGTACCACTCCTGTTTTAGGATTTCCCAATTATGTCAAGGAGTTTTTCTTATTTTCGCACAGAAATGCAACAGTCATGACTGCAGTGCTTACACAGAGGACCACATTGGGATATAAGCCTCTAGAATATTATAGTAGGATTCTAGACCCAGTTATGAAAGGACACTTTCCATGCAAACAGTCATTGGCAGCCACCACGTTTGCGATTGAGAAATCCACAAGCATTTTAGTGGGCTGCTATATGATGCTTTTTGTAGAACATGCTTTGTTTGCCATATTAGAGAAACCCAAAGGTACATTAACATCCAAGAGCTTCTGCATATGAAGTAATAATCTCAAACCCAGTGATTAAAATTGTCACATGTAAAATAGTAAAATAATGAACCCTGCCACCTTTGTAGCTGAGCGAGTGGCAAAGGGAGAGTATGTGCATGACTGCGCAAATTATATAGAGTTTTATGATGATATACTTCCTGTAAAGGAGAACACATTTTCAGATGGGGAAATTCTCTTTATTGATGGTTCTTCGCAAATTGATCAAACAAGTGGAGAAAAGAATTATGGCACAGCTGTAGTGAGGCACATAGCAAATGGAGAATTCAAAGTTGTTGCAAGTGAAAGACTACTGTCTCACTTTTCAGCGCGAGCGGCAGAATTAGTAGCGCTTGTTTGTTTCTTTATTCATTTGTAGTGAGCGCAAGACCCAGGGGTATCAGGGAGCAGAAAATAACAAGAATATTTATAGCTTGGTTACAACGCTGTACAATGTTTTACATGTATATACAGGGGCACTTATTGTTGCGCTCGAAAATCATGCAGGGCAGGAAGTGATGGTGTACAGTGACTCCGCCTATGTGACATCAATCGTACACACAGGGCTAGCACATTGGAAAAGGAGGGGCTACCTCCGAGCAGACGGGACTCCAGTAGCCATAGCGATATTTAAATGCCCACCGAATACTAAGCAAACTGACTTTATTTCTTGTGGCAATGAACTGCAGATGCAGAAGCCAAAAGGGTTGCATATTCACCAGATATTTCAAATTTTTATACTCCAGATGTTAAGGAAAAAGTAGTCATGATTATGGTAGTGAAAGAAGGATTTAATAATTTACCGAGAACACAATTAATGGAGTTTCAAGGAAGTGTACCACAGGAAGAGCAGGAATTGTGAAAACGAAGGGGGTGTTCTGTATCCCCCACTGAGGCATTATGTCGACAGGACAATACTGGAAAGCCGGTGATGCCAGTAGCCTTGTTAAGGGTAGCGCTTCAACAGCTGTACTATCCTGAGCATATAACTAGGGAGAGTCTTGCTGCAACAATTGCAGAAGACTGGTGTGTTCCAAACCTGTTAGAACACGTTGCATTTTATGTAGTAAACTGCATTGTATGTCAAATGTTTACCATTGGGCATGCATTGCGAATGATTAAAGGAGTAATTCCTCGACCAAATGGTCCTTATCAGCATTTACATATTGACTATATTGAGATGCTGCAAATATGTAGTGTGTACAGGTTTTTTATAGTGGTGGTGTGTCCCTTCTCTACGTGGATTGAATCAGGTCTCTGTACACACCCTGATGCCACTTGCATCGCAAAGCTTTTAGTACGTGAAGTGTTTCTGAGTGTGTGAAGTGCTGAGATCCGATAATGGGCCACATTTTGTCAATGAAGTATTCAAATAGATAGGATTATGTTTGAGTATTAAGCACAAGTTTTCTTCTGCATATCACCCGCAAGTGAACAGGAAATGTGAGAGAGTCAACGTCCTCCTTAAAGAAATGGTTAATGGGCCACATTTTGTCAATGAAATATTCAAATAGATAGGATTATGGTTGAGTATTAAGCACAAGTTTTCTTCTGCATATCACCCGCAAGTGAACAGGAAATGTGAGAGAGTCAACGTCCTCCTTAAAGAAATGATTGCCAAGTTCAGGTTGACACTCAAAAAGGGATGGCTATATTGCCTGGCCGTAGCTTTATATGTCCTAAGGAATCAGCCTGGTTCGGACCATCAACTCACACCCCATGAACTAGTGACAGGAAGAAGAATGAGAATGCCTTTAAGTCCTCCGACGAGGAGTAGAAGTGATGCCCAAAGTACAGAAAAAATGTTAGGAAATGAATTAAATGATTATTTCACATGTATGAACGCTAGTATCTCTCTCATTTCAGATCAACTCAAGCACCAGTGGGGTCAGTCTCAGAACACAGATGAAAACCATTGAGCAATCGTATCTTCTGAATTTCTATCAGCACAGATAACAGGTGATACCGTGTTGTCAAAAAACTTCACCAGGAAGTGGCATGAACCAAGGTTTGATGGACCGTGTGTAGCAGAAAACATTACCCCCTCAGCAGTAAAGGTTCAAGGCAGACAAGCTTAGATCCACCTGAACAAAGTCAGGCTCTACACCAGCAAGGCCGCAGCACCCCCAGCCATCAATCCAGAAGCATGACGAAAAGAAGAACTTCAGCGTGTGCATACTCGGACGATGACAAAGAAAAAGGACGATAAGGCTACAAACTGATGAATAAATGCAGATTTGCATTTGAACTGTGACTTGGACACTTCTTATAGATAATATAGCAGGCATGCACTCTTTTGCTTTATCGACCCGAATCTTGACAATGAACTTTGAGGAAATGCTGATATATCGTGATTATGATTAAGCAACAGCACTTGGTTAAGCATTGGAAATGTGAACAATACCCCGATTCGTTTCTCACTGAATATTTGTTTGACTGATTTTATGGTTCTCCCCGAAAGTAAAGTGCACTGTATCATGCTTGCCATTTTTGTGTTAATTCTTCAAGCTTATCTGGCCCATGTTAGAAGAGATGTGGACATCCACACTCTTTTACAGGATCCTAAGAATGGCCCTGTAATCAGAAGGCTGCTCATAACAATAGTGGAGGAACTACTGCAGCTGCCAAACCTATACAGTAAGTGGAAACCCACCTTTGTATATCTGCTTTGTAGATTATAAAGCAGCCTTTGACACAGTCATGAGAACCAGACTGTGATCACATTTCGAGAAGTGGGGTATGGATAAGTTGACCTTGCACTTCCTAAAGGGATTGTACTCGAATACTACTGTGGAAGATTAGATTGAACCAAGAGGGAGAGCTAAGTAAGAACATCACCACTAATCCTGGCATGAAGCAGGTTTCCGCTTTGGCAACCCTGCTTTATAATGTATATGTTGCAGACTTGAATGAATATATGATGATGTGTCAGAACTTTCCCCCGTGCATATGCCCTCAGCAGATTTCATGGCTGACATATGCAGATGATACAATCTTATTAGATGTAACCGATATAGGCCACCAACGGTCTATGTCCACTTTGGAAAGATATTCTGAGGAAAATGGGCTTGTCGTCCACCAGAAGAAGACAACAATTATGGTCTCCGAAAGCAACAAACAAAAGAAAACTAAATCTGGTTGGAGAATTGGCGACCAGCCCATTGAGGTGGTGGACAGCTATGTGTACTTAGGTTCCCTGTTTTGTTGAGTTGATAATGGCGAACAATTGGGAGCGGTTGTAGCAAACAAGACTGTGAAAAAGTTAGACGCCATTAGAAAAACACAGAGGAAGTTTCTCCATTGAAGGCCTACTGAAACTATACAATGCTAGTATAGTGACAGGGATACTGTACGGTCTTGAGATATGCACGGACAGAGAGACATCTTGGCTCACACCACTTGAAGCAAAATTGTGGTACATAGCATTAGGATTGCCTATATGCACTCTCATTGAAGCAATTAGAATGGAATTAGGACTCAATACACTAACCACCCAATAAAAGATTAACAGCACTGCATTTCTTGCAAAAATGAAAATTGAACAAGGAAATACTTAATCAATGTATACAGATTTTAAACACATTTTCAAAAATACGTCTTGTATATTCCTCCCTTGGGGAGTGGAGGAAAGACATCCATTCCTTCTTCAGTGATATTTGCTATGTGATAGATTTGACAAAACACATTACAATAGCAACATGAGAAATGAAAGAAAGGGCCTATGCTTGGGACAGAAGTAACAACTTTGTCTGGTTATCCTCTAAATGTTTGTATATAGGAGGTTCGTCTTTCAGGCATTCCCCTATAGAATTCCCATCGCTTACCTGAAAACAATGCTCAATGGGAAAGAATGACGTTTAATACTATTGTTACGCCTTAACCTACTCCGAACGCTATCCAGAACGGGAGCCTGGAAAAAGCTGCCTTATGAAGATCGTTGGTGTAGATTGTGCAAAGATGCAATTGAGACTCCTATGCATCTTCTGACACTGTGCTATGTAATCAATCCCTTTTTCCTTAGATGATATAAGAAGATAAGATTCCCTTTGGTAGTAATTAGCTCTGACCAGACATGGGCATTTTGTATTCAGGAAGTTGTCTGGTATTTAGCTATACAATGTATTATAACTGGATTGAAGCAGAAAAACTACTGAAAGCAGTTTAATACAAAAGGGATGTTTGACACATGGAACAACCTCTATTCAATGACATTGTTTAGAGTGTGCATTTTACAATTTGATGACATTTGCTTTACTCTTTTAAACACTGTTTGTATATGTTTTCCTGTTACATAGTGTTGAAGGTTACATTTAACTATACAACAATTTAAGAAAAAAGTGTATTGGTAACACTAGTCTGATATTGCCATTGATAATTACTGTTGCCAAATAAATAAAATCATGACAGTCCTCCTTTAATAATATTGTCTTAAAAACATTTACTTGTACCACAAAGATTTCGTTGGGGGCAATGTCATGAGTTAAGTGCTCACCTCTGATAAGGGACAAGACTGCACTTTTAAGGTGTTCCTCCCTGAATGTCGTCTTTATCCTTACGAGGTTGATACATTGAGTATCATTAAATTGGGTTATAATAACACCAGTAATTACAGCACGTACAAGCAAGAGTAATCTGCATGTAGCGTTAAACAAGAGCACACATTATATATATTAGTTGCCATATTGTACATGTTAAATTGGTTGATCCCATGTAACTTCCCAAAGACTGACTGTACAAAGGGCTCTTTTGTGTGTCTGTTCAACATTACATATTGACAGATCAGCGCGATAGGAAATGTGTTTGTGTCAGCAAATGTCCACCTACTCACTGTGAAGAAATGTACATGTTTTATAAGCTCATTAGGTTGACATGACTAATCTCATGTCCCCACTCATATGGTCCCACACCAAATTCTGGGAAAGGAATAGGCAGTTTTTTAAGCAAACTCGGATATATTTAAAAGAAGTAAAATCCAAACAAAAGTGGTTGCTAGCTGTATTCCAGGGAGGGCACCACAGTGCTAGAGGCTCAAAAACCAATGGTCAGCAAAACAAAATGTTCCCCATTACACCAACTATTTATAGAATGAGAGTATTTTTTCTATGTTAAATGTGGTGCAGGGGATTCTTCAATCTATATGTATAATGCTTTCAATCATATGTGTGCAGCCTTCAATCAACTTCTATTCATTTGCCTTCCTATCGACAGGTTTTGGGCAGGGGACAACATATACTCCATTTAAAGAAACAATATCAAAGCACACTTGTGCTTTCGCATCACACATAGCTATACCGGTCCATTTCAAGACAAGGGATTCCATGGATTTTACCCACTGCACAATTTACAGGGAAAATAATTAATTCCCCAATCAACTTCACTTTTTATGACTATGTATCCCAGCAGTGACAATTGTAATTGATACCCTGTCAGACAATAGTGGTTCATGACAACACTACGGTCCACATCACTCTATGCCAGCATGATCCACGTATTCTATTTTGATTTGATATATTTCTAAAAAAACAATCTGCATTTAAGTAGCAAAAAATGCTGTCAGTTTTAAACTGTGCTTCTCATTACAAAAATGCATTGGGTTTTCAATGGGATTTTTAGAACTGAAATCTCATTTGAATTCAGTTTCAAACAGAGAATACAGAGCACACAGTGCCATTTATGTATTATATTTTTGTATTTTGTGTCCCTTAATCAGCATCCTCTCTGCTCCCAGCCCTCTCAGTCATGGTAGCCCTTTACGGAAAATCTTGATTTACATTTATTTATTTATATATTTATTTATTTAAGCATTTGTAATGTGCCTTAAGCCTGGAAGTGAATTGGCACCATCAACAAATACACATAGCATGGAAAGGGGACTGGAGGACATAATACACATCTAATAAAAAGCACAAGAGCAAATATAAAAACAGATAACACAATAAAATACAGAGTTAAAATCTGGAGATGAAATCAGGCACAAGGATCAATTAGGAGCAAGCATAGTATGTAAAGTAAACTGTTTTCAGTTTTTTCTTTAAAAAATAGTGTTTGGGAGGCCAATCCACAGCAGCAGGGCCAGGTAGCCAAATGAGCATTTTCCGGCTTGATCCAACTTCACAGGTGGTACCGCAAATAGGTTGCTATTACTTGATCTGAGAGTATGTGTATTGTTTGATGCACAGTCTTTGTTTAAGGTATGCAGGATTCTTGCCAAACATGCACTTGTATGTGATTGCTAGCAGCCTAAATGTATGGCGTTCCCTCACAGGGAGCCAATGAAAGGAACGCCTGGCTGCCATCAAATGATCCCTGCACTTAAGGATAGCTACAACCCTGACCACATGATTCTGTGTCACTCAGACCCTAGAAAGGTTGTAATCGGTTATACCAATGAGAAGGCTTCCACAATAATCAATTATCGCTCCTGTTATGGCCCTTGCTAGGGTGCCACTATTGTCTAAAGAAACAAGGGCCCGGATCTTGCCAAGTAGTCTCAAATAATACATAGAAGAAGAGACTACAAAATTGACATACTCCTTCATTGATAGAGAGGAATCAAAGTAGATTCCAAGGGTCTTGACTTTAGATAAAGGGCCTCTTCACGAGTTGGACGGTAACACCAGCGCTATTAGCGCCGGCAGTAATAGCCCTACCGCCAAACCCCTGGTGCTATTAGCGCCAGATCAGGGGTTTGGCGGAAGGGTTATTGCCCATTCCCCATTGGGCCGATTTGGGAATTCCTCATTCCTCATTGGGCCCAATGGGGAAAATTCGCGCTATTACCGCTGGCGGATTTCCCGCCGGCGGTAATCACGCTGAAAATCGGCAATTTTCCCATGGCTTTCCCCCCAGCTCACAGCTGGGGGGAAATCCGCAAAGCCATGATCTGGCGGACCCTTAAATGCGGCAGTAATAGCGCTACCGCCGCATTTAAGGGTTACCGCCAGACTCATGATGAGGCCCAAAGTCTTAATTTCACAGTCAGCTACTTTAAAATTTTTATAAGATTCAGGCAAATTCTTTAATCTAAGGTGAGAGCCAACCACCAAAAACATTGAGAGCATGGCCATTTAAGACCATCCATCTGTGGATAATGTCAAAGACGGTGTTAATGCTGATAACCACCAGATAGTCTAAATAGTAGTTGTGTGTCATTGTCATGGTTGGTGAATTGGAGACCTTCATTTTCCAATAAATCAAATAATGGCTTTAAAATATTAAATAGAGTGGTGGAAGGCAAGACCCCTGTGGCACACCATGTTGAAGGGGAGCAGAAACAGGGGACTCACCATTGTTAAAGAGTCTTGCCTCTCTCTGATATGAAAGATAAAATCCAAGAGACAGCAGACTCATGGAAACGTCTACTTACATTTTAAAGGTGTCTTCTCATTTTTGGGGAATAAAATGGGACCCTCTGTCTGGAGATTTCCTCATCAACAAGATCCCTTTTTTTCAGCTGCCTGTCTGGAGCAGGACACATTGGCCTGCTCATCTGTCTCTGAAAGGGCTTGTTTCTCCAGTGTTCTTGGAAACCAGTCTTCAATTGGTCTCAGTTCTACACAGCCATCTCCTTACAGTAGCATCCAGAAATATTTTTAAATATCTTTTTTTCCCATCTATCTGTGTGCAAGCTATTTTATAATACAAAACTCCTCCAATCATCTGGTGACTAAGGTGTGACTATCCATCAGTCTCATGACTTAGAAGGGCCGCAAACTCACTCATAATTGCCTGGATAGGCCTTTTTATATGATATAACATTGTAAGTGAATTTTCAAATTAAGTAGCATGAATATCATTCCAATCTATAGGATCAACATGATCACTGTGTGCCCCATTATTGCGAATCTGAAAATGTTAAGTCCGAAAATGGCGACACACAGTGATCACATAGATCATCCTGTCTGGCTTTCAATCTGCCTGCTACCCCTTGTACACTTCTTACCTGTTTGTCTGCTTTCTTACCCTCACTACGCAACCTCTATTCCGCCATCTCCCTGCAACAGAAGTTTTCTATCCCTTAAGTTCCGTCACAGGGTGCTTTTTTTCTTTTTTTCTCATCAACTTTATTTTCCAGCTCATTCGTTCATATGGAACAGGGGAAGTGGGTGACAACATTTTTGTCAATGCGAAAAGTGCAGTAAATGCGCATTCAGCATTTTTGTTTCGTTATTTTCATACAACACCCAATCTATATATCAGGAGAAACAATTCAATTTCTGACCCTGCATGATATACATTTACACAGATAATTATATTTTCCTATGTTTACTTTTTTCTTATTATTATACACTAGGTGAATGTCTTTTGGGTGTAAGACACATTTTGCACATACAGACTGGAATTTGTCTCAAGTTTCTATGATATACCATTATAAAGATATACATTATAAATGATTACATTTTGGAGTTAAAACACCACATATTAACCTTTCCTGCAGATATCACTAGAGATGCATGGTCAGTGAATTATGTTTCATGACATTAATTAGTGCCCATGCTAGTTTCATTTTCTTTACAGCAGTCCCATGACTTTAGTTTAATGTATTTTTACAAAGGGCCTACAATTGATGGATATGACAGCTCCATTTGTACTTATACAGTAGCTAGCATCTGGCAATGTTTTTGGGCCTAGCCTTTAAAACCACGTTAAACACAATGAATCAAATGGTTCTTACAGTGGCCTGTGTCTTGTAATAGAAATTCTTGAGGTTAGTTGCTCCAGGCCGACTCCAGCTACTTTATCAGGCAGGCTCCATTTCAAGTTAAATAGAATTGTGATATTGTGATTTTAATTTAATTCTGCTAATGTAATCAGTGATATTAGATTTTGTGAAAAGTTCATATGAAATCAAGACAAATAAATAAATAAATAAAGAATTACAGAGTTATTATAAGATAAATAAAATGTGTTAAGATGCAATGATTGAAAATGAATGAAACATTATTTTGTATTAGAATTCATAAGTGCTCCTTTTGCCAACAATTTTGGGACCATGGCACTGTGATGTATTCATTTATGTTCTACAACTCAAATAAACGTTCTAGGGCCGGCTGAATTCTTTTGGCTGTGGCAAAGTTCCAACTTCCATAGGAATATTTCTCTGCTTGTCCTTAGTATCAGCAACCTAGTCTCTGCAATCCATGTATTTTGAATAGGGTCTATTTTGAATATTTTGAACAGGGTCTCTGAAATGGTTGCAGTATATGGAATTATCTTTTTAACTTTGTTAAATAATATCTCTTGTGTGCACACACAGTTATTTGCACCTCACAGTTGCACATTTTCCATCTTGGCAGTGAGTAAAAGGTGACATTCAACAAAACCAGCTCTTTTGAATAATGCCTCTTTTGCTCCAATAATATACCCTATAACATATATCAAAAGCACATGCGTATTTATTCAGATGTTTTTTAACGTACCAAATATGTAAGCTTGTCACTACTTTGCAGTGCTGAGTTTGAAGTATCGCTCATATGTTATGTACTTCACAGCATTTCAATAGTCATTGCTTAGAAATGAGAGCATGCATCACATGTGGTTGTAAGGAAAAGGCTTTCATGACGGAGTCCGTGCAAGATAGAAGGTGTGCCTAAGTAGGGGCCATTGGGAAGGCCTCCATGAACAGAGACATGTTAAGATTCTTCTCGAAGGCCAATAGATTTGGGTTTACCCTCAGATTGAGCTTTCCATAAACAGTCCCTTTAAGCATTGGACTTGCTGGACAAGTCGGTTTGAAATTACTGAAATAATCTGCTGGCCTCTTGAATCGTTTCAGTGCAATTTGACCTATACCATAAGTACATAAAAAAAGGTGGAATTCTTGGTGTGTCTGAGTCTCTCACGATTAGTCCCCAGCCTGGGTTCTCAGGTTGAATTTCAGGCTTATTATTGAGTTCATTGAGCCACTTCAAGCGTTTTCAGGCTGATTAATTGAGCTTGTTCACTCAATCCAAGTCCTCAAATCTCCTAAAGTAAGATTGAGGCTCTAAAACAGGAGCATTTCAGTTCCTGCACCTTTTTGGGGTTTTCTAAGCTGTGAGAGAAGGTGTTGCACAGGGCAGGGTCGGTCACACTTTGCAGGTGTTTTGCAATTTTGGAGAGCAGAGTTCTGAGATGTTATAGGAGCAGTGTTATGAACTAGATATTTGATTTTGTGAAGTATATTGGTCTTTGGTTTTTGCTGTCCATTTTTGTGGCCCTCTGTCTGCTTAATATTTGTTCAGACTTTTGTTGTGCCTAAATAGTCGATGCACTAAATGAGCAGTACGGTGTTAGCTGTCGGGGCACTATTGCTGATCGGAAAGGGGTTCCATGACCACATTGGTGTGCTGAAATGCCCCACACCAAAAGGCTTGAACCCGAACAGGGTGCACTGTTGAGCTTGACATTTTCAGTGTAGTTGGCAAACTTCAGGCTGGTTGTTGTTTCCAGTTGATGTTGCCAGCGCAGCAGCAAAGCATCCATACACATTTCAATGTCGCCTACTCAATCTGATGTTTGGTGCAATACCGCTTTCCCTGACATTGACACTTGTGGATGAAAAATGCCCACTTTAATCTTGAAACATGGCTCCATTCCGTTTTATTAACCCTTTCCCAAAGTTCACACACCTGCCTCCAGCAATGACCTCCTGGCTCTTGGAGAGCTGCCTGAGACTGAAGACAAATTGCAACCATGTGCGTCCCTGCAGTCCGACTCTTAAAATGCTTCCTTGAAGTTCAACCTGGTTGAATCACCCACAATTTGGGTTTGGGTGATTCCAGGTTCTAGCAGAAAATCATGCTGGGTCTGTTATTGGACCTGATTCTCTTTGCTGATTTGTATTAAGGGTGGAGGTTCTAAAGCATAACAATACTCAGTCTATCAGATGACATCTGGACCAGAATAACAAGGTTCTATGGTTTTCGAGAGCAAGTTGTCAGGTTGAGTATTGACAACACAATTGGCAGTGAATTAGGCTATTTTGTCAAGGCCAGCAGTTCAACAAATAACTCAAGATAACTTAAGGTTCTCGCCTGTTGTTATTAACTTCCTACAAAAGGACAACGATATACTGATGCACCACTAAAAGTGGAAACATTGGAACAGGCAGTACGTTCTTAGCTTTCTTTAGGTCGTTAGTCCTTAGACTATCCCCTTTTCCTTTGGGATAAAACTGCTTTCCAGTTATTCAAAAGAGTCATTTACAGTCCTGGAGTTGAATAATGTACCAACCACTTCTTTCTAGGGCCTTTGGCCTTCTATGATGACATAGCAGTCATATGGCTCTCCCATTGGTCATCCTCAACTCTGCTACTAAGTGTCAGGTGTCTCCACCTGGCACCCTTAGACTCTTTTGACAGGTGTCAATCATCAAGTCAAACCTCAGCAGGGTACTCAGCCTTCTCCCTTCCTAGTAGCTTACACATGTTCCTTCTCCCAACTTAGATGGTCCCAGTTGACCCTTCTCAGATCCTTATCTCAGGCCTAAACTGGGCCCTCAGTCCAGCAAGATAAGGCTCCCACTCTTATCCGTGGATTTGAATGTCTCTATGCCCCTGGCAAACTCAGTCTCCTCTGATGTCTCTGGGGGTTAGTCCGTCCTGCCCTGTCCGATGGTTGACATACCATCATTTCTCTGTTTCACCCTTTCCATTTTGACTCCTCTCTGGCATTGCTCCTTCTCCATGAGTCATTGGCATTTCATTTCTAATTCTCCTTTAGAACATGACTTGGCCTAGCTGTCTTCCTTCTTAAAATTCGTGCTTACCCTGTCCTTTTCCCATTCTCTGCTGGTTTCTCTTCTTAACCTCCCCTTCCCTTTCCTTCTCTATAGGTTTTTCAGCCTCCTCTTCTCTATTTGTTGATGTTCCTTAATCTGTCTCTCCTCTCCCACAATATTGTGCCCCTTCCTCTTTCTCTCTTTTGTCCCTTCCTTGCTGTTTAATTTCCTCTCCCATCTCTCTTTCCATTGTTCACCTTTACCTCTTCTTCCTTCATTCACTCTCTCCAGCATCATTATTTTCCTCTACATCCTCACTTTTATGCTCTTTCTATCCCAGCTCGTCATCATGGTATCGCCTCATTAATGCGCAGACAATGACGGCAAAGCCCAAAATGTTGTATTTTTAAAGCCGCATTTTGCGCCATATATATGTGGGGGGATGGGTTAAGGTGATATGTGGGGTCTATGGGGTCTTTTGGGAAGCTCCCCCACACATATACATGCAGTGAAATGGGTTTAAAGAAAAAATAAATCAACATTTTGGGCTATGTAGTAAAACGTGATTATTTCACATAGATCCGTCGCCACTGTCTTTGCCTTCCACTGCTCCAATCTCACTTTTCACCTTTCACCTTATCGGCGTCACACTGCGCTGATCACCTCTCTGCATAACCCCAGTACCCTATCCTAATGCCCACACCCACTTGCTGGCAAGATCCCCTTTTTAAATCATATCAGGTTTAATGAAAGGCTCTTCTATTTCGGGATGATGGCTTGTGTGCGTGGGTGGAAAGCAAGGCGTGTGACTGGTCAGGTAGCCCTCGAACTACAGTTGTCTTTTTTGCAGCATAATGCCTTGTGGTTAAGCACTAAACATGCATAATCCATGTTCTTTACAAGGAAAACCTATGAATGAAAAAAATAAAATTAAGTCTGCACCGCGACAAGCGTTCATTGAACCATCGTCATAGAAGGGAGCTTGTAAATTCTGCAGCTGTCCATTGTTTGCTGTTAGAAGACTTTTCAGGTTATGTCCACACATGGGCTTACTTCATCATATATGAAGTTCAGAGCAGTAATGATAGCTAATATGTTAAAGATTTTAAATACCCCATGTCATTCAACATAAGTGAGGTAAAAAATGGTTCATAATGCAAGTTATTATCTCATTACAAGTCCAGCAGAATTACCTTACCACCATAGCATCCAGCGGGTTTAGCACCAAATTACAAGGCCATATGTGCATACCCTGACCTTCGGTGGTAATGGTTATTCCATTTAGTGGAATAAGAGCCAAACAACGAACACCAATCTGTTAATTCAACACTTGTCTGTAAAATTCTGGTAATTATGGTTACAACCAGAAAAGTTGAAGATTTATGACACAGTAATTTTGCCAGCCGAATTTGCGCTGAACGGGAATAGCTTAATCGTGGAACTGGAAATACAGCAGGGGCCATTTTGAAAACCACAATCCATTTAAATTCCATCACCTCCTGCAGCCATGCAGGCCTCATACCCACGGGAAAGATGCCAGAGACAAGAGCAAGGCATAGGTGTGAGAAATATGGGACACAAGCCTACATTTAGCGAGGGGGGGCTGCCGGTGCTAGCAGTGGAGGTGGTGTTCAACGCAAAGGAGTTATTTGGTGTCCAGCATCATAGGACATCTATCCACCGAAATAATACCATTTGGAACACCCTGTGCATCCTGTACTCAGTATTGTGCATGAAGGCACAACAAATTCAAGTGCCTACCACAAAGCACAATTGAGCCATCACGTGTATTTTGTTCCTGGTATGTGTCATGGTAAGTCTATAACAGATATATGCTGAGAAGCCTGAAGATTGGTTGATTGTAATTCACCCAAACAAATACTCAAATGAGTACAGCTCTTTTTTCCTACAATAGGCTCCAAAGGCAGCCATGGAGATGACACCTGCATCAGTGCAGCCGGATATTCAGAGACTGAGGTAACAACTGAAGCTCAACAAACTATTGACAGAAGAAGTATATCCTCCAACCCTGCAGTCCAAATCCAGGCAACCGCTGGAAAACACTTACCAAGAAGCCTCCAGCCAATATGACACTGGTAGCTGCCACAATTTCAAGCATCACTCCCACTGCAGCATCAGACCTTCCCACCACCAGCATTGCCACTCAGGGCAAAGGCGCTAGTGAGCCTGCACCAGTCACCAGCATCACTGCCAGCACACTGGTTGGTGCATTCCTGGGGGATTCCTTGCCTGTACCTGTCCTATTTCCAAACCGTGTGCCTCCATCTGCTTATCTCTGTTCCTTGATTGCTTGGGGTCCACTGTAGGAGGCCCATGTAGTCACAGATACTGACACAGATGACGATGACTCTGTAGAGGATGGGGCTACAGGACAAGGAAAGCACTTCTTTGGTGAGACCCACTTCCCTATCCACCTACTGGATGAGGGGCCACAAGACCCAGACAGCCATTTGGGAAATGCTCACGAGCATGGGGCAGTGCAAGGAAAGAATGGAACACCTGTCAGCTCTCCAGAATCAGCACACACAACCAGTGAGGAAGGTAGTGTAGGTTACATCTTGCTGCCCAGCGAGGGAACGTAGTCACCACTGCAGGCACCTCAGAGAAGCCATAGCTTCAAATACCATGGTTGTGCAGAGGGTGCTAGAGCTTACTGAGGCTGTATTGGCAGGCATTACAACTTTGCAGCATGCTCTCTTCTTGAACCTGAAACACATCTGTGACCTTAATTCCATCATGTTTGCATTATCTACTCCAGTGAATGGATAACTTGCTGACAGTCCCCAGACGTGGATCTCAAAGCACTGCTATGTGTGGACCTAGGCCTTCATCTAGACAGGAGAAGCACAGCAAGAAGTGAACCTAAAGTGTGTTTTTGGGGTTGGCAGAAGGGTGTAGAGAAGGAGCTAAATACCCCCACCTCAACCATCTCACCCAAAGCACCTGTATGTTGGATGCCGGAGTGTGAAACATGTGCACTACTAGAGAACATACTGATACCAAGGAGAATCTGTGAGGCAAGGTTCCCATTGAGGAAACCATACATGCATACAAGATAATAAGATGGCCGTCTGAATGAAATTCCGGAAGAAACAAGACGGTTGAATGATGAAGAAGAATGGAGACATCATCACCATCACCGTCATGCAGAGTAAGGCTGACATAAGGCAAGAGATGCAGAGAATAGAGGATGTAGACCATTCTATAAGGCATCAAGAAAGTATCGATATAAATGACATCTTTGGGATCAAGATGAGGAAACATATGCTGCAGACATACTGAAGAGATCAAGCTATTTCACATGTATGCGCATGCAATGACACACAAGCAGATGAAGTATTCGTAAAGGCGAGCTTTATAGTTAGATTGTGGCGGGCACCAACATGAACATATATATATATATATATATAAATATAAATAAATAAATATATATATATATATATATATATATATATATATATATATATATATATATATTGAAGTCAGTAGAAGATGGATGTTTTCACCACATAAAATAGCAGTGCTGAGCAAAAGAAGGGTGTGGTGCAGTTAGAAAACAAGTGAATTAACAATGGTGAAACTCAGAAAGGTGAGGTTGGATGATTAAAGAAGCCAAGGTCATATCAGACTGGTATAAACAGATATTGGATACAAATCATGTGAAAGAACGAAGCTCCTGTTCAGAAGGCATGGACAAAAACAAGAAGAGGTTAGAGGTCTATTAAAGAAGAGTTTTTTAATACACTGAAAGCTCAATTTTGTGGTCTCTAGTCACGTGGGGAGGAGAAGTTGGACAAGCATGATGGTTACACGTATGCACAAGGGCAGAGCGTGTCTTCACTCCCCTGAATTCCCTAGAGCAAAGAACATGTTCAAGGCCGAGTTCAAATACCTAATTGACAGTGGACCACTGAGGTGATGGTGGATGGATATGTTAATTGGTGGGAAGCTATGGTTAAGACGAGCACATCTGCACTTGGAATGTCAGCCTGCGTGCTGCCACCGTAGGTTGGGAGGGTACTGACGGAGGTTGGAAAGTAACCAATGATAGGGGACTGCATGATCAAGGGTCCTATAGTTGTGTAGAGAATTAGACGTCGTGTATTTAGTGATATTCATATTGACATATAAGGGAAGGGCTAAGGTGCCCCACCTGATGTTAAGAAACAAATCATTTTCTTCCACTGCCCTATACGAGTATGGATCACATACCTATATGATCCTTGTAGAACCTATCACGCTCACCATTTGGTTTTTGTAGTTTGCCGCGTAGGATGACGTTAGTAATACGCAGGTTAAACGTCATTAATGACGAATATTTACTATAAGAATGTCATTTTTTATAAAATGCTTTGAGAAGTCACGAGAGAGATCATGATGAGGGATGTCTGTTGATATCAATTGTACTCCCTGTTTTAGATATTAAAACAGTATCGTTTGCCAACTACCTGAGTTGTTTCTATTATTGATGTTTGAGTAAACTCTGCATCCACAATCCATCCCTGAGGTATTGCTAAACCATCTTAAAGGGCTGAGAATGAACCTTATTTCAAGGGCATGGGTGTTGGGAATGAGGGTGGGGTCCATGTGTCTTGGGGAAGGAGGGCAGAGGGAGTGTATGGTTGCTGTGGAAAGATGGCAGCGGGAGGGCATGGGTGTTTGGAAATTAGGGTGCAGGGAGGCCATAGGTGTTGGAAAAAGAGAGTGAAGGGAGAGAATGGGTTTTGGGGAATGAGGGTGGAGGGAGGGCATGGATGTCCAGGAAGTGAAGGTGGAGGGGGGTCATGGGTGTTAGGGAATGAGGGTGGAGGGACACAGTAAATAAATTGAGTTTGCATCATGAGTAAAGATATGGGCTGTGTCATACAATTTACTTACAGTAACATCTCTATTTACAGTGTGCAATGTGCATATCAGTGTTCATAAGAAAATGTCTATCAGTCCTTGATGCCTCAAGCGAGCATCCCTTGCTTTATAATTGCCATCATGTGCTGTCCTGCAGGCCAAAGCATCATCCTACTTCTCCTTCCAGTCAGTGGGTGCCATGTACTCCCGGGCTGGCAGTGGAACATTCCTCCCAATGCACATATTAGGCAGCATTGCATACAAAAGAACCGTCTAACAAATCTTCTCAGGACTCTACATAAGCGCCTCCTTTCAAGAGTCCAAATGTGCTCTCTATGCACAGCCTGGTACTTTATTGTATCTTGTTGTATGCAACCACCTTTGGCCTTGCAAAGTCCCTGACTGGGGACTGAGCCATGGTAGGTGCGTGCAGCCAGAACTACCTGCACATAGTGTGACATTGGGGGAACTGGAGTATAGGTCATGGTTGTACCCATCCATCCTTACTAAGCGTGGATGCAGTTCAACTTACATAAAGTAAAGTTGGTTCACTTAAGTGCCATTTGGGTGGGGTACCTTTGCAGTTGACAATGCACGATTAGTTGTGCTCATCGTACTTTTCAGCACATGTGTGCACTGTTGTTTTCTGCATCCCCAATCCCCCATGCACTTCCCACATGGTACTTGGCATATTGCAGCTTGTTCTAGCTTGTTGTTGATTTTTATGGTGTTTTCAATGTGTGCCTATTGCAGTGTGATAAATTGGTATATTGTATATCTCCACATAGTTGTGTATGAGGCGTGGTGGGGTACTTTCCACTCTGGTTTCTTGGGTTTTCACCTGGCAATGTCATCATGTCTGGGGGGAGAAAGGGGCTGCTAACAATAGAAAGTAATTCCGGTTTTGCCACACTACACAGTCTGGAACATGTGATCCCTTCAGACCAAGTAGATTTGAGTCACTGTAGTGGGCATGGCATGGGGTGTTGCCAAGTACATGTGATTCATTCCACAGACATGTTCTTGCTATATGTGCACGGTGTATCCTTGGTGCAGATTTTCCACCTTCCCTTCCCCTTCCCCCACATTCACATCCTTTGTGGATACATACCTAGGATCCAAGTATGCTCTCCTGTGTGGATGTCCATGCATGCAGACAGTGTTCTGTGTCATACTATCAGAACATCATGAGATGCACTAGGGAAACAGACACAGCAGTGGCTCACAGAGAGGTCAGCTTCACACGTAAATTGCACATTCATTGGATGGTACTGTTTGCTTTTATGAAACACATGCTCGTGCAGCCAATAACACATGTATGCAGTCCATAGCTGCAATGACATTGGAAGAGTGGACAGTGGTGAGGAATCTGGCCTGCCCGGAATGGACTACTGGAGGGGTGTTGGGCAGGGAGATGTGATATTGCACATGTTTCATTAGTGCATCAAGCACTTGTTCTAGCAGATTGAAAATGTCGGCTGTGACAAGCCATACAGCATGACAATGGAGTGCTATTACGTGACTGTGGCACAAATGTGCATATCAGATACCAGCTTCAACAGCGCTGGTATGGCTGTTTGTATATTGATCCCACTTTCAAAATCAGGCTGTTGAGACTGAGGAGGTCTGCTTTGGTCTGCCAGTTTAGTTGATAGAGTGTAATCATCTGTGCATCAGTCGGTGCCCAGGGAAACTCATGGGATGGTATGTCTCCTTGCCACACGTCTCCTCTGCCTTTGCCCTGATGGGTTCCTTTGATGCTGCTGCTGCAGGTACATTTAGAGAAGGAGTCCCTGTATGTCACTGGCAGAGACTGCATTGTGCTTGAAAGTGTGTTTGGGCATGGCGTGTGCCTCACATACCCTGTTGGGGGTCTATAGGCTGCACCTCTGGATTTATCATCTATGCCTGGATGCATTTACCTCTGCCGTTCTGGTGGGGACCAACTGTGCCCATTTTCTGAAATAATTACCAGCAGTTTGTGGCTCTATTTTGGTGATATTTTAGCTTGTAATACTTTAGAAACAATGCTGTCTTTTTGGGATGAATTACTGCATTCTTTTGGTGCTAATTCCTCAAGTACTTAATCCTGCAGTTAAATTACCACTGGTGGAATTACTGCCAGTTTCGGCTACCTATAATTTGGCAGAACAGCAAAAGGGGAGTAAATTCCACCATATGTTTTCATTACCGCCAGACTCTGAATAGAAAGTGTAGAGGAGGTGCTATACCCCTCCCCTCCAAGCTGGGTGTGGATGGCATGGTGGACTGATCAGTGGTTCCAGTATTGCAAAAATCAGAATTATAGTGCTTTTTGAAAATAAAGAGTGCATATAGGGCGACATATATTTTTGGGGTCAGAATGACTCAGGAAGTAAAGGGTGTCTCCAGTAGTACTCACATATCAAGAATATGTAAACATCTAGTCCGAATACTGGATAGAAAAGGAGTTGTGCTCAAAAGTACATTGTTTTGCCAATTGGTAGCATGGCCGAGTATCTAGGCTAAACAGGCTAAGATAGATTCTATGATGGATGCCAGAGACAAAATGGCATCTTGGGTGCAGGTGTCAAAAGTCCTTACTTATGCAGATAATGAATATTTGGCAGCAGTTCACTGTAGATAAGTACTTCTGGTATGGTATATTTAGAATTTCTTGGCAAAGAAATAGGCAGATTTGCACCTACCCAGAAATAGGCAGAAAGTAGTGAAAAGGGTAGAGGTTTTGAGCAAGCCATTGATTGGCAGGCTTACATTTGTTGTTTTTGAGATATTTTTAATGCGGTTGGTAAAATGATAGAAAAAATGAAGTCAAAATGTGACAATTTTTGCACCACCGGAGGCGAGTGAGTGGAGGCAGGTAGGGGATTCAATTATATATACTTGTACGGATAACATCCTTATGAAGCCAAAATGTCTTTCGGGTTAAACATTCACAAAACGCATCATGTAAACAAAGAACAGATAAGATAGGATGTGTGAGAGAAATTAATTGTGCTTCAGACAGGGAACTATGCAGTTAGAAAGAAAGGGATAAATGAGGGTTTTAAATCACATGGACATTAAATCTGTCATCTCATTCCCTTCTTGCTTGGGAACGGAAAGTTAATAAGATATATGACATGTTTTAAAAACAAAATTTCATAGAGATATGATCACTTTTTGTATGCAATACGCAGCTAACAAAGGCTAGCTCTGACAGTGCACAATTAAGACTTTTGGTCAAAACCACGCTGAGAATAGTTAAAAGCTCTTGTTCAAGGCTGAGAGATAACAGATAGATGAGTCAGGAGAATAATCAATGATTGTAGGAAAAAACAGCAGCTTCTTTTGAAAGTTGAAAGCATGGGATAAGTAATGCGAATTAGAACAGCTGTGAGCTAAGCTTTATATATAAAAAGAGCAGTTTGTTGCTTGTGTTGGCAGAAATGTCAAAATATATGTATGTCTTAAGCAATTAAAACAGAAAAATAAAAGAGGATTTGTGGAAATGTGACCAAACTGAGTAGGGATTCAGTTAATGTGTGTAATAAGCATGCAAGGAAAATGTTTAGAGATTAATTTGTGTAGTTTATGTGTCAGCTGGGGAGACCCCATTGAGTCACTGTTTAGGGTCACACAAGTTACTTCCCATTGTAAAGGGGGTTGATGGTTATTTTTGGGATTGGTGGTGGATGCCTCTTTGTTGGGCACACAGTGGATCATCCCTAGTTTGTTGATTTTATGTTGGGCAAGTCACTGTTCCTTGTTGATAAAGGATGGGACATTTGGAAAAAATATGGATCATATTGCATGTATGGGCAAATTGCACAGATGAGGAAAAAAGTGAAAATGTTTGCTAACAGTGCACTTTGTTGTTTGCTAACAGTGCACTTTGAAAAAATAAAAATAAAATAAAAGACATATTGCAGAATGAAAGCACAGAAGCGTGATATGGGTGACCATAATAGTGAGAATACTGGTAGTTGGGGAAAGAGAGAAGGCATGGGTTATGCACTTGTGTATAGGCACGTTATAAATACCATATCATATCATAAATAATGAAGAATCATAAGGGTGTTATACATGCAGGTTTAGGCATGTACACCAAGGTTAGAGCACATTGGAGGGGTGCCAAGAGGGGGCAGTGTTTCCCTTATTATATATTATAACTATGCAATATTGGGACATTTGAAGAAGAAAAGGAAAAATGTGTCTAAAATCACACAAATTGAGAACCATGGCGCCAAGAGTAGAAATTCATTTATGAGTGAAAATTACATTAAAAAAGTAGGCTGATGTAATAATGAATGACATTGAACTAAGCACAGTGAATATTTATAGGGAATGGCAAGAATACATTGTATTCCGAATGAGGAAGCAGTGGGCAATGAGCGGAAGCTGGGGCTAAGGTCACACACAATATAGACAAAGGGGCATGCTATATTTAAACAGTTGTATTGAGAAAACATTAGGTTAAAATAATGTTTTGTAGAAGCACACACCCTGATGGTCTGACTTCTAAGAATAAGGAATCCACTATTTAGGGTTTTTTGCAGGGTTTTGTTAATGAAAATGTAGTTATGGATAAGTACAAGCAGGCTGAGGCACTGACAAAGAAGAATGATGAAGGCTTGGCACAAATGATGAAGAATGACATGGATTATTATATGTGATGAATAGATTTATTGGGGAGAGGAATAGAGATGATAAAGGATAGAATCTCTGTCATCATATGCTTACAAGAAGAGGGGGAGTGACACAAGGTCTCACACCCACATGCACACACACATGCATGTGCACACACACATGCACACACACATACATGCACACACACACACACATGCATGCACACATGCACACACATATGTATCCACACGTATGCATACACACATGAATGCACATGCATACACACATGCATGCACACACGCACATACACAAACACACACGAGAATGTACATGCATACACACATGCACACACACACATGAGAAGGCACACATACACACACACACACACACATGATCTTGTGGTAGGCAATCAATGGATTGCAGGTTCAATGCACAGAAGACACACACAGGTGGTCCGAAGAAGGAATTCAATATTGCAATAAGGACACACACATATATATACAGGATGTTTTCGCTTTATATTAGGGACACCAGTTAGGGATATCATGCATTGCTAAAAATATGTCGATGTCAAATCTCTTATGTATGCAACTGTTTCATTTGTAATCATGCTATGACTAATGTACCTGTAACTAAGAGACCGCCCTGGTCACCTGTAAACCGCTTAATCAAAATCTCTTTAAAATGTTCATGTAACAGCGCTTCGATGCCTCTGGGCTGCAAGAGCGCTATACAAATACAAATAAATAAAAATAAATAAATAAATGATGTGAAGGAAGTCAGATTTCCATATTAAGGAGGATGAGGATCTGCTTGCTTATATTCAGGAGCACTGAATTCTTGAAGCGTGCAAGCAGGGGTGAAAACAGTGGCAGTATTTTACATTTCATGTCAGGGATTGCCTGGGCAGGTCATGGGGCACCTAAGAAGCAAGCGGGCCTGGACGCGAAACTATAACCTGAGGTACAGTGACTATAGTGCAATCACTGTAGGCTGTTACTGGAGAAGGATAAACAGAAGGAAGAAAGCCAAGCTAGTTCAGAAGAAATTGTCAAAGTATGCCATAAAAAGGGTGGTGGTGACAAAGCCGAGAAGAGCTGGGAATACAGCAAGCAGTGGGTATATCACAGGTCAATAATCAGCACCAAATGGATCAATGAGGGAATGGGGTTCTGCCATAAGGCAGAGGAATGGGAAATAGAGGAAGAGGTGGTTTTCAGAATAACCAAGGCAGTTTTCAAATTATGCAGAATGATAATCAGAATGCGCAAGGACCATTTAACCAAGGGGGACCAGCTAGAAAGGCTCCTTCTGTATATTGGACATATGAATGACAAGGCACATTGTGTGCACATACAGGAGCTAAGGATATGTACAAGATGGACAATTCTCAAGAGGGGGGACAGCTTATTGTCCAGCATATAGCTCCCAAGCTAGGGAAGGGTTTGCCCAGGATCAGACATTTTATCAGACGAAAGCGCTGAGGGTGTAACAGGTACAGCATCTAGAGCAAGTGCAAAAAGAATTCACTACAGAAGAAATTACTGCAAGCCCTCATGTATCGAATGAATAAAGGGTGCCTGGCGGAGTCCTGATATGCCCAGGACGGTACCTGTATGCAAATTGCTAGAAATCAGGGTGAGAGATCCGTAGACAGCTGTCTAGTTTTTAAGCTATTTTATTTTGTCTCCAAAACGATTTTGCACAGATGAATATATTTAAACATTTACAAGACTTTCGATAAGCACAAAGGTTTTTTGGACAGACATTTGCAGGGGAAATACAGGTAAGTTTCATCCTCTTCTATTGTCGATGAACAGTTTCTACAGTGATGCACAAGTATGCATAGTAATCGCAGAAGAATGTCGAGATCACCATCCAGCTACATCATTGTGTTCCGTGTGATTGTACAGTATGTTTACATAAATGTTTTTAAATGTGGTTTCAATACAGGGCATTTTCAGCCATATGTTGAGCCATGCCACCGTCAATCAGGTTGGATGTTACTAGCCTTAGTGCCCCAGTTGGGTCGCTGCCAAACTAGTCCACTCACATTCCTCAGTCATCCATGTTTTGGAGTTATTGTTGCCATTTCAATGAGCTACACACATATGGGTCATCTTGACCTTGGATGTGCCGACCTGCTATTGGCCGAATACATTCCATCAATAGTGATTGCTGTCACTCACCCCAGAGCTCCACACTCACCCCAGCACCCAGAAGACACCCCATTGGCTGGTTGTTCTTCAGGGTTAATGCTTTTAACAATTGGCAGTGACACTCCTCGGCAGAATCCATTGCCGTGAGGAGTGCTGTCACCATTAATGGGCATTGGTAATTTACACAGCAAATTTTGCATGTTTTTTGTCATTTCCGCAATATAGCAGACAGCATAGGCACTTCCAACTCTCCAAACTTGCCTCATTGGTGGTTTTTTAACGATCCATTTAGTTTTTTAACGATCCATTCGGTTCCTCACACACGGTAGAGGATTGCATTTATTTCTGCCATGTTAATGCGTCCGTGCACCGCTGCAGCATCTCAGCTTTAGGTAAAACT
Source organism: Ambystoma mexicanum (assembly GCF_040938575.1). Classification (NCBI taxonomy): domain Eukaryota; kingdom Metazoa; phylum Chordata; class Amphibia; order Caudata; family Ambystomatidae; genus Ambystoma; species Ambystoma mexicanum. The sequence continues at coordinate 423,244,814 of NC_090935.1, forward strand.
GCAATTTTGATATCACAGTGTTGGCAGCTAGTGATTTCCATCCATACCTGGCTCTCCCAACTTGCCTCACTGGCATGCCAGCTTTAGGAAAAACTGTAATTTTGTGTGGGAAGTTAGTGTTTTCCAGGCTTCACGTTGCATAGATATGTTTAATGCGTCATCTTGTGTGGACACCATCCCTTGCATGGGCCAACACCACGGCAACACGGGATGCTCTGGGTTATCACCACCACGCTAGACACGGGCACAATACTCCAACGTGTCACTACCCTGTCCACCACGCTCACTGCAAGAGCATTTTTAACCTTTTTTTAATAACCTTGGACTATAGTTAGCGGCACCTCCTAACCTATAGTTCACTGTAGCCTTCATATGTTTTCCCTGCAAACGGCAGGGTTTACAACGGATAGCCCTATCATCATCAGGCTATGCCTATTGCACCACTCTTTGGAGACACCCTCACCACTGGAGTCCCTAGTTCTTGATCCAACACGTACCACACTATCCCTCGCAGGATGTACTTTGGTCCATGCTTTCGACTAGACACAGTCCCCCGAGTGTAAAGATAACAGTATGCATACCTTTTCTTTCACAGCTCATAGAGACCCAAGGCTGTATTAATTTGCCTTAGTGACCCGAATTGCACGAGTCCTCCCATGTCACATGCTGACATGCTTCCAAGCGTCCGGTACCCATAACAGGACTCCCAGCACAGCGTCCCCGCTGCACCACAGCAGACGGTAAGCTGTTCCATTGAAATACACCTCCAGTGTATTTTAGGCACTAATCAGCCATTATTTATTAATTTTCAAATGAATCATCAATGTCCCGAGATCCTGACAGCTATCCCTTCCCCCACAGATCACCTGTACGGACAGCACCACTATCAAGTGATTATCCTGATGGAGGCCACCACCACCTCGGGCTCTCACCCAGCCCAGTTTGGCCGAAACACCTCCGTGTCGATGTTTTGTGGCACAACCCCTGTGTATATGTGTTTATAGATAGTGTTGTGTACACTATTGTGTTTAATACCCCCAGACCTACCACAGTCCTGGGCCGCACCCTGTAAAAATTCTATGTCACTACTCACCTGTACTGCATACTTGTGCATCACTGTGGAAACTGTTCCTCGACAATAGAAGAAGATGATACTTACCTGTATTTCCCCTGCAAAAGAAATGTCTGTCCAAAAAACTTTCGTGCTTATCGAAAGTCTTGTAAATGTTTGAATATATTCATCTGTGAAAAATCGTTTTGGAGGCAAAATAAAATAGCTTCAAAACTAGACTAGAAGGCTGTCTACTGATCTCTCACCCTGATTTCTAGCATTTTGCATACAGCCCTCATGTAGATACAGTAATATGCAAACACAGGAAAGGTATTGACACCCAGGATAGGAGGTGCCACTGTGGTAGGAGAAAATCCTCTTACAGGAACAGGGGTATGCATACACCCACAATAGGACAGGTTACATAATTATCAGTATTAGACCCCCAAGAGGAGCTAAGGATGTGACGGTAGAAGGTGACACCTTTGGTTTATTAGTAGACACTGGGACTGTACATTCATCTACATGGGAGGCAAAATATTCTCTGGTGAGAAATGCCATAAATGATTAAGGGTTCTGTGGAGCTATAAACTGAGTTCCCTTTTTATTGATGAATTAACAGTCTCTATAGGGGAGTGTGACATGACTGATCCTTGTTACATTTGCGATAGACACTAGTAAAATATTTTGGGAAGGGATTGGATGACAAATCTTAACATGATGATATTATTTTAGGGACCAAGGGATAGCGTGTTCCACTCTTGGAATACACTGTTCAAACATGGGTGAATTTATATTGGCATTAAACAGGGCAAATGGCTCTGCAAGTTGTTTTAGTGGAGCCAGAAGGTTTTTCTTAGCATGAGGTGAGCATTCTATTAAATGGCTGTTTGGCCTAGTGGAGAGAATGGTGAGAATATTTGATGATTTTTTGTTTGGACTACAGTTTCCTAAGGACAAAGAGGGGACACACTATCCCTATAGAATTAAAAGCAGCCATAGTATGAGGGGAAATGCAATTCCCAAAGGAATGGACAATGATAGTAGGGGTAAGTGCTAGTGGACAAGTAGAGATAGAAGATGTAAGTATCGGTTCACACAGCAAGTGTGTGAAACATGATCATTATTAGTAGTTAATGGACCCAGGTGAGTACAGAATAAAGGCAGTGAGGGATACAGTCTTTCTAATAGCATTTTCCCAAGATAGGTGCAAACAGGGGTGAGCATAGAATAGCATAAGATATACAAGTATGGCCAGATGTAACGGAAAAAAATGAAGAAGACTTTGGATAGAAAGTTGAGTAACCTTTTTGATTCTAGTAACAGAAAAGTGCCAACTAGGTGTATTTGACAAATGAATAAGGCTTTGAGGATAGGCAAAACGATGTATGCCTATATGATACACTTGCATGCACTTAGTAGAATCAATGCAGGGGGTCCCAATAACATGGTAGGCAAGATTAGAGTAGGTGGGATGAGGATAGATGTCAATCATGTCTCAGCAGAATAAACACAGCAAAGAAAGAAGAAGACAGCGGTCCCACATGTCTCACCAGAATAAACACAGCAAAGAAAGAAGAATACAGTGGTCCCACACCATCAGCAGGAGGACTTCAAAAGCACAGAGAACATTTTCAGCATGGTAGAAAAAACTAAAGAAAGACAAGACTGATTGCTACATTAAGGATGAATCATTTAAATGTGTACCAAAAAGTTTTTTTAACTTTACAGAAGAGTAGCTTACAGTTCAGTGGGCTGAGAATGCCAGAGAGATGATCTCACCAAAACAATTTTGAGAAAAAAGAAAAGGTCTTCCCTGAGGAAATAATTGATCGCTTTGCTAAATGTAAAGAAATGACTGTACCTCTATTTCGTTTTTCTAAAGAGAGCAGAAGCCCACACCAGCGTCTCCTTCATCAGCTACGGATGCATCAAGAAGAAAGAAGGGGAGCGATTGAAGACGTAAATCCTTTTTTGAACAATAGTGTTAAAAAATGTTATGTTGTCTGTCTTGTTGTTTATTATTTTATTATAAAACAGGAGAATGCATGATTCTTTGGTTTGAGAATGTCAACCAGAGTAAATGTTTCCTTTAGTGCAATATGCAGTTACTGGAAGAAAAGAAGGCCCATGGAAAATAGGGCAATGCAGAAAAAGTAAAACATATACATCTTTTATTACCTCAGATCATAGCCAAGTCTTGGTATCAGCCAGTATGTATTTAGTATAAAGTACCAGGGATATCATTTAGGGGTCACCAAAGGGTCACAACTGCGACCCCTTAGGCCTCCCTTGCTACCCCAAAAAATAAAAAAATAAAATGTTAATGCAAGATCCTGGGCTATGGCCAGAGCCATGTGGCTCTTTGCTTCTGGAGTGGCTGGCTTCCATGTTATGGCCTCTTAGAAGAAAAAAAAAGAACAGGGCTTCCACAAGTCTTACATTTTCAGCAGTGACCCTAAATAAGAAAGAATGGGAATACCAAATAATTTGTCTTTCTAGATTTCTATACAATAATTGCTAGACGTGTTAAAGTATTATTTCAGGTACATTTCAGGGGGCTAGTCACTGATTTAGTCTGTTCTTAAACACCTCAAATCAGCCTTTCATCCTTATGAGGTTCATAAATGAGTACCAAAACAGGTTGGGTGATATTGTGTGCGTATTTGTTCTATATAAAGCGTTTAAGCGTAAGTGCTAAGTGCTATATAATAGCATATCATTCTCATTTGGCCATGGTTGTTTGCTTGCATTCACAGTAAATTGATATTATGGGCCTATAGACACTGATCTTAACGATACATATGGCAATCCATTCTTGTATGAAAGGTATATCACATTATAGTGATATCGTAACCATATTTTTCATAGTGTGCTTAGGAACAATGCTATGTGATGCCACTTGCTGTTTTGTCAAGGGGTGAAAGGTCGTGTTCCATCGCCTCCCACGATATCAGTTTGCGGTGGGGTAAAATGACATCACTTCCTGTGATGTCATCAGAGGACAAGGATCACATGATGTCACTTCCGCTACCCTTGGCATTTTGGTGAAATTATGTCCCTGAAAGTAACACCAAGATATGCGAAAAGAGAGAAAGAAGCAGCCATACCGTTATATTAGAAGAAGAGAAAATGCAGTAGAGATTGTTTTGGAGGCAGGAGTGTTTAAAAACATAAAGGTATTTTAAAGTTTGGGTTTGAGGAGGCAGTACTGACAATAAAGACACACTTATTTTTCAAAAGAAACTTATTCAGTTTTATATTACAGATGGATGGGAGATACCTACACACCAGGTGATTGATGGCAACTAATACTGCGAGCAGAGAGAAAAAGATCGGGGGACCCAGCCAGATACCCAGCTACAGTTTCTTTGTGTTTGAAAGCTATTCCTACGAAACTCCCCCATCCTTGTGTCCCCCAGAATCAATCAAATGCCCCCCGGTTTAATGACATCAAAGCAGAAGAGTGAGAAATTCAAGTACGTTATGATGAAATCAAGAATGAACTCAAAAGGACTGGCCTGTGTGTAAAGGGGCTGAGAACTTGCTGCAAAGCAGCCTAAATGACAAATAAAATGGACTGAGCTTAAAGAACATCTGTGGATGCAGAAATAAGCTTGGGTGGAAGATGTGTCAACGGAAGATGTACCGATGGAAGAAAATATGTTTGGGGAGAGAGCGGAAAACAAGGAAATATCATGGGGTGGGAAGAATGAAAAAGTGTGCAGTAAAAGTCACATGTGGACAAATTAAGAAAGTGGGCTTGTGGGTTCCCTCGATGAATGATTTCGCTCGATTCTCATAGTGGCTAGAAATTCACCTGTTGTGTATGTTATATTTCTATTCTATTGGGTGACTGGGGCAGGGATGCATATGTACACTGAATATGGGGGAGGGTAGACATTGGGTGTAGTGGTTGTTTATTGAATAGGTGTCTAAATACAGACCACAGGGGGAATTTAGAGGAGGTGCTAGACCCCTCCCCACCCAGCTGGGTGGAGATGGCATGGTGGGCTGATCAGTGGTTACAGTATTGCAAAAATCAGAATTATAGTGCCTTTTGAAGATAAAGAGTGCATATAGGGTGATATAGCTTTTTGGCATCAGAATGACTCAGGAAGTAAAGGGTGTTTCCAGGATTACTCACATATCATGAATATGTAAAAATGTAGTCTGAAAACTGGATAGAAAATGAGTTATGCTCAAACGTAAATTGGTCTGCCATTTGGTAGCATGGCCGAGTATCTAGGCTGAACAGGCTGAGATAGATTCTAAGATGGATGCAAGAAACAAAATGGCATCTTGGCTGCAGGTGTAAAAGGTCCTTACTCATGCAGATAATGACCACTATAGATAAGTACGTCTGGTATGGTATATTTGGAATTTCTTGACAGAGAAATCAGACAATGATTGATAGTAAATCAGATAAGAGAATGGGAAGGCTACCAATTAGACGAAACAGCTGCTCAAGAAGTACATAAGAAATGTTTCTTGTCAAGATTTGAAGGATAAATAATGAGGTTTAGCTGAGTCTGGAATGGCCTTATCATTTTACGTGTAGGTCAACCCATGCTTGCCAAGATGAGTTAATGTGGGCTTGGTGACTGGCAGATAAGCCAACCAATCAAAGACAGAAAGGGGTTTATTTTTGGCTGAAGGGACCAATCAGATATGTATTCTGAAATTGTATGAAGTATTGCGTCATTCTTAAAAGACTATAAAAGGCAAGCTGACTGTAGGAGCTCTCTGTGTGCTAGAGAAAAATGGGCCAACTAGACCAAAGATGACAGCTATCTATTGTTTAAATCATAGTAGCTTTCTAATTATTGTACAAATACATAACATATTATACAAACTTACAGTGATTATATTCATATAAAATTTAACTCCAGATACCAAACAACACATCCCTCCATACACAGCTCATTCACAACTTCTTCATGCATTCATCATATTCACAAAGGATAGAAAAAACAAAAAAACATTTATACTGTCTAAAATCGTCCTTGCTCTTCTCTCACTACATGCTGGTTGGTTTTCATGAAAAACCAGCAATTTTTCAATCTCTACTGCTTGTTTTGAAATCGGTGGATGAGCTTTCACCCACCACCAAGCTAACACTATCTCCCACTCTCCTCCCTGAAGCCTCCAATACAGTACACTGCCTAATCCCTGAATTCCCCAATCAATCTGTACCATCCTCTTGATTGTGCTTCTTTTGCTTCTTGGAACTCCCTCACTCTCCATGTCAAAAAGCCAGTAACCACTCCTTCATAAAGGTTCATCCTCTACTTACTGCCACATTTCTCACCATCCCTATTGACCATACAACTAATCCCACTGTACAGACTATAATGTTTATGGTCAGTCCCTTGAGATCACTGTCTGATGTCTGTCTTTCTGTGAAATCAAAAAGAAGATATCGAGGCTGAGTACCCCAAAAGGAAATAAACCAAACGTGGGTTACAAAGAAAGATACAAAGATCTTTATTCCATACTGAACAGTTTCAAAGGACAAAGCAACAGATAGCAATCGGCCCTCAGTACAACACAGCGAACTCCAGCCCTGTTCGGTGTGCTCAGTGAGTGGGGCTGTACATTAGAATAGTCGCACCTTTTATACTGTCCAAAACATGATGTTCAGCCCACCTACAAGTTAATACAAGTTAATACATCACAGATCTAGGGTTCGTGCCGAGTTCATACATCTATACATTTAGGGTTTAACATTAATACATTCACTAACAAGTTACAATGGCAACAGTATGTCTTCGGATTTCTCGTAGAGCCTTCTCAAACCTCTTTATACAATGCAGTAAAACAAGTGTTCACATTTCAGTATTTGAATACATTGGGCCTCATTACACGGTAGGCTGTAAACCATGGCGCTATTAGCGCCATGGTTCATGCCAGTAAAATACTGGCACCGCCTTGGTGGAAAGGGGAATTACCGCCCTATTCCAAGGTTGGCGGGGCAGTAATTCCCCCTTCCACCATTGCCCTTCCCCATTCCCATTTTTGCCCCATAGGGCTCTATGGGAATGGGGAAGGCGCTAATTACGGTACCGCAAATTGCGGTACCGTAATTAGCTCCACTGGTCCCTTTGCGGGTTGCTTTTTAACGCCTGCAAAAAGCAGGCGTTAAACTCCCCAACCCGCAAAGGGACCTCGTAGTAGGGCGGTAAGGATTTACCGGTACCGGTAAAATACCGGTACTGGTAAACCCTTACCGCCTACCGTGTAATGAGGCCCATTGTGTTTAACATGTGTTCGCGGATTAGTTTCATTGGCATAGGTAATCCTCTACACATAGGTCAACGAAGGACAGGGTCTCAGTTCATGACCCTAACATGTGGCCTGCAGGCAAGTTACATATTAGTTTGTACACAGAGGTCAAGACGGCCATGTTACATTTGGAATGACACTGTCCACCATCTTAGAACACAGGGTGACTTTAGAGAGAGGAAATCTGAAATGGCGGATGGACCTAAAATGGCAGCTTACTCAGATCTAAGGTGAAGACCTTGTAACGCGGAACAAAGCGGGTTGGCGTAGGCCAATATACATATATTCATACAGTATAGGAGGCATGATATGATTTCCCGTTCGACAAACCCTTCTTTTGGCCTATGCCAAGTGCTAAAACTACTTCTGATCACTTTACGAACAACTCCACGTCTCAACGTCCATACACCCTGATTCACAGTCGGAAATATCTATAGCCATTAAATCGTTTATCAGAATTTCTTTCAACACATATTCTTTGGAGTTCTTATCTGGGGCTTATTCCTTGTGTCCTAATGTACCTATCGCCTGTGCGCAACATTCCCCTAGCATCGAACATATACTAGGTAGACACTGTATACAGCAACAAAGGAACAACAGAATTCCCAAAATGATCAGCAAGACCGAAAGTACCTTCCAACCCCAAGATCGCAAGAAGTCCCAGAACCAAGCGCTAACATCCCAGTTTCCCTCGGGAACATGCACTTCTGAACTAAGGACGTGCAGATTCTGTATTGCTTTCAAGATAGTTGGGGAGGAATCTGGCACGAAAACACAGCAAGCGGACTCCACTAATTTACACACTCAGCAAGAATAACATCTAATGCCTTCCGGTTCTGAAGTGCTACTAATCTTATTGCTTTCTGTTCTAATGTCATATTATAGAGTATGTCCATGGTCCAGTTGATGGTTCTCTCCAGTACTCTCGCTAGTTTCCTAATGTCTTCGGAGTTCGCTATTTGTCCCCAAAATGGCACAAAGGATTTTGCTACGTCTCCAAAAACCTGTGCTGGAGTGTCGCCATCCTCGTCCCGCCGTGGGCGAACTTTTGAAACCTCTACAGTACTGGCTATAAATACCCCGGGTAACAGGATCCCTAAATAACAAGTTCCCTGCCAATCCCTGGGTAACCATGGAAATGCTACATTACCACAAACAAAGTAGACAGGTTCGCCTACATACAAAGGTCTGTCTTCCCCAGTCAAATTTGCAACGTTGGCGCAACCTTTAAAATGTCCCATTGACTGAGTACCATTCCTCTGTATGCAGAAAGAAATGAATTGGGGCTATGGTTAACAGCGTAAGAAGGAGGCATGGCATCCTTATTGCCTATAGGATCCATCTTGAAGGAAATCAAAGATTGGAAAGGATGAGACAGTCTATCAGAAGGCCTAATAGAAGCAACGTTGAGCTTCCTCCTATTCGCGAAAAGTGAGCATCCCAGGGGCATAAGAACACGTTTCTCAAGACTATTCAAATTAGTACCATCAAAGTTCCCCGAGATGCTATCGTTCCATCGGCCAAAGAACAGTGCTCTAAGAGAGGCATAACAAGCAGTTGTCAAAGGTAAAGGATGAATATACCAACCTAACCCCTTATTCCCGTGTTGCGGTAAGAGCGAACAGACCGAACAATTGGACTTATTGAAAATGGCATGTGTAGCATTCATGATAAGTAATAATGTATTATTGTAATATCTCTGTCTATGCTGAGAGTCTCTAGGAGATAAAGTGTGCAGATGCATGAAAGGAGTAGGAACAGTGGGTACATTTTCTGTTGTTAACAAGTTTTCAAGTGGATGTACTTCTTCTAGGTACCAAAGCTTAAAACAGTTACTATTATAAAACCAATTGACATTATAAAAAAACAGCAGTACTTTTTTCGGGGCCCAAACAGTTTGCCCATTCTCACAGCCGGTCACACGATCATTTATCAGTCCTGTACGAGCGGTAGCGGTTGAAGGCATTGCAGTCTTCAAACAGAAAACCCCATTGTTTTTTGATAGCGTCCTCCTGGCCGAGCGACTTCTTAGTCCTTCCACAACCCTAGCCAACAGAATCCCCTTTTTCAAACAGTTACTTGGGCCAAAAGCAAGCCCTTGATGATTTTTCTTTCTTCTTCGAATGCACAGCTGAACCGTGCCGTAAGTCTATTTCCTTGGACGCAAATTGTACCTCGTTGTCCCTGGTACTGATTGATCCAAGAACAACGTGTCGTCACTTCCCGTTGGAAGCGACGTATCAAGAGCAAGTGAAGATGCAAGATCCGGATCAACAGCGGCTTCCGGAAGCAAAACCTTTGGAGATTGTGGAGACAAAATGGCTGTTTCCCTAGTCCTCACAGACTCAGGGAGAATCTCTGATGCACTCACGATGCTGTTTACTGCTTCGGGATCGTTGGTTGCAGTATTGGTGAGGGGTTCTGTTTCTTCTGTATCATATGGCACCGGGTGTGGAATCCTCTTGACGTGGGTCGCATGGATCCAATTTTTCCTGCCTGCCACCCGCACCGGCGTCTGTGTGAACACCAGGACCTGGAAAGGGCCCCGCCACCGAGGTGCAAGGCAAGAAGATTGTGCAAATGCCTTTATCAACACCAAGTCGCCGGGCCGAATGCTATGACCTGGGTCCTCTTATCGTACAGTTAAAGCCTCTCGCACCTGGTGATAAATCAAATACAAGTTTTTAGTCAACTGGCGACAGTAATCTGAAAGAAGTACATTTTCAACATTTCTCAAAGAACGACATTTTGGAAGGTTCCAGATATTAGCAGGTCTCCTGATTACCACCTCAAATGGAGAGAGCCAAGTCTTAGTTTGAGGGGTTGTACACATGGCTAGCAACATGATCGGTAAAGTGTCAGGCCATTTTAGTTTGTTGCCGGCACATGTCTTAGCAAGCTTGTTCTTGATGATGCCGTTGTGTCTTTCTACTAGTCCGGCACTCTGAGCATGTCTGGTCGAATGGAACCGTTTGTCGATCTGTAGTGCCGCACATATCTGCAGAATTACAGCTGCGACAAAATGTGGACCATTGTCCAACCAGATGACTCTAGGTAGCCCGAACATTGGAAAGCACTCCTTTCACATGGTTTTTGGAGTAGTCATGGCTGTAGCATCTTTAACAAGAAAAGCCTCAACCCATTTGCTAAAAGCACAGATAACAACTAACACATATTTCAATTTATTACACGTTCTATTCCGATAAAATCAAAGTGTATGACCTCAAAGGGGACAGAAGGTGGACCAAAACTTCCCCTAGGAGTTGATGTTCCCTTTCCCACATTGTGCTGTAAACAGATCATGCAGTCCTGAACATATCGCTCAGCTATTGTAGAGATTTTGTCATTTGCCCAAACTTTCTCCAACATTTTTGTGAGCTTCCGGGCACATATATGTGTAGGGCCATGAGCCATGACGACCATCATCATTATGTACGTGTCAGGAAGCAACCATTTCCCTTCAACTATGTCCACCCAACACCCATCATCATCAAGTTTCCCCAAGCCTTCAGCCCATTTCTTGGACTCCTCTAGTGTGGCATCGGCTTGGATGTCCCTTACAGACTCAACACCCTCATCCATTGCATAGGCATTTACGGTCTCCCCTGAAATGTATATATCTGCAGAGAGATCGGCAGCAGTTTGTTTAGCTATCTGGTCAGCAAAACCATTCCCTTTTCCTATTTCATCTACAATCTTTTGATGTGCTGCAAATTTTATGACAGCTAACTGGGTAGGGAGTGCAAGCGCTGAGAGCAGTTGTACTATTAGGGAGCCATGCTGAATCTTTGTACCATGTGAAGTTAAGAACCCTCTTTCTGACCAAAGTCTACCAAAGTTGTAAACTACCCCAAAGGCATACTGACTATCAGTGTATATATTCACTGTAAGCCCTTCAGACAGTTTGCAAGCTCGGGTCAATGCTATAATCTCTGCAGCCTGCGCGGAGTTATGCGTAATTCTCCTGGCTTCCACGACCGCGCTCAATGTGGTGATTGCATAAGCAGCTGTGGATGTACCATCCGGAAGTTTGAAGCAGGAACCATCGCAAAACAGCTCCCCTTGTGGATTGTTAAAAGGAGTATCTTTTAGATCAATTCTACCCTTTGTCTCTTGTTCGGTAGTGTACAGACAATCATGTGACTCTTCATCACTGAAAGCAGTACCTTGCTGGAAAGGTAAGAGTTCAGCCGGATTAAGGACACAACACCTCTTAATTTGTATGTGTGGGGCAAACAAGATCAATTCATATCTCATCAACCTTGTGGAAGTGAGGTGTTGCGTTTGAGTTCTCTTCAGCAGAACATCTACCGAGTGAGGCACCACCAGGGTTAGAGGATGGCCTAGGACCATTCCCTCACTCTGTTTTACAGACGCAGCAGCAACAGTGACAGCTCGCAGACATCTTGGCAAAGCGCATGCTACAGGTTCAAGGGCGGAAGAAAAGTAACCGCATGGCCTATTCTTCCCTCCATGTTCCTGCATTAAGACAGCCAAAGCACAGCCATCAAATTCATGCACAAACAACTCAAAGACCTTTTCATAGTTTGGTGTGCCCAAAACCGGTGCCGAGCACAATGCAGTTTTGAGCAAATCAAATGCACGCTGGTGCTCCATGTTCCACGGCAATGGCGAAGAAATGCCCTTCTTCGTGACAGCCAACATCGGCTTAATCACTAGTAAAAAATTGGGGATCCACTGCCTACAGTAAGAAGCCATACCTATCAAGGCTCTGACTTCCTTCTGTGTATTTGGGACAGACATGCCAGAAATTAGTTTTATCCGTTCGGGCGTCAATCTTCTTCCCATCTTTGACAGGAGACCTCATGACAACAATATTGACATTTTTTAAGCAAAGCTTTGTGTCCAGGTGTATAAGTAATACAACAGTGCCCTCCTTATAAGCGCTCTCTGAGTCGGCAGCTAAAAGCAAGTCAACATATTGAAGCAGCGTACAAGTAGAGGGCAATTCAAGGGTATCAAGCTGTTCTTTCAAAGCCCTACTGTAGATGCTAGGACTTTCTGTGTAACCTTCCGGTGCACGGGTAAAGGTAAACGAGCATCCCCCTAAGGTGAACGTGAACAAATATCTACTGTCCCTGTGTATAGGAATACTAAAGAAAGCATTCTTCAGATCCACAACACTAAAGTAAGTAGCTGAAGCAGGGATCATAGTTAATATCGTCGTCACATCAGGCACAATTGGAAATTGTGGAGCGACAATCTTATTGATGGCACGTAGATCAATTATGAAACGAAAATGAATTGCATTATCTCCTTTTTTGTGCATGGGTAGAATTGGATTATTGCACAAACTACTTGCAATTTCCTCAATCACCCTCGATGCACAAAATCGGAGATGATGCATTTCAAAGCTTGCTCACCCTCGATTGAAATCTTATATTGTGGAATACGTGGCAGCTTCACTCCATGTTTCAAGACTATTTTAACAGGCTCGATCTGCAAAACGCTGACATCATTGTCGTCAATTGCCCATAAACACTCTGGTACATCACTGAATTCTGGCGGCAAATGTCTAGTCAAGAATTGAGAGACAGAAAGTTGCTGTGGTGAAATCATCAAACGCACTCCGTCAGAAGAACAATTAATTGCCGCATTTAATTCCTTCAACAGATTCAACCCCATCAAATTCTCTCCACAATTCGAAGTCAAAAGGAATGGACAGTGGTCCGTAAAGGGACCCAAAGAAATAGGTACCAGCGAAAAAACTGGACAAATGACTGGTGTGCCAGAAAACCCTACAGAAACATTGGTTTGCCCTGACAGTGGAATGTTTGGAACCCATGAATGGTCAATGGAACACTTTTGTGCCCCTGTATCTATCAAGAATAGATTTTTCCTATTTCCCACTATCATCTCAATGTAGGGACCTTTCTAGTTAATGGGAATAGGCGTCGGTTCCAAACCCTGCTTCGGGCAATCCTAACGAAACAAAATATCATCAAAAGGTGTTCTTCAGAGAGGTAAACAGCAGATGGATGATCAAATATGTTTCTAGTATCCACACTTGGTGTCTGATTGTCCTGTGAAAAAGGTTGCTGTGGATCCTGTGCAAACTGACCTCTACCAGGGCCCCCTACACCAGGGCGGCTTCTGGATCGTCTACCCATATTTCCAAATGTGCCTGATGTGCACGCCAATGACCCTCTTGCCTACAGTAGTCACACTGGTTAATGTTTAGAGGACCCAAAGGCACATTTCCTTGTGGAACATACTGACCTCTAAACTGCGAATTACCCCCTCTTGGGCCCCTAACAATTTGCTGTAATAATACTTTTGTCTTCAAATCACCTTTTCTCTTTTCAACTCTTTCCTTTTCATTATTGACACGATTTACGTAGTACGGAGCCATGTGCAGTACCTCTGATTGAGACTTCACTTGCCAAGCACTCGCAGAAGACACAATTTGTGACTGGATGTCAGGCAACAATCCACGCGCAAATGTGTCTACGAATAATCTTTTCCCAGACTCTGTGCCTAAGTCTTGTCCACTGAAATTGAGAATACCAGTTCGAACCTGTTCGAACAGATTAAAGAACTCGGTAGCACCCTCAGACTTCTCTTGGACACAGGCCGTAAGCTTGTCCCAAATAATTTTCTTTTCGGGAAATATAGTTTTCAATTTTGCAATGATTCTGTCAGGTACAGTTAGTATCACCTGAGGCGGTCTCTCCCCAGCTGGCCTTTCTCCATCGAGTCTAATTATGTTAGCCCATGTATCTCCTAACCCTGCTACATCATCTATTGCCCTAACATGTTTCCAAAAATCTACTGGCAGGAGTACAGGAAATAACAGATCAGTATCACTTAAGGTGTATACTGAGGATTCAAGACAGACTCTATGGGCCTCATTATGACCCAGGCAGTAAGGGGTTAATGGCACCATAAAAGGTGTTGGCGCCGTTAAACCCTTACTGCCTAATTATGAGGTCCCTTTGCGGGTCCCGACCTTAACGGCTGGTTTTAACAGCCGTTAAGGAAGGAACCCGCAAAGGGACTTTCGAGGTAATTACTGTACCGCAATTTGCGGTACCGTAATTACTGCCTTCCCCATTCCCATTGAGCCCTATGGGGGCAAAAATAGGAATGGGGAAGGGCCAATGGTGAATGGGGAATTACCGTCCCACCAACCTTGGAATGGGGCGGTAATTCCGCCATTCACCTTGGTAAAATACCTGCGTCAACCATGGTGCTAGTAGCGCCATGGTTAATGCCAGGGTCATAATGAGGCCCAATTTCTTTATAGAACTCTGTCAGATTTTTCCTAATGTTGGGAATAGATTGTCTAATGGTGTTCACGTCCTGTCTTGAAAACGGGACGTGAACGAACTGTGACACATAATGTGCAGGAATATCCACAGCAGCTGCACCCGTTACAAGATTAGCCGCAATCTCAACCTATGGGACAAATGACAGAGGAACCTCTCTCATAGGCAACTGAGAAGTAGGCACCTCTGAACGCTTACTAAGCAACAGAGCCAAATCGAGCGCTAAAGCAGCTGAAGAAGTATCAATCGAAAAAGCTCTCTTATAAATACTCAATAACTCTGCGGGACAACACATCTTTCTTTTTACGCACTCATCCTGTAGGTACTCTACCATTACATGTATCACTTTCCTCTGCATTTCTGGTGTATACTGACTATAGGTGTCATATACTTCAACTGGAGTTATTGACATATCTGAGAACCATCTAATCGCGTCTTTTGTGCAAATTTGTGTTTCCTCAAATATCGATTTACAACAAGGAAGGAACCGTTTCTGTACATACATACTATCTTCATCTTCATCCTCATTCTGTAATCTTTCCTACTCCTTTCTATACTCAAATACCCTCTCAACATCTCTTGTACTTTTTCCACAGTGTCTCTAGAAAGCGCTAAAGTGTTCAGATCCCTCAACCTTTGTGGGCGATCTGTATTTGTCCCACATTACACATAAGTGAATCCCTAATCCTTCAATAAAAACATTTTTTTCAGGAAAATTGTCCATATTAGAAAGTGTGGCAAAAACATTAGCTCGATCATCCCTTTCTATACAATGCTTAGCCCACGCAACCAAGTTACGTTTCGTCTCTGGAGGTACAGTATTGCGAGTGACAACCCTCGATCCCACTCCCTGATCAACGACAAGCGGTGCAGGACCACTTGGAAGAGGAAGAGTAGGCAAGTTCAACGGAGGTACTATCACTGGTACAATAGGAAAAAGTGGAGGAGCGGGTGGAGGAGCAGGCAGAGGAGCAGCAACAAAAGGAGGAACAACGACTGGAGGAAGAGGAACAATAGGAGGAGCAGGAGGAGCAGGAACAACAGCAGGAAGAGGCAAAGCAGCAGGAAGAGGAACATACGGAGGTGGCGCAGAGGCACCGGGCCTTCGTTCATTTAACAATTTATCGATAAGTTTGTCGGAAACATGAAAGCCTTTAGAAGGATAGATTTTCTGAATGCCAAGTGAGAAAGCCCTATCCATATTCCTTGCCGACTCAGAATGTTTATGTTGGTCATATAACAATGCTTTTTCGGCGTTAGTCTTATGACGGCGTGCATGTTTTTCCCTACTCTTTAGCTGCAGCAAAGCTTATTTTTTCCAATTCTGTAAGACATCGAATGCTGCAGGTCTAGCCTTTTTCTTTGATAAAATGGGTTCTAAGTACTCAATACGAGGGATTTCAAAACTACCATTGATTGGCCACTGAAGTTCGGAAGCATGTCTAGTTTGTCTGTGCCAAATATTATTAAACACTATACTATCAATGCCGTGCTTACAGAACATAGTACAAGCCGGCAACCCCTCCTGTGGTGCCGGATGGCTAAATTCCAAAGATTGTCTATCGCTGCGGAATAACGCCCTGAAGCAGGTAGACAATTTCCCAGGCATATCAGAATACTGGTGTTACCTGGTCAATAATTGTATTTGCAGATACAATGCGCCAAAACAAATTATCAGGATACTTAAGAATCGGGTCACGACTCACCTGATCAATTCTAAGGAGGTCCGATCGGATTACAAAGTTCTTTTCTAACAAATTTTGCCTCGTGTTTGGTGATTACGGCAAATCTGCCCGCCTCGATAAGTGGACCCTCGTCAAGATGCCGACTCGGACCGCGAGCTCACCGTCCAGGGATCGGGCCGTGCAGCGCTGCTGAGGTCTTGCGTCCATTACAGCAAGGGGCCCCTTTTTGTTACACCATCTGATCCTGGTCCGGTAGCTTGCGTCAACCTTCAAAGAGCTGGCATCAATCTTGAGGGTCCCTATTCGGGCGCCATCTGTGAAATCAAAAAGAAGATATTGAGGCTGAGTACCCCAAAAGGAAATACACCAAACACGGGTTATGAAGAAAGATACAAAGATCTTTATTCTGTACTGAACAGTTTCAAAGGACAAAGCAACAGATAGCTATCGGCCCTCAGTACAACACAGCGAACTCCAGCCCTGTTCGGTGTCCTCAGTGAGTGGGGATGTAGATTAGAATAGTCATACCTTTTATACTGTCCAAAACATGATGTTCAGCTCACCTACAAGTTAATACAAGTTAATACATGATGGATCTAGGGTTCGTGCCGATTTCATACATCTATACATTTAGGGTTTAACATTAATACATTCACTAACAAGTTACAATGGCTACAGTATGTCTTCGGATTTCTTGTAGAGCCTCCTCAAACCTCTTTATACAATGCAGTCAAACAAGTGTTCACATTTCAGTATTTGAATACATTGTGTTTAACATGTGCTCGCGGATTAGTTTCGTTGGCATAGGTAATCCTCTACACACAGGTCAACGAAGGACAGGGCCTCAGTTCATGACCCTAACATGTGGCCTGCGGGCAAGTTACATATTAGTTTGCTCACAGAGGTCAAGACGGCCATGTTACCTTCGGAATGACACTGTCCACCATCTTAGAACACAGGGTGACTTCAGAGAGAGGAAATCTGAAATGGCGGATGGACCTAAAATGGCGGCTTACTCAGATCTAAGGTCAAGACCTTGTAACACGGATCTCTTTGCAAAGCGGCTTGGCGTAGACCAATATACATATATTCATACAGTATAGGAGGCACAATATGATTTCCCGTTCGACATTTCTTTTTTCCCCGGTTTCTAAACCATGAATTACAAAACAGTAATCCGACCATTGCTTGCTAACTCTTTTGCTAATGCATGGCACTTGTTCAAGATTGCCCCACTGACTTTTTATTTCTTTTATAAGTGTGTATGAATGTAGCAATCATCCCCACTTAAGGGGGGGTGTATAGGGCCAATAATAGCCCAACGGCCTGAGCCTAGATAGGCATGAGCAAAATGAGAGCCTCAGCGAGGGTTCACAGCCATTACCTGCCCTGTACACACCCTAAGAGGGGGTGATTGCTATTTGCATCCCAGGGTTCACCTGGGGGGCAAATAAATGTTATCCACTTTTTTTTTAAGGGAGACTGGGTACCGTGCATGTTGCGGAAACCCACTCTTCTAGCACAATCTCCCATAAAAAAAAGATGCCCACCACCATAGAAAACAGAAAAGGCATGGAGTCCCTTTTCTATTTCTCTGGTGGCAGTGGCTGGGGTGGGAAGGAGTGCTGGAACCGGAGCACAAAGTTCCGGTCCAGCAGGTAAGTTGGGAGTGAGGGTGGGATGAAGGAGGGGAAGGGTGCAGGATGTCTTGGGGGGTTGGTGGGGGCATGAGGTTGGAATATGGAGGGGCTCCCTGTTGCCACAACACAATCAGGATGGTGGCACTCCAAGAATGGCCTTGGGTGCCTTAAGATATGTAGTTATTACACTGTGTGTTCATCGCCTGCGTTTCCAGTTGCCTGAAGTCAATGAACTCCCTTCTCCAGGTACGACTGAAACTTCCTGTATCCTCAATAAAACAATGCAATGCAATGGAAAACAATAAAATACAATATAATACAGGGCAAAGCAAAAACGTCTAAACTAAAACCTTCATAGGAGCAGGAACAGCTACACTCTGAAGGGGGAAACTTTTTTCAACATTTTAGAAAACTGTCATCTCTACTTACACTTTTAAATCAGCTGGTATGTTTCTTCCTAGGAAGCAGGGGCATATTTCTCCAGAAAGAAATTGATTGTAGATAGACTGATACAACGCCACTGATAAGTGGTTAACATGCCTTACACCTATACATCTAGATTCCCAGCTCCTGAGATTAGGTCTACAGTCATCCTTGGTTCTGCCAGGATTGCCTAATCACAAGGATGCTCCAAGACTGGGGTTTGGACCCGTCACACCCTCCCTATCAACCACCCTGCTTTCTAAGGCAGTAACAGATGTTACCTCACAGAATGGAAGGCAGCACATGTGTACGAGGAATATATAGTCCAGGCTAGTAAAGAGATAATACAAAAGGACCCGAAAGAGCAAGAAAAACAATTACACTTTATTTGAGTCAAGATTCTGTATGTTTCTTTTGATGTCCTCAAATCTGGAGAGAGTCTTTCACACCTGTTGCAGCTCCTTGCCATCCAGAGGTCCTGTGGAGGTTCCAAAACACAAATCTCACTGTCTTGACAACCTTTGTCATTCGCTGATGCTACTATCTTCCTCTCTGAACTTTCCAGCTTCGATTTCTATGTACTTGTATTTGACAAGTTCTAACAGTATGATCTGGCATCTAAGCACTTTGACACAGAGCGAGCATAGGGCAAGGAGATTAGTAGGACGTCGCCTTCACTCTGACAAAAGTCATTACATCTTCAATGTGATGAATGTCTTCTGGTATTGAGTAGTCATAGTTATGTAGTAATAGTTGTTCTGTCAGAGCTTGGAATGGGAAACCCATGGTTCTGACACATATGAAGCGTGAAATCATGACCATGTTTTTGATCTTGGATCAAAGTCTTTTAGTAGGCAGCTGCCACCTGAACATCTGTAGATATGCAGGGAGTGACCATGCAGCACCTCTTGAACCAATGTAAGGGCTTTAAGGGTAATGCTGGCTTTCACGGGGAGTGAGTGAATTTTCCTCACCACTGAAGAGATATGTTTACTCCTAAAGGTATTGGTTATTTTATATAATTTATTTATTGCAAACATATAATTTGGGTATTTATTAAGCCTGCACCTCGCTTTGAGAAGCATGGGAGTGCTGTGCAACGATAAGTTTAAAGGAACACAGGTAAGCAGGCACACATTTTGTATATTACAGTTAAGCACAAGTTGCAGTAATTAGAACTCACAGCTGGTGGGTGTGATCGGGGTTGTATCTGGTGCATGAAGAAAGTGCTACTTCAAGAGATGTGCCTTGAGATCCTTACTAACTTGACCAAGGGTGTGTGCACGTCTTTTGTATGAGGTTCAACAGGTTATGATTCTGGCTACTGTATGTAATAGCCCCTATGACTGTGTTTCGTATGTTGGTGTGCACCAATGAAGAGGACATAACAGCAACCTGTTTTGTCCTATTTTGTCTCCTTGATGACATGTGAGATAGGAGCACAGTTGACTTCAGAGAGCAAAGGTCACAGCTGCCGCAGGGGCATGCAATATTAGTAGTATATACTAATTATGGAATTTGGATGCCTGATTTTTTTATAGTGATAACACAAAAATAACTCTTATATGTGTTGTATAAGTAATTGATAAACGAAACTGTTACCTGTCAGTGTTCTTGTTTACTTTTACTTTGGGACTGTTAAGTGAACAGTTTTAGCAGTTCTGTTTCAGACTGGTTTAGGCCAAATAACTTTCACTGCATCCAGGACTCAATGAAAGTGAAACAAGTTTTTATTGATGTGTGGTTTTCCTATAGTGTGCCCTTAAGCTCACATATACACTGTAGTCAATTTAGATATGAAATAGGATACCTTCCTTGTT
This sequence comes from Ambystoma mexicanum, assembly GCF_040938575.1. Classification (NCBI taxonomy): domain Eukaryota; kingdom Metazoa; phylum Chordata; class Amphibia; order Caudata; family Ambystomatidae; genus Ambystoma; species Ambystoma mexicanum. The sequence goes on from NC_090935.1 coordinate 423,265,007, forward strand.
TGTTTTTGTTTGTTTGTTTTTATTACTTATATTGCGCACCAGACCCAGGGGTAACCGGGCGCATTTTATAAGACAACCTGAAGCTTAGTTGCAAGATCACATGGCAAATAGAGCAACAAGAAACATATAACTTAATAATATACAACCAAATATACAGGAATATCCTTAAGAAGCAGGTATTGTAGAGGCTTAGTCTATGCATGAAATGAGAGTGGGGACGTGTAATAACCCTTGGCAATGTCACCATGAATTGTGGACATAGTGGATTTAAAGGTGTCAATCCGAGCTCTGGTATTTCTGTCAAGGAAATATTTGATCCATTTTGTGGGCACATCTGACATTCCCTCTGGATGTGGAGTGGAGAGTAGGGTGGGATGGTCTGCAGTACAAGATGCAGCTGGCATATCGAGTTGCATCAACATAGTTGTTCCATTGAGCTCAATTAGTGAGTAGATTTTCTCTCTGCTGTTCCTTTGTCACTGCTGGGCCTAAAACCTGATTGTCCATCTGCTAGTAGGTGATGTTCTTCTGTGATGGCCGGAAGCTGGATGGCAGATGCTTTCCCTAAGATCTTTAGGGGGTACGTTGTTGATTGGTCTGTAATGCTCACAACTAGCAGGACTTGCTGAATGTTTTAAAGTCAGGCAGTCATTTTTTTATGGTGAAGGTGATGATGCCGTCTATAATCTTTCTAATGAAAGGCCTGAGCTCCTTCACACATTCCACAACAACTTTCAATGGACAAAGATCCAAAACATACAGGTAGAGACATGCCGTGTGATAATAATGGCCCCTGTTTCTGCAATAGTGGCAGTCTGAAAGTAGAACATGTTGGCTAGGGAGTTGGCGTTTTCTCTTTGTGATTCTAAGGAGGGCACGGGTTCATTGCATTGGGAGCTGCTGTCACGAAACCTAGACATTCATTGGTGAGTATTTTTTTTGTTTTTGTTTGCTACAATAGTCATCTGATACTGGGTGCAAGACAGTGTTGTGTGTTATTATTAGGTTTTGGTATTTTTTCAGAATTTTAAAGAGCTCTTTCTTAGAGTGATCATAGTCATCGATATGATAAGCACAGAATGACATTTTACTTGCATAATGGCAGCCTTGTTGTATTGTCTAGTTGTTTCTAGACAATGTCAACATGGGGTCGATTCCTAGATGATTTTTGCATCACTTTTACAAAACCAGATTTAAGGTAATCTGTGCCATTCACCCCGTGGAAATTGGCTGCTTCTTTTCTCACTACTTAAGGAAACCTTTCTTCTTTATTTGTTTGAAAAATGATCCCTTTGACAGGTCACCTGATGTAAAGACATCTGATTCCTAGTGTGGATCGCTACCCCAGTCAAACATTGGTCTCTGACATGAGGGAAGCCTGCACTTGGCAAGATAGAATACTCCTGCAGTACCAACTTGATGTGTCACCACCCTGAGTTCAATATATCAAGTTTCATTAAATGGGATATTGATGATAATATAAGATAATAGTAGTAATAGATAATAATATTACTGCACTTGAAAGCTGGAGGAGTCTGCCATGAATGCAATAACAAAATATTAGAAGCCTGGAGGGGGGTAGGGGTGTAGCCAATTAGGTGGCTAGGAACGCAGGCTTGAACCACTGATGAAAGCCTTCATTCCATGCTGCCTGATGGCCGGCTGCCCCAAAGCCATTTTACGCCCACCCTCTGACCCTGTTTATTTTTTTTTATTCCCCCTAAACCTACCTTATTTTGGCTTACTGCTGCTGCAGCCGCACCTTCCCCTTCCCACGGCCGCCATGGAAATGGAAGAGGGGTTCCATACGTAGCCCCACTTCTCTTTCCTTGTCGGCCATCTTTGTAAAGTATTTTCCTTCATTCAACAGGATGTTGAATGAAGGAAAATCCTTTTTTTTTTAACCTGGGTTACCGGTTTGGCAACCTGGGGTGCTAATAGCCTTAATCCACCATTCCAAGGGCTTGAATAAGGGGGTACATGGCCCGCAGCCTTCGTTATCTGACCTCTGTCCGCTCTGGCTGATAACTTGGGCTGCTGGTGGTTAACCCCATCTTCCTATTCAGAAACAACTCCTTTAAAGATACTTTTAGATATTGGAAACATAATTCCGTTTTACATAATAATGTGTTTTAATTCGTATACTGCTCTGAATTTTCTTTTGCTTTATTGACTGTTGGATTGCATATCATTAAATGTGTTCTAATTCTTTGTGCCTGTGACTGAAATGTCCACCAGCCTACATAGGCTTCATTGATTTAGCATGAGTTTGCTTTTCCATGTTACGCTGAGTTTTCAGATCTGACCCACGCTTTGGATCCTGGCATCATGGAGATGCATGTCTGAGATTTCCAGCTTTGAAAGCAAATTCATGGAATTGAGTTTCCTCTTACACTACACCCTGAACATGCAGCTCTGCTTTGAAATACCCAAAAATCAAATCGTAAACGAGGAATACTTTGACAATATAGAAATAAATGGGAATACATTTGTAATACATACTGGAGGTTTCTGTGGGCATATCTGATCACAATAGAGATCAAATGCAATAGGATTATAAAAAAACACTGGAATTGAGGGCATTACTATCTGAATGTAAACAAATAGAAAAGCAATACATAGATTCATGCTCCCTTAGTATTTTTGAAAATGACAACAGTAAAATGCTAATTTAGCTTAGCTGAGGACAGGAATAATTGTCTCACCTTAGATAACAATTGAGTTTTGATTAATAAAAGAACACATATTGAATTCAAGACAATGGCAGGAACAACACTTTCTATATACCATGAACTCCAGAGGCCGAAAAGAGAGACTGGACAGAACAGTATTTTGCTGTGTGGCTGAGTTAAGTTATTTCCTGTGCACTAACTGCTATTTAGGGTTTGATGTCCTTAGTAACTCAGTAACAACGTTTTTTCACTTAATAGTAATTTCCTGGTTATGATACATTTTGCTCATGCCTTTTTTGCCATTGCATCATTCATTAGGTTCTTAGTGGAAGCGGCAATCTCCATGGGACGATTAGCAGTCAGATTCTGATTGCAGTGTTTATAATTTAGAGCAGAGATTATAATTTAGTGGCAGGTTGAGACACACAATTATTCATGTTCCATTTGTAGGGTGTCCTGACCCACGTTTAAGCTACCCTGCTACAACATTTGGTGCTGTGGGCTTAGGAAATTCAAGATGGCGGAAAACCCACATGTGCGCCGAAATCCAGGAAAGCTGCGCAGTTGTGCGCACACCAAAATGGTTACCTAACTTGCCACCCACCAGGGTAAAGAAAGGTCTTTGTTAACAAAATCCACTTTTACTGATGTCAAAAAGTTGCTGAAATCGTGACTCATTGGACCACTTTAAAGATTCAACTCTTTTTGTGGGGTTCCACATAACCATCTTACTGTAAGGAGCCCCATCAAAACAAAGTTAAGCAAGGATTTACTACCATGTAAGAACCATTCCTGTTTAGAATGCATTAATCCAAGAAAATCCCAAAAATGGGTGCAGTACCAGTACTCACCACTATCCAAAAGCCGGCGTTTTAAAACCCACTGTGTGTTTTTCTGAAGGCAAGCAAAATGCCTATTTCAAACCTTGCAACATGTGCAAAATATTCACTGAACACCAGCAGACATTTGGCAGAATGGAGTTTTGTGTGCCTACAAAATCTGGGAAATGAAGAGCCCAAAAACAATGCTTATAACAAAAATGCTATGGAGTCAGCAGCTTAAGCCTAACTGCAACTGGATTTAAAACCACCAAAATCGAAAATGTTAAATTAAATGAGTGACCTATGTTTGGTGTCACATGCCTTTGTAACTGTTGAAATGTCATAGTTTTGCACTTAGAATCAGCATTCTAGCTGCATGTGTAAAATTACAAGTTATTTTAAAAGCAACAAAAAGTTAGCTGAAGGTCTGGCTTAAGGAACTTGATTTTGCCTAGCAACGGATCCCATCAGGAGTGAAACTTGAGTCACAACTATGTTCCCAGGCCAATGTTCCTTTTGCTGCCCACATTAAGGATAGGCCATCTATCTGATAATTGAATTTCCTGTGCTCTGCCAGAGAGTGAACAAAGCCCTCTCCACTCAGGCAAAGGTTTTTATTACAGACGTCGTAAAAAGTGGCTTCCTCCTGGAGAAGCTGGGAGGGGCACTGCCTGTGAGAAGCAAGCTGGCTTGGCAGAAACTGGAAAGACTGGTTTCTGTACCATGTGACCTGAAAAGACACACCCCTGCAGCAAGGATATGGTTTTATAAAAAGGGGGATAATTCATAGTGCGGACATGTGAAAATTTTATAAATGATACCATAATTCTTGTGATTTTTCTGCCCACAGTTTAAGACGTGGTAGGAACCGGTGGTATGTTCAGGGGGGTTTTAGCGGAAAAGTGGATATTACTCTAAATGTGTGCATGTTAAAAATCTGAAACTTCATCAGTTAATGTCCCTACCCCCTGCACACATGTATGTAAAGTTGGGTCCATGTCGGAAATTGAAAAAGCAGTTAAAAAGTCAATTATGTACACTCTTTGAATGCAAGCTCCGAGAATGAGCAGATTTGGACATAGACATGGCTAAATTCAGCCACACCATGTATATGTAATTTCAAACAACTGTGTAACTCTGAAGTATGGATTTTGATCATATATATATTTGGGTGCACAGATGATAAGGGAGGTTGTTTCAAGAGATCATAAAATGACATCAATCTGACTCACAGTTCAGTTTGCCAATCAAGCGGAGGAATGGAAGCCTGACCAATGACGAATGAGAGGGGCAAGTCTAGTGATGCAACACACACACCCATTCTCAAGAAACAGATAAAAGCAGAGAGTCAGGACACATAGAGACATTCAATTTCATCTGCCGCTGGAAGCCCTGCCGGAAAAATCCATACTTACCTCCATCAAACTCCAGAAAGCCAAACTAGAGACTTCAATCTATCCAGAGCAGAGACCAGACCAGAGAGAAAGCAGTGCTGTGCCTAGCAGAGACCAGACCAGGCGCTGTGAGCAGAATCCGGAAAGACCTGACTAGACTGAAGATCGTGACCAAGTCGCTTTCCTGTTCAAAATCTCTTGTGAGTACTTAGCAAAACTCAGAACACATCTCTTAGTTTAAATTCATCTAATTCAATCTATTTAACCTAAGTAGAACTGCCTCCTATCTGTCACCTGTCATTTCTAGTAAAATTTGTCATTTTGAAAAAGTGTGCGTTTAAAATTTACAAAACCAAAAACGACCTTTACTAAATTACTCATATCTCCGCAACCGTTTGGGCTAGAGACTTGCAATAACTTTTATTTGATAGCTTAGAATCGTGGCTTTCCTACGAACCAAGAACCGCATTCCTACCCCTTATAGTTTTACCGCAATCGCGGAACACGCATCCGCAAATTTTACCGCGATTTGCAATTTCTTCACATGTAAAAACTGCTGCTGCTTGCTTTCCATTTGCCAGAAATTCGTTTAACCTGCTAACTATCCCTGCATCATTGCTAGTGTGAGCCTGGACTAATATTAACTAGATACCACTCACCCTGAACCTCTGAAAGGGAATTAAGAGCGTTTCCAGCATATTTCTCATTCATTGCTAGCACCTATCAAAGCATTTGCCTGTGTTTTCAAACTTCTGTTTAAGCTTGCTGGATTGAACTGAATTACAGTTGATTGCATTTCTGAGAACTGTGTGTTTTCCTTCCATTTCCTTGCCTTGCATCAAGGGGGGGAGGGGAGTAGCCAGAGAAAAGTGATTACATTGTTTGGTTGAAATCATATTGCGTATTTTCTGTACTGCATTCATTGAATATTGCATCCACCTGAGCCTACATAAAGCATCCTCTACCACATTATACTTTTGTTCCTATTTACCAGTGTGCTACCTTATCCATTTCATGTCAACTCATTAGTGATTAAAGAAGTGTGCTAGTGCCAGATTCTCCGTTGTTAATATTTACCATATCAGATTAAGTGTGATATTCAATTATTAATTTATTAAAAAGTGTGATATATATTTTAATTTATCAAATAAACCTTTTAAACTTGCAAAACAGAATTACTTCTTGGCTCAGTGGGGTCAGGGGGATTCCAAGAGAGGGGTGTTATACAAGGGTAGTCATCCAGAACGCATGAACTGGACCTAAAGATATATCAATAAGGGTTTTCATTCAGTATTCTAGACTAGGCGTTAACTTGGCTGTAGTGCTGAATTGAATCCTCTTACAAAGTGGGGGCTCGAGCCGAGACGTTGGGTTAGATTTACCAGTTGTGCAGCTTAATACAGTGTGCTAACTGACGGGATACATACACCCGGTCGGATCACCACGCTGCATTACGCTGTGAAGCATTCCTCAAAAGGGACACTCCAAGAAAAGTTCTGTTCTGCAAAAATAAAATACTAACTTCTGTAAGTCAGGACAGAGACCAATCTCTAGAATGACGACCTTAGTAGACATGAAAATAGCCAGAGAGCACCTCTTGCATAAGCTATTTGTGAGAGGTGAATGGACCGAACAGGGCCAGGATGTGTGGTTGCAGGCCATCACACAACAGGTCACTGAAACAGGGTCAGATATATATAGAGATCAGGGTCCCTTACATGTGGCCCTGAGTAAACTATATATGGCTCCTAAAGCCAAAGAGGAACACAATAAGATCGCCAGGATAGCAGCATACCTGTACCTATATATGGGAGACATGCAGGATAGATGTGCTGAAAGCCAAAATCTGGCAAATAGGCAACAGATGGCGTTACAGAAGGTCCAATCTGATCTGGACTCTTCTGAGCAGAGGCTGCAGAGGAGCCAGGAGTCAGAAAATGACAGCAGACTGTACATTACTAAAATAAAGGAGGATATGGATGTGCTGCAAAAGGAAAAGTCAGAACAGGATACTAGATTTCTGGCCCTGCAGAAGGAGCACCAAGACAGTTTGGACTCCTTACTGCAGAGCCAGAAAAAGCTGGAGCAACAGATCAATTTCAACAGGGCATGCACAGAGCAGGTAGCCACCCTGCAAATCCAACTAGACAGAGAGAAAGAGGAGAGCAATAAACTGATCCTGAAAGACCTGGATACCCAGGCAGAGTTTGATCAGGAGCGCCAGAAAGCTGGTGCCTTCCAAAGGCAAAGGGACGACCTGGCGGCACAAATGCAGGCTCTTAGTCAGGAAAGAGACGCCTTAGGCCAGGAAGTCTGCCATTTAAAAAGGAAAATGGAAGAAAATCACCTGGCCCACCAGGGACTGGGTGACCTCCAAAAAGAAAACCAGAACTTGCTAGAGCACACCAGGAGGGTGGAGGATGCTCTAGCAAGAAAGGAGCAGGCCAATAGGGACACAGCTCAGGAGGTAACCCTCCTGCAGCAAAGACTGGCCCAGTTCTCCAGCACCAACCAGGAAGCACAGAGGGAAAATGAGGCCCTCTGTCAACACAATGATAGGCTCCAACAGCAGGTAGCGATGCAGGAGAGACTGATAGAGTCGAGTAAGGCCTTAACTGAGGAACTGAAGGCACAAATGCAGGCTCTTGCATTGCAACAGGGAGCAGGGGCGGATAGAGATGAGGTTCGCTGGGAAATGGAAACTCCGGAGCATAACCTCAGGAGCCCTAGTACCAGAGGCCCTCATACCTCTCAGTCCCTGGACTCTGCCACCCCCATGTCCCCTGGCGCACATGAGCACAGGGCCACAGGGATGGCAGATTACTATCCAGCCAGAAGCATGGGGCTCATAGGCCAGTACCATCCAGGAATGGAGGGGTGGGCATCCGGGTATGGGCACCCAAGTACAATACAGTTCAGTGGGGAACCCCAGGAGAGTAGGCCCATTAAGGGCATCCTGAAAACCTCTGCCCAGTTAGGTCAGTGGAGGGGGTACCCATCAAATCCTGACAGCAAGGAGGAATCTGAAGACTCCTCTGAACTGCGCAGGACACAGGAGACCAGGTCCCCACATTCTGCCAGCCATTCCCAGGCTCGCAGAATCCGGGAAAACCTGGAAGAACAGACGGGAACCTCTGGGAGCAGTGCCTCTGAGTCCGACGAAGAATGGACAAGGGTTACCCGAACCAAAAAGGCCAATAAGGCAAAAAGGGCCTTGCTCAAGGACCCCTTAAAGCAGATTAAGGCGATCAGGAGCGTCATCACGCCTTACCATAAGAACGCTAAGTATTCTGTTTGGGAGCACTTAGAGTTGTTTGAACAAATGATGGAGACTTTCCATTTGAAGGACAGCCAAAGCTGCATTCAATATGTAAAGTGGACCTTCTCCCCGGAATACTCCAGTTTCTTTGCGGGGCTGGAGGACCAAAATCATTTAAGATGGTCCACCTATAAGGCGGCCATCCTGAAACATTTTTCTGTTCACAGAAATCCTCAAGAGGCTCGCAAGGCAGCCTACAATTTGCAATGTGGGGAGGATCAGGCCCCACAAGAATTTGTGCAGGAGTTAAAGCGGGCTTTTGCACAGACCACAAGAAGGGTGCGCACGGATAGCCGTGAATTTATAAACACGTTTTTCCATGCCTTGCCCAAATATATCATGACCCAGCTCGTGAGGGATTTTCACGAGAAAAGATCTTTAGACTGGGTCATTGAACAGGCTACCCGCATCTATGAGGTGCAGAAGCCCATAGAAAATAAAAGCAATGCCCAGAAAAACCCCAAAGCCAACAGCACCCCTGCTGCTGCCAAGGTGGCAGAGGTAAAGGTCACCCCCGTTTTGGATTTGGAGATGGGGGGGCCTAAAAACCTACCTGCACCTAATAATGCTAGGCCCAGAAGGTCCTCGGGCCAGTCGCAGACAGGGAGCCAGGGAGGCAGCCCCACAAATGGGGTCCCTCGCTCTCCTGACTATGTAAGTCCTCGCTACAAAGGTAACAGACCCATCCTGGGTTATGTGTGGACTCCTCCAGCCCAAGGGGGGGGATCCAGCCAAGCACCTAACCCAGGGAACTTCCCTCCAAACTTCCCACAGGAGGGCAGAAATTTACCAAACCCTGGGCAGAACTTTTTCCCCAGATATCCACCCGACTTCCAACCCCAAAATCATCCATCCTTCTTTCCTCAATTCCCTGAGCCCAGACCACTGAATCCGGGAGAGGGGAGGCCAAGGGTGGAGGGGTACCAAAATCTTCCCAACCAGGGGTACTACCAGAGGAGGGACAGCTACCCATCCCGGGATCTTCCCAGGGGAGAAAACAGGGCCCCGTATCAGCCTGAGCGGGTTTCCCAGTTAGAGCGCCAGGTTCAAAACATGGCGCGGGATATGGGTCATATACTGAGGGCACAGCAGAACCCTCAGATCAGCATGCCGGCGCAGAACGCACCCAACTCTGGACCTGGTGCTCCAGAACAATGACGGGGGCAGCACCCCGATAAATCACCGGTTCCCAGGGAGGAGGCACAAAGGGAAGGGGGGTGTAAAGCCTTGGAGGAAGCTTCCTTCCTCACTTGTAAACAGCCCCTGGAAACCCAGGAACCGGAAACAAAATCTCTTGCCCCTGAAAGTCTGCCTCCTAAGGAGCAGAGGGGGGGTAGGAGAAACAAAAGACCCAAACATACTCAGTTTGAGGAGGAGGTACAGATCTTCCAATTTGAGGGAGAGGGATCCTCAGAGGATCCTGGGAAAAGGATCTTCTCCTTCAGAGAGGGGGGAACTCCTCCCAAAGAAAAATGGGTCCCTAGGGATGCAAATCCAGACTGGGGAGATGTGGAGACTGAGCTACCGCCGCCCACCATCTCATCCCAGAACCAACAGCAAGAAAATCCCCTGGTTCAAACCCATCCTGGCGACTGCCTCCAAAAAGGGGGGGGCGGCCCAGAAACGGAGCCAGGGGAACCCACAATGGCTCTGATCTCCAGTTGCAAATTTTTTCTTTCAGATTCCCAAGACTCTCCACAGAATTCTGCCCAAATCTCCTCGCTAGCGATGTCCAAAACCAGAAAATTAGCCCACCAGTTGTCCAAAAATGTACATTATCTGTGCCCCCTTGAGGAGAAGGAGGGAAGATATTATGCCCCGGTACAAGTACAGGGGCAGGGTACAATCTCAGCACTGGTGGACACTGGATCTCAAGCTACCCTTCTGTCCAGAAGGGCCTTTGACGAACTGAATGCAGGAAGGGGAGAGAATTACCAAATTCCTCTCACCTCTCTTCCTGGACAACTGCAGAACTTTGACGGGAAGGAAATTCCCGTCGAGGGGACGGCAGACTTGGACATTAAGATTGGGCGACATAAGTTGAAACACCCGGTCATAGTTGTGACCCCAGAGGGCACCCCTTGTTTACTAGGGAATGACCTCCTGAGAAGGTTGTCACCCCTAATAGATTGCGTAAACAAGGTCCTCTGGACTCAGACTAGCCGACCCATAAAATTAAAACAGAGTGTCAACCATGTTAGTTTAAACGGCACATGCCACATGGTTGAACAAAAATCTGACCAAGTAGAATTTCACTTCCAGAACAACCAAATTCCAGACGTGACGGTAATAGCAGTAGGACAACAGACTGGTGATGGGGGGTCCTCTCTATTTCTGAAAATCAACCTTCCTTCCAGTCTAAAGTGGTATTCCACGCTGGAAGGAAACACTCTGAAATTCTATACTAATCCACAATCAGAAACCCCCACTCCTATAGTCCAGAAAGATGTGAAATCAGCTCAAAGCCTGGCTGATATTCAGCAAATTGGAGAGCAGTTGTTCATCCCTGTTCAGTTAAATGATGGGAAGGACTCTGTTCTCGCTCGAGTGTGTGTGAACAACGGTAAGAGCTTCATCAGCGAAGCCATGTTCCGCCAACTCCCAAAAGATCCAGCCATTCCCACCTTCAAACTGATAGACAAATGGGAAATGGACCTGGAAGCACCTGACTCCAAACATCTCCTGCCAAGCAGGTGTATGCTCAAAATCTCCATTGGCAACAAGAGCATAGTCCATAATTGTTGGGTCGTGCGAGACGTCACTGCCGCCTTTTACTTAGGCAGTGACATTCTCAATCGCTTTGCCATTATTTTGGACCTAATAAACTTCAAAGCTTGGTCCCGATTAGCGGATAATCCCATGGGCTTTGATGATCCAGAAAAAGCATTTAGGTCAGCTCAATTGCTACCTTATGCAGTTGAAATTCAGGTTAAAGAGGAAGTCACCATCCCAGAAAGGACCCGACAATTCTCCCTGGAAGTGAAAGTTAAAAGGGGACAAGAGTTGAAAAACCCTGATGCTTACATACATCTAAATGCTTCTCTCCAACAGCAAGGGTTGGGGGTAAACCCGACTCCATTAGTCAACATAGAACATGACCCCATTCTAATAGAGGTGGATAACAGCGACTTAAAGAGTATTACTCTAGCCGCAGGCACCATTATTGGAATGGCGGTTGATGACCGACATTTCTCCATTGATCTTGTAAATGAACTGTTAGGACCCATCCCCAAGGACTGTGTTGACAGTGACAGTGAGGACAATACAACACCAGACAGGATTTTTACCCGGCATGGGGGGAACTTCCTGGTGTACACTTCCTGCCCCTATGGTAAGGAAGATGTGACTTGTGACTTCAGGAGGGATGAGGTGATTTTCCAGGTCCATGAGGGCTGCCTTTCCCACCTGAAGCCTCCGGTCCAAATCAGCACTCTGACCAGGGACTTCTCCACCCAGCTGGAGGAGGCCGCGGAGATAGCCAAACCAGAAGTCTTTCCAGGCTTCAGGCAGATGGTGGAAGAGAGAGTCAACCTAGCTGATGCCTGTGTGACTCTGGAACAAAAGCAAAAGTTGAAACAAGTTTTCTTGGATTTCCAAGATCTCTTTGCGGTAGACTCATATGACTGTGGTCGCACCGACATCCACACCACAACAATCCCCACGGACCCTGGCATGACTCCAGTGTTTGTGAAGCAATATCGCTTGCCTCTCGCATCAATGGAGTCCCTTACTGAAATAATTAAGAACCTTGAGTCCCGGGGAATAATCCGTCCAGTCCACAGCACCTTCAATAATCCGGTGCTGGGAATATTGAAGCCAAACGGCCAGTGGAGACTCTGCGCTGACCTCAGGGAGCTCAACAAACGGGTCCACACTTCCCGATGGCCTCTTCCCTACATTGACCAAGGGCTGGCCCAGATTCAGGGGTCACAGGTATTCACTGCAATAGACCTGACCAATGGATACTGGACCGTGCCTGTCAGTAGGGAGGACCAATACAAGCTGGCTTTTACCTTTGGGGGCCAGCAGTACACATGGACCCGGACTCCCTTCGGATACCTTAACTCCGGTAATGAGTTCAATATTTTCCTACATAAGGCCATGCCCGACCTGGGTACGAGGGGTAACCTGGCTTATGTAGATGATGTCCTCATCAAAAGTTCATCTGTGGAGGAACACATAGCAGAGATCCGTTATGTTCTGACACAGTTGAGGGCCGCCGGAGCAAAACTTTCCTTTCAGAAAGCACAGTGGTGTAGAACCCGTGTTAATTTCTTGGGGCATGAGATTACTCCTCAGGGTCTCTGTCCCCAGGAAAAGAAAGTGGAAGCACTTCAGAAACTGAAAGACCCCACAACTCTGCGGGAACTAAGGAGCCTCCTTGGACTGACTAATTACAGCAGAAAGTTCATTGAGGGCTACGCAGAGATCACCAGACCCCTGATTCATCTCCTGAAGGGGGGGGTCAAGTGGGAATGGGGTCCAGAACAAGCCGAGGCAGTAAAACAACTCAAAAGAAGCCTCTCACAAGCGCCTTGCCTAGCTTACCCTGTCAGAAACAAGGAGTTCTTCCTGGAGACGGGGTTCTCTAATACGTGCTTGACGGCAGTATTATATCAAAAGCATGACAAGGTCAATAAAGTAATCTCCTATGCGAGCAAAACTTTATCCTCTGTGGAGGAAAAATTCAACGATTGTGAGAAGGCACTCCTGGCAACGGTGTGGGCATTGAAGAATTACCGCCCGTTTATCCAGGGGGAACACATCATAGTGGAGACTCCACACCAGCCTCTGCAATATCTCCAAAGTGACAGAATCCGGGCCGGAAATGTGAGTAATTCCCGAATTACTTCCTGGATTCTGTCAATGCAAGGCTTTCCTGTGGAGGTCAGATATGGCCAAAACAAGAAGAGTCCCCTCGCGCAAGGTCTGGCTGACTTGCATGATTGTGCCAGAGAAAACTGTCTCGAGGACGAAAGTCTAAAAATAAAGGACAACATGGAGGCATACCTTAATTCCCCCCACAAAGTCTTTGAAGAAGACAAGTGTGAGGGAATGCCCACTGTGTATGTGGATGGATGCTCTTACCATGTCGACAACAACGTGGAGAAAGAACTGGTGGCCGGCGTAGGGAATGCATGGGTGAATGAGTCCCCAGAACCCTCCGCTGGATACAAAATTGGTCCCCGAAGTAGTCAGGTGGCAGAATTGATGGCTGTGCATCAGGCCATCCTCACTGCTGTCCAGCATCAACTCCACGAACTGGTCATAATCACAGATTCGGATTATGTACGGAACGGGTTCGTGGAGCACCTGGTTAATTGGAAGACCAGAGGCATGGTATGTGCTAACAACAAACCCTTGAAACATGGGAAGTTGATCCAAAACATTGATGATCTGGTCACCTCGAATGGGATGACCATCTACTGGAAAAAGATCAAGGGTCATTCCAAAGTAGAGGGACCAGACAAAACTGGAAATGACTTAGCTGATCAGCTGGCCAAAACCGGGGCCATCCAAGGGGATCTAATTGAGATTGAGTCCCTGTTGGGGGAAATCCAGGTCACTGCCATCACTAGGTCCCAGACAAATGCTCACAACGACCTTTCAATTGCACAATGGAGTAAGGAGACCCCTGATGCTGATTTGATTACCGCTCAGAAGGGGGATCCAATTATTGGTAAATTTTACCAGCACCTTGAGGACCCTGAGAACTTTCCCCTGACGGATACCGATTACATTGGGAAAGAGGACCTAAGAGTGTTGATGAAATGTCCAAAAATGTTCCGAATCCAAGACGGTTTGCTGGTAAGGAAATCCAAAGCTGGCCACGATCAGTGGGTGGTTCCTACCTCATTCCGAAGCCTGATGTTAAGTCACGCCCATGATGCGGCCACTGCCGGTCATAGGGGGTTTCACACAACATTGGAAATCTTAAGAGAGGTTGCATACTGGCCACACATGGGGCAGGACCTCGACCAATACTTGAAGGGGTGTCTTGTGTGTGCACAATTTCAGCCATCATCCCTCACGCACCGTGCGCCTCTCCAAAAGCGGGGGATGACCCTGCCATGGTCAGATTTACAAATCGACTTTGTAGGCCCTGTGATTCGCTCGGCTAGGGGGAATAAGTACATGTTGACTGTGACATGCTTGTTTACCAAGTGGGTGGAATGTCTCCCAGCCCCAAATTGCAAGGCAGAAACTGCAGCTGCCTTGATGATTAACCACATCTTTTCCCGTTTTGGTCTACCTCAAAGGATTGAGTCAGACAGAGGTAGCCACTTCACCAGTGAAGTAATGACAAAGATGTGGGAGATACTGGGGGTCAAAAGGAAGTTGCATATTGCTTATAGACCAGCTTCTTCTGGGGCAGTAGAGAGATATAACCGGACAATTGTGAGCATATTAAAGAAGTTTGTGGCAGATTCTGGGCCAAGTTGGGATATCCGATTACCTCTGGTCCTAATGGCTATCAGATCTACCCCTTCATCTGCAACCAAAATGTCACCATTTGAGTTGATGACTGGGCGCAAGATGGTGCTTCCGCAGCATTTGCTCTACAGGACCCAAGAGCAGACACTGATAAATGCCTCCACTACTCATGAGTATGTAGAGAATTTAAGGAAACACCTCCAACATGCTTTTGCTTATGCTCAGCGGAATCTAGAAAGATCGACTGATAGCATGAAGACCCATTATGACCTGAAAACTTCCAGGAAGGAATATCAGGTGGGAGACCGGGTCTATCTATACAACTTCCAAAGGAACCAGGCCAAGCAGCGCAAATTTTTGCCTACATGGAAGGGACCCTTTGAGATCGTCGATAAGATCTCCCCTGTGGCCTACAAGATCCGCATCCCCAAAGGTGGTTCGGCAGAGGGGGAAGACAAGTGGGTCCACATAAACCAGTTGAAATGTTGCCATCCCAGGCACACTCTGCAACAACTGGAGGAATCCTCTGGAATCCTAGCGGGTACTGTATCAGACTAATTCAGTTCCAATCATAAAACGTACCACATCTAGTCTCTAAAATATTGTGATTTGCATGAAACTGTCTCTTAGTTATACTGTTTTTATTTTTTCAAAATAAGAATGTAATGTTTCGTGATGATAAAATGCATATGCTGCCCCACTATCTCAACAGTGGTGGAAAAAAAAATCGTCTATGAGTAGATATTGCCGCTTTTGCTTTATCATCCTAGGAGAGATGAAACCATGAAGAATGACCAAGAAGGACGATCCGGAGACCGGGAACGAAGATCCAATGGGCCCAGTGGACCGCCCAATATTCCCATCAGGACCGGCGAGGAGAACTGATCGATCAGTACCGGATGGAGGGAAAGATGCTGAACTGTGCCATCTACAGAAGAGGAAGAAGATTATGCGGACAGACCGGTGCGTGGGTCAAAACCCTTGGGCACGCGACTCCCCATCGACCCAAACTCAAAGTGCAGTCACGTGGGGGGGCTTGTAGGGTGTCCTGACCCACGTTTAAGCTACCCTGCTACAACATTTGGTGCTGTGGGCTTAGGAAATTCAAGATGGCGGAAAACCCACATGTGCGCCGAAATCCAGGAAAGCTGCGCAGTTGTGCGCACACCAAAATGGTTACCTAACTTGCCACCCACCAGGGTAAAGAAAGGTCTTTGTTAACAAAATCCACTTTTACTGATGTCAAAAAGTTGCTGAAATCGTGACTCATTGGACCACTTTAAAGATTCAACTCTTTTTGTGGGGTTCCACATAACCATCTTACTGTAAGGAGCCCCATCAAAACAAAGTTAAGCAAGGATTTACTACCATGTAAGAACCATTCCTGTTTAGAATGCATTAATCCAAGAAAATCCCAAAAATGGGTGCAGTACCAGTACTCACCACTATCCAAAAGCCGGCGTTTTAAAACCCACTGTGTGTTTTTCTGAAGGCAAGCAAAATGCCTATTTCAAACCTTGCAACATGTGCAAAATATTCACTGAACACCAGCAGACATTTGGCAGAATGGAGTTTTGTGTGCCTACAAAATCTGGGAAATGAAGAGCCCAAAAACAATGCTTATAACAAAAATGCTATGGAGTCAGCAGCTTAAGCCTAACTGCAACTGGATTTAAAACCACCAAAATCGAAAATGTTAAATTAAATGAGTGACCTATGTTTGGTGTCACATGCCTTTGTAACTGTTGAAATGTCATAGTTTTGCACTTAGAATCAGCATTCTAGCTGCATGTGTAAAATTACAAGTTATTTTAAAAGCAACAAAAAGTTAGCTGAAGGTCTGGCTTAAGGAACTTGATTTTGCCTAGCAACGGATCCCATCAGGAGTGAAACTTGAGTCACAACTATGTTCCCAGGCCAATGTTCCTTTTGCTGCCCACATTAAGGATAGGCCATCTATCTGATAATTGAATTTCCTGTGCTCTGCCAGAGAGTGAACAAAGCCCTCTCCACTCAGGCAAAGGTTTTTATTACAGACGTCGTAAAAAGTGGCTTCCTCCTGGAGAAGCTGGGAGGGGCACTGCCTGTGAGAAGCAAGCTGGCTTGGCAGAAACTGGAAAGACTGGTTTCTGTACCATGTGACCTGAAAAGACACACCCCTGCAGCAAGGATATGGTTTTATAAAAAGGGGGATAATTCATAGTGCGGACATGTGAAAATTTTATAAATGATACCATAATTCTTGTGATTTTTCTGCCCACAGTTTAAGACGTGGTAGGAACCGGTGGTATGTTCAGGGGGGTTTTAGCGGAAAAGTGGATATTACTCTAAATGTGTGCATGTTAAAAATCTGAAACTTCATCAGTTAATGTCCCTACCCCCTGCACACATGTATGTAAAGTTGGGTCCATGTCGGAAATTGAAAAAGCAGTTAAAAAGTCAATTATGTACACTCTTTGAATGCAAGCTCCGAGAATGAGCAGATTTGGACATAGACATGGCTAAATTCAGCCACACCATGTATATGTAATTTCAAACAACTGTGTAACTCTGAAGTATGGATTTTGATCATATATATATTTGGGTGCACAGATGATAAGGGAGGTTGTTTCAAGAGATCATAAAATGACATCAATCTGACTCACAGTTCAGTTTGCCAATCAAGCGGAGGAATGGAAGCCTGACCAATGACGAATGAGAGGGGCAAGTCTAGTGATGCAACACACACACCCATTCTCAAGAAACAGATAAAAGCAGAGAGTCAGGACACATAGAGACATTCAATTTCATCTGCCGCTGGAAGCCCTGCCGGAAAAATCCATACTTACCTCCATCAAACTCCAGAAAGCCAAACTAGAGACTTCAATCTATCCAGAGCAGAGACCAGACCAGAGAGAAAGCAGTGCTGTGCCTAGCAGAGACCAGACCAGGCGCTGTGAGCAGAATCCGGAAAGACCTGACCAGACTGAAGATCGTGACCAAGTCGCTTTCCTGTTCAAAATCTCTTGTGAGTACTTAGCAAAACTCAGAACACATCTCTTAGTTTAAATTCATCTAATTCAATCTATTTAACCTAAGTAGAACTGCCTCCTATCTGTCACCTGTCATTTCTAGTAAAATTTGTCATTTTGAAAAAGTGTGCGTTTAAAATTTACAAAACCAAAAACGACCTTTACTAAATTACTCATATCTCCGCAACCGTTTGGGCTAGAGACTTGCAATAACTTTTATTTGATAGCTTAGAATCGTGGCTTTCCTACGAACCAAGAACCGCATTCCTACCCCTTATAGTTTTACCGCAATCGCGGAACACGCATCCGCGAATTTTACCGCGATTTGCAATTTCTTCACATGTAAAAACTGCTGCTGCTTGCTTTCCAATTGCCAGAAATTCGTTTAACCTGCTAACTATCCCTGCATCATTGCTAGTGTGAGCCTGGACTAATATTAACTAGATACCACTCACCCTGAACCTCTGAAAGGGAATTAAGAGCGTTTCCAGCATATTTCTCATTCATTGCTAGCACCTATCAAAGCATTTGCCTGTGTTTTCAAACTTCTGTTTAAGCTTGCTGGATTGAACTGAATTACAGTTGATTGCATTTCTGAGAACTGTGTGTTTTCCTTCCATTTCCTTGCCTTGCATCAAGGGGGGGAGGGGAGTAGCCAGAGAAAAGTGATTACATTGTTTGGTTGAAATCATATTGCGTATTTTCTGTACTGCATTCATTGAATATTGCATCCACCTGAGCCTACATAAAGCATCCTCTACCACATTATACTTTTGTTCCTATTTACCAGTGTGCTACCTTATCCATTTCATGTCAACTCATTAGTGATTAAAGAAGTGTGCTAGTGCCAGATTCTCCGTTGTTAATATTTACCATATCAGATTAAGTGTGATATTCAATTATTAATTTATTAAAAAGTGTGATATATATTTTAATTTATCAAATAAACCTTTTAAACTTGCAAAACAGAATTACTTCTTGGCTCAGTGGGGTCAGGGGGATTCCAAGAGAGGGGTGTTATACAAGGGTAGTCATCCAGAACGCATGAACTGGACCTAAAGATATATCAATAAGGGTTTTCATTCAGTATTCTAGACTAGGCGTTAACTTGGCTGTAGTGCTGAATTGAATCCTCTTACACATTCTAATAGTAAGATGTAACAAAATGATATATAACACAGTTCCTATAAACATTGAGAAATAGGACATGATAATCACATACCCCTGCTGGGCGGCATTCCACAGTGGCATCCAGAGAGCACTGCAACAGAAACGTGGCAGTATAGAAATGTCTCTTTAATCTGCACTTAAGTGCGGGTAATTGCACTTCACACTTCAAGCAAATACTTCATGTAGTCGCTCTGGTTTAATGGGTCTACTTCCACAATAGCATAATAATTCTGGTGAACATAGCTTCCAGGGATAGAGCAGCCACAATGCTCTTTTGCAGTTAACTGCACTTCCTTGCACTTTGCGCATGAGCATCTGTTAGGCTGTAATGGCCTAGTAATGAAAGGACCGCACACCAGCAGTAGGATCAACGTCTTCTTTATTCAAGCTCTCAACTGTAACTAACTTTCCCTTTCTCCTCCCCCTTCCCCCTTCGTTCACTCCTCGTCACAAGAAACGTGACTCACTTCATCAGGGCCAGTCTCTGTCTTAAAGGGACAGGGCTCTGTGACAGCATCACTCCCACATTTAATTTTTTTTATAGATCCACCTTCACAAAAGCATGATAACTTTAGCAAGCAGGGCTTCCAGAAACACATCAGCCACAATACGCTACTGCAGGTAACATGACTTCATTGCAATTTGCCTAAGTGCTTCTTGCCATGGTTCAGATTTTGTAGTTCCACCCCCACAATATCATGGTAATGCTGGCGAGCATGTCTTCTAGGGAGCAGGGCTTCTAGCCGCCACACGACTGTGCAGCAGGTAACTGCACATCTTCACACTTTGCACCATTAACTATTCTAACGGTATTTTCTCATTTATGGATGCACTTCTGTCCTTTGGACTTTGCACTTAGTGTCTTATTTGGTGGTATCATCATCTTTCCATTTCCAAAACTTTATAATCTTGCTTACATTGTTCAATGTGTCTCTTCTTTATAAAAACATGTCTACTCTCTAATAATGTTTCACCCCCTATTTGCGAAAGTCTTTGACCTGAGTGCACTTGAGAGCACTATATTAAAGTAGATCAGATTTTCATAGAAGCAAAGCTTAATTCTCAGTACATTCCAGTCCCATAATGTACTAATTACGGTACTGATCACTGCACTTGTGTATGCAGTCTTGGGTTTTCTACTTCTGGTGAGCCATATCATCTCCCAAACACGTTGGACCATATGGGCCTATTCCTTTTCTGATTTGTTCCTCAACCATTCCACCATCCTGAATAGCTGAGACGGAATAACATATTCTGTACATTTTGAGCTTTCCATCTCGTTTAGTGAGTATTCAGAGTGTTCTAGATAATCTCTCCCAAACCTATGAAAAAAGCAAGGCAGTCATATTAAAGTCATGCATGTGCTTTTCTGGTACCTGAATAGCAATGCTTGTATAAAGTGCAGTAGGCTGCTAATAAGTACATTTTTACTGTCTCTATGAACCCTAACCAAGAGCTAAGAAGGTTCTTTCCATATGTCAAGGTCTCTCAACATTTCAGCAACAAATGTTGGCTAATTTATGGCATTGAGCATTTTCAGAGATCTTGAGAAGTGAATGGCTATGCATGTAATACTAGCTATTTGCTATAGAAGGCAACATAAAGGCAAAACAGATGTGTGAAGTATTTAGTAACGCTAGGGAGTTTACTTCTAAGGTGGGTGACGGAGATATTGGGATAGTGGTTTGAAGAAGAAACACACACATAATGTCATTGTTTTCTTTATTCATAGATCATCAACAGATTACCCTATTCTAATCAGGCAATCAGGTACAAGAAGAAGTCTTTTTCCAGTGTAGCCTCTAAAACCCCTACCATCGCCACCCAGAACCACCCTCTCACTCTTGGTACATCTGTGGGAGAAGATCAGGGGTTTCCAAGTCTACTGCAGAGTTTATATTACTTCCATGAACCAGGTAAGAACCTTGTCAACATGGCACTCATATATCTGAAGCAAGATATATCGGACCCTCAAGCCCAGGGATCATATCTCTCCAGCTCTGAAATCTCAGCATTGGCTCCCAGTGGTAGCAAGGATCAAGTTCAAGACCCTCTGCATTGTCCACAAGGCTTTCTGGGGCCTAGGTGCACACTACCTCCAACTCTCTCTTGCTAAACATTTCCCCTCTCGAGCTTTCTGCTCATCCACTTCCAACTCTCTGAGGGTCATTCGTTTTTCCAAGCAGAGAGTTGGGGGCAGATCTCTATCTTTGGCTAGGGCCTCCCACTGGAACAGTCTCCCTGCCTCTGTCAAACTTGTGCGGAACCACCTCCGGTTCCAGAAGCAACTAAAACCTTTCTATTTGCTCCCGCTTTCTCTCTTCCTCTCCCCTGCTGATGTCCCGACTGCTTCACACACTCGTCATCTGGCTACGCTCTGAAGTTGGGGCCAGGCTACTGGAGGTCCTACTGCAGAGATTGCAAATTATGGTATACCACTCATTGTGTGAAAACCAGAACATGAACTAAGCCCGAGTGCCCTGATGACAGCACCAACAGGATACGCAATAGGGAATATTTGCCTTGCTTATCTTCTAAGAGATAAATGTCTATGTTGGTTCTAGAAACACATTGTTGTATCAAGTGTTGGCACATTCCTTTTTTGCCCGTATAAATTGGGAAGGGCATAAACAAGAACGGTGACTCCTTGTGGAGGATACACCATAGAAAGGCAGAAACAAGGTGTCTGATGATTTTGTTGTTATGCATCTAGTGGAAATGCACACACAATAATATGTGGTTAAATATGTGTTTTGAACAAATGTATGTGTTGTTTTAATATTGTATATTCAAATTGATGTTATGTTGTGATGAATATTAAAAGATGTATATTTTCTTAACAACTACATGGTCAAGAGCTCTTGTTTTGGCGTAAAAAATGCATAGGATTTAATATGTATACATCTACGGTAGCTCACTCGGTGCGGTAAGGGAAGGAAGCTGATTTGTGGGATTCTTTGTTGATTTAGTGCCTACTTTAGGACATGTGTGCATAGACCACTTAAAATCTATTGGCACATGACAGGATGCAAACATATGTTTAAAACTGTGCTAGGTGATACAGTGTCTTAATTGTTCTTCAAAAACTGCAAAAATCGACAGTTGATGTTCACTTGTAATATATTGCAGCAACAATATTCACATGTGCTTTAATCATCCAAACAGTTGCATGTCATGCTGATACATGTATCCTATATTCCATAAGTCCTATGTTTCTATTTTACCAACAGGTGTTTCACTGTATTAAACAGCTTCTTCAGGGGGTAACAGAACAGAGTCTAGGAAAAAACAAGAAAGATAACTAATCTGTGCTTTATGTATGATGTAAAGTATAACAGCGTCTTTGAATATTATTGTAAATATTGCCATATGGAGATCTAGGGCAGATTTTGAAATGTATTTTAAATAGTAAGTAGGCAGAACAGATACACTAGGTGAATGTGCAGGATAAACTCTCCTATATCGAATAAAGTTGCAGGTAGAAAGATAAAGTGTCCATTGACTTTTATATTGTATTTAGTGTTTGCAAATGTATGTTTACAGACCTTTAGTGGACCACTAGAGTTCCTGTAAGGTCCTGCTGCACAGCAGCAAACTCCCTGAAATAGACAGTGATTGTTTAATTGAGCCAGAGAAAGTAAGAGTTTACAACTTATCTCAAATATTTGTGCAAGTAATTCGTTTTAGAAGAGGCATGTGAATCTTGCATATTCAAAAAATGCATGGTGGAGCAAAATGTATATGCAAAGTCAGGAAATCCTAAGGAGATAAAAGTATATGTAACAATGCAAGTGGTGATCCATATTGGGAAAAATAAGTGATTTGAACAATAGAGCAATGTGAAAAGTGAGCAAGGAAGGCGGTTATCCTGGAACATGGATCCAAGCATCCAACTGTAAAGAGATATATTGGTAACAAAAACAAACAAGGACCAACAAACTTACAAGAGCACTTATACATTCGTTGGCATGTAATAGTAGAAGATTTAACCCTTCACTGAAATGCTGGAAAATCAAGACAGCCATAATATCTCATAATGGGATTGTATTTCTCCAGCTCTGAAATCTCTCCATTGGCTCACAGTGGATGCAAGGATTAGATTCAAAATCCTCTGCATTGTCCACAAGGCTTTCTTGGTGTGGGTCTAAAATACCTTCAGCTATCCCTCTGCAAATACCTCCATTCTCGAGCTCTTTGCTCCTCTACCCCTAACTCCCTCAGGGTCAGTCGTTTTTCAAAGAAACAAGCTGGGGGTAGATCTCTGTCTTTGGCTGGGGCCTCCCTCTGGAACAGCCTCCCTGCCACTCTAAAACTTGAGGAGAACCATCTCTGGTTCCGGAAGCACCTCAAGACCTTCCTCTTTGTTTCTGCCTTTGCTCCTCCTCTCACCTGCTGATGTGTTCTCTCTTGGCACCGTGCACCTGGCCACCATCTGTCCTCCGAGCCCAGGTACCTGCTCACCCTGCCACCCTCCCGCACTGCCTCTGGGCCACAACTTGCACTGGGGTCTGTATCTGTACCCATAGAGCCCCCAACCCCCTTTTCTTCTTGCACTTATCAGACCTACCCTGTCTGCTGCCTTGAACCCAGCACTCGCCACTTGCTGGCTGCACTACCACTGTTTGTTGCCTTTATTATTTATTTATTATTATTTATCTGTTTCTCCTTTCCTCCGCACTTTCCACTTCTCCCCCCTTCCATGCACTTTTCCCATGCACTTGCGCGTTCTCAATGTCACGGGGCCTGGTAAGATCATTGTTTCTCATTGTTTTGTTCTCCCCTGTTCCCGTCCCTTGCCTTGTCGCGCTCTGAAACAATTGTGTACGAGCGCGATAGAAATAAAATAGCAATATCAATATCAATACCAGCCAGTGTGTTCTCAAACATTGATTGGAGCACAACCTGTTGACAGTCTTACAGGGTAATTCATAGAAATTCGCACAAAAGTGGCACACGCGACTGGCGCACAGCGTGCCCGTGCGAATGTCTGCGCCAGCCACATGCGCTAAAATCAATTTCCGCGCACAGCGTATTCATGGATTTTCGCATCCAAAACCAGCCGTGGTGCAGCGTGGCACAGCGACCCTGCAGCAACGCCAGTTACGCCCCCAAGAACGCCCTCACGCAAGGAAAAGCCTTCAAAATCCCCAAATAATCGCAAAGGGCTGCGCTAACCCTGGACCAGTTCACAGGGCTGGCAAACAGCAAACGCCAAGCGGGGAACGTGTCTTTCAGTGGTTCGCGGGAAGTTCCACACTCGATTGTCCTGTGTACGTGTGCATCAGGGGTGCGCGGGAAGTGTCACACACAAAAGCAGCAGGGTACGTGTATTTCAGGGGTGCACAGGAAGTATCACACGCAAAATCAGCAGGGTATGTGTATTTCAGGGGTGCGTGGGAAGTATCACACGCAATTCCATCAGGGTACGTGTATTACAGGGGTGCGCGGGAAGTATCACACGCAAAAGCAGCAGGGTACGTGTATTTCAGGGGTGAGCAGCAAATATCACACGCAAAATCAGCATGGTACGTGTATTTCAGGGGTGCGCGGGAAGTATCACACGCGATTCCAGCAGGGTACGTGTATCACAAGGGTGCGCGGGGAGCACCACACGTGAATTGCATGTGTGGGTCTTCCCAGGTGTTCCCTCTACACCCTCCACGGCCCCTGCAGGTGGCCCACACCACAGGGGCCTACCCTGCACATGTCCTGGCGGCACCCCATACACCATGGCCATGCCCCCCAGCCAACCCACATGTCACCTTGCACTACTGCCCACCAACGCATGTCCCCCTGAACCCCCAGCCACCAGGGGCAGCCTCCACCAGGCCCCCACCCATGTCTACCACCACCCCCGCCCCTCAGCAGTGCAGGGGCAGCCTCCACCAGGCCCCCACCCATGTCTACCACCACCCGCCCCAGCAGTGCAGGGGCAGCCTCAAACAGGCCCCCACTCATGTCCCCTATTACCCCCACCCTCCAGCAGTGCAGGGGCAGCCCCCACCAGGCCCCCACTCATGTCCCCTATCACCCCCACCCCCCAGCCACCAGGGGCAGCCTCTACCAGCCCCCCACTCATGTCTCCCACCACCCCCACCACCCCCACCCCCAGCCACCAGGGGCAGCCTCCACCAGGCCCCCACTCATGTCCCCTATTGCCCCCATCCCCCAGCGGTGCAGGGGCAGCCTCCACCAGGCCCCCACTCATGTCCCCTATTACCCCCACCCCCCAGCAGTGCAGGGGCAGCCCCCACCAGGCCCCCACTCATGTCTCCCACCCCCCCCACCCCCCGGCAGTGCAGGGGCAGCCTCCACCAGGCCCCCACGCATGTCCCCTATCACCCCCACCCCCCAGCCACCAGGGGCAGCCTCCACCAGGCCCCCACTCATGTCCCCTATTACCCCCACCCCCTAGCAGTGCAGGGGCAGCCTCTACCAGGCCCCTGCTCATGTCCCCTATTACCCCCACCCCCCAGCAGTGCAGGGGCAGCCTCCACCAGGCCCCCACTCATGTCTCCCACCACCCCCACCACCCAGCCACCAGGGGCAGCCTCCACCAGGCCCCCACTCATGTCCCCTATCACCCCCACCTCCCAGCCACCAGGGGCAGCCTCCACCAGGCCCCCACTCATGTCTCCCACCAACCCCACCCCCCAGCCACCAGGGGCAGCCCCCACCAGGCCCCCACCCATGTCTACCACCTCCCCCACCCCCCAGCAGTGCAGGGGCAGCCTCCACCAGGCCCCAACCATTGTCTCCCACCACCCCCACCCCCAGCCACCAGGGGCAGCCTCCACCAGGCCCCCACCCATGTCTCCCACCACCCCCACCCCACAGCCACCAGGGGCAGCCTCCACCAGGCCCCCACTCATGTCTCCCTGCACCCCCACCCCCCAGCAGTGCAGGGGCAGCCTCCACCAGGCCCCCACTCATGTCCCCTATCACCCCCACCCCCCAGCCACCAGGGGCTGCCTCCACCAGGCCGCCACCCATGTCTACCACCGCCCCCACCCCCCAGCAGTGCAGGGACAGCCTCTACCAGGCCCCCACTCATGTCTACCACCACCCCCACCCCCCAGCCACCAGGGGCTGCCTCCACCAGGCCCCCACTCATGTCTCCCACCACCCCCACCCCCCAGCCACCAGGGGCAGCCCCCACCAGGCCCCCACCCATGTCTACCACCACCCCCACCCCCCAGCAGTGCAGGGGCAGCCTCCACCAGGCCCCCACTCATGTCTCCCTGCACCTCCACCCCCCAGCAATGCAGGGGCAGCCTCCACCAGGCCCCCACCCATGTCTCCCACCACCCCCACCCCCAGCCACCATGGGCAGCCTCTACCAGGCCCCCACCCATGTCTCCCACCACCCCCACCCCCCAGCCACCAGGGGCAGCCTCCACCAGGCCCCCACTCATGTCTCCCTGTACCCCCACCCCCCAGCAGTGCAGGGGCAGCCTCCACCAGGCCTCACTCATGTCCCCTATCACCCCCACCCCCAGTCACCAGGGGCAGCCTCCAGCAGGCCCCCACCCATGTCTACCACCACCCCACCCCCCAGCAGTGCAGGGACAGCCTCCACCAGGCCCCCACTCATGTCTACCACCACCCCCACCGCCCAGCCACCAGGGGCAGCCTCCACCAGGCCCCCACACATGTCTCCCACCACCCCCACCCCCCAGCCACCAGGGGCAGCCTCCACCAGGCCCCCACTCATGTCCCCTATTACCCCCACCCCCCAGCAGTGCAGGGGCAGCCTCCACCAGGCCCCCACTCATGTCCCCTATTACCCCCACCCCCCAGCAGTGCAGGGGCAGCCTCCACCAGGCCCCCACTCATGTCCCCTATTACCCTCCACCAGGCCCCCACAATCTAGATCCCTGGCCCTTATGGTCAGCCTCCAAATGCCAAACACCCACCCGAGTATTGCATCTACCCACTTAGAAATGGCAAAAACATGATCAAACCACAATTGCAAGCTTGCAAATTAACACTTGTCCCTCACATACACCCAATGGGTGTCAGTGAATGTCAAAACCCATATCATGATATGCATGAAACCAATGAGATGATACTACACATTGAACTTTGAAGAAAAAATATGTATTAAAAGCAACATAAATTGAATCAAAAATAAACAAACAATAATAGTAATTTAAAAAAAAATAAAAACAGCAGGTACGCGAAAAAATGCTAAACCACAAATCATAATGCAAACGAAAGGTGTCCAAAGTCACAGTCCACAAAAGTAAATCCAATGGGAAAATAAAATTGAAAACCATTGCTCCATGGGGAAATCATAATAAAAATTGAAAATCCAAAAATCAACTATGTACAGATAAACAATCCAGGGTCCATGATCCCAACCGAAGAAATGAAACCTATCTAATAACACTACCTAAAAAAAATAACTATATACAAAAATGTGGCCCATTGTCCAAAAGGTCCAAAAAAAATGCAAAACCAAAGGAAACCTAACACTAACTATATAACTATTTACAAGGGCAGCGGGCTAGTCCGACGGCTCACTTTGGGATGTTCCGGGCCAGGGCATCATCGAACTCCTGCTCAATGTCCCGGAGGTGCTCCTCCTCCATGGCCCCGAGGGTCCGCAGGGCATCCACATGTTCCCCCCAAACTCCCTGTGGATTGCCTCGAGGCACTCGGCACGCCTCAGGGCCCTCCGCATGGAGTTCTCCGCCTTGACCATCGTGAGCCGTGCCTCTTCCACCCGCTGCCGCTCCGCATCTATGGCGTGGCCCAACCGCTGCCACACGGAAGACACTTCCCGTCCTGGGTCCTCCTGCCCTCCGGCCGATGCCTGCCCCTTTCGATGTGGAAGGCCCCGAGCCATCATGGCTCCCACCACATTGCTGCTGCTGCGGCTCTGCCCGTGCACTGCCTCCTGCTGCCTGCACATCCTCCGCTGGCTGGGGTGCAGTCGTTGATGTGGCCACCCCGGCTGGACGTCCGACTCCCGACTGTGGCAGGGATGCCTCCTCCACCAGCCTGGCCTCACCGTCAGAGGCAGCTCCACAGGGCACCCAGGTGACTGATGGGTGGGAAGATGGCACGGAGGACGACTGGCGTATAGGGGGTTCAGTTGAGGAGGGGGTCATAGCAAGCCCCATCAAACGGAGGAATCCGGCCTGGGTGACCTGTCCCAGTAGGCCGACGCGGTCAACGAGCCATTCGAGATGACCTGCAGTCTCCTCATGAAAAGACTGCAGGTCACCTCTCATGGCCCGTTGACGCAACGCCACACCAGTCAGGACAGGCTCAACCCGGACCCGGATAGCCACGTCTGCAGGCAGAGGAAGGCCAGTTGTCGTGAGCTCATCCCCTGCCTGAAAACGGGTCTGGACGTAGGCATCCCTGCTGGTGCAAGATGATGCAGTGACAGGATCAGAGACAGGATTGCACACAGGCACCTCCGCAGTGACCTGTGCTGCCTCCTGTCCCTGGTCCTGCACTGCACCACTAGCACCAGTGGAATCCCCACCTCCAGACCCCATCTCTGTGGCTTGCACGGCCTCCTCCTCCACCAAACCCCCCACCAACTTGGATGACTCTGTGCCATCTTCCCCCGTTGGGCCTTGTGGGGTCCCAGCTGCCCCTTCTGCTGCCGAGGAGTCCAACTCCGACCTCCGCCTCTTGGACCTCCCCACGGCAGCTGCAGCCTGGGACGCAGCACCGGACTCCTCACTCCCCAACGAGATCACAACTTGGGAGGGGAGCCGGGCCTTGCGTCTCCGGCTGGCGGTGCAATCCCCGCCACTGTGCTCCACAGCACCTTCTCCGCCCTCTTCATCAGTTGATGCTGCAGACAGGGAGAAATAAAACACAGGCATCAGGGCACTGTACAATGGACACATACACACATGACAGTTGCACATGAGTGGCATTGGTAAACCTCAGACATGGCATCACAATCGGCAACACACATGTCATTTCAACTTGCACACATGAGCCATACCACAGCCACATCGCAACTGCCAGCACCATCCATACACATACAACAGCATGAGCAGGCAAAGGTGAGCCAGACATCACATGCAACACAGGGAGTGCACTACACATGCACGCCACCACCACACTTGCATGCATGTGTACACCTCAGCCAACTGTCGCAGTGTTCCGATGGGCATCCATGTCACATCTGCCAATCAGGCTTCCACATCCCGCTGTCACATGCATCCATGTTGCATCACTGTTGCACCCTTGTCAAATACACACACATGCACAGGTACACAGTGCTGATACATGCAGCTGAAAACAACATAAATGCGTGACATCACGAACATGCCCACTTACATACACATTCATCCAAACATGTGTGCCCACGCAACTGCATTTGGCATGCAAGCCTACACACACAAGCACCATCCATGTCTCACACATGACAGCCCTCGCATGTGTTAGCCTCACGGTCCTGTACACCCCCACCCATACTCGGCCCCATACAAACAGATGTGCAACCGGCACACTACTGGCACATCACCACACGCACAGCTTACAATCATGATGCATGTACACTTACCGCTCGACTCCAGACAGGTCTGCCTCTCAAGGACCTGGACGTGGAGCGCTGGGGATATGCGTTCCAGGACCCTCATCTGATCTTCCGACAAGTGTCCCCGGCGCCCCTTAGCATCCGCTGCATTTAAGAGGCACCGGGCCTTGTTCAGGGTCCTGGACCTGAAGTCCTCCCAGCGCTTCTTGACATGTTGGAAGTCGCGGACTGCCACCCCCTCCGCGTTGATGGCTGTCACGATGTCGGTCAAGATCCGAGTCCGTCCTTCCTTGTCGGCGCGCACACTTCCGCAGAGGGCATCATACTGCCCCAGGACTTGCTCCACCAGGACACCAACTTCCCTGGCACTGAAGCTGGTGCCCCTCTGCCTCTCAGGCCGGGGGTTGTCAGTGGTGCCAGATGTTGCAGTGCCCGACATGACAACCCCAGAGGCAGGAGTGGGTGGGCATCTGGGTCCTGGGGCTGGGCTGTGGAGCGATGGAATCCCAGTCGGGAGTCTTCGGTTCCAGCAGGGGTGGTCACAGCAACAGCACCCTTGGCTGATGTGCAGGCAGCAAATGGCAGGGCATGTGGGCAGCAGGCAGTCAGGCAGCAGCAGATGGCAGGTGGGAGCGTGCTCAGTGCTCTGGGGGGCAGTAATTCGGCCTTGTGAGCAGGAGCGTGGTCTTCCGTGTGCTTACGCGTGGCCAGCTTGATACGGAGTGATTTGGCACGTGAAAATCCTGCACGTCTGCGTGTAAATCGAGGAAAGGCCCTTAGCGCGTATGCACGTCAGCACGCATGTGTGATTTCATTGGACCAAAGGCCCTTAGCGCGTGAGCGCGTCTGTGACGTGAGGCGCACGGGTGTTTCCCTCATTACACATGATGACAGAGCACACGTGGATTTCCACCAATCGCGTGTGGAACTTCCTGCGCACCCCAGAAATACACGTACACAGGCCAATCGCGTGTACGCTCACTTCCCTACGATTACACGGGATGACACTCGGACGTGCAGTTTTACCACGTGTGCTCGCATATGCGATTTCATTGGCCCAAAGGCCACCATGCACAGCTGTGACGTCACGCGCATGGCTGTAGAGAATGGCGCGTGTAAAAATTAAGAGATACACGTCCGAGTGTCAAAGCACGTAATTGGTGGAAATGGCCTCATCGCGTATGCGCGTCTGTGATGTGTGTATAAAAGGTACGTGTAGAACGCCATTTCCTTGTACGTGCTTTTCGTGGAGAGCGAGTGGGTGAAATCTGTACTTCTTGTTGGTTCACACGCGATTTACTTCAAGGCGTTTCCAGTTCGTACTCCCTGTTACCTCTGACAGCTTTTTCTCTTTTGCTCTTTTTCCTGGGCCTGTTTCCTCAAACAGCGTTCCCTTCTACTGTTGTCCTGTCTCCTCAGACAGCGTACAATTCTTCTTTTGGCGGGGGTGTTGCCAACGCGCACACACGCATATTTTTCACGCTTTTGTTCCTGGCAGACGGTGAGTCGTGCACGTATTTAACATCTGTTCTTGCCCCGTGTGTCGCGTACCCCTTCAGAGGTCATTCTAGGCTGCGTGTGACACGCATACGTTCATTCTTGTGTTCCTGGGTGCCACAGCGTAGTGCAGGTTTATTTTTCCACGCACGTGGTCTAAGAGGGGTTGCGTGCACCTTACTTTGCTTTTTTGGGGTGCCTGTGCATTGCGTGACCCGTCATCTTTCCCCAGGGGTGACATACAGCCTTGCTAGAGCACTAGTGTACGATTACCATCTGGTACCCAACCTCTTTGGCCCCCAATTGCCCAGGACAATAGTTCACATCGACTCCCATACGCACAATAACATCAGTGCCATGGCTGGGAGGCGACCAAGCCGTAAGGGTGGCAAAGGTGGCCGAGCCCCAAGTGGTGGCCGTGGTGGATCCAGTAGGGGATATGGCCGTGACTTGCAGGGTGCCCCTAGCCCCCCATGTGTGGAGGAGCAGTCAGGGACACCCATGCCCCCCCCCCTGGTTGAGGTTACCGTGGCTGACACCATCCATGCTCAGCCCTTGTTGGACCAGCCCACTGTGGAACCAGACCTGGCACAGGGTGACTCCATGGCTGACTTCCAGGTCAGCAGGTCTAGGCCACGTGCGCCGGTGAACGTTGGTGTCATCAGGCCACGTGGATCAGGGGCAGCTAGGTCATCTGCTGCCCCGCGTAGGCAGGCTGGGGAGGCTGCAGGGGCAGCTGTGGCTCCATCCACCCCACCTCTCAAACACCCATCCAGGACAGTGTCGGTCCAAGTCCATCATGCTGACATTCCCCCTGACACCATCACGCTTGAGCTAATGCCTGCACCAACTCCCATGCTGAGTGTGCAATCCCACGCTCCTGCCCCTAGTGTCCAGAGCGGCGTAGGACACTCAGGATCCCCACCACCTTCCAAGCGGAAGAGGAAGAGTGCTCGTCCAGTAGAGGCTGATGCCCCAGACACGGCTACACAGTCCGGCCCGTCAAGGAAGCCCAGCTTCAATGAGGCCGAACTGAATGCACTTGTAGAGTATGTGTCCGCACATGACCGCGAAATGGTGATTGTTGCAGGATCCAAGACCACACCTGTACAACGTCAGGCACACTGGCAGACCATTGCAGACATCATAAGTGCCCTTGGAATCGTGAGGCGCACAGCTAATGAATGCTACAAGCGCTGGAATGACCTGAAGCGCAGGGCAAAGAATAAGCCTGCCTCAAGTCATGCCGCAACTCTAGTGACTGGAGGTGGGTCTCCAGCAGACGACATAGAACTCACTCCACATGAGCAGGTTGCTGGGACCTACGTCACGGAGGAACAGATCCAAGGCGTGGGAGAACTGGCAGATTACGAGGCATTGTCCGGTAAGTGCACATGCATGTGTGTGTCATCCATGTGCATGGTGTGTGTGGGAGGGCTTCTGTTTGGGTGCCAGTGGAGGGTGTGTGTGCCTGAGTGGTTTGGGTCACCCATGTGCCTCTTCCTATACATTCTTGGCACCAGCATTTGGGTATAGCAGCATCCCTTCGGCCAACATTAGACATCCAGCCCAACACCACGCCAGTTGCCCTTGGAGTGTCATCTTGCCACAACACTGTTGCTTATTTACCTCTGTTTATTCAGGCAGATTGTTTGCATGCCACCACTTTTACTCGGGATTTCTCAGTCCTATTGTCACATGTCTGACATGGATATGGTACAGTGGACTGGCTCAGTTTCCTGGACATGATTAGTTTAGACATGTCCCTGTGCTATAGGACCATTTTTGACTGGCAGCTGCAGGTTAAACATTTGAACCATTACAATGAAAATAATCAATTATATGAGCAAACTGGACTGAATGAACAATTGGTGACCTCCTCTCCCTCTTCACTTCATGGCTAGGGTACATGCCATCTGTGTGATGGCATGTGTATTTGACCTGCCAATCACTGGCCAATGTGTGATGCCACTGCTAGGCAGCATGCAGCAAATGTGTTCATCTTCCATCTTGGTGTCATCAATGTGTGCCATCTGCCTCCCCATCACACGCAGTGACAGTGCATGCATGGGAGTGTTTTAGTCATGTGGGACATGTGTCAATAAAGTACTGTTTCTGTAGCCTCTCAGCCCTAATTGTGTGCCATAGTGCTAATGCCTGTTTCCATTTGTTTTCTTTTATGTCTTTGCAGGGGAAGACGCACTTGATACTGCTGGGGTTGTGGAGATGGTGCAGACCCAGGAGGGGTCTGAGGGCCGACCGACCACCAGTGAGGGACGTGGGGTGGTGGTGGGTGAGAACCCACAACTGCTGCAGGTCGTGCTCTCAAGGGGTGTCTCTGGCTGCACCTCCCCCGAGCTGTATTCAGGTGTCGATTCGGATGATGAGACCTACGTGCCGTCACAGGTGAGTGTTCCTGGGAGGGATTCTGTTCTGTCCGACCCACCTGCACCAGGGTTAGAACCCTCAATGAGGATGTCAGTGTTGGCAGGTACGCCTTTGGTGGTTACGGATGCAGGGTCACACTCCGCGACATCTGATCCTGTTCCTGGGCTAGCAGATCAGAGGGGGAATGCAGTCCTGCAGCCTCAGGCAGTGCCGGCACAGCAAGGCGCAGTTCGCCTTGCCCCAGACAGGTGTGGTGCCCGCCGACGTGGTGGCCGTACGCCACCTGGCAATACCGCATGGGAGCAATCCATTTACGGTATGGCAACCCAACAGGCAGCATCATCAGAGATGATGGCTCAGGCCATGGATAGGGTGGCCACTTCCATTGTCCCCCCCGAAAGGCTGATGGAGCGACTACAGCAGGCAACCGACTCCATCTGCCAGTCACACAGGGAGGACATGTTGGGGTCCGACAGGGACAGGCGGGCGGCACTGGTGACTCTGCAGGAAGCCATCTCCATAGAGTCCCAGGGCCACAGGGAAGCCCTGAGGCTGGAACTCCTTCACCTCAGGACAACTCTTGTTGAGCTTGAGGCTTCAACAAACCGAAGGACAGAACAGCAGCTGGAGCATCTCACCTGTACGCTCTCAGCTGAGATGCAGGCAACTAGGGCGGATTGTCCGGGCATCCCGTGAGTTGTTGCATGGGGACCTCCGCACACTTATCCTCCAGAACGAGACCTACCACACCCGCATGCTTGAAGCCATGGAGGAACAGATTAGGGCTTTGCGTGGGCTGCCTCCCATAGTGCCACCACCTCCTGATGCAGCTGCAGAGGGTGAGGATAGCGACAGCAGTGATACTCCCACAATAGGGTAGCCGTGTAGGCCATGAGCCCATGGAGGTGTTTTTTTTTGCAAGATCCACACAGGTGGGTTTTGGTGTGCACCCTGTCCTCGGACCTCCTGGGTGGCCTCCACCAACCCCCCGGGCCCATTAATGGCCATTTTTGATTTTTTTTTTTTTTGGGGACAGTGTGTTGCCTTGTGTGGCTCCCGTGGGCATACGCTGCATTGTGGCTGGGCACATGCAGGCTTGTCATGGATTTGGTTCAGATGCTTGGGTTTTTGTCACACACACCCCTCCTGCTTCCCGTTTCCATGGGCTTGCAAAGGGTGTGCCCAAGTGACATTGACGTACATGGTGACATTGGACTCCCATGAGCTGTGTGGGCAGTCTGTAGTCAATACTGTGTATGATATGATATGATATGGTATTTGTAACGCGCCTATACACAAGTGTTTCAAGGCGCGACGAGGCAGGGAGGGGGGGAAACAAGGGGAAGACAGACAAACGATCCTACTAGGCCAGGTGTCATTCAGATCGCGCAAGTGCAGAGGTAAGGGGAAAAGGAGAAAGTGCAGGGGGAGGAGGTGGGGGGGAAAGTGCAGTACAAGGTAAGTAGCGTAATAAAATAATAAATAATAATAAAAGGGCCAGCTGGTGGCAAGTGCGAGGTAAGTGCAGAGCAAGTGCTGGGAAGGGGGCTGTAGGGATGCAGTGACAGTCCCACAGTGCAGGGGGAGCCAGGGAGGCAGTGCAAGTGGAGAGTGGCTGGGCCCTGGACCGAGGTCACAGAGTGGCCCAGATGCAGGTTTAGTGCAAACTTCAGTAGGGAGTTTAGCAGGTTTAGCAGGGGAGAGGGAGAGAGAAGGCAGAAGCGAAGAGGAAGGTTTTGAGGTGCTTCCGGAACCGGAGATGGTTCTCCTCAAGTTTCAGGGAGGCAGGAAGGCTGTTCCAGAGGGAGGCCCCTGCTGCGGAGAGAGATCTACCCCCAGCTCGTTGCTTCGAGAAGCGGCTGACCATGAGGGAGTTGGAGACGGATGAGCGAAGGGCTCGTGAAGGCAGATATTTAGGAAGAGAGAGTTGAAGGTATTGTGGCCCCAGGCCCCAGAAGGCCTTGTGGACAATGCAGAGGGTTTTGAACTTAATCCTCGCAGCCACTGGGAGCCAGTGAAGAGATTTCAGTCCTGGAGAGATACGGTCCCTGGGCTTGAGGCCAAGGACAAGTCTCGCAGTTCTGTTCTGGATAAGTTGCAGAGGGCGGAGAGTGGA
Organism: Ambystoma mexicanum; assembly: GCF_040938575.1. Lineage (NCBI taxonomy): Eukaryota > Metazoa > Chordata > Amphibia > Caudata > Ambystomatidae > Ambystoma > Ambystoma mexicanum. Next base: position 423,300,340 of record NC_090935.1, read on the forward strand.
GGCAGGCAGATTAAGATAGAGGCTGTAACAGTAGTCCAGCCTTGAGAGAACCAGGGCTCGGGAGACAGTGAGCTTCTGGGGGAAGGAGAGGAAGGGAAGAATACCTCTGAGGAGGTGCAGCTGGTAGTGTGACTTCTTAGAGACGTCAGAAATATGAGGAGAGAAGGAGAGTGTGGAGTCGAAGATGACCCCGAGGTTTTTAGCTTTGCAGGTAGGGGCAGGAAGAGGGCCAAGGGAGGCCGGCCAGAGAGCTGCAGGAAAGGAGGGAGTGGGTGTGCCGATGAGTAGAATCTCAGTCTTACTGGCGTTAAGGCAGAGGTCGTTGGCGGCACACCATTCCTGGATAGCAGACAGACAGTCGGAGATGAGGGAAGGAGAGGAGGAGGCCGAGGGTAGCCTGAAAATGAGCTGGGTATCGTCCGCATAGCACTGAAAGTGGGGGCAGAGAGCGGCGATGCGGTGGGCAAGGAGTGCCAGATACTGATTGAAAAGCCAGGGAGAGAGGTTGGATCCCTGGGGGACACCACAGGTGGAGAAAAAGATGTCAGAGAGGAAGGAGCCCATTTGGACCTGGGAGGGTCGACCGGAAAGGAAAGAGGTCAGCCATGCCAGAGCCTGACCAGTGATACCCAGGTTATCACGGAGACGGTTGAGCAGGATGGCATGGTTGACAGTGTCAAAGGCAGAGGAGAGATCGAGCAGAATGAGAACACAGGGAGTGTTGGAATCGAGGTTCAGGAGCAGGTCCTCACGGATGTTCAGGAGAGCATTCATAGTTCATACATTCATAGTGCATATTGTTGTTGTATTGTACACTGCATGGTGTATTGATATGTGCCTCTGCATCCATCTCATCCTCCATATTTGCAGGTCCATTCCTCATGTCTTCACAATGCGGTCCACCTTGGAACTGGAGTCCATGTTGTAAGCAGTGCACCTACACTCTTGCGTGGCGCTAACACTGTATACTTGGAAGTGTTCGGAGGGCTGTCATCATCAGGTGGTGAGGCTAGCTAATTTTTAAGTCTGTAATGTCATGTTTAAGGTAGGCTGGAGGTTGTGTAGGTGATTGGTATTCTTGGTAAGTATTTGGTAATGTGGGTTGTAGGTCCTGCATTACTGTGAGCATTTCATGTGTGGACATGTTTCCATTAGGGACACTGTAGCTGCTGACACTTGGGGCATGTTGTGGGGATTAATTTCTTTCCTCTCACATTGCATGACATGCCATGGTGTGTTGTGTGGTCATGCCGGGGAGGGGGTGGGTGACATGGCACTGTTTTCATGTAGTATTTTGCAAGTGGGTATTCATTTATGCAGCATGGAAGTGTCTTTTCATGACACTGCATTGGTGGTGTTTGTGTAGGTAGGGATGCACACATTGTGACACTTCCACATGAACAATCTCAGGCTGCTATGGTTCTGACAGTTGACAGTCCCTTTGTTCATCTTAATTTTCAGGTCGAGTCATCATTGTTTATCAGATGGTATGTGCCAGGCCTGTGTGCACTCCACTGGGGTGTGATTTCTATGTGAAGTAATTAGCCACCAGCTGCATACGGGCTGCCTCACCCCGTGCCCTCTCCCCTCCCATGCGCAGCGGCCGTGCGTGTGGTTGGGGATGTGGGGGCACCACCATGTCCACAGCCAGGCCCCGGCGTGTTGCAACATTGTGCAGGACACATGCTGCCACTATGATCCTGCACACTATTGGGGGCGCATATAACAGCTGCCCGCCAGAACGGTCAAGGGAGCGAAAGCGTGACTTGAGCACTCCGAATGTGCACTCCACTATGCCCCGGGTTGCAATATGGGCTGTGTTGTATCTTACCTCTGGAGGCGTGATGGGGTTCCGAATTGGCGTCATCATGTGGGTGCTCAGAGGGTAGGCACTGTCCCCTGGTGAGTAGGTGATGGGTATCATTAGTGGGGTAGTGACATAACTCTGCATCTGACATGCATGCATGTGCAGTGGCAATCATACTCACCAAACAGCCATGTATCGCCATGCCGCCCAGCTTCTAGGTCCCGGCTTAGGGTAGACATTCGGTAAATGAAGCTGTCGTGGGTGGACCCTGGATAGTTGGCATATACTGAGGTGATGATTCCCTTAGCATTACATACTACCTACACGTCGATGGAATGCCAGTACTTGCGGTTCCTATAGATGTGCTCAGATGCCCTGGGGGGACGTAGTGCCAAATGGGTGCAGTCAATGGCACCTAGCACTTTTGGGAATTGTGCCACACCGTAGAAATCGAGGGTGGCAGCCTGCCTTTCTGCAGGTGTCCTGGGCAGGTATATGTGCCTACGGACTGATGGGCGTGCAGTGATGATGTTCAAGACCTGGTGTAGGCAGCGTGACTGCGTGGCCTGTGACACCCCACCCACTATGGCACTTGTCCGCTGAAATGATCCTGTGGCCAAGAAGTGCAGTACATTGAGGACCTTCTCCAGGGGGCTGAGTACTTGGGAGCACAGGGTGGGTGATGTGAGGTCATCCTCCCACTCACTGACCAGGTCCAGTATTATGTGTGGGGGAAACCTGTACCTCCCATACACCTGGTCATCAGGCATCCCAAAAAGGCTGGTTCTGGGAGTGAAAATTCGGGCCCTCACTATCCTCCTCCTCCTCCTTTGGTAACCCACGGCCACTGCTGCTAGGAATGGTATATTCATCCTGGCTATGAGCTTGTTTGTTGTTTGCGCGCACTTTTATGCTGCGCGGGTCGACGTACGCCTGCTTCATGCTGGCGTACGTGTCTCAGGATTGGACCATTTATTTTTCGGCACGTCGTAGGCGAAGGTGTGAATCTTCCCGCCCACCCCAGGAATACACGTAGCACGCACTCCCAGGCCCAGTCGCGGGTAAATATTCCCGCCCACCCCTGGAATACATGTACCCCACTCTCACAGGCCCAGTCGCGTGTGGAAGTTCAACCGCACCCCGTAGTACACGTACCCAGGCCAATCGCGTGTGGAAGTTCACGCGCACCCCGAAGTACACGCACCCAGGCCAATTGCGTGTGGGACTTCCCGCGCACCCCGAAGTACACGTACCCAGGCTAATCGCGAGTGGAACTTCCCGCGCACTCTGAATACACGTACCCAGGCCAATCGCGTGTGGAACTTTCCGCGCACCCCAAAGTACACGTACCCAGGCAAATCGCACGGCTGGGGGGGTGGGGGTGCAGGGGGACATGAGTGGGGGCCTGGTGGAGGCTGCCCCTGCACTGCTGGGGGGTGGGGGTAATAGGGGACATGAGTGGGGGCCTGGTGGAGGCTGCCCCTGCACTGCTGGTGGGTGGGGGTAATAGGGGACATGAGTGGGGGCCTGGTGGAGGCTGCCCCTGCACTACTGGGGGGTGGGGGTAATAGGGGACATGAGTGGGGGCCTGGTGGAGGCTGCCCCTAGTGGCTGGGGGTGGGGGTGATGGGAGACATGAGTGGGGGCCTGGTGGAGGCTGCCCCTGGTGGCTGGGGGTTGGGGGTGTTGGTAGACATGAGTGGGGGGCTGGTGGAGGCTGCCCCTGCACCGCTGGGGGGTGGGGGTAATAGCGGACATGAGTGGGGGCCTGGTTTAGGCTGCCCCTGGTGGCTGGGGGGGTGGGGGTGATGGGAGACATGAGTGGGGGCCTGGTGGAGGCTGCCCCTGCACTGCTGGGGGGTGGGGGTAATAGGGGACATGAGTGGGGGCCTGGTGGAGGCTGCCCCTGGTGGCTGGGGGGTGGGGGTGCAGGGAGACATGAGTGGGGGCCTGGTGGAGGCTGCCCCTGCACTGCTGGGGGGTGGGGGTGCAGGGAGACATGAGTGGTGGCCTGGTGGAGGCTGCCCCTGGTTGCTGGGGGGTGGTGGTAGACATGAGTGGGGGCCTGGTGGAGGCTGCCCCTGCACTGCTGGGGGGTGGGGGTGGTGGTAGACATGGGTGGGGGCCTGGTGGAGGCTGCCCCTGGTGGCTGGGGGGTGGGGGTGGTGGGAGACATGGTGGGGGCCTGGTGGAGGCTGCCCCTGGTGGCAGGAGGGTGGGGGTGCAGGGAGACATGGGTGGGGGCCTGGTGGAGGCTGCCCCTGGTGGCTGGGGGGTGGGGGTGCAGGGAGACATGAGTGGGGGCCTGGTGGAGGCTGCCCCTGCACTGCTGGGGGGTGGGGTGGTGGTAGACATGAGTGGGGGCCTGGTGGAGGCTGCCCCTGCACTGCTGGGGGGTGGGGGTAATAGGGGACATGAGTGGGGGCCTGGTGGAGGCTGCCCCTGGTGACTGGGGGGGTGGGGGTGATGGGAGACATGAGTGGGGGCCTGGTGGAGGCTGCCCCTGCACTGCTGGGGGGTGGGGGTGCATGGGGACATGAGTGGGGGCCTGGTGGGGGCTGCCCCTGCACTGCTGGGGGGTGGGGGTAATAGGGGACATGTGTGGGGGCCTGGTGGAGGCTGCCCCTGCACTGCTGGGGGATGGGGGTGGTGGGAGACATGAGTGGGGGCCTGGTGGAAGCTGCCCCTGGTGGCTGGGGGGTGGGGGTGGTGGGAGACATGAGTGGGGCCTGGTGGAGGCTGCCCCTGGTGGCTGGGGGTGGGGGTGGTGGTAGACATGAGTGGGGGCCTGGTGGAGGCTGCCCCTGGTGGCTGGGGGGTGGGGGTGGTGGTAGACATGAGTGGGGGCCTGGTGGAGGCTGCCCCTGCACTGCTGGGGGGTGGGGGTAATAGGGGACATGAGTGGGGGCCTGGTGGAGGCTGCCCCTGGTGACTGGGGGGGTGGGGGTGATGGGAGACATGAGTGGGGGCCTGGTGGAGGCTGCCCCTGCACTGCTGGTGGGTGGGAGTGCATGGGGACATGAGTGGGGGCCTGGTGGGGGCTGCCCCTGCACTGCTGGGGGGTGGGGGTAATAGGGGACATGAGTGGGGGCCTGGTGGAGGCTGCCCCTGCACTGCTGGGGGATGGGGGTGGTGGGAGACATGAGTGGGGGCCTGGTGGAGGCTGCCCCTGGTGGCTGGGGGGTGGGGGTGGTGGGAGACATGGGTGGGGGCCTGGTGGAAGCTGCCCCTGGTGGCTGGGGGGTGGGGGTGGTGGGAGACATGAGTGGGGCCTGGTGGAGGCTGCCCCTGGTGGCTGGGGGTTGGTGTGGTGGTAGACATGAGTGGGGGCCTGGTGGAGGCTGCCCCTGCACTGCTGGGGGGTGGGGGTGCAGGGAGACATGAGTGGGGGGCTGGTGGAGGCTGCCCCTGGTGGTTGGGGGGTGGGGGTGATGGGAGACATGAGTGGGGGCCTGGTGGAGGCTGCCCCTGCACTGCTGGGGGATGGGGGTGGTGGGAGACATGAGTGGGTCCTGGTGGAGGCTGCCCCTGGTGGCTGGGGGGTGGGGTGGTGGGAGACATGGGTGGGGGCCTGGCGGAGGCTGCCGCTGGTGGCTGGGGGCTGGGGGTTGGGGGTGGTGGGAGACATGAGTGGGGGCCTGGTGGAGGCTGCCCCTGGTGGCTGGGGGGTGGGGGTGGTGGGAGGCATGAGTGGGGGCCTGGTGGAGGCTGCCCCTGGTGGCAGGAGGGTGGGGGTGCAGGGAGACATGGGTGGGGGCCTGGTGGAGGCTGCCCCTGGTGGCTGGGGGGTGGGGTTGCAGGGAGACATGAGTGGGGGCCTGGTGGAGGCTGCCCCTGCACTGCTGGGGGGTGGGGGTGGTGGTAGACATGAGTGGGGGCCTGGTGGAGGCTGCCCCTGGTTGCTGGGGGGTGGTGGTAGACATGAGTGGGGGCCTGGTGGAGGCTGCCCCTGCACTGCTGGGGGGTGGGGGTGGTGGTAGACATGGGTGGGGGCCTGGTGGAGGCTGCCCCTGGTGGCTGGGGGGTGGGGGTGGTGGGAGACATGGTGGGGGCCTGGTGGAGGCTGCCCCTGGTGGCAGGAGGGTGGGGGTGCAGGGAGACATGGGTGGGGGCCTGGTGGAGGCTGCCCCTGGTGGCTGGGGGGTGGGGGTGCAGGGAGACATGAGTGGGGGCCTGGTGGAGGCTGCCCCTGCACTGCTGGGGGGTGGGGGTGGTGGTAGACATGAGTGGGGGCCTGGTGGAGGCTGCCCCTGCAATGCTGGGAGGTGGGGGTAATAGGGGACATGAGTGGGGGCCTGGTGGAGGCTGCCCCTGGTGACTGGGGGGGTGGGGGTGATGGGAGACATGAGTGGGGGCCTGGTGGAGGCTGCCCCTGCACTGCTGGGGGGTGGGGGTGCATGGGGACATGAGTGGGGGCCTGGTGGGGGCTGCCCCTGCACTGCTGGGGGGTGGGGGTAATAGGGGGCATGAGTGGAGGCCTGGTGGAGGCTGCCCCTGCACTGCTGGGGGATGGGGGTGGTGGGAGACATGGTTGGGGGCCTGGTGGAGGCTGCCCCTGGTGGCTGGGGGGTGGGGGTGGTGGGAGACATGGGTGGGGGCCTGGTGGAAGCTGCCCCTGGTGGCTGGGGGGTGGGGGTGGTGGGAGACATGAGTGGGGCCTGGTGGAGGCTGCCCCTGGTGGCTGGGGGTTGGGGTGGTGGTAGACATGAGTGGGGGCCTGGTGGAGGCTGCCCCTGCACTGCTGGGGGGTGGGGGTGCAGGGAGACATGAGTGGGGGCCTGGTGGAGGCTGCCCCTGGTGGTTGGGGGGTGGGGGTGATGGGAGACATGAGTGGGGGCCTGGTGGAGGCTGCCCCTGCACTGCTGGGGGACGGGGTTGGTGGGAGACATGAGTGGGGGCCTGGTGGAGGCTGCCCCTGGTGGCTGGGGGGTGGGGGTGGTGGGAGACATGGGTGGGGGCCTGGTGGAGGCTGCCCCTGGTGGCTGGGGGGTAGGGGTGGTGGGAGACATGAGTGGGGCCTGGTGGAGGCTGCCCCTGGTGGCTGGGGGTGGGGGTGGTGGTAGACATGAGTGGGGGCCTGGTGGAGGCTGCCCCTGGTGGCTGGGGGGTGGGGGTGGTGGTAGACATGAGTGGGGGCCTGGTGGAGGCTGCCCCTGCACTGCTGGGGGGTGGGGGTAATAGGGGACATGAGTGGGGGCCTGGTGGAGGCTGCCCCTGGTGACTGGGGGGGTGGGGGTGATGGGAGACATGAGTGGGGGCCTGGTGGAGGCTGCCCCTGCACTGCTGGTGGGTGGGGGTGCATGGGGACATGAGTGGGGGCCTGGTGGGGGCTGCCCCTGCACTGCTGGGGGGTGGGGGTAATAGGGGACATGAGTGGGGGCCTGGTGGAGGCTGCCCCTGCACTGCTGGGGGATGGGGGTGGTGGGAGACATGAGTGGGGGCCTGGTGGAGGCTGCCCCTGGTGGCTGGGGGGTGGGGGTGGTGGGAGACATGGGTGGGGGCCTGGTGGAAGCTGCCCCTGGTGGCTGGGGGGTGGGGGTGGTGGGAGACATGAGTGGGGCCTGGTGGAGGCTGCCCCTGGTGGCTGGGGGTTGGGGTGGTGGTAGACATGAGTGGGGGCCTGGTGGAGGCTGCCCCTGCACTGCTGGGGGGTGGGGGTGCAGGGAGACATGAGTGGGGGCCTGGTGGAGGCTGCCCCTGGTGGTTGGGGGGTGGGGGTGATGGGAGACATGAGTGGGGGTCTGGTGGAGGCTGCCCCTGCATTGCTGGGGGACGGGGGTGGTGGGAGACATGAGTGGGGGCCTGGTGGAGGCTGCCCCTGGTGGCTGGGGGGTGGGGGTGGTGGGAGACATGGGTGGGGGCCTGGTGGAGGCTGCCCCTGGTGGCTGGGGGTTGGGGGTGGTGGGAGACATGAGTGGGGGCCTGGTGGAGGCTGCCCCTGGTGGCTGGGGGGTGGGGGTGGTGGGAGGCATGAGTGGGGGCCTGGTGGAGGCTGCCCCTGGTGGCTGGGGGGTGGGGGTGGTGGGAGACATGAGTGGGGGCCTGGTGGAGGCTGCCTCTGCACTGCTGGGGGGTGGGGGTGGTGGTAGACATGGGTGGGGGCCTGGTGGAGGCTGCCCCTGCATGCTGGGGGGTGGGGGTGCAGGGAGACATGAGTGGGGGCCTGGTGGAGGCTGCCCCTGGTGGCTGGGGGGCGGGGGTCGTGGGAGACATGAGTTGGACATGAGTGGGGGCCTGGTGGAGGCTGCCCCTGCACTGCTGGGGGGTGGGGGTAATAGGGGACATGAGTGGGGGCCTGGTGGAGGCTGCCCCTGGTGGCTGTGGGGTGGGGGTGATGGGAGACATGAGTGGGGGCCTGGTGGAGGCTGCCCCTGCACTGCTGGGGGGTGGGGGTGGCGGTAGACATGGGTGGCGGCCTGGTGGAGGCTGCCCCTGCACTGCTGGGGGGTGGGGGTGGTGGGAGACATGAGTGGGGGCCTGGTGGAGGCTGCCCCTGCACTGCTTGGGGGTGGGGGTAATAGGAGACATGAGTGGGGGCCTGGTGGAGGCTGCCCCTGGTGGCTGGGGGTTGGGGGTGGTGGTAGACATGAGTGGGGGCCTGGTGGAGGCTGCCCCTGCACCGCTGGGGGGTGGGGGTAATAGCGGACATGAGTGGGGGCCTGGTTTAGGCTGCCCCTGGTGGCTGGGGGGGTGGGGCTGATGGGAGACATGAGTGGGGGCCTGGTGGAGGCTGCCCCTGCACTGCTGGGGGGTGGGGGTAATAGGGGACATGAGTGGGGGCCTGGTGGAGGCTGCCCCTGGTGGCTGGGGGGTGGGGGTGATGGGAGACATGAGTGGGGGCCTGGTGGAGGCTGCCCCTGCACTGCTGGGGGGTGGGGGTGCAGGGAGACATGAGTGGGGGCCTGGTGGAGGCTGCCCTTGGTTGCTGGGGGGTGGTGGTAGACATGAGTGGGGGCCTGGCGGAGGCTGCCCCTGCACTGCTGGGGGGTGGGGGTGGTGGTAGACATGGGTGGGGGCCTGGTGGAGGCTGGCCCTGGTGGCTGGGGGGTGGGGGTGGTGGGAGACATGGTGGGGGCCTGGTGGAGGCTGCCCCTGGTGGCAGGAGGGTGGGGGTGCAGGGAGACATGGGTGGGGGCCTGGTGGAGGCTGCCCCTGGTGGCTGGGGGGTGGGGGTGCAGGGAGATATGAGTGGGGGCCTGGTGGAGGCTGCCCCTGCACTGCTGGGGGGTGGGGGTGGTGGTAGACATGAGTGGGGGCCTGGTGGAGGCTGCCCCTGCACTGCTGGGGGGTGGGGGTAATAGGGGACATGAGTGGGGGCCTGGTGGAGGCTGCCCCTGGTGACTGGGGGGGTGGGGGTGATGAGAGACATGAGTGGGGGCCTGGTGGAGGCTGCCCCTGCACTGCTGGGCGGTAGGGGTGCATGGGGACATGAGTGGGGGCCTGGTGGGGGCTGCCCCTGCACTGCTGGGGGGTGGGGGTAATAGGGGACATGAGTGGGGGCCTGGTGGAGGCTGCCCCTGCACTGCTGGGGGATGGGGGTGGTGGGAGACATGAGTGGGGGCCTGGTGGAGGCTGCCCCTGGTGGCTGGGGGGTGGTGGTGGTGGGAGACATGGGTGGGGGCCTGGTGGAAGCTGCCCCTGGTGGCTGGGGGGGTGGGGGTGGTGGGAGACATGAGTGGGGCCTGGTGGAGGCTGCCCCTGGTGGCTGGGGGTGGGGGTGGTGGTAGACATGAGTGGGGGCCTGGTGGAGGCTGCCCCTGGTGGCTGGGGGTGGGGGTGGTGGTAGACATGAGTGGGGGCCTGGTGGAGGCTGCCCCTGCACTGCTGGGGGGTGGGGGTAATAGGGGACATGAGTGGGGGCCTGGTGGAGGCTGCCCCTGGTGACTGGGGGTGTGGGGGTGATGGGAGACATGAGTGGGGGCCTGGTGGAGGCTGCCCCTGCACTGCTGGTGGGTGGGGGTGCATGGGGACATGAGTGGGGGCCTGGTGGGGGCTGCCCCTGCACTGCTGGGGGGTGGGGGTAATAGGGGACATGAGTGGGGGCCTGGTGGAGGCTGCCCCTGCACTGCTGGGGGATGGGGGTGGTGGGAGACATGAGTGGGGGCCTGGTGGAGGCTGCCCCTGGTGGCTGGGGGGTGGGGGTGGTGGGAGACATGGGTGGGGGCCTGGTGGAAGCTGCCCCTGGTGGCTGGGGGGTGGGGGTGGTGGGAGACATGAGTGGGGCCTGGTGGAGGCTGCCCCTGGTGGCTGGGGGTTGGGGTGGTGGTAGACATGAGTGGGGGCCTGGTGGAGGCTGCCCCTGCACTGCTGGGGGGTGGGGGTGCAGGGAGACATGAGTGGGGGCCTGGTGGAGGCTGCCCCTGGTGGTTGGGGGTGGGGGTGATGGGAGACATGAGTGGGGGCCTGGTGGAGGCTGCCCCTGCACTGCTGGGGGATGGGGGTGGTGGGAGAGATGAGTGGGGGCCTGGTGGAGGCTGCCCCTGGTGGCTGGGGGGTGGGGGTGGTGGGAGACATGGGTGGGGGCCTGGTGGAGGCTGCCCCTGGTGGCTGGGGGTTGGGGGTGGTGGGAGACATGAGTGGGGGCCTGGTGGAGGCTGCCCCTGGTGGCTGGGGGGTGGGGGTGGTGGGAGACATGAGTGGGGGCCTGGTGGAGGCTGCCCCTGGTGGCTGGGGGGTGGGGGTGGTGGGAGACATGAGTGGGGGCCTGGTGGAGGCTGCCCCTGCACTGCTGGGGGTGGGGGTGGTGGTAGACATGGGTGGGGGCCTGGTGGAGGCTGCCCCTGCATGCTGGAGGGTGGGGGTGCAGGGAGACATGAGTGGGGGCCTGGTGGAGGCTGCCCTGGTGTCTGGGGGGTGGGGGTGGTGGGAGACATGAGTGGGGGCCTGGTGGAGGCTGCCCCTGCACTGCTGGGGGTGGGGGTGGTGGTAGACATGGGTGGGGGCCTGGTGGAGGCTGCCCCTGCATGCTGGAGGGTGGGGGTGCAGGGAGACATGAGTGGGGGCCTGGTGGAGGCTGCCCCTGGTGGCTGGGGGGCGGGGGCCGTGGGAGACATGAGTTGGACATGAGTGGGGGCCTGGTGGAGGCTGCCCCTGCACTGCTGGGGGGTGGGGGTAATAGGGGACATGAGAGGGGGCCTGGTGGAGGCTGCCCCTGGTGGCTGTGGGGTGGGGGTGATGGGAGACATGAGTGGGGGCCTGGTGGAGGCTGCCCCTGCACTGCTGGGTGGTGGGGGTGGCGGTAGACATGGGTGGGGGCCTGGTGGAGGCTGCCCCTGCACTGCTGGGGGGTGGGGGTGGTGGGAGACATGAGTGGGGGCCTGGTGGAGGCTGCCCCTGCACTGCTTGGGGGTGGGGGTAATAGGAGACATGAGTGGGGGCCTGGTGGAGGCTGCCCCTGGTGGCTGGGGGAGGGGGTGATGAGAGACATGAGTGGGAGCCTGGTGGAGGCTGCCCCTGCACTGCTGGGGGGTGGGGGTGCATGGGGACATGTGTGGGGGCTGGTGGAGGCTGCCCCTTCACTGCTGGGGGGTGGGGGTAATAGGGGACATGAGTGGGGGCCTGGTGGAGGCTGCCCCTGCACTGCTGGGGGTGGGGGTGGTGGGAGACATGAGTGGGGGCCTGGTGGAGGCTGCCCCTGGTGGCTGGAGGGTGGGGGTGGTGGGAGACATGGGTGGGGGCCTGGTGGAGGCTGCCCCTGGTGTATGGGGGGTGGGGGTGGTGGGAGACATGAGTGGGGGCCTGGTGGAGGCTGCCCCTGGTGGCTGGGGGGTGGGGGTGGTGGTAGACATGAGTGGGGGCCTGGTGGAGGCTGCCCCTGCAGTGCTGGGGGTGGGGGTGCAGGGAGACATGAGTGGGGGCCTGGTGGAGGCTGCCCCTGGTGGCTGGGGGGTGGGGGTGATGGGAGACATGAGTGGGGGCCTGGTGGAGGCTGCCCCTGCACTGCTGGGGGGTGGGGGTGGTGGGAGACATGAGTGGGGCCCTGGTGGAGGCTGCCCCTGGTGGCTGGGGGTGGGGGTGGTGGGAGACATGGGTGGGGGCCTGGTGGAGGCTGCCCCTGGTGGCTGGGGGGTGGGGGTGGTGGGACACATGAGTGGGTCCTGGTGGAGGCTGCCCCTGGTGGCTGGGGTGTGGGGGTGGTGGGAGACATGAGTGGGGGCCTGGTGGAGGCTGCCCCTGCACTGCTGGGGGGTGGGGGTGGTGGTAGACATGGGTGGGGGCCTGGTGGAGGCTGCCCCTGCACTGCTGGGGGGGGTGCAGGGAGACATGAGTGGGGGCCTGGTGGAGGCTGCCCCTGGTGGCTGGGGGGTGGGGGTGGTGGGAGACATGTGTTGGTGATCAGTAGTGCAAGGTGACATGTGGGTTGGCTGGTGAGCATGGCCATGGTGGATGGGTTGCCTGTGGGACATGAGCAGGGTTGCAGGGTAGTACCCTGTGGTGTGGGCTGCCTGCAGGGGCCGTGGAGGGTGTAGAGGGAACACCTGGGAGGACCCACATGGCCAAATCACGTGTAGCATTCCCCGGCACCACTGAAATACACGTACCCTGCAGAAATCGCGTGTGAATCTTCCGCGCACCTCGGAATACTCGTACCCAGGTCAATCGCGTGTGGAACTTCCCACGCACCCCGAAGTACACGTACCCAGGCCAATCGCGTGTGGAACTTCCCACGCACCCCCACCTACCCAGGCCAATCGCGTGTGGAACTTCCCGCGTACCCCGTAGTACACGTACCCAGGCCAATCGCATGTGGAACTTCCCGCGCACCCCCACCTACCCAGGCCAATCGCGTGTGGAACTTCCCGCGCACCCCGTAGTACACGTACCCAGGCTAATCGCGTGTGGAACTTCCCGCGCACCGCGAAGTACATGTACCCAAGCTAATCGAGTGTGGAACTTCCCGCGCACCCAGGAACACGCGCACACGCTATTTTTCACACAGCGGGTGTCCGTGTTTGTCGGTGCCCCTTTGCACCTCATTTGTCCTAGAGGGCCACTGTATGGCCCATTCATCATGGCTGTATATGGGTGCTTTTTGTTAGCGCACATTTTGGCGCACATTTTTTTCAGTCGCAGGGGCGCTAGCGCCTGCTTTCTTGTGGCGTACTTGTTTGGCCCTGTGCGCGTCTTTGACCGTGCGCTGGTTTGCCCTATTTGATTCCATGAATACGGGTTGTAGGCGAGCGTGTGGGCGTTCCGCGCACTTGCCTCCTGTACTTCCCCCGTGACGCCCATATTTTCACGTGTTGTTCCCCATTCCGAGTGTTACGCCCCGTGTTCCGCCTACTTTTGTGATGTGTGCCGCGCTATGTGCGATTTCGCAGTGACCGTGGCGCACGCTGTTGGATGACCTGTGCGCCGGCGTGCACGGCGCACATTTTTTGCGCACATCCAATGTTTTTCTCGCGCACGGACTTCCATGAATCGCACTGCGATTTTCGCACTTTTCCTGCGATTCGCACGTTTTGGCACCTCTGCGCGGGAATTTTCGGCGCACATTAATTCCATGAATCGACCCCTTTATTTCTCAGGCAACCCCTGATTCTTTCAGTGCATCTCCTCTGGGATACCCTGACACACAGAAGCATTTTCTAAAAATCTTTGAATCATTACTTTGTTCCATCCAGTTATTTTATTTTGGCATATATGTGAAGATCGTGTGCTTGCCATCTGTCAGCACTCTGTTACCGCCTCTCAATAACTAGTAGACGAGGAGGCCCAGGTTGTAGCCATGAAGCTGTCCCTGCGGAGCATCACAGTTAATTTGGATAGGAGGCAACTTCATGTCAATATGGAAGGAGGCTTTGGCTGAAAGCACGTTTAGCGGAATGGACTCTGAAGGCTGTAACAGTCTTAACATCAATTGGGCACACCATGGAAGGATGACAGTCCAAAGAACATGATATGAACAATAAAATGATCAAAGGAGGTGACCCATCATTTCACCAATCTGAGTATGGAGGCCAACCCCAAGCCCCCTTCGAATCCTTTCTGTAAAATATAAATGATTTGAATCAAAGGGCATGATCCTTTTCCTCATACCCATACCTGTGTCTAACTCAAGCCCAGAGATGATCATAGGACCTGACTGCTGGATGGGGAGAGCTAAGCCACAAGACATTACAAGGAGCAGGTGGCTTAGCTTTTGAAACACAAGGCTAACAAGGCCAAAACACCGATTATATGAAGAAGGGACAACTGTCACTTTGCAGGCCATGTAAGTCAGCATATCGACACGACTGTGGATGTGTGATGCGTAAATACGTCCTTCCAGTCATCTCAATAACAAGGCATCATGTACCCAAACTCCTTTCTCCATTATCCTGGATCACAGGGCAGGGAGGACATCCTACTTCTGGTTCTGGGAGGAAAAGAGCTCGAGGCCCACAACTCCTACTTGGGAACAAATCTCCTGATGCCAAGCATTATCCACTGACGAAAGGGAAATGCGAATCCTCTGCATGCATGTGGTGACCCCCTTAGCCGTGCCCCTCATCTATGCAGACCGTTCCGCATTGATGGAGAGACCAGCACTGTGTGCTCCAGCAACCAGTAGCACTCATTCCAGAAACTCCAGCACACTCCCCAGACTGACAATGTTAAAAGGGAATCTAAACCAACTGTTTAGGACCATTCCATGGACCTGCTTCCTAGAATGCCGAGGCTGTGACCCAACAAGCATTGCACCCTGGTCAGATGTCCATGCGTGAGCAGCCGCAGCATCTATTCAGCAAATGCTAGATAACAGCATGCACGTCATGTGCAAAAGGTACATAGAAATGACCATGCCCAAAGGGCCGTGGTGGCAATCTGCTGTAATACGGCGTGCATTCTTATTCAGCTTTTGATGTTGCTTAATTTTCACACTTGTACATTGCATGGCAGTTCCTGCCAAGAGAAAACCAAACAATGATAGATTGGTAATGCTTGGGCTAGGCTTCATGAGGGCGTCGTCATCCCTATGACGTCATCAGAGTGGGCCGGGGTTGAATGACTTAAGACAGTGAATTCACGACCCAAGTCTGTGCACACGTCACCTTGAGCGAGTACCGATGAGAAAACCAATAATCCATTATTAATAGGGCTTTTTTGTCTGGAAAAAGTTTCCTGACACATTCAGTGTTGCATAATAACCATAAAGATTGTGTTGGTTTGTCTGGTGCAATTTATATAACGCGGCCTGGGCTATTCTAACTTTATGCAAATTTCAATGTTTCCATGTATTTCTGTATTTTTTAAAAAAAATTGTTTATGGTTAAATAAAATTCAACCTTTTACAATATAAAAACAAAAACGTAAAGATAATAACGGCTATCTCATAAGATCCATGTATTCGATTTGAACATGGATATTATTCTCAAAGTATCTCAACATATTGGAATGACCAATTAAGAGGTGCAAAGCGCCGTCCCATAGGAACGGATGGAACGTGCTTGATACTAGGGAGGGACTCACAGGGAAAAAATAAAGAACTCTGTACTTGTCATGCTCTTGGGTTGGTTTCATCAATTTTCTTATTGGGGTCTTATCACATTGACCCCTTTCTACTTTTTCAGTGCCTTCTCCCCATGCTCTTAAAGGATGCCCCTGATATACTTTCACAGTTTCACACAGTGTGTGAAATGAAATGTACTGTACTGTAATCGGAACGAAGAAAAACATTAAGGGCCTGATTCATGAAACATTTAGCTCGTATGCAAAGTGACTTTGTACTGCCAACAAACCCTGATTCACAGAGCGGTGCAAAATGCATTTTTGCAGTACGTACAAAGTGACTTTGCACTGCCGACAACCCCTGATGCACAGAGTGGTGCAAAGTGTATTTTAAGACTTTGCACCACTCTGTCAATCAGGGAATTTGTTGGCAGTGCAAAGTCACTTTGCACCAGCGCAAAGTCACTTTCCACCACGCTAAAAATTCCAATGAATCAGGCCCTAAGACTGAACAAAACAATACAAGTCCACGGCACACGTTTTATTTGAGGATGTCATGGCCAAGGCACGCGGCCATGCTGCCCGTGCGCCTGACCAGTAGTATGGCAGTGACAGAATAATAGAATCCAGGTGCGTGTTCTGAAAGCTGCGTTTGCAATCGTATTTTAAATGCCCTGCAGCCATTGTCTCAACTCACATCCCAATGCCAAGTTCTCAAGCTTGGCCAAGCAGCTGTCATGAATAATAAGGCCGGGACAGCAGATCAGAAGCTGGAAGCACTGGTGAGGGGCGCAGACAATACCTCACCAGCCCCTCTTAGAATAGCTGCCGAAGCGTTGAAGCCAGCTAATCCCTTAACAAAACGTGACATTCCATAAAAAGGGCAAGTTCCTCCGCACACACGTGCAGCCATTGGAATGAAAATGACAGCCAGTGAAATTATACATGGTTTTGCACAATGATGCCCGTTGCATCATTCGACTTCTGAATGCAGCTTTCGTGAGTCCTAATCTGGTCTTCATTTTACCAGTGAGAAGTGTTTACTATGGGTTTTCTATAAGGTGTGCGTATCATAGGGTGGCGATTTGCCACCCTACAGTTAAGATAAAACCAGTTTGCATTGATGTTTCCGCAAAATTGTATTGCTGTCAACCTTTGACGAACAGGAAAGATCTGGCTAAAATTTTCCAAAAATAAATGTCTTGCGCAAGACCCTCCAAACTGTAAATCTTGGGGCAATTTTGTCAAACGTTTCAAAAGTTGGTGCTTTCGATCTACTCACAGTCATTCTTCCACAGAGAGAAAAAAGGTGATTCCATTGAATTTCGACCAAGTAAGGAACATGTTGGGCACAAAGCACTGCAGATATTACTTTTTTTGGTTTGGTGTAAATCCACCCAGTTGTTTTAAAAAATATTCGATGGAGAAGGGGCTGTCCCCATGTTACACATACATTAAAAATATCTTTAATGGTGCATCACAGCACTGAGGCTTTTCAGAAATGAAAAGCAGATATTCTTTTGCTTGTTGCCCCATATAATCCTGCTGAAAGCGAAAAAGAAAAATGCTAATAACGATATTTGGAGGAGGAAGTGTGGATTCACATCTGGGTAGGAGAGTTTGGAGTGGGTGAAAGAGGATCAAATGATTAATTGGACACTTTGAAGAGGAATGGATCTGTCAGCACTCTGTTACCGCCTCTCAATAACTAGTAGACGAGGAGGCCCAGGTTGTAGCCATGAAGCTGTCCCTGCGGAGCATCACAGTTAATTTGGATAGGAGGCAACTTCATGTCAATATGGAAGGAGGCTTTGGCTGAAAGCACGTTTAGCGGAATGGACTCTGAAGGCTGTAACAGTCTTAACATCAATTGGGCACACCATGGAAGGATGACAGTCCAAAGAACATGATATGAACAATAAAATGATCAAAGGAGGTGACCCATCATTTTATCAATCTGAGTATGGAGACCAACCCCAA
Source organism: Ambystoma mexicanum (assembly GCF_040938575.1). Classification (NCBI taxonomy): domain Eukaryota; kingdom Metazoa; phylum Chordata; class Amphibia; order Caudata; family Ambystomatidae; genus Ambystoma; species Ambystoma mexicanum. The sequence continues at coordinate 423,317,558 of NC_090935.1, forward strand.
GCCCCCTTCGAATCCTTTCTGTAAAATATAAATGATTTGAATCAAAGGGCATGATCCTTTTCCTCATACCCATACCTGTGTCTAACTCAAGCCCAGAGATGATCATAGGACCTGACTACTGGATGGGGAGAGCTAAGCCACAAGACATTACAAGGAGCAGGTGGCTTAGCTTTTGAAACACAAGGCTAACAAGGCCAAAACACCGATTATATGAAGAAGGGACAACTGTCACTTTGCAGGCCATGTAAGTCAGCATATCGACACGACTGTGGATGCGTGATGCGTAAATACGTCCTTCCAGTCATCTCAATAACAAGGCATCATGTACCCAAACTCCTTTCTCCATTATCCTGGATCACAGGGCAGGGAGGACATCCTACTTCTGGTTCTGGGAGGAAAAGAGCTCGAGGCCCACAACTCCTACTTGGGAACAAATCTCCCGATGCCAAGCATTATCCACTGACGAAAGGGGAATGCGAATCCTCTGCATGCATGTGGTGACCCCCTTAGCCATGCCCCTCATCTATGCAGACCATTCCGCATTGATGGCGAGACCAGCACTGTGTGCTCCAGCAACCAGTAGCACTCATTCCAGAAACTCCAGCACACTCCCCAGACTGACAATGTTAAAAGGGAATCTAAACCAACTGTTTAGGACCATTCCATGGACCTGCTTCCTAGAATGCCGAGGCTGTGACCCAACAAGCATTGCACCCTGGTCAGATGTCCATGCGTGAGCAGCCGCAGCATCTATTCAGCAAATGCTAGATAACAGCATGCACGTCGTGCATTCTTATTCAGCTTTTGATGTTGCTTAATTTTCACACTTGTACATTGCATGGCAGTTCCTGCCAAGAGAAAACCAAACAATGATAGATTGGTAATGCTTGGGCTAGGCTTCATGAGGGCGTCGTCATCCCTATGACGTCATCAGAGTGGGCCGGGGTTGAATGACTTAAGACAGTGAATTCACGACCCAAGTCTGTGCACACGTCACCTTGAGCGAGTACCGATGAGAAAACCAATAATCCATTATTAATAGGGCTTTTTTGTCTGGAAATTCACATTCAGTGTTGCATAATAACAATAAAGATTGTGTTGGTTTGTCTGCCTAGTGCAATTTATATAACGCGGCCTGGGCTATTCTAACTTTATGCAAATTTCAATGTTTCCATGTATTTCTGTATTTTTTAAAAAAAATTGTTTATGGTTAAATAAAATTCAACCTTTTACAATATAAAAACAAAAACGTAAAGATAATAACGGCTATCTCATAAGATCCATGTATTCGTTTTGAACATGGATATTATTCTCAAAGTATCTCAACATATTGGAATGACCAATTAAGAGGTGCAAAGCGCCGTCCCATAGGAACGGATGGAACGTGCTTGATACTAGGGAGGGACTCACAGGGAAAACATAAAGAACTCTGTACTTGTCATGCTCTTGGGTTGGTTTCATCAATTTTCTTATTGGGGTCTTATCACATTGACCCCTTTCTACTTTTTCAGTGCCTTCTCCCCATGCTCTTAAAGGATGCCCCTGATATACTTTCACAGTTTCACACAGTGTGTGAAATTAAATGTACTGTACTGTAATCGGAACGAAGAAAAACATTAAGGGCCTGATTCATGAAACATTTAGCTCGTATGCAAAGTGACTTTGTACTGCCAACAAACCCTGATTCACAGAGCGGTGCAAAATGCATTTTTGCAGTACGTACAAAGTGACTTTGCACTGCCAACAAACCCTGATTCACAGAGCGGTACAAAGTGCATTTTTGCACTACAAAGTGACTTTGCACTGACTTTACAAAAATGCTAATAACGATATTTGGAGGAGGAAGTGTGGATTCACATCTGGGTAGGAGAGTTTGGAGTGGGTGAAAGAGGACCAAATGATTAATTGGACACTTTGAAGAGGAATGGATCTGTCAGCACTCTGTTACCAACACTTTGAAGAGGAATGGATAGCCTGTTTTGAGTCAGATCACTTTCATCTCGCCATGGGAAAATCACAAGCTGTGATCAGAAATAAAAGTGTGTCACTGGAAAGTAATGGACAATAGGAGAGGGTCAGGAGGCTTTACACATTGAGAGAAAGGTGGGGGAAGGGGACCTAAAAAGGAGAGGGGGTGCACATGAAGAGTGGCTTCTGGAATGGATATAATGTTACATTTTTGATCGTTGCTGCATTACTGTGGTAATGGGGAAACATTGAGTATCTGTGGGGACAGTTCTGGTGTCAATTCAAGGTGACGCTTTTAGCCTAATTGTTGAAACATGGACAGTGGCCACATCTGAAAGCCATGGCAGATAGGAATTGGTTATTTTATTTACTAGTGAGGGGGATATGGGCCACAGCCCCTTGAATTCCTTGTCATTGGGGCGTGTTTAGAATACACAAGTAAAGTTACAGTGGGTTGTCAGACCTAATAAGGAAGAAAAAAGTTGCAGGTTTTCTGCATCCTTGGGATCCTTTGGATCTGACTATTTCCGGTGGAAAAATGCTATGCATACAATAGAAATGCCCTGTAAAACAAGAACAGTTTGTTACAGCAAAAAGACTTTGAAGCCGATTCATGGAATAATTAGCGCGGCGCAAGTGTGCAAAAACGTGCGATTCGCAGTGGAATAGCGAAAATCGCAGTGCAATTGCGAAAATCGCACGAAAAGCAGCGCACGCCGATTCATGGAAGGCCGTGCGCGAGAAAACCAGCGGATGTGCGATAAAAAAGTGCGCGGCGCACGTTGGCGCACAGGCCATCTAACAGAGTGCGCCAGGTCACAGCGAAAATCGCACAGGCCACAGCGAAATTCGCACATAGCGCGGCGCACGCAACAAAAGTAGGCGGAACACGGGCGTAACACTCGGAATGGGGAACAACTTGCCAAAACGTGGGCGTCACGGGGGAAGTACAGGGCACAAGTGCGCGGAACGCCCACACGCTCGCCTACAACACGTATTCATGGAATAGAATAGGGGAAAAAAGCGCACGCTCAAACCAGCGCACAGGCACAAACACGACCGCCACAAGAAAGCAGGCGGTAGCGTCTCTGCGGCTGTAAGAAATGTGCGCCAAAAGGTGCGCCAACAAATTGCACCTATATACTGCCATGATGAATGTCCCATACTGTGGCCCTCCAGGAAAAATGACGTGCAAAGGGGTACCCACAAACACGGACACCCGCTGACAAAAAATACGTGTGCGTATATACCGGGGTGCGCGGGAAGTCTAACACGCGATTTCAGCAGGGTACGTGCATCACAGGGGTTCGCGTGAAGTTTCACACGCGATCGGGCCTGGGGGAGCGGGCTACGTGTATATCAGGGGTTCGCGTGAAGTTCCTCACGCGATCGGGCCTAGGGGAGCGGGCTACGTGTATTACAGGGGTTCGCGTGAAGTTCCTCACGCGATCGGGCCTGGGGGAGCGGGCTATGTGTATTACAGGGGTGCGCGGGAAGATCCAGGGGTGCGCGGGAAGTTCCACACGCGAATAGCCTGGGGGCGCGTGTATTCCAGGGGTGCGCGGGAAGTTCCACACGCGAATAGCCTGGGCGCGTGTATTTCAGGGGTGCGCGGGAAGTTCCACACGCGAATAGCCTAGGCGCGTGTATTTCAGGGGTGCGCGGGAAGTTCCACACGCGAACAGCCTGGGCGCGTGTATTTCAGGGGTGCGCGGGAAGTTCCACACGCGAATAGCCTGGGCGCGTGTATTTCAGGGGTGCGCGGGAAGTTCCACACGCGAATAGCCTGGGCGCGTGTATTTCAGGGGTGCGCGGGAAGTTCCACACGCGAATAGCCTGGGGGCGCGTGTATTTCAGGGGTGCGCGGGAAGTTCCACACGCGAATAGCCTGGGCGCGTGTATTTCAGGGGTGCGCGGGAAGTTCCACACGCGAATAGCCTGGGCGCGTGTATTCCAGAGGTGCGCGGGAAGTTCCACACGCGAATAGCCTGGGGGCGCGTGTATTTCAGGGGTGCGCGGCAAGTTCCACACGCGAATAGCCTGGGCGCGTGTATTTCAGGGGTGCGCGGGAAGTTCCACACGCGAATAGCCTGGGCGCGTGTATTTCAGGGGTGCGCGGGAAGTTCCACACGCGAATAGCCTGGGCGCGTGTATTTCAGGGGTGCGCGGGAAGTTCCACACGCGAATAGCCTGGGCGCGTGTATTTCAGGGGTGCGCGGGAAGTTCCACACGCGAATAGCCTAGGCGCGTGTATTTCAGGGGTGCGGGGGAAGTTCCACACGCGAATAGGCTGGGGGCGCGTGTATTTCAGGGGTGCGCGGGAAGTTCCACACGCGAATAGCCTGGGCGCGTGTATTTCAGGGGTGCGCGGGAAGTTCCACACGCGAATAGCCTGGGCGCGTGTATTTCAGGGGTGCGCGGGAAGTTCCACACGCGAATAGCCTGGGCGCGTGTATTTCAGGGGTGCGCGGGAAGTTCCACACGCGAATAGCCTGGGCGCGTGTATTCCAGGGGTGCGCGGGAAGTTCCACACGCGAATAGCCTGGGCGCGTGTATATCAGGGGTGCGCGGGAAGTTCCACATGTGATTTGACAGTGTGGGTCCTCCCAGGTGTACCCTGTACACCCTCCACGGCCCCTGCAGGCAGCCCACACCACAGGGGACTACCCTGCATCCCTGGTCATGTCCCGCAGGCAGCCCACCCACCATGGGCATGCCTCCCAGCAAAGGCACATGTCTCCTTGAACTAATGAACACCAACTCATGTCCCCTTGCACCCCCACCCCCCAGCACTGTGGGGCACCTGCCAGCAGGCCCCCACCCATGTCCAACTCATGTCCCCCACCACCCCCACCCCCCAGCAGTGCAGGGTCACCCTCCACCAGGCCCCCACTCATGTCACCCACCACCCCCACACCCCAGCAGTGCAGGGTCACCCTCCACCAGGCCCCCACTCATGTCTACCACCACCCCCACCCCCCAGCCACCAGGGGCACCCTCCACCAGGCCCCCACTCATGTCACCCACCACCCCCACACCCCAGCAGTGCAGGGTCACCCTCCACCAGGCCCCCACTCATGTCTACCACCACCCCCAAACCCCAGCCACCAGGGGCACCCTCCACCAGGCCCCCACTCATGTCTCCCACCACCCCCACCCCCCAGCACTGTGGGGCACCTGCCAGCAGGCCCCCACCCATGTCCAACTCATGTCCCCCACCACCCCCACCCCCCAGCACTGTGGGGCACCTGCCAGCAGGCCCCCACCCATGTCCAAATCATGTCCCCCACCACCCCCACCCCCCAGAACTGTGGGGCACCTGCCAGCAGGCCCCCACCCATGTCCAACTCATGTCTCCCACCACCCCCACCCCCCAGCCACCAGGGTCAGCCTCCACCAGGCCCCCACTCATGTCTCCCACCACCCCCACCCCCCAGCCACCAGGGGCACCCTCCACCAGGCCCCCACTCATGTCTCCCACCACCCCCACCCCCCAGCCACCAGGGTCAGCCTCCACCAGGCCCCCACTCATGTCTCCCACCACCCCCACCCCCCAGCCACCATGGGCACCCTCCACCAGGCCCCCACTCATGTCTCCCACCACCCCCACCCCCCAGCCACCAGGGGCACCCTCCACCAGGCCCCCACTCATGTCTACCACCACCCCCACCCCCAGCCACCAGGGTCAGCCTCCACCAGGCCCCCACTCATGTCTCCCACCACCCCCACACCCCAGCAGTGCAGGGTCACCCTCCACCAGGCCCCCACTCATGTCTACCACCACCCCCACACCCCAGCAGTGCAGGGTCACCCTCCACCAGGCCCCCACTCATGTCACCCACCCCCCCCACCCCCCAGCAGTGCAGGGTCACCCTCCACCAGGCCCCCACTCATGTCACCCACCACCCCCACACCCCAGCAGTGCAGGGTCACCCTCCACCAGGCCCCCACTCATGTCTACCACCACCCCCACCCCCCAGCCACCAGGGGCACCCTCCACCAGGCCCCCACTCATGTCACCCACCACCCCCACACCCCAGCAGTGCAGGGTCATCCTCCACCAGGCCCCCACTCATGTCTACCACCACCCCCACCCCCCAGCACTGTGGGGCACCTGCCAGCAGGCCCCCACCCATGTCCAATCCATGCCCCCCTGCACCTGGGTCCCAACATTCCCCAATCACGTCCGTAATGCCCATCCTCCCCTGCCAAAAGGCCCAACCAACTATCACACCCACCCACATATCAAAGGCAATTACATGTTACACCCCCAATTTAAATAATGCAATTTAACACGTCTGTCACACACAATGGCTGCAAGTGAATGACAAAACACCCAACATGACATGCCTGAAAGCAATGAGATGATACGACACATTGAAGATTAAAAAAATAATATGTATTTAACAGCAAGTAGAATGGAAATGAAATAAGAAAAAACACAAAGCAAATCAAACAAAACAAGATGAATGTCCAAGAAAATAATCTGAAAAATTAAAATAAGCCAATGAAGAAGATCATCCTGGGTCCATGAGCCCTACCAAATTAAACCTAACTGACTACTAACTAAAAAGTGAACTATATACAAAAAAGTGGTGCATTGTACAATCGCAACCAAAAAAAAATCAAAAAAACAAAGGAAACCTAACCCTAACTATACAACTATATACAAAGGCAGCGGGCTATTCGGACGGCTCACTGGTTGTTGTCATGGGCCAGGGCATCATCGAACTCCTGGTCAATGGCTTGGAGGCGGGCATGTTCCCTGGCCCCGAGGTCCCGGAGGGATAACGCAGTGTCAAGCTCAAACTCCCTGCGAAGACCCTCGAGGCACTCAGCCCGCCTCAGCGCCCTCCGCATGGAGTCCTCCGCCCTGACCATCGTGAGCCGTTCCTCCTCTGCCCGCTGCCGCTCCGCACCTATCCGCTGGCACAACCTCTCCCACACGGAAGCCACTCCCATTCCAGGGTTCTCCTGCCCTCCGGCCGATGCCTGCACCCCTGATGTTGATGGCCCCGAGCCATGATGCCTCCCACGTTGAGCCTGCTGCTGCCTCCGACGCAACTGCCTGTGCCAGCACGACGGCATCCAGGCTGATGGAAACCACCGACGCCGTCGTGCACGTGCCCTGCCCGATGATGCCGTCACATCCTCCATCTGCTGGGGTCCAGTTGCTCTGGTGTCCACCCCTGCTGGATCTCTGACTCCCGACTGTGGCAGGGATGGGATCCCCACCGAGCTGGCTGCATTGGTCGGGGCAGGTCCACAGGGGGCCCTGGTGGCATCTGGGCTGGAAGACGGCAAGGAGAACGACTGGTGGATAGCCTGCACAGAGGAGGAGAGGGCCGCCACATTGGCCAACACATGCAGGAAACCCCCGAACATGGCCGATCCCAATTGGGCCACGTCGGCACGGTGCACTTCGTGATGACGTGCGTGCTCCTCCCGGGAAGCACGCACGGCATCACGAATCACAGCCGTGCGCATCGCGACCCCAATCAGGACCTTCTCCGCACGGCCAGGGGTTCCCACGTCCGCAGGTGGAGGGGAGTCAGGTGACATGGACATCCCCCCTACCTGCGGACAGGCCTGGGACGGGGCATCCCTGCTGGTGCATGGTGGTGCACTCACAGGGTCAGGGACAGCGACATGCACAGGCCCCTCCACGGTGACCTGTGCTGCCTCCTGCCCCTGGCCCTGGACTGCACCACTTGCACCAGCAGGGATGCCCCCACCAGGCCCCATGTGTGCCCCAGTGGCGGCCTCCTCCTCCTCTGTGCAAACCACCAACCTGGATGGCTCCTCACCGTCTCCCACCGTAGCAGGCCCCTGTGGGGGCTCACCCACCCCTTCCGCTGCAGCCGTGGGGGCATCCCCGCCGCCTTGCTCCACAGCGCCGTCTCCGCCCTCTTCTTCACTAGCCGCTGCGTAGAGGGAGACAAAGAACACAAGCATCAGGGCACTGTACAATGGTCCCCTAGACAGGAAGCAATAGCAGATGAGCACCACTGTCAAAGTACACTTCCATCATGTCCCTCCACAACACATGGGTCAGTCCAGGCAAAACACACACAGTAACAGGCATGGTGCATGCCATGGACATTTCCATGCATGTCCAATGGACTCTTGAAACATTCAATGATATGTAACTCACATGCATCATGGCTCATGCCCATCACATGCACACACTTCACCTCAGTCACATCCATCTGGCCCCAAACACACCAAACACAGCGGATACAAGGGTAATTTGGCTGCTTTACTGAATCTCTGCATTGTCACACACATGTGTCATGCATCCATGGCATGCACAAGTCACAGACACGCAGGTCAGGCACACAGACATGGCAACCATATATGTACCTGGCATCAGCACCCATCCCTCACCCCACCCATGTCCAGGTACAGAGACTGGCATGCTCTCATGTTCAAAATCTGAATAGGGCTCCCCATGCGGCATTTCAACACATGCAACAACCATGTGCATCACACATCACTGGTCGCACATGCATTACCATGATGTCCCTGCACACATACATGCATACATGGCCTATGGCACACATACAGGCAAGTATCATAGAACCAGCACACCGCAACATGCCCTGTCTCACACAGTAATGCATGGACACTTACCGCTCAACTCCAGACGGGCCTCCCTCTCAAGGATCTGGGCGTGGAGCGCTGGGCGTATGCGTTCCAGGACCCTCATCTGGATGGAACTCATGCGGCCCCGGCCCCCCTCCACGAGGCGCCGGGCCTTCACAAGGGTCCTGGACCTCAAGTCCTCCCAGCGCTTCTTGATCTTCAGGACGTCGCGGGTTGCCACCCCCTCCGCGTTGATGGCAACCACACAGTCGGCCCAGATCCTCTGCCGTCCTTCCTTGCTGGCGCGGGATGATCCAAAGAGGGCATCATACTGCCCCAGGACATGCTCCACCAGGACACCAACTTCGGTGACAGTGAAGCTGGTGCCCCTCTGCCCCTCTGGCCTGGGGTTGCCACTGGTGCCAGATGTGGAAGTGCCCGACATGGCAACCCCAGAGGCAGGTGTGGGTGGGCAACTGGGTCCTGGGGCTGGGCTGTGGAGCGATGTAATCCCAGTCGGGAGTCTTCAGTTCCAGCAGGGGTGGACACAGCAACTGGACCCCTGCAGATGGCTGATGTGCAGGCACCAAATGGCAGGGCACGGTGGCAGCAGGCAGGCAGGCAGGCAGGCAGCAGCAGATGGCACGTGGGAGGCTGCTCGGGGCACTGGGGGGCAGTAACTCGGCCTTCTGGGCAGGAGCGTGGGCTTCCGTGTGTTTTCGCGTGGCCAGCTTGATACGGAGTGATTTGGCACGTGAAAATCCTGCACGTCAGCGTGAAATTCGAGGAAAGGCCCTTAGCGCGTAAGCGCGTCAGCACGCATACGCGATTCTATTGGACCAGAGTCCCTCAGCGCGTAAGCGCGTTTGTGACGTGACCCGCACGGGTGTTCCCCACTCAGCACGTGATGACGGGGCACACGTGGAGATACTGCACGTCAGAGTGTCATCGCGTGTAATTGGACAAAAGTGCGCGTACACGCGATTGGCCTATGTACGTGTATTTAATGGGTGCGCGGCCACTTACACACGCAAGTACGTCAGCGAACCTGTATCCCGTGGTGCGTGTGAATTTCCACACGCTATTGGACTGGGAACTGGATTCCAGGGGTGCGCGGGTCACACGCTGTATCCCGTGGTGCGTGTGAAATTCCACATGCTATTGGACTGGGAACTGGATTCCAGGGGTGCGCGGGTCACACGCTGTATCCCGTGGTGCGTGTGAATTTCCACACGCTATTGGACTGGGAACTGGATTCCAGGGGTGCGCGGGTCACACGCTCGCCTAGAACACGCGCAAAGCATAAAATTGCGGACTTTAACAATAACAAGCTCAGACGCCAGGATGAACATACCGTTCCTAGCAGCAGTGGCAGTGGGCTACCAAAGGAGGAGGAGGAGGATAGTCAGGGCCAGAATATTCACACCCAGAACCAGCCTTTTCGGGATGCCTGATGACCAGGTGTATGGGAGGTACAGGTTTCCACCACACATCATACTGGACCTGGTGAGTGAGTGGGAGGATGACCTCACATCACCCACCCTGTGCTCCCAAGCACTCAGCCCCCTGGAGAAGGTCCTCAATGTACTGCACTTCTTAGCCCCTGGATCATTTCAGCGGACAAGTGCCATAGTGGGTGGGGTGTCACAGGCCACCCAGTCACGCTGCCTACACCAGGTCTTGAACATCATGACTGCACGCCCATCAGTCCGCAGGCACATATACCTGCCCAGAACACCTGCAGAAAGGCATGCTGCCACCCTGGATTTTTACGCAGTGGCACGATTCCCCAAAGTGCTAGGTGCCATCGACTGCACCCATGTGGCTCTACGTCCCCCCAGGGCATCTGAGCACATCTATAGGAACCGCAAGCACTGGCATTCCATCAACGTGCAGGTAGCATGTAATGCCAAGGGAATCATCACCTCAGTATATGCCAACTATCCCGGCTCCACCCACGACAGCTTCATTTACCGAATGTCCACCCTAAGCCGGGACCTAGAAGCTGGGCGGCATGGCGATACATGGCTGCTTGGTGAGTATGTATGCCACTGCACATGCATGCATGTTGGATACTGAGCAAGGTCACAACCTCACCAATGATACCAATCCCCACCTCCACAGGGGACAGTGCCTACCCTCTCAGCCCCCACATGATGACGCCAATTCGGAACCCCACCACGCCACCCCAGGTAAGATATAACACAGCCCACATTACAACCAGGGGCATAGTGGAGCGCACATTCGGAGTGCTAAAGTCACGCTTTCGCTCCCTTGACCGTTCTGGCGGGCAGCTGTTATACGCTCCCCCAGTAGTGTGCAGGATCATAGTGGCAGCATGTGTCCTGCACAACGTTGCAACACGCCGGGGCCTGGCCGTGGACATGGTGGTGGCCCCACATCCCCAACCACATGCACAGCCGCTGCGCATGGGAGGGGAAAGGGCACGGGGGGAGGCAGCCCGTACACAGCTAGTGGCTAATTACTTCACATAGAAATCACACCCCTGTGGAGTGCACACTGCCCTGGCACATTCCATCTGACAATCAATGATGACTCAACCTGACACTGATCATGAATGTCTGGAGAATGAACCGGGAATACCATGTCAGCCTGAGATTGTTCACCTGGAAGTGTCACAATGTGTGCATCCCTACCCACACAGACACCACCAATGCAGTTTTGTGAAGTTACACATTGAAGCAGCTAAAATGAATACCCACTTGCAAAATGCAACAAGAGGACAGTGCCATGTCAGCCAACCCAACCCCAGCACTGCCACACGACACACCGTGCCATGTCATGCTAATTGCAGGTAAACAAAGTAATCCCCACAACATGACATCACTCTCACTATGTACAGTGGCACTATTAGAAACCTGCAACACCTGATATGCTCACAGCAATGCCGGACCAACAACATACTTGAGCACGTAGTACCATTAACATGACATCACAAATGTTACATATTAGTAGTCTCACCACCTGGAAATGCCTGCACTCCCACCACTACCAACTGTGCAGTGTTGGCGCCATGTAGAGTTGTAGGTGCACTGCTGCCAACATGGTCCCCATCTCCAGACTAGAGGTCCTTGTGTGGACTTGAGGAAGGGACCTGCAAATTGGGAGGTAGACACAGAAGAAGAGTTACACATCAATGCAACATGCAGTGTACAACACAACAGCAATATGCACTATGAATGTATACACAGTATTGACTACAGACTGGCCACACAGCTCATGGGAGTCCAACGTCACTGTGTAATTCACTGTCACTTGGGCACACCCTTTGCAAGCCCATGGAAACGGGAAGCAGGAGGGGTGTGTGTGACTCAAACCCAAGCATCTGAACCAAATACATTACAAGCCTGCATGTGCCCAGCCACAATGCAGCGTATGCCCACAGGAACCACGGAAGCCAACAGATCGAAGCCAACAGATCGAAGCCAACAGATTGAAGCCAACACATCGAAGCCAACACATCGGAGCCAACACATCGAAGCCAACACATCGAAGCCAACAGATCGGAGCCAACAGATCGGAGCCAACAGATCGGAGCCAACAGATCGAAGCCAACAGATCGAAGCCAACAGATCGTCCCAAAAAAATTGGGAATAAAAGAAATCAAAATAAAAATAAAAATAAGAAACAATCAAAAATGGCCATTGATGGGCCCGGGGGGGTTGGGGAGGCCACCCAGGAGGTCCGAGGACAGGATGCACACCAGAACCCACCTGCGTGGATCCTGGGAAGATAAAACACCTCCATGGGCTCATGGCCCACACGGCTACCCTATTGTGGGAGTATCACTGCTGTCGCTATTATCACCCTGTGCAGCTGCATCCGGAGGTGGTTGCACTATGGGAGGCAGCCCACGCAAGGCCCTAGTCTGCTCCTCCATGGCTGCAAGCATGCGGGTGTGGTAGGTCTGGTTCTGGAGGATGAGTGTGCGGAGGTCCCCATGCAACAACTCACGGGATGCCCGGACCTCCGCCCTCGTTGCCTGCATCTCAGCTGAGAGCGTACGGGTGAGACGCTCCAGCTGCTGTTCTGTCCTTTGGTGTGTTGAAGCCTCAAGCTCAACAAGAGTCGTCCTGAGGTGTAGGAGCTCCTGCCTCAGGGCTTCCCTGTGGCCCTGGGACTCAATGGAGATGGCCTCCTGCAGAGTCGCCAGTGCCGCCCGCCTGTCCCTGTTGGACCCCAACATGTCCTCCCTGTGTGACTGGCAGATGGAGTCGGTTGCCTGCTCTAGTCGCTCCATCAGCCTTTCTGGGGGGACAATGGAAGTGGCCACCCTATCCATGGCCTGAGCCATCATCTCGGATGATGCAGCCTGTTGGGTAGCCATACCGTAAATGGATTGCTCCCATGCGGTATTGCCGGGTGGCGTACGGCCACCACGTCGGCGGGCACCACACCTGTCTGGGGCAAGGCGAACTGCGCCTTGCTGTGCCGGCACTGCCTGAGGCTGCAGGACTGCATTCCCCCTCTGATCTGCTGGCCCAGGAACAGGATCAGATGTCGCGGAGTGTGACCCTGCATCCGTAACCACCGAAGGCGTAGCTGCCAACACTGACATCCCCATGGAGGGTACTGACCCTGGTGCAGGTGGGTGAGACAGAACAGAATCCCTCCCTGGAACACTCACCTGCGACGGCACGTAGGTCTCATCCGAATCAACACCTGAGTACAGCTCGGGGGAGGTGCAGCCAGAGACACCCCTTGAGAGCACGACCTGCAGCACTTGTGGGTTCTCCCCCACCACCACACCACGTCCCTCACTGGTGGTTGGTCGGCCCTGGGACACCTCCTGGGTCTGCACCATCTCCACAACCCCAGCAGTATCAGGTGCGTCTTCCCCTGCAAAGACATGAAAACAAAGAAATGGAAACAGGCATTAGCACCATGGCACACATTGAGGGCTGAGAAGCAAGAGAACCAGTACTTGATTGACACATGTCCCACATGACTAAAACCCTCCCATGCATGCACCCTCACTGCGTATGAAGTGCAGGCAAATGGCACACACTGATGACACCAAGATGGAAGATGAACAAATTTTCTGCATGCTGCCTGGCAGTGGCATCACACATTGGCCTGTGATTGGCAGGTGAAACACACATGCCATCACACAGATGGCATGTACCATTGCTATTGAGTGAAGATGGAGAGGAGGGCAGCACCTATTCATTCAGTCCAGTTCCCGCATGTAATAGCTTTTCTAATTCTAACAGGTCAGATTTTTCACCTGGAGCTGCCAGTCTGAAATGGTCAAATTGCACAGGGACATGTGTGTACAAATGATATCCAGGTAACAAAGTCACTCCACTTTACCATACCCATGTCAGACATGTGACTAGTGGACAGCGACATGCCTAGTGAAAGTGGTGGAATGCAAACAAACAGACTGAATGAACAGTGAAAAAGAAGCAAATATGTTGTGTCAAGGTGACACTTCAAGGGCAACTGGCGTGCAGTTGTGCTAGATGTCTACTGTTGGCAGAAGGGATACTGCTATGGCCAAATGCAGCTGCGCAGGAAGGATTGCATGAAGCACATGGCTGACCCATACGACTCAGGCGCACACACTCTCACCTGGCACCCGAACAGAAGCCCTCACACACACACCATGCACATGGATGACACACACATGCATGTGCACTCACCGGACAATGCCTCGTAATCAGCCAGATCTCCCACGCCTTGGATCTGTTCCTCCGTGACGTAGGTCCCAGCGACTGACTCATGTGGAGTGAGTTCCATGTCTACTACACTGAGACCCACCTCCAGTCACTAGAGTTGCGGCATGACTTGAGGCCAGCTTACTCTTTGCCCTGCGCTTTAGGTCATTCCAGCGCTTATAGCAATCATTGGCTGTGCGCCTCACGATTCCAAGGGCACTTACGATGTCCGCAACGGTCTGCCAGTGTGCCTGGCGTTGTGCAGGTGTGGTCTTGGATCCTGCAACAATGACCATCTCGTTGTCATGTCCGGACACATACTCGACAAGTGCATTCAGTTCGTCATCCGTGAAGCTGGGCTTCCTGGACGGGCCGGACTGTGTAGCCGTGTCTGGGGCATCAGCCTGTGCCGGACGAGCACTCTTCCTCTTCCGCTTGGAAGGTGGTGGTGATCCTGAGTGTCCTGCGCCGCTCTGGACACTAGGGGCAGGAGCCCTGGTGGACTCTGTATCAGGAGTGTGGGATTGCACACTCAGCATGGGAGTTGGTGCAGGCATTGGCTCTAGTGTGATGGTGTCAGGGGGAATGTCAGCAGCATGGACTAGGACCGACACTGTCCTGGCTGGGTGTGTGAGGGCTGGGGTGGATTGAGCCGCAGCTGCCCCTGCAGCCTCTCCGCCCTGCCTCCTTGGTGCAGCAGATGACCTTGCTGCCCCAGATCCACGTGGCATGATGGCATCAACGTGCACCAGCGCACGTGTCGTAGCCCTGCTGACCTGGAAGTCAGCCATGGAGTCAGCCAGGTCTGGTGCCACAATGGGCTGGTCCAACAAGGTCTGAGCATGGATGGTGTCAGCCACTTCAGCCTCAACGGGAGGGGGGGAGGGGGGGGGGGATGATGGGTGCCCTTGACTGGTCCTCCACACATGGGGGGACAGGCTCACCCTGCAAGTTACGACCACGTCCCCTACCGGATCCACCACGGCCACCACTTGTGGCTCTTCCACCTTTGCCACCCTTACGGAATCCTCGCCTCCCAGCCATGGCACTGATGTTAATGTGCGTATGGGAGTGGATGTAGACTATTGTCCTGGGCAATTGGGGGTCAAAGGGGTTGGGTACCAGATGGTAATTGTACCCTAGTGCTCTAGCAAGGCTGAATGTAACCCCTAGGGAAAGATGACGGGTCACGCAACGCACAGGAGGCCCAAAAAAGGGAGATGACGTGCACGCAACCCCTCCTAGACCACGTGTGCAGAAAGAAAAACCTGCACTACGCTGTGGCACCCAGAAACACAAGAATGAACGTATGCGTGTCACACGCAGCCTAGAATGACCTCTGAAGGGGTAGGCTACACACGGGGCAAGCACAGATGTTAGATACGTGCGTGACTCACCGTCTGCCTGGTAAACGAGCGTGTAAAAGGAGCACGTTTGGTTGGCTACACCCCCGCCAAAAGAAGATTTGTACGCTGTCTGAGGAGACAGGACAACAGTAGAAGGGAACACTGTTTGAGGGAACAGGCCCAGGAAAACCAGTAAAAGAGAAAAAAGAGAAAAAGCTGTCAGAGGTAACAGGGAATACGAACTAGAAACGCCGTGAAGTAAATCGCGTGTGAAACGACAAGAAGTACAGAATTCACCCACTCGCTCTCCACGAAAAGCACGTACAAGGAAAACGTGTTCTACACGTACCTTTTATACAGGCCCACACGTCCAGCGTCACTTACGCGGCGTGTACGCGCTAGGGCCATTTCCACCTATTACATGCTTTGTCACTTCTGCGTGTAGGGCTATTTCCACCAATTACACGCTTTGTCACTTCTGCGTGTAGGGCCATTTCCACCAATCACACGCTTTGTCACTTCTGCGTGTAGGGCCATTTCCACCAATCACACGCGATTACACTCTGACGTGCAGTCTTTCCACGTGTGCTCTGTCATCACGTGCTGTGTGGGAAACACCTGTGCGGGTCACGTCACAGAAGCGCTTACGCGCTGAGGGCCTTTCCTCAGTTTTCACGCTGACGTGCAGGATTTTCACGTGCAAAATCACTCCGTACCAAGCTGGCCACGCGTACGCACACGGAATACCACGCTCCTGCCCGGAAGGCCGAACTACTGCCCCCCAGAGCCCGAGCACGCTCCCACCTGCTGCTGCCTGACTGCCTGCTGCCCCTGCACTGCTGGGGGGTGGGGGTGATAGGGGACATGAGTGGGGGCCTGGTGGAGGCTGCCCCTGCACTGCTGGGGGGTGGGGGTGGTGGGAGACATGAGTGGGGGCCTGGTGGAGGCTGCCCCTGGTGGCTGGGGGTTGGGGGTGATAGGGGACATGAGTGGGGGCCTGGTGGAGGCTGCCCCTGCACTGCTGGGGGGTGGGGGTGGTGGGAGACATGAGTGGGGGCCTGGTGGAGGCTGCCCCTGGTGGCTGGGGGTTGGGGGTGATAGGGGACATGAGTGGGGGCCTGGTGGAGGCTGCCCCTGCACTGCTGGGGGGTGGGGGAGGTGGGAGACATGAGTGGGGGCCTGGTGGAGGGTGCCCCTGGTGGCTGGGGTGTGGGGGTGGTGGGAGACATGAGTGGGGGCCTGGTGGAGGCTGCCCCTGGTGGCTGGGGGATGGGGGTGCAGGGAGACATGAGTGGGGGCCTGGTGGAGGCTGCCCCTGGTGGCTGGGGGGTGGGGGTGCAGGGGGACATGAGTGGGGGCCTGGTGGAGGCTGCCCCTGGTGGCTGGGGTGTGGGGGTGGTGGGAGACATGAGTGGGGGCCTGGTGGAGGCTTCCCCTGGTGGCTGGGGGGTGGGGGTGGGGTGGTAGACATGAGTGGGGGCCTGGTGGAGGCTGCCCCTGGTGGCTGGGGGATGGGGGTGCAGGGAGACATGAGTGGGGGCCTGGTGGAGGCTGCCCCTGGTGGCTGGGGGGTGGGGGTGCAGGGGGACATGAGTGAGGGCCTGGTGGAGGCTGCCCCTGCACTGCTGGGGGGTGGGGGTGGTGGGAGACATGAGTGGGGGCCTGGTGGAGGCTGCCCCTGGTGGCTGCGGGATGGGGGTGCAGGGAGACATGAGTGGGGGCCTGGTGGAGGCTGCCCCTGGTGGCTGGGGGGTGGGGGTGCAGGGGGACATGAGTGGGGGCCTGGTGGAGGCTGCCCCTGGTGGCTGGGGTGTGGGGGTGGTGGGAGACATGAGTGGGGGCCTGGTGGAGGCTTCCCCTGGTGGCTGGGGGGTGGGGGTGGGGTGGTAGACATGAGTGGGGGCCTGGTGGAGGCTGCCCCTGGTGGCTGGGGGATGGGGGTGCAGGGAGACATGAGTGGGGGCCTGGTGGAGGCTGCCCCTGGTGGCTGGGGGGTGGGGGTGCAGGGGGACATGAGTGGGGGCCTGGTGGAGGCTGCCCCTGCACTGCTGGGGGGTGGGGGTGGTGGGAGACATGAGTGGGGGCCTGGTGGAGGCTGCCCCTGGTGGCTGGGGGTTGGGGGTGATAGGGGACATGAGTGGGGGCCTGGTGGAGGCTGCCCCTGCACTGCTGGGGGGTGGGGGTGGTGGGAGACATGAGTGGGGGCCTGGTGGAGGGTGCCCCTGGTGGCTGGGGTGTGGGGGTGGTGGGAGACATGAGTGGGGGCCTGGTGGAGGCTGCCCCTGGTGGCTGGGGGGTGGGGGTGGTGGTAGACATGGG
Organism: Ambystoma mexicanum; assembly: GCF_040938575.1. Classification (NCBI taxonomy): domain Eukaryota; kingdom Metazoa; phylum Chordata; class Amphibia; order Caudata; family Ambystomatidae; genus Ambystoma; species Ambystoma mexicanum. Next base: position 423,335,457 of record NC_090935.1, read on the forward strand.
TGGGGGCCTGGTGGAGGCTGCCCCTGGTGGCTGGGGGGTGGGGGTGCAGGGGGACATGAGCAGGTGTGCAGGGTAGTCCCCTGTTTTGTGGGCTGCCTGCAGGGGAGCGTGGAGGGTGTACAGGGAACACCTGTGAGGACCCACCCAGCCTAATCGCGTGTGTAACTTCCCACGCACCCCTGTAATACACGTACCAAGCCAAATCGCGTGTGAGAATTCCCGCGCATACCTGAAATACACGTACCCTGCTGAAGTCGCGTGTAAAACTTCCCGCGCACCCCTGAAATGCATGCGCCCAGACTATTCGCGTGTGGAACTTCCCGCGCACCCCTGAAATACACGCGCCCAGGCTATTCGCGAGTGGGACTTTCGGCGCACCCCTGAAATACACTTAGCACGCTGGGAGACATGATTGGGGGCCTGGTGGAGGGTGCCCCTGCACTGCTGGGGGGTGGGAAGGGTGGTAGACATGGGTGGGGGCCTGGTGGAGGCTTCCCCTGGTGGCTGGGGGGTGGGGGTGCAGGGGGACATGGGTGGGCGCCTGGTGGAGGCTTCCCCTGGTGGCTGGGGGGTGGGGGTGGGGTGGTAGACATGAGTGGGGGCCTGGTGGAGGCTGCCCCTGGTGGCTGGGGGGTGGGGGTGATAGGGGACATGAGTGGGGGCCTGGTGGAGGGTGCCCCTGCACTGCTGGGGGGTGGGGGTGGGGTGGTAGACATGGGTGGGGGCCTGGTGGAGGCTGCCCCTGGTGGCTGGGGGGTGGGGGTGGTGGTAGACATGGGTGGGGGCCTGGTGGAGGCTGCCCCTGGTGGCTGGGGGGTGGGGGTGGTGGTAGACATGAGCAGGTGTGCAGGGTAGTCCCCTGTTTTGTGGGCTGCCTGCAGGGGCCGTGGAGGGTGTACAGGGAACACCTGTGAGGACCACCCAGCCTAATCGCGTGTGTAACTTCCCACGCACCCCTGTAATACACGTACCCAGCCAAATCGCGTGTGATAATTCCCGCGCACCCCTGTAATACACGTACCTGGCCAAATCGCGTGTGATAATTCCAGCACACCCCTGTAATACACGTACCCAGCCAAATCGCGTGTAAAACTTCCTGTGTACCCCTGTAATACACCTACCCAGCCAAATCGCGTGTGATAATTCCCGTGTACCCCTGTAATACACGTGCCCTGGCTAATCGCGTGTTGAACTTCCCGCGTACCCCTGTAATACACGTACCCTGGCTAATCGCGTGTAAAACTTCACGCGTACCCCTCTAATACACGTACCCTGGCCAATCGCGTGTTAAACTTCCCGTGTACCCCTGTAATACACGTACCCTGGCTAATCGCGTGTAAAACTTCCCGCGTACCCCTGATATGAACGTTACCCGCTTTGCGTTCCTTGTTTGGCAGCCCTGTAAACTGGTCCAGGGTTAGCGCAGCCCTTTGCGATGATTTAGCGATTTTGATGGCTTTTCCTTGCGCGAGGGCGTTCTTGGGGGCGTTACTGGCGCTGCTGCAGGGTCGCTGCGATACTCTGCGCCACGGCTGGTTTGGGAGCCTAAAATCCATGAATACGCTGTGCGCGGAAATCGGTTTTAGCGCACGTGCCTGGCGCAGACAATCGCACGCGGACACTCTGCGCCAGCCGCATGCGACACTTTTCTGCGAAATTCTATGAATTACCCTGTTTGTATTTGTATTTTATTTATTTATAAAGCCCACAGGGCCCGAGGTGCATTTGAGCTAGTTTGCATGTGGCCATGAACTGGAGGTGAACTTCCAAAGATGACTCCTGGGTTGCTATTTGGCATGTGTGACTTAGCTGAAATAGCCTATGTGATTATACATGTAATGTATACATGTATAATCAATCAATACAGCTCTTGTATTCAGGGTATTAGGGGTAGCTTTGCCATGATAATTCAAGCATAGCTATTTTTTGAATATACCTATATAATGCTTGCAATGGTAATACACATTGATGCTGTCCCACATTGAAATTATGTTAGCACGCATGGTGGGGAGAGCATCCAATCAGGTTTCTTGGATGCGGGATGAAACTGCTAATCTCATCCCACGTTCCATTGAACCTGAAGGCTGCTTCATCCGCCCGGCAGCGCCATCTTGCCCTCACCCACCCTTCCCTTAAGATTTTCTTACTCCCCCCACTTACCTTTTGTTTCGGCATCAGGAAGCCGGGGCCCCTGCTGCTGCTGCCACGCTCCCTACAGGCAGTCATGGAAATGGAAGAGGGGCTCCATAAGGAGACCGTCCCTCCATCTCTATGGTGGCCATCTTAGTACAGTTTTGTTTCAATTAATGGAACGCCACACAGCACCCTGTTCATTCAAACAAAATACAGTGATATCAGCACCCCGGGTTACTGGATTGGCAATCCAGGGTGCTTATAGCATTAAAACTTTCTCCAGTGTGACGGATAAGGTGTTATTGGCTCGGGGACCCTTGTTAAAAGCCCTTGCTTTGCTCAGACCTTTAACTTGGGCCCCCGGGCCGATAACACCCAATCCGGTGTTGTTAACGCTATAATTTATACAGTTTAGTAACTGTTCAAATAGTATATATTTTAAGAGGTTTTCATTTTTAGAATGGCAGTATTTCAATATTTCTCATTATACTGCTTGCCAAACAAGGAGTTTGTAGTGAGATGAACATTACTGCAGGTCTGCATGAATGATGAGATACCTTCTACAACACTGATTGTGAGTCAGTTTAAGGCCTGAGTGACCCGTTTTTCAGAAGTGTTTTTCTAAGTTGTTATTTTCACAGTAGTTCCCTAAATCGTGTGCACGGAATTGGAAATTAGATGGATCAGTGCAACATGATTCTTCAAAGTTCATAGAATCACGTTATTGCTTAAACAGCATACATGGAATTGGGAACAAGATGAATCCAAAGATAATGAACACTTATGCTCCAGTAATCTGGTGTTTTTATTCTTTGATTAGGTCAGACACAGCACAGGTGGTGTATCCTTCCTCACATAGAGGTCACAACTATTTCTCATGTGTTAATGGAAACAAAGTGAATATAAAATTGTGAACATTATTATCATACTAAATTGAAGTATCTATAAACAAAACCTTGAATGAGGACTCTTACTAACCATGTATTTTAATGTTTCTCTTAATTTATGTTGTATGATCTTTGCTTATTTGCCTTTCCTGAATCATTTTACTTTATGATGGCATTGGGTTCTTTATGATTTTATCTCTTCAAATTATATTATTGCTATTTAGTTGTTTATCATTTCCATTTATGACTTTTCATCACCATTTCACGGATGGTTACTAACAACACTGGACACATTGGAATTATATCATTGAAAATTATTAACTCATTAGTTTGGGGTCCTGAAGAAGAGCTATGGCTTGAAACACGTGTTGGCTCAAGGAACTAAGAATAAATCAGAGGAATTGAAAGCTTATAAATCCTATTGGGTGTAATCATTTATTAATTAGAAACATATCACAGAATATCTTTAAACCCTGAGGTTGAGTGCTGCTTTACACGTAGTATTCATTTTTTGTTTTGTCTACATATTGGGTCATGTGGGGAGGGATCCATGTTTATTTTTTTATGTATTGGGTATTTGTAATGTGCCTATACAGCAAAAAGTGTTGTAAAGCGGCGCAAAACCTGTTCTAGGTTTCTTTGCAACACCAGACATAAGAGACTTCCAGCTACTAGCGCATAGATAGGGTTTGGTTCCCCATACTTTCTTTTCATGTATTAATGTATGTATTTTCTTTGGCCGGCACTTCAATAAGATCTATATATTTCCTACAGGGCATTGTTTGTAGATGTTTTAGCCATAACAATATTAATCTAGTGCCATCAGCAATAAGAAATGCCATTGTGGTCTGATATTGGGGATACTTGCGAATTTCTCAACAATTGTTTGACTTGGATTTTATGGGTATAATTAACTGTGTTTACTTAACATGATCTCTCTTGATAAAGCATGGAGTGTTCCGGGTGAAATGCTGGTTGTTATTGTTGGCATCCTTTTGAAAAAAGAGCATCATTAATAAAATTCTACCAGTTACCATTTCTGCCTCTGGGGTTGGGAGGTTCATTTTATTTTGTGGTGGGGAAATTTCGACCGCTGGGTCCCCATTCCTTCTGTATCATATATATATATATATATATATATATATATATATATATATATATATATATATATATATATATATATATATAACATATATATATATATATATATTTATATTAAGTGAAAACACATTGTTAAAGGGACGTTATGGTTAAGTTGCACTAGTAAAAACCTATGAAATTTAATTGAAATACGTTGTTACAGGGACGGTATGGTTACAGGTAAAAAAAATAAGCAGAAATTCACCAGTAATGGTAAGCTAAGCAACCATAACTCGTGCTACCGCTGTGCACTTCAAGGACTAACACCCATGACATGAAGGATGACATCACACATTTCATTGATGACATCACTGATGACATCACATGCCTGACTCCCTCTTTTTTTGTTCAGTGACAGATCTACACCAGGTAATTTTATTCACTGACAGTCAGGAATAAAACATTCAAAGGGTATTTTATTTGTAGACCCTACCCTTCTCATATGTTCTTACACTATGTTCCTCAGGATTCAGTCACATCATATGATACATATACATAGGGGAAGAAGAAAGCCTGAAAAACAGCAATCATTTCTGTGCGTGAAGATAATCAGTTAGGTCATGAACACTTTCTGGTAGTACTGATACTTTTTTGCTTACTTTACTTTCCCTGTATATGCTCATATTGGTATGCGTTGTGGTCTCGTTATGTTTTGTGTATAGTAGTACAATTATGTAGTAAGTGAGGCATTCTTAGCTACGTATTACATGTTTCACAATACACACAACCCTGAAACGAAAGAATTAATCATTTTACTATCCAACATGGGAAGATATTGAATATTGCAGCTCTATGATGCATGCTGCAGACAATGGCTACGTTTCTACATGAGTTGGTGCATGTACTAGAAAGGAATGTGTAATACAATGGTGTTTATAGCAATGCATTGGTTAATGAACTATTTATCTCATGATAGTTACTCCAGTGATCTCAGATAGGTTTCTGCCAACATTACAATGACTATCCCTTGTGGAGGCTTTTCATGGAAACTTAATACACATGTGCAACATAACCATAACGTCCCTTTACCAATGTTTTTTCACTGATACCCTTAGTTTGTAAACATGTACTGTACAACATACTGAACCTGCTGGCACCATGTTAATGTGCACAGAAGTCATGGACTATGCGTCTGGTTGTGGACATCAGTTGGTATCCAACCTGCTCAGAAAGGCAGGGGCTCTATTACATAGTGATACCATTCAGCAGACACAAGGAACATATACAAAAAGAACCATGTACATGAAATGCAAGGGAAAATAGAGTAGGTCTGCAAACTGTGTACTTATGAAACAAATAGCACAAAGGCATAGGGATTACACCATAACGGAATGCACCAAAAAGAGAAGTGACATCTGCCTTCAGCAATCTTACCACAATGCTACTTTACATCGGAACAAAGAACGAACGGCCAGAGTAAGGACTGAAAAGTACTAAGACCAGAATGTCACTACAACGTACTAAGCACACTAAAGTTTGTCTGATCATTGCACAGGTGGTGCAGTATAAAATAGTAGAGAAGCATAACGTTTCTTTTTTTTACGCAGAAATGGCAAGCACCTTAGAGTGGCTGGAAGAAAATGTCCCTCATGACGCAATGTCCCTCATGACGCAATTAATTACTATCGTAACCCCATTCGTTTTTTAAGGAAAACATATTGGAAAGGAAAGGAAGGCAGCACAAGCGGCACCCCTTACACAACAGCATACAGGCACATGAAAGGAAATAAACTCTGTAAATGGCAGAGTGGACAGCCTGGAAGCCAAAATGGTGGAATTGTTGAACAATTTTGCCGCCTTAAAAGGTTATGTACAAGAACATATTATGGACAAAATAAAGTACCACTGTTCGACTTGCACGTGTACACCTTCCCCATTTCACAGCCCGCCATCGCCTCAAAATTCGTGTGATCAGATACGTTACGATGATACCTCAATCCCTTCCTCCCCTCATAACCAACTTGTACAAATCCCCAATTCACCACATATTTATCCTCTTCTGCTACCCCTTCCCTTTCCTAATAGTATTAATGAATGTGTGGAAATAAAGGTTGATATGTAAATTGCTACTGAGTGTATGTGTGGCGCACAGTACTGGTGGGAATTACCACAATTAAGCAAAAGAAAGGTGTCCCACATACACCGCACCTGCACATCCTATCCACAATCACAATGGAGGCATCTGTACAACGCCAGTATGAACCGCATGTCCGCATCTTGTGAACCACCTATAATTAGTTGTGGGAGCATACATATCTCTTCCTCTGTCTCCTGGTAACACAGGCCCTGTCCAGTATATGCAAAGAAATGTGTGACAAACTTTAAGTAGTTCGAGGCGCCCACCCACATCCTACAGGTAGCTGTCCACATAAACATCCCATCTGCTATACCCTACAAACACCCAGCTTGTCCCAATATGGTTGGTGCATGTGTTTCACACTGTTATCAGTCAGAGATCCCACTGGTGTGCATAGGGGGTGTATTACACCCAAAAAGCGTCCTGTGGACAGCCGTTCCAATCGAGGACATTTGCGACATCACCATGTGACCATACCCACGTGCCGCGCACTTATTTAACGGACACGATCCAGGCCCTCGGACAGCGGAAAAGTGCAATGTTCTGCAATCTACGGAGTGTTAATGGGAAAGTACATGCTTACAAACACCCCACAATGTTCCATTGCACAGCGAGGGCTACGCCGCAGTAAAGCAGGAACAGTTCCTCTTCCCTTTCCACTATCTTCTTTCCAAAATTCCCTCATTGGGTACTGTTAAATAGTCACACACACAGCCACCAATCACATTAAAGAGCTCTCCATGTAACACTATCAATTCTGTACAACGTTCCTCTGCATAGGCACCACACCCATAAATGTTATTGCACAATCCCTTAGCCTCCACAGTCCCATTTCCATGCCCTCCATCCTCAAAATCCCCTGATGTGGCTTTCGTGTTGTGTGCGGGCGTGGGGGAATAAATTGCAACCAGGGGAGGGGATTTCGTCTTCAGAGGTGGCTCTGAAAAGAGACTTTTTTTAGATGCTTCTAGAGAAACACCTTTATTTTCAGTTTTTATAGGGTTTTCTGTTTTCTTCTCCTCCTCACATTTTTACAGTAAACTTGTCAACGCCTCCTGTAGATGGGCAAACAAAAGAGCATCACCAATGCTGGACAAAGAAATGCCATTTGCATGGAAAAACTCTGCATATTGAGAATTAATTATGACATTGTTGCAGAAGAACATCCCACGAGTGGACAAGAAATCACACATGCTTCTGTTGATGAGACCCCTTCCAGCCTCTGGCTGGAAACAACATGCATTAGGATAGTCCCACACTCTTCTTGGTGGTATGGCTGAGAAAACCACCTGGGCAATGGGAAAATGCCTCTTCACTGCATTCATCAACCTCTTCAGTTAATGGAACAAACGTGAACAAGCCATGTAACCCAAATGCATGCCGCCATAATGCACGGCAACTACATGAATAGTAGCAAAAATGGCCACTTGTCTGCAAAGTGCAAGCATATCACTGAAACAGCGGACATGGACAGCGCACCACAATGCGTCCACTCCTTCCAACCAAAATCGCCATCAAAGTGTCGTTCCTGGGCATACTTGTGCAGATTTATCACAAAGGCATCACCCAAAACCAACACAATGCGTTTCTCCATGCCAGTCCGCCTCACTAAGCTGAGTAATGAAAAACAGTATTAATGTCCCTTCCTGTGAACCACACCCTCAGTATCTGATTGGACAATCCCCACTGTCCCATTCCCACGGGCAGCATGCTGAAAACGGTAGTATGTGGCACATGCGCTTCCCCAAATACAGCAAGGGCCACGCCGCAGTAAAGCAAGAACAGTTCCTCTTCCCTTTCCACTATCTTCTTTCCAAAACTCCCTCATTGGGTACTGTTGAATAGTCACACACATATCTACCAATAACATTAAAGAGCTCTCCAGGTAACACTATCAATTCTGTACAATGTTCTTCTGCATAGGCACCACACCCATAAATGCTATTGCGCAATCCCTTAGCCTCCACAGTCCCATTTCCATGCCCTCCATCCTCAAAATCCCCTGATGTGGCTTTCGTGTTGTGTGTGGGCATGGGGGAATAAATTGCAACCAGGGGAGGGGATTTCGTCTTTAGAGGTGGCTCTGAAAAGAGCCTTTTTTTAGATGTTTCTAGAGAAACACCTTTATTTTCAGTTTTTATAGGGTTTCTGTTTTCTTCTCCTCCTCACATTTTTACAGTAAACTTGTCAACGCCTCCTGTAGATGGGCAAACAAAAGAGCATCACCAATGCTGGACAAAGAAATGCCTTTTGCATGGAAAAACTCTGCATATCAAGAATTAATTATGTCATTGTTGAAGAAGAACATCCCACGAGCGGACAAGAAATCACACATACTTCTGTTGATGAGACCCCTTCCAGCCTCTGGCTGGGAACAACATACATTAGGATAGTCCCACACTCTTGTTGGTGGTATGGCTGAGAAAGCCACCTGGGCAGTGGGAAAATGCCTCTTTACTGCACTCAACAACCTCTTCAGTTAATGGAACAAATGTGAACAAGCCATGTAACCCAAATGCATGCCGCCATAATGCACGGAAACTACATGAATAGTAGCAAAACTGGCCACTTGTCTGCAAAGTGCAAGCATATCACCAAAACTGCGGACATGGACAGCGCACCACAATGCGTCCACTCCTTCCAACCGAAATCGCCATCAAAGTGTCTTTCCTGGGCAAGTTGTGCAGATTTATCACAAAGGCATCATCCAAAACCAACACAATGCGTTTCTCCATATCAGTCCACCTCACTAAACTGAGCAATGAAAAACAGTATTACCGCCGCTTCCTGTGAACCACACCCTCAGTATCTGATTGGACAATCCCCACAGTCCCATTTCCATTGGCCAGCATGGTGAGAAGGCAGGAAAGTGGCATGGGTGCTTCCCCAAGTTCCGCGAGGGCCGCGCCCCAGTAAAGCAGTAGCTGTCCTTCTTCCCTTTCCACTATTTGTTGTCCTACCCTATCGCATCAGGTACTGTTAGATACTCACATACGGATCCACCAATCCCATCGAAGACGTCAGCATCTAACATTGTCAGTTCTGTACAACACTTCATATGTACCGTTACACATTCAGACTGCAAGTGACGTGTCATTTGAAAGCACGTCCTGTGGAAAGTTCAGTAAAACTATGCAAGATTTCTCCATCCACATATATCCTCATGGCCACCCATCACCACAAAGTAGAAGTATGAATAATTTTTCTGCAGTATGTGTGCAACTCTGTTATAATGTTATAAGTGCCTCTGAGTAAGGTATCTGCCAATGAACATCCATTATGTGCTTAAAAAACGTACTGTTTTTTCTCCCATCACCTACCATCAAGTGGCACTTCAGTGGTATATGCTTTCAACAATTTAATTTACCCATATCACCCATTGTAATATCCAAACAGGAAGTCTCTTCTTTCCTTCCGAGAATGCTATAAATTTTTTCCTGCACTAACCCATCTCTTACAGAAATCATAAAAATATCGCACCAACACCAGCACTCAATGTATCTTACCAACCTAAAGCAAGTTTCCAGAAGCTCACTATCTCCACAGCTGTGGTTCTCTCTAGGCTGTACTATTGCAACAGCCTCTTTCTAAATCTGCCTGCTTCTACTCTCCGCCCTCTGAAACTCATCCAGAACAGGACTGCGCGACTTGTCCTTGGCCTCAAGCACAGGGATCGTATCTCTCAGGGACTGAAATGTCTGCACTGACTCCCAGTGGCTGTGAGGATTAAGGTTAAAACCCTTTGCATTATTCACAAGGTCTTCTGGGCCCTGGGGCCTCAATACCTTCAACTCTCACTTCATAAATATCTCCCTGCTCGAGCTCTTCAGTCATCCACCACCAACTCCCTCAGGGTCAATCACTTCTCCAAGCAACCAGTTGGTGGTAGGTCTCCTTCTTCGGCTGGGGCCTCCCTCTGGAACAGGCTCCTTGGCTCCCTGAAACTTGAGGAGAACCATCTCTGGTTCCGGATGCACCTCAAAACCTTTCTCTTTGCTTCTGCTTTTTCTCCTCCTCTCCCATGTTGACTTCCTAGCTAAAACTGATTCTGCACTGGTTACCTGGCCACCCTCTGATCTCGGGCCCGGGCTACCTCGCCTAGCCAGTCGCACCCCTGCACTGCCTTTCTGGCAACTCCCACACTTGGGGACTATTTTCTGTATACCTAACAGTAAACCTGATGTCTGCACTTATCCTTGCACTTGCCACCAGCGGGCCGTATTTTTACCTATTTTTATTTAGTCTTCCTCCCATGTACTGCATTTTCCCCTCCCCTTAACCATGCACTTGCGCGATCTGAGTGACACCTGGCCTATTAGGCTCGTTGTCTCTGTCTTCTCTCTGTTCCCCCTCCCTTGCCCCATCACACCTTGAAACACTTGTGTGTAGGCGCGTTATAAATGCCATATCATACCATATCATATCATATCATATACACATTGCCAGAATGCCTGCCACTTACCTTGCACACTTCACAGAATTCTTTTCCTCAGTAACCCGTTTTCTACAGAATTTGCAAACATATTGTACAAAAGCAGCACTGAATGTATTTTAGCAACCTTAAACAAGTGCATACAGTGCATGCATTCAGTCAGGATGCCGGCCCCGTACCTTGCACACTTCAACCATAGTCTTATACATTTCTCTGTACAAATAGACCTTCTGTCACAGTTTTGCATACACATCACAACCAGAAACCTTATTGAGCAATGCCTTAGCCTTCACAGTCCCATTTCCATGCCTGCCATCCTGAAAAGGCCTGGATGTGGCATGTGTAATTCTGAAACTACAGCGGAATCCGCAGAGTTATCATGCTAGGAATGGGATGGGGGGGCGTGTGATTTGAAACAGGGTAGGGGATTGGGTCTTAAGTGGTGGCTCTGAAAAGATATTTTTTTATTGATTTTTTTGTATTTTTGTTTTGTATTTTTTTGGTTTACGTGCTTGCAAACAACCTTTTTTGTTTTTTCTCTTTATATGAGTTTCTGGTTGCTTCGCCTCCTTACATTTTCATCGGATTTTGGTCAACGCTTCTTGCACAGTGTAAAAGAAAATAGCATTGCCAATGGCGTTCAAAGAAATGCCATTTGCATGGAACCAGTGCATATGTTGCAAACTTCATGATCTCATACTGGGTGGCGAACATCCCATCAGTGCACATAAAGTCACGCATGCTTCTGTTTATACAACACCTTCTGAGCTCTGGCTGGGGACAAATTACACTGGCATGGTCCCATATTCCTTTTGGTGGTATGCATGAGAAAGTGACCTTGGCAGTTGGAAAAATCTGCATCACTGCATTCATCAACTTCATCAGGTGATGGAGCAAATGTTCACACGACATGTAACCCAAATGTAGATTTCCATAATGCACCACAACAACTTTAATAGTAGCAACAGAGGCCACATATCTGCAAAGGTGAACAATCCAGCCGAAACTGCACTCATAGAGACTGCCCCACAAGGCATCCACTCCTTCCAACCCAAAATTAGCAGCAACGCCTCTTTGCATGGCATACCTGTGCAGATCTTGGACAAAGGTATCACCCACGATCAGCACTGTGCATCACTCCATCAATACCAACCTCAATACACAGATTATTGGGAAAACATAGTACCTGCCCCTTCCTGTGAGCCACACCCTGAAAACCTCATTGGATAATCCCCACATGAAGGTGTAGATTAGAATTTGCATAGACTGGTGAGTAAGAAATTGACTCATTTTCTAAATGCTGAGAAGGGTAATACACGCAGCAAAGGCAGTGATAGTGATGACGTGTTGCAGTCTAAGGTCACTGTCAGAGAGGACCCTAATGACAACACATTTGTGAGCCTTGGGTACGGGAGAAAGAAGGTCAGGTGGGAAGGATCTAGGAAAAGTGAAGACAGGAACAGCATTGGAAGCCAAGAGAATTCAGCACGAGGCAGCAGAGAGCTGCCTTGTGATGGATTGCATCAGAAACCCACTGGTAATCTGTTCTTAGGTTGCTGGGGTGAAGGACATAAAGGTGGAAAACAGCAAAGACATGTTAGTGAAATCCAAAGGACAATATAAGTCTACCTAGAGCAGAGGTATAGAGGGTAAAGGTCAGTGACCCAATGACTGATCTGTTGCAGACAGAAACAGGGAGAGGTATGGTTAAAGAGTTTGTGAGTTACAGGACATTTATAAAGGAGCTGACTTCCAGGTAGCAGGCAATCCATGCTAGAGCAGATTAGCAAAACCCATGGTCCTAAGGAATGAGGCGGGGAGAGGAGTAGTTGACAGTGCTGAGATCTGAAGAGTGATTCAACAATGATGAGTATAGATGAGAGTTTGGAGTTCTGGGCATTAGTGAGAAAGTTGGAGACATGAAAGAGTAAAACCTTGGTGGAGTACTTACTATGGAAGACAGATTGAAGTGGATGTCCAATGCCATTATCTTGAAGGTACTTAGTGATCCACCTGAAGCCCCCATGTTCAAGGAACTTTAAATAATGTGTAGGAGGAAAACTTGTTAATTGTTCACAGTGATGTTTGGGTCTACAGATGGTTGCCTTAAAAGGGGTAGGGCAGTTGCACATTCTAAAGAGATAGGGAAGAGTCAAGTGGAGAAAGAGATTAAAGAGCTCAGTGGGATCGGGGGAGGTCATATGGACTAAATCTTCGACTCTAATGGGTGCAAACAGGTCAATCTGAGTGGAAGGTGAGTTGGTGCTGCAGCGGAGGCATGCTAATTGAGCAGGAGAGATAGAAGAGAAGTCGTTGAAAATGTAGAATAGGTGGAGGAGAGGTTGCATACAGAAGAAGAGTGGGGGGAGGAGAAAGAGGAATGCCATGAGAGTGTCACAAGTTTTAAAATTTTTAGAGGAAACATAGAGAGCAAAGTCCTTAGCAGAGTGGGGGAGGCAATAGATATTGGCTGAAAAAGCTTGGAGGGTTGATGAAAGTTTGCGTCCGAGAGATTAGGCTTGTGAAGCAGGTAGATTTGGAGTCCAGTGCAAAGGAGAGAGCAGCAAGGAACATTTTATAGGCTGGGGGTAGAGTGGACATCAGGGATTTGCTCCAGTGTCACAGGATGTGATTCATGACTGAGGACGAGGCAAGAAGAAATCTATGTGTGCACATAATAGTGTTGGTAAAAGGGAGACATACGCGAATAATCCTGCTTGAATGTCCTCTTGGTTACTGAAGAGGGGAGAGGAAGAGTAGAAGATGGGGGACTGGAACTTACATTAAACAATAGAGTAATCAGAGCAAAAAGGATCAATGGAGACACAGTGGAGAGTGAAGTAGCGAGAAAGGCAATGCCACAGAGAGAGTTCCCAATAGAGTGGGTAGGCTGGTCATGGATGAGTTAAGGGAGTGGTTGAATAGGAGACAGCTACATTCAAGTTCGGTGTCTGTGACGAACCTGGGAAGGTTAAAGTCACCCCACATGACAATGGGGATGTTGATGGGATGTGCCTCAAATAGAAGTTTCAGATCAGGGAAGAATGTGTTTAGATGGCAAGGCAGTTAATAGAGAGCCAGAGGAGGTGGTGACATAAGAGGGGGCAGGTGGGCAGTGGTGAGGGAATTATTGATAAGAAACCACACCCCACTGCCCTTCTAAACAGTTTTGGGAGTGTGAGAGCAGGTATCAGAGTCCCGGTGGAGAGCCACTAGTTTAGCAGAGTTATGAGATGAGATCCAGGTTTCTGTGATAGCAAAAAGTAACATCTAATCTAATAACCATGTGGTACCATTACTACTGTGTCTACACTTCACAAAGCAACACTGGTACGGTGGTTCAGACTTCCAACCACCCCATCCAGATGTGAGGAGATATCTTTAGCTAATAGCTTCGTGTCAGAATTTAACAAGTAATTGGACTGCCATTATCACACTCATTTCTATCCTTGTCTGGGTTTAGTGTCAATCAAATCCATTCACATTGATTTCAGGCAGTTTCTTCAAAAAATGGCTTCATCAAACAGATTTTGAAACCGGGTCAGCCACCTGCTAAACATCTATCAAGTGATACCAGTCCTGGTGAATTGTGATCCTTCATTTTCTGAATAGTTTCCTCTGCATCTGTCACTTGTACCTCTGAATGGAAACTTGTGTTGTCCTTATCACTCATATGTAGCAAGGCAATAGTGTATTCATGGTCTGGCAGTGACGGATGCTAGCCAGTCCAATACTATTGCAAACATCTCAAATTAATGCTCCAGTTATTCACCAGCACCTCACTGTGAATCTAATTGAAGCAACTGAACTGTTTAGGTCCTTATTCTTCACCCTCCTGGCAAACATCTTTCTCACTTTGCTGACAAAGAAAATCCGCCTTGTGTGGTAGACATCCCTTACTGCCTCCTATCAAATTCTTCTGCCAGTCCAGCTGCCCCCTCCTTCAAAGCAATGAGGTCTGAACCCAACAGAGAGGTTGCAAGAAAGTCGTCCCCCATCCAGAGTTGACCTTCTAACTCATTTATCTTGCTCTCCCATTCCTTTTTTCTATCGAAGACTTAATGATAGTCTCTCACAAGAACTCCTTCAGTGCATCCCAAACTACAATGGGTAGTAGCCACACCACAAGATCATCCTCCTTCAGCAGAGACACATTGAGTTTCCATTCCCCTTTCTCCCACATTGGTCTCTATCCAGTGTCCATTTTTAGAAAAAATCAGTCTGATCTGAAATGGCAATTTTCCTATCTCTCTGCTAAGCACAGCATCCAAGGCAGACCTTGAAAGAAGACATTTCAATCCTCAAGTGTGTATGGCAGAGTGATGAATGCAAAAGAACTTTCTTTGGGTGTGTGTAATTAGAATCTGTTATTCTATGCTGTTGTATTTACTTGTGGGCTTATTTTAATTAAGGCTTTACTCTGTGAGCTTTAGGTCGTCTTCTAACGTTAGGCATATTTCACACTCTGCTCGTACTTTAGCGCTTCAGCAGCGTTTTGTCGTGGCTTGAAGGAACTACATTGCCCAACAGCCTTAGGGTATCTTGTGGGTATTCCACATCATCCGTTTGTGCACAGGACGCTGCCTGTTGATTAGCGTGGTAAGTAATTATCTTATGTTAGTGGTTGTATTACTAATTTCACTCCAGTATTAACACAAGTAGTACAAGGTATCATCAACAAAGGTAGCTCGACGTTCCTCACATTTCTCTTCTATTTTAAATAAGTACTTACACATGGCATTTGAACATCTCTGCAGTCTTCGTCCATCTCCTAGGCAACCCGTTGCTAATGATAGCCTAGAAACAGCAAAGCAAATTGAGGATATTTTTATCTTGATAAACCTCCAGAAAGAGGTAGGTGTGATACTTCACCCACAACTGCACATGGTTCTGCTTCTAACCAACTTACTCCTGGTTCCCACTCAGTCAATATGTGACTTATAATATGGGGAACACATGAACAAGATAACAATTACATAGAATATTACAATGATATTTACAAAAGTGAACAGATTATTAGTATTACATCACTTTTTCAAAGTCTGTCGGAACCAAATGCTCCTGGCAAAATTATTTGTCTGTAGGAAATATGAAAGCTGAGACTTAAACTTGTAAAAGTCAATTAAGACCAGAGAAAGATATGCCAGTGCCTCGGACTGCTACAGATGAGCTTTCCATCCATAAAAGTACGTATGGGATATTAAAATGGGCCCTGGTTAATGCCCATTCTAATTTGGCACATACTATAAAAATGTTTGTGTCAATTATACAGCACAATCTGGATGTATTAGCAGTTACTGAAACCTGGCTATGAAGAGTCCCCAGATCCTGCATTCTCAGCCTGTATCCTATCGGGATGCTCTGTTATTACCTTGAATAGACTCAAGGCAAAAGGGGGCTGTGTTGTTCTGGTTTTAGGAATATGTTAAAGGCCAATATAACACCATGTGTTGAGATTCCTAACTGTAACTCTCTGAGTGTAAAAGTGTGTGGCTAATTCCCCTTACCAATATAGTTACTTATCATCCTTTAAAAATATACGGGACATTGTTGCATCACCGATGAAGATCTCCTCTCTCTTGATTGGATTTGAATGATTTGGAAGATTCCTATGCTTAACATTTCAGAAATACACTAATAGACTTGAGCTTTTTGAATTTGGATACCACACATGCACATAATACGGGCCGTACCATTAACTGGGTATTTTTGGTATAACCTAACATTGAAATCTCGCTAAGTTAGGTATATAGAGTGGTCTGATCATGCTTTCCGGTTTTTTGTAATTCCTTCTCTGATGGGAAAATCAGAGTGGATTTCCACTTAAGTGAAAACCGTACATCGTATACACAAAAAACAAAAACTCCTTACAACTATTTGAATCACATTTCTGTGTGAATTAAAGGATAACGCAGAATCCAAATAGTCTGTTGATATGTAGAGAATGGAAATAATAAACTCATCAGTCAACCAATAAGGTGGCTCCTCTAAAAACTAAAACAGTTAAAGCCAAACATTTTGGAAATATCTGGTATAATGTTAATGGTATTTGTACCGCACACCGTCACCACCAGAGTGGTCCCCTGGTGGTAACAATATAGCCCATTTGAAAATGAATCTAATTAAGCTGAAGCAAAACTGGAAGAGGAATCCAAGCCAGGGACATAGCTTTATCTTAAGGCAACTACATTCTTAATATAAATAAGCGTACTTGACAACAAAAGAAAATTTGTTGCCACTAACCTTGCCTCTTCTCCAAATTATTCAACAGACTTTTTCAAATTTTTAGATGATCAAAGAAACCTGCCGTCTAGTGTTAATTCATAATTATTGTGTTAATGCCATTTCAAATCTCTCAGATGGCCTGAATGCTTACATTTGCTTTTTCCCTAAAAAAGGGACGTTTTCAATGAAGGGGTTGATTATTGGTCCTAGAGCTGCGGTTTTTCTACAATACCTCTGGCCAAGGAAAAGGTTTTGAACGTAAAACAAACTTAGTCAGAGTAAAAATAACTGATGTTTTTTAAGCACCAAACTCTATCTGTATGAGCTGTGTGGCTACCCTGTTTGTTCAAGAATGTTGAAAGGAAACCTTTGAACATCTGCTATGTATTGATAGACTATATTTAAGCAATATGACCCGACTCAGGTAATGCCCCCACCATGAGGATCGTATTGCTATTAGTACCCCGGCCCGCATTATATGCATGACTGGGGCACTAAAAGCATTTTTTTCTGTCCCGAAATGCCGCAGCGTTTCGAGACAGAAAAAGAAAAAACGACCAAGAAAATGGCCGCCGGGAAAGGGAAAACGGGAGTCCGTTTTCTCTTTCCATGGCGGCCTTTGGAAGCGGACGCGCTGGGAACACAAGTTCCCGAAGAAAAAGAATCAGAAGGTAAGTGGGGCTGGGAGGGCGAGAGGGAGGGGAAGAGGGGAGAAAAAAAAACAAAAAAAAACGTACCTTCATCCCTGCCAGGGGAAGATGGAAGCCTCCAGCTGTGTGGAGGCACAGAGTCTCCACACTGCTGGAGGCTGCTATAGTCTCCCACCAGGGACGCAGAAGCAAGAAGGTAAGTGGGGTGGGGTAGGGAGGAGGGAGGGAAGGAAAAAAAAGCGCTTACCCGAGTCCCCAGCGGGGGGCAGAGGCAGCCTCTCAGCCGTGGGGAGGCTCGGAGCGGGGATGGCCCCGCTTCGAGCCTCCTCATTGGCTGAGGGGCTGCCCGCCCCCCCGCCGAGGATAAGGCAGCTGGAGTCCCGGCCGAGAATCGAAGGATTTTCGGCCGGGTAAGGACCCGGCGAGAGCCAATCAGAATGCGTGTTGCATTCTGCTTGACACTCACTGGGTACTAATTAAGGATTGATACGAACTCCTTAAATAAGTAATGAACTATATGTCTTATTGTTGAACATTGTTTTGAAGTGTATGTAGTGTTCTGGTAGATGTATGTGAATGTTTGAAAACATATTTTATAAATGAAAATAAATGTATACATATTTTTTGGTATATGAGGAACCTCTGGTGTTAAACTTGATAATTGTGAAACATTGTATAGACTGCTGTGTGTTACTGTAAAATAAACAAGTGGGTAAAGGTAGGGGTATCCTGTTCTCTTTTCAAATATTAAGCATAAACAAATACAATATAACATACATAAGCTTCATTGTACCGTCATAGGCTGCATCTTTTGCCTCAATATGTTCAATGCATGAAACACACACACAGAACTCTTTCAAAGTTGGGTTTTTATCACCTTTACCTATTAAGGGCCTGATTCATGGAAATGGGTGCATAGATCCCACAAAGCCTGTGTGCCGAAAAGGACTCTGTGCAGCCTGTCACATATAAGAAAATCTGCATGCCACGCACATTCATGGAATTGTCCATGCAAAGTAACCCTTTGTTCAAGTCGCAGCCAGAACGCCCACAACACGCCGTCACGCAGAGCCATTCCAGCCATGGAAACAGACCTTTGCGCACTCCTTGTGCGAAGCAATGCACCCTCGATAAACTGCATACAAACCCCCCCAACCAGGCCAGCTTCCTGGTGGCATTGCGTGGGGTCTCCCATAACTATTCCCAGCACCCTATCAACATGTGTACCACGTATCGCAAAAATTGTAATTTTTAGGTACACATGCGTGCAAACACCCGTAAAACATTGCTGCACCCTGCTACACGGCTTACGAGCACCCCCAGTTGCGATCATAACTCCGACTGTGTGCATGCATCCCTAAATCCAACACCCGATCTGTGCGGAGATTCCTAGGCACAAGTGTCTGTACGCCTACCTTCGGGTGGCGGATAGATTGAGTGCATTGTGTGGCCATCTCCTTGATGAGAGGTTGCATGGACCAGTCCATGAATATGCTCAGTTATGCGTATTTGTGGGTGTGCAATGGTCTGCCTGTTGGCGTCTCTCTTAAAGCCCACATTTCCCCTTGTTCTTCCCCATTTTGCGTGTTCCGCCCACCACTCTGGTTTATGCATTGGCCACACCCACGCTCTGCGCGGTGTCTCGCGCAAGCTACTCTGTCACTGGCAGAGTCGTGCCAAACATGTGCAAAGTACCCACGAAGTACAAAAAAGTCCTGCGCAGACGATTCCATGAGTCAACAAACTGCGTTTTGCACCCGGTTTGGCGCACAATGTCCCAATTTACCATGCAAATAATTCCATGAATCAGGCCCTTAACATTCAATTCTCACACATCTTCTAATGCTACTTCCAACAAGTCCCCAAAACTCCTGAATTTTGTTAGTATATTTTTATAAAAAAGTATACAAATAAAAAAAGTTTTATTTAAGTGTGTGTTATTTTTTTAATCATGCTATAATGTTTTGGGGTAACAAAGTCCATACTGTATGTTAAGGTGGAGCAGTCACAAAGGGTACAGAATTAGCAAATTGATAGACACTTGTGTTTGTGAGTGGAATTGGGTTGTTGGTTGCTGGTATACAGTGGTGTTGTTGATTGACTGGCATTGCCCTTAAAGGGATAGTCCAGTAAAAAATGTTATTTAAAAAATAGATAGGCAACATTAAAAAAATAATACTAGCACTTTTTTTAAAAAACTTCCTATGTAAAATTTTGAGCTATTCAAGCTAAAAATTCGCAAAAGCAACCACATGGGCGCATCCATTTTGTGAAATGGATGCCCGCCTGTGCTGGCTTTTGCTTTTGCGGCACTAATGAAGGAAAAGCCAGCCAGCTGTAGTAAACAAAAGCTACCGCTGGGTGGCTTTTCCTTCATTGGTGCTGTACGCAGAGGACGGGGACCGGAGACCAGAGCAGGAAAGTTGCAGCTGAATCTCGGTAAGCGCTATTTATTTTTTTTAAAAAATAAGCAAGCAGGGAAATCAGATTTAGGCAGAAACACTGCAGCATTTAGCATTTCCCATTTGGGGCTCTCGGGCCCCCCGTGGGGAGCCCGACAGCCCCAAATGGGAAATCAGCTGTAGGCAGAAACACTGCGGCATGTAAACACAGCCGTGTTGTGTTTCTGCCTGCCTTGGCTTTCACTTTGGGTCTCCGGTGCTCCACTGGGGGAGCACCGGAGACCCAAAGTGATAGCCACAGCAGGCAGAAACACAACGCGGTTGTGTTTGAAAACACTGCGGTTTTTCTTTCCGAGTTTCTCAGGCTCCTCCAAGCTTCAAAAGCGACCGCAAACATAAATACAACGTTTTTAAAGCTGCAGCTAACTAGCTAGTGCTTATGTTTTTTAAAAAAATAAATAGCGCTTACCGAGATTCAACTGCAGCTTTCCTGCTCTGGTCTACGGTCCAGAGAACACATGTGATGCATATGTGTCAGATAACGCATCAGTACCACTGGGACTACTTTGAGAAGAGTTTCCATAATCGTTTAGGTTTCTGTGCCATGTATAGAATCCCTGAAACTCTATCCTATTGTATTCAGGCTGGCCTGATCTGCTGCTACTGTACATTGTCACTTCTGAAAGAGACAACACTTTTCAACGGCCGTGTTGAATCTTGTCAATAGATGCATTTTTGTCTCTTGCCACAACTGCATAAGTGTCCCACCCATGGGAAGCAATCTGGAAAAGAAAAATATGCTGCATAAATTGACTGATGTGACTAGCACTTTTAAAAGCAATGTGAATACCTGCATTTGGCATTTTCCTCATTGCTAGCATCTCTGTGTTTCATAGAAAAAAACACTTATGCAAATATTTCCACAACCCTCATAATGCCACAGGCAAGCTTTTGCATCACATTATTTTTCTTGACTTCCTTATGGTTGCTGAATCACTGTAAAACTAAATGGAAATTGGTAATAGTATTTTTGCATGACTAGTTTTACCCTGGAATGCGCTTTCATTGGCATCTATATATATATGAAACGTGTAGGTATTTTTCCATACTTGGCTGATGGCACCCATATGTGCCCTTCCAATTCAACAACAGCTATCATTTTAACAAACAGAATGAGCACAGTTCTACGCGGTCACCTTCCACTATTGCAAACATTCCGATAATTTCAAGTCACTTCTTTCCACCCCCACTTCTCTTCACACAGGGCTCAGTGGTTCCAGTGTCAATGAACACTTAATTACCAGCTCAACGTTTCAGTTTCTAAAGAGAAAAGCGCTGTATGACGAATGCCTCCTCACAAGCTAAAACTGAAATTATGTGCTGTAATTATGTTACTTATCACGGGTACTCTGCAATGGAACATGGTTGACAATTGCATGTCTACGTAATCAATGGAACAAAGATACTGTTTTTATACCGTGAATACCTCTCCTTCCCTCTGATACAAATATGCCTTTCAAATTAAAAAAAAGACCTATACGTTTAGCCATTTCAATGACCATTACTAAGTCACAGGGACCTACGCCCCCTACCTGGAAGCAATCAGTGTGACCATTTAAAAGTCATGGGGACCTACGCCCCCTTCCTGGAAGCGATCAGTGGTAATTCCGATTTTAAGAAGTGGGACAGAAGTGACCCTATGAATTACCGACCCATATTGACATTTAAGATATGCTAGAATGCCATATGTTATGCCGGGCATGGATAGTGCTTGTATACATCTTATCTGTTGTGAAAATAGGAGAATCAGGCCTCCAGAAAAGTAGCATACGTGTGTTTTTCACCCTAAAATTACAGCAAATATTTTCAACAAATAGTTAACAGAGTGTACAAGATAAGAAGGTGCCTGGTTATGGTTGCCCTCTGCAGAGATTAGTTGATATGGTCATACCAGATGCATTAGCAGTCCAAGCAAAATGGAAATCTCTGCTCTTTTGTTATCCGGTTTGAAGAGGGCCTACAACATAAACATGTAAAAACGTTTTGTTCCTGTATTCATACTTGCCACATATACATCACCTTTTGCAACAAATTATGCTTTTAAAATTGATATATATTTTAAATTGTCTAAAAAAGAACCCAATCAACATTAATAACTATTTTTTAACTCGTTGAGAAATCCTTTTACTCCCAAATTAAGGGAGTTTTCTCCCACCCCAATTATCTTATCTGGACCCCTCAGGACATTAGTATGCATGATAGATGCGCTGGGAGTGTTTGGATGCCGAAAGAAAGTGAAACGAGAAAATGAAGTGCTATTTATGTAACACTGCTCTCTTGTTTACATTTCCAGTGCCTAGAAGCTACCCTTCAGTTGACGTTTGTTTGCACGTTGTAAATATTAAATGAAATGCAGCAAAGGAAATGAAAGAGTTAGTTACTGTGGCACAATGGCATCAGAAAAGTAACTGTTGTTTGCCAACCTACCTTTAAGTATTGTCACGATGCACCTCTGCTAGATTTTGTTTTAGTTGGTTTCGAGCAAAGTTTGGAGCTTCATTTTGATATTAACATTGTGAAAATTCACAGATGGCTCAGAGAAATATCCCTACACCCTTTAAGGGATATAAACAGTCAGATTAATTTCTATTTTATAGCCTATGTATACTCGGTTTATTAGAAAAAGGTCCAGTGAGACATGGTTTCACGATGTGAACAATTCAAATAACTTATTAAAGAAGCAGGGCAAAGGCTGTTGGCTGCAAATTCAAATGAGACAGTGCAGTGAAACAGAGCAAAGCTAATGAAAGACAAATGTTAATCAACCACTGAGGATATTGTTCATGGGCAGGCTATTTTTACAGTGTGCACAACCAGAAATGAGAAGAGTGTTCATGGAGAAGTTATTGATTAGAAGTAAAAAAAAAAAAAATAGTTCAAGATGTACAAGAATAGCGATGGTGCAGTTGTAAATGAACACTGCCTGAACTATTTAGTATGGGGTCTTCTGAGTTGAGCACAATGACCTCTGACTCCAATATCAGCTCATGGGCCTTTTAACAAACAAACACCTGATTCTATTTGGATTGTTGGCGTGAGTTTGGCAATTTGAGAACCTAATGTACAGCATGATTTGCAGAATGACTCATTTTCCTGTTACTCAGCATTTTGTCCACTAGCCTGTGTTAGAGACAAACAGGGGTTCTGCATTTGAGTCTGTAGATTTGCATCTCGCTAATGTCAACCTTAATGTGTAACAGCGGACTCAAGCTGGCCCGTAATGCAATGTCCAAAGGGTCGCCCGACACACTAATTTGGGGCATTTTCTTATGCAGTGTGGACCACTGTGCCTCTCCACAATGCATATCTGTAAAGTCAAATATTGCAATTTGTTAATGTGAGCTGCTAAAGGTATTGCCTATGATCGGGCAAAACCACCTGTGGCATGTGTGGCTGTCAATTAGGTTGCTCAAAAAGTGGGTTAAATCTCATGATCTAAAACCGTGTTCTGCGCAAAAAAAGTCCACCCTTAAGTGCAGGACTCGGTTTTTAATCTGTTCTGCTAGATGTTCTCTGCCTTCCGAGACAAGCACAAGCGCTCCGCTGCCTGCACCTGCCCGTCATCTTCCCCCCTCACCCCAAAGCCTCACCTATCTGCATCTCCCATGGCCCTCAACCCTTGGAACTTGTTATTACTGGGCTGGCCACACCACGCTGGATCTCACCTCATGCCCTGGCTGTCATCAAAATAGAAGAGGGGTTTGGCATGGAGCCCCACCCTCCATTTCCAAGATGGCCATGTTAGGTGCCCATTTTCTGTCAAAGTCATTGCTCTCATCATACTAGAATGACACCTGGGCCGCTAATAGTAATAACAACCCGATCCGAGGACTTCACTGGCTGATAAAAGCACTGGCCATGACGATAAGACCTCACTTGAGGACATTGGTCCTTGTGGGTATTTACCGGCCAGTAAGGCCAATGGAATGGTTTATTACTGCTCAAACAGATAGTCTGATAACAAGATATCATTATGGGGATGTGGAGAATTGTAGATCAGTAACTATCGACATCGGAAATATTTTCTACCAATGGCTTCTAAGTTCCATCTGCTGACAGCTAGAATACAGCACGATTTTTCAATGATGTCATTCAGAGCCCATGAGCGAAATAAACACAGTTGTTGATAGTGTAGAATGTTTTGTTGTGTATATTCCCCTGAGTGTCCCTTTGCACCCACTGCAGTGAATCCATGTACCAACCGGGGTTCAGAAGAGATGCATGAAAGATGCATAACCATCCTGAACCAACATTGAAATACATAGGTCCTGGCACTCTCCTAACCTCCCTCTATTGTCACCTTCCTTGCCTCTCCACACCAATTGAATTTGTTTTTTCTCTTTATACTTTTCATCTCTCCAATTCCTTGTTCATGTTTTACTTTGGAAATTGCTTTATCCTCAGAATCAGCTGGTGAATTGTGTTATCTCAAACAATTAAGATATTGTGATATCTTCTTTGAAGAAACCCTGAAAAACCCTGAAGAAGCTCACTGTGGGTCATATATGTAGTTTAGACTTGCATTGTCAAACACATGGTGGCAGAGTTTTATTTTAATAGAATTATAAATTCATTACAACTTTGACCAATGAAAATACTGTTTTTGTAGAGGATCAATTGTTTCACTTGTAATTTGACACCAATGTTGATAGAGTGAAATTCGATTGTGTTTTATAGACATAAGTGGATTTCAAGGTAAATAAGTATTTAATTTAGGCATTGTAAGGTGTGTAACTCTTGCTTTGATTTTTCATATAATCAAGATTGTTACCGAGGAATATAGCATAGGAAGTCAACCATCTCCCTGAGAATTCAAAACAGTGCAAATCTTAGCTTCACCCCAAAAACGTAAAATCTTTGAGAGAGCCCCATCTCTTTCTTCATGAGAAAGCTATATAAATACATTTAATTGCTCGTTCATACATCCAACCCCTTCTTGCCCACACTCACCGTACATTCCCACCTCATTTCCCACAACTCACAACCTATTCTTACATTAGTTCATGATAGCAGGATTCGAGGTATATTGGGAGATACCAAACTACTCCCCTAGGGGAGGAAATATAAAAATGATGGCCTATTTTGCTAAGGGAAGCTAAATCAGAATGTCTCCCTCAAAAAGATGGGAGATATATTTTTTTTAAATAAAGATTCAGCGCTAGCGTGATATCACTAGTTTCATAACCCCTGTTGGTATAGTCCCATCCCAAATTTCGGGGCAAGAAAAGAGGCAGTTTTGGAAAACCTGAATTCATTTAAAGAAACGTAAAGTAAAAACCAAACACAGATGGTACCCAGCTTTAGTCACAACACTATTACTCAATCAAAGACAGCTTAGGTACAATCATGAAAATGTCATGCCTGCATGATTCTTAACCACAAGCAACTTATCTACAAAAACGAAATTGAACTGCCTGCCTGCTTGTTTAAATCTCACTATTGCCAATACCCACACACACTGTCACTACTATTGTGATTGTATGTATATGTGGTGCTGATATGAGTCATTAGTACAACTGATGTCCAAAATGAGTCACAACATATGTGGAGGTAACTTACACCTATTTACGAAAACTACTTACAACCAAATAACACAATGGTGAAAGTCAAGAAAAAGGAGGGACACTAAAGCAGAATTTCTGTCAAAGGTGGGTGTTGCACAAAGATGAACACATGTAAATAACCCCACACATACACATAAGAATCAAAATCTCAGCTAAACATGCATGAGAAAATACGCAATAACACCCACAATCACTGCTAAGCCACTAGACAGGAGAATGCACACACAAAACCCAACACATGCCCCGTAACACACTACAGAACACATGAAACACACATACTGCCACATCACATGGCAAAAAGGAACAACACCCCCATGCAAAACACACACACAGTGCAAGCAAAGATACACCTGCACCCTCCCCACACACACACACAGCTGCAGAACATATCATGCAAACATGAACAAACCAACCGCAACAGTGATGATGCACATTAGCATGCACCGCATGATGCCACATGCCCCTATATCAAGGCACACAGTGCCACTCTATGTCCCCAACCCAGGAAATGTACCCCAATGATTTGGCAATATCACTCGACATGCAGCAATGGTACAACACTGCAGTCGCAGCTGCTGCCGCACCTCGGCCGAGGAGGAGGAGAAGGAGAAGGAGGGAGCCGGTCTTCCTCACCAGGGTCACCCTCTTTGGCATGTCTGATGCAGAGATGTATGCAAGGTATAGCTTTCCTCTGCATGTCATCATGGACATGCTGCAGGAGTGGTAGGGTGCTTGTCACCCCACCACCGCTCGGTCACATGCCAACGGTGCACATGTGAAGCTCCTGGCTGCACTGACCTTCTTTGTCACTGGCTCCTTCCAGAGAACCAGTGGCATCACTCCATGTATCTGCCAGGCAATGTAGTCACTGCCCTTCACCAGGTCGTGGCATGAATTACATCGTGCAGCAGACACCATGTCCAAATGCCCTTGACACAGCATTAAAAGGTGACTCGCACATTTTACGTGGTGCACTGATTCCCCCAGGTCATCAGAGTCATTGACTGCACCCATGTCGCACTATGCCCTCCCTAAGACTGAACGTTCATGTACCGGAACTGTCATGCAATGCTTGTGGGCTGTTTATGGATGTGTACGCCAATTTCACAGGCTCTGTCCACGGCAGCCACGTAATCCTGGTTTCCAGCATGTGTGTGCAGTTGGAAGCCAGACACTAACGGGACATGTGGCAGATAGGTAAGTATGGCAAGTTCACCACCTTCCACCACACCCACGCATCTATGCATCATCACACAGGCGCCCAGTAAAATGACCATCGCAACACATGCATGGCAAGACTTGGTCCACAGAAAGCCAACTAGCAAGCACCAAACATGACACATGAAAGCACACCCAATTCAAACTGACACTTCTCATGCCCTTCCTCATGCAGGTGATGCCCTATCTCCTAACATCCTACAGACGGGCCACCAGCACACATCAGGAAAGGTACAGTATGGTACACAGGGCCACCAGGGGCATCATCGAGCAGTCCATAGGTCTCCTGAAGACACAATTCAGATGCCTGGACCACTTGGGCGTTGTTGTCCTTAAAGGCCACACTTCATGTGTGACATCATACATGCCTGTCACCTGCTACATAACATTACAGTGTGCAAAGGTGTACTTGCAGACTGAGGACCTGACCTCATGCCAGAGCCACAAGCTAGGCCACCAACCCAGAGGGAGTCCAGTGCAACAGTAGTGTGAGTGAAGTAGCAACTGGTCAACAACGTCTTCCCATAAGCATGCATGCTGTCAGAAAGGAACACTGACCACACACAAGATGGTGTCCATGATGAAAAGATGACAAGTGCCAAGCACAACCTGCACACACTCACACTCTTTTGCCCCCTGCATCCTGGAGGAGCAGGACCGCCGCACCACTGCTGGAGCAGTGCCCCCCCCCCCACACCAGGTGAGGCTAGGGTTGTAATGCCCACATTTATCAGGCCGACCCCCCCACCCACGACGATCTCGGATTCAGAAACCGAAATATAATGAAAAGGCTCATAAACGTGCAGGCATCCACCAAATATCTTCGCTTGTGCAGAATTTTCTTTCCATATGGAATTGGCTGCTTTAATTCTACAGCCGCCATTAGCCTCCATGAGGTTACTGAAATTTGAACATGGCCCCTAGCCACCTTCCCTGCTGACATTGCCTCCACTAGGCTGAACCTGATCTGATTGGTGCTCAGTGTGTATTTGAGCCAATCACCTTCGCTGGCAGGCGAGCGCCGGCCCACCCACTAAGGCCACACAACAAGGCAGCCTCCTATCCGGAGCCCAAGCCTTCCTCTTCTTTTGCCCCCTTCATCCTGGAGGAGCAGGACCGCCGTGCCACTGCTGCAGCAGTGGCCCCCCCACACCAGGTGACACGAGGGCTCTAATGCCCACATTTATCAGGCCGAACCCCCCACCCACAACGATCTCGGATTCGGAAACCTAAATATAACGAAAGTGCTCATAAACGTGCAAGCATCCGTCAAATATCTTTGCTTGTGCAGAATTTTCTGTCCATGTGGAATTGGCTGCTTAAATTCTACAGCCGCCATTAGCCTCCATGAGGTTACCGAAATTTGAACATGGCCGCCTAGCCACCTTCCCTGCTGACATTGCCTCCACTAGGCTGAGCCTGATCTGATTGGTGCACAGTGTGTATTTGAGCCAATCACCTTCGCCGGCAGGCGAACGCCGGCCCACCCACTAAGGCCGCACAACAAGGCAGCCTCCTATCCGGAGCCCAAGCCTTCCTCTTCTTTTGCCCCGTTCATCCTGGAGGAGCAGGACTGCCGTGCCACTGCTGCAGCAGTGGCACCCCCACACCAGGTGAGGCCAGGGTTGTAATGCCCACATTTATCAAGCCGACACCCCCACCCACGTTGATCTCGGATTCGGAAACCTAAATATAATGAAAGTGCTCATAAACGTGCAAGTATCCGCTAAATATCTTTTCTTGTGCAGAATTTTCTTTCCATGTGGAATTGGCTGCTTTAATTCTACAGCCGCCATTAGCATCCATGAGGTTACTGAAATGTGTACATGCCCGCCTAGCCACCTTCCCTGCTGACATTCCCTCCACTAGATTGAGCCTCATCTGATTGGTGCTCAGTGTGCATGTGAGCCAATCACCTTTGCCGGCAGGCGAACGCCGGCCCACCCACTAAGGCCACACAACAAGGCAGCCTCCTGTCCGGAGCCTGTCACGAGCCGTAAGAGCCTTGGGCCAGGAACGCTGCCCTATCGGATTGAGAATTCTCTATGGATCCCTCATACTGCTTGATCACACCGCCCGGGTAAGGCCCACACCTCATACTTTCCTTACCAGCTGTGCCGTATATACCACTCCCGAATCGCTATCTGAGACCATCTCCGCGCCTTTATAGGCAAATATACTATTGTAGTGTGCCCACATCCGATCCCACTGCAACGGCTTATGCACCTACTGTGGTACAGGCTATCCGGATGCTCTGTATCGCATTGTCTACTACTCAGGTCGTCGCTCTAATAAACCTGCCCTTCGCTATAGCGAACGCATTAGCATTGTACTAGCATTCAAATATATACATTTGTACATTTGTATTGTACGCACCTACCTCCAGACAATACATGCCCTATGCCTGCAGCACATTGCATTGCATGATATCCATTCTAGGGTGTCTTCATCACTTGAACACTGCACTCTTCTATCATGCGACCATTTTGCTTGCCCGACGCACTAACCTACCGTTCCTTACCATCTGAGACCCCTGTGCTCTACTGTGCCTCAACATTTGCAATTGGTATTCAACATACTGTGTCCCAATAGCTGAGAGATGCATTTAGCCTTCTATTCCTTTATTTGTGTAACCTGCATTTAATATACTACTGTGTCTCTAATATTTGAGAGCTGCACTCAGCCTATTATGTGCCAATATTTGAGAGTTGCTTTTAGCCTTTGTGCCTTAACTTGTGTAACTCACATTTAGCCTACAGTGTTCTAATATTTCAGAGGTGCATTCAGCGTTCTGTGCCTTTACCTGTGTAACCTGCATCTAATATACTACTGTGTCTCTAATATTTGAGAATTACATTTAGCCTAATTTGTGTCAACATTTGAGAGCTGCATCTAGCCTCTAAGCTTTAACTTGTGTAACCTGCATCTAGCATACTACTGTGTCTCTAATATTTGAGAGCTGCATTTAACCTATTGTGTGCCAACATTTGAGAGCTCCATTTAGCCTTCTATGCTTAAACTTGTGTAACCTGCATCTAGCATACCACTGTGTCTCTAATATTTGAGAGCTGCATTTAGCCTATTATGTCCCAATTTTTTAGGATAGATCTTAGTCCACTGGGCCCTAACATTCCATAGTCCTTGTGCGACACATAGTAGTGCCACACTATCCTACTAATGTATTGAGCATTTAGCCTATCCCCAGCATGCTTACCTATCTTACTATAGCTGTAACTATACTCCTTGTTTCCAGGACCCTAGACCACTTCAATGGGAACCTGCCAGTTAAGCAGGAGATAGTCACGTACAGTCAACAAAATATGTCCACCAATAACTCTAGCCCTGCCTCTCTTAAGTACCTACTTGCCATAGCTCCAGGAGACTACAATACTATCCCATGTACTACCATTAATAGAAATCTGAAACTCTGTGCTAGACTTCCCAAATTGTATGAACCAATTACTAGATCGCAACCACCAACTAATAAAAGAACAAATTGTCACCTTAGTATGAACGCTGATACTACCAACCAGTTAATTCCTTCATCCATTCTCTGCGCCACTGTGAATCAGAATAGGACAACCAACCCTAAGCTGAGGCTCTCCAACATTCCTACTCCCTTCCAGATCCCAGCTAAAATAGAGGCTCACTCTTTGAAGGGAGCACTTTTAAATGCAAGATCCCTCGTGGCTCACGCCATAGACATAGCTAATTTAATTACCGTAGGCAATCTGGACTTCCTTGCAGTCACAGAGACCTGGCTACATAATCTACCAGGACCTGCGCTCCTGCTAGCCATTCCAGATGGATATACTATCTCCAGACAGAATAGAGATGGAATCCGAGGTGGAGGAATAGCCATGATATCTAGAGAGAGCCTGCATTGAGACTAGTCCCTACCCTAACTCTGCAGCCTTGTAAAAATCTCACGGTAAATCTCCCCCTAAACAACTCCCAATCACTTACTACGCACCTAATCTACAGACCTTCTGGCCCCCTTGGGACCTTTGAGGAAGACCTACATAGCATACTCGCCAACAACCTTGAATCCACTTCCCAACTACTGCTGTTAGGTGACTTTAACCTAGGATTTAATGATCCAGCAGACATGCAAGCCTTAGAAATAGCCAATACCATCAATACACGTGGCCTGTTGCTAAAAGTTAAGCAACCTACTCATATAAAGGGTAGAACCTTAGATTGGTTGGCCGACTATAACTGTTTAGCCACCATTACCGCTATCATGCCTCAACCATGGACTGCCCACTCTCTTGTGTCCTTCACACTATCAACTACCAGACCCCAACAAATGACACCACACAAGGCGCCACCTTGTCTAACGAGAAACAAAAAGAACATCAACGTAGATAAATGATTCCTGCCATCCTCCCTACTTTAAACGCTTTACCAGATAACCTTGACCCTAGTACACTGGTGCATGAATATAATAAAATAATGCTTACTACTTTAGATAAAATTGCTCCACTTAAACTAAGAACAAGTAAAGCGAAAGCCCACCTTAACAAGTGGTTCATTCCACAACTGGTTCATTCCACAACTAAAGGACCTTCGCCTACTGAAGAGAAGGTGCAAATTGGTCTGGAGACTATGCCCCTCCATCGAGAACAAAAAGAAATGAACAACTACTTCTTTGCATTATAAAAATGAAGTTTGCCTGGCAAAACGGAACTCATATAATCAACGCATTGCCAATTCTAACTCAAGTATGAAAGAATTGTTTTCCATACTAAAAGAACTCGAGTCACCGATCCCCATACCTGACTTGTTTGACGAAAATAAGACCTGGTGTTCAGAAATTCAACAGGTACTAGCTAATGAAATCAACACTCTCCAAAATAAAATAAAACTAAAGAAAGATTCCCTGAACATACCACACACTGCGAATACCCTCCCACTTAGCACTATACCCACTGACCAGACCAATAGATTCCGCTTCACCAAAACCTCTGTCTTAGAGGTAGAAAAAATCATATTATCCCTTAAGCCATCCAATTGCAAAAGAGATATAGACGCAGCTAGAGATCTTTCCCTTTTTATCTCTAAATTGATCAATGCCTCTTTTTCACCTGGTACTATCCCGGCCAATTTAAAACAATTTTGGGTTCTCCCACTCCTAAAGAAGCAAACTTTAGATCCACTTATAGCTACCAACTACTGCCCCATTACAACGGTACCATCTTTACTCAAAATACTCGATAAAGTCGCCTATACGCAGATTCAAAAGTAACTTGAGCTACATAAATTCTTAGGGGTGAGACAGTCTGGCTTCCGTCCTATACATGGGACAGAAACACAGATTGATGAGTTGAGAGATAGAGGGAAGACAGCACTGCTCTTATTACTTGATCTCTCAGCTGCATTCAACTTGGTGGATCATAAGGTCCTCTGTGGGCACCTGGACTCAGCAGCCCACTTTTTCACAGAGGCTATCAAATGGATAGAATCCTTCCTGAGTGAGAGAACCATGAGGGTATTCTCCCCATTGGCAGCGGCGGACCCCTCCACGATCCTGTGTGGGGTACCTCAGGGTTAGTGTGTCTCCCCTACCCTATATAATATATTCACCAAACCCGTGTTCGATGATTTGGATATCACCTACACTAACTATGCAGATGATACACAGATTCTCCTCCCACTTTCTGGGGATCATTCTAAGGACCTGGCGTTGGTGAATAGGGTATGTCTCATCATTCAGGCATGGATGGCCACCCATGGTCTATGCCTGAATGATGACAAGACAGAGCTGATAATTCTGGGTACTCACTCCAGCATCAATAAATTAGGCAACGAATACTCATCATTTATAATCGATGGAAACATTAAAATCTCCAAGGAGGTAAATCCCTTGGATTCTAACTTGATTCTACCATGTCCTTTGATAAACAACTGAAATCACTGGCCTCTACCACAGCATACACGTGTAATCTCATCAGAGCTGGTAAGCCATTCCTCTCTAATAACAGTTGCATTATTCTGTCTAGAGCATTAATCCTCTCTAGGCTAGACTACTGTAATGCTTTATACAGTAGTGCTAATAAAGCAACTATCCAGAGACTACAAATCTTGCAAAACAATGCACTCAGAGCTGCATTAGGCATAAATAAAAGAGTACACATTGCCCCGATTAGACATCAACACAAGTGGCTCTCTACCCACAATAAAATACTGTTAAAAATGGCCTCTCTGACCCATAAAGCCCTAACCAATGCTGCACCTAGCTACTTAACAAACAAACTGTTGAGAAGAACCTCTAGTAGGCCAACAAGAGTTAGTAACTCTAATTGCATTGTGGTACCAAGATTTAAACTTACTAAGATTGGTGGCAATAGCTTTCCTGTGAAGGCCGCCAAACTCTGGAACTCCCTAACTCACATGTTGAGAGTAGACCAACCCTACCTACACTTTAGAAAGAGATATATCACCCACCTCAACCTGACGGAAGGATAGTCAGATACGATAGCCCACCTATGCTGCCCATCACTGTAATTAATAGCTGCAATTGTACTTGTACTGTACTTGTACTGTATAGCTTGACTTGTATATAACCTTACATTGTTTTCCTATTATCTGCGTGTAATTAATCTCACCTTTACATCTTTGTGATCATATTGTAATTATTTGAAACTTTGTAAGCTTTGCATCTTCTTTTTTGCTGCACCCTGCTACCTGCAGGTCTGGTGCTCATTATAAATAAAATAAACAAACAAACAAATAAAACCTGTCTGAGACACCCAAGTAAACAGACATCCGTCCTTGCCAACATATGCATGCCGCCACACACACAGCCCCACACTGAACAAAAAAGCAGTGGACAGATACATACAACCATTCCACCACACCATTCCTTCACATCCCCAAAATACCATAAGGGATGAACATGGAGCAAGCAGGGATCACCAGCAACTTCATTACACTCAGCTGCACTCAAACCACCATGTGCCCCTCAGCACCATCGGATCCAGCATTAGCGTCCACACATACACCCACACCACCACACCACCACACATCTGCCTGACATGACACACATGACCAGTCATCTGCATGCTCAACCCACAACAATGGCCAATTGCACATGACACAACCTGACATAACTACAGTTCAGTCCCACAGAATTCAAACACTCCCCAATACTGAAACCAATATGTCACACTGCAGGACCAACATGAACACATTGGCTGACGGGACATGCTGAGTGTGAAGCAAAGTATACGCTGTCCCCCGGCTGAACACCCGCCACCCAAAAGTGCAGAACAGATGCCTGGAACACTGTGTGCCTGGACCTTGGGATGCGAACACGATGGAACATGGCCTGGTTAGGTGACACTGTGCATACAACGAGATGCATTATCCCCAGCAAGTACAGAGTTGGGACACAGAGACATCATTCCCACGAGGGTGTTGGGGGAGGGAACACATGGGTGAGATTGAACTGGATAGTCCAGCTCCTTTGATGAGCAGCAATTACCCTTGAGATGGATAGGGATGCAGATCTTACTCATACACCAAATAATAGAGCCGACTCAGGAAGTTGACAAAAGGAAAACTGTTTTAATGTCAATTATCTAAAACAGGGAGTATAACGAACATCAATGCAAACGCTCGATCTAAAAACTCAAAGCATTTAAAACTGTACTTTTATAAGCAAAATGTGTCATTAATGACGTTCAACCTACGTGTTACCAACGTCATCCTACGTGGCAAACTACAAAAAACTAATGGAGTGAGTGATTGGCTCTAAGTGGATATCTAAGTATATGATCCATACTTAGTCTAAAAAAGTGTAACTATGTAATTGGTTACTTAACATCAGGTGGGCAACTAAGCCCTCCTCTAAAAATGACCACTATGAATGCCACTAAATATACAACGTCCCATTGGTTTACACACAATAGGACCCCTAAATATGCAGGTCCTCTACAATTGGTTGGCACTCTATCCATCTTCAGTACTTTTCCACCTACGTTAGCAGCCTGCAGGCTGGCTGTCCAGAAGCTGGTGAGGTTGCTTTAACTTTAGCTCCCCACCAATTAGCATATCAATTCATCATCACCTCAGTGGTCTCCTGTCAATTAGGCCTTTGAACTTCATCCTTGAGAGTGTTCTTAGCTCTGAGAAAATTAGAGAGTGAGCAGCACAGTCTGCTTCCATGCGTAGGTGTGATCATCTAATTCATCCAACTTCATGCTCCCATGTGACTAGGGACAATAAAATCAAGCCTTTTCATGTATTTAATATTTTATTCCAATAGACCTCTGACATCTTCCTTGTTATGTTCACTCCTTTTGGACAGGAAATGTATTCTTTCACACAATTTTGTATCCAAAGTCAGTCTACGCCAGTTTGATAAGAACTTGGCTTCTTGGGGCTCATCCAACCTCACCTTTCTGAGCTCCTCTTCTGTAATTCAATGTCTGCTTTTTTCAACTGTGACACACTGAACTGAGGCCTTTTTGCTAAAACCTGTTTTAATGGAAACATCCATAATTCTCTCATTCCTATGTATGTATACATTGGCGTTTGCTGCAATCTATTTTACTATAAGCTTGGAACTAGCTTCACAATTACTTTGATTCTTGCATTTCTTCTACATCTGTAAACGTGTAAAATGATTTAATATCTTTATCTGTTTCTGTGGCATAAGTTTCTTCACCTTGAGCCCATCTTTATTGCTTTCTTGATGCCTTATAGAATATCCACATTCTCTGATCACTGCATCTTTTTATGCACTTCATCTTCAGCTACATATAACATATACTGGGCAATGGCTAGTAATACTACCATTTATCCTTGCTGTTTATTGGTTCTGCTTCTTCAGGAATCTAATTGAGATGGCCATCATATTTCTTTGTAAGCAGATAAGGTTTTCTCAATGGGTACCTTGTCTCCCAGGTCCTCTTAGGTAATGGCCCTTTTACTGGTACTGGACTGAGTCCATATTCTGGTCTTTGTCGATTCAGCTGTTTTGTATATGTCTCATACTCTGGGTTCCAGCATACAGGTAAAAGGGGCGGATCGATTGAGGTGGGGGTACTTGTCTCATTCTCTACACTTCTCGCTCTGGGCGATACAACAACCACTCCCACTTTATCCTTCACATCCAAGCAGCTTAACCTGAAGAACAACTTCTTTGGTACCCATATCTTTATGACCCCCATTAGGAATCCTGCTCTTTTCACATGCTCGTCCTTATTCCTTTCATAAACTGACACTGTCCACTTGGACTGCAGTAGGCCCACCTTCCCACATATTTCTTATGATTCTTTGGATACAGGAACTTTGTCCCCTCAGGTGCATGGATACTGGCTTTCACAAAGTCTCTGATTTCTTCATACGTCAGGTCTTTAAGCTTCCATCCTGATTCGACTTCGATCATGATCTTCATTCCTATAGATTTCTTTGCTGTCTTCTTGCCCTATGAGATTATTATCTTGATAAAACAAAATCCAAGCAATATCATCACTATCAGGGATCCAAGGAACTTGAAAATGTCTGCCATTCATTGTGGGACACAAGAGAAGAGTGATCCAAACCAGCTGTCATCAGCAATGTCTTCCACTTCCTCTATCATCTGGCCATGGAGTTTTGTCAGCATGTCTATGGCCTCTGTCAAAGTTCCATTCTCCATTCTCTGTCAATGTTCCATTCTCGTCATCATGAGAAGGTATAAATGTGCAACATGATTCTCCGATCTTTGCACAAACACCTCCATCCATTGCTGTGATCATGTCTAGGACATATCTGTTCTGAAGAGTCATCGATCCTATGGCTCTCATCTCTTCTCTGATTGCATTGAATACTTTTATTGTAGTGTTAATTGTCTGCAGAAATTCCCACAGAACATAGATGAGGTCTGGCTAAACAGTCTGTGCTCATGTGGTACGGCATTGAAAGATTCTATTGATTTGGCTAAGAAATAGTTCTCTCTTCATCCTCTTTATTAGCTCCACAGATCTCTTCTTCCTCAGGTGAGCATCTGCTTTTGGGAAATTGTCAATGTGGAAATCACTCTTTGGAATCACCAAAGCTGGAACATGGACATTCACCAGTGTGCATATTCCTCCCAATCTGCAGGCAATCTGATATAGGCTCTAGCTGCACAAGCCCAATGATGATCCATGATCACTGCTGTACCGTGTACCATTCATGGAACATCAAAGATTTGACTACAATTCTTATTTTCTCCAACTTTTCTTGTGTCATTATTTCTGAGGCACAGCTTGGAACTTTCCAAGGGTACAATCTGCAGAGGTCCTCCTCTGTCTTCCATCAGTAATTGATCAAGTCTTGGCCATAATGAGTTACAGCCATTCTCACAAATGACTGGTTTATAGTATCCAATGATCACCCAGGCTCTGCAGACGACCACTCCTTCTTGCCATCCATCGGGTGATAACACAGATCCCCAGATCTGCATTTGACCTCTATTCTTCCATCTCCGAGCATCCTCTGCAGACTTTCCTACAACCTCCAATTTCTTATTCACCTCCCATCATATTGCATCTCCTTTTACTCCAGGCTTCTCATATCTGTTCACATGATTCTTAGTGTGGGCTCTGTTTCTTGTATTGGTATCTTGCACATAGTCATCTTCATCTGGGTCTATCCATTTAGTTGCCCATGAGGTAGGCATCTCCAGCCATGAACTGGCCTCTAGCTTTGCAAAATGCTATATGTGGAAGACAATGAGCTGTCTGGACGACTATTTCGATGGCTACAAAGATTTTAGACTTTCCCATACTGTATGGCATGAGTGCACAAACAAAGCACTCCTCATTCGAGGTTCTTCTTCCTACTTCTTTCATGTGCTGGTACCAAATGTTATTTCCCAAATGTGTTGTACTGTCCAAGTAATCATTTAGCTCGAAATCATCTTCTTGAGTGTTTCTTTTAGTTCTCATTCTTTTCATATGAGCTTCCAGAATCATGTCATGAAGTGTACCAGCATAAGTCTTTCTTTCTGGATAGATTATAGGCACATCTGTCAGTGGACAAGGTACAACTGTTAATGTTCCCCTGGTAGGAGAAGGTTCAGAGAGCTTCCTTTGCTCAGCTGCCCATTGAGGCATAAAAATGTCTTAAATGAACTTCATATAGGGAGTTTCACAGTGAGTGGAGGGAATCGTTTTCAGGTAATGGAATGAGTCTGTACCCCCAATAGAACAGCTCACTGGGGGACTTGATGTGTTCAGTCATATCCGTGATGTCGAATCTTCATGAGGAACCAAGGGTAGACGTCATTATAGGGGGCAAAAAAAAATTGTTTTAAGTAGACACAGTTGCAACGCACTCATGTATACGTGACCGAAAGTTTTTAATGTCTGGCACTGCCATGAATACTCAAGGCTTTTCAGGAACTACAAGTCGAGTTCCTTTTACTGAAGAGTTACCAGTTTCTATAGGAGAATGTGACACTAAGGTGCCACTGCTATACTTTAGGCAGACACCTGTCAATATATTTGGTCGAGATTTGATGACAAAGCTCAATATGACCATCTTGTTTACCAATGAAGGCATAGTGTGCTCAACTCCAGGGATGCATTATCTAAATGTGTGTGAAATTATAGAGCATTTGCAGGACAACTAGCCATGAGAGCAATACCTTTAGAGCCATAAGTTTTTCATTATGGAGTGCGTGTTCCATTGGCATATCTGCCAGGCCTAGCAGGCAAGGCAATGAGAATACCTGATGAATTTCTGGTTAGACCAAAGATACCTATGCACGAAGAAGGGCAAGTATTTTCCTTGGAATTACAAGCAACCATAGTGTGAGGTGAAATGGCTTTGCTTGATGGGTACGATGACAAAGGCAGACAACGGTGGGCAGTGATTGCCATTGGAGAAGGTTACAGATTAACTGATGTCACTGATTCGGACATGTTTGGCGATCGTCTATTTGATGACAAAGTAGTATTTGAGATGAGTATTACTTATTGGGTGAGAGCAATCAAATGAGAGGTACCTCAGAAAATGATGTTAGCACAGCAACGTCCCGAGTATTTTGAGGAAGATATGGCAAAAGTGCCAGCTTCATTATGGAATATAGGCCCCTATGATGTAGGCCTATTGAAGGGGGTTGAAGAAGTGAAGATCAAACTGAAACCAGGAGCAATTTTACCTCGAGCATGACAGTATCCCATGTCTCGAGAGGCAGATGAAGATATTTTAAAAACAATTTCCACCATGATGGAGCAGGGCATCTTAGTGACGTCCAGGTCACCATGTAAAACCGCTGTGTATCCTATCAAAAAATCTAAGGGGGAATCATGGTGTTTAATCCAAGACCTTTGCCCAATAAACCAGATTGTAGAGTCCAAGTTGCCTTTAGTGCCGAACCCATCTACAAGCCCCTTGCATGTTACAGTGGGATTTTAGACCCAGTAAGGACTGGTCATTTCCCGTGCGAACAGTCTTTGGCTGCTGCCGTGTTCGCCATAGAGAAAGCTGCAAGCATAATGATGGGATGTTCCATGATGTTATTTGTAGAACATGCACTATTTGCTATTCTAGAGAAACCTAAGGGCACATTGACTTCTCAAAGGGCTTCTGCCTACGAGGTAGTTATATCACATCCAGTGATTAAAATAGTTTGATGCGGGGTAGTGAATCCTGCCATGTTTGTAGCTGAAACACTGGCAGAGGATGAGCATATGCATGACTGTGCAAACTTTGAAGAGTTCTATGATGAAAACCCAAGAGTAAAAGAAAATGCCTTGCCAGGTGGAGAAATTGTTTTTATTGATGGTTCTTCGAGAATCGGTCAAAATGATGGGCAGAGATATACAGGTGCCACCGTGGTAAAATACACAGCCAATGGGGAGTTTCAGATATTGGTAAGTGTACGACTACCGCCTCACTATTCAGCACAAGCTGCAAAGTAACTGGTGCTGATTGTCATGCCTGAGAATCATACAGTCCAGGAAGTTACAGTGTACAGCGACTCCGCCTATGTGACGTCAACAGTGCACACAGGGTTAGCAGGTTGGAAAAGGAGGGGCTACCTCCGAGCGGATGGCATGCCAGTGCAGCACACAGCCTTATTGGATAGGCTTATCAAAGCACTACAACTTCGAGTGGCCATCGCAGTCATTAAATACGTGATTACTGTGTAGGGT
Source organism: Ambystoma mexicanum (assembly GCF_040938575.1). Lineage (NCBI taxonomy): Eukaryota > Metazoa > Chordata > Amphibia > Caudata > Ambystomatidae > Ambystoma > Ambystoma mexicanum. The sequence continues at coordinate 423,375,378 of NC_090935.1, forward strand.
GTATAATGGAGTTGGGATATCTACCAATTATTTATTTGAAAGGTCTCCAACCATTGAATACCCCTTACCTGTAGTTGCTATCAGCCCTGTTCTGTGTATTTCCTTACATGTCTAGCAGAGCACAGCTGTGGTTCCCTCCTGCCTCTCGATCTACAGAAGATCACAGCTATAACGAGGTTAAGGCCATCTGGCCTTAGGGGGTTAACACTAAAGAATATCTGAATGAATACAGAAGCAGATAACATTTTTCATTTTGGCATAGGAGAGAAGCACCGCAATTTCTTCATTTGCTTGGTGCAGCTGCACATAAATGTACCTTGTGGGCGACACAGGTGGATTTTGGTGGGCACTGTTAATTCTGATTTTCGCAGCATAACGCTTGCTGTTGAGTCTGCATTTGGAGTCCTGATTTCAAGGAAATAACTTTTTGATTCTTGCTCCAACATTGCAGCTGGGTCCTTCCCTTTTTCTGCCTTATTAGCCAATCCGGGGCACTGGGAGCCGGCACCAGCAACCGAAGGCCCACAACATAAGGCCCTGTCCGTGGCCATGAACACATGGAGGCTGAGGAGTACAATCACGCCTTTCAAGTCCACTGATATCAATGGGACAATCTTACCACTTGCCTGAAGGTCAACGTCAGCAACTACAAACACTAATCCTCTATCTCCACTCCCTAGTCTGTTCCAGCCCTCACTCTGTCTCACCTGGGCGTCCACTCTCTATACCTTACAAATTGAACGTAGCTGTGCTCATAAGCTGCATTGTGTTTTTTACTCCTAGCAGCTAAAATTTAACTTAGCTGTTTGCATTTGCTGCATTGTGCTTTTTACTCCGACCAGCTAAAATCGAACTTAGCTGTGCTAATAAGCTGCATTGTGTTTTTAGTCAATCTGGCTAAAATGGAACTTAGCTGTTTGCATTTGCTGCATTGTCCTTTTTACTCCTACCAGCTAAAATCGAACTTAGCTGTTTGCATTTGCTGCATTGTGTTTTTATTCTATTTGGATAAAATAGAACTTGCCTGTGTGCATTACCCTCTGTCCCCCATCCTCCTCGTGCCTCAGTACATCAGCCTGGTCAGTGCCCTCCTTGCCACTGCAGCTAGCTTTCTCTTTTTCCCATACCTCTCATATCACTAAAACTGGCTGGAAGAAACTTAAGAAGGACATACTGGGGTCCAACCCAGGATTTCCTATTGCAGACAGCTATGTCACGGCTTCCGCCAGAGAGACTCTCACCAACATCCTCTTTTTCTTTACCTCACCTGACCTATGGATTCGTTTCATGTTCGGCTTTCTCTCTCCTATCGCCTCTTCTCCATCAATGGTGTCCCCCAGTGGAAGGTTCTGTGTAATTAATGTCTATCAGAATGGAACCATCACGGTTCAGGGTCCTCAATTTAACCTTCTTCTCTTTGACAGACTCTTACCCCACCTCTCAAACCTTACCTCTTCCTCTGGACTGGCTCCCTTGCCTTCTGTGCGCATCTCCTCTTCTGCAGATCCCTTGCCAGATGTGCCCACCTCCTTCTCTGCACAGGCTCCCTTGCCTGCTGCTCCTCCCTCCTCCTCTGCATGTGCTTCCTTGCGTTCGGTGCCTTGTCGGCCTTGGCTCCTCCGCCACCCACCACTATCCCCCTGGATCTCTTGCCACCCAAGGGTGGGACCACCGTCCCCTGCGCCCCCCGTGGAAGATCCTCAAAGATGGAAAGCTGCTCCATATTGCCACACCAAACACTCATCTGAAATCTGCAACCTCCTCAAACTCATGGATCTCATGGAGATGTGGTTCAAGGACAGCTCTGTCATGAGCTTTGACACACTCCTCCCTGAAGGATACAAGATCCTCTCTGCACCCAGGCCCAAGAAGACAGGAGGTGGTGTGGTGCTGATATTACCATAATGGATAACTGTGTCCATCATGCCTACTCCTCCTTCGAGGTTCTGACTCTCTCCTAAATCTTCTCTCCTTCTGGCCACCTTCTATCGGCCACGAGGACAGTCCACTCTCTTCCTCTTGGAATGGGCTGACCTGGCCTCTTTTTACTTTCCTCCCCCTCCCAACTCCTCCTGCTGGGTGAACTCAACATCCATCTCTACTCTCCTGACTCCTCAGGACCTTTCCGCAACCGATGCAATTCTGTCTCCCTCTCCATCTTACTCTCTGGCTACACGCAGACAGCGGACCCCACATTGGATGCCTTCATCACTACCAACATTCCTCTCTATATCCCTCTCACTACCTCTCTCTCTTGGACAGACCACACTCTTCTTTCTTCACACTTGAAGCTCTCCTCTTCTCTTGCATTGGCACACCCGGTGTGGCCACTCAGTTTCAATGTCACCAGACCCATGAAAAGAGTGTCAGCAGCTGGCTTTGCCTCCACCTACTCTCTGCCTCCTATGCCTGCAGCTGACTCCCACCCTGACACAGCCATTGCTATCTTCAACCTCTCTATCTCCAATACCCTTGATACTCATGAGGATCTGACTGAAACCTTCCAAAAAGTGCAACTCTTGGTACGACTCCAATCTGGCTGTCCTTAAGCGCAAATGTAGGGCAGCTGAGCGGAAATGGAATCCATCGGACGGACCCTCTGGCAACCTGTCATGCTGCCTCCTTCAAAGGCAATATCAACTCTGCATCCACGCCAAGGAAATAGTCTTTGTCCAAGCCTGCAACTCTGTGGTATCAAACAACACGGACAAACTTTTCAAAGTCTGTAAGAAACTGGCCAATCCTACAGCAGCCTCCTCTTCTGTCACACCCATCCAGGACCTTTGCTAGGCTTTGGCTGCACACTTCACCTCAAAAACCCAAGATATCCTTTCTTCTCTCTCTTCCACACCACAGCATACACCAACACCACTGGAGCCTCCCTGGGCCACCCCACCACCTCTCCTCTCTTCTCTCACTCCCTTCACACCTGACGAGGTTTCCAGACAAGTCTGGTCTATGAAGGCTTCATCCAAACAGGTGGACCCTTGCCCCTCCATAACCATTAAAGACAACATTGACTCTCTTGCTCCAGCCTTGGCCGATCTCTGCAATCTCTCTTTTTTGCCACTGGAGTTTTCTGAACTTCTCTTAAAGGCATAGTGCGCTCAAAAAATGTATTGTCCCGAGAGTACGGGCATGTGGTTTTATGCAAACTGTGATCGATCGTAAAAACATTTCCTATGCACCTTAGCTTAGCTTTCCTCACTTTTACACATGCGAAATCAATGAGTGGGTACGGCCTTATCTGTGTCTACATTGCCCTAGGTTTGACTGCCCTCGTGGCACTAAATCATATCACTGGCCCCTGAAAGCTGACATCACTTTTCCTAGCGATATTCTCCACCTACTTTCATGACGTTAGTGGGCAGCTTAGACAAAAACACATCCAGTCATCACCTATGTATTAACGTCAGTTGACGCAGAACCCGGAAATTAAACAATCACATCCTTTCACAGCACAGCATGTCCCAAATCGAAATAGAAAACACTATTTTGAAAGGAAACATAAATACTCTGCAATTTATAATGTTCTTTTATTTCATAAACAACGTTCCAAGGACATCAGCAGATTTCCATTTAACACCAATTTTTGAATGTCCTTGGGTTACAGCATCATAACTTTATCATGAGGCACACAGTGTTTCTTTTGGGAGAAGATGTGCATTCGACGCACCTCGGTTCGCAGGGCTTCGGCATCAGCTTCTTACTAGACCACCGTAAACAATGACAGGTTGCTCCTTGTAGCTGATATCGCCAAAGGGCATATGGGTCCCGGGCGGTCGTCCCACATCAGCGTAATAGACATCCATCCATTTAGGCGTATGTGCCACAGCTGGTTGAAGAAAACATAACTCGGCACCTGGAAACGTTGACATTCGCAGAAAGGAAGAATGTATCTGTGTAGAAAACAGAATAAAAATATATTTCAGTAGCCATTCTCTATTCAAATTAATCTATTTACCCTTTAATTATGCGCTGGGTGAAACATAATAACCAACACAAACCACAAACAATGTAAACACACAGAAAACATAGGGGAAATTTCGAGTCTACGGTGTGATTGAGAGGTTAGTGCTGTGGAGTATGTTTAGCTCCCAATGGGATGCGGAAGCTGTTGGAATAATTCGAACAACACATAGACTGTATTATAACGGAATATTAGCAATGAACTTGGGGTTGGTGGTACCTGGGGGAACCCAGACGTGGACTCCATGCTCACTGTGCTCAGAGAGGCAGAGCTCCACCTAACTGATGAGGCACAACAAGACTGAAACACATGTATAGGGTTGGTGTAGGTACTCAAGTTGAGAAGGGAATTGCCATAGCATTTCTGTAAAGACAAATATGCAAATGGGTATTTCCCATCTGGGAAAGGTATATTGAGCTAAATGCAATGGCTGCGGACACTCAAAATGACAAAAACACACATAACAGTTTATCATGCCATGTTCTTTCTAGAGAGCCTGCTACCCAATAATACAATGTGGATAGCACACACTGATATGCCATGGGATGAAGTGGTTTAGATATCACTAGCCTGCATACAGGTTGTGTTTGCGAGTCATCACAATACGTCCCAACCATCAACCCATCGCAATGTAAGCAAGCAGTACTAGTCAGAAAATGAAACCTTTACTTGTTCGTCTACATACTCGGCTTTAGTCAAACTTACATGATATTTGGTATTTCCATTCTCCCGGTGTAACGCAGAGTGTCCACTCAGAACAACGTTTTTCATAGAATGAAAATAAATGTTCCAATGTCAAGTTTAAAAACAGTGAACCTTATCGTTTTTTTGGGTATTCCACAATTTCCGTCATTCAATCCATAGTGAATCCTCCCTTTCGAACAACAATTGAACCTTCTATGGAGCGTGTATGGTAAGTTCAGTTTTTGTGAAGGAAAGACACAAATCAAAAACATATTGTACAAGATGCGTCAGTGTGAACTACAGACAAGCTACATCAAACAAAGTGACCTTCACTCCATGGGAGCGATTAGCCTGCCGTCCAACCAATGTGGCATTTGAAATATGTTTGGAAAATTAACAAAACGTTTGCTGGTATCCACCAATGCTGGGCTATCGTGAATACTTTTTTAGCCAGCGATAGTTTTGGAAAACAGTTTTGGAAAACAGTTACAGTTAGGGTAAGGATAACAGATTACAATGAAACCATTTTCAAATAGGCCCAATGGCATCTTTCTACTAAGGCCGAAAATCCATCTCTCTTTGTACAAATGCAACTCTTCCATCCCCAGCGTCTAGTTCAGCCAGCCCAGCCCATGTCCTAACCACATCTGTGCGCCCTCTGTTCTCGCAGAGGAATGTGCTCTGCGGATGACGTGAGACAGTGACAAGTCATAATTTCAAGTGCCAATTCTTCTCCACTGAACTTCCTGTGCACTATCAACCTACAACCCAGCAGGTCTGAGCCCACCAGCTCAAATCCTGCAGTTCCTTTTAATGCTGATATCCATCTGACCCTCCCGTGACCTGATCAGTCAAGGACCCACAAGAGAGGGGCAAAAGCGGGTGGGGGCAAAACACATGGCCACCTATGTTGAGCTTTACAGACACCAAGAAACCACAGACATGCATGTTATCGTAAGAGATATAAATGAATGAATCATAAACCGGATTAAATATGCATAGTTAAACACTTCTTAATACTTTTAATAGCTTTGAAATTCGAGTTAAATAGCATTCCATTGTTCCTGTATGAACACAGCTGCAAATCATTTATACTGGGAAGTCAACTGTTCAACGAGATCCGCTTTAGGTGGACAGGGCACATTTGCAATGTCTTGTGGCAATGTATGTGCCCTAGGAACAAAATCAGGATCGATTCCATGAGTATGCATGTCCAGCACAGTCAAAGTGAGATCTTTCACAAAATTGAATTCCATTTCCTGGTATATTTACTTGGCCACACATTTTTTGCTTCGTTTTGCAAAGACCATTGTGTAACGAAGCATCCCAAAGTTTCCTGCAGTTCTCGATTGTTCTCTCCCCATGTTCTCGAAATGCGCTAATACCGCTAGTAATGTCCAAGCTTGCATACCGTCTATGCCGAAATGCAACCTTTTGGGTCTGTCCTTTAGGCACATATTGTGGAACACCTTCAAATCTCCAGTGTGACAGAATTCTATGAGTCCCTTTAGGTCTCTTGAAAGAGTTTTATCAAACACAATTGTCTCAAGAGCTGTGTGTGGAGGTGAAGATGGAGCCAACCACTTCTTTTTGCGTTGCTGCTCCTCCGATAAAGGTCCATGTGCACATTGGGGAAAATGTTGGCTTACTGTACATGAGTGAACGTTGGAACAGTGGTGCATTAATGAGCGCCATTTTTCAAGTAGAATTTCCACAGATCCATCACAAGTTTTGGAGCTCCACCAAAGATGGCTGCTGAAAGACTGAGACAACTTTAAAATATTTTCCAAACCCGTTTTTTACCAGCAGCTGTGATTTATTTTACTCACTGATTTGGCAATGTGCCATACATCAAATTGATGACAAATGTTTGGAAACTGTTCTCACATGGCCTTGGCTATTGAAACATGTCTGTCAGTGGCTATGAGGTCTATTTGCATTCCCCTCGATTGAAGATGTTCCAGGGATTTTATGAAACCATGTTTCTCCATGGCCTCAGAGGATTTACATTGGGACACCTGTACGATCTCTGAACTCACAATTGTTTTTGTTTCCATGTCTTGAAAGTGGTTTGTGCATTACTTTGATGAAAATCCGAGGCTGTCACACTGTCCGTCGCCAGCAAGACTGAACCATTTGCCTGAGAATGTGCTTTCAATTGACATTTGTTCAATTTTCCAGGCTTGGCTAATAGCGGTGAATAAGAATTCTCTTTGATATTTGTAGTACTGCGTTTTAGCAAGGAACTGAACTCCCACAAATTGACAGAAACTTGACAACTTACTAAAAGTAGAGCCACTGAAAAGTAAAGCTGCGGAACCTAGATTTCCAGCTGGCACTTTGCCCAGCATCAGGTTAGCGGACCATGAAAATGTATCATGGAGGTGGACACAGATGGCTTGGATATTCAGGTTAGTGCCTTGTAATACACGAGTCACATTCAGCAATGGCTGTCTGCATATTTTCCCCCTCACTGGATGGACACATTTCAGCATCAGTATAATCTCTACCAGGCAGCTGTCGAATACAATGTATTTCTGCACCTTTATTAGCCAATCGTCCTGCACGATTGTGGTTTGTGATTCAACTGTGGTGGACAAATTGGCCAAACTAGACAAACTATATTCGAGATCTTTGGCAAGTTCCTCTGTCAATTGTGTAGAAGTTTCAGTCTCTGTTAGTTTAGCTTGTGTTATTTGCACACAAATTGGAGAAACCATCAACATCGATGGTTTATTGGATGGACCTTTTTTTGCGGGTGTAGATTGTGTCAAGTGGTCTGCGAGGAATTCCAATGGATCTTCATTATATTCAGTTACTTCTTGTAGCGTTCTCACTTTGTAGCAATGGTCCAAGAGCCCTTTGCTGGCTTCGCTGGTCACATTACATTCATACATTGGGCATAAGCATCACGAGTCTGCTTATTGAATGGACCACGCTGCGCCTCAAATAGTAGTTGCTCCATGGTGAAATCTGCTTGTCAAGCGACATCTTTGGTTTTATTTGTTGTCTGTGTCTTTATACTTCTTTTCCTTCTGGGCCTCTAGGAGATGGGTTGTAAAAACATGTTCAATGTATAGCATGCATACAGTAGATAGCACTTTAAATACAGAAACTTGTTACGAAGAAAACACCAGCCCAAAACACTTCTAGAAAACGAAATTGGTTTCTAGTAACCTTGTTTTCTTGATTTTCTGTGAATCTGTGGTCTTCTCTCTAACGACCACACCAGCAAGCTGATCCACCACCTCTGATCCATGTGCCTCCTCTTCTAATTCCACACATGTGTACATTCCTTGAATAGAATATTCATTAAAAACAATGTCAATCGTATTGGAAATTAAAATCATTCATCACACACATCGCTTACACACATAACCTCGCAAACAGTGCATGTCATTTAGTCAAAATATACATTTTGAATGTCACTTGATTGATGGGAAGTGTACTTGATCAGAGATCACTGTGCAGACATACTGATAGTGTTGTTGCCCTCAAACATTTTGCAATGTATTCTGCATTAGGGAGTAAGTGTAACGTTAGAACTGAAATGAGAAAAGTTTGAAACACTGGACGTTTATATGCATGTCACTGTCCAATAGTATCCTATGTAGGATTTAATTTTTTTCATTCAATATAACTGTTAGTACGCATACCTCATACTCTGTACCAGATTCAAAGGACAATGTAATTGTAGTCAAAGTACCAGCATCCCCCTGTAACACAGTACTTGTTTAAGTACAGATGAAAACAACAAAATGGAACAGAGACAATGGGATGCAGACAATGGTACATATAAAGATAAACCCATAAATGACACCTAGTGTAAACAACCGACAGGATACATAAACGTTTTCATATTATTGGAAATTCCAAGCATAATACATTCTCATAAAGGAAAAGTGAAATAAAATGACCTGATAAGCGCTTGAAGTTGTAGTTGCCTAATGAAAATAAATGGATGCAGAATCTTGCTCCTTCATTTTCAGTGCATTGTCATGAAGTGGTAAAAGGGAAAATTAGATTTGTATTCGATATGTAGGTAAAATTCAACTGTCGAGAATATAAATGTCTGTAAGTCTGTAGGACTCACCATTGGTATACTGGATGTGTCAGTGGTTCCGTCACTTTCGAGGGTCTGTGTTTCCGTCAGTATGCTTTCCTAAAAAAATGGACAAAAACATTATGTTTCTTGTGAAGGGCACTATGGCATTGTTTTCCATGGTCAAAATTACTTCATTTGAACCTCCATAAACCAGGGACAGATGTGTAGTAAAATGTGGTATAGATAATATGTAATACAATCTGGTAAATATACAAACCTTAGTAAGATACATTTACACCGAAAGCACCAATCTGTTCATGGAGTTACCTGTTCAGCACCCCACCGCCTACAGCTAATTCATCATCCGAAACTCACCTGAGGCAGCATGTGCATCAATAGAGTTGGAATTGCATTTACCTGTTCAGCATCCCACCGCCTACAGCTAATTCATCATCCGAAACTCACCTGAAGCAGCATGTGCATTTGGAAGCAATTTACGAAACATTTTGGGTCAACCCTTTTTTGTGTTTGTCGATTGATCGTACATATCCTGGCTAAAGTACAGGCTGCAGATGCAGAATCGATTGGCCCTCAAGTCTCCAAAGACAGCCTGGGCTCTAATTTCAATCTAATGCACTGCAAAAACACAACGTTGAACCCATCTTTTTATTAAATGAATATCCTTCGGGAGTTTATGCAGGATTGTGCCCTGACCTTTGACATGGCTCCTAGAACTGCAACCCAAATCCATACAAGCAGGCATTCTTGAAAAGTAGATATGATCTGTATAAAAAAAGTATAAACAATTACAATTTCTTTTACTGAATGCATATGATTGATGGAATTATTCAGTTTTCTATTCCACGTTTGTTTTGTTCAAAGAAGCAAAACCTGTGTAGCGTAGTCGAACACTACATACATACAGAATTGACATACATACAGAATTAATTGATATGACGCTAATCGTAACGTGTTACTCGTCTATTGAATGTACTTTCATGCATCAAAAAGAAACATGCTTATAGACGTGGTCCGCGAAAGATGCGATTCTATTTCAATTGACAATGATAAAATGTATTATATATCGAGATCAGAACACTTGAAACATTAGACAATGGTAAAGTCATTGAGATGAATGAACATTACACTACTGGGTACATTTGGTCAAAATAGATAGACATTTTTAAATCAGAAAGAGATGAATATAGTGAAGTTAAAAGGTGATCTGCCCTTACCTTGAGTAACAAAGATTTAGATTCAGCAAGCAGGGGAGTTAGTAGCAAGAGAACAGGTAGCACAATCAATAGTTGACTTCCAGTGCTCACAGATGTTCACAGGTAGCACAATCAAGAGTTGACTTCCAGTGCTCACAGATGTTCACAGGTAGCACGATCAAGAGTTGGCTTCCAGTGCTCACAGATGTTCACAGGTAGCACGATCAAGAGTTGACTTCCAGTGCTCAGAGATGTTCTGCGGATAAATATCAAGGGGTTTATAAAGGATTAGAAAAGTGGGTTTGTATGTGAATGTGTGACATGTTTCTGATGCAGTTTGCTTCAGGGGAGCCTGGAGACATGGGGTCTGGGGAGGCCATGTGAACAATGGACCCTGTGCAGAAGATACTTTTGAAGTGTACATGGTGTTTGGCACCCTGGCCGTTCCCACCCTGCCAGCCCACTTGGGAGGGCAGGGCCACAGGTGCGAACTGCCATTGATAGTGGAGGGGGGGATGGATGGGCAAGAGGCATGCAGACAAGGCCGGAAAACACTGCTGAAGGGAGACACACTTATGTGGATTGCATGGGCGGGGTCTGCACGAGGGGAGCCTGGAGACACGGGGTCTGGTGAGGCCGTGTGTACAATGGTCCCTGTGCGGAAGATACCTTTGAAGTGTTCATGGTATTTGGCACCTTAGCCGTTCCCACCCTGCCAGCCACCTTGGGAGGGCAGGGCCACAGGTTCGAACTGCCATTGATAGTGGAGGGGGGATGGATGGGCAAGAGGTGTGCAGACAAGGCCCGTAACACTGCTGAAGGGAGGCACACTTATGTGGATTGCAGGGGTGGGGTCTGCTTCGGGGGTCTACTTTTGGGGAGCCTGGAGACACTGGTTCTGGGTAGGCCATGTGAACAATGGCCCCTGCGTGGAAGATACCTTTGAAGTGTACATGGTGTTTGGCACCTTGGCCGTTCCCACCCTGCCAGCCCCCTTGGGAGGGCAGGGCCACAGGTGCAAACTGCTATTGATAGTAGTGGAGGGAGGGATGGATGGGCAAGAGGCGTGCAGACAAGGCCCGCAACACTCCTGAAGAGAGACACATTTATGTGGATTGCAGGGGCTGGGTCTGCAAGAGGGGAGCTTGGAGACACGGGTTGGCTCCTTCGTCATTTATAATGGAAGGGGGATGGATTGTTGCAGAGGAGGTCAGCGTTAAAGGGCACCAACCATTGCTGAATGTCACTCACTCATAGACAAGTGAACATGTCCGTGATTCACTGAAAAATTTAAACAACTATTCATAAAAGATCATTTGTATTTTATTGTGTTGCTGATGTTGATGGCACAAATATACTACACATTGTATACTGCGGGTTGCAGCACAGGGTGGGAAAATCCCCTTCACTGTCCCCTGTGACTGGGGAATTTGGCGCAAATGGCTCCAACGACACAGGCGGGTATTAATCATTGAACACGCTATCCAAGCCTCCCATGAAGCCACCATGTAAACGAACGATAGGCCATCAGCCTGTACCACCTGTGGAAGAGAAACATACATACCGTATTTAAATAAACCTGATAAGTGTACAAACCTCAGTTGCAAATGCATCCTGTATTCTATGGCATAGTTGCCCGTACAAATGTTACTTCATGGATCAATCAACTTGGGCTTTAAAGTGTAGACACATTACAACAGTGAACCCCCATGCAATCCATAACATTTGGGGTGCAGAGAAATATTGTTTCTTAGTTGAAATTGAAAGACACCTAAGATGACCAGAATGTTTTCCCCAAAGCGCGAGAGATGTTTTGAATTGCCAGACTAAATTCATTTGGAAGTGATAGATGAAAGTTACGACAATATAGGAGACAAACAAGAAATGTTAGTGGCCTCAGTGGTCAAAGTGACATCAAATCTAGAGTAAACTTACTCGCTACTTGGATTACGAGGGCAAATTGTTGAATGAAGTTCATGCATATGCACCATCATGATCCTCAACATGGACCTTGTGAGGCAGGCTGCCCTGAAGTCCTGCAGCTCAGTAACGCATAGCAGCGGTGTCTCTTCTTCCAATAAATAGGCCAAGCATCCAGAGTTTACTCGGCAGCAGCAGTTCTCTTCCTTGGTTGGCATGACCTCGCAACGATTGCAGGTACACCGTGTGTAAACGTCTTCCCTGCGACTAGGCTCTTTAATCAGAAAATGTCCCATTGTTTCTGCATCTTTCTCTATCAACTAATTCCGCCTTGGAATACTCTGGCTCATACTAGGACTGTATTGTTGCCATTATACAACAAAATTAAAATCAATGGTAATGTTAGTATAAGGATCTGTTTGCCCGGACTCCGAGCAATGAAGATAGCTGAACAGAGCAAAAACGAGTCACAGCCTATACAAGAAAAAACAGCGAAATGATTGAAAAAGCAACTCTAATGTTGTCTGCTGAGAAGCGGTCTGTTTATACTTATTGAGGAAAGAGCTGTCCTGCCATTTCCATGGAGACATGTCATTAGCTGGGGCACAGAGAATGTTGACACGAGACGTGCTTTCGCATTGTGAAATGTGCCATACGCGTCTGGTGATGTCAGCTTCAGGGGCGGGTGATGTGAATTAGTGTCGCGAGGGCATTTGAACTTAGGGCGACGGAGCGGTGGATAAGATTAACTCGTTGATTTCGCATGTGTAAAGTGAGGAAAACTTAGGTAAGGTGCATAAGAAATGTTTTTACGATCTATCACAGTTTGCATAAAACCACATGCCCGAACGCTCGGGACAATAACATTTTTGAGCGCACTATTCCTTTAAGCACTCCCTTATGCACCCTATGTTTAAGAAACCCTCTGCTGACCCCTCCATTCTGGCAAACTACTACCCCATCTCTATCACTCCTTTCCTAGGCAAACTCCTGGAGAAGCTGGCTATCACTCAGCTCACTCTCCACACTGAATCTGCTGGTTGCCTCCACGACCATCAATCTGGCTTTAGAGCAGCCAGAGGCACGGAAACTGCTCATCTGAACACCCGTGAAGACCTGCTCTCAAATCTCCACACTAACACTCCCTCTGTCCTCATTCTTCTTGACATCTCCTCTGCCTTTGACATGGTAAATCGCAACATCCTGATCGAATGTCACTGTGACACCCTGGGAATCACAGGACAGGCTCTTGCATGTTTAAACTCCTTCTTTTCTGACCTCCCATCCCAAGTGGAACTTGGGTCCTTTTTCTCTACTATCACTCTTTCAACCTATCGCTTTCCCCAGTGTTGCAACCTATCCCCCTGGTGTACATGGCTGCCCTGGCATGGGTGATTGATGCCCTTCATCTATAACTTCCAGTGTTATGCAGATTACACGCAACTCTCCTTTGTGTTACCCTCAGCCACATCCTCTACCTCGCTCATATCTGACTGTCTGTCTGCAATTCAGTCTTGGTGTGCTGCAAACAACCTCTGCCTCAACGCCAGTAAGACTGAGACCATTTACATTGGGACTCCTGCTCCCGCTTTCCCACTCTTACTCTGGCCAGCCTCCCTTGGCCCTGGGCCCGCACCCACCTACGAGGCAAAACACCTTGGGGTCATCTTCTCCTTCTCCACTCACATTTTGGTCATCTCCAAAAAGTCCAACTGCCAGTTGCACCTTCTCAGAGGTACTCTTTCTTTTCTCACATTTCCCCCAGCAGCTCACTTTCTCAAAGACCTGGTTCTCTCAAGGCTGGACTACTGCAACAGCCTCTTTCTCAACCTCCCTGCTTCAGCTCTGCGCCCTCTGCAACTCATCCAGAACTGAACCGCGGGACTCATCCTTGGCCTCAAGCCCAGGGATCGCATCTCTCTGGCACTGAAATTCCTCCACTTGCTCCCTGTGGCTGCAAGGATCAAGCTCAAGACCCTCTGTATCATCCACACAGCTTTCTGGGGCCTGGGACCTACCTATCTGCAACAATGTCTACCCAAATACTGTGCTTCCTGAGCCCTCCACTCATCTACATCCAACCTTCTGCGAGTGAGCCGGTTCTCCAAGCAAAGTTTTGGAGGGAGATCTCTATCCTCTGCAAGAGCCTCCCTATGGAATAGCCTGCCTGCTGCCCTACGTTTTGAGCCAGATAGCCTTAAGTTCCGGAAACTCCTCAAGACATTCCTCTTCTCCTCTCCCTTCTCTATCCCTCTACCCTGCTAACCTCTCTCACCGCTCTATCCCTCTCTGCCTCCTTTTCCACACAGCCTGCTGACTGTGTGCCTGGTGTACTTCAGAGTCTCATAGGTTCTGACGCCCTCGCCAGTCCACTTGCACTTGCCTCCGGCCATTGCACTTGCCTCATTGTTACTGCACTTGGTCAATGACCTATGAGATTGGCATCTCTCAGCACTTGCCTCAGCTTCTGACTGACTGGGCGCACCTGGTTCTCCCCCCACCCCTATATACAACTTTGAGAGACTAGAGGGAATATTTATCGGGACCTCTTTAAGACAACCCTCAAAACGTCAAGGACTAAAAATACCACACTAATGCTTAAAGGGTCCCTTGCTTCTGAAGCACTTTCTTCTGACTTAGTCTTGCATGCTGTTTAACTCATTAGATTACAACATACTTTTTCCAAACAGTTTTTGTATCAAAAATATCAATTTATTTATCCTCAATAAAAACATCACTAAAAATACATTCATAATTATCTCGAATACAAAATATTGCACTTTTGTCTAGATTCAATTATTGCACATTTGCCACTATTTTTGGCATTGTTGACCACAGACAAAACCTACATAACACTCTGTTATCTCATGCCTATCTCCGCTGTTAAATAGTTCATCAGTAGAGGGCAAGTTTTTCCAGTTTTTTAATTTACTTTTTGTGTTCTCTGCTGTCTTCACTGGGTATTTTAGATTCCCCAATGTAGTGTTCTACTCATTCACACTTATGTCAATCATACATCCTTTCATTCTACAATCCACTCTACCTCTTCTCCTCTCCCTTCTCTATCCCTCTACCCTGCTAACCTCTCTCACCGCTCTATCCCTCTCTGCCTCCTTTTCCACACAGCCTGCTGACTGTGTGCCTGGTGTACTTCAGAGCCCTCGCCAGTCCACTTGCACTTGCCTCCGGCCATTGCACTTGCCTCATTGCATTGTTACTGCACTTGGTCAATGACCTATGAGATTGGCATCTCTCAGCACTTACCCCAGCTTCTGACTGACTGGGCGTATTTGGTTCTCCCCCCACCCTACCTGCACTTATCACCCCTCCTTTCCTGCACCTGCCTGTGCACTTGCACGGCTGGAATGTACCATGCCTTTAAGATCATCTATCTGTTTTTCCCTTGTCTCTCCTCCTTGAATGGAGGCACCTCAATGCACTTGGAAAAATTGCAGAATCGTCGTCAGACCTATTTGCTGTTAAATACACTCTGTGTATGTGATTGCAGTGCATGTTTAGCTGATGCTAGGAGTGTGTGTTGTAGTATGTGTGCCGTAAAACCATGTGCTGGAGGAGCGCATTTCGTAGGAACACATTTTAGGAGTATGTTATGTGTAGTAAGCACATATGTAGTAGGTGTGCTTGTCATACGAGCATGTATCATAGGAGTGTGTGTTGTAGGAATGCATTTTATAGCAGTGCATGTCATAGGGGCACATTATAGGAGTGTTTGCCATTAGAGTGTGTGTTGTAAGAGTGTGCGATGACAAGTGTGTGTTGTAAGTGTGTGTGTGGTAGGAACGTGTTTGATAGGAACATGTGTGCTAGCAGAATGTGTTGTAGAGGTGTGCGTGGTAGGTGCACATGTCGTAGGTGCATGAAATGTAGGTGTATGTGTTGTAGGTGCATGTGTCCTAGGTGCACGTTATTAGTGTCCATATCCTCATTGTTAGTATCACAAATGTGAGATGGGTCTTAATAAAAAATATACCTTCATTCTGCTCATGCACTGAATCCCTCATAACTTGTACCTTTTCGTATGGAAAGTGTACATTTTAGTATGGAAAGTGTACATGTATTCCATCACTTTAAAACTGACATCAAAGCCAGTTATCACTTGCCTTTGATGTGAGTTTTTAGATGTTAGTTGTGTATTATATGAATTGTAAAACTCATACACTCTGTGCACAGTTTGTATGACAAGTGTACATTCATGCCATCACCTTAAAACTGGCATCATAGTAACCTGAGAAGTGTTAACTGTGTAATGTACAATCTTTCAAACTCTTACGCTCTGTGTACAGTTCGTATGAAATATGCGCATTCATTTTGCACATGTCATATACAGATACATTTGAAATGTTAATAACTCAAAATGAGCGAAGTCGATTTTCCAAATTTTGTTTTCAGTGCACCAATTCCAGATGAAATCTAGACACCTGGAAAAGAATGTAAAATTCAAAGCAGCTGTTTTTGAGATATATTGGCCAAATAAATATTTTTTTCCTGTGGGAAAAACCAATGTTCAAAACACAATCAAAATAAACGTTGTTTAAACTATGGAGCTGGTAATGTACAATTCTTAAATTGTGCATGAAAAAGTAGATGCCTAACATATAACTAGAATATATTCAGATTATTTCATGCAAGCATTCGAAAGTTATTGAGAAAAGTAATTTTCTAAAATGCCATAGAGACTTTGTATTAACCTTAACTATGTATTTTGCTAGCACAAAGGCATAATATATATTCAACTCTAAATAATACAGACATTCAAATTACACTTCTATTGCTTGTCTATATATTTTTTTTTTTTTGCATTTGTATAGCGCACTTACAGCCCACGGGCATCGAGGCACAGTTACAAGATGTTTGTAGGAAAATTTGATTAGGTGGATACATGTGACCGAGATGGTCTCTTTAGGTATAAGTGCAATACAGACAGGTGACTTTAAGCAAGACAAGTAGGTAATTACATACATGAGAAGTGAGCCAACAATAGTATTACAGCTGAGATACTGAGATAACAGTCCATTCATCATACACTGGTAGCTAAGCAGTTTAAACAAAAAGCTTGGTTTTGATGGCTTTACGGAATGCATGGTGCGAATCGATCATCCTTAGGTGGGATGGAAGGGTGTTCCAGTGTGATGCGGCCATCGTGGGGAAGCTTGAACCCCCAGTGTGCACTTTCAGCATCTTGGGAGTGATGACCATGCTATATCACAATGCTTACCTTTATCAAACAGTTCTACATGAGGAATAAAATCACATTTTCAAATGCAGCACAGTACAGTTTCTATTCTCCCGAATGAAACACACCATTTACATAATTAGAAAACTGTTCTGCAATTCACAGCTTCTCCACTAAATGTGGTGCAGGGGCTTCTCAACATGTTTATGCAATCTACAATTTACTCATAATGATATGACATGATAAGTCATTTATAACGCGCCTGTACACAAGTGATACTAGGTGTGACAAGACAAGGAAGGGAGGACAGAAGGAGGACAAAACAATGATCTTACTAGACATTCTGTCATTGAGATCGCACAAGTGCAGGGGAGAAAGAGGGGAGAAGTGCCAAGGGTGGGGGGGTTCAAAGTAACTCGTAAGTGCTGCCGGGAGATGGC
Organism: Ambystoma mexicanum; assembly: GCF_040938575.1. Taxonomy (NCBI): domain Eukaryota; kingdom Metazoa; phylum Chordata; class Amphibia; order Caudata; family Ambystomatidae; genus Ambystoma; species Ambystoma mexicanum. Next base: position 423,392,845 of record NC_090935.1, read on the forward strand.
TCATAAGTGCAGAGAGTCAGGGGACTGTAGGGTTGTAGATACAGTCCCTTACGTGGTTGGGAGGCCCGGAGGCAGTGGTGGGGCAACTGGTTGTGCAGGAGCCTGGTCCCATAGGTTCAGTGGGTGGCCAGGTAACCAGTATGCACAACAGACAGGGACATCAGCAAGGGAGGGAGAATGCAGAAGCGAAGAGGAAGATCTTGATTTGTTTCCGGAACCTTAGGTGATCCTGCTCAAGTTTGAGAGAGGCACGGAGGCTGTGAGAGGCCAGCCGAGGGAAGAGATCTACCCCCCCACTCTCTGCCTGGAGAAGCGTCTGACCCTCAGATAGTTGGAGGTGTTTGAGCGGGGGGCTCAAGAAGCAGGATGCTTAGGAAGAGAAAGTTGGATATAGTGTAGTCGCCGGCCCCAGACAATGTGAACAATGCAGAGGGTCTTGAACTTGATCCTGGCAGCCACAGAGAGCCAATGGAGAGATGTCAGGGCTGGAGAGATACGATCCCTGGGCTTGAGGCCAATGACAAGTCTTGCAGACCTATTCTGGATGAGGTGTAAAGGGCAAAGCGTAGAGGCAGGCAGATGATCATATTTTCTATTAGGTACAATGATAAAATGACCCTGGCCCTTTCACATCACACATATGTCCACCTGTGCATTTCAGGATAAGGGATGACATATGTTTTACACTGTGCACTATTTTCTGTGACGAAGTCCTTTAATCTACCTCTCACCCACGACACATGTTATGACTAAGTCTCCACCAGCAACCATTATAAATAATATTTTTTCAGGTTATGGAGCTTCATGACTGAGCCATGGCCCACATCAACAACTAAGCCAGTCACATGGATTCTATTTTAATTTGATATCATTCTACAAAAACAAACCGGATTTAAGTTGCACAGAAATGCTGTCAGTTTTAAACTGTGTTTCTCAGTACAAAAATATATTGGGATTTCGGCACTTAAATACAATGGAAAAACACAATACATGTTATTTTATACTGTTCCTGTGTCTGTGTAAAAGTAGCACCCTATTTGTTGCTTCCAGGCCACCCTCATTCCCAGGGAACAACCTGGGAACACACCATCAGGCAATCTGGCTTTACATTGGGTTTTAAGAACTTCCATTCAAATGTTGTTTGCTATTTCTGGAAATCAGACTCTACAGTTTGGATTTCCTCAATCAGCAAGGTCTGCAAGCTGTTCTATGGCCAGTTTCCCATATGGACTGCTCCTGTCCTTGGAATGGTGAGCCTCTCTCTGAAGCCGCTATAGAACTCACAGCTCTCCCAGTTGGTGTCAGCCAGCCTGCCAGTCATCTCCTTTGGTTAATATTAATCACTCCACTTAGTCTGCGTACAGTCCTTTTTATAATCGAAACCCTCCCCTAATGGTGTGACTTAAACAGTTGGGAGGGAAATGTACTGCGATTTAAGATTACCGGACATATTCTTTAGCTTAACAAACTCTCAAGGAAACCACAAAACATTCCTTTGATCCATCAGTAATCTAAGTGCAGACATTATGGCATCTTCAGCCCCTTCATAATAAATGCCCTAACCCAGAACAAACTGAACAATTTGAGCCATGCTCAATGAACTGCTTAAAGAACTTAAGGAATCCCACTGTGCAAACAACCTACTAAAACATACACTCATTCCTCAATTACAAATAGTAATAGTCACATTAGATCCATTTGTTCTAGTGTGTGCATGTACATTATTAACAATAACACTGGCTTGTATAAATCATAGCACTTTAATACTAGTGGGAAGTAGATGTTTACTATATATTTCAAGAAAATCCCTTCAAATCTCAGAAAGACTGCTAGGTATAATGGACAGTGGCACAATGGTTGAGATTCACAAGATAATGGTAGATGTTAAGATGCTTTACTTTGTTGATTGTGACTGAATGGATCAGATAAATGGGACACAGTAGAGGGCGTATGAGGGTTGTAAGCATAATGACCTGCCTTCAAAACAGAAACATGCCTTCATTCTCTCATCTTCATTTAACTTGGAAATCTTTCTGCACCCTTATTGTTATTGTTATTTTGCATTTGTATAGCGCCTTATATACCATTGGTATGGTCTGAAGGCGCTGGTAGGTTGAACGCCCTTGGGAACCGAAGTTCGGGTCAGTGGAAAGATTAGAGAGAGTCCAAAGGTGCGTGTGCGCACCGGTATGTGTGCAGCTGATGCGGAATTCATGTGGTAGCTGCTTCTTAGCGGTAGGTGTGGTGGTTGAGAGATCAGGGATATGTGTTCGGTCTGGCTGGAATTATCCAGACCGAGTGTGGCGGCGTTAGGCCTGAGGAGATACGCCTGGCTGGGGGTGTGAGACCAGCCATGTTTACTTAGAGTGATGGGGGGTGAGCGGCAGATGTTGATATGAGAACAGTTATACCGAATGGTGTCATAGTATCTCTGTGTTCTAGTTGAATGGTGGTGTAAGGAGAGAGTAAGCGTGGGGTGTGATATGCAGTATGCTCTTTCAAAGATTCCTTGCATTCCAAAACAAAATAAGCACGTCGCGCAATTCTGAGCGGTCAGGTCCGTTCTATGTGTTTTGGTTCACATCCGCTCTATGCTCTCCACGCGCCTCCGCTATCTACGCTCCTTCACTCTGCACGTTCCTCCGTTCTGCACGCTCTTCCATTCTCCACGTGCCTACGCTCTCTGCACATAGCCGCTCTCCACACTCGACTGCTCTCTACACTCGACGGCTCTCCACACTCTTCCATCCTCCACATTAATTTGCTCTTCAAATTCATCCGCTCTCCACACTCATCCGCCAATAGTATTCATCCTCCTACACTCATCTACAACTCATCTATACTTATCCACACTCATCCTTACTCATTCGCTCTCCCCACTCATCTGCTCACGTCCTCCACACTCATCCGCTCTCCACAGTCAGCCGCTCTCCACGCTTATCGGGTCTCCACGCTCATCCGCTCTCCACGCTCATCCGCTCTCCACGCTCCTCCGCTCTCTACACTCAACCACTCTTTACATTCATGAGCTCTCCACATTCATCCGTCTTCCACATTCATTTGCTCTTCATCTTCGTCCGCTCTTTACACTCAACCGACCTACACACTCGGCTGCCCCCCACACTCATCCGCCAACAGCATTCATCCTCCACACTCATCTATACTCATCACAGTCGTTCGTACTCCCCACTCGTCCAATCACGCCCTCCACACTCTTCTGCTCTCCACGCTCGTCCGGTCTCAACGTTCATCCGCTCTCTGCACTTTCTACATTCCCAGTGATTTATTCCTATTGTCCACTTCACTGTTTTAGATCTCCATTACTCGTTTTAGTTCTGTTTGTCATTGTAGGTTACAGTCTGGTTAGTTTAGCTGTATTTTATTTATTTATTTATTTATTTATTTATTTATTTTGTGGTTTGCTGGGTCGGTGTTATTGTGATGATTGGTGTTGCTGGTTTGGAACTGGTTGGTTTTAGGGAAAGAGCCAGGTTTTTAGTAGTTTGCGGAATGCCGTTAAGTCCTTAGTTAGGCGGATGTGGGGAGGGAGCGAGTTCCATAGGGTTGGGGCCAAGGCTGAGAATGATGCTCCGCCTAACCTGACTGAGTTTGTCTTGGGAATTAATAGGAGGCCGGCTGAGCTTGATCTAACGGTGCGAGTGGGGTGATAAGGTATTAACTTTTCTTGAAGATATTGCGATCCAGTTTTATGTAGTGCTCGATGGGTGAGGCATAAGGTTTTGAAGGCCACTCTACGGGCTACTGGAAGCCAGTGCAGTGTCTTGAGGGCTGGGGATACGTGGTCTCTTGGACCGAGCGCGAGTAGGACTTTGGTTGCCGCGTTTTGTGCTCTTTGGAGTTTATTCAGTTGGTAGGCATGAATTCCGAGGGATAGGGGGTTTCCGTATTTCTTATCACCTGCCTGGTAATCTGAAGCTGGAGAAGAAAGAACAACAGCCGGCCTGACAGAAGCACTCTAAGGCTTCCCCCGCTCAAGGAGTTCAGGGAAGAATTTCAGACCCCTGGTCTGTCTTCACCATCAAAGGTGGATACCAGTTTGAGGTTTAAATGATTTAACCAGACTCAGGGTATCTGGATACTCTGATACCGCATGACCCAATCAATAGGAAAGCTTTGTTGTCAGTAGTCTATAAGCTTTTACAAAAGAGAACAACTGTACTGTTCCCTGTTAAGTAGTGGGACCAAGGTTCTATACAACACTCTTGGTAGCAAACATTACTGGATTTAAAGAGGCTGAATAACTTTCTCAAATCATTCCACTTCTAAATGTAGTTGATACAAATCTGTAATCAGAAAGGGTGATGGTATGCCCCTCTGATGGTTTCCTGTGCACACTTGATTTGAAACACCCCACAGATCTCCATTTGTCTGCTCCCTCTGTCACTCCTTTGTTTCACTGTCAAGATACACATTATCAGTTGATGGCTCTTCCATTCTGCCATCCTGTATTCAGAAGGGTTCTGCCACTGGCGGGGGGAGGGGGGATGATTCATGCCCAAGGAATCCTATGTCACTTTCATTTGGAGTACTAGATGGTTACCACAGACTCTTTCACAAAAGCAGAGAATGTGAGGCAGTTTCATGAGGTCTCTCAGAAAATGTGGCATGTCCCTTAGAAGTCCTCTCTTGTCACATCACTGGACTTGCAATAGTTAGACAAAAGTTTCAAGATTAACCTTAGGCTGGTTCTGCTTACAGTCCAATCTGCGTATTCAGATTCAAAAATCACATGCTCCAATTAAATTGGGTCTCGGAACTAAGATCGACATAGCTAGTTATCATAGATGCGTAACTCCCAGGTAAACATCCCAGCTCCTGACTTATTCTGAGACTACAATGGACTGAGATCTCCACTCATTGCACTTCCTCTTCTGCCCAATCTCAGGATTTTGCTGATCACTTGTCTGATTTCTTTCATAATATGATAAAACAAATACATTAATCTATCCCCCCCTTCCCAAGTGTCTTTTCTTTTCAATAAGCCCTCCATCAAATGCCTTCTCAAAAAAATCTAATGAAGTCCCAAGAAACCCAGCTAACAACTGCCCAATCTCAAACACACATTTCATGGACTGGACAAGATCCTTGAAAAGGTAGATAATGGAGTACACTGAATTGAACAACCTCCTGTGCGATCGTCAGCTATGATGCTGCGCCCCCCCCCACCTCCCCAGAGGTGTGGAAACGGCACTGTTTTATGTTAAGGATGAACTCCTGTGATCAAACTACTCCAGCCATGTTCATCCTTCTTGATCTTTCTCAAGCCTTCAATACAGTTAATCATTCTATCTTACTCACCCTCCTAAAACACACTCTGTCATTGATAGTGTGCCCCCCAAATCGGATCCCCTCATTTGTAACAGGCAGAAAAGGTCATGTTAATGATGGACCCTTCCTCTACAATGCCACAACTCGCAATTTTCATGTTATGTTGTATTTATTTATAAAGTGGGATGGTTCCCTGAAAGCAACTGGGCACTATGGAAGCAAATCTGGTAGTGTGTATCAATAAAATTAGGGAAAAAGACACATTTTGTTGAATTTCCGGTGAAAAGTACATTATTTACCATGAATCTCAGATGACTTGGCAATAATTTTCAAAGGTGAGATTACACAAAAGACAAATATCTGCCTCCAACATGCTGTTGTTGAAAATTAGACATAGTTATTATTCGAAGATCTTACAAATAAGGTTTCCTGGAGAAGGAAGACTTATGAAATATATGCTGCAGAGCGGTGGGGTCTGATTCATAGTATGCTTTGTGAGTAAGATACAGTAATTCAAAATCTGTGCACTTTGGGATAGGTAGCCAATGTAATGTCTTCAGAAATTCAGACATATGATCTTCTTTAAGTTGCGTAGGTTCATACTTGAACGTGGTGAAGCATTGCATATATACTGTAAATCGATGTACTTGTTTCATAAGCACGCCAAGATAAAGTGTGTTGCCACAATCTAAACAAGCAGGAATAAAGGCATTCAGGAAAAGGGTTCTTTGTTCCATGGTTAATCATTTTATAATGTGCTATAATATTTTTGGATGGTAAAGTCTTCACTAAGGAATTTATTCCATTGGCATTTCTAAATCTATTAGGAAACTGAGGTTTCGAGCTTGAGGAATGGGTTTGAGGCTGAGGCAGATGGAATTTGGCCAGAACAAATCACTCCAGAGAGAATAATCAGGACCTAAACTATCAGTTTAAGTTTGTTGAATTTAAAGCACCTTTTATGCATGCAGTTGCTTGTTATTTTCATGAACTGTTTAAAGCATGATGTGGACTGATTTTCGGAAGATTTCAGTGTCTTCTGTGTAAATGTAAGATGGTGTAGCACCAGAGTGTAGGAGTATAGCTAGGGGTAGAACATACAAATAAAAAAAAAAAACTGTTCGAGCCTTCAGGAAATTCACACAATTTCTGAGGATTGGATTTGTATCCATCGAAAGTAAAGGATTGAGTTCAGTCTATTAGGTAGGACTAATTACATTTCCAGGCATGGTAGTATATTACATAATTATGGAGGCAGCCCAGCTGGGTGGCATGTTCGATGGGAGTCAAAAGCCACAGAGATCTAAGACTGTCGGACCCGATACCCTTCCACCATCTGCCAGCCATCTAAAGATGTCCATGACCGACACCAGCACTGACTTGGCATCCATGATTGTTTATTTACAATTCTTTCAATTAATTTCCCAGGAAATGGGAGCTGAGAAATAGGACGATAATTCTTTGAAACTTTGGCGTCTAAATTGTCCTACTTTAAAGGGGTAGCACAACAACGTGTTTTAGATCATGCAGCACAAATACTGTTCTTAGAGAGCAGCTGATAATATTTTAGAGAGTGGGAGCCAAAGGTTCCCAAGAATTTTCACCAATTCTGCGGGACAATAATCCTTAGGTGACACAGATGGATTACATTAAAAAAAGAGGGTTGTCATTTCTGGTTATAGGTGAAAATTGGGAGATGGTAGTTTTGTAAGTTCATGTGACTGCCAAATCCCTAGATGCATTCAGATCAAAGCAAGGGGTGTATGATGCGATGTCCTTCCTGATCTGGCATAATTTATCATAAAGCAAACCAGGAAATCGCAAAGCTGTTGTGAGCAGGTACAGTTCATCTTTTTGGTTCTCACATTAAGCTGTTTTAGATATGAAATCATTCTTTTATTTTGCTTGGGGCAGTGAGTATCTTATTTGCATAATGTAGCTTTTTGGAATAGAAAATATCTTTTTTTCTATTTAGTCTGTTACTTCTTTAATAAAGGGCAGCCATTTTGCAGCAATTCTTTTCAGCTTGGCGTGAACTTTGCCTCAGTTTACCAGGTTAATGTGAGTACCAAGAATGAAATTTATTTTTGTTTGGGTTAACATATGTTTGTTTAGGTTTTGATAGATTATCTAAGGCATTCAAATACAGGGTGCCCTATGGTTTCCATCTCTCCTCTTGGATATTGAACATCTACTTGAAACTCCTATCAGACATTGTTTTTCATTTCAATGCCATTTTATAAACTTATGTGGATGACATTCAAATAGTGGGCAGGCTCATCTCAAGACTCCATCTCTCGAGGATTGGTTAGTATGCTTTACCGCGTATTAAAATGAAGGCACCCATTCCAGTTTTTCCAGCCTGCCATTCTCAATGACTCAGCAAAAAACGTGCATTTGGTGTTTGGTGGACTCTTCTCTTTGCCCCGTCAAATCTATAAGAACACCAGGAAATTGCTTGTCCAGCTCCATGCCATCAGATGCATTCTACCACTCTAAATCTTATCAAAAGAGTGCAATTTGCTTTGGCAACTATCATTTCTCACTTAGACTAATGCAACAGCCTTTACCTAGGTTTCCCTAGATACTTAAAACACCTACTCCATTTGATCCTAAACAAGGCTTTCATATGCCTAAAACCTCTTGGCCACATCACTCAAGCTGTCACTGCCGTGCATTGGATCACAGGAGCAGCACACATTGCATTCAAAACTGTCTTCAAAAAACACTTTTGGTCTCTGGCCCAGACTACCCCGTGCAGAAGACAAATAAACACTGTCCCCAAAGATCCCACATGTCCAGAATGTCCACTGCTGCTCCCTTCAGGGATGAACTCATGGCAGAATAAAACTTGAACTTTGGGAACATCCCTCTGGAATGCCCTCCCTCGAGAACTAAAAGCAGTAGTGTTATCTGCACATTAGAAAAAAACGCAAGACCTTTCACATATTTCTTCTGGGCATTAATTTGAATTTGAATTTATTTTATTTGTTTAGTTTTAAGAAAACTTTACACATTTTTGTTATAATTACATGCAATTACAAGAAATTACGAATAATTGCATACAATTGTGCACATTAAAACCCATTAATAAAACACAACGTACTTTCTAAAAATTCTCATGTGTAAGCACACTTTTACATGCATACACAACATCGCTAGGGCATTAAGGGTAACTTGCTGTATTGCTATACTGTTTTTTGGTACCACTGCACACATTGCTTATTACCTTTTGCACTTTGTAGTCATTACTGAACTACTTGCATGCACTTGCTGCAGTCATTGTATCTCATTAATGCACTTGAATGTTCTGAATATTCTCCTTTTGAATGGCCAGTTGTCCAACTTCCCTTTCCCTTTGCTCAGAAGGGCACAATGAATACTGTTGAATTTCTACTTAAATAACAAAGGAAAGAGTGGAACCCCTTTCTAATATTCTATACAAGGACTTGAGGAGAGTAACATCTAAACAATAGAAGACCTTTTCACTGGGATTGTAATGATGTTATTGAAAAATCCATGAACAGAGTATTAATCAATAACTGTGCAAATATGGACCATCAAAAACACATTTTTCAAAAGGATACATAAGGCATTCATAAAACAAGCAGGAGATATTTGCTAAGGCGGTATTACAACATCTATTGGAGTGGGTGGCAAAAAGAACATTGTGAACTATCTACAAGCTGGGTTTAAAGAAGGCCAAAGTACAATAGACTCAGGTTTTCTTCTATTTATTTTGTTGCAGAAGTGTGTTGTGTTGAGGAAGATTTTTATCTATGCCATGTTTGTTGACCTAATGCCAGCCCTTAATGGTGTGCCCAGGTTCAAGTTATGGGAAACATTAATAGAGATGGGTATCTCAATAGGGCTCCTCAGGGCCATTCAGTGTTTTCATAGGGAGAATCAAGCGACTTGCACAGAAACTTGGCTGGTGAGACAACTGCACATAAACAAGTACAGAGCGGGTTCATTCAAGGATGCGTTCTGGCCCCTACTTTGTTCAGCATTTTTATACTGACCCAAATAAACACAGACGCTCCAAAACCTCGGATAGTCACGATCCTTGTGCTGCTATTCACAGACGACAAAGTCCTGCTCTCTCTTACCCTTAAGGGATAGGGGAACACAGCTGGAAGTTTCATTAAGGGTTGTAAAGCAAAAGGCTTGGAGATATATATACTAAGAAGATAATACCGAAATTACGTTTATTTGTGGATGGTCAACCAATTGAACAACTACAAAACATATCTAGGTATACATGTGGGAAGTTGCATATGGTCTTTTCACATAGAAAAGGATTGTTTAATGCTACATTTAGATTCCATACCAAGCATGGTAAAGGGGCATTTTCTCCTCCTCTTGATATATATAACCTTGAGGCCAAAGCGGCCGATTTGTATGGCGCTGAGCTTTAGGGTATTCCGGAGCCCTTAAAACCCCCACTGCTGGAAAACAATTTTTTTAAACAAGCTTTATGCCTACCAAAACCAACATCAACCCTTATGCTACATGCATAATTCCATTTAAAACACATTCTGCATCAAGTAGCTATGAAGGCAATTTCATAATGGGTGCACTTACAGGCTTCACCCCACTTAGGGAAATAGAGGGAAACATTAGCTGTGCTTAAAGAGAAGTGGACTAACCACTGTGGCATAAATGATTTACAATGAATATTGGTTCATATACTCGCTCAATGAGTCATTTTTATCACTTGAATCTCCGTTTAATTTGTTTTGTCCTGGGTTATTTTTTTAATCTAATTATGAATTTTTGTGATTGCTTGATGAAATGGTTTTTAACTGAGATTTTAAATGAATTGTGTATAAATCTATACTCACTCTATGACGTTAAGTTGAATAGGTTTTGCTGCTGCTGCATAACACAATAATGTATAACGGTAACTAACAACAAGGATATCATGGCACAAAACTAAAAATCCTTAACAGAACAAATCACACAAAGACATTCCTTTCATAGACAGTATAAGAAAAAACACACATGCTTATTTCTGTAGTCCTGACTCAATGTGAGCGAGTGTTTGGAATAAAGAAATCATCTGTACATTAAGAGTAGGGATGTAACGGTATAACGGTATAACGTTAAAGATATCGTGAACCACTCAATTGAACAGTAATAACCGTCACATTGTTTATACCGGTATACCGTTTATACCGTTAAGTGTGCTTTTCAATCTGATTTGTAAAGGCTGCAGTAAGCAAGTGCTGCACAGTCTTGGTCTTGCACTGTTGGATGTGCAATCTGCAAAGTCGTTTCAGATGGAGCATTTTTTAATGCCATTCCATAAACCACACGTGCCTGACACAAAATCAATATGTTAGCAACAGGAAGAATAAAGGCAAAGAGAGAGAGAGAGAGAGAGATAGAAAGAGAGAGAGAGAGAGAGAGAGAGAGAGAGAGAGAGAGAGAGAAAATGCACACAAGCGTATACTACCATCAGCCTCCATTGATCTGTGGCATGCAGGTTATCAAGATGGCAACATGTTCATCATCACCAGTAGCCAGTGGGGGAGCTAAAAGCCTAAATGACCACTTAAGATAGGCTATTCAGTTTACTTTGCCAGTCGCAGCAGGGCTCCGTACCCCCGCCCACCTCCTCCTCTCCACACGTGTTTGTGTTTGGTGTAAGCAAGGGGTGGCATTTCAGTGGAAAGTATTTAGAAAAGCCCAATTCTGGCCCTGGGTACCTGATTTTGTTTGTGTTGATAAATCTGACAATTTATGACCTTTTAGAAAATATTTGTTAAGATTAGTTAACTCCACCTGCTGTACCGCGATAACCATGATATACCGTCATTTGGCAAGAAGGTGATTGTACCGTCATAAAACTAATACCGTGACACCCCTAATTAAGAGCATGATAAAGAGCCCTTAAATGGGGCAGTCAATCGGTCCTGATCGAACAGCCGACCGAACGGCAGACTACACCGACCACACCAAAGTGCTCACAAGCACTGCATTACCAAGATGCATCAACATTGGTAACTTAATCCTGGGCCACTTGCCCCACCCGAATCGCGGCGCAAGGACACCCTATTCCAAACCTTGATAAAGTCCCTCTGTTGGTCGAAACACGTGTCGGCACCTATGGTGATCAAATCAACAATTAAAGATAAAAATCGACAATGGTTTCAGAAATAAACATGTAGTCTTTGTACCATATTATGTTTAATAGTGAATGGTAACAAATCCTTATAACCGTGTGTATAAGCACCATTTAGGTAGGAACCCAACCTAAACCTACCTAATCCAGACTTGGGGCACTAGAGCACAGGCCCTTTGGTTCCTACTATCAGCTGCTTGTACAATCAAACCCGGTATCTCACTAGAAGTTAGGCGCAGTATCTACCAGTTCCAAGTGCTCCCACCGTTCCCCTGACAGAATGCACAGTGTCTGCTCAATGACTGCCTTTCCTAACAGACAACCTCGAAGGTGTTCTGTTTGTTTGTTCATATGTATGACGTGTATGCTGTGACATGTTGTAATGTTGTAAGTCTCTGCAGTATAAAGTGATACATTATATACCATGAGACAGAATTAAGTAATTCATTAAAAAGAAGAACACCGTCATCTCTTTTGAAAGGGTCTCATCTTGAATCAGGGGAGACCGACATGGTGGTGCCTTTCTGGGATAGTATGGAACTGAAACCCATAATGGGGGTCGAGTTCAATCTGCTGTCGATTCTCTGCTCCCTTTCATTGGTCCCTGGTGTATCCAAGAATCCCCCTCGAGCTTCATACGTTCAACATTAGATAGACAGACTGTTAACAATGCTTCCTAACTTAGTTATAAAGAAACATGGTCGTTTCCAATTGCATTTGTTCATGGAAGATATCCTTCCATTCGTAGTTTCTGTGTTGTTTCTTGTAATTCGTATCGCCAAAATCACTTAATACAAAGTACTTTAATAAAAGGCAATGAAAGTCGAGGATGTTGGTCTTCTATTTTCTACTTCAAAAGTAAAGCTCACCTTAATAACTAGCCGCCAACAATCAAACATTATACTGGCCCACTGACCCCACGTCACATGTGCAAAAAGATTCCCTTTCACTGCCTTGCTGAGGTTTCAACTATTAACAACTTTGAATTTCTCGGATATTAAGTATTTGTTGGGGAGATTAGGGCTGTGCAACGAAAGAAGATAAAATATAGGCTTGGCCGAATATAACACCGAGGAAGTGGAAACAGCTGGCAGATGCAGCGGGACAGCATGCGTGCATGTTCACGAGAGGGCATTTCACACCATTTAACACTATATCGCATTTCCCTCTCAAGAACACTGCACACAGTTGGACTTGCAAAGTGATTTCCTGTGAAATGTACTGCTACATTTGCATAGCAATAAATCCCTACAGCTGGGCCTATATAATAATAACACATTGCGAAACCTCATTATATTTTGGGATTTCAGAAGAGCAGGGCTACTGTCTCACTTGCCACTGCCAAGTGAGTTCCTAAAGTGATGCGAGAGACTGAGCCCCCTTATAACCTTTATGGCTGTAAATATATTTCGGATCCCATACTTCACACTTGCATTACTCGCATGCTTCCATGGTGATGTATGTAAACACACAGAGGATCATTTTTCGGGTCAAACGGTTCAGCAAAAATGGCAGTAAAAGTGCCCTTTTTTTTACCGATCCATGTGGTTTTATTCAGTTTGTCAGGTGGAGTTGGTGAGCAGGAAGGACTTTTCATGTGCACCTGATCTTCACAGTCAACCTTACAAGTGCAGCTGTATTACCGCCAGAATGTACTTTTATGCTGGTGGATATGGAATCTACCTAAAACTACTCACCTGGAGCAAGTGGATTCAGTGGGAGGTCTTACCACCTGCATGAATTGAAGGAGGAATTTACACTTTTCCACAGGCGTAGTGGGTAAGTGAAGAGTGAAGGTGAATTTGCCTGTGTTTTATCCCGTGTTGAAAAGTTACAAATTACAAGTAGGGGATGTTCTGCTCTTAAGTGTAAAGAGAAGTGTGCCCCATGCAATATAGGTCTCAAAACAACAAGAACCAACATTCTCTGTTGCAATCTGCAAAAAGACTTTACTTAAAAATGGGCTGCAGAAGTGGAGTATTTCATAACCTTGCGCAGAATTAAAAACGTACCATTGCTAAAGTTTTACAGAAATGTTTGTGCGGTAGGCGGGCCAAAAAACGTTATACGTCAAATCAAATACCTAGAGTGTGTAAGGACAGTCCTGATGATTCGGGGAAATGTGCTCCCCTTAAAACATCCAAATACATTTGTTGGGTACAGATAAACGGTTTGCATGTGGGAAAGGTAAAGAACAGGACATTTTGAATTTGTTATTGATTTGTACAAATTGCATTGATTGTAGAAGGAAATGCCATAGGCCCCATTTTATTAAAAACGATTCTAGGCCATGCATGGCTACCATGACTCTTTATGAATTATAAAGATGAAGATTTTATGGATGATGTTTTAAATTACGCAAGTTAGGCTTCTAGGAGAAGTTCAAGTGCATTCTGAGGTTCTTATGTTTGCTTTGATTATCCTTGACGCGTATGCTTTTGATGTCATGTGTCATTTATGAATTTGCTAATGGACATTTTCTGAATAAAGTGATTAACTACGTACCTGCTCCTGCCAACCACTGCATTTACTTCAAAGCTTTACCTATCTGCGTATTTCCCTTGTTTGTGACACCAGACTCTGAATAATTAGAATACCATCTCATCTACAAAACATTTAATTGCCAAAGCACATCTACACTAACAATCTCCTCTAAACCGACCAAACCAGGTTCAAACCCAGATGCAGCATGGAGACAGCAACCATACAGTTGGTTGACAATGCCCTCAACATCGTTGACAACAGCCACCCTTGCCATCCTCTCGTCCGCTTTCTACACAGTCGACCACCAGGCGCTTACGGGCACCCTACATCGGTGCATGGTGGTGAGCTAGCTTTTCCAATGCTGGTTCAAGCCCTACCTCGCCGCCAGCAGTTTGTTCAGATGGACTCCTCTAGATCACCAATGTGACCCATCACCTGTGGAGTCCTGCAGGGTTCGATCCTCTCACAAGTCTTTGATGTTTTGCGACACAGGTGCGCAGGAGACGCTGCCCAATGTAATACAGCACGTTTGCTACTTCCATGCTTCCGAGCCTATATAATCCGAGGTTCAGACCCACTGCGTCAAAGCCCTCGCAGGACAAATCCACAGTGTTGTGCGATGCAGGTGCGCAGGAGACGTTGCCCGACAAAACATAGCCCGTTTGCTACGGCCATGCTTCCGAGCCTATATAATCCGAGTTTCTGACCCTCTGCAGCAAAGCCCTCGCAGGACAAGTCTGCGGTGTTGTGCGATGCAGATGTGCAGGAGATGTTTGCCAATGAAATGTAGCATGTTTGCTACCTTCACGCTTCTGAGTTTATATAATCTGAGGTTTGGACCCTCTGCAGCAAAGCCCTCTCAGGACAAGTCTGCAGTGTTGAGCGACACAGGTGTGCAGGAGACGCTGCCCGATGAAACGTAGCACATTTGCTATGTCCATGCTTCCGAGCCTATATAATCCGTGGTTCGGACCCTCTGCGTCAAAGCACTCGCAGGACAAGTCCATGGTGTTGTGTGATGCACGTGCACAGGAGACGCTGCCTGACAAAACATAGCCTGTTTGCTACATCCATGCTTCTGAGCCTATATAATCCGAGTTTCGGAACCTCTGCTACAAAGCCCTTGCAGGACAAGTCTGCGGTGTTGTGCGATGCAGGTGCGCAGGAGACGCTCCCCAATGAAATGTAGCATGTATGTTACCTTCACGCTTCCGAGTTTATATAATCTGAGGTTTTGACCCTCTGCAGCAAAGCCCTCGCAGGACAAGTCTGCAGTGTTGTGCGACACCGGTGCGGAGGAGACAATGCCTGATGAAACATAGCAAGTTTGCTGCGTCCATGCTCTGAGCCTATATAATCCAAGGTTCAGACCCTCTGCAGCAAAGCCCTCGCAGGACAATTCTGCAGTGTTGTGCAACATAGGTGCGCAGGAAATGCTGCCTGATGAAACGTAGCACGTTTGTTATGTCCATGCTTCCGAGCCTATATAATCTGAGGTTCGGACCCTCTGCGTCAAAGCCCTTGCAGGACAAATACACAGTGTTGTGCGATGCAGGTGAGCAGGAGACATTGCCTGACAAAACATAGCCTGTTTGCTACGGCCACGCTTCCGAGCCTATATAATCCGAGTTTCTGACCCTCTGCAGCAAAGCCCTCGAAGGACAAGTCTGCAGTGTTGAGTGACGCATGTGTGCAGGAGACGCTGCCCGATGAAACGTAGCATGTTTGCTATGTCCATGCTTCCGAGCCTATATAATCCGTGGTTCGGACCCTCTGCGTCAAAGCCCTCGCAGGACAATTCTGCAGTGTTGTGCAACGCAGGTGCGCAGGAAATGCTGCCTGATGAAACGTAGCACGTTTGCTACCTCCATGCTTCCGAGCCTATATAATCCAAGGTTTTGACCCTTTGCAGCAAAGCCCTTGCAGGACAAATCTGCATTGTTGTGCGACACCGGTGCAGAGGAGACGCTGCCTGACGAAACATAGCACGTTTGCTACATCCATGCTCTGAGCCTATATAATCCAAGGTTCAGACCCTCTGCAGCAAAGCCCTCACAGGACAATTCTGCAGTGTTGTGCAACGCAGGTGCACAGGAAATGCTGCCTGACGAAACATAGCACGTTTGCTAAATACATGCTTCTGAGCCTATATAATCTGAGGTTCGGACCCTCTGCATCAAGGCCCTCGCAGGACAAGTCTACTGTGTTGTGCGATGCAGGTGCGCAGCAGACACTGCCTGACAAAACATAGCCCATTTGCTACGTCCACGGTTCCAAGCCTAAATAATCCAAGGTTCAGACCCTCTGCCTGCGCCAAAGCCCTTGCAGGAAAATTCAGCGGTGTTGTGCGACACAGGTGAGCAAGAGATGCTGCCTGACAAAACGTAGCACATTTGCTATGTCCAGGCTTCTGAGCATGTATAATCCAAGGTTTCGGACCCTCTCTGGCAAAGCGACCGCAGGACAAGTCTGTGGTGTTGTGCGGCGCAGGAGTGCTGGACACGCTGCCCAATGAAACATAGCACATTTGCTACATTCATGCTTCCAAGCCTATATAATCCTAGGTTCGGACCCTTTGCTGCAAAGCCCTCACAGGACACGTCTGCAATGTTGTGCAACGCAGGTGTTTTGCGGCAAAGGGGTCTGCAGCGTAGACAGTGAGTGCAAAGGACTTGCCCTCCTGTCTGCGGCCGCCAGGTAAGAAGCTCTGGGGTGTTAGCTTGCTCTGTGCTTCTTAGCCCCTCTGACTTGTGTCCCCCCTCGCATTCCTTGATCCTGTATGCTGCGTGCCGCTTCCATCCTTGGCAGCATTTGCGCCTGCGTGTTCTCTGCCTGCGAGCTTCATTCACAATCCTTGATCACGTGTGCTCTGCGCTCCTTCCATCCTTGGCTTTGCTCGTGCCTGCATGTCGTCTGCCTGCGTGGTTTCCTTGCAATCCTTGATCGCATGTGCTCTGCACCCCTTCCATCCTTGGTTACGCTTGCGCCTGCACGTCTTCTGCCTCCGTAGTTCCCTCGCAATCCTTGATCACATGTTCTCTGCGCCCCTTCCATCCTTGGTTATGCTTGCACCTATGCATCCTTTGCACGTCCCTACTCCCCCTCCGGGCCCTTACCATCCTCCTCCCAGCCCTTTTCCCCAACCCAGCCCCTTGCCTTACCCCTTTGTTACTACTCTGTGCTCTGCTGCTTTTTCATCTTCTAGGACCTTATTTGCTTGACTGCTCTGTTCTTGTGTCTGTTATCTTTGACTGCTGTATGCTTGTACTGCCTACTTGTGTATGTTGTTCACTCTCCTCCTTTAGGTTCCCACGATCATTGTTCTGTTACTTAGTCCTCACTCTGACTGGTTGTTCCCTCACATCATACTGCCACTTCCTTTGTTGTGTTTCAGGTTACCTCATTCTTACTCAGTTAACTGATTTCTTATTCACAGTTACCTGCCTGCTCTTCTTTTTTGTCTCATCAAGCCCATCGTGAATTGAAATTAATTTGTCCTTGTCTTGTTCTTGTCTCATCTGCTTTCAACACTCCTCTTTGCCCACCACTAGTGTCTCCTCCCCTTACCTTTGTTTCCCCACCCTTCACTCCCCCTCTCCCTCCTTTCTCCCCTCTGCCCTCCCTCTGCATCCGCTATGGTGCTCTCTGTCTCTCCTATCTTTTCTAACTGCTTCTCTATTGACTATCCTGTCCTTCTTACTGAGTCTGGTAGGAAGAAGTTCAAAAGGGATATCCTGATCTCCAACCCAGGCCTCCCTATCGCTGATAGCTACACCAACGCTTCCTCCAGACAGACTCTCAACGACATCCTCTTTGTTGTTCCTTCGCCATACCTATGGACTCCAAATATGGTCTCTGCGCTCTCTCCTTTTTCTTCATCTCCCATTAATGGTGGCACCCAGTGTGAGGCCCTCCTCGCCCCATTCCACTACTCTAGGACCATTATTAATGTTTACATAAATGTCACCGTCTTGGTCCAAGGGCCTCTAGCCAATCTCCTTTTTGATAGACGTTTCCAGCGCCTCATGAATTTCCTTTCTTCTCCTGCTGGCACTTCTTTCCCTTCTCCAGCTCCTTTGCCTCCACCCTCTGCCAACTCTTTGGCTTTCCCTACTTCTTCTCTGGCTGCCCTGTTGCCTCCCTCCCCTGCAACCTCTCTGGCACCTTCATCTTCCTCCTTGGCTACCTTGCCCTCTCCTCCGTCCTCCTCTGCCCACCCTCCGACTCCTTCTACACTTCCGCAGGGCGTACCTCTGACCTGTATTCCTCCACGGAAGACTTTCAAGCGTGGCAACCTTTTCCACATTGCACACTCAACTCTTGCTCAGCTGTCAGACACTCCTCCGGCATCTGCCATTTCCTGGAAGAACTCAAACTTAATGGTTGCTGTCTTTCTCGAGACATGGTTCATACCCAAATCTGTCACAGGTTTTGACACTCTTCTCCCTGATAGCTAAAATATCCAATCGTGCCCAGATCCTACCACCCCGGTAGGAGTGTAGCCTTGATCTTCTCGGAGTGGATCCTTGCCTCTATAATTCCCATGCAAGTCTACTCCTCCTTTGAATGCCTGGTCTGCAGGCTCTCTCTCTCTCCTGGCTGCTCTCCTACTGTGGTTACAATGTACTGATCGCCTGGCCAGGTAACCTCCTTCCTCACTGAGTGGTTGGATCTCTCCTCCTCCCTCTTTGCCTCGACCACTCAACTCCTCCTCCTTGGTGACCTCAACATCAACCTGGATGCTTCCTGTCCCTCCTCTGGACTCTTTCTCTCTCTGTTGCTTCCTCTGGCCCGACACACTCTGCAGGGCACACCTTGGATGTTCTTATCTCCTCAGACCTCCCCCTCTTTAACCTTCTCACCACTCCTCTCTCCTGGAGTGACCACTTTCTCCTCTCCTCTCATCTCTCTCTCTACTCTTCAGACCGATCAACGCCAGCAATGTCATCCGACCCATGAAGCGTGTGTCAGTTGAGGCTTTCACTGCCAGTTTCCCCCTCCTGCACCTCTGGCTGACTCAAATCCTGACACGGCCCTTTCCAACCTCCATTCTTCTATCTCTGACACTCTTGATGTACTTGCCCTTGTCATGAGGATCCACTTAAAGCCCAAAGCCAAGTGCAACTGTTGGTATGACTCCAATCTTGTCACTCATAAACGCGAGTGTAGGGCAGCTGAGAGAAAATGGCAGGATCATTTGCACCCTCTGACAAACTGGCCTGCTGCCTGCTCCAAATGCAATACCGACTCTCTGTACACACTAAGAAGAGAGCCCACATCCAAGCCTGCGTCTCTGCATCATCTGACAACTCAGCCAAACTCTTTAAAATCAAAAGGAGCTGGCCAGACCTGCTGCAGTCTCTACCTCCCCTGTCCCATCCCAAACCCTCTGCACAGTCTTGGCTTCAGATTTCATCTCTAAAACCCAGGACATCCTGCCTACCCTCCTTTCCTCTTCTCCTTCTTTGTCTACTTTTTCCTCTACTTCTGGCCTTCCTGTGGCTACCTCTCCTCCTACATTCTCTTTCTTTCCTTTGTTCACCCCTGACGAGGTTTCTAGACAAGTCCAATCTATGAAATTCTTATCAAAACAGGTTCTTCCATGTTCATCCAAAACCATCAAGGACCATATTGACACCTTCGCTCCAGCCTTGCCTGACATCTGCAACCACTCTTTCACCACTGGAACCCTCATTTCGCTCCCTGAAGCACTCTCTTGTTCACCTACTTATTAAGATACCCTGAGTCGACCCCTCCTGTCCAGCTAACTATCGCACAATCTCCATTACTGATTTTCTGGGTAAACTCTTGGAAAAGCTGGCCATCTCCCAGCTTAAACCTTCACACTGAATCTGTTGGTTATCTCCATTACCATCAGTCTGGCATCAGAGTGGCCAGAAGCACTGAAACTACACTCCTGAACATCTGTGAAGACCTGCTCTCAAACCTTGACACTAACCATCCTTCTGTCCTCCTCCTCTACGATCTCTCTTCTGCTTTTGATACTGTCAACCATGCCATCCTGCTCAACTGTCTCTGTGAAAACCTGGATATCACTGATCAGGTACTGGCCTGGCTGACCTCCTTTTTCTCTGACCGACCCATCCAGGTCCAACTTGGGTTCTTCCTAATCATTCTCCTTGGCTGTTCAACCAATACCTGGCACCTCTCGTCCACTGCATAGCTGCTCTCTGCTCCAACTTTCAGTGCTATGCGGATGACACTCAGCTCACTTTTAGGCTCCCCTCAACCACCTCTTCTCCCTCTCTCATCCCAGATTGTCTGTCCGCAATCCAGGAGTGGCGTGCCACCAATGATCTCTGCCTTAATGCCAGTAAGACAGAGATCCTCCTCATTGGCTCACCTGCACCTTCCTTTGCTGTCACTCTCTGGCCGTCCACTTGGGGCCCTCTTCCTGCTCCTACCTGTGAGGCTAAGAACTTCTGGGTCATCTTCAACTCCACACTCTCGTTCTCTCCTCACATCTCTGACATCTCTAAGAAGTCAAACTACCAGCTGCACCTCCTCAGAGGTATTCTTCCTTTCCTCACATTCCCCCAGAAGCTCACTGTCTACAGAACTCTGGTTCTCTCTAGGCTGGACTACTGCAACAGCCTCTTTCTAAATCTACCTGCCTCTACTCTCCGTCCTCTAAAACTCATCCAGAACAGGATTGCGAGAGTTGTCCTTGGCCTCAAGCCCATGGATCGTATCTCTCCAGCACTGAAATCTCTCCATTGTCTCCCAGTGGCAACAAGGATCAAGTTCAAAACCCTCTGCATTGTTCACAAGGTTTTCTGGGGCATGGGACCGCAATACCTCCAACTCTCTCTACTGAAATATCTTCCTCCTTTAGCTCTTTGCTCCTCCACCTCTAACTTCTTGAGGGTCAGTCGCTTCACCAAGCAACAAGTTGGGGGCATATCTCTTTCTGCGGCTGGTGACTCACTCTGGAACTGCCTCCCTGCTCTCTGAAATGTGAGCAGAACCATCTCGGGTTCCGGAAGCACCTCAAGACCTTCCTCTTTGCTTCTGCCTTGTCTCTTCCTCTCCCCTGCTGATCTCTTGTCCGATACATGCACTCCCCACCTGAACCCTCTGAATTTGGGCCCAGGTTCCTGCCTGTCCAGCTGAATACCCGCACTGCCTCTTGGCATCCCTTGCACTTGTGTTCTGTATCAGTAACCCTACAGTCCCCTCTCCTGCTCTTATTATACACTTGTCTGCATTTCTAACAATCACACTTGCCACCTGTTGGCTGCACTACTTGTTTCCTGATTCGTTGTTCTGCACTTGTCCATCCTCCCACCACCCTTCCCATGGCACTTGCCCCCTCCCCTCTCCCCTGCACTTGCATGATCTGAGTGTCACTAGGCCTAGTAAGATCATTGTTTTTGTCCTCCCTCTGTTTCCCCTCCCTTGCCATTGTCGCACCTTGAAACACTTGTGCATAGAGGCGTTATAAATGCCATATCATATCATATCCCCAGTGATCTTCAATTTATACATGGAGCCGCGGGGAGCCATCCTAGCCACATACAACTTCCATATCACCCAATAAGTCGATGCCACATAGCTATACCTCAAGATCGACTCCATCAAGGACATCCATAGGCTCAAAACCTGCCTCTCACTGATCCAGCTGTGGATGTCCAGTGCATACTTGAAGCTCAACCCCTCCCATGACTGAATTCCTACTCCTCACCAACAACACCGAACACCCAGACATACAGACCTGGCTATCAACCATGAACTCTGAGGGCTTCACACCGAACTCACCTCGTGCACCAACTTCCTCAGGTTCTACATTGACAAACACCACTCCTTCAAGACACACATAGCTAAGAAAACTCAGACAGCATGGTATCAGCTCTCTCTCCTGCGGAAAGTCAAGCCCCTCCTTCCAGAAAGCCTTAAATCCACTGTTCAAGCACTGGTCTCATCCAAACTGGATGGGGGCAATGCACTCCTCCAAGGCCTCCCGTCGTCCTCCCATGTGCTCCTGACAAGTGGCCTACACGCGCTGCATGCCTCATCAAGGGGCTACACAGATACGACCACATCGCCCGGGACCTCATTGACCTTCACTGTCTCCCATTGCACGCACAAACCACCTTCAAGTCTTGCTACATCTTCTATAAGGCAGGTGCCCTGAAGTCACCCAGCTACCTCGCAGAGAAACTCAGCATCTCTGGAAGGCAGCACACCACCATAAGCATGTGCAGAGTTGAAATTCACCACTGAAAAAAGGAAAGGACCAGAAAAAAAGCCTTCTCTGCCTACACCCCAAGATTATGGAACCTCCTCACCATCCACATCAGATTCAGCCCTGTGCTCCTATAATTCAGAAAATAACTCAAGACTCACCTCTTCAAAGAGTCTGTCCTCCTCAACACCTAGGCCATCACATTGCCCCTTGCACTACCTAACTCGCTAGACGCCTCCCGTCCTTCTCCTTCCAGCCACCCGGTACAGCTGTACCCTTCCTCTGTGCCCTCTCCATCTGGCCCCACACCCTGTATATCTGTTCTGTTGCTAAGTCTGAAAAGCACTCTATTGTACATCTGTACTGTTGTATATCTCTGTAAAGCTCTCCGTTATGTATCTGTATTGTTGTATACCTCTGTAAAGCACCCAGTTGCTTCTCGAAGCCAGGTCTGCACTCAATAAATACCATAATAATAATAGTAATACTAAAATTGATAATAATAATAATAAAATAATAATTTTAGACCAACATCACAAAACGTCTATGTGTGTATTAAAATTTGATTTCACAAAAGTGCAGTAGTAATTGTATCAATTTGAAGAACAGGAATGTCAATTTCATATGTCAATTTCAATCAGAAATTACGCACAATGACACATTATAGATGGTGGAAGCAGTCTCACGAATAGGGTACATGTACAACAGAATAAAGATGAGAACAATTAGTGAGCCAGTTTATGAGGGTGTAAAACAAAACTCAGAAACATACCATGGACAAAACAAAACAAGCAGAAAAATATATATAAAAGAACAGGTTACTAGGGGACTTACCTTACGAAGTTAACATTAATCTAAGGGGGAAAGTGCTTCAAACAAAAGAGGAGAACTAATTAAATATACAAAATTACATTTTTAAGCATCACTGGAGGCAGTGGTGGGGTTCAGTTGGTGCGAATGAGGAAGAGAGCAAGTGGAGCTCCCTCTTTAGAAAGTAAGTGAAGTTTAAGCTGAGCTTTGAAGAGATTCAGTTGGGCTGGCTATGATTGTTACCGGCGGTGGGTTCCAGTGGAGTGGGGCGAGTAGCGAGAAAGAGTGGAAGCAAGATGAGGGACAAGGAGGGAATGGGACAGTGAGATTAAGTGTAGAGGAGGATTGGAGGTAACAAGATGGTGGGTAATGTAAGGATATTTAGCAAACAGCACAGAGTACAGCACTACTACACAGGTAGCAAACAGCATAGAGTACAGCACTACTGCACAAGTAGCACATTTTTTTTTGCAGCACCACCACAAGGGTGCGGTGCATTGCTATATGGGTTACCAGATTAACAAGGAAAGACAGGCTATTCAGTCAAAAACGATTTTAACATATAAGATGCAAATCTATTTTTACAGTTAAAAGCACACATGCTCATTTAAAAATGCACACTATTTTCACCTGAAATGCCTATGGTGCGAGAGACACATTTGAAAATTAACAGCTAACCTATTAACCATTAACCTGACTAATAAAACCTTATTTAACATAACCCACTAATAAAATGTGTTCTCCACTGCAGAATTAGGCATACTCTGAAAGCCATTTAAATGTGTGTGCAGATTTTTTTTTCTTCTCTTCTCTGCCTGCTTCTCCGTGTTTTTGTGCACAGTAACTGCAGGAAGAAGGAAGTCAGATTTGCAACAATTGCAAATGTATAAGCGAAGCTATTGTTGAGAGTAGGAGGATGAGAGATGATGTATTTCATTGGGACACGTCATACAGAGGGCTGAGATGAAAGTTTTAGTGGGCAGTATCGGGGAAAAAGACAGGCAGACATTTTTCTGCACTACTGGGGAGAAGACCTGGCTGTGGGACTCCTGACTGAATGCAGATTCCTGCGTCCTGCTACAGTCAAGATTTGGCAGAGCTGGGAGGAAGACCTTTTCCTGGTTGGAGGCATTCCTATCTGCAAAAGCTGAGAATTCCAGGCAATGACCCCGGTGTGAAAAGGAAAGGCGATCCTTTTACTGGGGTTAATCTTCAAGGGAACCACATTCCGAAGGAGAACAGCTGAAGAAAACTTTGAACAGATAAGGTAATTACATAAGCGTGGGAGCCGTGTGTGCACGAAAATATGCAGTCAGTGTAGGAAAGGGGATTCCTGTGCGTGTCTTAATCAAATACCAATGTTGCAATTTGAGTTCTGTTCTCCGCCACTCTCTTTGCAGTGTGTCATAGACAATGCTTTTACTGTACCATTTTATTTATTTCTGTAAAGAATGAGATAGTGTTTAAATGCAACTTTTATAATACAGAAAAATATTTGAAAACAGACGGGTGGTGTATTTACTATTTACCATTACAATGCCGATGATGTGGGGAGATTTTTAAACAGTGCAATGGTCATTTTAAGACAGATGTGTGCATGTCAGAATCAGTATGAATAATTGTGAGTGACTGTAGCATAGCTTGTTGGAGGTACATGAGCCAACGGGAAGAGAGACTCTCTGAACATAGCTCCCTACCGTATATAAGGTAGTGGAAATTACCACAAGACTACCATATATAGCTCTCTGTCGTAAATAAGTCAGTGAGTTCGCCCATGGTGGCACACCAACACTATCACTGAAAAATGTGGTATTCCTAAAATGTAGGTCTGAGGTCTCTCTAGTGATCACACGAAAAATCTAAGCAAAGATAAGGGATTCTGGACATTGGGGCCACAAATAAAACAAGGGAATTATGCTCACCAAAATACCACCAACCACGTATACCAAATATGCAGGTCTGGGTGCTGAAATAATGCATGTCCATTGTATTATTGTTGCACATGGCCAAATCTGAATACAAAGAGTGATTATTGCTAAGTTATTTTTCGGCGGTAATAAAATACCGTCAGGCCCCAAATCTCCACAAAATACCCTACATATTTATGGTGCGTTGCAGGCCGGGAAAGTGATCATAGAGTACCTACTGGGCGTGGCAAGCGTGTCTCACACTGCCATTTGCACATTAAAGGGAACCCATTTTATAATAGCAGTGTGCCACTAAAAACGAATTTCAGAATGTCACAAAGGGAAACCACATTCTCAGATCTAGTGCAATATTTAGAGGCAAAGTTATTTGCACATGGGAATTGGTCTTCGAATAGCACGTTAGAATGGAGTAACCGCATTCAGGGTGAGGTGCAGAAAGAAAAACTAGACAATATTTTTGCAGAAGGCAGCATAATTCAGGTCTGCCTTACAAGATTATTGAATGCAGCCGATAAAAGTGCAGAGAAAGACTGTTTAATACGGCTATGCGGCAAAATATGGTTTATTTTAAACAAGTCCCTGCGAATGCAAGAGAATGATACTCAGCTAATTAACAGGTTAAAGACTGAATTAGAGGGGGCAAGTAAAAATCATGAAATGTTGAGAGCAGAATTGGATGTATGCCAAAAAGACATGCAATTAAAATGCAGAGACTTTGATACTCAGTTATCCAAAAGCAAGAAACAATTTGAAGATAGTGAGCAAGAATTGGCACACTTAAAAGCCTTAGTGGATCACATTAGGCAGGATAAAGATGAGGTTATTTCAGAAATGCGGATTTTACAAAAAGAACATTGCGAAAAAGAAGGTGATCTCCAGAGTGCAGAACAAGAAATGATTAAAATGATTCAAGAAAGAGACAAGAGAAATAAAGAGTTCAATGAATGCCAAATGCAAATGTGCGATATGCAGGAGGTGATTAATAAAATGAATGATGAAAATAATTATTTGCAAAATGAAGCAACCAGACTCCTTAAAAAGTGTAAGGACTTAGAACAGCAAATGT
This sequence comes from Ambystoma mexicanum, assembly GCF_040938575.1. Classification (NCBI taxonomy): domain Eukaryota; kingdom Metazoa; phylum Chordata; class Amphibia; order Caudata; family Ambystomatidae; genus Ambystoma; species Ambystoma mexicanum. The sequence continues at coordinate 423,418,755 of NC_090935.1, forward strand.
GCATTCCCAGGTCCCAGGAGAGGCGGCAGGGTACCACATTCAATGGAGTGGAGGTGAATTCTAGCTCTGCCCAAAGAGCTAGTGCCCCAGTGACTGGGCCGGTGACTGAACTTGGTTGCAGCGCCCTTGGGGGATTTGATACTCCCATTGGGGGCAGCCACCAATCTCATACACCTGAAAACAGGATTGAATCACAAAATAGTGCAATTCCATGCATTGCAACAAGTAGCCCCATAAAAATAATGAAATCCATTAAAGCCCTGATCAAACCATTTAAAAAGGGAGGTGAATGCTGCATTGAGGATCACTTAGAAGCGGTACATGACATTTTTAAAGCACTCCAGATACCTAGGGAACAGTACAGACAATATTTTCATTTAACTTTAGATGCCCCGACGGCCAGCATCATAAGGGGATTAAATGAACAGCAGAATATGACATGGCTGGAGTTTGAAAAAGAAATTAGGCGTCATTTTTCTCCTTTTCAGTCATTGCAGGAGGCAAAGAAAGTCGCGTACACAATTACTGCTGGACCTAATACATCCCCTCGCCAATTTTTACAAGACTTAAAAAGAGCATTCTCTCGCTTTGATGTATCTTTTGACTCAAATTCCAATGAGTTTAAAACCGCATACTTCTATGGGCTACAGAAAGACATCATATCCCAATTGGTCCTTGAATTTGACCGTGACAAGTCCCTTGAATGGATTGTACATCAAAGCACAAAGCTATATGAGGTACTCTATTGTCAGGGTAGAGAAAGTGATAAAATGAAAGATACCAGGCCTAAATCTAAAGAACCCTCAGCCACAGTAATGGAAATCAGGTCAGCCAAAATGTCCCTTGAGTCTGCTCAAAGCCAAGGTAAAAATAATGTGACACCTGAACAAAGGGGTAATCAACAAAGATCGCCATTTCCTGTACCAATGTTCCAAACACATGATCCTAGTAATAGAGAGAGCTACATCAGCCCTAGATATTTAGGGGATAGACCCCGGGTAGGATATCGGCCTGATATGGCAGGTATGAACAATAACCAGAGACAAAATCAAGATCAAAGAAATGATGGTCCCTACCAGTCATTGGGGACACAGAGCAGATTTGATCCCAGCACCATGATATATGGTAATCAGGATAGGCCCCGATATGTGGATCGATTTACTGATAATGGAAATCAACATAGGGGTCAGTACCCACAATCTGAGAGACAGGACATGAGGCAAAACGTGAACTACAATACACACCAGTACAATGATTCCCCACCAGGGGACTATAATCAAAGGATGGGTGCAACCCGCTCCCCTCCACAAATGAATCAAGAGTTCAGAAACCATCCCAACCGACATCAATCACCTGAGAGGTATCAGAATAGATCCAATCAGGGGGAAAACAACCAATATCGACCTAGGCCACAGAAAGAGGATCCTAGAGAGATGGAAAGGTTCCAGTGCCTTGAGGCCCAAGTGAAAATGTTAGCTGAGCAAATAGGAAAGCTCTATACAGCGCAAAAACAACCTTCCAAAGAGGGGGCTGATGGCCATAGCAATGACCGGGGGGCTTCCGAAAAGTGACTAAGTACTCATGATAATCGCAGTGCCAAAATGACAGATTGCTCTGATATAATTTTGCATAACAACTCTGAGATGCCTAATGGATTAAAAATGAAAGTACCAGTAAATGAAATTGTGATAGAAAGTGCAAATACTTCTAAAAAAGAGGTACGGTTTAACTTAGAGCTAAATAAAACAGTAAAGATTTGCACAAATGAAAAAGAAACATTTGGAAGTCCAAAAGAACAAAGGAACAGATTTAAGAAAAATGACTCATGCATGGGGAATACCAGTGAACAGGGAGTAAGTGGGGATGCCATAGCTCCTTCCCTGGGCAAGCAAAACAATGACCAAACACAGACAGAAAAAGGAAATACTCACAAGGAGGGTACAAGTCAATCACCTGAAGAATTCTTTGAGCCACATATTTTTGAAGAGGCTGAAAGGGCTGGTATTACACTAAATGATCACAAATGCACAGAATTAAAAAATGACAAATTGCTGAATGATGTTGTTACACATGTTCAGTTGGAAGGTTGTAATGTGGTCTCTGATGTTACCCAGATGGATGGGCGAACAGTGGCCACACTCCAAAAAACCTCTGAACATGGAGAAATGAATAAAATATCTCGCACAGAAATGGGTAAAAAGGAGGGAAAAATGTCTTTTCATTTACCAATGTGCTTAGCCAAAAGTCAAAAAGACCTGAGAAAGGTGAGCCCTGAAATCAGTAAGAATTCACATTTCTTATGTGTATTAGAGGAAGTTGAGGACAGATATTATGCACCCATCACTGTAGAAGAAAAATGCCACACCTTCGCTATGATTGACACTGGCGCACAGGCCACAATTATGTCCAAGGAGCTGGTAAAGAGTATCAATGAAGGGAGGCCTCCACAGAGTCAGATCACAGTGAAGGCAAATCAAGGCCCAGTGCATAACTTTAATGGGGAGGAGGTGCCCATCATAGGTGTAACTGAGGTTGACATAAAAATAGGAAAGCACAGAATGAAACAAGAGGTATTGATCACATCTATTTGTGAAATTCCATTTCTGATGGGGACAGATTGCCTGAAAAGATTGTCTCCTCTCATAGATGGGGTGAATGGAGTGCTGTGGTCCTTAACCAAAAAACCATTGAGGCCTAAGAAACTAAAATCACAAAACAGCAATATAAATGAATGTCACACCGTTGCCAAAACAAATGATGCTGTGGAGGTATATCTCCAGAATAGCTGCATACCTAGTGTCACTGTTATATTAATGTGTCAAGACAAAATGCAGAGCGACAATGAAAAACTACCTGTACAAATATACTTGGACCCAAGGAAAGATTGGCAGACTGCCATAGATGAGCACACATTACGTTTCTATTTAAAAGAGAAAACATGCAAACAGAATATTGCTCCTAAAACAGATTCAGAAAAACACATTACCACTCTGGCAGAAATACACATGGAAGATGAGCAACCATGGGTTCATGTTGGTATAAATGATTATCTTAAAACAATAAAAGCCACTTTAGCACTTGAACATGAAAGGAGTTTCATTAATGAGAAATTGTTGCAAAAAATTATGGAGAGGGAAGAAATCCCGAAATTTAGGATTAAAAACCAATATGTTTCTGGATTGGACAGTCCAGACTTTGAAAACCGAATTGCAGGCAGATGCATGCTTAAAATTAGCATTGGGCAGAAAACAATTTACCATAATGTATGGATAGTGAGTGGAGCACAAAATGAATTTTACATGGGTAATGAAATCATGCACAGAATGTGTATGGTGTTAGATTTCCTTAATCAAAAAATATGGTCACGCCTAGGTGGTCCGGCACCTGAATTTGAAGACAAAAGAAGGGCTTATCATTGTGCACAACTGGTTCCTTATGCAGTCGAATTACAAATAAGGAAAGATACTATTATTCCTGCATTTACAAAACAGTTTGCAATAACACTGAAATGCAAAAATGGGCAGCAGATGAAAGGCTCTGATGCATTTGTATGCCTGAATGAATCCATAAAACAGCAAGGCCTGGATTATGAATACATTCCATTGATAGACATTGGTGAGGGATCTGTAAAAATCATGGTAAATAATAAAGGTTGTCAGGATATTCATTTAGAGGAAAACTCCCCATTAGGAATGGCCATACAAAAATCACATTATACGGCAGATTTAAATAACATGGTGATTGGGAATATTCCTGAAAAATATGTAGATGCCAAGGGCGAGTTGCCAGAACACCTGGACTCTCAGCCCAAAGGAATATTTAAAATTCATTCTGTGTATCCTTATGATTCAAATGAGACAGTGTGCTGCCATCAAGAGGATTGCATAATATTTAATTTAAATGAAAATGAAACAGAAAATCAGCCCATTGAAGTGGAAGCTGATATGCCAAAATATTTAAAAGTGGCAGCTCTACAAAAAGACACAGCCACACAGTTAGAGGAAAGCGCTGAGATTCCTTTACCAGAAGAGTTTCCAGAATTTTCCAGAATGGTAGAAGAGCAGATCTCCTTAGCGGATGCATGTGACAGCGATAAGGATAGAGACGACCTGAGGGAAATATTTATGGAGTTTAAGGATGTATTTGCAAAAGATGCTTATGATTGTGGTTTAACTGATTTACATGTGGCCACACTACCAGAAGGTTGTAGCAGGAATCCAGTGTTTGTACGCCAGTATAGACTACCGCTGGCATGTTTAGAATCATTGGCAGAGATTATAAAAAATTTGGAATCACGGGGAATAATCAGGCCCATTCATAGCACATCCAATACGCCTATTTTAGGTGTGTTAAAGCCAAATGGTCAATGGCGGCTGTGTGCAGACTTAAGAGAGTTAAATAAAAGAGTACCAGTATCTAGATGGCCACTACCATTCATTGATCAGGGCCTAGCTCAGATACATGGTTCAAATGTATTTACCACGTTAGATCTCACATCTGGATATTGGTGTGTGCCATTGGCAGAGGAGATACAACACTTATTTTCCTTTACATTTGACAGGACTCAATATGCCTGGCTTAGAGCTCCGTTCGGGTACATCAATAGTGGGAGTGAATTTGGCATATTTTTGAGAAAGGCCATGCCGGATGCAGCGGAAAGAGGAACAATAGTTTATGTGGATGATGTCCTGATAAAAAATGAAAGCCTGAAAAGCCATTTTGATGAAATAAGACATGTACTTGGCCAATTGCAGAAAGCAGGCGCCAAAGTATCTTTGCAAAAAGCACAATGGTGCAAGAAAAAAGTGAACTTTCTAGGGCATGAAGTGACTGAACGTGGGCTAAATCCACAAAGGAAGAAAATAGAGGCCATACAAAGATTAAAAGATCCTAAAAATGTGAAAGGAGTAAAAAGTTTATTAGGGATGACAGGCTATAACAGAAAGTTCATTGAGAATTATGCAGAAATCACTCAACCATTGACTAAACTGCTTAAACTAAATACTCCCTGGAGATGGGAAAGAGAGCAGTCTGATGCAGTGGCTAGATTGAAGGAATGTCTTGTAAAGGCACCATGTTTAGCATACCCCATAAAGGACAGGGATTTCTTTATAGAAATAGGTTTTTCTGAACATTGTATGTCAGCAGTATTATCACAAAAACACGATTTGAATCACAAAACCATTGCATATGCAAGTAAGGCATTTTCCCAAGTTGAAATGAAATTTAATGAATGTGAAAAGGCCCTATTAACCACTGTGTGGGCGCTACAACATTTCCGCCCCATTGTTCAGGGAGAAAAGGTGATTATTGAAACAAATCATCAACCTTTGCAATTTTTAGAGAGTAAAAGAATTAGATCAGGCAATCTAGCGCAATCCAGAATCACTTCATGGACGCTGGCATTACAAGGTTTTCCCGTGGAAGTGAGATATGGACAAAATAAAAAGAGCCCAATTGCTCAAGGGTTAGCTGACTTACATGATTGCGCAGATGAACAAATACCAAATTAAATGGAAGTGGAAACTAGTTTGCAGGAATTTGAACAATCATCACACAAAGCTTTTGATGAAAAAACATGCAAGGATTTGCCAACTGTATATGTGGATGGTTGTGCTTTTCACATTGAAAATGACAGTAATAAACAGTTAGTGGCAGGAATAGGAAATGTCTGGTTGAAATGTGAAGGCGTCCCCAGTATAGGGATGAGGATTGGGGATAGGAGCAGTCAGGTGGCGGAATTGGCAGCCATTTATAAAGCAATTGCTACTGCAGTTGATAAAAAGTTCAGTGAAATTGTCCTGGTGACTGATTCTGACTATGCACGGAATAGCTTTGTGGAGTATTTGCCTGGTTGGAAAGCAAGAGGCATGGTTACATACAACAAAAAGCCACTTAAACATGGAAAAATGATACAAGCCATAGACAAATTGGTGTCAGAAAATAATTTAACAATATACTGGAGAAAAATTCGTGGGCATTTAAAAACACCAGGAGAGGATAAGGAGGGAAATGATAAGGCAGACCATCTGGCTAAGATTGGGGCTGTGATGGGAGAATTGCTACATATTGATTATTTAATGGGTGAAATACAAATTGATGCAGTGACACGTTCTAAAGCACCAAAGGAGGTAGATCAACCGGTGGTGCAGTGGAGTCATGACACGCCAGACCAAGATTTGATTGAGGCACAAAAGAATGATCAAATTTTGGGAATCTATTATAATCATTTGATAGATCCTGAACAAAATCCTTTAACAGAAAATGATTGTATGGGAAAAGAAGAGTTGAGGGTGTTATTAAAGAACAAAACACGAATCAGATTACAGGATGGACTCATGATTAGAGAGTCCATAACAGGACAAATACAGTGGGTAGTACCCCTTTCATTCAGAGGACTGATGCTACACCATGCACATGATGCCATAACTGCGGGCCATAGAGGTTCACAAAAAACATTAGAAATATTAAAAGATTATGCTTACTGGCCACATATGTCCCAAGATGTGGAATTATATACTAGAGGATGTCTAGTATGCGCCCAATTTAAACCTGCTTCACCAATGCATAGAGCACCATTGATGAAAAGAGGCCTAACTCTCCCATGGTCAGATTTGCAAATAGACTATGTAGGTCCTTTAAAAAGGTCGAGCAGGGGACACCGTTATATTTTGAGTGTGGTATGTTTGATGTCAAAGTGGATTGAATGCATTCCTGCACCAGATTGTAGTGCGCAAACAGCAGCCACATTGCTGGTGAACCATGTGTTCTCAAGGTTTGGGTTGCCACAAAGAATTGAGTCAGACAGAGGAAGTCATTTCACAAGTACTCTAATGAGTAAAGTATGGCAAATACTAGGTGTGAAAAGGAAACTACATATCGCATATCGGGCGGCGTCTTCAGGTACAGTTGAAAGAAGCAATAGGTCTGTTGTGGATATTTTAAAGAAATTTGTGGCAGAAGCAGGTTCCAGCTGGGATTTACGTTTACCGTTGGTTCTGATGGCAATCAGGTCGACTCCTGCCAAAGCAACAGGTGTTAGCCCCCATGAGGTCTTAACAGGTAGGAAAATGGTGTTACCACAACACCTACTATACAGAACACATGAGCAAACTCTAGTGAGTGCATCCACAGTTCATGAATATATTGATGAACTGAGGAGGCATTTGCAACATGCATTTGCTTTTGTGCAGAGAAATCTGGAAAGAGCTGCTGACAGTGCAAAGTCATATTATGATAAAAAGACATCAGCAAAGGAATACAGTGTAGGGGATCAGGTGTACAAGTTTCATTTTGGAAAAAGTAAACAGAAAAATTCTAAATTTCTAGCAGCCTGGCAGGGGCCATTTCGGATTATAGATAAGGTCTCTCCTGTAGTGCATAAAATTTTGAAAAATGAAGGTGAAACTGCAATAGAGCAGTTTGTCCATGTAAATCAAATCAAACCATGCCATCCCAGACATGAGATCAGGCGGCTTGAGCATGTAGAAACAGATAAAATCCCTTGAACACAAAAAGAGAAAATAAATGGGTACAATCAGGAGGCAGTGACAAAGAAGTTAAGAAAAAGTTGATTGTTATGATGGTACATAAACACTGTAATATATGTAAAAATATATAATATAAATAAATAAATAAATAAATAAATGCACATATAATGGAAGCTCATGGTTGGTGTGCAGAGAGAAAGTGTGTTAAATATTGAATATCTGCTTGTTTTCTTTTAACTTGTGTTTAATTTCAGAAAAAAAAAAAAAATGAAATATTTTTACCAAGCATGTTTTATTTTGGCAAAAGGATGAAGTTAGTATTATGCTATGTACTTAATTTGTTTATTTTCTATTTTGATTTAGACAATTAACATTATTTGGTCGGAGGTTCCGAGATCAGAGCCCACGGGAGAGACGATGGAGTCCTGGAGTCCCCTGGATGAAGACCAAAAGATGCCTGCCTCCAGGTGGAGGTGAAGACAAAATAACCGGAATGCCAAAAGAGATGACTACTGTGGATTCAAGATTGCCAAGATGAAAGAGTACTCGAATGAACCGAATAACATCGCTGGTCGGGACATACCAAAAGAGACAAAACAAAAGTTCCGGCATATGAAGTTCCACGTATTTATTATTTTAATTATTTATTTTAATTTGTTATATTAATTATTTGTTTTAGTTAGTTGTTTTATTTCGTTGTTTTTAATTGACTTGGAAAATTTAAACTTAAAGTAATGCCACTTCCACTGAGAAGGCAAATGTGGAACATTTTATGAACTGATGGACTCAGATGAAATGTTGATTGCAAATTTTCATTGATGCACATGAATATTCATTTTGTTGGATTGCTATATTGTAAAAAAAAAAAAGAACAAGTTGTTTTTAGGAATTGGCTTGGATTGTAGCCAAGTTCTAAAAACAAAAGGAGGGTATATGTAAGGATATTTAGCAAACAGCACAGAGTACAGCACTACTACACAGGTAGCAAACAGCATAGAGTACAGCACTACTGCACAAGTAGCACATTTTTTTTTGCAGCACCACCACAAGGGTGCGGTGCATTGCTATATGGGTTACCAGATTAACAAGGAAAGACAGGCTATTCAGTCAAAAACGATTTTAACATATAAGATGCAAATCTATTTTTACAGTTAAAAGCACACATGCTCATTTAAAAATGCACACTATTTTCACCTGAAATGCCTATGGTGCGAGAGACACATTTGAAAATTAACAGCTAACCTATTAACCATTAACCTGACTAATAAAACCTTATTTAACATAACCCACTAATAAAATGTGTTCTCCACTGCAGAATTAGGCATACTCTGAAAGCCATTTAAATGTGTGTGCAGATTTTTTTTTCTTCTCTTCTCTGCCTGCTTCTACGTGTTTTTGTGCACAGTAACTGCAGGAAGAAGGAAGTCAGATTTGCAACAATTGCAAATGTATAAGCGAAGCTATTGTTGAGAGTAGGAGGATGAGAGATGATGGATTTCATTGGGACACGTCATACAGAGGGCTGAGATGAAAGTTTTAGTGGGCAGTATCGGGGAAAAAGACAGGCAGACATTTTTCTGCACTACTGGGGAGAAGACCTGGCTGTGGGACTCCTGACTGAATACAGATTCCTGCGTCCTGCTACAGTCAAGATTTGGCAGAGCTGGGAGGAAGACCTTTTCCTGGTTGGAGGCATTCCTATCTGCAAAAGCTGAGAATTCCAGGCAATGACCCCGGTGTGAAAAGGAAAGGCGATCCTTTTACTGGGGTTAATCTTCAAGGGAACCACATTCCGAAGGAGAACAGCTGAAGAAAACTTTGAACAGATAAGGTAATTACATAAGCGTGGGAGCCGTGTGTGCACGAAAATATGCAGTCAGTGTAGAAAAGGGGATTCCTGTGCGTGTCTTAATCAAATACCAATGTTGCAATTTGAGTTCTGTTCTCCGCCACTCTCTTTGCAGTGTGTCATAGACAATGCTTTTACTGTACCATTTTATTTATTTCTGTAAAGAATGAGATCGTGTTTAAATGCAACTTTTATAATACAGAAAAATATGTGAAAACAGACGGGTGGTGTATTTACTATTTACCATTACAATGCCGATGATGTGGGGAGATTTTTAAACAGTGCAATGGTCATTTTAAGACAGATGTGTGCATGTCAGAATCAGTATGAACAATTGTGAGTGACTGTAGCATAGCTTGTTGGAGGTACATGAGCCAACGGGAAGAGAGACTCTCTGAACATAGCTCCCTACCGTATATAAGGTAGTGGAAATTACCACAAGACTACCATATATAGCTCTCTGTCGTAAATAAGTCAGTGAGTTCGCCCATGGTGGCACACCAACACTATCACTGAAAAATGTGGTATTCCTAAAATGTAGGTCTGAGGTCTCTCTAGTGATCACACGAAAAATCTAAGCAAAGATAAGGGATTCTGGACATTGGGGCCACAAATAAAACAAGGGAATTATGCTCACCAAAATACCACCAACCACGTATACCAAATATGCAGGTCTGGGTGCTGAAATAATGCATGTCCATTGTATTATTGTTGCACATGGCCAAATCTGAATACAAAGAGTGATTATTGCTAAGTTATTTTTCGGCGGTAATAAAATACCGTCAGGCCCCAAATCTCCACAAAATACCCTACAGTAAACAGATATATTTAGACAGGTACTGAGGAGCAAGACCATTGGTAGCTTTGCAGACTAGGAGAAGTAACTTGAAAAGAGAGTGGTTGTATATGGGGAGCAAACAAACATGTTGTTGGTAGATAGAAGTGGTGGATGATCTGTGTAGGCTGTAGAGAGTGCAAGTAGCAAAGTGGAGAAATTTGTTTAGAGGGCAAAATGAGTAGTGAGGTAGGCTAAGGAGTCGGCTTGATCAGCAATGCAGTTTGCTGTGCACAAGAGTGAAGATTATAGTTTTTTAGAGTGGTTAGTAAGAAAAGGGTACATTTCCCAAACGTTAAGGAGGTTAATGTGAGCAGCAGAACCTGTAGTAGTGATTCATTTTTGCAGTCGTAGGTTGCTATCAAAGAGGACACCAAGAATGCAAGCTTTGGGCGAGGGAGCAAGAAGGTCAGGCTTGAAGGAGATAGGGGAGGGTAAGGATAGCATTGGAAGCTGGGAGAAAGATGTCTTCTGGCTTTGAAGAGTTCAGCATGAGGCAGGGGAGAGCTATCCAATCACTAATTGCAGGGAGACAGTTTGTAATCTGTTCCTTGACCGCTGGGTTGAAGGAGGGAAAGGATACAAATATGTGAGTGTCATCAGCAACAAGGAGATAGTGGAAGCTAAAGAAGGAGATAAGTCTTCCTAGGGCAGAGGTATAGAAGGTGAAGATCAGAGGTACAATGGCTGATCTTTGGGGGATGCTGATGGATAGAGAGGTGGGGTCAGAGGATTGTGAGTTCCAAGAGATTTTAAAGGATCTACCTTCTCAGTAGGAGGCAATCCAGGCAAGAGCAGACTTGTACCAAGGTACTGGAGAGTGAGGAGGGGGAAGAAGTGGTCTCAGTGTCGAAAGTGACAGAAAAGTCCAGAATGATGAGTATAGAAGAGAGTTGGAGTGGTGGCAGTGTGAAGGATGGGTGCTAATTCAATGGCACAGGTAATGGAGAAGTAATCAAGCGTATGAAAGGTAGGGGGAGAGGAGGTGCCCACCAACAGATGTTATGCCATCCAGACAGCTACTTAAGTATTCCATGCCAGCTCCATGCAGACAACATTGAGAAGGCTGCTAGTCATGTGCCCAGGTCCTGCCATACATCTGCTCCACCCACCAACTATTTCACCAGTCGTCCTTAAGGGTCCTCATCGCTGGTTATCCAGGCAGTTATTCAAAGACTCCAGGCTAGCTCACTGCAGCTTGCATTGAGGAGGCTGTGGGTCACGTGACCAGGCTGTGCCACTCAGCTTCTCCACCCACCAATGGTTTTGCCCCTTCTTGGCAGCTACTTAACAACTTCAGGCCTACTCAGACAGTAAAGGACAGACGAAGCCAAGAGCCTCACCTATTTGGGCCTCAAACGGCCAAGGACCAGACCTGCTATCCTGCATTTCACCTACAAAGTAGTCGCTACTACGACTAATCGCCAAAAGACATCACCATGTGTTTCTTTCATTCAAAGCCTGTGCCAACACTCGCTAGAGTTTGAATGTCCAAGTAGCCCTGGGCAGCCCCTGCAAGCTACCCTTGTGAACCTCATCAGTATTTCCCTTGACTCTATCAACTACCGGCCCATTACAAACCTCCTGTTTATTGACAAAATCTACATAACTACTAGCCAGAGTCGAACAACTACACCTCCTGCCTGACTCTCAAGTGGGGTTACAACTCAAAAGTAGCATTGAGACAGCCACCATCCAGGCAGTGCATGATGCCCTCCAAAACATGGATGACTCCTCCTGCTTGACTTTGACACTGTCGACCACAACATCTTCCTCTACCTCCTTCACGACAGGATTCAATTCTCTGGTACTGTCCAGAATTGGTTTACCCCCGACCTCTCAGGCAGAGATCAATAACAACAACAATTTTGAATTTATATAGCGCTATGAACCCTCGGGCATCTGAGCACTGCTTATTATTTCCCACGGTGTGTGCTGCTTATTCATTTACCTTGGAAGGATGAAAGGATGAGTTTGGCCCTGCCAGGATTCGAACCTGCATCGGCAGGCTCTGCACAGATGTCAAAGCGAGCGCTCTACTCACTGTGCTATCTGACCAGCTGATCATGTTAGCTAGATGAACACATTGCGATCCAACCAACTCCCAGTCTCCTGAGCAGTCGCCCCAAGGCTCAATCCTCTCATCATTCCTTTTTAACTTTTACTTGGAGCCTCTGGACACACTCCTCAAAGAGCCTTATATAGCCATCCGCCAATACACGTATGTTACTCGGTTGTACAAGAACTTAAGAAGCCCACAGGACATCTGTCATCTCTGCAATTACCTAGGCATCATCCAGTCCTTTATGTTAACTGCCTACCTCAAATTTAACCCATCCAAACTCAAATTCGTCCTCATTGGTTCCCTGCTAAACAACAACTTGCTGAACAATGTCTCAATGGCATGCGCTTAGAAGGATTAGAAGGATTTGGTCCGCAGATCCCAGATTTAGTAAAATCCTTAAGCTTCATCATTGACAGCAGCGTGTCCTTCCAGAAACACAGAGCCAAGAAGGCTCAAATGGCTTGGCTCCAAATTTCCACCCTTTGCAAAATCAAATCCTTCATTCATCTGCAGGACATCTGGACTGTAGTGTAGACAATTGTTGTCTTGCACATCAATGGAGGAAATGCCCTCCTGTTAGGGCTCCCAGCCAGTCACTTTGCTCCCCTAAAAGCAGTCCACCACGTTGCAGCACATCCTCTCAAAGCCACAATACTGATAAAGACTACATGCATCAGGTATTTATGTATTTATTTATTTATTTGTATGTATATACAGGGAAGAACAATGATCTTTTCATTACAAAGAGCACACAATAGATAAAGTATCAGATTTGAAGGGAAGTAGTGGGTTTCTTACAACTATAAAGATTGGTGCAGCTGTGCTACATTAATAACCAACTGTAGGTTGACGAAAGAAGGGCACGAACCTGATACTGTTCTCTAAATTGTGGAGTGGGGGAGCACGTTTTATATGTTTTTGGTCAAAACTATTTTATTGAGATTTTGAGAACATGTAAGTGAGACTGTGTAAACGAAAAAGTCAAAGGGGATGATTTAGAGTGTGGTGGAATACAAATTGGCTTGATTTACACTAGTGGGAAAACACCACTTTGAAAGATTGGTATGTCTGTGTTTCATTACAATGTAAGGTCAGTTGGTGCTCATTCCGTCCGTGGACAAAGCGCCACTCTGCATACATGTAGTGAATTGCCCATCACCGAAATGTCAACAAGAAGATATTCTGCCAGTTTTCCATTGAGAATCTACCAGTGTATTTCCAGTCTCAGAGTAGTCTCAGCAGTCTTCATTGAGGATGAGGCGGCTTCTGACTGTGGAAAAGTAAGATTACAAGTTGGCAGTGGCTGGCAGGACTACACATCAGAAATGGGAACACTGGTACATTTGGGGGATTGCTGAGATTTCTCTGAATATATACTGTGCACATTGGGCTGTGACTTTAAATCAGGTTAAACACAAAAGGCCTGGATATGAGAAATGTCCTTAGCGCAGTCTCTGTGGCACAGTCACGCAATACCTGCGGTTGCTAATCGAAAGGTTGGTGACTCGAGTCCATCCTGGGTTGGCTAGGCGATTGGTTTTAAGTGCTAATTAAAAATGACTAAACAAATGTTTTGTTTAGCCAGTGCTAATCTGTGGGGTTGTTCACCAGGTTTCAGCACCAGCACTTGTTGTCTCAGACTGAGTTTGATTATGATTTTGTTTTTTGAAACTTTATTATTTATTTATAAGTCAGTCATAGTCATAGCCATACAACAAACAACAACCATGTGCACTGACAGGGCCTCTGCATCCTGGCCCACCTCATTGTTATTCCTGAGCCTAATGACACAGGTGGGCATGGAAGTGCTAGCTGTGCTTTTTCACGGATAACCATAAGTTTGAAGGTGACAATGCTGGCCATACCAACACAGCGCTCAAGTCAGCCTGCATGACATTGGTGCAGCTGCGCTAGATTAATAACCAACTGTGGGTTGACGAAAGAAGGGCAGTCATCAGCCATCAGCGCCAAACACAGGGACAAGGCCAGGTAAAAGGCCACTGCTGAAAAGCAGTTCCTGTTATGATTTCTAGCCTCAAATACTAGAATTTGTTTTTACAAATGGTGTATTTTGACTGTTCCCGCTATTGCCTATGCCACGTGTTGAGGCATTCTCTATAAGGTATGCACCCCATGTTTTGATACCAATCACTCCCAAAACTAACTAATTGCAAAAATACAATGTACCACCAGCTGTGCCCACTCACACCGATAATTTGTATATTATGACTGCTGTCATTGTGCTGCAAAACAAAGAAAATTAATAATTTCTTTGTTAAACTAAGGGGAATGCAGTTGAATCGTTAATTGAGAAATAACTGTATGTAATAACTTAATGTTAATTGAGTTGTGATAAAAGTGCATCCGTACTTTTAATTCATCAAGTGGTGTGATACACTGCAAAGAGCACGAGGAGTTTGCATTGGTACATCACACGCAGCCACAGTTACAGTCTGAATGCAGCACTAATGAGGACCAACTGCTGTGTGGTTGTCAAAACAATGTGGTTATCGGGTGACCTCACTGAACAGAAAATCTGAAGCAGTAGCGCACACTGAGACGCACAAAAACAAAATTTAGATGTGGTTCAAACCAGAGAAATAGCAGCTGCTCTGCCAAGACGGAAAATAAACTATCAGGGCTCATGGACAGTACACAGCAGCCGCAACTGGCTGAAGTCTGGGATTTTACAGGAGTTTTTTTGGAACACATTCAGAGTCCATCCTTCATTCCAATATCATGTGTGGACCAAAGATAGCAATACCATGCAGAGTGTAATATCGATAGGTTATCACACACTGATACATACGGTGTGCTGCCTTAATCATTATGCACTCCGCAGTGTACACATCCCCGTGGGAGTCTATAACAGATTTGGGATGCTCTGGTTTACATTTTTAAATTAGTAGTGCAATAAATAATTGTAAATAATGTAAATAGAACCAATATTAAAATATACATACATATATTACACGGCCTGCAATAGCCGCCGTGTAGTTATGGTTAAGTTGCTCAACTCATAGCAAGGGCCCTTTATTTTGGGCGGCTTATAACTTTGCCCCACTGGACGAATCCTCAGGAAACCTAGCAAAAAACGTGTATGGTCCACTTGGAATGATTCTGTGAAGTTTGGTGCAGTTTCATCCAGGGGGGCAAAGTTATAGAGTGGGTAACAAAATGTTTGGAAATCCTCATAGATGCAATGCAAAAATGTTTTTTTCTCACACCTATAGCCAAACCGCTGGATGAATTTTCATCAGATTTGTGGCAGGAGATGTGGGTTGGTCCCAAAAGCGTGCTGTTGTAAATTTCGTGCACATTCGTCCAGGAGTTTTTTTTTTTAAACGGCCAAAATTTGGGTAAAAAAAATGAATGATATCTGCGTTCGGTCCGCGGACCCACTTCCCTATTTGCTCTGCGCACAACCCTCTGGACCAATCGGGGTGGTGTGATGTCCACGGAAATTGCATGCACCCACTGATTTGATGGTGAAAAGCATGAGGTGCATCATATTTTTTTTAAAGCACGCCAGGTTGCCTCCGCGAATAGCATGTGGGTCTAAAATCTGAAAACCACATTTGGGGTTATTTGGTGTTCAAAGGAGAGGCTGGAAAGGGTGGGGGTGGAATAAAGATAATATGGGGCTGTTTTTCTATGTCAAAAAAGAGTTTGCAAATGCCACAGAGTTTGCAGTCAACTTTAGTGTCTGCAGACATTATGTAAATTGCAGGGGGTCCAGGGGGAGTTTTGTTTTTTGAAGATGTATTGTACAAACTTGTTATATGGTTTAATTGTATTGTGATTGTGGGCCACGGCCCCAAGAATATGGCCATTTGTGTATAGTAACTATAGGTACTATAGTAGGAGTAAAGTGTTTGTAATATGGTGGAATTATATAATTGAACTGTATATGGTATTTATGAGTGTAGTACAAATGAGGATAGTGCTTATGGAACATGTACTTGTTTAGATTTGGTATGGTTACTTAGTGGCATACAGTAATGAAGCAGGCATCTCTGGTTCAATTTCTGTGGAAAAAATAGTATCATTTGGGAAGCAGGCTAGTATATGAGCTTTAATTGCATACAATTTTACATATATATTTACCTTTACCTTTTTTGACCCTCATAAACTGTACAGTCTATGTTGGTACAACATTAGTTTATGATACACTGTTGTTGTATTGACATTAAATAATCAATGGGTCATTGGGAAAAAAAATCCATACAGGATTAAAAAAAGCGATTACATTTATGTGAGTGTGTGATAACATGTTTGTTTGAAGTATGTTGTGATCAAGTGAATATTTAAAGTAGTTAGAGTGTTTGCGAGTGTTTCCATACACTGAACGCGGCTTGAAACACTCCTGTGGTCTGCCTTTCATTGCCCTGGGAAAGGAGGAGCCTTTTTTTCATTAACACAAGCTCCAGCGTATGCAGAGCGTATTGAGTGTTTGCGAGTGTTGGCGATCTGTCAAGCTCGGCAGCACTTCCTTGGTATTTGTATTTGTATTTTATTGAATTTATATAGCCCTTTAATCCAAAGTGCTTTACATGAGAACAAGGAAAAATCCAACAAGCATAAGATGGCAATTGAATCACAACTCGAAAACAGTATAATGAACAATTTACAATATTGATGAGGTGATGAGGGAGTGGAGAGGGACTGAGATGTGAGAGGGAAAGGGAGAAGTTAGTGCAGGTAGAAGCGGAAGTAAGAGGGAAGGCGAGAAGGTGTGGGGAAGAAGAGAGGAAAGGGAGGAATTAGTGGAGGTAGAAATGAAGTAAGAGGGAAGGCTAGAAGGTGTGAGGAGGAAGAGAGGAAAGGATAAGTCTAGATAAGAGCTGGAGGTGGGGTAGAAGGGAGAAGAGAGGATGGAGAGGGAAAGGAAGTAAAGGAGTAAGATGTAAGTCATGAGGCGGTGGGAGAGGTAGGAGAGGAAGCGAAAGGTGTTAGGGAGGGGAATGGAAAAGATAAGATTTTAGAGAAGAGCGAAAGGAAGGGTAGGACGGAGAAGAGCGGATGTGGAGGGGGAGGCAGTTCCAGTGGAAGGGAGCGATGAGTTGGAAAGAGCGGAAGTAGGAGGTGGCACAGGAAGGGGGAGGAGGAGAGAGTAGGAAAAGATTTGCAGAGCGGAAAGAACGAGAAGGGGTATAGAAAGTAAGAACAGAGGAAAGGTAGGGGGCAAGACATGGAGGGATTTGAAGACAAGAGAGAGGAACTTGAATTTGAGCTGAATTTGAGCTGGGAGTGAAAAGAGAGCCAACCTAGAGAGGTGAGAGAAGAGGCGATGGAGTCAGGAGGTGAGAGAAGGCAGAGGGAGCGGATTGCAGTGTGGTAGACAGATCTGAGTTGGGAGAGGTGAGAGGAGGGGGAGTTCAAAGAAAAGGGAGGAACAGTAGGAAAGTCTGGAGAAGATGAGGGAGGTAATTAAGAGTAGGCATGTTATATGCCGCAACCTTGTACTAATGGACCGCACAGTCAGTGGATTGAAAGCCATGTTTGCTGAACTGATAAGATATGTGGCTGAAAATGATTTGGGAATTAACATGGCCAAAACTAAGGGTATGTTGGCGTCAAGCCGAAAATGTAATCTCACAACATTGGGGTCCGAATTGGGACCAATCGAGTATGTGGAATGCTATTCCTATCTTCGCCTATAGTTTGATAATCGTGGAGATTATCATAACATCAAAGAAGCTAAAAAGTGATCAGTATGACCGCAATCATTAGTACGTTTGCAAAGAGAACAGCAGGCGATTCAATCAAAGGCATTATTGTGATATATAAGCATAGTTTTTGCCCAGCCATACTGTGCGGATTGGAAGCCCTAGCCATGAAAAATCTAAATGGCTTGACATACTTGAAGGGCATTTTTGGTAAAAGATGTTAAACCTATTGCCTTCCTTGCCTTCCACCCCCATGGAAATTCTACATCTTGAGTTGGGCCTTGTCTCATTAAGAACCAGGTGATGCAGGGTAGAGGAACCCTGTATATTTAAGCCAAAATGTACCCTCTTTGCCCCATGCTTAAGATATTAGGGTCCTTGCAGCAACCTCCATCGTGGAGTAAAAGGAAAGGTAACTTCTGCAATGCAAATGAGGCCTGATTTGCATTAATTGATTGGCAGCCTGATTTCACCAGGGGCACGGGATTCCTGATGCTAAAATACATTTTGAAAAAGACAAATTAACTATGGGACTGGGTACATAATTTTGACCACTTAAGTACCCTAAAGAACTATAAATATATCACAGGATTGCTCTATTATTTCTTGAAACCAAAGGTGTACCTAGTGCAAATTCTGAGCTTAGCAGTCCTCAACTTAATCCTATGCCTAAGAATTAATCAACTTAATTTACGGACGGTGCTGGCGGCTTCCCTTAAAATCCCACGCACTCAGCATTGTTGTCGGCTGTGCAAAAAACAAGACATCCCGGAACCAGTGTAACATGTTCTTTCAGAGTTTGGTAAGATTGGACCTATCTTGAGGTGCTTATTGGGCCAGTTCGTTAGCCATTACGACTCGATCAAGACTGATGAATTTTGAACTATTGCATTAACTCAGACTCAGCTATACTGCACATTGCACATGATAATGCTTGGTGCCGCGTGAGTCTGCTATTGAAGAATGAATCAATTGCTTAAAGTTGTTTTAAAAATCTTTTATTGTTAAGTATTAAGATATATGATATTTGTATCCATTTTTATCTATTCTTACAAGCTAACCTCATGATGAAATTTGGAGATTTTGTAATAATCTCATGTGATATGATATGTTTCACTGTATGTACATAGGATTGTGTAATTTATTTGTAAAAGTTCATATGAACTAATACAAATAAAATAAAATAAAAATAAATTAAAATAAAGTAGTTAAATACCTGTTGGCGTAACTACATTAGCCTTTAGAAGACGTTTTGTAGTAACAAGAATTAGAATGTATTTATTTATATATTTATTTATTCATTCATTGCATTTGTTACACGCCCAGACCCCTAGCTATCACAGCAAGGTTACAGACAGCTTAATAAAACATACATTACATACATTAATAAGCCATTACGGCACAGTTACAGTAGAATTTGCGGCAATGCAGTGGTACAGATCCAAAGATATTAACAACAAGGCATAAAAAGTAAAGACCACAGCTATTTACAATCCAAAGTAGTACACAGTACAGAATTATTTACAGGTAGTATGATGGCAGCTATTATTTGTGTAGGTTGAATAGCCAAGTTTTTAACAATTTTTGGAAACCCGTGAAAGTTTCCTCATTGTTGATGGTAAGCAGTAGGGAGTTCGAGTGTTTGGGGGCTAGATATTGGAAGCTACTGCACCCTGCACTGGTATTATTGTAACAGGGCATTGATAAGAGTGAATGGTTATTAGATCCTAGGGATCTAGTGATTTCTTTTTTGGTAATCGTGTGGTTAAGTTATATGGGAGCATTTTTATGGAGGCATTTGAAGGTGATGCACAGAGTTTTGAAAATTACTCTAGCTTTGATAGGTAACCAGTGGTGTTTTCTTCTAGTTTTGGAGATGTGGTCAGATTTTCTTATTCCGAGGGCGGCTCATAGGGCTTTTTTTTCTATAAATTGTAATTTATTGAGGTTCGAGATGGATGTACCAAGTAATAGTACATTACAGTAGTCAAGCCTTGATAATATCAAAGCCCTGGCTAGGGTAATGCAATTGGTAGGGGTCAAGAATTGGCGATTTAGTGCGATAAGTTTAGCGGTGTAGGAGGTGGAAGATTAGGGAGCGCTGATTTGTTTGGTCATTGAGAGGTTAGCGTCCAAGTAGACGCCTAGAGTTTTTACATGTTTCAGTACCAGTATCATAGTACCATCTATGTTGATGGCAGAGTAGTCTGGATGAAGTGCACTTATTTTGGAGTGGGGGCCCAGGATGAGAACTTCTGTCTTCTCGTCATTGAGGCAGATGCTGTTTCATGTCATCCAATTTTGAATTATGGCATAGATTTCGTTGATAGTCAGAGTATTGAATGTGATCGTCCCCCAAAAACGCACCCCCCTTAGTGAGAGGCAATAAAGGACACACCCCAAGAGGGGAATGAGACCAGGACCAAGTGCGAGTCAGATCAAAAGGGTTTTATATAATCAATATAGGGCATGCAAAGGACTTTGCAAACTCAGAGAGCGCTCTGTCTGACAATAGCAAAGACAGTCCTACTTAATACAGAACTAACGACACGCATGACACAAGCTATAGGGGGCACATAGTCTTAGGGATTGGGTGGTGAAGGCTAGGCGGTATACAATTTATACTTTTGCTGTTCCAGGATTGGTAGACGTCCGTGCGGTGCCACGCGGGGTTGACGGGTCAGCTGGGTTCTTTGGGGTGGAGCTGCCGGCCGGAAATAACTTGTATTGATGATTGGTGGCTGCTCTAACACTTGCCCTTGTGGCCACACATTCGCAATCATTTGTCACATTCTACAATGCCAGGTATCTGATACATCCTGTGACACATTGACCTTAGAGAAGACAGGGACATGGATATGTGATAGGGGGTATCTGTAACGCTCACCTGACTCCAACGGGGCGCTGGCCTGGTTCGCGCTGCTGTGACCTCGTCTAAGGTGATGCACAGGGTTCAGAAGACGGACTGGACCGGGCCCCAGATCTGGCTTGTCTGACTCGCAGAAGTATCCTTCTGTAGGTTAGAATAGGGGGTTAACTGTCTGCGGGGTAATGCAATCGGCCTCCCACTTACCCCTTGCACCCTCCTCAAAACCCTTCTGTGCTTCCCCGTAACGTCTCACCTTAGGGTCTGGAAGGACGAGCTCTCCATCCTGCTTCTGATGCAGGGGCGCGTTGGTATCCAGTTACGTCACTGGATTTTCGGATGGGTGAGAACCAAACTTGCTTGGCTTCCAGGTAAGATTTTCTATAAGTGGTTCCCCTTGTGTCCATGCATTAATGTTCTAATGCTAGTGTCTTTTTCCCCATAGGGGCCGGGGTACAGAATGCCGGGGAACAGGCACCGACCCGAGGTGAGCGGTGAAATCCTTGTGGAAATCAGGTAAGTCTTTAATGAGTGTTTTGGTAATGTCTTTTCATTCACTCATTAACGCTGATGTCTTTTTCCCCTTAGGGGCCGTGGTCCGAAAATGCCTGGATGCGGCGCGGACCCGAAATGAAAAGGGAATGACCCAACAGGTAAATCTTGACATGGAGTTTTAGCTTCCCTTTTCCCTTCTTTCTCTCACCTTTGTTCTTGTCTTTTTCTCCCTAGGCGCGGGGGCGCGACTGCGAATCCGGATGGTCGCTGCTGAACATGGAGGCGCCCTGTAAAGGTGAGTAGAATGCGGCGCTGCAGCGATCAATGCGATGTGCTTTTAAAAATAAATGTCTTCCTTTTCAGGATTGTCGGCGAAATGTCTCTGGGATGCAGATTTAGCAGGTGAGGCCTTTTCCTTCTTCTGTTCTCTTGTTCCCTTCCTTTGCAGGTGATTCAGGATGCTGGCAGGTGTGGCAGAAGTCAAGATGCAGGAGCAGACACGGTGAGCGTCCAGCTGCTAGATGCAGAACAACGCGAAGCACGTGTGGCTGATCGGGTGTGGTTTAAATAGCCTTGGAAGAAGTTCCTACAATGTGTCCTTCCTCCAATCAGGTATGTATCCTTCCCCGACCACGCCCGGGTGGTAAATGAGTCCCACAGGTAAAGTAGTTCCTTTCAGGCCTCAAGGAGGCCGGGGTTCTGCAGCATGGTCTGCATCAGGTAAGTGCACCCAAACACTTTCATAATGAGCCTGGCGCCTATGGCGCCAGGACTGACGTTTTCTATGAGCCTGGCGCCATAGGCGCCAGGACGCTGTCCAAAGGGCCCCTATAAGGGGTTGCTGGGTCCTTCCCCGGGGACTTGATGTCCGCTTTCGAGGACGCAGGGCCTGAGCCGGCTCCCAGGGAGCGGGCATCGTGACAGCACTCCCCCCCAAAGCCCCTCCCAAGGTTGTTCCCTCCGGGGGTTTTGGTTTGTTTGGGAAGAGTCGGTGGAATTTTCTGACTAATCGAGGTGCATGCACATGGTCACTGGGTTCCCACGACCTCTTCTGAGGTCCGTACCCCTTCCAATCAATTAGGTAGAAAAGCTTTGACCTAAACATTTTTGAATCTAATATGTTCGTCACTTCGAATTCGGGTTCCCCATCTATTTGAATAGGTTCTGGAGGTTTGAGTAGTCGGGTTCCGGGAACCACTGGTTTCAGAAGTAAAACATTAAAAACAGGGTGAATTCGCTGGTAAATCAAGTTTAACCGCTACTGGGTTAATTATTGCCGTAATAGAATAAGGTCCCAGATATTTTGGGTTAAAAGTTTGAGGCCCTTTGAGCGGTAAATGTCTGGTAGCTAACCACACTTGATCCCCAATCTGATACGGAGGTGCTTCACTCCGATGTAGGTCAGCATTCTCCTTGAATTTTCTCTTGGCTTGTTGTAAATGCTTGGTTGCCTCTTTGAAGGCTCATGTAATGGTAGAATGCAGATGTTCTACTGCGGGCACTCCGAGGTTCTGAGGTGAGTCGAGGTTTGAGGTTCGAGGGTGATGTCCAAACAAGGTATAAAAAGGACTATGGCCAGTTCCAGAGTGTACCGAATTATTATATGCGTATTCGGCTATCCAAAGAATGTCTTTCCAGTTGCTTTCAGATTGCTGTAACATACATCGTAAGTACTGCTCAAGGGTCTGATTTGTCCTCTCGGTCTGACCATCGGTCTGAGGGTGGTGACTGGTCGATAATCTTACGTCGATTTGTGCCATTTGACAACATTTGCGCCAGAAGTGGGAAATTTATTGGCTTCCTCGGTCAGAGATTAGTATAGATGGGAATCCATGTAGCCGAACAATATTTTTGAGGAATTCTTTGGCTAGGACAGAAGCTGGAGGTAAACCTTTCAAAGAAATGAAGTGGGCCATTTTGGAAAACAAATCCACAATTACCAGAATGGTATTGTATCCCGAACAAGGAGGCAAGTCCGTAATAAAATCCATTGATAGGGTGTGCCAGGGTGCTGGCGGAATGTCTAGAGGTTGAAGGAGACCGGCTGGTCTTTTCTTTTGACCTTTATTTTGGGCGCAAACACCACAGGACATCACAAAAGATTTAACATCTTTTCGCCAAGAGGGCCACCAGAATTGTCGTTTCACCTTTTCCATTGTCTTGGCAATACCGGGGTGTCCCTCTATTAATGTATCATGATAACCTGAAATAACTAGTTTGTGTAAATCCTTGTGCGGCAGGAATAAGCGTCCTTGGTAATAAGGTAAACCATTATCTATGGTAAAGTCTGATCCCTTTTGTATCCAATCCTGTAGGACTGTAGGGTCCAGGAGCTGTTTCACTCTGACTTGAATGTCTTCAAGCGTCTGTAACAAAGTCATGCCTAGAATTCTCTGTTCGGGAATTATTGGTACTGGTTCTGAGTTTGTATCAGATTCTCCCATTCCAATTCGGGATAAGGCGTCTGCTTTGCCGTTCTTGCAGCCAGGTCGATAGGTAATCACGAAATCAAATTCAGCGAAAAACAAAGCCCATCGGAGCTGCCGTGATGACTGAGCCTTGGCGGTTTTCAAATACTGTAAATTCCGGTGATCAGTGATCACCGTGATGGTATGTCGAGCGCCAAGCAGGTAATGCCGCCAGGCTTTAAAAGCGGACTTTATGGCTAACAGTTCTTTGTCAGTGATTGCGTAATTAATCTCTGGTGCCGAGAATTTTCTGGACCAAAATGCTACGGGATGCAGTTGGTTGGTTTCAGGATCTCTTTGAGACAGAACTGCTCCCATGGCTAGGCTGGATGCGTCAGTTTCGACGATATACGGGAGATCTGGACGTGGGTGTTTCAATATAGGTGCGGAGGTAAACTTAGCTTTTTAATCCTGGAAGGCCTGCTCGGCTTCTTCAGACCATTCAAAACGTTTATTTTTCCTCAAGAGTGCAGTAATGGGTTGTACTATGCGTGAAAATTCGGGGATAAACCTGCGATAGAAATTGGCAAAGCGGAGCATGCTTTGAACCCCTTTTAGAGAGCTAGGTGATGGCCATTTGAGGATGGCATCCACTTTTCTTGAGTCCATTCGGACTCCTTTGGGTGTCAGGATGAAACCGAGAAACTCAACTTCTGTGGTATGGAAAACACATTTCTCCAGTTTAGCAAATAGTTTGTGTTGGTGCAGTTTTTCCAGAACTGCTCTAACGTGTTTTCTGTGATCAGATTCCGAAGAGGAGTACACTAGAATGTCATCGATATAGACGACAACACAAATATCGATGAGTTCCCGAAGGACATCATTCATGAAGAATTGGAAGGCAGCAGGCGCATTGCACAACCCGAAAGGCATTACCTGGTATTCGAATAATCCATATTTTGTACGGAAGGCTGTTTTCCATTCGTCACCTTCTTTTACTCGCACCAGATGATATGCCCCCCGGAGATCTAACTTGGTGTATATGCAAGCGTCCTTCACCTGGTCAAGGAGTTCAGGAATCAGAGGCAGAGGATAACGGTTTTTAACCGTTATCTGGTTCAATGCGCGGTAATCGATACAAGTTCTAAGGTCGCCTTCTTTTTTAGGCACGAAGAACAAAGCCGAGGATGCCGGGGACTTTGACGGGCGAATAAAACCATTGGCGAGGTATTGATCCAAATATTGTCTCAAAAGCAGGTTCTCAGGTTCGGTAAGGGCACAAATCCTGCTACAAGGGGGTTGTGCACCGGGCACCAGATCGATTTGGCAATCGTACGATCGGTGAGGAGGTAACGTGTTGGCCTGTTCCTTTTGGAAGACATCCTGAAAGTCCTGGTATTCCGGAGGTAATTGCATAGAGGCAGAGGTTACAGATGCTAGATTAATCTTCAGGTTTTCTGGGTAGCATGTTTGTGCACAATCCGGGAAGGTTATTCTCTTAGCTCGCCAATCAATTCGAGGATTATGTGTCTCTAACCAAGGAATTCCAAGAATAACCTGAAACTGTGGAGCCTTGATTACATCAAACACAACTGCCTCCCGATGGCCGTCAGGACCAATAAGAGTCACCCCAGTAGTGGAATGTGTTACCGGTCCAGAGGCAATTTCAGTTCCATCGACTGTGGTGATGATATCTTTGCTGGTTTTAGGATGGAGAGGGCGGTTAATCCTAGAGGCCAATTCACGATCCACATAGTTTCCAATAGCCCCACTATCGATGTATGCCTTTATTGCATGCAACCGCTTAGGCTTTTCTGGATCTACGAGAACCATTGGCACAATGAAATGCGAGGTCTGAGAGTTAGTTTTCAAGCTCGGCAAGCGGACCCCTACGCTTGTCGGGCTGAGTCGTTTCCCGAAACAGAGTCTTCATGGTTTTTATCAGCGGCTCCTACCGCTTTTCGGGGCGGTTTTGCCAGGCAATCTCGTAGAAAGTGTCCAGAGTTCCCACAATAAAGACATAATTTTAACTGCCGCCTCCTTTCACGTTCCTTTTGAGTTAAGAGTTCTTTAACCCCTCCAATTTGCATAGGCTCAGAGACATCAACTCCCTTGGGGTTAGCGTGGGTCTTGACCAACACCCGGGTCTCAAACCTGGACCGATCTGTTTTTCTGTTTTGAAGTCTGTGATCCAATTGGACCACTAAGTCTATATATTCTGTGCATTCTTGGGGCGGATTTACAACTTGGGCCAAGACATCTTTAAGTTCTCCGCGTAGACCTCGATAAAATAATGTGACTCTTTTATCCTCTGGCCATCCCGTTTCCACAATTAGTCTATTAAAGGTTGCAATATAGGATAGGAGGTCCTGATTGCCCTGTCGCAGGGATAGAAGTTCGTCATCCAGAGCCTGCCCCTGAGAGTGTCGAGCAAATAACCTTTCCATGCTTGCTTGAAATCCTTGAAAATCACGGAGAATCGGGTCATCTTGAGTAACCAGTGGAACTGACCAATCGGCAGCGCAGCTGCTGAGATATGACAATACAAAGGCTACTTTGGTCTGATCATTAGGGAAGGCCCCAGTTCTGCATAGGAAGTGCAAACGACACTGATTCATGAATACGGCGAATCGTTTGGGGTCCCCAGCAAAGCGTTCAGGTGGGGCCAGCGGCATGTTTCCAGGTAGATTTATCTGCACAGGGTTGCTGGGAACCACAGGAGCGGGGTTCCCTCCGGAGCAGGGTAGAGGAGTTTGTCCAGCTTGAACTTGCAAAAGCTGTCTGGCCAGGTCATCAGTTCTTTCCTTTGATATTATTAATTCCCTCTTGAGGGCATTAGTCTCTTGACGAGCGGCATGTACTTCGGCCCGTAATTCCCCCAGTAATTGGGCCAACTGATCAGTCTCAGAAGTTTCCATAGCGCCTGGGTGGGAATTTGTAGGACGCTTCGCGTTCTGTAACGCTCACCTGACTCCCACGGGGGCGCTGGCCTGGTTCGCGCTGCTGTGACCTCGTCTAAGGTGATGCGCAGGGTTCAGAAGACGGACTGGACCAGGCCCCAGATCTGGCTTGTCTGAATCGCAGAAGTATCCTTCTGTAGGTGAGAATAGGGGGTTAACTGTCTGCGGGGTAATGCAATCGGCTTCCCACTTACCCCTTGCACCCTCCTCAAAACCCTTCTGTGCTTCCCCGTAACGTCTCACCTTAGGGTCTGGAAGGAAGAGCTCTCCATCCTGCTTCTGATGCAGGGGCGCGTTGGTATCCAGTTATGTCACTGGATTTTCCGATGGGTGAGAACCAAACTTGCTTGGCTTCCAGGTAAGTTTTTCTATAAGTGGTTCCCCTTGTGTCCCTGCATTAATGTTCTAATGCTAGTGCCTTTTTCCCCATAGGGGCCGGGGTACGGAATGCCGGGGAACAGGCACCGACCCGAGGTGAGCGGTGAAATCCTTGTGGAAATCAGGTAAGTCTTTAATGAGTGTTTTGGTAATGTCTTTACATTCACTCATTAACGCTGATGTCTTTTTCCCCTTAGGGGCCGGGGTCCGAAAAATGCTTGGATGCGGCGCGGACCCGAAATGAAAAGGGAATGACTCAACAGGTAAGTCTTGACATGGAGTTTTAGCTTCCCTTTTCCCTTCTTTCTCTCACCTTTGTTCTTGTCTTTTTCTCCATAGGCGCGGGGGCGCGACTGCGAATCCGGATGGTCGCTGCTGAACATGGAGGCGCCCTGTAAAGGTGAGTAGAATGCGGCGCTGCAGCGATCGATGCGATGTGCTTTTAAAAATAAATGTCTTCCTTTTCAGGATTTTCGGCGAAATGTTTCTGGGATGCAGATTTAGCAGGTGAGGCCTTTTGCTTCTTCTGTTCTCTTGTTCCCTTCCTTTGCAGGTGATTCAGGATGCTGGCAGGTGTGGCAGAAGTCAAGATGCAGGAGCAGACACGGTGAGCGTCCAGCTGCTAGATGCAGAACAACGTGAAGCACGTGTGGCTGATCGGGTGTGGTTTAAATAGCCTTGGAAGAAGTTCCTAGAATGTATCCTTCCTCCCATCAGGTATGTATTTTTCCCCGACCACGCCCGGGTGGTAAATGAGTCCCAAAGGTAAACTAGTTCCTTTCAGGCCTCAAGGAGGCCGGGGTTCTGCAGCATGGTCTGCATCAGGTAAGTGCACCCAAACACTTTCATAATGAGCCTGGCGCCTATGGTGCCAGGACTGACGTTTTCTATGAGCCTGGCGCCATAGGCGCCAGGACGCTGTCCAAAGGGCCCCTATAAGGGGTTGCTGGGTCCTTCCCCGGGGACTTGATGTCCGCTTTCGGGGACGCAAGGCCTGAGCCGGCTCCCCGGGAGCGGGCATCGTGACAGTATCCCTATCCATCTGTTGTAGTGACATTTGGGTTCAGGTATGGTAGTCCCATGAGTCCATGTGCAGGGTCGGGGATACACAGGGGAGGGGTTATTCGATCGCCCTGTCCCGGTGGTTATAATGAAGGACGGTATTATGATCTGTTAGTACAAGGGTGGGCACCCCCCTTCGAGGGCCATTAACTTGGGGTGAACAGGGATACCAATGGGCCGTGGGGGGCATGTAACCGGTGCCAGGGAGATGGTGGGATTTAGGACCAGGTAGCACATAATTCATAGAGTCAGGCTGTGGCGGCCTTTTAGCATGGGGGAGGTGAATGCTTGAAGCGGGTCCAGCAAGATTGGGAGAAGAGGCGAGGCTGTGCTGTTCGAAAACCAGCTATCCCTGGCGGGCCTGGGAGGGGGAGGAAGGAGGAGACGACCTTCCTGCTCTGGGCCTGTTTCCCTGCACAGGGCAGCTTCCCGCACAAATGGCAATGGTGCGTGACAACACTTGGAGCTTTTGGTATTATACACATATGTTTACATTAATATGGGTGCACAGGCTGGAGGGGGTTTTGCCATTTAGCACAGTATTTTGCATCAGTAGTTGACATACGAACATGAGGTAGCATTATGTTGGGTTGTGTGTATGAAAGAACACTGCATATTTACTTCACAGTACAGTCTGGCTCTACTACCTCGGCTGATCATCGTGCATTACAAATGCGCTTTGTTACATCATGTACAGGAGTGATCACATTTTACTCTTAAATCACATGTCCCCAGAATAGCAGCAAATATTAGTCAACACGACATTTATTACACAAATGCTTATTTCGTTATGCAAGGTATCTCGGGGGTTGGTGGGGGATAGGGGCGCCACACAGTCCAACTGTCCAACTTAGAGGGCTTGGTACAGGGTCAGGGCATGCAGGATTGGGCTGGTTTCAGTTACCTTCTAACAAGCCTGGTCACGGCTGGGGCAAATGATGTACTGTGGAAGGCCAAGTGATACAGTGTTTATTTTGTTTGTTCGTGTTTGGTTGCTCGTGAGAACAGGCCTTCAGCGGATCTACCATGAGGTGGAGGCTGGGGGGAAGTGTAGGCTCCTGTGAGCGCGGTCAAGCAGGGGTCAGGCTGCATTTTTCTGTGTGTGCGAGTGTGTGAGCAACTTTGCATGGACTGGATTTTAGCGCCTTTTTACACAAAATGGAGTTGTCATAATAAAAAATGGAGTCTATGTTATGTCTTATCCTGTAGTCGTGCAGCCTCACGTGTCGATTGCAGCCCCCCCCGCCTCCTGGGTCCTTAGGGCAAGGGGGCCGCCGACGAGTCATGAGTCTCCACCTGGGTCGGATATGTATGAGAGGGGGGGTCCTAATGACCTATCCTCCCCTACAGTATCTTGGGTCTAGTTCCCTGAGAATGGGATAAGGATCTGAGTGTCATCTGCAAAATTGGTGTAGATGACACCCATATCATCTGGTGCTGAGAAGAGAAGTTTAGTATATGCAGTATAGAGTGTGAGTGAGAGGCAAGAGCCTTGAGGTACACCAATGGGGACTGATATGGGATCTGCAGCTTCTTAGCCTATGGGGACTCTAGAGGTTTGTTCCACTAGAAAGGATTTATTCCACGTGGTAGCCTGTGCAAGGGTGGAAGAGAGTTTGTTATGATCCACCAGATCGAAAGGCTGCAGATAAATCCAATAGGAAGAGGATGCAGAGTTTTCATGCGTCTCTGATGGAATCTATCTGGATTTTGAGGTCCAGGAGGGCTGTTTCCATACTGTGATTAGGACCGAAGCCTGATTGTCTGGTACCAAGGAGGTGGTTCTGTTCCAAGTGTGCTTGGACTTGGTTGTAGGCTATTTGTCGAGGATTTTGAGTAAAAATGGGACTGTTGTTATTGGCCTATAATTAGTGGGCACAGAAAGATCAAGGCTAGGGGCCTCATTATGAGGTGGCCGGTAAGGGGTTAACGGCGCTGTTAAAGGCGCCGGAGCCTTTAACCCCTTACTGCCCTATTACAAGGTCCGCTCGCAGGACCAGCTCTGGACATCTGGTTTTTAGTATGTCAAGCTGTGATTCTTGAGGTTGTGTATTTCAATGGCATGAGCTCCTAGGGAGCGGGTATTTATGAGGGCGCCTTGGAGGATGGTCGGAGGTTTCATGCCTAGAGGTGTCTGCTGTCCTGGGGGTCATAGGTCTTGAGGTTGGGCTTTGTTTAGTGTTAGATTTAGACATATGATGGTGGGCCATAGAAGGTGACTGCTTAAGTGGTGTGTGATCAGATGTGATGCAGTTAGCCCGATCAGGGTTCGTGATCTTAAGCGAAGGCGTCTTGTCTCACCTAAAATGGGTAGAGTGTTGTTTTCTACAGAGTTGTTGTGCTTCTGGGTGGACTCCAGGGTGGGGTGTTTGGTGTCATACGTAGTGACATAGGTAATAGTATTGAGTTTTGTGATGGGGGAGTGGTTCGTAGCGGGTGAGAACGGGGATAGGGAGGCCAGGAATGGTGCAGGGCATGGAATGGGGTGGTGCCTGGGGCCAGCCAATTTGGAGAGGCCATTTTTGTATGCGAGATAGTAGCTCTCTGAACAAGGTATGTGGTTCGGGATGTGGCGTATTTGAAGTGTATTGTAATGAAGGACATTTTTGAAGTTAGATACTTGTTGGCATATATCTAGTATTTTGGATATAGTTAGATACCTGTTGGGGTATTCTAACTCTTGATTGTGCATCAGTTTAGTGGGTACATTTGAATTGAATGAATATTATGTAGGCATTTGTTAGGTTTGCTGGTAACCTATGTTTTGGAGTAACAGAGGTGTTGTTACATTGAAACCAACCACTACTTTTTTGACATATGCAGTATGGTTCCTTGAAGTGGTTCTGGCACCAGTGTGGTAGTATGCCTACTGTTGTGAAGGTTTTCTTGCCAAGCGATACATGGCCGTGTGTAAAGCTAGTGAGCCTACAGTTATTTTTGGTACCATCAGGAGTGTACCTTAGAAGCATTAGTATGCCATATTGGCTATGTGAGTTTATTTGTATGCTGGAATGATTGTCTGAATTGCAAAAATGGCATTATATGGCATGATTTGCATTCTGCAGAAGCTGGTGAAATTGAATAGATTCACAATTTGGCATGGATACATAAGGAACTTGTTTGTTAGGGATGTGTTTTTGTGAAGCAAGGTTGCAAATAGTGTGTGTATGTTTCCATGTGTATGGAATTTAGAAGATTTCATTCATAAGGATGTTTTTGGTTTCCAGTACTTGTAGTAAGTACATTAGGAATTCTTGAGGATCTTCTTGTGAGTTTATGGTACCTTTTACCATTCCTGCACAGTAGTCCAATTCTTGCCTTATACATGAGACACTGTAAGTGCTGTTAGGATTATTTGTGCCATTTCTATGAAGGACAAGAATTTGCAAACTAACTGGTCCAAGCCATTTAAGTAAATGTTGTGAACGATTGGTGGCAATTGGAAGAGAAGCTTGATTGTTACATTTGCATTGCAATTTACTCCAGTTGTGTTGCTGAATTTAAATGGAAAATAGACCAGAGAGTTATGTCTGTGCATTGTTTGATGGGCCTGCAGATTCTTTTGGAGAAGAGATTTTGTCCCTTTGTTTTCTGATGGATGTGCAGTTGAGTTTATTGTAGACAGTTTTGTGGTTGTTTTATTTGATGGAGAAGGAGTTGGTTGTTTTTTCTTTAGTGGTATTGTTGGGAGATCCGTTATAGATTCTGTTTGTATCAGTTTTCTTTTTAAAGGTTTTCCTCTTTGAGGTACAGGGTACATGTATTGATGGGCTGTACATTTCACACAGTCTGTTATATTCTAGGATGCAAGGAATGTCGGCGTTGACTTTGTTTACATAAAAGGTAACTAGGAATAGACCATTGAGTGTACGGAGACATGAAAGTGTTACACAACCCATACCTTCTTTTAAGACTGTGCTGCCAATGTCAATCAATGCATGATCTAGGGTTAGACCTTGCGATTTGTGAATAGTGATAGCATATGGAAGAGACAGGGAGAATTGTTCTCTGCATACATTCATGTCTTTGAAAAGAAGGAAACGTGCAAAGTGGATGTTGACAAACTGAATGTTGCTGTCATATGGATATGTTTTGAAGTCAACAGCTGTACCAATTACTCCATTGACTAAACCTTTTTCTTCATCAATGTTACCTTTTCGAATTACTCTGTAATTTAGCCACAAAGTTAATATTTTCTCCAATCCAGTGTTGTTTTTTGATTTTTCTAAGCTATTTAGTTGTGCTGGTGCTGTTGACACGCAAGGAGTGTCATGCTGTGTACTTCTAGTCTGTCTGTGTAGTTTATATTCAGTATGGTTTGCATTTCTTAACAATGTCTTGTTGAATTGACTAGAGCTTTTTGAGTTAAGTGTTCCATGACATCAGGAACAGATGTGTTTTGCCCATACAGCTCATGGATTAGTTGACTATTTCAGATGAATTTAGCATCTTTAGTAATCATACTAGTCCTAATGCTTTTTAAAATGTTAGATAGGTGAGGTCTTCAGACTGACGCATGTTTTGAGTTAGTTCTTTGTAGTGAAAATGTTGGCAGAGATTTACATTTCCAATGCTGCTAAGTGTGTTGCTGCATTGTTTGTGTCCTAATGCTTTGAAAATATGTTGTCCTTTTACTGGTGTTAACTGTATGAGGTCTCTGAAAACAATAATGTGTTTTCCTTCAAATAGTTCTTCGTAGTTGATTTTTCTGAGGTAAATTAAAACCAACATGAAATTGGAAACCATGCCTACTTCATCTATTAGTAGCACATTCATTTGTTTCAGAATTCTGCATACTTCAGTAGCAGATTCTGCTGATAATTTGTAGTATTCTAATTTATTTTGGTGTTCTACAGTAAGTAGTAATAGTTGGTTTAAAGATACACCTCCTACGTTGTAGGCAGCTAAACCTTTGTGGGCTGTTACAACAGCCAAAAGTGTGTTGTTTGCTACATTTTGTAGAAATGTACTGATTATTTTAATTAAGAATATTTTACCAGAACCTGCTTCACCACTTACATACAGGAGCAGAGGTTTATTTTTACAGGTACAAGTTTTAGTTTCATGTTTAGAACCATGTTCAATTTCTACAGTGACTTCTAGATAAATGGTTCATCATTGAGCACTGACAAGTGTTCTTCAGATTGTTTATATTGATACATGGCATTTTCTACCTCAGTAATAGCTATCTCGTCTTCATTTAGAATGAGTGATTCTCCGAGTGGTTCTTGGCTTCCTGTGAGAGAAGGTTGACTGCCCTTAGGACATTATTTATTCTTGTTTGAATGTACCCACAGAACAGGTTATCATGCCGTATTCCTTCTTGCAAAGGGGATTCTTGACCTCTTTTTGTATGTAAAATTTACTTGGGCTTGGCCACCCTAAGTTACCTAGGGTTGTCCAGATGTGGACACCTTGCTCACTGTGCTCAGAGAGGCACAGCTCCACCTCCGTGATGAGGTCCGACTAGGCTTAAACACGTGTCTGGGGTTACTGTTGGTACTCTTGTTCAAAGGAGGATTGCCATGGCATTTCGGTGCTGGACTGCTCAACTGGGCGGGACAAAGAATGATATGTAAATGGTTAATTCCTCCATTGTGAAAGGTACAGTGAGCCAAAACATGTGGCTGTGAACTCTGAGTCAGTACATTCCCACAGAATAGGTTATCGTGCCATGTTCTTTCCTGCAGAGGGACACCCTGACCTCTTTTTGTAAGCATATAAATCTAAGCACTTTAAAAAGTTAAATAAATATGCAAACAACGTTTTTTAAGAACAGGTTTATTTGGGGGGAATGTGGTTGCACAATTTCTTTTTATTTTACTTTCTACACATGGTACATCATTTACATTAGCCCAATTGCTTGAATTATTAATGCCAATTACTGGTAAGTACGTCTTTGCCTCGCACGCTGCTCCCACTGCTTCCTTTGGACTTTTTTCAAGACTTGCTTCACATCACGTGCTAAAACTGCCATGGTACGGCTTAAACAGCTGAAGCCCTGCCCCCTTGGGCATGAAGAAGTTAAATACGTGACCTAGCGTGCACCAGCGCGTGCGCACCAGGTGAAGTACCTGGAAGTACCTCTTCACCTCCTCGCCACAACGTTGCGGTGGAGCAGCGGAGAGATACTAGGTGCATATAGTATTCTTGATCAGAATTGTTTTTGGTTAGAATTACACATTATATAGCGCTCACGCTGAAAACAAGCATGCCGGTTACCCTAACCGAACTGGCTCAAATACCAAAACAAAGATCCCAGTCGCTTACCTCACGCAAACGTCCTTTCAACTATTCTACATCGATGCCAACGGACAAGCACTCTTGCAAAGTAGCAAAACATGGACCTTCACAAGCTTTGTCCCATGATATTCGAAGATTCTGCAACACTCAGTCAGTAACGCCGCAGAGAAACATCAAAGAAGGTTTGTTAAATCCATCTGTTTTATCAAATATCACAGCGCCTATCACCTTGGACACAAGTCAACTGCCTAACCAATCATCGAATATTTCTGATATGTCTGTGAAGGCACGGGCTCAAGGCGAATCAGAATCTATTCCTGTATTGGTGGCGTCTAGTCATAAAGCGGCAACTGCTGATGCAGCCCCGGTGTCCGCTCTAACAGACAGTGTCATGCTGGAAAATGTACCTACTGCGGCGCAAAATCAAAGAGAGATGTCTTTTGAAAATGTTTGGTCTGATGTGGCCATTTTTGATTTAGACTCGGGTGTATCTCGCCTTTCGGATGACAACCAATCGCAAAATCAATCAGGCTCTCCTTTAATCTTTAATGAAAATTACAAATCTACCTCGGAGACAGTGGTTTCGTTCTACGCACCCACTCCACGGAGAGCGATTGCCCCGCTATTGAACCCAATAATACAATCTCATGCGGAGTCGGGAGCGGCCTCTAATTTAATTGAAATAGCCCTTAATGCAATGAATCTAACAATGCTGTCTCTGAGTAAATTGTATGAATCATTAGATAAAAAACTAAGACTGCAATCTGCCCAAATAGACAAAATCCAGACATGGCAGGAAGATTTTGGGTGCTGGCTGTGCCAGAGGTTGAGAGAGGCCTGGGTTGAATCACCAGTGACTATAATGTGTGCCATTGTTGCATGTCGAACAACAATTTGTATAGAAAAATCAATAAGATCAAATTAAGTATTATCTGTAACTGGCCAAGCCGAAACAGGTTCAACAAATCCACAGCATGCAGGTAGCACGTCTGATATATCTGTGCTACCTCAGGGTGCAGTTAATGCACCTCTACCTCTGCAACATGTGTCACCAGTAGCATGTCAAAATACATGCACAATTTTGCTAATCAATCGAGGAAAACATTTGCGTGTGAGTACTCAGATGAAGTTACCTAAAAATCAAAGAGTTTTGAAGAAAAAAGACTCCAACCAATACCAAACAATTTTTTAAAGCTATCAAACTACCTGCTAAAAGCTTGGTGATAGCATCTACTGTGGTGTCGAAAAAATATCACTTACAAGCTCAAGTGAGAGCTTCTCTTGAACTGGCTGTTCCAAAAGACATTTCTCCGTATGCTCCGTTGGACAAGCTAATTGAAGTTGCCTCTGAGCGTGACTTAGCTAAAAGCCAACCAGTTGAAATTCTACAGCCTACTATGATTCCACCTATCAAAAATAAGATTGGGCCACCGCCCTCTGTAGACCCTTCTGAGTACCATTGTCGAGAGTTAAGAAGAGCGGTGGATGCCTATATGGCTGATCACCCGTTACTGCCTATAGATGGGCATCCGACTTCCTCTGATAATCTGTCTGTGAATGGTGGTAATTCAAACGCGCAACCGTCTAAGCGGTGGACAGTCATAATATCGAAAAAAAATGTCGACAGACAAAAATGTCGACAAATAAATGTCGAAAAAAAAAATGTCGACTTTCGTTTTTTTAAATTATATATTTATTTTAGGGGTTCGGGAGTTAAAAAAAAGGGAAAAATTAAAAAAAAAATTAAAAAGGGGGCTTGGGGGGGAACCCCCCCATTTAAAAAAAAATGCATTGAAAAAAAAAGTCAACATTTTTTTTTTCGACATTTTTTTTCTCGACATTTTGACTGTCGACATTTTTGTTGTCGACATTATGACTATAAACCCGTCTAAGCAAATCCAATTGAGTAAAGATTACTTACCATTGAGTGTTGGTGTGAAGTCAACTATTTCTAGCAATGCTATTGTAAGGAACGATCAGTTATACAGAAGTACTGATCACCCGGAGGCGAAAGAACCGTCTCCATACCCTAAAAAGCTTATTGCACTTGAGGATAAAAGTGCCCTGGGAGCAGATTTGACGCCAGAGTTAATGCAATTCATTCAATCGGTGCTTATCAACAATAGGCAAACAAGATGGGTAGGGGAGGGTTCGCACAAGACAAAAAAGGAATTGACTCCGAAAATTGATCAAAAAACAGTCCACTTATCAGAATGGCCTGCTGCATATTCTTTAAATCTCCAATGTAGACCAGGTCTGTGTACCCAATTTGATTTAAATCGGCCATCTATTTTAGTCATATTTTCTGAGATTCCACAACTCGAAGACATATGGCCTCATTACGAGTCACCTGGTCCGGAAATAATGGTGGCGGTAAACCCGCTACCACAGTTGTATCCGGACCAGGCGATCCCGAGTTCTGCAGGTGTGAGGTGTCATTCCCGCCAGGTCTGTACTGGCGAGTTTAACACCACCCGCTTGCAGGCGGACGTGGAAACACCGGCACCATTACAAGATGGTGCCGGTGTTTCCACTTCCCCATTCCCATGGAGTCCTATCGACTTACAGAATTCCAGCTCTGGAATTCCTGGGCCACCGGGGTTGTAATGCCCCGGTAATTCCGGGGATCACGTAGGCAGAATAGTAATACGAGTACGGCAGTAACCTGCCGGTTTTTCCGGCTCGGTTACCGCCGGACTCGTAATGAGGCCCATAGTCTCAACTGACATTTCATTAGTTGAATTTAGAAATACATCCATGCTAAATAAAGTCCATATTTGGATGAACCCTTGAGTTATACAGAATACACTATGGCTGGCAAAAAAACAGCTATTTGCCCAAGGATTTGAAATTTCAATAGAGGTTCCAACGACCAATGCCATAACTAACAAAAAGTTTGATATGGGTACTAAAAGTTAAGATCTGCAGCCTTCCGTTTTGAGAAACGTGATTCCAGGGTCCCAAATTGGTTGTGTTTGCAAATGTTGTGAAGCTTCTAAATAACTAGACGTAGATACGTCTGCTGTGGAGATTTCTATGCTGATTTGGAAATCCAGAGGTTTCAAACATTTGTTAAACAATAATGAAAGTGGTCTGAATGAATTTAATATCTTACTCTTACAAGAGACATGGCTCACAGAGGCTCCGATCTGGGATAAATACAACATTCACTTAAACACAGCCAATAGGGCAATCCGAGGGAGACCAACCTCTGGTCTACTTATTGCAACAAGACAAGACTGTGGTTTAAAATCTGAGAAATGGGCTGCCCCTTACAATTATATGCAATTGATAAAGGTATATACGAATGCTTTCAGGTGTGCAGTTGTAAATCTATATTGGAATCCAGTGGGAATGTCTGACTCTTGCTTCTTTAAAGATTTGCTTGATTTTTTTATATTGATTGCCTTAGACACTTCATTCACCTGCATAGTACTTGGAGGTGACTTAAACCTTGATTGTATATCTGGGAAAGTTGGTCTTAATTAAAACAGGCTGCTAAAATGGAATCACTTCACAAAATCGCAAAATCTGTGCAGACTAAATGGGTCATTTAAATCAGACATTCCCCCTTTTCCGACATGGCGTAGGGGTGTGAGTAACTCCATCACTGAGTGATCATGATCAAGTAACAACCAAATGGGTAATTCCTAGCAATAATCAACCAGTTATGAACGGACTCCAACAAAGTTACCTAGTGCTAAGTCCGGGACAAAACAGACTATGATGGTCAGAGGGGTCATTGGAAGAGTTCAACATATATCAGAATCAAATACAAACAATGTAGGTGATTTCACACAAAGTGTCATGTATTGTGATATGATGCAACTTTTCCAACATAAAACAGCAAGATCCGGCAGTGGTAAAAATCAAGTTACAAACCTTCATGTCTATAATCATGAAGTGAAGAGGCAAAAAACACTGTTGAGAGCTCAAGAACGAGAAGCCCTAAAACAACCCATAGAGATAAGAGCACCTATACTAGTACGACTCCAAACCAGGTACAAAAATTGGCTCCAAAGTAATCGGGCCAAGAGATATCAGGTAGATGGAGCAAGTTTGTTGAGCATGATACAAACCAAAAATACAGCTAAAACCTGTGCACTATTAAATCAAGCCTCTCAAGGCGCACAATGCATAATTAAAGCAAATGGCATTACAGGGCAGCTTTGGATTGAGCATTTCTCAAGTCTTTATTCACTCCCTGAAGGTGGCCAGGAAGGAGACTCTGACAAACTGAACTCTTCTTATCTGAAGCTTGATCTAGCTGATATATTATTCTACATTAAAAAGGCAAGTAATTCCAGAGCTTGTGGGCCTGATGGATTATCAAATCAAGTCTTGAAATGGAATCCAGAAATTTGGGCCAAAATATTGTTCAACATCTTTACTGCTATAAATAAAACACAGCTGCTACCTCCATCATGGAGATACTCTATCATAGTTCCAATATATAAAAAGGGTGATCGCCAACTCCCAATAAGTTACAGACCAATAGCTCTTCTGGATGCACCTGGTAAGATTTTTTCATTATTAATTTTAAGAGACCTTAATGATTGGACAAATAAAGTCAAGCTGAGAGATCTCTTCCAATCTGGATTCGTTATTGGTCTGGGAACAATTCCGAATATCATGGCCTTGAATGTGTTAAAAGCTGATATGGCGTCATGAAATCAATTGCTTTACCTAGTGTTTGCTGATTTTCGAGTCACTTTTGACTCTATTGATCGGACCTTGTTACACCAGAAACTTGTTGCCTATAAGTGTCCTCCATCACTGTGGTCACTTATTATGCTGTTACATTCCAAAACTACAATGCAAGTTAGAGTGTCTTGAGATGGTCAATTAACAGCGCAGTTTGAAACCTATCGTGGCCTTAAACAGGGTTGCATATTGGCCTCCACAGTATTCAACTTGTTTATACTAGATATGGGACTCTCCTTTACTAAAGTGGATTGTAATTCGCCAAGATTAGGTCAATCTAAAATCTGCTACTTATTATATGCTGATGATCTTGTGCTATTATCCCAAACTCGGTTAGGCCTCCAAAATATGTTAGAGACGCTGGATACTTACGTAAAGCAAAACAACTTGGTAATAAATACAGACAAAACACAAGTTAAGGTCTATAGACCAAATAGTAGAACTAAGCTGAGATCATTTAAGTGGTACTTAAATAAGGTGGCACTTACACATGTAATGCAATACAAGTATCTGGGACTTACAATGACTGAACTGCAGAACTCCGAGATTAACAACATAGAATTTAAAAATAAATTACTAACTGCCCAAGCCAGAATATTGACACAGAAATATGGCAAATTTGCTCTTAAACAGACTGTACTATATTATCAACAAAAAGTGATTACCACTATATTGTACGGAGTGGCAGCAAATATCCCCAAAGACCAACATTGGTCTTAAAAATTGGGATAAAATCGAGTCTCGATTTTGTAAGTTTTATGCCTACCAAACTGCACGCCACATCCAATGATTCGATTTGAAGATGGCTTGATATCCTTACATGCCTTTGTATCATGGAAAATGTCAGCTTTCCTAAGGAAGTTCCTGGTGAATCTTAATACGCAGAATACCTTGGGTGTAATAGCCCAACATACATTATCATCACAGCCTATGTTTCCAAAATCTTGGCTAAGATATACTCTAAATGCCTTGGCAGATCCTTTTGTAGATTTAGAAATACTAATCAGCATGACTGTAATGTGAATCAAATGAGATGCTTGTCTTATAAGGACTTTAATACTTCACTGTTGGGTCATAAAAGATTTTGTGTTATGGCCGATAATGCAGCCAAATGCCTCTCCCCTCAAATATGAAATCAATTTCTTTGCAGGTTAAATCTTTGGCCAACACAAGATGTGTTGGCGAGGCGAAAAGTAATTTCCACGGAACAACATTTTTATCATTTTTGCAAAAACAGATCTGAGAGAGAAACACTTCCACATTGCATTGTGACATGCCCTAAATTAAAGGTAAATAGAGAAAGATATTTTAAGAATCTGATTATCTCTCAGTATATCAGAGATTCAGAAGAAATTTTGTATTGCTTGTTCACTAATATGAAATTAGTTGTCCGTATTGCCATAGTGCAACTCTTTTTCCTCTTATACCAAAGTAATACATGAAAAAAATGATTGAATCTGTGATCCACAAAGTTGTTGTGCTGGGGAAGTAATTATTTTCATGGATGAATTGATTTATTTTTGGATTGATTTAATTTAATGAAAGATGTACATGATGAATGCAAGAAATGAAATGTATGTTGATTTAGATGCTTATTTTCTCTTTTAAATGTATAATAATTTTGATTTGATTGTATTTATATTTGAAAGGTTGATTTTATCAACTAATACAAATAAAACATAAATTAAAAAAATGCCAATTATGTATGCAATAAGAAAACCCTTGAAATTCAAGGAAAAACATGTTAGTTGCAGGGACGTTAAGGTGAGTAATACATTGTAAGAAAAATCATGACATTGAGGAAAAACCTTAGTTGCAGGGACGTTAAGGTGAGAACTTAAAGAAACAAAACCCTGAAAATTTTGCTAAAGCCACCTTAACTTTGCACCCCCTGTTGCGCAGCCTATGATCACAATGATGACATCACAGATCACATGGTCTGGACAATATGGCCACTGCCCATGACCACAGGCTATGCCTCAGTCACCAAAGGTATATAACTATTCTTTTGTACTTATATTATGACACTTTTCAAAAAATTAAAACACAGACACATTTGCAAAACCATGCAAATGATCCTTAGATGAATTTGCTGCAAATCCATCCATGTTTTATTTTTTGAAAAGTGTCAAAATGTACAGACAAAGAAATTGTCATATAACTTAGCCCCCACTTGACAAAATCCATTCAGACTTTTCACAAACATTCACAATTGGGTATAAAATCTTTCAGAAGACTTTTGCGCAGATTCTTCAAATGGCAACAAAGTTATAAGCCATTTAAAAATGTTGAGACCTCCCTTTAATGTTGCTCCTTCTTGACAAAATCCCACCAAACTTTGTAAAACCATTAAAATGTGGGTCTAAAATCTTTTCCGGAACCTTTGTGTAAATTAGTCAAAAAGCACATTTTTAAGGTTTTCAAATATTTTGGGACCCCCCCTCTAATTTTGCTCCCGCTTGGCGAAACTGCACCAGACTTTGCATAAGCATTTGCGATCGGGTCTAAAATGATATAGCACATTTTCATGCAGTTTCATTGATTGGCGCCAAAGTTATAAACTATCCAAAAACTGCTTTTCACCGACCATGAAGTGTCGAAATATGCATGGATGTCCCTGAACATCTGAGATGTTGGCAAACATCACAGGACTGTCCCCGAATATCTGAAATGTTCACGGATATAGGGGAAGACAAAACACCAAATGTTCGGCTTTTTTTGGCCATATCCCATCCCATACTCATCACCCCTCACCTCCCCAGAGATTGTTTCATTTGTTTGACAAGTGCAATGTTTTGTTTTTTAATATGTTTTTACTGCGATGTCCATGGACTACGGACGATGTACACAAATCCCACATGGTGTCCGTATTAATTGTTTTGACACACCTCACTTTTTTTATTGACCTAGCAGCAGGCGTGTACGATGTCCGTGGACATCACGCCGGACACTGACTGGTCCAGGGGGCATCCACAGACCCAAATCAGGAAGTGAGTCTGCGGACCTGACCCATATATGATACATTCTTTTATCACAGGACCATCCCTGAACATCTGAAATGTTCACAGACATCAGAGAAAATAAAACACCTGATTTTGGGCTTTTTCCAACCATATCGCATCCCATCCTCATCACCCCCACCTAGAATATTGACTGCTACATTTACACATAGCAATTTACACCAGTTGTATTTGAAAATTTGAATGGACCTGACAGTTCTGTGTCCTGTTCAAGTCATTTGTTCAGAGTGCGCGTTGTTTCTTTGAAGAGGTAGTTGACTTTGTTGGTGCAGTACATTCTTCTTTGGTTGTGGTTCTTGATGAAGTAGTAGTTTCTTTTAATTTTTTTGGAGGAATTATTGTGAGATCCTGCATAATTTGAGAGTGAAGTAGTTTTATTTTACAAAGTTTTGCTTTTTGCGGAACAGGATAGGTTTTTGGATGGGGGTGTAGAGTGAACATAGTCTATTGTATTCTAGAATGCAAGGAATATCAGCATTTACTTTACTTGCATCAAAGTTGATTAGAAACAGTCCGTCAAGTGTATGTAAGCGTGATAGTGCTACTTAGCTCATGCCTTCTTTAAACACTGTGCTACCAATATCTAACAATGCTTTATCTATGGTAAGACTATGTGATCTGCGAATGGTGACTGTGTATGCTAGAGTTATAGAAAATTGTTCTCTGCGTACATACATGTCTTTGAAAAGAAGGAAGCGGGCTGTTGAGCGTCCTATCCTTTTAGCTTCTGATAGTTTGTCAAAGAGAATATTGACAAACTGAATGTTGTTTTCACGTGGGTATGTTTGAAAGCCAACAACTGCACCAAGTGCTCCATTAACTAGTCCTTGGTCCACGTCAAGGTTACTTTTAAGCATTACTCTACAGTTTGAAGCTAATTTTAATATTTTCTCCAAACCAGCTGTGTTAGAGATAGAGTTTTCTAAGGTATTTAGCTTTGTTGTGGCTTGTTGAAACATGGGTAGTGTCCATGTACGTCCAGTTTGTCTGTGGGGCAAATTTTAAGTATTGGTTGCATATCTTTTTTTAACATTGTTTCATTAAATTTTGAGCAGGTTGCAAGAGTTGGCGTCAAGCACATACAGTTTACATGTTTGTGTGCTAATTGTTCCATGATATCAGTAGCACATGGGTTATGTCCATAGAGTGCATGGATGTGCCTGGTTTTCAATATAGATTTTGCTTTTTGAGAGAGTACACCAACTCTAATACTTTTCAAAATGTTGGCGTATGTGAGGTCTGCAGACTGACACATGTTTTCAGTTAATTCTCTGTATTGGAAATGTTGCGAAAGGTTGACATTTCCTATGTTGCCAAGAGTTTTACGGCATAGTTTGTGCCCTAAGGTTTTAAAAATAGGTTCATCTTTAACTGGTGTTAATTGAAGAAGATCTCTGAAAACTATAATGTGTTTTCCTCCAAAGTTCTTCATAGTCTTCATAGTCTGATTTCAGGACCTGTTTTAATCTGAGGTGAATGAAGGCTAACATTAGATTGGAAACCATGCTTACTTCATCTATTAGCAGCATTTTCATTTGCTTGTAAACTCTGCGTAGTTCCATTGCAGCTTCTGGAGAAAGTTTGTAATAGTCTAATTTGTTTTGGTGTTCTACTGGAAGGAGTAGTAATCAGTGTAAAGTGACACCGCCTGTGGTGTAGACAGCTAAACCTGTGTGGACAGGTACAACAGCTGACAGTGTGTTGTTTGTCAATTGTTGGAGGAATTTGATGATGATTTTGACTAA
This sequence comes from Ambystoma mexicanum, assembly GCF_040938575.1. NCBI lineage: Eukaryota > Metazoa > Chordata > Amphibia > Caudata > Ambystomatidae > Ambystoma > Ambystoma mexicanum. The sequence goes on from NC_090935.1 coordinate 423,462,544, forward strand.
GAAAGTTTTGCCTGAACCAGCTTGACCACTCACACATAGCAGTATATGTTTGTAGTCTTGGCAGGTACCATTTTTAGTTTCATGCTGCACACCATGTTCAATTTGTTTTGTTATTTCTTGGAAAATGCTACACTGCTCATTGTTTAGTTGTGATTTTAGTAGAGCAAAGTCTTCTGTATATTGCTCATACTGACACATGGGGGCCGATTCATGGAACAAACATGCGCCGAAAATCTTGGCGCAAGCGCGAAAAAACAGTGCGCGTGCGATTCATGGAAGTCCCTGCGTGTGTTTTCCTCGGGATGTGCACCAAACACATGCATGGTGCACACGTCACTGCAACATCCCGAATGGCGTGCGCGATGCGCACAGTAAAAGCACACAACCTCGGCACATACACCAGAAAGTGGGCGGAACACGGGGCGTAACTAGGAATGGGGAACAACGCGCGAAAATAAGGGCGTAACTAGGGATGTACTGCAGGGAAGCAGACGGAACGCCCACACGCACTCGAACCACACGTAATCATAGAATCGAATAGGGCAAAGCCGCGCACAGCCAAAGACATGCACAAGCCGAAACACGTCCGCCACACGAAGGCAGGCGTGGCAAGTTTTACACGCGATTGAGTGGGGTACGTGTATTTCAGGGTTGTGCGAGAAGTTTCACACGCGATTGAGCGGGGTACGTGTATTTCGGGGGTGTGCGGGAAGTTTCACATGCGATTGAGCAGGGTACGTGTATTTTGGGGGTGCGCGGGAAGTTTCACACACGATTGAGCAGGGTACGTGTATTTCGGCGGTGCGAGGGAAGTTTCACACGCGATTGAGTGGGGTACGTGTATTTTGGGGATGGATGGGAAGTTTTACACGCGATTGAGCAGGGTACGTGTATTTTGGGGGTGCATGGGAAGTTTCACACACGATTGAGCAGGGTACGTGTATTTGGCGGTGCGCGGGAAGTTTCACACGCGATTGAGTGGGGTACGTGTATTTCGGGGGTGCGCGGGAAGTTTTACACGCGATTGAGCGGGGTATGTGTATTTCGGGGGTGCGCGGGAAGTTTCACACGCGATAGGTCTTGGGCGAGCGGGGTACCACTCACCGTCTGCGTGTAGAAGAACGCGTAGCCAACACCCACCCGCTGTGAAGTAATAGCGTGTGAACCCCAACACCTGGAAAACACACGCACCGCACCCCACGGAAAGCATGTACAGAGCAATAGAAATCCACGTGGGATCTTCAAGCCCTGCCAGGGCAACGCCCGTGCGCAATACGTCACAGACACGCTTACGCGCTAAGGGCCTTTGGTCCAATGAAATCGCGTATGCGTGCAGACATGCTTACGTGCTAAGGGCCTTTCCTCGAATTACACGCTGACGTGCAATTTTTTCACGTGCCAAATCACTCCGTATCAAGCTGGCCACGCGAAAAAACATGGAAGACCACGCTCCTGCCCAAAAGGCCGAATCACTGCCCCCCAGGGCCTGAGCACGCTCCCACCTGCCATCTGCTGCTGCCTGACTGCCTGCTGCCCTCGTGCCCTGCCATTTGGTGCCTGCACATCAGCCATCTGCAGGGGTCCAGTTGCGGTGCCCACCCCTGCTGAAACAGAAGACTCCCGACTGCGATACCATCGCTCCACAGCCCAGCCCCAGGATCCAGTTGCCCACCCACTCCTGCCTCGGGGGTCGCCATGCCGGGGCAAACACCGTCTGAGACCACTGGTGACCCCCAGCCAGAGGGGCAGAGGGCCACCAGCTTCAGTCAGAAGGAAGTTGGTGTCCTGGTGGAGCTTGTCCTGGGGCATTATGATGCCCTCTTCGGATCATCACGCGCTGACAAGGAAGGACGGGACAGGATCTGGGACGACTTTGGGGTTGCCATCAAGGCGGAGGGGGTGACAACCCACAACATCAAGCAAGTCAAGAAGCAATGGGAGGACTTGAGGTCCAGGACCCTCATAAAGGCCCGGCGCCTCGTGGAGGGGGGCCAGGGCAGCATGAGTATCATCCAGATGAGGGTCCTGGAACGCGTACGCCCAGCGCTCCATGCCCAGATCCTTGAAAGGCAGACCCGTCTGGAGTCGAGCGGTAAGTGGCCAAGCATTGCTGTGTGAGACAGGGCATGTTACAGTGTGCTGGTTGTCTGATACTTGCCTGTATGTGTGACATAGGCCATGTACGCATGTGTGTGTGCAGGGACATCATGGTCATGCATGTGAGACCAGTAATGTGTGAACCACACGGTTGGTGCATGTGTTTAAATGCAACACGGGGAGCCCTATGCGGAATGGACACATGAGAGCATGCCAGTCTCTGTTCCTGGACATGGGTGGGGGTGAGGGCTGGGTGCTGATGCCATGTACATGTATGGTGTCCGTGTCTGTATGTCTGACCTGCGTGTCTGTGACTTGTGAATGCCATGGATGCATGACACATGTCTGTGACAATGTTCAGATTCACTGATGCAGCCTAGCATCCACTGTGTCTGGGGTGTACGAGGCCAGATGGATGAAACTATGGTGAAGTGTGTGCATGTGATAGGCATGACCCATTATGCATGTGAGTTCCAAAACAACATTGTATGTTTCAAGAGTCCCTTGGGCATGCATGCTAATGTCCATAGCATGTGCCATGCCTGTTACTGCATGTGTTTTGCCTGCACTAACCCATGTGTTGTGGAGGGAAATGATGGAAGTGATCTTTGACAGTGCCACTCATCTGCTATTGCTTCCTGTCTAGGGGACCATTGTACAGTACCCTGATGCTTGTGTTCTATGTCTCCCTCTACACAGCGCCAAGTGAAGAATAGGGTGGAGACAGTGCTGTGGAGCAAAGCGGCGGGGATGCCCCCACGGCTGCAGCGGAAAGGGGTGGGTGAGCCCCCAAAGGGGCTTGCAACGGCGAAACAGGTTCAACAAATCCACAGCATGCTGGTAGAACGTCTGATCTATCTGTGCTACCTCAGGGTGCAGTTAATGCACCTCTACCTCTGCAACATGTGTCACCAGTAGCATGTCAAAATACATACACAATTTTGCTAATCAATCGAGGAAAAAATTGCGTGTGAGTACTCAGATGAAGTTACCTAAAAATCAAAGAGTTTTGAAAAAAAAAGACTCCAACAAATACCAAACAATTTTCTAAAGCTATCAAACTACCTGCTAAAAGCTTGGTGATAGCATCTACTGTGGTGTCGAAAAAATATCACTTACAAGCTCAAGTGAGAGCTTCTCTTGAACTGGCTGTTCCAAAAGACATTTCTCCGTATGCTCCGTTGGACAAGCTAATTGAAGTTGCATCTGAGCGTGATTTAGCTAAAAGCCAACCAGTTGAAATTCTACAGCCTACTATGATTCCACCTATCAAAAATAAGATCGGGCCACCGCCCTCTGTAGACCCTTCTGAGTACCATCGTCGAGTGTTAAGAAGAGCGGTGGATGCTTATATGGCTGGTCACCCGTTACTGCCTATAGATGGGCATCCGACTTCCTCTGATAATCTGTCTGTGAATGGTGGTAATTCAAATGCGCAACCGTCTAAGCAAATCCAATTGAGTAAAGATTACTTACCATTGAGTGTTGGTGTGAAGTCAACTATTTCTAGCAATGCTATTGTAAGGAACGATCAGTTATACAGAAGTACTGATCACCCGGAGGCGAAAGAACCGTCTCCATACCCTAAAAAGCTTATTGCACTGGTAGCAGATTTGACGCCAGAGTTAATGCAATTCATTCAATCGGTGCTTATCAACAATAGGGAAACAAGATGGGTAGGGGAGGGTTCGCACAAGACAAAAAAGGAATTGACTACGAAAATTGACCAAAAAACAGTCCACTTCTCAGAATGGCCAGCTGCATATTCTTTAAATCTCCAATGTAGACCAGGTCTGTATACCCAATTTGATTTAAATCGGCCATCTATTTTAGTCATATTTTCTGAGATTCCACAACTCGAAGACATATGGCCTCATTACGAGTCACCCGGTCCGGAAATAATGGTGGAGGTAAACCCGCTACCACAGTTGTATCCGGACCGGTGATCCCAAGTTCTGCAGGTGTGAGGTGTCATTCCCGCCAGGTCTGAACTGGCGAGTTTAACACCACCCGCTTGCAGGCGGACGTGGAAACACCGGCACCATTACAAGATGGTGCCGGTGTTTCCACTTCCCCATTCCCATGGAGTCCTATCGACTTACAGAATTCCAGCTCTGGAATTCCTGGGTCACCGGGGTTGTAATGCCCCGGTAATTCCGGGGATCACGTAGGCAGAATAGTAATACGAGTACGGCAGTAACCTGCCGATTTTTCCGGCTCGGTTACCGCCGGACTCGTAATGAGGCCCATAGTCTCAACTGACATTTCATTAGTTGAATTTAGAAATACATCCATGCTAAATAACGTCCATATTTGGATGAACCCTTGAGTTATACAGAATACAATATGGCTGGCAAAAAAACAGCTATTTGCCCAAGGATTTGAAATTTCAATAGAGGTTTCAACGACCAATGCCATAACTAACACAAAGTTTGATATGGGTACTAAAAGTCAAGATCTGCAGCCTTCCATTTTGAGAAACGTGATTCCAGGGTCCCAAATTGGTTGTGTTTGCAAATGTTGTGAAGCTTCTAAATAACTAGACGTAGATACATCTGCTGTGGAGATTTCTATGCTGATTTGGAAATCCAGAGGTTTCAAACATTTGTTAAACAATAATGAAAGTGGTCTGAATGAATTTAATATCTTACTCTTACAAGAGACGTGGCTCACAGAGGCTCCGATCTGAGATAAACATTCACTTAAACGCAGCCAATAAGGCAATCCGAGGGACCAACCTCTGGTCTACTTATTGCAACAAGACAAGACTGTGGTTTAAAATCTGAGAAATGGGCTGCCCCTAACAATTATATGCAATTGATAAAGGTATATACGAACGCTTTCAGGTGTGCAGTTGTAAATCTATATTGGAATCCAGTGGGAATGTCTGACTCTTGCTTCTTTAAAGATTTGCTTGATTTTTTTATGTTGATTGCCTTAGACACTTCATTCACCTGCATAGTACTTGGAGGTGACTTAAACCTTGATTGTATATCTGGGAAAGTTGGTCTTAATTAAAACAGGCTGCTAAAATGGAATCACTTCACAAAATCGCAAAATCTGTGCAGACTAAATGGGTCATTTAAATCAGACATTCCCCCTCTTCCGACATGGCGTAGGGGTGTGAGTAACTCCATCACTGATTTATATATATATATATATATATATATATATATATATATATATATATATATATATATATATATATATATATATATGTGTGAACGCAAATCTATTCTCTTTGATTCAGGATTTTATAATTGTGAAATCAAAATTGAGTGATCATGATCAATTAACAACCAAATGGGTAATTCCTAGCAATAATCAACCAGTTATGAACGGTCTCCAACAAAGTTACCTAGTGCTAAGTCCGGGACAAAACAGACTATGATGGTCGGAGGAGTCATTGGAAGAGTTCAACATATATCAGAATCAAATACAAACACTGTAGGTGATTTCACACAAAGTGTCATGTATTGTGATATGATGCAACTTTTCCAACATAAAACAGCAAGATCCGGCAGTGGTAAAAATCAAGTTACAAACCTTCATGTCTATAATCATGAAGTGAAGAGGCAAAAAACACTGTTGAGAGCTCAAGAACGAGAAGCCCTAAAACAACCCATAGAGATAAGAGCACCTATACTAGTACGACTCCAAACTAGGTGCAAAAATTGGCTCCAAAGTAATCGGGGCAAGAGATATCAGGTAGATGGAGCAAGTTTGTTGAGCACGATACAAACCAAAAATACAGCTAAAACCTGGGCACTATTAAATCAAGCCTCTCAAGGCGCACAATGCATAATTCAAGCAAATGGCATTACAGGGCATCTTTGGATTGAGCATTTCTCGAGTCTTTATTCACTCCCTGAAGGTGGCCAGGAAGGAGACTCTGACAAACTGAACTCTTCTTATCTGAAGTTTGATCTAGCTGATATATTATTCTACATTAAAAAGGCAAGTAATTCCAGAGCTTGTGGGCCTGATGGATTATCAAATCAAGTCTTGAAATTGAAATATGGGCCAAAATATTGTTCAACATCTATACTGCTATAAATAAAACACAGCTGCTACCTCCATCATGGAGATACTCTATCATAGTTCCAATATATAAAAAGGGTGATCGCCAACTCCCAATAAGTTACAGACCAATAGCTCTTCTGGATGCACCTGGTAATATTTTTTCATTATTAATTTTAAGAGACCTTAATGATTGGACAAATAAAGTCAAGCTGAGAGATCTCTTCCAATCTGGATTCGTTATTGGTCTGGGAACAATTCCGAATATCATGGCCTTGAATGTGTTAAAAGCTAACATGGCGTCATGAAATCAATTGCTTTACCTAGTGTTTGCTGATTTTCGAGTCACTTTTGACTCTATTGATCGGACCTTGTTACACCAGAAACTTGTTGCCTATAAGTGTCCTCCATCACTGTGTTCACTTATTATGATGTTACATTCCAAAACTAAAATGCAAGTTAGAGTGCCTTGAGATGGTCAATTAACAGCGCAGTTTGAAACCTATCGTGGCCTTAAACAGGGTTGCATATTGGCCTCCACAGTATTCAGCTTGTTTATACTAGATATGGGACTCTCCTTTACTAAGGTGGATTGTAATTTGCCAAGATTAGGTCAATCTAAAATCTGCTACTTATTATATGCTGATGATCTTGTGCTATTATCCCAAACTCGGTTAGGCCTCCAAAATATGTTAGAGACGCTGGATACTTACGTAAAGCAAAACAACTTGGTAAAAAATACAGACAAAATGCAAGTTATGGTCTATAGACCAAATAGTAGAACTAAGCTGAGATCATTTAAGTGGTACTTAAATAATGTGGCATTTACACATGTAATGCAATACAAGTATCTGGGTCTTACAATGACTGAACTGCAGAACTCCGAGATTAACAACATAGAATTTAAAAATAAATTACTAACTGCCCAAGCCAGAATATTGACACTGAAATATGGCAAATTTACTCTTAAACAGACTGTACTATATTATCAACAAAAAATGATTACCACTATATTGTACGGAGTGGCAGCAAATATCTCCAAAGACCAACATTGGTCTTAAAAATTGGGATAAAATCGAGTCTCGATTTTGAAAGTTTTATGCCTACCAAACTGCACGCCACATCCAATGATTCGATTTGAAGATGGCTTGATATCCTTACATGCCTATGTATTATGGAAAATGTCAGCTTTCCTAAGGAAGTTCCTGGTGAATCTTAATACGCAGAATACCTTGGGTGTAATAGCCCAACATACATTATCATCACAGCATATGTTTCCAAAATCTTGGCTAAGATATACTCTAAATGCCTTGACAGATGCTTCTGTAGATTTAGAAATACTAATCTACAATCCTGACCGTGCTATGTAAAAAATGTATCAGCATGACTGTAATGTGAATCAAATGAGATGCTTGTCTTATAAGGACTTTAATACTTCACTGTTGGGTCAGAAAAGATTTTATGTTATGGCCGATAATGTAGCCAAATGCCTCTCCCCTCAAATATGAAATCAATTTCTTTGCAGGTTAAATCTTTGGCCAACACAAGATGTGTTGGCGAGGCGAAAAATAATTTCCACGGAACAACATTTTTATCATTTTTGCAAAAACAGATCTGAGAGAGAAACACTTCCACATTGCATTGTGACATGCCCTAAGTTAAAGGTAAATAGAGAAAGATATTTTAAGAATCTGATTATCTCTCAGTATATCAGAGATTCAGAAGAAATTTGGTATTGCTTGTTCACTAATATGAAATTAGTTGTCCGTATTGCCATAGTGCAACTCTTTTTCCTCTTATACCAAAGTAATACATGAAAAAAATGATTGAATCTGTGATCCACAAAGTTGTTGTGCTGGGGAAGTAATTATTTTCATGGATGAATTGATTTATTTTTGGATTGATTTAATTTAATGAAAGATGTACATGATGAATGCAAGAAATGAAATGTATGTTGATTTAGATGCTTATTTTCTCTTTTAAATGTATAATAATTTTGATTTGATTGTATTTATATTTGAAAGGTTGATTTTATCAGCTAATACAAATAAAAAATAAATTAAAAAAATGCCAATTATGTATGGAATAAGAAAACCCTTGAAATTCAAGGAAAAACATGTTAGTTGCAGGGACGTTAAGGTGAGTAATACATTGTAAGAAAAATCTTGACATTCAAGGAAAAACCTTAGTTGCAGGGACGTTAAGGTGAGAACTTAAAGAAACAAAACCCTGAAAATGTTGCTAAAGCCACCTTAACTTTGCACCCCCTGTTCCGCAGCCTATGATCACAATGATGACATCACAGATCACATGGTCTGGACAATATGGCCACTGCCCATGACCACAGGCTATGCCTCAGTCAACAAAGGTATATAACTATTCTTTTGTACTTATATTATGACACTTTTCAAAAAATTAAAACACAGACACATTTGCAAAACCATGCAAATGATCCTTAGATTAATTTGCTGCAAATCCATCCATGTTTTATTTTTTGAAAAGTGTCAAAATGTACAGACAAAGAAATTGTCATATAACTTAGCTCCCACTTGACAAAATCCATTCAGACTTTTCACAAACATTCACAATTGGGTATAAAATCTTTCAGAAGACTTTTGCGCAGATTCTTCAAATGGCAACAAAGTTATAAGCCATTTAAAAATGTTGAGACCTCCCATTAATGTTGCTCCTTCTTGACAAAATCCCACCAAACTTTGTAAAACCATTAAAATGTGGGTCTAAAATCTTTTCCGAAACCTTTGTGTAAATTAGTCAAACAGCACATTTTTAAGGTTTTCAAATATTTTGGGACCCCCCCTCTAATTTTGCTCCCGCTTGGCGAAACTGCACCAGACTTTGCATAAGCATTTGGGATCAGGTCTAAAATGATATAGCACATTTTCATGCAGTTTCATTGATTGGCGCCAAAGTTATAAACTATCCAAAAAACTGCTTTTCACCGACCATGTAGTGTCGAAATATGCATGGATGTCCCTGAACATCTGAGATGTTGGCAAACATCACAGGACTGTCCCCGAACATCTGAAATGTTCACGGATATAGGGGAAGACAAAACACCAAATGTTCGGCTTTTTTTGGCCATATCCCATCCCATACTCATCACCCCTCACCTCCCCAGAGATTGTTTCATTTGTTTGACGAGTGCAATGTTTTGTTTTTTAATATGTTTTTACTGCGATGTCCATGGACTACGGACGATGTACACAAATCCCACATGGTGTCCGTTTGAAATGTTTTGACACACCTCACTTTTTTATTGACCTAGCAGCAGGCGTGTACGATGTCCGTGGACATCACGCGGGACTCTGACTTGTCCAGGGGGCATCCACAGACCCAAATCAGGAAGTGAGTCTGCGGACCTGACCCATATATCATACATTCTTTTATCACAGGACCATCCCTGAACATCTGAAATGTTCACAGACATCAGAGAAAATAAAACACCTGATTTTGGGCTTTTTCCAACCATATCGCATCCCATCCTCATCACCCCCACCTAGAATATTGACTGCTACATTTACACATAGCAATTTACACCAGTTGTATTTGAAAATTTGAATGGACCTGACAGTTCTGTGTCCTGTCCAAGTCATTTATTCAGAGTGCGCGTTGTTTCTTTGAAGAGGTAGTTGCCTGTGTTGGTGCAGTACATTCTTCTTTGGTTGTGGTTCTTGATGAAGTAGTAGTTTTTTTGAATTTTTTTGGAGGAATTATTGTGAGATCCTGCATAATTTGAGAGTGAAGTAGTTTTATTTTACAAAGTTTTGCTTTTTGCGGAACAGGATAGGTTTTTGGATGGGGGTGTAGAGTGAACATAGTCTATTGTATTCTAGAATGCAAGGAATATCAGCATTTACTTTACTTGCATCGAAGTTGATTAGCAATAGTCCGTCAAGTGTATGTAAGCGTGATAATGCTACTTAGCTCATGCCTTCTTTAAACACTGTGCTACCAATATCTATCAATGCTTTATCTATGGTAAGACCATGTGATCTGCGAATGGTGACTGTGTATGTTAGAGTTATAGAAAATTGTTCTCTGCGTACATACATGTCTTTGAAAAGAAGGAAGCGGGTTGTTGAGCGTCCTATCCTTTTAGCTTCTGATAGTTTGTCAAAGAGAATATTGACAAACTGAATGTTGTTTTCACGTGGGTATGTTTGAAAGCCAACAACTGCACCAAGTGCTCCATTAACTAGTCCTTGGTCCACGTCAAGGTTACTTTTAAGCATTACTCTACAGTTTGAAGCTAATTTTAATATTTTCTCCAAACCAGCTGTGTTAGAGATAGAGTTTTGTAAGGTATTTAGCTTTGTTGTGGCTTGTTGAAACATGGGTAGTGTCCATGTACGTCCAGTTTGTCTGTGGGGCAGATTTTAAGTATTGGTTGCATATCTTTTTTTAACATGGTTTCATTAAATTTTGAGCAGGTTGCAAGAGTTGGCGTCAAGGACATACAGTTTACATGTTTGTGTGCTAATTGTTCCATGATATCAGTAGCACATGGGTTATGTCCATAGAGTGCATGGATGTGCCTGGTTTTCAATATAGATTTTGCTTTTTGAGAGAGTACACCAACTCTAATACTTTTCAAAATGTTGGCGTATGTGAGGTCTGCAGACTGACACATGTTTTCAGTTAATTCTCTGTATTGGAAATGTTGCGAAAGGTTGACATTTCCTATGCTGCCAAGAGTTTTATGGCATAGTTTGTGCCCTAAGGTTTTAAAAATAGGTTCATCTTTAACTGGTGTTAATTGAAGAAGATCTCTGAAAACTATAATGTGTTTTCCTCCAAAGTTCTTCATAATCTGATTTCAGGACCTCTTTTAATCTGAGGTGAATGAAGGCTAACATCAGATTGGAAACCATGCTTACTTCATCTATTAGCAGCATTTTCATTTGTTTTAAAACTCTGCGTAGTTCCATTGCAGCTTCTGGAGAAAGTTTGTAATAGTCTAATTTGTTTTGGTGTTCTACTGGAAGGAGTAGTAATCAGTGTAAAGTTACACCGCCTGTGGTGTAGGCAGCTAAACCTGTGTGGACAGGTACAACAGCTGACAGTGTGTTGTTTGTCAATTGTTGGAGGAACTTGATGATGATTTTGACTAAGAAAGTTTTGCCTGAACCAGCTTGACCACTCACATATAGCAGTATATGGTTGTAGTCTTGGCAGGTACCATTTTTAGTTTCATGCTGCACACCATGTTCAATTTGTTTTGTTATTTCTTGGAAAATGCTACACTGCTCATTGTTTAGTTGTGATTTTAGTAGAGCAAAGTCTTCTGTATATTGCTCAAACTGACACATGGGGGCCGATTCATGGAACAAACATGCGCCGAAAATCTTGGCGCAAGAAGGCGCAAGCGCGAAAAAACAGTGCGCGTGCGATTCATGGAAGTCCCTGCGTGTGTTTTCCTCGGGATGTGCGCCAAACCCGTGCATGGCGCACACGTCACTGCAACATCCCGAATGGCGTGCGCGATGCGCACAGTGAAAGCGCACAACCTCGGCACATACACCAGAAAGTGGACGGAACACGGGGCACAATGCGCGGAATGGGGAACAACGCGCGGAAATAAGGGCGTAACTGGGGATGTACTGCAGGGAAGCAGACGGAACGTCCACATGCACTCGAACCACATATAATCATAGAATCGAATAGGGCAAAGCCGCGCACAGCCAAAGACATGCACAAGCCGAAACACGTCCGCCACACGAAGGGAGGCGGTAGCGTCCCTGCGCATTACAAAAGTGGCAATATACAGCAATGATGAATGTCCCATACTGCGATTGGGCCTGTGCGAGCGGGGCATGTGTATTTCGGGGGTGCGTGGGAAGTTTCACATGCGATTGAGCGGGGTACGTTTATTTCGGGGGTGCGCGGGAAGTTTTACACGCGATTGAGCAGGATACGTGTATTTCGGGGGTGCGCGGGAAGTTTCACACGCAATTGAGCGGGGTACGTGTATTTCGGGGGTGCACGGGAAGTTTTACACGCGAATGAGTGGGGTAAGTGTATTTCGGGGTTGCGCGAGAAGTTTCACACGTGATTGAGCGGGGTACGTGTATTTCGGGGGTGTGCGGGAAGTTTTACACGCGATTAAGCGGGGTACGTGTATTTCGGGGGTGTGCGGGAAGTTTCACATGCGATTGAGCAGGGTACGTGTATTTCGGGGGTGCGCGGGAAGTTTCACACACGATTGAGCAGGGTACGTGTATTTCGGCGGTGCGCAGGAAGTTTCACACGCGATTGAGTGGGGTACGTGTATTTTGGGGGTGCGTGGGAAGTTTTACACACAATTGAGCGGGGTACGTGTATTTCGGGGGTGCATGGGAAGTTTCACACGCGATTGAGCGGGGTACATGTATTTCGGGGGTGCGCGGGAAGTTTTACATGCGATTGAGTGGGGTACGTGTATTTCGGGGGTGCGCGGGAAGTTTCACACGCGATAGGTCTTGGGCGAGCGGGGTACCACTCACCGTCTGCGTGTAGAAGAATGCGTAGCCAACACCCACCCACTGTGAAGTAATAGCGTGTGAACCCCAACGCCTGGAAAACACACGCACCGCACCCCACGGAAAGCACGTACAGAGCAAGAGAAATCCACGTGGGATCTTCAAGCCAGGGTAACGCCCGTGCGCGATACGTCACAGACGCGCTTACGCGCTAAGGGCCTTTGGTCCAATGAAATCGCGTATGCGTGCAGACCTGCTTACGCGCTAAGGGCCTTTCCTCGAATTACACGCTGACGTGCAATTTTTTCATGTGCCAAATCACTCCGTATCAAGCTGGCCACGCCAAAACACACGGAAGACCACGCTCCTGCCCAAAAGGCCGAATCACTGCCCCCCAGAGCCCTGAGCACGCTCCCACCTGCCATCTGCTGCTGCCTGACTGCCTGCTGCCCTCGTGCCCTGCCATTTGGTGCCTGCACATCAGCCATCTGCAGGGGTCCAGTTGCGGTGCCCACCCCTGCTGAAACAGAAGACTCCCGACTGCGATACCATCGCTCCACAGCCCAGCCCAGCCCCAGGATCCAGTTTCCCACCCACTCCTGCCTCGGGGGTCGCCATGTCGGGGCAAACACCATCTGAGACCACTGGTGACCCCCAGCCAGAGGGGCAGAGGGCCACCAGCTTCAGTCAGAAGGAAGTTGGTGTCCTGGTGGAGCTTGTCCTGGGACATTATGATGCCCTCTTCGGATCATCACGCGCTGACAAGGAAGGATTGGACAGGATCTGTGACGACTTTGGGGTTGCCATCAAGGCGGAGGGGGTGGCAACCCACAACATCAAGCAAGTCAAGAAGCGCTGGGAGGACTTGAGGTCCAGGACCCTCATAAAGGCCCGGCGCCTCGTGGAGGGGGGCCGGGGCAGCATGAGTACCATCCAGATGAGGGTCATGGAACGCGTACGCTCAGTGCTCCATGCCCAGATCCTTGAGAGGCAGACCCGTCTGGAGTCGAGCGGTAAGTGGCCAAGCATTGCTGTGTGAGACAGGGCATGTTACAGTGTGCTGGTTGTCTGATACTTGCCTGTATGTGTGACATAGGCCATGTACGCATGTGTGTGTGCAGGGACATCATGGTCATGCATGTGAGACCAGTAATGTGTGAACCACACGGTTGGTGCACGTGTTTAAATGCAACATGGGGTGCCCTATGCGGAATGGACACATGAGAGCATGCCAGTCTCTGTTCCTGGACATGGGTGGGGGTGAGGGCTGGGTGCTGATGCCATGTACATGTATGGTGTCCATGTCTGTGTGTCTGACCTGCGTGTCTGTGACTTGTGAATGCCATGGATGCATGACACATGTCTGTGACAATGTTCAGATTCACTGATGCAGCCTAGCATCCACTGTGTCTGGGGTGTACGAGGCCAGATGGATGAAACTACGGTGAAGTGTGTGCATGTGATAGGCATGACCCATTATGCATGTGAGTTCCAAAACAACATTGTATGTTTCAAGAGTCCCTTGGGCATGTATGCTAATGTCCATAGCATGTGCCATGCCTGTTACTGCATGTGTTTTGCCTGCACTAACCCATGTGTTGTGGAGGGACATGATGGAAGTGATCTTTGACAGTGCCACTCATCTGCTATTGCTTCCTGTCTAGGGGACCATTGTACAGTACCCTGATGCTTGTGTTCTATGTCTCCCTCTACACAGCGCCAAGTGAAGAAGAGGGTGGAGACAGTGCTGTGGAGCAAAGTGGCGGGGATGCCCCCACGGCTGCAGCGGAAGGGGTGGGTGAGCCCCCACAGGGGCTTGCAACGGTGGAAGACGGTGTGGAGCCATCCAGGTTGGTGGTTTCCACAGAGGAGGAGGAGGCCGCTACTGAGCCGCACATGGGGCCTGGTGGGCGCATCCCTGCTGGTGCAAGTGGTGCAGTCCAGGGGCAGGGGCAGGAGGCAGCACAGGTCGCCGTGGAGGGGCCTGTGCATGTCACTGTCCCTGACACTGTGACTGCACCACCATGCACCAGCAGGGATCCCCCATTCCATGCCCATCCGCAGGTAGGGGGGAGGTCCATGTCATTTGACTCCCCTCCACCTGCGGACGAGGGGACCCCTGGCCGTATGGAGAAGGTCCTGATTGGTGTCGCGTTGCGCACGGGTGTCATTCGTGATGACGTGCGTGCTTCCCGGGGGGAGCATGCACGTCATCACGAAGAGCACCGTGCCAATGTGTCCCAGTTGGGAGCGGCCATGGTCGGGGGTTTCATACATGTGTCGGACACTCTGGCCACCCTCTCCTCCTCTATGGAGACTATGCGCCAGTCGTTCTCCATGCCGTCTTCCGGCCCAGGTGCCACCAGGGCCCCCTGTGGACCTGCCCCGACCAACGCAGCCAACTCGGTGGGGATCCCATCCCTGCCACAGACGGGAGTCGGAGGTCCAGCAGGGGTGGACACACCAGCAACTGGACCCCTTCAGATGGAGGATGTGACAGCATCATCGGCAGGGCACGTGCACGACGGCATCGGTGGATTCTATCAGCCTGGATGCCGTCGTGCTGGCAGAGGCAGTTGCATCGGAGGCAGCGGCAGGCTCGACGTGGGAGGCATCATGGCTCGGGGCCATCAACATCAGGGGGGCAGGCATAGGCCGGAGGGCAGGAGAAGCCTGGAATGGGAGTGTCTTCCGTGTGGGAGCGGTTGGGCCAGCAGATAGGTGCGGAGCGGCGGCGGGCGGAGGAGGAACGGCTCTCAATGGTCAGGACGGAGAACTCCATGCGGAGGGCGCTGCGGCGGTCTGAGTGCCTCGAGGGTATTCGCAGGGAGTTGGAGCTGGACACCGCATTATCCCTGCGAGACCTCAGGGCCAGGGAACATTCCCGCCTCCAAGCCATTGAACAGGAGTTCGATGATGCCCTGGCCCATGACATCAACCAGTGAGCCGTCGGACTAGCCCGCCGCTTTTTTATATAGTTATTTAGGTTTAGGTTTCATTTCTTTATTATTATGATTTGGAGTCCACGGACTTTGCTCCACTTTATGTATATAGTTGTATTTTAGATAGGGTTCTTGGTAGGTTTCATTTGCTTTTGGGATAATGGACCCTTCAGACTTTTATTTTCAATTTTCAGGACATGTATATACTTTCTTTTAGTCATATTCACATGGAGTAATGTTTTTTTATGCTTTCCATCTTTGGATTTCGTGCTATGGACATTGGGGATGCACCACTTATATTTTTTCATGTTTTGGATTTCTTTTCTTGCTTGGATTTGACTTTCTTTTTCTTATTTCAAAAATGATTTCTTCATTTGCATGTGTGCTTTTCATTTTGACATTTGTTATACTTTTTAATACATTTCTTTATTCAACATTATTGGTGTGGTGTACCGTGATGATTTTGGTGCATGTCTCCATGAGCATTGGCACAGTCATGTGCTGCAACTGTGTGGCTCTGTAGGACATTTGCTGATGGGCATGCTGGTTCTTTTCAGACTATCATGGAATGGGTGATTTACTAGGGAGTGGGTGCAGAGGTTCATTGGGTGTTTGCACTGGGGGGTGGAGGGGTGGGATTTGGGTTGGCATTAGGGCCATGGGTCTGTATAGTCATGGCGTGGTGTTTGGGGGACATGAGTGGGGGCCTGCTGGCAGGTGCCCCGCACTGCTGGGGGGTGGGTGTGCAAGGGGACATGAGTGGGGGCCTGCTGGCGGGTACCCCGCACTGCTGGGATGTGGGGGTGCAAGGGGACATGAGTGGGATATGAGTGGGGGCCTGCTGGCAGGTGCCCCACACTGCTGAGGGGTGGGGGTGCAAGGGGACATGAGTGGGGGCCTCCTGGCAGGTGCCCCACACTGCTGGGGGGTGGGGGTGCAAGGGGACATGAGTGGGACATGAGTGGGGGCCTGCTGGCAGGTGCCCCACATTGCTGGGGGGTGGGGGTACAAGGGGACATGAGTGGGGGCCTGCTGGCAGGTACCCCACACTGCTGTGGGGTGGGGGCGCAAGGGGACATGAGTGGGACATGAGTGGGGGCCTGCTGGCAGGTAACCCGCACTGCTGGGGGGTAGGGGTGCAAGGGGACATGAGTGGGACATGAGTGGGGGCCTGCTGGCAGGTGCCCCACACTGCTGGGGGGTGGGGGTGCAAGGGGACATGAGTGGGACATGAGTGGGGGCCTGCTGGCAGGTACCCTGCACTGCTGGGGGTAGAGGTGCAAGGGGACATGAGTGGGACATGGGTGGGGGCCTGCTGGCAGGTAACCCGCACTGCTGGGGGTAGGGGTGCAAGGGGACATGAGTGGGACATGAGTGGGGGCCTGCTGGCAGGTGCCCCACACTGCTGGGGGTGGGGGTGCAAGGGGACATGAGTGGGACATGAGTGGGGGCCTGCTGGCAGGTGCCCCTGACTGCTGGGGGGTGGGGGTGCTGGGGGACATGTGTGGGACATGAGTGGGGGCCTGCTGGCAGGTGCCCCTGACTGCTGAGGGGTGGGGGTGCTGGGGGACATGAGTTGGTGATCAGTAGTGCAAGGTGACATGTGGCTTGGCTGGGGGGCATGCCCATGGTGGATGGGCTGCCTGCGGGACATGACCAGGGGTGCAGGGGAGTCCCCTGTGGGGTGGGCTGCCTGCAGGGGCCATTGAGGGTGTAGAGGGAACACCTGGGAGGACCCACACTGCCAATTCACGTGTAGGACTCCCCGCGCACCCCCAAAAATCACGTACTCCGCTCTAACAGCAAAATCATGTGTGCAACTTCCCTCCCACCCCAGGAATACATGTACCCCACTCGCACAGGGCCTATCGCGTGTGAAACTTCCTGTGCACCCCCGAAATACACGTTCCCCTCTCCAATCGCGTGTGAAACTACCCGCGCACCCCAGGAATACACGTACCCCACTCGCACAGGGCCTAGCGCGTGTGAAACTTCTCACACACACCCGAAATACACGTACCCCACTCGCACAGAGCCTATCGCATGTGAAACTTCCCGCGCACCCCACGAATACACGTACCCCACTCGCACAGGGCCTATCGCGTGTGAAAGTTCCCGTGCACCCCAGGAATACACGTACTCCACTCCACAGGGCCTATCACGTTTGAAACTTCGCGCGCACCCCAGGAATACGCGTACCCCACTCGCACAGGGCATTTCGCGTGTGATACTTCCCGCGCACCCCAGGAATACACGTACCCCTCTCGCACAGGGCATTTCACGTGTGAAACTTCCCGCGCACCCCCGAAATACACGTACCCCACTCCAACCACGTGTGAAACTTCCCTCGCACCCCAGGAATACACGCGCACAGGGCCTATCGCGTGTGAAACTTCCCGCGCACCCCCGAAATACACGTTCCCCTCTCATATCGCGTGTGAAACTTCCCGTGCACCCCAGGAATACACGTACCCCACTCGCACAGGGCATTTCGCGTGTGAAACTTCCCGCGATCCCCTGTTATACACGTACCCGCTCCAATCATGTGTGACACTCCCCGTGCAGCGGGGTACGTGTATTCAGAAGGGTGCGTGGGGAGTTTTACAGGCATTTTCATGGTTGGGGGCCTGTGCGCCATGTAAGGGATTTGTGCGCTGTGCATGGTGCACGGGGAGGGGTTGGGGGCGTAACTGGTGCTGCTGCAGGGTTGCTGCACCACTCTGCGCCACGGCTGGTTTTGGAAACTAATATCCATGAATACGTTGTGCGCGGAAATGGATTTTAGCGCACGCGGCTGGCGCAGATATTCGCACGCGCACACTGTGCGCCAGACACGTGCGCCACTTGTGCACTGAATTCTATGAATTACCCTCTTAATGTCACAAACCAAGTGGGTGAGCCAAAGTTTCTTATCATACAGCGTACATCTCTGTGACATCAGAGCCAGTTTTCTTTTGTAGCACACGTTTGCTAAAATGTTTGTAATGCAAGACTGTAAAACCTCATCTTTTTCTTGCACTTTTTGTAGTAATTGCATAGCTGACATATTTTGAAAATTGGTACCTGATTTCAATGTGTGTGCAACTCCGTAGCATAGAGTTGCTAGTTCACTTTCAAAAAGAAGGTGAAATATGTATTCTACGTTTTGTCTGAATCTGGGGTCTTCAGAATACATTCATAAACAGCGGTATTCTGATGCTGTTATTTGTGTGGGCCTATCATCGTACCTTCCTCCTTTTCCAGTGTGAAATAGTAGAGGAAAGGCACGTGCTTCTATACTTTTTTACCATATGCTGATTGGAGATCCTTTGGCTTGTCGCATTTGGTACATTTCCAGTGAATCATCTATGGTGTCTTTAGAGTGTAATGGGTGAATTGTATAAAAGTCTAAAATATTGGATTCTGTAGCAGGATCTAGAAGTTGAAATTGACCAGTTTCTGATGAGTCTAGAATTATTTCAGTGGTTTCCCTCAGGTTTTCTTCATTATTTCTTTCTTTCTAGTATTCATTGTTGTCTTTTAGATATTGCTGGGCTGTATAACTTTATGTAAGTCCACAAGTTGTTTCCACATTTTTTTGTCTTTTGTAGGTACGCCATTTACTAAGATAATTAAAGTTTGATCAATTGTACTTTGGACCCCCAGAGTGTGTACATTTTCTTTGAGATCTAATGGCAAATAAGAGGGAGGTTGTATTGCTGTTTTTGGGTGAAGGCGTATTATTGCTTGAAATGGTGCACTGTTTGAATTATGATGATCTCATACAAGTTAAGTTGTTGCAGGGATTTTGGTAGTGGGAATAATTCCAAGTTATTTGTGATAGCAAGTGAAGGTGTTTGGTTGTTGTCAAGTATTAAGGGGTAATTTTGTATTTGTTTTCTGCTATAAGATACAGAGCTAATTGGAACCACTTGGAATCTTCATTGACTTCTATTTGGTACATTGTCTACAGTTTTTGTGCTATTCTTATAGAAAGTCCTGCGGCAACACACACACACATAGTTTGGTACTTCAGCAGATGTACTTTTAAACTTTAGTATTTCTTTTTTGTATGTTTGTAGTAGAAGGTTGCCATCTGTAAAGTTGTTACTAGTCTGTTCTAAAGCAATTGCATTTTGTAAGTGGCTTTCACTTCCAAAATATTTTCTCTGGATTCCTGCTTTATTTCTTCGAGTATTTCTTTGGCTGTACCATGTAGAATATTGTTATTTAAATGACTAGTGCTAAAGCAGGACTTTTGGCATTTTATTTGCAGTTTATGAACCAGATTTCTTATAGTTGTATGGTGTGTTGATATCATTTTGATATGGTGGAAGGTGCTTTTGCAAATAGGTCCAGAAATGCAGGCTAATGAATGTTCTTGTAGTCCTGTGTATTTGTGCACTGGATAGGAGTTCATACTTTGCAATAGTTTTATTTTCAATTTGTCTTTGCCTTTCACATACTGATTGAGGAACTGGCGTAAAGATCTGAAAGATTTTTTAGCTATGTTACTCATTGATGTAATGGAGGGTTGATACTATGTTTTCTGGGGATATTTCTGTTAGCAGCGTTTCTTGTTCCATGAAGGTATTCTTAAGTTTTTCATACCCTAGTCCTCTATAGCAATTGGGTTTATTTGCTTTTGTTTGTATGCTTCTTCATTGAAATATGGTTCTGTGCTGGTGGTGTGAGTCCATTCACCTCCACAGATGTTTGCAAAGTTATGTTTGTTGACATTCCATTTATTGATACATCTTTTTTGTAGTTGAATACTTAGTTTTGTTAGTGGTTCATTCTGTTTAAAACTAAAATAAATAATTTGCTTTTGAGAAGGATTGTCTATGAGAGCTTCTAGGATTCATTTTCTACGGTAGGTTTTAAGGGTTGTGAGTTATTTTTCTCACGTTTTTATAAGGTTCTAAAGGACTCTGTGGCAGAACATTTTTTGTAAAATAATGTTTTTGGTATGCTTACTTGTGGCTACATCGAGATTTATAGGTGAAGTGTTAGCACTAGTGGTAGCTGCAGTCTTGTTAATCACTTTCTGTTTAGTTTTACATTTTGAAAGAGGAGGTAAAGTTTATTTACTGGAATCTGTTTTTGTTGCGCTTAGTGACTGTATTAGCTGTTTTGTTTGAACTTTCTGTACAAATTCTGCTAGAGGTGGATGCGTATTTTGCACACCTTTATTTTGATTTTGTCTACTTCTGCATTGCTTTCTACAGAGTAGCTTTTTTGTAGGCATTCTTTGGGGTCTGTTGGAGAAAAAAATAAAGTGTGGATTGGGATGTTGTGCAGTGTATGTGTGCTTTGTGCTTGAGTGCCTGAGTATGATGGTAAGCATGTATGTAGAGGTATGTGATTGTGCAATGGGCTGTACTTCAGGTTGGGAAGGCTATTCTCATATTTGTGTGTTACAATACTGATGTTCAGATGACAATACAAAGTATGCAGCTGCTGAGGGGCAAGCAGTTATACTGAATCGAATGCTGCAGGGTTAATGCAATTGTTTGTTCTACAATACTATAATTCTACAGTGCTCGAGTAACAGTTAGAACATTATGGCCGTATTGCACTTACTTTTTTGGGATGGAAAGAGTATGTTTCTTCTGAGTTCTGGTTCGTACTTCAGACGCTGCTGGTTTTCAGGAGAGTGGTCTTCACTGCAATTGTGAAAGAAAGAAGTTAGTAAATATATGTGTTAGTAGCACTGTTATTAATGTAGAAATGATTTTGTTTTTTTCCAGTAGCAGTGCTTTCTAATAGCTGTGCATAGCATGTAGATGCACTTTCCTTTGTCTATGTGCATTCTGTATATTTTACTTTGAATCTGTCAGCTGAACGTGCTTTACAAATGATTACAATAGTAAGCACACAGAGCACACTTGCAATGAAGGGTCTGGTGCTTGAATTGCAGAATGAAGAGAAGGGTGGAGATGCTGTATGTATTGGTTTACTACACTGTTCTTACACACTTGTACATGAAGTGATAGATATGACTGCACCTGTGTATAGTTGAATGCTGTGGTAAATTCTAGAACGGAATGGACAACCAGCTGAAATGAGAGATCTGTCTAGATTGGAAGAACAGTTGTAGAGGCAGTGGTGTTGTTTCAGCTCAGAGCCTTTCAAATGATATTGGCTCTCTGTGTGCATGGATAAAGATGCATATTCTCATCCTGGCTGCGTGTCATTTTATAACACTACAAAGCATTCTCGCACAATTATACTGTTATTTCTCACATCTTTTAACATGAAATTACACTTTGTTAGACAGCTGTGTGTGTTGTGTCTCATTACTATTATAATAATTTTTAAAGGAAGTTCAAATGATAGACTGTGTAAAATATCCAGATTGTGTAGAAAGGATACTGTATGTACATCCTATGTACTATAATGCATTAAATGCTATTATAGTTGAAATGTGGATACATAGGTGGCAGTGGTTACATAAATGACAGAATGAATGAAGAGAATAACAGTTTGCACATTACAGTTAGTAATATAGGTAATATAGTAATATAGGTAAATAAAAATGTGGAGAGGAGACAGCTTTGCAAGCGCCACTTGATCATAGCAGATGGGAGAAATGACATTAAGCTTTTTTTACAGGTTATACATAGCTCTCAACTCACCCGCTTTTGGCAGGTGTCACCCACCTTGCAAGCTGCTGAATCACAAATCAAGTCCCTCATATGCCCATTCACTTCTATGGCCTCTTCCCCGCCAAAAAGAAAATTGGGTGTTTTCACCCGCCTTGGTGACACAAAAGGTTGGGAGCTATGGGTTATACATGGTAAGTGGCAGTTATCCCATATATATGCATTTATACAAGAACTGTACATGTACTGTGCAGAACATTTTCATACCTTTACTTTGTGTTCATTCATGTGGATGCAGATGAATTTGGATGCAGAAATCTAGGAGAGTTTTGCAATAGTTGTTGATGTACGTGCTTTGCAATCACAGCCCAATTGTACTCAGAGTGATCAACAGTACATCTAAAGTGCTGAACTGTGATGATGGAGTTAGGTGTAGCGTTCTTGAATGTGATTGGTGGATGGGTGTGTGATTGCTTAACAATAGCCAATGACGAAATGGTGCAGGGAGTGCAGTGGAAAGTGTAGAAGGGCTGTCCCAGTGTTACTTACGTGCTCTGCGGACACCGAGATTGTTCACGGACAGGGTGTGCCACATCCGGGGCTTCTGAGCATGAAATGGGAGTGTATTTTGGGGATTACCCAATCAGGTGTTGAGGTTCTGCTTTGTATTGAGAGAGGTTATGTGTAGTGAAGATGGCAGAGGTAGAGAAAGTCAGGGGGCCTCATTACAACTCAGGCGTTAAGGGTTAACGCCACCGTTAACCCTTAACGCCTGATAAAGATTTTAACGCCTGCTTTTAGCAGGCGTTAAAATCCATGGCGCTAACCTGCCATGGTGCTAATTACGCCGCCGTAATTTACGGCAGCGTAATTAGCACCTTCCCCACTCCCATTATGCCCTATGGGGCAAAAATGGGAATGGGGAAGGGAAAATGGGAAATGGGGATTTACCGCCCCACTCACCTTGGAATGGGGCGGTAAATCCGCCATCCACCATGGTGTAAACAGAGTTTACACCATGGTGGTAAAGTTGGTGCACTTAGCGCCAAGGTTGTAATGAGGCCCAGGGTGTTTGTGGCTGGAGTCTAATCCCAGGCTTTTATTAGTGTATATCTGTTTCAATGTTCCATATGCAGTCTTTTTGTGATACAGCGGGTGCCATTTGATTGTGTTAAATACAGTATCGCTTATATTTTCAAATGCATCATTCCTTCTGGATCTGTCATCTAATAGTCCCAGCAGTAGTTGGAGATATGTTTGTGAATGGTTTCGCGCAGTATGCTAAATCTAGGAATGTGACTAACAATTTTGACATAAAAGGATTGGAGGTGGTGTGATGCACTGTGCCTGATTTTAATTTACAGGCAATGCTAGAAGTTTGTCAGGATATGGCTAGTTTAATAGTCCACATGTAGTTGTCGTACACTGTGGTGCTTGCATTTGGGATATGTCAGTGCCCCTACTTTGTCGCAAGATCTGGAAGACTTGGTTCAGGCAGTCATGAAAGTACTTCCAAATCCCAAGGTTATTTTTTCTGCTTTGGTACCTAGAGCAGTATGGGACAATAGTTCTGTTTTTTGTCCTCTGCAAAATGTTGCTAGGTGTTTAATTAACCAAGGCATGTTTGCTTTTATGATTAGAGCTGGCATGTTCTTTTGCAATAGTGACAACATTGATTCTGGTAATGTTGTTTACTTTAAATAAGATGGCATGTCTTCATCTTTTATGGTAAATGCCATGCTGTTGTGGAACATAAGGATTGCTTTGGAGAAGCTAATGTGAAGATATTTGGGGGGAAATAAGGAAAAGAAAAACAAAAATATTTACAAAATCAAAGGTGTTTCTGAAGCATCTTTAAAAAAAACAACAAAAAAAGGCTTTTTTCAGAGCCAACCTCAAAGGGGAAATGGGGCACACGATTTAAATTGTCATCTTCCACTGTCAGATTTTATGATTTGTCCATGGACGGAGCATATTACATACAGGGATTTTGAGGCTGAGAGGCATTCAAATGAGACTTAGCAGGACAAGGGATTGGTTAATAAGGTTTACTGGGTATGATGTGTAAGGAGAGACTTTGTCAGAAAGACTTTTTCCTGAGTGGAGAGCAGATAGCTCTGGCTGTGTCTTTCAGACGACAGATTGTCTGGATTTTGGGAGACTCGTGGATAAACTGGTTGGAGGTGCATGCAGATCGCTGTGCAGTGGCTGCAAATCTTGGATTCCCTCATGTGGAAGTGCACTGGCATGGAGTGCGTGGAATGAAGTGGCTGGATTTGGTACCTCTTTGTGCTACTTTGGTGACACAGAGTCATCCAGACATTATTATTATTCATTGTGCGGGAACAGTTTAGGAAATGTCTCTGGAATCTCTTTGCAATTTGCAATGAAAGAAGGACTTGGGAAAGTCATGGACATGTTTCCAAAGTCCTGAGTAATGTTTTCACATATTGCGCAGAGACAAATGTGGCTGCGTTCTTCTTCATTTGGTCCACAAATTTAGAAAGCGAGGCGCAAAGTCAACAAGGCAGTTTGTGCCTTTTTGAGAGATGTTGGCATGTCCTCTTTTCACAAGGAAAATATTATGTTTCGTAGTACACACATTTTTTGCAGAGATGGAGTACATCTTACTTATGATGGCAATCAGATTTTTCTGCGAAATATACAAAATGCATTGCAACTCTTTTTGGAATTATAGCAATCCTTTTTCCAGTAGGTGTTGACCATTTGAAGTTTTCGAAACACAAAAAAGCCACCAAAAGGCTCTTTTCAGAGGCACCACTTCTTTCCGAGAAGAGTGCAATGGTTTTGATAGGGCAGCACCCCAAAAGTTTTAAATGTCCACGGACTGTCCGCAGAATGTCCGCAGACTTCTGGAAATGTGCAGAGCCCTGCAGCATTTCATTGGCACTTCTATTTTTGAACTGTGAAAGGTGGCTCTCAAAAGAGCCTTTTTTTGGTTTTTGTTGTTTTGTATTTTTTTTTATTTTTCATACATGTCACATAAGGAAAGGAAGGGAAGGTAAGGAAGGGGCACCAACCACAGAGATAGGACACCCCCATTTTGGTTAATTGCGGACATCCCAGACACCTGGCTGTCCACAGACACCCTAACTGCATTTTTTTAAAAAAAAGACACAGAATAATATAGTAACAGTGCACATAATATTTTATTATTGTATCAAAATATAAAAATTATGAAAGAGAGGGGGAAGCAGAAACTGAAACAAAAATACAGGGGAATTAAGGGTTTATACATGTTGGATGTAGGGAAGGAAGGGATTGAAGTCTCATCATAACGTTTTTCTTGCTGGGGAGTTTTTGGGGATGGCTGGCTGGGACTTGGCGAAGGGGTACAAGTACATGTGGGACAGTGATATTTAATTTTTTCCTTTATATGATCCTCTACAAAGTTTTTTAAAAGATTGATTTTTGTCATTAATACATCCATTTTCTACTCTACACGCTGCAGATGATTTTCCAAGGTGTCTGTTTCTGTATTGTTCTTATTGTCTGTATGGTCTGGTAAAAAAAAAATACATATGTTAAAGTACACATAAAATAATGGTTATTAATTGGTTTATTTGGAGAAGTGTAGTGTCTACCATTACTATCACTGTTTTCACTCATTTCGTCCCGAGGACAATTTTCTTCTAGCCATTCCAAAGTACTAGACATTTCTGTGTAAAAAAAAAATACTTTTAGTGTACCCTAATACAGAAAGTTTATAAATATATGAAATTAATGTAGTGTACTTACCAGTTTCTTTTTAAGTTTTGCTCTTACTGCTGCATAGGTGTGCTGTTGATTTGTGATGTCATCTTTGATGTCCTGGGTGTTACTGTTAGCAGTGCAAAGTGGTGGCGCGAGTTATGGTTACTTAGCTTACCATAACTGGCAAATTTCTGGCATTTTTAGGTTTTACTTGTAACCATAAAGTCCCTTTCACAATGTTTTTTCACTGAATTTCATATGTTTTTATTAGCGCAACTTAACCATAATGTCCCTTTAACAATGTTTTTTTCACTGAATTTCATAGGTTTTCATAGCGCAACTTAATCATAACGTCCCTTTAACAAAGCTTTTTCACTGAATATATATATTCAGTGGACGAAAAAAGTATATGGCCCACTCTGAATTTTTTTGCTTGGTGAGGATTCGTCCAGGGGGGCAAAGTTATAGGGGGGTCCTAAAACTTTTTTATTCCCATAGACTGAATGGGGACAAATCTTTGCTTGCGCCAATAGCCCAAACCGCTGGACGGATTTTCACCAAATTTGGACCAGAAGTAGCGGCTTGGTCTTGAAAGTGTGCTTTTGCAGATTTGGTGAAAATCCATACAGTAGTTTCTATTTTAAATGACCAAAAAGTAGGATATAAAAAATTAGTGATATCTGTGTTCGGTCCGCGGACACACTGCCCTGTTCGCTCCGTGGACAGTGTCCTGATTGGCCAATCAGCTTGAGTGATGTCCGTGGACATGCAACGTGTTCGCTGATTGGACGGCGTGGAGCATGAAGCGCGCCAGATTTTCAGTAGCGCCCGCCATCTTGGATTCGCGGATATCCGCAGACAGCGCAGTGAAACTTTTTGTTTAAAATTTGTATTTAGTAGAGTGTGTTGGTGTGTAAGAGTGTTTGGGGAGGGTGGAAGAGTATGAGATAGGTTAAATGTTGTGTTTTTATATGTGGTAGACGCTCTTGTTGTGTTCGATTTGTCTGCGGACAACATGGCTGTTCTGAAATGTTCTAAATAAACTAAATAGGGGGGTGTTCTGAGGACGCAATATGTGTCCGCTTTGTTCGCAAGCAAGCTGAAACTGTTCTAAGAACACTTGCGGTGTCCTGAAATGTTCATAAATAAACAAAAAGGGGGTTGTCCTGAGGACGCTGTCCATATTGTTCTCTGGTAAATTGAATGTGTTCTAAGAACACTTGTGGTGTCCTGAAATGTTCGTAATAAAACAAAATGGGGGTGTTCTCAGGAGGCTCTCTGTATTGTTCGTTGTGAAGTTTAAAGTGTTTTAAGAACACTTGCGGTGTCCTGAAATGTTCGTAGGGGGTGTCCTGAGGACGCTGTCCGTGTTGTTCGATGGGAAGTTGAATGTGTTCTAAGAACACTTGCGGTGTTCTGAAATGTTCGTAAATAAACAAATGGGGGTGTCCTGAGGACGCTGTCCGTATTGTTCTCTGGCAAGTTGAATGTGCTCTAAGAACACTCGTGGTGTCCTGAAATGTTCGTAAATAAACAAAATGGGGGTGTCCTGAGGACGCTGTCCGTATTGTTCGATGGCAAGTTGAATGTGTTCTAAGAACACTCACGGTTTCCTCAAATGTTCGCAAATAAACAAAATGGGGGTGTCCTGAGGACCTTGCCCGTATTGTTCGTTGTCAAGTTGAAAGTGTTCTAAGAACACTCGCGGTGTCCTGAAATGTTCATAGGGGGTGTCCTGAAGATATTGTCCGTATTGTTCGCTGGCAAGTTGAATGTGTTCTAAGAACACTTGCGGTGTCCTGAAACGTTTGCAAATAAAAAAATGAGGGTGTTCTGAGGACGCTGTCCGTATTGTTCTCTTGCAATTTGAATGTGTTCTAATAACACTTATGGTGTCCTGAAATGTCCATAAATAAACAGAATGGGGGTGTTCTGAGGACGCAGTCCGTTTTGTTCATTGTCAAATTTAAAATTTTCTAACAACACTCGTGGTGTCCTGAAATGTTCGTAGGGGGTGTCCTGAAGACGCTGTCCCTATTGTTCTCAGGCAAGTTGAATGTGTTCTAAGAACACTCGTGGTGTCCTGAAATGTTTGTAAATAAACAAAAGGAGGGTGTCCTGAGGACGCTGTCCGTATTGTTCGATGGGAAGTTGAATGTGTTCTAAGAACACTCATGGTGTTCTGAAATGTTCGTAAAAAAACAAAATAGGGGTGTCCAGAGGACGCTCTCCGTATTGTTCGATGGCAAGTTGAATGTGTTCTAAGAACACTCACGGTGTCCTGAAATGTTCGCATATAAACAAAATGGGGGTGTCCTGAGGACGCTGTCCGTATTGTTCTCTGGCAAGTTGAATGCGTTCTAAGAACACTCGTGGTGTCCTGAAATGTTCGTAAATAAACAAAATGGGGGTGTCCTGAGGACGCTGTCCGTATTGTTCGATGGCAAGTTGAATGTGTTCTAAGAACACTCACGATGTCCTCAAATGTTCGCAAATAAACAAAATGGGGGTGTCCTGAGGACGCTGCCCGTATTGTTCGTTGTCAAGTTGAAAGTGTTCTAAGAACACTCGCGGTGTCCTGAAATGTTCATAGGGGGTGTCCTGAAGATATTGTCCGTATTGTTCGCTGGCAAGTTGAATGTGTTCTAAGAACACTCGTGGTGTCCTGAAATGTTTGTAAATAAACAAAAGGAGGGTGTCCTGAGGACGCTGTCCGTATTGTTCGATGGGAAGTTGAATGTGTTCTAAGAACACTCATGGTGTTCTGAAATGTTCGTAAAAAAACAAAATAGGGGTGTCCAGAGGACGCTCTCCGTATTGTTCGATGGCAAGTTGAATGTGTTCTAAGAACACTCACGGTGTCCTGAAATGTTCGCAAATAAACAAAATGGGGGTGTCCTGAGGACGCTGTCCGTATTGTTCTCTGGCAAGTTGAATGTGTTCTAAGAACACTCGCGGTGTCCTGAAATGTTTGCAAATGAAAAAATGAGGGTGTTCTGAGGACGCTGTCCGTATTGTTCTCTTGCAATTTGAATGTGTTCTAAGAACACTTATGGTGTCCTGAAATGTCCATAAATAAACAGAATGGGGGTGTTCTGAGGACGCAGTCCGTTTTGTTCATTGTCAAATTTAAAGTTTTCTAAGAACACTCGTGGTGTCCTGAAATGTTCGTAGGGGGTGTCCTGAAGACGCTGTCCGTATTGTTCTCAGGCAAGTTGAATGTGTTCTAAGAACACTCGTGGTGTCCTGAAATGTTTGTAAATAAACAAAAGGAGGGTGTCCTGAGGACGCTGTCCGTATTGTTCGATGGGAAGTTGAATGTGTTCTAAGAACACTCGTGGTGTTCTGAAATGTTCGTAAATAAACAAAATAGGGGTGTCCAGAAGACGCTCTCCGTATTGTTCGATGGCAAGTTGAATGTGTTCTAAGAACACTCACGGTGTCCTGAAATGTTTGCAAATAAAGAAAATGGGGGTGTCCTGAGGACGCTGTCCGTATTGTTCTCTGGCAATTTGAATGTGTTCTAAGAACACTCGTGGTGTCCTGAAATGTTCGTAAATAAACAAAATGGGGGGTCCTGAGGACGCTGTCCGTATTGTCCGATGGCAAGTTGAATGTGTTCTCAGAACACTCACGGTGCCTGAAATGTTAGCAAATAAACAAAATGGGGGTGTCCTGAGGACGCTGTCCGTATTGTTCGTTGTCAAGTTGAAAGTCTTCTAAGAACCCTCGCGGTGTCCTGAAATGTTTGTAGGGGGTGTCCTGAAGACGCTGTCCGTATTGTTCGCTGGCAAGTTAAATGTGTTCTAAGAACACTCGCGGTGTCCTGAAATGTTCGCAAATAAAGAAAGGGTGGTGTTCTGAGGATGCTGTCCATATTGTTCTCTTGCAAGTTGAATGTGTTCAAAGAACACTTGTGGTGTCCTGAAATGTTCATAAATAAACAGAATGGGGGTGTTCTGAGGACGCAGTCGTTTTGTTCATTGTCAAATTTAAAATTTTCTAAGAACCCTCGTGGTGTCCTGAAATGTTCATATGGGGTGTCCTGAAGACGCTGTCCCTATTGTTCTCAGGCAAGTTGAATGTGTTCTAAGAACACTCGTGGTGTCCTGAAATGTTTGTAAATAAACAAAAGGAGGGTGTCCTGAGGACGCTGTCCGTATTGTTCGATGGGAAGTTGAATGTGTTCTAAGAACACTCATGGTGTTCTGAAATGTTCGTAAATAAACAAAATAGGGGTGTCCAGAGGACGCTCTCCGTATTGTTCGATCGCAAGTTGAATGTGTTCTAAGAACACTCACAGTGTCCTGAAATGTTCGCAAATAAACAAAATGGGGGTGTCCTGAGGACGCTGTCCGTATTGTTCTCTGGCAAGTTGAATGTGTTCTAAGAACACTCGTGGTGTCTTGAAATGTTCGTAAATAAACAAAATGGGGGTGTCCTGAGGACGCTGTCCGTATTGTTCGATGGCAAGTTGAATGTGTTCTAAGAACACTCACGGTGTCCTCAAATGTTCGCAAATAAACAAAATGGGGGTGTCCTGAGGACGCTGTCCGTATTGTTCGATGGCAAGTTGAATGTGTTCTAAGAACACTCACGGTGTCCTCAAATGTTCGCAAATAAACAAAATGGGGGTGTCCTGAGGACCTTGCCCGTATTGTTCGTTGTCAAGTTGAAAGTGTTCTAAGAACACTCGCGGTGTCCTGAAATG
This sequence comes from Ambystoma mexicanum, assembly GCF_040938575.1. Taxonomy (NCBI): domain Eukaryota; kingdom Metazoa; phylum Chordata; class Amphibia; order Caudata; family Ambystomatidae; genus Ambystoma; species Ambystoma mexicanum. Next base: position 423,493,091 of record NC_090935.1, read on the forward strand.
TTCATAGGGGGTGTCCTGAAGATATTGTCCGTATTGTTCGCTGGCAAGTTGAATGTGTTCTAAGAACACTTGCGGTGTCCTGAAACGTTTGCAAATAAAAAAATGAGGGTGTTCTGAGGACGCTGTCCGTATTGTTCTCTTGCAATTTGAATGTGTTCTAATAACACTTATGGTGTCCTGAAATGTCCATAAATAAACAGAATGGGGGTGTTCTGAGGACGCAGTCTGTTTTGTTCATTGTCAAATTTAAAATTTTCTAAGAACACTCGTGGTGTCCTGAAATGTTCGTAGGGGGTGTCCTGAAGACGCTGTCCCTATTGTTCTCAGGCAAGTTGAATGTGTTCTAAGAACACTCGTGGTGTCCTGAAATGTTTGTAAATAAACAAAAGGAGGGTGTCCTGAGGACGCTGTCCGTATTGTTCGATGGGAAGTTGAATGTGTTCTAAGAACACTCATGGTGTTCTGAAATGTTCGTAAATAAACAAAATAGGGGTGTCCAGAGGACGCTCTCCGTATTGTTCGATGGCAAGTTGAATGTGTTCTAAGAACACTCACGGTGTCCTGAAATGTTCGCAAATAAACAAAATGGGGGTGTCCTGAGGACGCTGTCCGTATTGTTCTCTGGCAAGTTGAATGTGTTCTAAGAACACTCGTGGTGTCCTGAAATGTTCGTAAATAAACAAAATGGGGGTGTCCTGAGGACGCTGTCCGTATTGTTCGATGGCAAGTTGAATGTGTTCTAAGAACACTCACGGTGTCCTCAAATGTTCGCAAATAAACAAAATGGGGTTGTCCTGAGGACGCTGCCCGTATTGTTCGTTGTCAAGTTGAAAGTGTTCTAAGAACACTCGCGGTGTCCTGAAATGTTCATAGGGGGTGTCCTGAAGATATTGTCCGTATTGTTCGCTGGCAAGTTGAATGTGTTCTAAGAACACTCACGGTGTCCTGAAACGTTTGCAAATAAAAAAATGAGGGTGTTCTGAGGACGCTGTCCGTATTGTTCTCTTGCAATTTGAATGTGTTCTAAGAACACTTATGGTGTCCTGAAATGTCCATAAATAAACAGAATGGGGGTGTTCTGAGGACGCAGTCCGTTTTGTTCATTGTCAAATTTAAAGTTTTCTAAGAACACTCGTGGTGTCCTGAAATGTTCGTAGGGGGTGTCCTGAAGACGCTGTCCCTATTGTTCTCAGGCAAGTTGAATGTGTTCTAAGAACACTCGTGGTGTCCTGAAATGTTTGTAAATAAACAAAAGGAGGGTGTCCTGAGGACGCTGTCCGTATTGTTCGATGGGAAGTTGAATGTGTTCTAAGAACACTCGTGGTGTTCTGAAATGTTCGTAAATAAACAAAATAGGGGTGTCCAGAGGACGCTCTCCGTATTGTTCGATGGCAAGTTGAATGTGTTCTAAGAACACTCACGGTGTCCTGAAATGTTTGCAAATAAAGAAAATGGGGGTGTCCTGAGGACGCTGTCTGTATTGTTCTCTGGCAATTTGAATGTGTTCTAAGAACACTCGTGGTGTCCTGAAATGTTCGTAAATAAACAAAATGGGGGGTCCTAAGGACGCTGTCCGTATTGTCCGATGGCAAGTTGAATGTGTTCTCAGAACACTCACGGTGCCTGAAATGTTCGCAAATAAACAAAATGGGGGTGTCCTGAGGACGCTGTCCGTATTGTTCGTTGTCAAGTTGAAAGTCTTCTAAGAACCCTCGCGGTGTCCTGAAATGTTTGTAGGGGGTGTCCTGAAGACGCTGTCCGTATTGTTCGCTGGCAAGTTAAATGTGTTCTAAGAACACTCGCGGTATCCTGAAATGTTCGCAAATAAAGAAAGGGTGGTGTTCTGAGGATGCTGTCCATATTGTTCTCTTGCAAGTTGAATGTGTTCAAAGAACACTTGTGGTGTCCTGAAATGTTCATAAATAAACAGAATGGGGGTGTTCTGAGGACGCAGTCCGTTTTGTTCATTGTCAAATTTAAAATTTTCTAAGAACACTCGTGGTGTCCTGAAATGTTCGTAGGGGGTGTCCTGAAGACGCTGTCCCTATTGTTCTCAGGCAAGTTGAATGTGTTCTAAGAACACTCGTGGTGTCCTGAAATGTTTGTAAATAAACAAAAGGAGGGTGTCCTGAGGACGCTGTCCATATTGTTCGATGGGAAGTTGAATGTGTTCTAAGAACACTCATGGTGTTCTGAAATGTTCGTAAATAAACAAAATAGGGGTGTCCAGAGGACGCTCTCCGTATTGTTCGATGGCAAGTTGAATGTGTTCTAAGAACACTCACGGTGTCCTGAAATGTTCGCAAATAAACAAAATGGGGGTGTCCTGAGGACGCTGTCCGTATTGTTCTCTGGCAAGTTGTTTGTGTTCTAAGAACACTCGTGGTGTCCTGAAAAGTTCGTAAATAAACAAAATGGGGGTGTCCTGAGGACGCTGTCCGTATTGTTCGATGGCAAGTTGAACGTGTTCTAAGAACACTCACGGTGTCCTCAAATGTTCGCAAATAAACAAAATGGGGGTGTCCTGAGGACGCTGCCCGTATTGTTCGTTGTCAAGTTGAAAGTGTTCTAAGAACACTTGCGGTGTCCTGAAATGTTCATAGGGGGTGTCCTGAAGATATTGTCCGTATTGTTCGCTGGCAAGTTGAATGTGTTCTAAGAACACTCGCGGTGTCCTGAAACGTTTGCAAATAAAAAAATGAGGGTGTTCTGAGGACGATGTCCGTATTGTTCTCTTGCAATTTGAATGTGTTCTAAGAACACTTATGGTGTCCTGAAATGTCCATAAATAAACAGAATGGGGGTGTTCTGAGGACGCAGTCCGTTTTGTTCATTGTCAAATTTAAAGTTTTCTAAGAACACTCGTGGTGTCCTGAAATGTTCGTAGGGGGTGTCCTGAAGACGCTGTCTCTATTGTTCTCAGGCAAGTTGAATGTGTTCTAAGAACACTCGTGGTGTCCTGAAATGTTTGTAAATAAACAAAAGGAGGTTGTCCTGAGGACGCTGTCCGTATTGTTCGATGGGAAGTTGAATGTGTTCTAAGAACACTCGTGGTGTTCTGAAATGTTCGTAAATAAACAAAATAGGGGTGTCCAGAGGACGCTCTCCGTATTGTTCGATGGCAAGTTGAATGTGTTCTAAGAACACTCACGGTGTCCTGAAATGTTTGCAAATAAACAAAATGGGGGTGTCCTGAGGACGCTGTCCATATTGTTCTCTGGCAATTTGAATGTGTTCTAAGAACACTTGTGGTGTCCTGAAATGTTCGTAAATAAACAAAATGGGGGGTCCTGAGGACGCTGTCCGTATTGTCCGATGGCAAGTTGAATGTGTTCTAAGAACACTCGCAGTGTCCTTAAATGTTCGCAAATAAACAAAATGGGGGTGTCCTGAGGACGCTGTCCGTATTGTTCGTTGTCAAGTTGAAAGTCTTCTAAGAACCCTCGCGGTGTCCTGAAATGTTTGTAGGGGGTGTCCTGAAGACGCTGTCCGTATTGTTCGCTGGCAAGTTAAATGTGTTCTAAGAACACTCGCGGTATCCTGAAATGTTCGCAAATAAAGAAAGGGTGGTGTTCTGAGGATGCTGTCCATATTGTTCTCTTGCAAGTTGAATGTGTTCAAAGAACACTTGTGGTGTCCTGAAATGTTCATAAATAAACAGAATGGGGGTGTTCTGAGGACGCAGTCCGTTTTGTTCATTGTCAAATTTAAAATTTTCTAAGAACACTCGTGGTGTCCTGAAATGTTCGTAGGGGGTGTCCTGAAGACGCTGTCCCTATTGTTCTCAGGCAAGTTGAATGTGTTCTAAGAACACTCGTGGTGTCCTGAAATGTTTGTAAATAAACAAAAGGAGGGTGGCCTGAGGACGCTGTCCATATTGTTCGATGGGAAGTTGAATGTGTTCTAAGAACACTCATGGTGTTCTGAAATGTTCGTAAATAAACAAAATAGGGGTGTCCAGAGGACGCTCTCCGTATTGTTCGATGGCAAGTTGAATGTGTTCTAAGAACACTCACGGTGTCCTGAAATGTTCGCAAATAAACAAAATGGGGGTGTCCTGAGGACGCTGTCCGTATTGTTCTCTGGCAAGTTGAATGTGTTCTAAGAACACTCGTGGTGTCCTGAAAAGTTCGTAAATAAACAAAATGGGGGTGTCCTGAGGACGCTGTCCGTATTGTTCGATGGCAAGTTGAACGTGTTCTAAGAACACTCACGGTGTCCTCAAATGTTCGCAAATAAACAAAATGGGGGTGTCCTGAGGACGCTGCCCGTATTGTTCGTTGTCAAGTTGAAAGTGTTCTAAGAACACTTGCGGTGTCCTGAAATGTTCATAGGGGGTGTCCTGAAGATATTGTCCGTATTGTTCGCTGGCAAGTTGAATGTGTTCTAAGAACACTCGCGGTGTCCTGAAACGTTTGCAAATAAAAAAATGAGGGTGTTCTGAGGACGATGTCCGTATTGTTCTCTTGCAATTTGAATGTGTTCTAAGAACACTTATGGTGTCCTGAAATGTCCATAAATAAACAGAATGGGGGTGTTCTGAGGACGCAGTCCGTTTTGTTCATTGTCAAATTTAAAGTTTTCTAAGAACACTCGTGGTGTCCTGAAATGTTCGTAGGGGGTGTCCTGAAGACGCTGTCTCTATTGTTCTCAGGCAAGTTGAATGTGTTCTAAGAACACTCGTGGTGTCCTGAAATGTTTGTAAATAAACAAAAGGAGGTTGTCCTGAGGACGCTGTCCGTATTGTTCGATGGGAAGTTGAATGTGTTCTAAGAACACTCGTGGTGTTCTGAAATGTTCGTAAATAAACAAAATAGGGGTGTCCAGAGGACGCTCTCCGTATTGTTCGATGGCAAGTTGAATGTGTTCTAAGAACACTCACGGTGTCCTGAAATGTTTGCAAATAAACAAAATGGGGGTGTCCTGAGGACGCTGTCCATATTGTTCTCTGGCAATTTGAATGTGTTCTAAGAACACTTGTGGTGTCCTGAAATGTTCGTAAATAAACAAAATGGGGGGTCCTGAGGACGCTGTCCGTATTGTCCGATGGCAAGTTGAATGTGTTCTAAGAACACTCGCAGTGTCCTTAAATGTTCGCAAATTTCAGAAAATGGGGGTGTTCTTAGGACGCTGTCCGTATTGTTCTCTGGCAAGTTGAATGTGTTCTAAGAACACTCGTGGTGTCCTGAAATGTTCACAAATAAACGAAATGGGGGTGTCCTGAGGACCCTCTCCGTATTGTTCGATGGGAAGTTGAAAGTGTTCTAAGAAAACTTGCAGTGTCCTGAAATGTTCGTAGGGGGTGTCCTGAAGACGCTATCCGTATTGTTCGCTGGCAAGTTAAATGTGTTCTAAGAACACTCGCGGTGTCCTGAAATGTTCGCAAATAAAGAAAGGGTGGTGTTCTGAGGATGCTGTCCATATTGTTCTCTTGCAAGTTGAATGTGTTCAAAGAACACTTGTGGTGTCCTGAAATGTTCGTAAATAAACAAAATGGGGGTGTTCTGAGGACGCTGTCCGTTTTGTTCGTTGTCAAGATTAAAGTGTTCTAAGAACACTCGCGGTGTCCTGAAATGTTCGTAGGGGGTGTCCTGAAGACGCTGTCCGTATTGTTCTCTGGCAAGTTGAATGTGTTCTAAGAACACTCGTGGTGTCATGAAATGTTTGCAAATAAACGAAATGGGGGTGTCCTGAGGACGCTCTCCGTATTATTCGATGGGAAGTTGAATGTGTTCTAAGAACACTTGCGGTGTCCGGAAATGTTCGTAGGGGGTGTCCTGAAGACGTTGTCCGTATTGTTCGCTGGCAAGTTGAATGTGTTCTAAGAACACTTGCGGTGTCCTGAAATGTTCGTAGGGGGTGTCCTGAAGACTCTGTCCGTATTGTTCTCTGGCAAGTTGAATGTGTTCTACGAACACTTGTGATGTCCTGAAATGTTCGCAAATAAACAAAATGGGGTGTCCTGAGGACGCTCTCCGTATTGTTCGATGGGAAGTTGAATGTGTTCTAAGAACACTTGCGGTGTCCTGAAATGTTCGTAGGGGATGTCCTGAAGACGTTGTCCGTATTGTTCGCTGGCAAGTTGAATGTGTTCTAAGAAAACTCGCGGTGTCCTGAAATGTTCAAAAATAAAAAAATGGTGGTGTTCTGAGGACGCTGTCCGTATTGTTCTCTTGCAAGTTGAATGTGTTCTAAGAACACTTGTGGTGTCCTGAAATGTTCGTAAATAAACAAAATGGGGGTTTTCTGAGGACGCTGTCCGTTTTGTTCGTTGTCAAGTTTAAAGACACAATAAAAACACTCGGGGTGTCCTGAAATGTTCGCAAATAAACAAAATGGGGGTGTCCTGAGGACGCTGTCCGTATTGTTCGATTGTCAAGTTGAAAGTGTTCTAAGAACCCTCGCGGTGTCCTGAAATGTTCGTAGGGGGTGTCCTGAAGACGCTGTCCGTATTGGTCTCTGGCAAGTTGAATGTGTTCTAAGAAAACTCGCGGTGTCCTTAAATGTTCGCAAATAAAAATAATGGTGGTGTTCTGAGGACGCTGTCCGTATTGTTCTCTTGCAAGTTGAATGTGTTATAAGAACACTTGTGGTGTCCTGAAATGTTCGTAAATAAACAAAAGGAGGGTGTCCTGAGGACGCTGTCCGTATTGTTCGATGGGAAGTTGAATGTGTTCTAAGAACACTCGTGGTGTTCTGAAATGTTCGTAAATAAACAAAATAGGGGTGTCCAGAGGACGCTCTCCGTATTGTTCGATGGCAAGTTGAATGTGTTCTAAGAACACTCACGGTGTGCTTAAATGTTTGCAAATAAAGAAAATGGGGGTGTCCTGAGGACGCTGTCCGTATTGTTCTCTGGCAATTTGAATGTGTTCTAAGAACACTCGTGGTGTCCTGAAATGTTCGTAAATAAACAAAATGGGGGGTCCTGAGGACGCTGTCCGTATTGTCCGATGGCAAGTTGAATGTGTTCTCAGAACACTCACGGTGCCTGAAATGTTCGCAAATAAACAAAATGGGGGTGTCCTGAGGACGCTGTCCGCATTGTTCGTTGTCAAGTTGAAAGTCTTCTAAGAACCCTCGCGGTGTCCTGAAATGTTTGTATGGGGTGTCCTGAAGACGCTGTCCGTATTGTTCGCTGGCAAGTTAAATGTGTTCTAAGAACACTCGCGGTGTCCTGAAATGTTCGCAAATAAAGAAAGGGTGGTGTTCTGAGGATGCTGTCCATATTGTTCTCTTGCAAGTTGAATGTGTTCAAAGAACACTTGTGGTGTCCTGAAATGTTCATAAAAAACAGAATGGGGGTGTTCTGAGGACGCTGTCCGTATTGTTCGATGGGAAGTTGAATGTGTTCTAAGAACACTCATGGTGTTCTGAAATGTTCGTAAAAAAACAAAATAGGGGTGTCCAGAGGACGCTCTCCGTATTGTTCGATGGCAAGTTGAATGTGTTCTAAGAACACTCACGGTGTCCTGAAATGTTCGCAAATAAACAAAATGGGGGTGTCCTGAGGACGCTGTCCGTATTGTTCTCTGGCAAGTTGAATGTGTTCTAAGAACACTCGTGGTGTCCTGAAATGTTCGTAAATAAACAAAATGGGGGTGTCCTGAGGACGCTGTCCGTATTGTTCGATGGCAAGTTGAATGTGTTCTAAGAACACTCACGGTGTCCTCAAATGTTCGCAAATAAACAAAATGGGGGTGTCCTGAGGACGCTGCCCGTATTGTTCGTTGTCAAGTTGAAAGTGTTCTAAGAACACTCGCGGTGTCCTGAAATGTTCATAGGGGGTGTCCTGAAGATATTGTCCGTATTGTTCGCTGGCAAGTTGAATGTGTTCTAAGAACACTCGTGGTGTCCTGAAATGTTTGTAAATAAACAAAAGGAGGGTGTCCTGAGGACGCTGTCCGTATTGTTCGATGGGAAGTTGAATGTGTTCTAAGAACACTCATGGTGTTCTGAAATGTTCGTAAAAAAACAAAATAGGGGTGTCCAGAGGACGCTCTCCGTATTGTTCGATGGCAAGTTGAATGTGTTCTAAGAACACTCACGGTGTCCTGAAATGTTCGCAAATAAACAAAATGGGGGTGTCCTGAGGACGCTGTCCGTATTGTTCTCTGGCAAGTTGAATGTGTTCTAAGAACACTCACGGTGTCCTGAAACGTTTGCAAATAAAAAATGAGGGTGTTCTGAGGACGCTGTCCGTATTGTTCTCTTGCAATTTGAATGTGTTCTAAGAACACTTATGGTGTCCTGAAATGTCCATAAATAAACAGAATGGGGGTGTTCTGAGGACGCAGTCCGTTTTGTTCATTGTCAAATTTAAAGTTTTCTAAGAACACTCGTGGTGTCCTGAAATGTTCGTAGGGGGTGTCCTGAAGACGCTGTCCCTATTGTTCTCAGGCAAGTTGAATGTGTTCTAAGAACACTCGTGGTGTCCTGAAATGTTTGTAAATAAACAAAAGGAGGGTGTCCTGAGGACGCTGTCCGTATTGTTCGATGGGAAGTTGAATGTGTTCTAAGAACACTTGTGGTGTTCTGAAATGTTCGTAAATAAACAAAATAGGGGTGTCCAGAGGACGCTCTCCGTATTGTTCGATGGCAAGTTGAATGTGTTCTAAGAACACTCACGGTGTCCTGAAATGTTTGCAAATAAAGAAAATGGGGGTGTCCTGAGGACGCTGTCCGTATTGTTCTCTGGCAATTTGAATGTGTTCTAAGAACACTCGTGGTGTCCTGAAATGTTCGTAAATAAACAAAATGGGGGGTCCTGAGGACGCTGTCCGTATTGTCCGATGGCAAGTTGAATGTGTTCTCAGAACACTCACGGTGCCTGAAATGTTCGCAAATAAACAAAATGGGGGTGTCCTGAGGACGCTGTCCATATTGTTCGTTGTCAAGTTGAAAGTCTCCTAAGAACCCTCGCGGTGTCCTGAAATGTTTGTAGGGGGTGTCCTGAAGACGCTGTCCGTATTGTTCGCTGGCAAGTTAAATGTGTTCTAAGAACACTCGCGGTGTCCTGAAATGTTCGCAAATAAAGAAAGGGTGGTGTTCTGAGGATGCTGTCCATATTGTTCTCTTGCAAGTTGAATGTGTTCAAAGAACACTTGTGGTGTCCTGAAATGTTCATAAATAAACAGAATGGGGGTGTTCTGAGGACGCAGTCCGTTTTGTTCATTGTCAAATTTAAAATTTTCTAAGAACACTCGTGGTGTCCTGAAATGTTCATATGGGGTGTCCTGAAGACGCTGTCCCTATTGTTCTCAGGCAAGTTGAATGTGTTCTAAGAACACTCGTGGTGTCCTGAAATGTTTGTAAATAAACAAAAGGAGGGTGTCCTGAGGACGCTGTCCGTATTGTTCGATGGGAAGTTGAATGTGTTCTAAGAACACTCATGGTGTTCTGAAATGTTCGTAAATAAACAAAATAGGGGTGTCCAGAGGACGCTCTCCGTATTGTTCGATGGCAAGTTGAATGTGTTCTAAGAACACTCACGGTGTCCTGAAATGTTCGCAAATAAACAAAATGGGGGTGTCCTGAGGACGCTGTCCGTATTATTCTCTGGCAAGTTGAATGTGTTCTAAGAACACTCGTGGTGTCCTGAAATGTTCATAAATAAATAAAATGGGGGTGTCCTGAGGACGCTGTCCGTATTGTTCGATGGCAAGTTGAATGTGTTCAAAGAACACTCACGGTGTCCTCAAATGTTCGCAAATAAACAAAATGGGGGTGTCCTGAGGACGCTGTCCGTATTGTTCGATGGAAAGTTGAATGTGTTCTAAGAACACTCACGGTGTCCTCAAATGTTCGCAAATAAACAAAATGGGGGTGTCCTGAGGACCTTGCCCGTATTGTTCGTTGTCAAGTTGAAAGTGTTCTAAGAACACTCGCGGTGTCCTGTAATGTTCATAGGGGGTGTCCTGAAGATATTGTCCGTATTGTTCGCTGGCAAGTTGAATGTGTTCTAAGAACACTTGCGGTGTCCTGAAACGTTTGCAAATAAAAAAATGAGGGTGTTCTGAGGACGCTGTCCGTATTGTTCTATTGCAATTTGAATGTGTTCTAATAACACTTATGGTGTCCTGAAATGTCCACAAATAAACAGAATGGGGGTGTTCTGAGGACGCAGTCTGTTTTGTTCATTGTCAAATTTAAAATTTTCTAAGAACACTCGTGGTGTCCTGAAATGTTCGTAGGGGGTGTCCTGAAGACGCTGTCCCTATTGTTCTCAGGCAAGTTGAATGTGTTCTAAGAACACTCGTGGTGTCCTGAAATGTTTGTAAATAAACAAAAGGAGGGTGTCCTGAGGACGCTGTCCGTATTGTTCGATGGGAAGTTGAATGTGTTCTAAGAACACTCATGGTGTTCTGAAATGTTCGTAAATAAACAAAATAGGGGTGTCCAGAGGACGCTCTCCGTATTGTTCGATGGCAAGTTGAATGTGTTCTAAGAACACACACGGTGTCCTGAAATGTTCGCAAATAAACAAAATGGGGGTGTCCTGAGGACGCTGTCCGTATTGTTCTCTGGCAAGTTGAATGTGTTCTAAGAACACTCGTGGTGTCCTGAAATGTTCGTAAATAAACAAAATGGGGGTGTCCTGAGGACGCTGTCCGTATTGTTCGATGGCAAGTTGAATGTGTTCTAAGAACACTCACGGTGTTCTCAAATGTTCGCAAATAAACAAAATGGGGGTGTCCTGAACACGCTGCCCGTATTGTTCGTTGTCAAGTTGAAAGTGTTCTAAGAACACTTGCGGTGTCCTGAAATGTTCATAGGGGGTGTCCTGAAGATATTGTCCGTATTGTTCGCTGGCAAGTTGAATGTGTTCTAAGAACACTCGCGGTGTCCTGAAACGTTTGCAAATAAAAAAATGAGGGTGTTCTGAGGACGATGTCCGTATTGTTCTCTTGCAATTTGAATGTGTTCTAAGAACACTTATGGTGTCCTGAAATGTCCATAAATAAACAGAATGGGGGTGTTCTGAGGACGCAGTCCGTTTTGTTCATTGTCAAATTTAAAGTTTTCTAAGAACACTCGTGGTGTCCTGAAATGTTCGTAGGGGGTGTCCTGAAGACGCTGTCTCTATTGTTCTCAGGCAAGTTGAATGTGTTCTAAGAACACTCGTGGTGTCCTGAAATGTTTGTAAATAAACAAAAGGAGGTTGTCCTGAGGACGCTGTCCGTATTGTTCGATGGGAAGTTGAATGTGTTCTAAGAACACTCGTGGTGTTCTGAAATGTTCGTAAATAAACAAAATAGGGGTGTCCAGAGGACGCTCTCCGTATTGTTCGATGGCAAGTTGAATGTGTTCTAAGAACACTCACGGTGTCCTGAAATGTTTGCAAATAAACAAAATGGGGGTGTCCTGAGGACGCTGTCCATATTGTTCTCTGGCAATTTGAATGTGTTCTAAGAACACTTGTGGTGTCCTGAAATGTTCGTAAATAAACAAAATGGGGGGTCCTGAGGACGCTGTCCGTATTGTCCGATGGCAAGTTGAATGTGTTCTAAGAACACTCGCAGTGTCCTTAAATGTTCGCAAATTTCAGAAAATGGGGGTGTTCTTAGGACGCTGTCCGTATTGTTCTCTGGCAAGTTGAATGTGTTCTAAGAACACTCGTGGTGTCCTGAAATGTTCACAAATAAACGAAATGGGGGTGTCCTGAGGACCCTCTCCGTATTGTTCGATGGGAAGTTGAAAGTGTTCTAAGAAAACTTGCAGTGTCCTGAAATGTTCGTAGGGGGTGTCCTGAAGACGCTATCCGTATTGTTCGCTGGCAAGTTAAATGTGTTCTAAGAACACTCGCGGTGTCCTGAAATGTTCGCAAATAAAGAAAGGGTGGTGTTCTGAGGATGCTGTCCATATTGTTCTCTTGCAAGTTGAATGTGTTCAAAGAACACTTGTGGTGTCCTGAAATGTTCGTAAATAAACAAAATGGGGGTGTTCTGAGGACGCTGTCCGTTTTGTTCGTTGTCAAGATTAAAGTGTTCTAAGAACACTCGCGGTGTCCTGAAATGTTCGTAGGGGGTGTCCTGAAGACGCTGTCCGTATTGTTCTCTGGCAAGTTGAATGTGTTCTAAGAACACTCGTGGTGTCCTGAAATGTTTGCAAATAAACGAAATGGGGGTGTCCTGAGGACGCTCTCCGTATTATTCGATGGGAAGTTGAATGTGTTCTAAGAACACTTGCGGTGTCCGGAAATGTTCGTAGGGGGTGTCCTGAAGACGTTGTCCGTATTGTTCGCTGGCAAGTTGAATGTGTTCTAAGAACACTCGCGGTGTCCTGAAATGTTCGCAAATAAAAAAATGATGGTGTTCTGAGGACGCTGTCCGTATTGTTCTCTTGCAATTTGAATATGTTCTAAGAACACTTGTGGTGTCCTGAAATGTTCGTAAATAAACAAAATGGGGGTGTTCTGAGGACGCTGTCCGTTTTGTTCGTTGTCAAGTTTAAAGTGTTCTAAGAACACTTGCGGTGTCCTGAAATGTTCGTAGGGGGTGTCCTGAAGACTCTGTCCGTATTGTTCTCTGGCAAGTTGAATGTGTTCTACGAACACTTGTGATGTCCTGAAATGTTCGCAAATAAACAAAATGGGGTGTCCTGAGGACGCTCTCCGTATTGTTCGATGGGAAGTTGAATGTGTTCTAAGAACACTTGCGGTGTCCTGAAATGTTCGTAGGGGATGTCCTGAAGACGTTGTCCGTATTGTTCGCTGGCAAGTTGAATGTGTTCTAAGAAAACTCGCGGTGTCCTGAAATGTTCAAAAATAAAAAAATGGTGGTGTTCTGAGGACGCTGTCCGTATTGTTCTCTTGCAAGTTGAATGTGTTCTAAGAACACTTGTGGTGTCCTGAAATGTTCGTAAATAAACAAAATGGGGGTTTTCTGAGGACGCTGTCCGTTTTGTTCGTTGTCAAGTTTAAAGACACAATAAAAACACTCGGGGTGTCCTGAAATGTTCGCAAATAAACAAAATGGGGGTGTCCTGAGGACGCTGTCCGTATTGTTCGATTGTCAAGTTGAAAGTGTTCTAAGAACCCTCGCGGTGTCCTGAAATGTTCGTAGGGGGTGTCCTGAAGACGCTGTCCGTATTGGTCTCTGGCAAGTTGAATGTGTTCTAAGAACACTCGCGGTGTCCTTAAATGTTCGCAAATAAAAATAATGGTGGTGTTCTGAGGACGCTGTCCGTATTGTTCTCTTGCAAGTTGAATGTGTTATAAGAACACTTGTGGTGTCCTGAAATGTTCGTAAATAAACAAAAGGAGGGTGTCCTGAGGACGCTGTCCGTATTGTTCGATGGGAAGTTGAATGTGTTCTAAGAACACTCGTGGTGTTCTGAAATGTTCGTAAATAAACAAAATAGGGGTGTCCAGAGGACGCTCTCCGTATTGTTCGATGGCAAGTTGAATGTGTTCTAAGAACACTCACGGTGTGCTTAAATGTTTGCAAATAAAGAAAATGGGGGTGTCCTGAGGACGCTGTCCGTATTGTTCTCTGGCAATTTGAATGTGTTCTAAGAACACTCGTGGTGTCCTGAAATGTTCGTAAATAAACAAAATGGGGGGTCCTGAGGACGCTGTCCGTATTGTCCGATGGCAAGTTGAATGTGTTCTCAGAACACTCACGGTGCCTGAAATGTTCGCAAATAAACAAAATGGGGGTGTCCTGAGGACGCTGTCCGCATTGTTCGTTGTCAAGTTGAAAGTCTTCTAAGAACCCTCGCGGTGTCCTGAAATGTTTGTAGGGGGTGTCCTGAAGACGCTGTCCGTATTGTTCGCTGGCAAGTTAAATGTGTTCTAAGAACACTAGCGGTGTCCTGAAATGTTCGCAAATAAAGAAAGGGTGGTGTTCTGAGGATGCTGTCCATATTGTTCTCTTGCAAGTTGAATGTGTTCAAAGAACACTTGTGGTGTCCTGAAATGTTCATAAAAAACAGAATGGGGGTGTTCTGAGGACGCTGTCCGTATTGTTCGATGGGAAGTTGAATGTGTTCTAAGAACACTCATGGTGTTCTGAAATGTTCGTAAAAAAACAAAATAGGGGTGTCCAGAGGACGCTCTCCGTATTGTTCGATGGCAAGTTGAATGTGTTCTAAGAACACTCACGGTGTCCTGAAATGTTCGCAAATAAACAAAATGGGGGTGTCCTGAGGACGCTGTCCGTATTGTTCTCTGGCAAGTTGAATGTGTTCTAAGAACACTCGTGGTGTCCTGAAATGTTCGTAAATAAACAAAATGGGGGTGTCCTGAGGACGCTGTCCGTATTGTTCGATGGCAAGTTGAATGTGTTCTAAGAACACTCACGGTGTCCTCAAATGTTCGCAAATAAACAAAATGGGGGTGTCCTGAGGACGCTGCCCGTATTGTTCGTTGTCAAGTTGAAAGTGTTCTAAGAACACTCGCGGTGTCCTGAAATGTTCATAGGGGGTGTCCTGAAGATATTGTCCGTATTGTTCGCTGGCAAGTTGAATGTGTTCTAAGAACACTCGTGGTGTCCTGAAATGTTTGTAAATAAACAAAAGGAGGGTGTCCTGAGGACGCTGTCCGTATTGTTCGATGGGAAGTTGAATGTGTTCTAAGAACACTCATGGTGTTCTGAAATGTTCGTAAAAAAACAAAATAGGGGTGTCCAGAGGACGCTCTCCGTATTGTTCGATGGCAAGTTGAATGTGTTCTAAGAACACTCACGGTGTCCTGAAATGTTCGCAAATAAACAAAATGGGGGTGTCCTGAGGACGCTGTCCGTATTGTTCTCTGGCAAGTTGAATGTGTTCTAAGAACACTCACGGTGTCCTGAAACGTTTGCAAATAAAAAATGAGGGTGTTCTGAGGACGCTGTCCGTATTGTTCTCTTGCAATTTGAATGTGTTCTAAGAACACTTATGGTGTCCTGAAATGTCCATAAATAAACAGAATGGGGGTGTTCTGAGGACGCAGTCCGTTTTGTTCATTGTCAAATTTAAAGTTTTCTAAGAACACTCGTGGTGTCCTGAAATGTTCGTAGGGGGTGTCCTGAAGACGCTGTCCCTATTGTTCTCAGGCAAGTTGAATGTGTTCTAAGAACACTCGTGGTGTCCTGAAATGTTTGTAAATAAACAAAAGGAGGGTGTCCTGAGGACGCTGTCCGTATTGTTCGATGGGAAGTTGAATGTGTTCTAAGAACACTTGTGGTGTTCTGAAATGTTCGTAAATAAACAAAATAGGGGTGTCCAGAGGACGCTCTCCGTATTGTTCGATGGCAAGTTGAATGTGTTCTAAGAACACTCACGGTGTCCTGAAATGTTTGCAAATAAAGAAAATGGGGGTGTCCTGAGGACGCTGTCCGTATTGTTCTCTGGCAATTTGAATGTGTTCTAAGAACACTCGTGGTGTCCTGAAATGTTCGTAAATAAACAAAATGGGGGGTCCTGAGGACGCTGTCCGTATTGTCCGATGGCAAGTTGAATGTGTTCTCAGAACACTCACGGTGCCTGAAATGTTCGCAAATAAACAAAATGGGGGTGTCCTGAGGACGCTGTCCGTATTGTTCGTTGTCAAGTTGAAAGTCTCCTAAGAACCCTCGCGGTGTCCTGAAATGTTTGTAGGGGGTGTCCTGAAGACGCTGTCCGTATTGTTCGCTGGCAAGTTAAATGTGTTCTAAGAACACTCGCGGTGTCCTGAAATGTTCGCAAATAAAGAAAGGGTGGTGTTCTGAGGATGCTGTCCATATTGTTCTCTTGCAAGTTGAATGTGTTCAAAGAACACTTGTGGTGTCCTGAAATGTTCATAAATAAACAGAATGGGGGTGTTCTGAGGACGCAGTCCGTTTTGTTCATTGTCAAATTTAAAATTTTCTAAGAACACTCGTGGTGTCCTGAAATGTTCATATGGGGTGTCCTGAAGACGCTGTCCCTATTGTTCTCAGGCAAGTTGAATGTGTTCTAAGAACACTCGTGGTGTCCTGAAATGTTTGTAAATAAACAAAAGGAGGGTGTCCTGAGGACGCTGTCCGTATTGTTCGATGGGAAGTTGAATGTGTTCTAAGAACACTCATGGTGTTCTGAAATGTTCGTAAATAAACAAAATAGGGGTGTCCAGAGGACGCTCTCCGTATTGTTCGATGGCAAGTTGAATGTGTTCTAAGAACACTCACGGTGTCCTGAAATGTTCGCAAATAAACAAAATGGGGGTGTCCTGAGGACGCTGTCCGTATTATTCTCTGGCAAGTTGAATGTGTTCTAAGAACACTCGTGGTGTCCTGAAATGTTCATAAATAAATAAAATGGGGGTGTCCTGAGGACGCTGTCCGTATTGTTCGATGGCAAGTTGAATGTGTTCAAAGAACACTCACGGTGTCCTCAAATGTTCGCAAATAAACAAAATGGGGGTGTCCTGAGGACGCTGTCCGTATTGTTCGATGGAAAGTTGAATGTGTTCTAAGAACACTCACGGTGTCCTCAAATGTTCGCAAATAAACAAAATGGGGGTGTCCTGAGGACCTTGCCCGTATTGTTCGTTGTCAAGTTGAAAGTGTTCTAAGAACACTCGCGGTGTCCTGTAATGTTCATAGGGGGTGTCCTGAAGATATTGTCCGTATTGTTCGCTGGCAAGTTGAATGTGTTCTAAGAACACTTGCGGTGTCCTGAAACGTTTGCAAATAAAAAAATGAGGGTGTTCTGAGGACGCTGTCCGTATTGTTCTATTGCAATTTGAATGTGTTCTAATAACACTTATGGTGTCCTGAAATGTCCACAAATAAACAGAATGGGGGTGTTCTGAGGACGCAGTCTGTTTTGTTCATTGTCAAATTTAAAATTTTCTAAGAACACTCGTGGTGTCCTGAAATGTTCGTAGGGGGTGTCCTGAAGACGCTGTCCCTATTGTTCTCAGGCAAGTTGAATGTGTTCTAAGAACACTCGTGGTGTCCTGAAATGTTTGTAAATAAACAAAAGGAGGGTGTCCTGAGGACGCTGTCCGTATTGTTCGATGGGAAGTTGAATGTGTTCTAAGAACACTCATGGTGTTCTGAAATGTTCGTAAATAAACAAAATGGGGGTGTCCTGAGGACGCTGTCCGTATTGTTCGATGGCAAGTTGAATGTGTTCTAAGAACACTCACGGTGTTCTCAAATGTTCGCAAATAAACAAAATGGGGGTGTCCTGAACACGCTGCCCGTATTGTTCGTTGTCAAGTTGAAAGTGTTCTAAGAACACTTGCGGTGTCCTGAAATGTTCATAGGGGGTGTCCTGAAGATATTGTCCGTATTGTTCGCTGGCAAGTTGAATGTGTTCTAAGAACACTCGCGGTGTCCTGAAACGTTTGCAAATAAAAAAATGAGGGTGTTCTGAGGACGATGTCCGTATTGTTCTCTTGCAATTTGAATGTGTTCTAAGAACACTTATGGTTTCCTGAAATGTCCATAAATAAACAGAATGGGGGTGTTCTGAGGACGCAGTCCGTTTTGTTCATTGTCAAATTTAAAGTTTTCTAAGAACACTCGTGGTGTCCTGAAATGTTCGTAGGGGGTGTCCTGAAGACGCTGTCTCTATTGTTCTCAGGCAAGTTGAATGTGTTCTAAGAACACTCGTGGTGTCCTGAAATGTTTGTAAATAAACAAAAGGAGGTTGTCCCCGAGGACGCTGTCCGTATTGTTCGATGGGAAGTTGAATGTGTTCTAAGAACACTCGTGGTGTTCTGAAATGTTCGTAAATAAACAAAATAGGGGTGTCCAGAGGACGCTCTCCGTATTGTTCGATGGCAAGTTGAATGTGTTCTAAGAACACTCACGGTGTCCTGAAATGTTTGCAAATAAACAAAATGGGGGTGTCCTGAGGACGCTGTCTGTATTGTTCTCTGGCAATTTGAATGTGTTCTAAGAACACTTGTGGTGTCCTGAAATGTTCGTAAATAAACAAAATGGGGGGTCCTGAGGACGCTGTCCGTATTGTCCGATGGCAAGTTGAATGTGTTCTCAGAACACTCACGGTGCCTGAAATGTTCGCAAATAAACAAAATGGGGGTGTCCTGAGGACGCTGTCCGTATTGTTCGTTGTCAAGTTGAAAGTCTTCTAAGAACCCTCGCGGTGTCCTGAAATGTTTGAAGGGGGTGTCCTGAAGACGCTGTCCGTATTGTTCGCTGGCAAGTTAAATGTGTTCTAAGAACACTCGCGGTGTCCTGAAATGTTCGCAAATAAAGAAAGGGTGGTGTTCTGAGGATGCTGTCCATATTGTTCTCTTGCAGGTTGAATGTGTTCAAAGAACACTCGCGGTGTCCTGAAATGTTCATAGGGGGTGTCCTGAAGACGCTGTCCGTATTGTTCTCTGGCAAGTTGAATGTGTTCTAAGAACACTCGTGGTGTCCTGAAATGTTTCCAAATAAACGAAATGGGGGTGTCCTGAGGACGCTCTCCGTATTGTTCGATGGGAAGTCGGATGTGTTCTAATAACACTCGCGGTGTCCTGAAATGTTCGCAAATAAAAAAATTATGGTGTTCTGAGGACGCTGTCTGTATTGTTCTCTTGCAAGTTGAATATGTTCTAAGAACACTTGTGGTGTCCTGAAATGTTCGTAAATAAACAAAATGGGGGTGTTCTGAGGACGCTGTCTGTTTTGTTCGTTGTCAAGTTTAAAGTGTTCTAAGAACACTCGCGGTGTCCTGAAATGTTCGTAGGGGGTGTCCTGAAGACGCTGTCCGTATTGTCCTCTGGCAAGTTGAATGTGTTCTAAGAACACTCACGGTGTCCTTAAATGTTCGCAAATTTCAGAAAATGGGGGTGTTCTTAGGACGCTGTCCGTATTGTTCTCTGGCAAGTTGAATGTGTTCTAAGAACACTCGTGGTGTCCTGAAATGTTCACAAATAAACGAAATGGGGGTGTCCTGAGGACGCTCTCCGTATTGTTCGATGGGAAGTTGAAAGTGTTCTAAGAACACTTGCGGTGTCCTGAAATGTTCGTAGGGGGTGTCCTGAAGACATTGTCTGTATTGTTCGCTGGCAAGTTGAATGCGTTCTAAGAACACTCGCGGTGTCCTGAAATGTTCGTAAATAAACAAAATGGGGGTGTTCTGAGGACGCTTTCCGTTTTGTTCTCTTGCAAGTTGAATGTGTTCTAAGAACACTTGTGGTGTCCTGAAATGTTCGTAAATAAACAAAATGGGGGTGTTCTGAGGACGCTTTCCGTTTTGTTGGTTGTCAAGTTTAAAGTGTTCTAAGAACACTCGCAGTGTCCTGAAATGTTCGTAGGGGGTGTCCTGAATACGCTGTCCCTATTGTTC
This sequence comes from Ambystoma mexicanum, assembly GCF_040938575.1. Taxonomy (NCBI): domain Eukaryota; kingdom Metazoa; phylum Chordata; class Amphibia; order Caudata; family Ambystomatidae; genus Ambystoma; species Ambystoma mexicanum. The sequence goes on from NC_090935.1 coordinate 423,512,342, forward strand.
TCTGGCAAGTTGAATGTGTTTTAAGAACACTCGTGGTGTCCTGAAATGTTTGTAAATAAACAAAATGGGGTTGACCTGAGGACGCTGTCCGTATTTTTCGATGGCAAGTTGAATGTGTTCTAAAAACACTTGCGGTGTCCTGAAATGTTCGCAAATAAACAAAAAGGGGGTGTCCTGAGGACGCTGTCCGTATTGTTCGATTCTCAAGTTGAAAGTGTTCTAAGAACCCTCGCGGTGTCTTGAAATGTTCGTAGGGGGTCTGCTGAAGACGCTGTCCGTATTGTTCGTGGCAAGTTGAATGTGTTCTAAGAACACTCGCAGTGTCCTTAAATGTTCGCAAATTTCAGAAAATGGGGGTGTTCTTAGGACGCTGTCCGTATTGTTCTCTGGCAAGTTGAATGTGTTCTAAGAACACTCGTGGTGTCCTGAAATGTTCACAAATAAACGAAATGGGGGTGTCCTGAGGACGCTCTCCGTATTGTTCGATGGGAAGTTGAAAGTGTTCTAAGAAAACTTGCAGTGTCCTGAAATGTTCGTAGGGGGTGTCCTGAAGACGCTGTCCGTATTGTTCGCTGGCAAGTTAAATGTGTTCTAAGAACACTCACGGTGTCCTTAAATGTTCGCAAATTTCAGAAAATGGGGGTGTTCTTAGGACGCTGTCCGTATTGTTCTCTGGCAAGTTGAATGTGTTCTAAGAACACTTGTGGTGTCCTGAAATGTTCGTAAATAAACAAAATGGGGGTGTTCTGAGGACGCTATCCGTTTTGTTGGTTGTCAAGTTTAAAGTGTTCTAAGAACACTCGCAGTGTCCTGAAATGTTTGTAGGGGGTGTCCTGAATACGCTGTCCCTATTGTTCTCTGGCAAGTTGAATGTGTTTTAAGAAAACTCGTGGTGTCCTGAAATGTTTGTAAATAAACAAAATGGGGTTGCCCTGAGGACGCTGTCCGTATTTTTCGATGGCAAGTTGAATGTGTTCTAAAAACACTTGCGGTGTCCTGAAATGTTCGCAAATAAACAAAAAGGGGGTGTCCTGAGGACGCTGTCCGTATTGTTCGATTCTCAAGTTGATAGTGTTCTAAGCACCCTCGGTGTCCTGAAATGTTCGTAGGGGGTGTGCTGAAGACGCTGTCCGTATTGTTCGTGGCACTGTGAATGTGTTCTAAGAACACTCGCAGTGTCCTTAAATGTTCGCAAATTTCAGAAAATGGGGGTGTTCTTAGGACGCTGTCCGTATTGTTCTCTGGCAAGTTGAATGTGTTCTAAGAACACTCGTGGTGTCCTGAAATGTTCACAAATAAACGAAATGGGGGTGTCCTGAGGACGCTCTCCGTATTGTTCGATGGGAAGTTGAAAGTGTTCTAAGAAAACTTGCAGTGTCCTGAAATGTTCGTAGGGGGTGTCCTGAAGACGCTGTCCGTATTGTTCGCTGGCAAGTTAAATGTGTTCTAAGAACACTCGCGGTGTCCTGAAATGTTCGCAAATAAAGAAAGGGTGGTGTTCTGAGGATGCTGTCCATATTGTTCTCTTGCAAGTTGAATGTGTTCAAAGAACACTTGTGGTGTCCTGAAATGTTCGTAAATAAACAAAATGGGGGTGTTCTGAGGACGCTGTCCGTTTTGTTCGTTGTCAAGTTTAAAGTGTTCTAAGAACACTCGCGGTGTCCTGAAATGTTCGTAGGGGGTGTCCTGAAGACGCTGTCCGTATTGTTCTCTGGCAAGTTGAATGTGTTCTAAGAACACTCGTGGTGTCCTGAAATGTTTGCAAATAAACGAAATGGGGGTGTCCTGAGGACGCTCTCCGTATTATTCGATGGGAAGTTGAATGTGTTCTAAGAACACTTGCGGTGTCCGGAAATGTTCGTAGGGGGTGTCCTGAAGACGTTGTCCGTATTGTTCGCTGGCAAGTTGAATGTGTTCTAAGAACACTCGCGGTGTCCTGAAATGTTCGCAAATAAAAAAATGATGGTGTTCTGAGGACGCTGTCCGTATTGTTCTCTTGCAAGTTGAATATGTTCTAAGAACACTTGTGGTGTCCTGAAATGTTCGTAAATAAACAAAATGGGGGTGTTCTGAGGACGCTGTCCGTTTTGTTCGTTGTCAAGTTTAAAGTGTTCTAAGAACACTTGCGGTGTCCTGAAATGTTCGTAGGGGGTGTCCTGAAGACTCTGTCCGTATTGTTCTCTGGCAAGTTGAATGTGTTCTACGAACACTTGTGATGTCCTGAAATGTTCGCAAATAAACAAAATGGGGTGTCCTGAGGACGCTCTCCGTATTGTTCGATGGGAAGTTGAATGTGTTCTAAGAACACTTGCGGTGTCCTGAAATGTTCGTAGGGGATGTTCTGAAGACGTTGTCCGTATTGTTCGCTGGCAAGTTGAATGTGTTCTAAGAACACTTGTGGTGTCCTGAAATGTTCAAAAATAAAAAAATGGTGGTGTTCTGAGGACGCTGTCCGTATTGTTCTCTTGCAAGTTGAATGTGTTCTAAGAACACTTGTGGTGTCCTGAAATGTTCGTAAATAAACAAAATGGGGGTTTTCTGAGGACGCTGTCCGTTTTGTTCGTTGTCAAGTTTAAAGACACAATAAAAACACTTGGGGTGTCCTGAAATGTTCGCAAATAAACAAAATGGGGGTGTCCTGAGGACGCTGTCCGTATTGTTCGATTGTCAAGTTGAAAGTGTTCTAAGAACCCTCGCGGTGTCCTGAAATGTTCGTAGGGGGTGTCCTGAAGACGCTGTCCGTATTGGTCTCTGGCAAGTTGAATGTGTTCTAAGAACACTCGCAGTGTCCTTAAATGTTCGCAAATAAAAATAATGGTGGTGTTCTGAGGACGCTGTCCGTATTGTTCTCTTGCAAGTTGAATGTGTTATAAGAACACTTGTGGTGTCCTGAAATGTTCGTAAATAAACAAAAGGAGGGTGTCCTGAGGACGCTGTCCGTATTGTTCGATGGGAAGTTGAATGTGTTCTAAGAACACTCGTGGTGTTCTGAAATGTTCGTAAATAAACAAAATAGGGGTGTCCAGAGGACGCTCTCCATATTGTTCGATGGCAAGTTGAATGTGTTCTAAGAACACTCACGGTGTCCTGAAATGTTTGCAAATAAAGAAAATGGGGGTGTCCTGAGGACGCTGTCCGTATTGTTCTCTGGCAATTTGAATGTGTTCTAAGAACACTCGTGGTGTCCTGAAATGTTCGTAAATAAACAAAATGGGGGGTCCTGAGGACGCTGTCCGTATTGTCCGATGGCAAGTTGAATGTGTTCTCAGAACACTCACGGTGCCTGAAATGTTCGCAAATAAACAAAATGGGGGTGTCCTGAGGACGCTGTCCGTATTGTTCGTTGTCAAGTTGAAAGTCTTCTAAGAACCCTCGCGGTGTCCTGAAATGTTTGTAGGGGGTGTCCTGAAGACGCTGTCCGTATTTTTCGCTGGCAAGTTAAATGTGTTCTAAGAACACTCGCGGTGTCCTGAAATGTTCGCAAATAAAGAAAGGGTGGTGTTCTGAGGATGCTGTCCATATTGTTCTCTTGCAAGTTGAATGTGTTCAAAGAACACTTGTGGTGTCCTGAAATGTTCATAAATAAACAGAATGGGGGGGTGTTCTGAGGACGCTGTCCGTATTGTTCGATGGGAAGTTGAATGTGTTCTAAGAAGACTCATGGTGTTCTGAAATGTTCGTAAAAAAACAAAATAGGGGTGTCCAGAGGACGCTCTCCGTATTGTTCGATGGCAAGTTGAATGTGTTCTAAGAACACTCACGGTGTCCTGAAATGTTCGCAAATAAACAAAATGGGGGTGTCCTGAGGACGCTGTCCGTATTGTTCTCTGGCAAGTTGAATGTGTTCTAAGAACACTCGTGGTGTCCTGAAATGTTCGTAAATAAACAAAATGGGGGTGTCCTGAGGACGCTGTCCGTATTGTTCGATGGCAAGTTGAATGTGTTCTAAGAACACTCACGGTGTCCTCAAATGTTCGCAAATAAACAAAATGGGGGTGTCCTGAGGACGCTGCCCGTATTGTTTGTTGTCAAGTTGAAAGTTTTCTAAGAACACTCGCGGTGTCCTGAAATGTTCATAGGGGGTGTCCTGAAGATATTGTCCGTATTGTTCGTTGGCAAGTTGAATGTGTTCTAAGAACACTCGTGGTGTCCTGAAATGTTTGTAAATAAACAAAAGGAGGGTGTCCTGAGGACGCTGTCCGTATTGTTCGATGGGAAGTTGAATGTGTTCTAAGAACACTCATGGTGTTCTGAAATGTTCGTAAAAAAACAAAATAGGGGTGTCCAGAGGACGCTCTCCGTATTGTTCGATGGCAAGTTGAATGTGTTCTAAGAACACTCACGGTGTCCTGAAATGTTCGCAAATAAACAAAATGGGGGTGTCCTGAGGACGCTGTCCGTATTGTTCTCTGGCAAGTTGAATGTGTTCTAAGAACACTCACGGTGTCCTGAAATGTTTGCAAATAAAAAATGAGGGTGTTCTGAGGACGCTGTCCGTATTGTTCTCTTGCAATTTGAATGTGTTCTAAGAACACTTATGGTGTCCTGAAATGTCCATAAATAAACAGAATGGGGGTGTTCTGAGGACGCAGTCCCTATTGTTCTCAGGCAAGTTGAATGTGTTCTAAGAACACTCGTGGTGTCCTGAAATGTTTGTAAATAAACAAAAGGGGGGTGTCCTGAGGACGCTGTCCGTATTGTTCGATGGGAAGTTGAATGTGTTCTAACAACACTCATGGTGTTCTGAAATGTTCATAAATAAACAAAATAGGGGTGTCCAGAGGACGCTCTCCGTATTGTTCGATGGCAAGTTGAATGTGTTCTAACAACACTCACGGTGTCCTGAAATGTTCGCAAATAAACAAAATGGGGGTGTCCTGAGGACGCTGTCCGTATTATTCTCTGGCAAGTTGAATGTGTTCTAAGAACACTCGTGGTGTCCTGAAATGTTCGTAAATAAACAAAATGGGGGTGTCCTGAGGACGCTGTCCGTATTGTTCGATGGCAAGTTGAATGTGTTCTAAGAACACTCACGGTGTCCTCAAATGTTCGTAAATAAACAAAATGGGGGTGTCCTGAGGACGCTGTCCGTATTGTTCGATGGCAGGTTGAATGTGTTCTAAGAACACTCACGGTGTCCTCAAATGTTCGCAAATAAACAAAATGGGGGTGTCCTGAGGACGCTGCCCGTATTGTTCGTTGTCAAGTTGAAAGTGTTCTAAGAACACTTGCAGTGTCCTGAAATGTTCATAGGGGGTGTCCTGAAGATATTGTCCGTATTGTTCGCTGGCAAGTTGAATGTGTTCTAAGAACACTCGCGGTGTCCTGAAACGTTTGCAAATAAAAAAATGAGGGTTTTCTGAGGACGATGTCCGTATTGTTCTCTTGCAATTTGAATGTGTTCTAAGAACACTTATGGTGTCCTGAAATGTCCATAAATAAACAGAATGGGGGTGTTCTGAGGACGCAGTCCGTTTTGTTCATTGTCAAATTTAAAGTTTTCTAAGAACACTCGTGGTGTCCTGAAATGTTCGTAGGGGGTGCCCTGAAGACGCTGTCCCTATTGTTCTCAGGCAAGTTGAATGTGTTCAAAGAACACTCGTGGTGTCCTGAAATGTTTGTAAATAAAAAAAAGGAGGTTGTCCTGAGGACGCTGTCCGTATTGTTCGATGGGAAGTTGAATGTGTTCTAAGAACAGTCGTGGTGTTCTGAAATGTTCGTAAATAAACAAAATAGGGGTGTCCAGAGGACGCTCTCCGTATTGTTCGATGGCAAGTTGAATGTGTTCTAAGAACACTCACGGTGTCCTGAAATGTTTGCAAATAAACAAAATGGGGGTGTCCTGAGGACGCTGTCTGTATTGTTCTCTGGCAATTTGAATGTGTTCTAAGAACACTTGTGGTGTCCTGAAATGTTCGTAAATAAACAAAATGGGGGGTCCTGAGGACGCTGTCCGTATTGTCCGATGGCAAGTTGAATGTGTTCTCAGAACACTCACGGTGCCTGAAATGTTCGCAAATAAACAAAATGGGGGTGTCCTGAGGACGCTGTCCGTATTGTTCGTTGTCAAGTTGAAAGTCTTCTAAGAACCCTCGCGGTGTCCTGAAATGTTTGAAGGGGGTGTCCTGAAGACGCTGTCCGTATTGTTCGCTGGCAAGTTAAATGTGTTCTAAGAACACTCGCGGTGTCCTGAAATGTTCGCAAATAAAGAAAGGGTGGTGTTCTGAGGATGCTGTCCATATTGTTCTCTTGCAGGTTGAATGTGTTCAAAGAACACTCGCGGTGTCCTGAAATGTTCATAGGGGGTGTCCTGAAGACGCTGTCCGTATTGTTCTCTGGCAAGTTGAATGTGTTCTAAGAACACTCGTGGTGTCCTGAAATGTTTCCAAATAAACGAAATGGGGGTGTCCTGAGGACGCTCTCCGTATTGTTCGATGGGAAGTCGGATGTGTTCTAATAACACTCGCGGTGTCCTGAAATGTTCGCAAATAAAAAAATTATGGTGTTCTGAGGACGCTGTCTGTATTGTTCTCTTGCAAGTTGAATATGTTCTAAGAACACTTGTGGTGTCCTGAAATGTTCGTAAATAAACAAAATGGGGGTGTTCTGAGGACGCTGTCTGTTTTGTTCGTTGTCAAGTTTAAAGTGTTCTAAGAACACTCGCGGTGTCCTGAAATGTTCGTAGGGGGTGTCCTGAAGACGCTGTCCGTATTGTCCTCTGGCAAGTTGAATGTGTTCTAAGAACACTCACGGTGTCCTTAAATGTTCGCAAATTTCAGAAAATGGGGGTGTTCTTAGGACGCTGTCCGTATTGTTCTCTGGCAAGTTGAATGTGTTCTAAGAACACTCGTGGTGTCCTGAAATGTTCACAAATAAACGAAATGGGGGTGTCCTGAGGACGCTCTCCGTATTGTTCGATGGGAAGTTGAAAGTGTTCTAAGAACACTTGCGGTGTCCTGAAATGTTCGTAGGGGGTGTCCTGAAGACATTGTCTGTATTGTTCGCTGGCAAGTTGAATGCGTTCTAAGAACACTCGCGGTGTCCTGAAATGTTCGTAAATAAACAAAATGGGGGTGTTCTGAGGACGCTTTCCGTTTTGTTCTCTTGCAAGTTGAATGTGTTCTAAGAACACTTGTGGTGTCCTGAAATGTTCGTAAATAAACAAAATGGGGGTGTTCTGAGGACGCTTTCCGTTTTGTTGGTTGTCAAGTTTAAAGTGTTCTAAGAACACTCGCAGTGTCCTGAAATGTTCGTAGGGGGTGTCCTGAATACGCTGTCCCTATTGTTCTCTGGCAAGTTGAATGTGTTTTAAGAACACTCGTGGTGTCCTGAAATGTTTGTAAATAAACAAAATGGGGTTGACCTGAGGACGCTGTCCGTATTTTTCGATGGCAAGTTGAATGTGTTCTAAAAACACTTGCGGTGTCCTGAAATGTTCGCAAATAAACAAAAAGGGGGTGTCCTGAGGACGCTGTCCGTATTGTTCGATTCTCAAGTTGAAAGTGTTCTAAGAACCCTCGCGGTGTCTTGAAATGTTCGTAGGGGGTCTGCTGAAGACGCTGTCCGTATTGTTCGTGGCAAGTTGAATGTGTTCTAAGAACACTCGCAGTGTCCTTAAATGTTCGCAAATTTCAGAAAATGGGGGTGTTCTTAGGACGCTGTCCGTATTGTTCTCTGGCAAGTTGAATGTGTTCTAAGAACACTCGTGGTGTCCTGAAATGTTCACAAATAAACGAAATGGGGGTGTCCTGAGGACGCTCTCCGTATTGTTCGATGGGAAGTTGAAAGTGTTCTAAGAAAACTTGCAGTGTCCTGAAATGTTCGTAGGGGGTGTCCTGAAGACGCTGTCCGTATTGTTCGCTGGCAAGTTAAATGTGTTCTAAGAACACTCACGGTGTCCTTAAATGTTCGCAAATTTCAGAAAATGGGGGTGTTCTTAGGACGCTGTCCGTATTGTTCTCTGGCAAGTTGAATGTGTTCTAAGAACACTTGTGGTGTCCTGAAATGTTCGTAAATAAACAAAATGGGGGTGTTCTGAGGACGCTATCCGTTTTGTTGGTTGTCAAGTTTAAAGTGTTCTAAGAACACTCGCAGTGTCCTGAAATGTTTGTAGGGGGTGTCCTGAATACGCTGTCCCTATTGTTCTCTGGCAAGTTGAATGTGTTTTAAGAAAACTCGTGGTGTCCTGAAATGTTTGTAAATAAACAAAATGGGGTTGCCCTGAGGACGCTGTCCGTATTTTTCGATGGCAAGTTGAATGTGTTCTAAAAACACTTGCGGTGTCCTGAAATGTTCGCAAATAAACAAAAAGGGGGTGTCCTGAGGACGCTGTCCGTATTGTTCGATTCTCAAGTTGATAGTGTTCTAAGCACCCTCGGTGTCCTGAAATGTTCGTAGGGGGTGTGCTGAAGACGCTGTCCGTATTGTTCGTGGCACTGTGAATGTGTTCTAAGAACACTCGCAGTGTCCTTAAATGTTCGCAAATTTCAGAAAATGGGGGTGTTCTTAGGACGCTGTCCGTATTGTTCTCTGGCAAGTTGAATGTGTTCTAAGAACACTCGTGGTGTCCTGAAATGTTCACAAATAAACGAAATGGGGGTGTCCTGAGGACGCTCTCCGTATTGTTCGATGGGAAGTTGAAAGTGTTCTAAGAAAACTTGCAGTGTCCTGAAATGTTCGTAGGGGGTGTCCTGAAGACGCTGTCCGTATTGTTCGCTGGCAAGTTAAATGTGTTCTAAGAACACTCGCGGTGTCCTGAAATGTTCGCAAATAAAGAAAGGGTGGTGTTCTGAGGATGCTGTCCATATTGTTCTCTTGCAAGTTGAATGTGTTCAAAGAACACTTGTGGTGTCCTGAAATGTTCGTAAATAAACAAAATGGGGGTGTTCTGAGGACGCTGTCCGTTTTGTTCGTTGTCAAGTTTAAAGTGTTCTAAGAACACTCGCGGTGTCCTGAAATGTTCGTAGGGGGTGTCCTGAAGACGCTGTCCGTATTGTTCTCTGGCAAGTTGAATGTGTTCTAAGAACACTCGTGGTGTCCTGAAATGTTTGCAAATAAACGAAATGGGGGTGTCCTGAGGACGCTCTCCGTATTATTCGATGGGAAGTTGAATGTGTTCTAAGAACACTTGCGGTGTCCGGAAATGTTCGTAGGGGGTGTCCTGAAGACGTTGTCCGTATTGTTCGCTGGCAAGTTGAATGTGTTCTAAGAACACTCGCGGTGTCCTGAAATGTTCGCAAATAAAAAAATGATGGTGTTCTGAGGACGCTGTCCGTATTGTTCTCTTGCAAGTTGAATATGTTCTAAGAACACTTGTGGTGTCCTGAAATGTTCGTAAATAAACAAAATGGGGGTGTTCTGAGGACGCTGTCCGTTTTGTTCGTTGTCAAGTTTAAAGTGTTCTAAGAACACTTGCGGTGTCCTGAAATGTTCGTAGGGGGTGTCCTGAAGACTCTGTCCGTATTGTTCTCTGGCAAGTTGAATGTGTTCTACGAACACTTGTGATGTCCTGAAATGTTCGCAAATAAACAAAATGGGGTGTCCTGAGGACGCTCTCCGTATTGTTCGATGGGAAGTTGAATGTGTTCTAAGAACACTTGCGGTGTCCTGAAATGTTCGTAGGGGATGTTCTGAAGACGTTGTCCGTATTGTTCGCTGGCAAGTTGAATGTGTTCTAAGAACACTTGTGGTGTCCTGAAATGTTCAAAAATAAAAAAATGGTGGTGTTCTGAGGACGCTGTCCGTATTGTTCTCTTGCAAGTTGAATGTGTTCTAAGAACACTTGTGGTGTCCTGAAATGTTCGTAAATAAACAAAATGGGGGTTTTCTGAGGACGCTGTCCGTTTTGTTCGTTGTCAAGTTTAAAGACACAATAAAAACACTTGGGGTGTCCTGAAATGTTCGCAAATAAACAAAATGGGGGTGTCCTGAGGACGCTGTCCGTATTGTTCGATTGTCAAGTTGAAAGTGTTCTAAGAACCCTCGCGGTGTCCTGAAATGTTCGTAGGGGGTGTCCTGAAGACGCTGTCCGTATTGGTCTCTGGCAAGTTGAATGTGTTCTAAGAACACTCGCAGTGTCCTTAAATGTTCGCAAATAAAAATAATGGTGGTGTTCTGAGGACGCTGTCCGTATTGTTCTCTTGCAAGTTGAATGTGTTATAAGAACACTTGTGGTGTCCTGAAATGTTCGTAAATAAACAAAAGGAGGGTGTCCTGAGGACGCTGTCCGTATTGTTCGATGGGAAGTTGAATGTGTTCTAAGAACACTCGTGGTGTTCTGAAATGTTCGTAAATAAACAAAATAGGGGTGTCCAGAGGACGCTCTCCATATTGTTCGATGGCAAGTTGAATGTGTTCTAAGAACACTCACGGTGTCCTGAAATGTTTGCAAATAAAGAAAATGGGGGTGTCCTGAGGACGCTGTCCGTATTGTTCTCTGGCAATTTGAATGTGTTCTAAGAACACTCGTGGTGTCCTGAAATGTTCGTAAATAAACAAAATGGGGGGTCCTGAGGACGCTGTCCGTATTGTCCGATGGCAAGTTGAATGTGTTCTCAGAACACTCACGGTGCCTGAAATGTTCGCAAATAAACAAAATGGGGGTGTCCTGAGGACGCTGTCCGTATTGTTCGTTGTCAAGTTGAAAGTCTTCTAAGAACCCTCGCGGTGTCCTGAAATGTTTGTAGGGGGTGTCCTGAAGACGCTGTCCGTATTTTTCGCTGGCAAGTTAAATGTGTTCTAAGAACACTCGCGGTGTCCTGAAATGTTCGCAAATAAAGAAAGGGTGGTGTTCTGAGGATGCTGTCCATATTGTTCTCTTGCAAGTTGAATGTGTTCAAAGAACACTTGTGGTGTCCTGAAATGTTCATAAATAAACAGAATGGGGGGGTGTTCTGAGGACGCTGTCCGTATTGTTCGATGGGAAGTTGAATGTGTTCTAAGAAGACTCATGGTGTTCTGAAATGTTCGTAAAAAAACAAAATAGGGGTGTCCAGAGGACGCTCTCCGTATTGTTCGATGGCAAGTTGAATGTGTTCTAAGAACACTCACGGTGTCCTGAAATGTTCGCAAATAAACAAAATGGGGGTGTCCTGAGGACGCTGTCCGTATTGTTCTCTGGCAAGTTGAATGTGTTCTAAGAACACTCGTGGTGTCCTGAAATGTTCGTAAATAAACAAAATGGGGGTGTCCTGAGGACGCTGTCCGTATTGTTCGATGGCAAGTTGAATGTGTTCTAAGAACACTCACGGTGTCCTCAAATGTTCGCAAATAAACAAAATGGGGGTGTCCTGAGGACGCTGCCCGTATTGTTTGTTGTCAAGTTGAAAGTTTTCTAAGAACACTCGCGGTGTCCTGAAATGTTCATAGGGGGTGTCCTGAAGATATTGTCCGTATTGTTCGTTGGCAAGTTGAATGTGTTCTAAGAACACTCGTGGTGTCCTGAAATGTTTGTAAATAAACAAAAGGAGGGTGTCCTGAGGACGCTGTCCGTATTGTTCGATGGGAAGTTGAATGTGTTCTAAGAACACTCATGGTGTTCTGAAATCTTCGTAAAAAAACAAAATAGGGGTGTCCAGAGGACGCTCTCCGTATTGTTCGATGGCAAGTTGAATGTGTTCTAAGAACACTCACGGTGTCCTGAAATGTTCGCAAATAAACAAAATGGGGGTGTCCTGAGGACGCTGTCCGTATTGTTCTCTGGCAAGTTGAATGTGTTCTAAGAACACTCACGGTGTCCTGAAACGTTTGCAAATAAAAAATGAGGGTGTTCTGAGGACGCTGTCCGTATTGTTCTCTTGCAATTTGAATGTGTTCTAAGAACACTTATGGTGTCCTGAAATGTCCATAAATAAACAGAATGGGGGTGTTCTGAGGACGCAGTCCCTATTGTTCTCAGGCAAGTTGAATGTGTTCTAAGAACACTCGTGGTGTCCTGAAATGTTTGTAAATAAACAAAAGGGGGGTGTCCTGAGGACGCTGTCCGTATTGTTCGATGGGAAGTTGAATGTGTTCTAACAACACTCATGGTGTTCTGAAATGTTCATAAATAAACAAAATAGGGGTGTCCAGAGGACGCTCTCCGTATTGTTCGATGGCAAGTTGAATGTGTTCTAACAACACTCACGGTGTCCTGAAATGTTCGCAAATAAACAAAATGGGGGTGTCCTGAGGACGCTGTCCGTATTATTCTCTGGCAAGTTGAATGTGTTCTAAGAACACTCGTGGTGTCCTGAAATGTTCGTAAATAAACAAAATGGGGGTGTCCTGAGGACGCTGTCCGTATTGTTCGATGGCAAGTTGAATGTGTTCTAAGAACACTCACGGTGTCCTCAAATGTTCGTAAATAAACAAAATGGGGGTGTCCTGAGGACGCTGTCCGTATTGTTCGATGGCAGGTTGAATGTGTTCTAAGAACACTCACGGTGTCCTCAAATGTTCGCAAATAAACAAAATGGGGGTGTCCTGAGGACGCTGCCCGTATTGTTCGTTGTCAAGTTGAAAGTGTTCTAAGAACACTTGCAGTGTCCTGAAATGTTCATAGGGGGTGTCCTGAAGATATTGTCCGTATTGTTCGCTGGCAAGTTGAATGTGTTCTAAGAACACTCGCGGTGTCCTGAAACGTTTGCAAATAAAAAAATGAGGGTTTTCTGAGGACGATGTCCGTATTGTTCTCTTGCAATTTGAATGTGTTCTAAGAACACTTATGGTGTCCTGAAATGTCCATAAATAAACAGAATGGGGGTGTTCTGAGGACGCAGTCCGTTTTGTTCATTGTCAAATTTAAAGTTTTCTAAGAACACTCGTGGTGTCCTGAAATGTTCGTAGGGGGTGCCCTGAAGACGCTGTCCCTATTGTTCTCAGGCAAGTTGAATGTGTTCAAAGAACACTCGTGGTGTCCTGAAATGTTTGTAAATAAAAAAAAGGAGGTTGTCCTGAGGACGCTGTCCGTATTGTTCGATGGGAAGTTGAATGTGTTCTAAGAACAGTCGTGGTGTTCTGAAATGTTCGTAAATAAACAAAATAGGGGTGTCCAGAGGACGCTCTCCGTATTGTTCGATGGCAAGTTGAATGTGTTCTAAGAACACTCACGGTGTCCTGAAATGTTTGCAAATAAACAAAATGGGGGTGTCCTGAGGACGCTGTCCGTATTGTTCTCTGGCAATTTGAATGTGTTCTAAGAACACTCGTGGTGTCCTGAAATGTTCGTAAATAAACAAAATGGGGGGTCCTGAGGACGCTGTCCGTATTGTCCGATGGCAAGTTGAATGTGTTCTCAGAACACTCACGGTGCCTGAAATGTTCGCAAATAAACAAAATGGGGGTGTCCTGAGGACGCTGTCCGTATTGTTCGTTGTCAAGTTGAAAGTCTTCTAAGAACCCTCGCGGTGTCCTGAAATGTTTGAAGGGGGTGTCCTGAAGACGCTGTCCGTATTGTTCGCTGGCAAGTTAAATGTGTTCTAAGAACACTCGCGGTGTCCTGAAATGTTCGCAAATAAAGAAAGGGTGGTGTTCTGAGGATGCTGTCCATATTGTTCTCTTGCAAGTTGAATGTGTTCAAAGAACACTTGTGGTGTCCTGAAATGTTCATAAATAAACAAAATGGGGGTGTTCTGAGGACGCTGTCCGTTTTGTTCGTTGTCAAGTTTAAAGTGTTCTAAGAACACTCGCGGTGTCCTGAAATGTTCGTAGGGGGTGTCCTGAAGACGCTGTCCGTATTGTTCTCTGGCAAGTTGAATGTGTTCTAAGAACACTCGTGGTGTCCTGAAATGTTTCCAAATAAACGAAATGGGGGTGTCCTGAGGACGCTCTCCGTATTGTTCGATGGGAAGTTGAATGTGTTCTAAGAACACTTGCGGTGTCCTGAAATGTTCTTAGGAGGTGTCCTGAAGACGTTGTCCGTATTGTTCGCTGGCAAGTCCAATGTGTTCTAATAACACTCGCGGTGTCCTGAAATGTTCGCAAATAAAAAAATGATGGTGTTCTGAGGACGCTGTCTGTATTGTTCTCTTGCAAGTTGAATATGTTCTAAGAACACTTGTGGTGTCCTGAAATGTTCGTAAATAAACAAAATGGGGGTGTTCTGAGGACGCTGTCTGTTTTGTTCGTTGTCAAGTTTAAAGTGTTCTAAGAACACTCGCGGTGTCCTGAAATGTTCCTGGGGGGTGTCCAGAAGACGCTGTCCGTATTGTCCTCTGGCAAGTTGAATGTGTTCTAAGAACACTCACGGTGTCCTTAAATGTTCGCAAATTTCAGAAAATGGGGGTGTTCTTAGGACGCTGTCCGTATTGTTCTCTGGCAAGTTGAATGTGTTCTAAGAACACTCGTGGTGTCCTGAAATGTTCACAAATAAACGAAAATGGGGGTGTCCTGAGGACGCTCTCCGTATTGTTCGATGGGAAGTTGAAAGTGTTCTAAGAACACTTGCGGTGTCCTGAAATGTTCGTAGGGGGTGTCCTGAAGACATTGTCTGTATTGTTCGCTGGCAAGTTGAATGCGTTCTAAGAACACTCGCGGTGTCCTGAAATGTTCGCAAATAAAAAAATGGTGGTGTTCTGAGGACGCTGTCCGTATTGTTCTCTTGCAAGTTGAATGTGTTCTAAGAACACTTGTGGTGTCCTGAAATGTTCGTAAATAAACAAAATGGGGGTGTTCTGAGGACGCTTTCCGTTTTGTTGGTTGTCAAGTTTAAAGTGTTCTAAGAACACTCGCAGTGTCCTGAAATGTTCGTAGGGGGTGTCCTGAATATGCTGTCCCTATTGTTCTCTGGCAAGTTGAATGTGTTTTAAGAACACTCGTGGTGTCCTGAAATGTTTGTAAATAAACAAAATGGGGTTGCCCTGAGGACGCTGTCCGTATTTTTCGATGGCAAGTTGAATGTGTTCTAAAAACACTTGCGGTGTCCTGAAATGTTCGCAAATAAACAAAAAGGGGGTGTCCTGAGGACGCTGTCCGTATTGTTCGATTCTCAAGTTGAAAGTGTTCTAAGAACACTCGTGGTGTCCTGAAATGTTCACAAATAAACGAAATGGGGGTGTCCTGAGGACGCTCTCCGTATTGTTCGATGGGAAGTTGAAAGTGTTCTAAGAACACTCGCGGTGTCCTGAAATGTTCGTAGGGGGTGTCCTGAAGACGCTGTCCGTATTGTTCTCTGGCAAGTTGAATGTGTTCTAAGAACACTCGTGGTGTCCTGAAATGTTTGCAAATAAACGAAATGGGGGTGTCCTGAGGACGCTCTCCGTATTATTCGATGGGAAGTTGAATGTGTTCTAAGAACACTTGTGGTGTCCGGAAATGTTCGTAGGGGGTGTCCTGAAGACGTTGTCCGTATTGTTCGCTGGCAAGTTGAATGTGTTCTAAGAACACTCGCGGTGTCCTGAAATGTTCGCAAATAAAAAAATGATGGTGTTCTGAGGACGCTGTCCGTATTCTTCTCTTGCAAGTTGAATATGTTCTAAGAACACTTGTGGTGTCCTGAAATGTTCGTAAATAAACAAAATGGGGGTGTTCTGAGGACGCTGTCCGTTTTGTTCGTTGTCAAGTTGAATGTGTTCTAAGAACACTCGCGGTGTCCTGAAATGTTCAAAAATAAAAAAATGGTGGTGTTCTGAGGACGCTGTCCGTATTGTTCTCTTGCAAGTTGAATGTGTTCTAAGAACACTTGTGGTCTTGGAAATGTTCGTAAATAAACAAAATGGGGGTTTTCTGAGGACTCTGTCCGTTTTGTTCGTTGTCAAGTTTAAAGACACAATAAAAACACTCGGGGTGTCCTGAAATGTTCACAAATAAACAGAATGAGGGTGTCCTGAGGACGCTGTCCGTATTGTTCGATTGTCAAGTTGAAAGTGTTCTAAGAACCCTCGCGGTGTCCTGCAATGTTCGTAGGGGTAGTCCTGAAGACGCTGTCCGTATTGGTCTCTGGCAAGTTGAATGTGTTCTAAGAACACTCGCGGTGTCCTTAAATGTTCGCAAATAAAAATAATGGTGGTGTTCTGAGGACGCTGTCCGTATTGTTCTCTTGCAAGTTGAATGTGTTATAAGAACACTTGTGGTGTCCTGAAATGTTCGTAAATAAACAAAATGGGGGTGTTCTGAGGACGCTGTCCGTTTTGTTCATTGTCAAGTTTAAAGTGTTCTAAGAACACTTGCAGTGTCCTGAAATGTTCGTAGGGGGTGTCCTGAAGACGCTGTCCGTATTGTTCTCTGGCAAGTTGAATGTGTTCTAAGAACACTCATGGTGTCCTGAAATGTTCGTAAATAAACAAAATGGGGGTGTCCTGAGGACGCTGTCCGTATTGTTCGATGGGAAGTTGAATGTGTTCTAATAACACTTGCAGTGTCCTGAAATGTTCGTAGGGGGTGCCCTGAAGACGTTGTCCGTATTGTTCACTGGCAAGTTGAATGTGTTCTAAGAACACTCGCGGTGTCCTGAAATGTTCGCAAATAAAAAAATGGTGGTGTTCTGAGGACGCTGTCCGTATTGTTCTCTTGCAAGTTGAATGTTTTCTAAGAACACTTGTGGTGTCCTGAAATGTTCGTAAATAAACAAAATGGGGGTGTTCTGAGGACGCTGTCCGTATTGTTCGCTGGCAAGTTGAAAGTGTTCTAAGAACACTTGCGGTGTCCTGAAATGTTCATAGGGGGTGTCCTGAAGACGTTGTCCGAATTGTTCACTGGCAATTTGAATGTGTTCTAAGAACACTCGCAGTGTCGTGAAAAGTACGCAAATAAAAAAAATGGGGGTGTTCTGAGGACGCTGTCCGTATTGTTCTCTTGCAATTTGAATGTGTTCTAAGAACACTTATGGTGTCCTGAAATGTCCATAAATAAACAGAATGGGGGTGTTCTGAGGACGCTGTCTGTTTTGTTCGTTGTCAAATTTAAAGTTTTCTAAGAACACTCGAGGTGTCCTGAAATGTTCGTAGGGGGTGTCCTGAAGACGCTGTCCCTATTGTTCGCAGGCAAGTTGAATGTGTTCTAAGAACACTCGTGGTGTCCTGAAATGTTTGTAAATAAACAAAAGGAGGGTGTCCTGAGGACGCTGTCCGTATTGTTCGATGGGAAGTTGAATGTGTTCTAAGAACACTCGTGGTGTTCTGAAATGTTCGTAAATAAACAAAATAGGGGTGTCCAGAGGACGCTCTCCGTATTGTTCGATGGCAAGTTGAATGTGTTCTCAGAACACTCACGGTGCCTGAAATGTTCGCAAATAAACAAAATGGGGGTGTCCTGAGGACGCTGTCCGTATTGTTCTCTGGCAATTTGAATGTGTTCTAAGAACACTCGTGGTGTCCTGAAATGTTCGTAAATAAACAAAATGGGGGGTCCTGAGGACGCTGTCCGTATTGTCCGATGGCAAGTTGAATGTGTTCTCAGAACACTCACGGTGCCTGAAATGTTCGCAAATAAACAAAATGGGGGTGTCCTGAGGACGCTGTCCGTATTGTTCGTTGTCAAGTTGAAAGTCTTCTAAGAACCCTCGCGGTGTCCTGAAATGTTCGAAGGGGGTGTCCTGAAGACGCTGTCCGTATTGGTCTCTGGCAAGTTGAATGTGTTCTAAGAACACTTGCGGTGTCCTTAAATGTTCGCAAATAAAAATAATGGTGGTGTTCTGAGGACGCTGTCCGTATTGTTCTCTTGCAAGTTGAATGTGTTATAAGAACACTTGTGGTGTCCTGAAATGTTCGTAAATAAACAAAATGGGGGTGTTCTGAGGACGCTGTCCGTTTTGTTCATTGTCAAGTTTAAAGTGTTCTAAGAACACTCGCAGTGTCCTGAAATGTTCGTAGGGGGTGTCCTGAAGACGCTGTCCGTATTGTTCTCTGGCAAGTTGAATGTGTTCTAAGAACACTCATGGTGTCCTGAAATGTTCGTAAATAAACAAAATGGGGGTGTCCTGAGGACGCTGTCCGTATTGTTCGATGGGAAGTTGAATGTGTTCTAAGAACACTTGCAGTGTCCTGAAATGTTCGTAGGGGGTGCCCTGAAGACGTTGTCCGTATTGTTCACTGGCAAGTTGAATGTGTTCTAAGAACACTCGCGGTGTCCTGAAATGTTCGCAAATAAAAAAATGGTGGTGTTCTGAGGACGCTGTCCGTATTGTTCTCTTGCAAGTTGAATGTTTTCTAAGAACACTTGTGGTGTCCTGAAATGTTCGTAGGGGGTGTCCTGAAGACGCTGTCCCTATTGTTCGCAGGCAAGTTGAATGTGTTCTAAGAACACTTGTGGTGTCCTGAAATGTTCGTAGGGGGTGTCCTGAAGACGCTGTCCCTATTGTTCGCAGGCAAGTTGAATGTGTTCTAAGAACACTCGTGGTGTCCTGAAATGTTTGTAAATAAACAAAAGGAGGGTGTCCTGAGGACGCTGTCCGTATTGTTCGATGGGAAGTTGAATGTGTTCTCAGAACACTCACGGTGCCTGAAATGTTCGCAAATAAACAAAATGGAGGTGTCCTGAGGACGCTGTCCGTATTGTTTGTTGTCAAGTTGAAAGTCTTCTAAGAACCCTTGCGGTGTCCTGAAATGTTTGTAGGGGGTGTCCTGAAGACGCTGTCCGTATTGTTCGCTGGCAAGTTAAATGTGTTCTAAGAACACTCATGGTGTCCTGAAATGTTCGCAAATAAAGAAAGGGTGGTGTTCTGAGGATGCTGTCCATATTGTTCTCTTGCAAGTTGAATGTGTTCAAAGAACACTTGTGGCGTCCTGAAATGTTCATAAATAAACAAAATGGGGGTGTTCTGAGGACGCTGTCCGTTTTGTTCGTTGTCAAGTTTAAAGTGTTCTAAGAACACTCGCGGTGTCCTGAAATGTTCGTAGGGGGTGTCCTGAAGACGCTGTCCGTATTGTTCTATGGCAAGTTGAATGTGTTCTAAGAACACTCGTGGTGTCCTGAAATGTTTCCAAATAAACGAAATGGGGGTGTCCTGAGGACGCTCTCCGTATTGTTCGATGGGAAGTTGAATGTGTTCTAAGAACACTTGCGGTGTCCTGAAATGTTCGTAGGGGGTGTCCTGAAGACGTTGTCCATATTGTTCGCTGGCAAGTCGAATGTGTTCTAATAACACTCTCGGTGTCCTGAAATGTTCGCAAATAAAAAAATGATGGTGTTCCATGGACGCTGTCCGTATTGTTCTCTTGCAAGTTGAATGTGTTCTAAGAACACTTGTGGTGTCCTGAAATGTTTGTAAATAAACAAAAGGAGGGTGTCCTGAGGACGCTGTCCGTATTGTTCGATGGGAAGTTGAATGTGTTCTCAGAACACTCACGGTGCCTGAAATGTTCGCAAATAAACAAAATGGAGGTGTCCTGAGGACGCTGTCCGTATTGTTCCTTGTCAAGTTGAAAGTCTTCTAAGAACCCTCGCGGTGTCCTGAAATGTTTGTAGGGGGTGTCCTGAAGACGCTGTCCGTATTGTTCGCTGGCAAGTTAAATGTGTTCTAAGAACACTCGTGGTGTCCTGCAATGTTTCCAAATAAACTAAATGGGGGTGTCCTGAGGACGCTCTCCGTATTGTTCGATGGGAAGTTGAATGTGTTCTAAGAACACTTGCGGTGTCCTGAAATGTTCGTAGGGGGTGTCCTGAAGACGTTGTCCATATTGTTCGCTGGCAAGTCGAATGTGTTCTAATTACACTCGCGGTGTCCTGAAATGTTCGCAAATAAAAAAATGATGGTGTTCTGAGGACGCTGTCCGTATTGTTCTCTTGCAAGTTGAATATGTTCTAAGAACACTTGTGGTGTCCTGAAATGTTCGTAAATAAACAAAATGGGGGTGTTCTGAGGACGCTGTCTGTTTTGTTCGTTGTCAAGTTTAAAGTGTTCTAAGAACACTCGCGGTGTCCTGAAATGTTCGTAGGGGGTGTCCTGAAGACGCTGTCCGTATTGTCCTCTGGCAAGTTGAATGTGTTCTAAGAACACTCACGGTGTCCTTAAATGTTCGCAAATTTCAGAAAATGGGGGTGTTCTTAGGACGCTGTCCGTATTGTTCTCTGGCAAGTTGAATGTGTTCTAAGAACACTCGTGGTGTCCTGAAATGTTCACAAATAAACGAAATGGGGGTGTCCTGAGGACGCTCTCCGTATTGTTCGATGGGAAGTTGAAAGTGTTCTAAGAACACTTGCGGTGTCCTGAAATGTTCGTAGGGGGTGTCCTGAAGACATTGTCTGTATTGTTCGCTGGCAAGTTGAATGCGTTCTAAGAACACTCGCGGTGTCCTGAAATGTTCGTAAATAAACAAAATGGGGGTGTTCTGAGGACGCTTTCCGTTTTGTTCTCTTGCAAGTTGAATGTGTTCTAAGAACACTTGTGGTGTCCTGAAATGTTCGTAAATAAACAAAATGGGGGTGTTCTGAGGACGCTTTCCGTTTTGTTGGTTGTCAAGTTTAAAGTGTTCTAAGAACACTCGCAGTGTCCTGAAATGTTCGTAGGGGGTGTCCTGAATACGCTGTCCCTATTGTTCTCTGGCAAGTTGAATGTGTTTTAAGAACACTCGTGGTGTCCTGAAATGTTTGTAAATAAACAAAATGGGGTTGACCTGAGGACGCTGTCCGTATTTTTCGATGGCAAGTTGAATGTGTTCTAAAAACACTTGCGGTGTCCTGAAATGTTCGCAAATAAACAAAAAGGGGGTGTCCTGAGGACGCTGTCCGTATTGTTCGATTCTCAAGTTGAAAGTGTTCTAAGAACCCTCGCGGTGTCTTGAAATGTTCGTAGGGGGTCTGCTGAAGACGCTGTCCGTATTGTTCGTGGCAAGTTGAATGTGTTCTAAGAACACTCGCAGTGTCCTTAAATGTTCGCAAATTTCAGAAAATGGGGGTGTTCTTAGGACGCTGTCCGTATTGTTCTCTGGCAAGTTGAATGTGTTCTAAGAACACTCGTGGTGTCCTGAAATGTTCACAAATAAACGAAATGGGGGTGTCCTGAGGACGCTCTCCGTATTGTTCGATGGGAAGTTGAAAGTGTTCTAAGAAAACTTGCAGTGTCCTGAAATGTTCGTAGGGGGTGTCCTGAAGACGCTGTCCGTATTGTTCGCTGGCAAGTTAAATGTGTTCTAAGAACACTCACTGTGTCCTTAAATGTTCGCAAATTTCAGAAAATGGGGGTGTTCTTAGGACGCTGTCCGTATTGTTCTCTGGCAAGTTGAATGTGTTCTAAGAACACTTGTGGTGTCCTGAAATGTTCGTAAATAAACAAAATGGGGGTGTTCTGAGGACGCTATCCGTTTTGTTGGTTGTCAAGTTTAAAGTGTTCTAAGAACACTCGCAGTGTCCTGAAATGTTTGTAGGGGGTGTCCTGAATACGCTGTCCCTATTGTTCTCTGGCAAGTTGAATGTGTTTTAAGAAAACTCGTGGTGTCCTGAAATGTTTGTAAATAAACAAAATGGGGTTGCCCTGAGGACGCTGTCCGTATTTTTCGATGGCAAGTTGAATGTGTTCTAAAAACACTTGCGGTGTCCTGAAATGTTCGCAAATAAACAAAAAGGGGGTGTCCTGAGGACGCTGTCCGTATTGTTCGATTCTCAAGTTGATAGTGTTCTAAGCACCCTCGGTGTCCTGAAATGTTCGTAGGGGGTGTGCTGAAGACGCTGTCCGTATTGTTCGTGGCACTGTGAATGTGTTCTAAGAACACTCGCAGTGTCCTTAAATGTTCGCAAATTTCAGAAAATGGGGGTGTTCTTAGGACGCTGTCCGTATTGTTCTCTGGCAAGTTGAATGTGTTCTAAGAACACTCGTGGTGTCCTGAAATGTTCACAAATAAACGAAATGGGGGTGTCCTGAGGACGCTCTCCGTATTGTTCGATGGGAAGTTGAAAGTGTTCTAAGAAAACTTGCAGTGTCCTGAAATGTTCGTAGGGGGTGTCCTGAAGACGCTGTCCGTATTGTTCGCTGGCAAGTTAAATGTGTTCTAAGAACACTCGCGGTGTCCTGAAATGTTCGCAAATAAAGAAAGGGTGGTGTTCTGAGGATGCTGTCCATATTGTTCTCTTGCAAGTTGAATGTGTTCAAAGAACACTTGTGGTGTCCTGAAATGTTCGTAAATAAACAAAATGGGGGTGTTCTGAGGACGCTGTCCGTTTTGTTCGTTGTCAAGTTTAAAGTGTTCTAAGAACACTCGCGGTGTCCTGAAATGTTCGTAGGGGGTGTCCTGAAGACGCTGTCCGTATTGTTCTCTGGCAAGTTGAATGTGTTCTAAGAACACTCGTGGTGTCCTGAAATGTTTGCAAATAAACGAAATGGGGGTGTCCTGAGGACGCTCTCCGTATTATTCGATGGGAAGTTGAATGTGTTCTAAGAACACTTGCGGTGTCCGGAAATGTTCGTAGGGGGTGTCCTGAAGACGTTGTCCGTATTGTTCGCTGGCAAGTTGAATGTGTTCTAAGAACACTCGCGGTGTCCTGAAATGTTCGCAAATAAAAAAATGATGGTGTTCTGAGGACGCTGTCCGTATTGTTCTCTTGCAAGTTGAATATGTTCTAAGAACACTTGTGGTGTCCTGAAATGTTCGTAAATAAACAAAATGGGGGTGTTCTGAGGACGCTGTCCGTTTTGTTCGTTGTCAAGTTTAAAGTGTTCTAAGAACACTTGCGGTGTCCTGAAATGTTCGTAGGGGGTGTCCTGAAGACTCTGTCCGTATTGTTCTCTGGCAAGTTGAATGTGTTCTACGAACACTTGTGATGTCCTGAAATGTTCGCAAATAAACAAAATGGGGTGTCCTGAGGACGCTCTCCGTATTGTTCGATGGGAAGTTGAATGTGTTCTAAGAACACTTGCGGTGTCCTGAAATGTTCGTAGGGGATGTTCTGAAGACGTTGTCCGTATTGTTCGCTGGCAAGTTGAATGTGTTCTAAGAACACTTGTGGTGTCCTGAAATGTTCAAAAATAAAAAAATGGTGGTGTTCTGAGGACGCTGTCCGTATTGTTCTCTTGCAAGTTGAATGTGTTCTAAGAACACTTGTGGTGTCCTGAAATGTTCGTAAATAAACAAAATGGGGGTTTTCTGAGGACGCTGTCCGTTTTGTTCGTTGTCAAGTTTAAAGACACAATAAAAACACTTGGGGTGTCCTGAAATGTTCGCAAATAAACAAAATGGGGGTGTCCTGAGGACGCTGTCCGTATTGTTCGATTGTCAAGTTGAAAGTGTTCTAAGAACCCTCGCGGTGTCCTGAAATGTTCGTAGGGGGTGTCCTGAAGACGCTGTCCGTATTGGTCTCTGGCAAGTTGAATGTGTTCTAAGAACACTCGCAGTGTCCTTAAATGTTCGCAAATAAAAATAATGGTGGTGTTCTGAGGACGCTGTCCGTATTGTTCTCTTGCAAGTTGAATGTGTTATAAGAACACTTGTGGTGTCCTGAAATGTTCGTAAATAAACAAAAGGAGGGTGTCCTGAGGACGCTGTCCGTATTGTTCGATGGGAAGTTGAATGTGTTCTAAGAACACTCGTGGTGTTCTGAAATGTTCGTAAATAAACAAAATAGGGGTGTCCAGAGGACGCTCTCCATATTGTTCGATGGCAAGTTGAATGTGTTCTAAGAACACTCACGGTGTCCTGAAATGTTTGCAAATAAAGAAAATGGGGGTGTCCTGAGGACGCTGTCCGTATTGTTCTCTGGCAATTTGAATGTGTTCTAAGAACACTCGTGGTGTCCTGAAATGTTCGTAAATAAACAAAATGGGGGGTCCTGAGGACGCTGTCCGTATTGTCCGATGGCAAGTTGAATGTGTTCTCAGAACACTCACGGTGCCTGAAATGTTCGCAAATAAACAAAATGGGGGTGTCCTGAGGACGCTGTCCGTATTGTTCGTTGTCAAGTTGAAAGTCTTCTAAGAACCCTCGCGGTGTCCTGAAATGTTTGTAGGGGGTGTCCTGAAGACGCTGTCCGTATTTTTCGCTGGCAAGTTAAATGTGTTCTAAGAACACTCGCGGTGTCCTGAAATGTTCGCAAATAAAGAAAGGGTGGTGTTCTGAGGATGCTGTCCATATTGTTCTCTTGCAAGTTGAATGTGTTCAAAGAACACTTGTGGTGTCCTGAAATGTTCATAAATAAACAGAATGGGGGGGTGTTCTGAGGACGCTGTCCGTATTGTTCGATGGGAAGTTGAATGTGTTCTAAGAAGACTCATGGTGTTCTGAAATGTTCGTAAAAAAACAAAATAGGGGTGTCCAGAGGACGCTCTCCGTATTGTTCGATGGCAAGTTGAATGTGTTCTAAGAACACTCACGGTGTCCTGAAATGTTCGCAAATAAACAAAATGGGGGTGTCCTGAGGACGCTGTCCGTATTGTTCTCTGGCAAGTTGAATGTGTTCTAAGAACACTCGTGGTGTCCTGAAATGTTCGTAAATAAACAAAATGGGGGTGTCCTGAGGACGCTGTCCGTATTGTTCGATGGCAAGTTGAATGTGTTCTAAGAACACTCACGGTGTCCTCAAATGTTCGCAAATAAACAAAATGGGGGTGTCCTGAGGACGCTGCCCGTATTGTTTGTTGTCAAGTTGAAAGTTTTCTAAGAACACTCGCGGTGTCCTGAAATGTTCATAGGGGGTGTCCTGAAGATATTGTCCGTATTGTTCGTTGGCAAGTTGAATGTGTTCTAAGAACACTCGTGGTGTCCTGAAATGTTTGTAAATAAACAAAAGGAGGGTGTCCTGAGGACGCTGTCCGTATTGTTCGATGGGAAGTTGAATGTGTTCTAAGAACACTCATGGTGTTCTGAAATGTTCGTAAAAAAACAAAATAGGGGTGTCCAGAGGACGCTCTCCGTATTGTTCGATGGCAAGTTGAATGTGTTCTAAGAACACTCACGGTGTCCTGAAATGTTCGCAAATAAACAAAATGGGGGTGTCCTGAGGACGCTGTCCGTATTGTTCTCTGGCAAGTTGAATGTGTTCTAAGAACACTCACGGTGTCCTGAAACGTTTGCAAATAAAAAATGAGGGTGTTCTGAGGACGCTGTCCGTATTGTTCTCTTGCAATTTGAATGTGTTCTAAGAACACTTATGGTGTCCTGAAATGTCCATAAATAAACAGAATGGGGGTGTTCTGAGGACGCAGTCCCTATTGTTCTCAGGCAAGTTGAATGTGTTCTAAGAACACTCGTGGTGTCCTGAAATGTTTGTAAATAAACAAAAGGGGGGTGTCCTGAGGACGCTGTCCGTATTGTTCGATGGGAAGTTGAATGTGTTCTAACAACACTCATGGTGTTCTGAAATGTTCATAAATAAACAAAATAGGGGTGTCCAGAGGACGCTCTCCGTATTGTTCGATGGCAAGTTGAATGTGTTCTAACAACACTCACGGTGTCCTGAAATGTTCGCAAATAAACAAAATGGGGGTGTCCTGAGGACGCTGTCCGTATTATTCTCTGGCAAGTTGAATGTGTTCTAAGAACACTCGTGGTGTCCTGAAATGTTCGTAAATAAACAAAATGGGGGTGTCCTGAGGACGCTGTCCGTATTGTTCGATGGCAAGTTGAATGTGTTCTAAGAACACTCACGGTGTCCTCAAATGTTCGTAAATAAACAAAATGGGGGTGTCCTGAGGACGCTGTCCGTATTGTTCGATGGCAGGTTGAATGTGTTCTAAGAACACTCACGGTGTCCTCAAATGTTCGCAAATAAACAAAATGGGGGTGTCCTGAGGACGCTGCCCATATTGTTCGTTGTCAAGTTGAAAGTGTTCTAAGAACACTTGCAGTGTCCTGAAATGTTCATAGGGGGTGTCCTGAAGATATTGTCCGTATTGTTCGCTGGCAAGTTGAATGTGTTCTAAGAACACTCGCGGTGTCCTGAAACGTTTGCAAATAAAAAAATGAGGGTTTTCTGAGGACGATGTCCGTATTGTTCTCTTGCAATTTGAATGTGTTCTAAGAACACTTATGGTGTCCTGAAATGTCCATAAATAAACAGAATGGGGGTGTTCTGAGGACGCAGTCCGTTTTGTTCATTGTCAAATTTAAAGTTTTCTAAGAACACTCGTGGTGTCCTGAAATGTTCGTAGGGGGTGCCCTGAAGACGCTGTCCCTATTGTTCTCAGGCAAGTTGAATGTGTTCAAAGAACACTCGTGGTGTCCTGAAATGTTTGTAAATAAAAAAAAGGAGGTTGTCCTGAGGACGCTGTCCGTATTGTTCGATGGGAAGTTGAATGTGTTCTAAGAACAGTCGTGGTGTTCTGAAATGTTCGTAAATAAACAAAATAGGGGTGTCCAGAGGACGCTCTCCGTATTGTTCGATGGCAAGTTGAATGTGTTCTAAGAACACTCACGGTGTCCTGAAATGTTTGCAAATAAACAAAATGGGGGTGTCCTGAGGACGCTGTCCGTATTGTTCTCTGGCAATTTGAATGTGTTCTAAGAACACTCGTGGTGTCCTGAAATGTTCGTAAATAAACAAAATGGGGGGTCCTGAGGACGCTGTCCGTATTGTCCGATGGCAAGTTGAATGTGTTCTCAGAACACTCACGGTGCCTGAAATGTTCGCAAATAAACAAAATGGGGGTGTCCTGAGGACGCTGTCCGTATTGTTCGTTGTCAAGTTGAAAGTCTTCTAAGAACCCTCGCGGTGTCCTGAAATGTTTGAAGGGGGTGTCCTGAAGACGCTGTCCGTATTGTTCGCTGGCAAGTTAAATGTGTTCTAAGAACACTCGCGGTGTCCTGAAATGTTCGCAAATAAAGAAAGGGTGGTGTTCTGAGGATGCTGTCCATATTGTTCTCTTGCAAGTTGAATGTGTTCAAAGAACACTTGTGGTGTCCTGAAATGTTCATAAATAAACAAAATGGGGGTGTTCTGAGGACGCTGTCCGTTTTGTTCGTTGTCAAGTTTAAAGTGTTCTAAGAACACTCGCGGTGTCCTGAAATGTTCGTAGGGGGTGTCCTGAAGACGCTGTCCGTATTGTTCTCTGGCAAGTTGAATGTGTTCTAAGAACACTCGTGGTGTCCTGAAATGTTTCCAAATAAACGAAATGGGGGTGTCCTGAGGACGCTCTCCGTATTGTTCGATGGGAAGTTGAATGTGTTCTAAGAACACTTGCGGTGTCCTGAAATGTTCTTAGGAGGTGTCCTGAAGACGTTGTCCGTATTGTTCGCTGGCAAGTCCAATGTGTTCTAATAACACTCGCGGTGTCCTGAAATGTTCGCAAATAAAAAAATGATGGTGTTCTGAGGACGCTGTCTGTATTGTTCTCTTGCAAGTTGAATATGTTCTAAGAACACTTGTGGTGTCCTGAAATGTTCGTAAATAAACAAAATGGGGGTGTTCTGAGGACGCTGTCTGTTTTGTTCGTTGTCAAGTTTAAAGTGTTCTAAGAACACTCGCGGTGTCCTGAAATGTTCCTGGGGGGTGTCCAGAAGACGCTGTCCGTATTGTCCTCTGGCAAGTTGAATGTGTTCTAAGAACACTCACGGTGTCCTTAAATGTTCGCAAATTTCAGAAAATGGGGGTGTTCTTAGGACGCTGTCCGTATTGTTCTCTGGCAAGTTGAATGTGTTCTAAGAACACTCGTGGTGTCCTGAAATGTTCACAAATAAACGAAAATGGGGGTGTCCTGAGGACGCTCTCCGTATTGTTCGATGGGAAGTTGAAAGTGTTCTAAGAACACTTGCGGTGTCCTGAAATGTTCGTAGGGGGTGTCCTGAAGACATTGTCTGTATTGTTCGCTGGCAAGTTGAATGCGTTCTAAGAACACTCGCGGTGTCCTGAAATGTTCGCAAATAAAAAAATGGTGGTGTTCTGAGGACGCTGTCCGTATTGTTCTCTTGCAAGTTGAATGTGTTCTAAGAACACTTGTGGTGTCCTGAAATGTTCGTAAATAAACAAAATGGGGGTGTTCTGAGGACGCTTTCCGTTTTGTTGGTTGTCAAGTTTAAAGTGTTCTAAGAACACTCGCAGTGTCCTGAAATGTTCGTAGGGGGTGTCCTGAATATGCTGTCCCTATTGTTCTCTGGCAAGTTGAATGTGTTTTAAGAACACTCGTGGTGTCCTGAAATGTTTGTAAATAAACAAAATGGGGTTGCCCTGAGGACGCTGTCCGTATTTTTCGATGGCAAGTTGAATGTGTTCTAAAAACACTTGCGGTGTCCTGAAATGTTCGCAAATAAACAAAAAGGGGGTGTCCTGAGGACGCTGTCCGTATTGTTCTCTTGCAAGTTGAATGTTTTCTAAGAACACTTGTGGTGTCCTGAAATGTTCGTAGGGGGTGTCCTGAAGACGCTGTCCCTATTGTTCGCAGGCAAGTTGAATGTGTTCTAAGAACACTTGTGGTGTCCTGAAATGTTCGTAGGGGGTGTCCTGAAGACGCTGTCCCTATTGTTCGCAGGCAAGTTGAATGTGTTCTAAGAACACTCGTGGTGTCCTGAAATGTTTGTAAATAAACAAAAGGAGGGTGTCCTGAGGACGCTGTCCGTATTGTTCGATGGGAAGTTGAATGTGTTCTCAGAACACTCACGGTGCCTGAAATGTTCGCAAATAAACAAAATGGAGGTGTCCTGAGGACGCTGTCCGTATTGTTTGTTGTCAAGTTGAAAGTCTTCTAAGAACCCTTGCGGTGTCCTGAAATGTTTGTAGGGGGTGTCCTGAAGACGCTGTCCGTATTGTTCGCTGGCAAGTTAAATGTGTTCTAAGAACACTCATGGTGTCCTGAAATGTTCGCAAATAAAGAAAGGGTGGTGTTCTGAGGATGCTGTCCATATTGTTCTCTTGCAAGTTGAATGTGTTCAAAGAACACTTGTGGCGTCCTGAAATGTTCATAAATAAACAAAATGGGGGTGTTCTGAGGACGCTGTCCGTTTTGTTCGTTGTCAAGTTTAAAGTGTTCTAAGAACACTCGCGGTGTCCTGAAATGTTCGTAGGGGGTGTCCTGAAGACGCTGTCCGTATTGTTCTATGGCAAGTTGAATGTGTTCTAAGAACACTCGTGGTGTCCTGAAATGTTTCCAAATAAACGAAATGGGGGTGTCCTGAGGACGCTCTCCGTATTGTTCGATGGGAAGTTGAATGTGTTCTAAGAACACTTGCGGTGTCCTGAAATGTTCGTAGGGGGTGTCCTGAAGACGTTGTCCATATTGTTCGCTGGCAAGTCGAATGTGTTCTAATAACACTCTCGGTGTCCTGAAATGTTCGCAAATAAAAAAATGATGGTGTTCCATGGACGCTGTCCGTATTGTTCTCTTGCAAGTTGAATGTGTTCTAAGAACACTTGTGGTGTCCTGAAATGTTTGTAAATAAACAAAAGGAGGGTGTCCTGAGGACGCTGTCCGTATTGTTCGATGGGAAGTTGAATGTGTTCTCAGAACACTCACGGTGCCTGAAATGTTCGCAAATAAACAAAATGGAGGTGTCCTGAGGACGCTGTCCGTATTGTTCCTTGTCAAGTTGAAAGTCTTCTAAGAACCCTCGCGGTGTCCTGAAATGTTTGTAGGGGGTGTCCTGAAGACGCTGTCCGTATTGTTCGCTGGCAAGTTAAATGTGTTCTAAGAACACTCGTGGTGTCCTGCAATGTTTCCAAATAAACGAAATGGGGGTGTCCTGAGGACGCTCTCCGTATTGTTCGATGGGAAGTTGAAAGTGTTCTAAGAAAACTTGCAGTGTCCTGAAATGTTCGTAGGGGGTGTCCTGAAGACGTTGTCCATATTGTTCGCTGGCAAGTCGAATGTGTTCTAATTACACTCGCGGTGTCCTGAAATGTTCGCAAATAAAAAAATGATGGTGTTCTGAGGACGCTGTCTGTATTGTTCTCTTGCAAGTTGAATATGTTCTAAGAACACTTGTGGTGTCCTGAAATGTTCGTAAATAAACAAAATGGGGGTGTTCTGAGGACGCTGTCTGTTTTGTTCGTTGTCAAGTTTAAAGTGTTCTAAGAACACTCGCGGTGTCCTGAAATGTTCCTGGGGGGTGTCCAGAAGACGCTGTCCGTATTGTCCTCTGGCAAGTTGAATGTGTTCTAAGAACACTCACGGTGTCCTTAAATGTTCGCAAATTTCAGAAAATGGGGGTGTTCTTAGGACGCTGTCCGTATTGTTCTCTGGCAAGTTGAATGTGTTCTAAGAACACTCGTGGTGTCCTGAAATGTTCACAAATAAACGAAAATGGGGGTGTCCTGAGGACGCTCTCCGTATTGTTCGATGGGAAGTTGAAAGTGTTCTAAGAACACTTGCGGTGTCCTGAAATGTTCGTAGGGGGTGTCCTGAAGACATTGTCTGTATTGTTCGCTGGCAAGTTGAATGCGTTCTAAGAACACTCGCGGTGTCCTGAAATGTTCGCAAATAAAAAAATGGTGGTGTTCTGAGGACGCTGTCCGTATTGTTCTCTTGCAAGTTGAATGTGTTCTAAGAACACTTGTGGTGTCCTGAAATGTTCGTAAATAAACAAAATGGGGGTGTTCTGAGGACGCTTTCCGTTTTGTTGGTTGTCAAGTTTAAAGTGTTCTAAGAACACTCGCAGTGTCCTGAAATGTTCGTAGGGGGTGTCCTGAATATGCTGTCCCTATTGTTCTCTGGCAAGTTGAATGTGTTTTAAGAACACTCGTGGTGTCCTGAAATGTTTGTAAATAAACAAAATGGGGTTGCCCTGAGGACGCTGTCCGTATTTTTCGATGGCAAGTTGAATGTGTTCTAAAAACACTTGCGGTGTCCTGAAATGTTCGCAAATAAACAAAAAGGGGGTGTCCTGAGGACGCTGTCCGTATTGTTCTCTTGCAAGTTGAATGTTTTCTAAGAACACTTGTGGTGTCCTGAAATGTTCGTAGGGGGTGTCCTGAAGACGCTGTCCCTATTGTTCGCAGGCAAGTTGAATGTGTTCTAAGAACACTTGTGGTGTCCTGAAATGTTCGTAGGGGGTGTCCTGAAGACGCTGTCCCTATTGTTCGCAGGCAAGTTGAATGTGTTCTAAGAACACTCGTGGTGTCCTGAAATGTTTGTAAATAAACAAAAGGAGGGTGTCCTGAGGACGCTGTCCGTATTGTTCGATGGGAAGTTGAATGTGTTCTCAGAACACTCACGGTGCCTGAAATGTTCGCAAATAAACAAAATGGAGGTGTCCTGAGGACGCTGTCCGTATTGTTTGTTGTCAAGTTGAAAGTCTTCTAAGAACCCTTGCGGTGTCCTGAAATGTTTGTAGGGGGTGTCCTGAAGACGCTGTCCGTATTGTTCGCTGGCAAGTTAAATGTGTTCTAAGAACACTCATGGTGTCCTGAAATGTTCGCAAATAAAGAAAGGGTGGTGTTCTGAGGATGCTGTCCATATTGTTCTCTTGCAAGTTGAATGTGTTCAAAGAACACTTGTGGCGTCCTGAAATGTTCATAAATAAACAAAATGGGGGTGTTCTGAGGACGCTGTCCGTTTTGTTCGTTGTCAAGTTTAAAGTGTTCTAAGAACACTCGCGGTGTCCTGAAATGTTCGTAGGGGGTGTCCTGAAGACGCTGTCCGTATTGTTCTATGGCAAGTTGAATGTGTTCTAAGAACACTCGTGGTGTCCTGAAATGTTTCCAAATAAACGAAATGGGGGTGTCCTGAGGACGCTCTCCGTATTGTTCGATGGGAAGTTGAATGTGTTCTAAGAACACTTGCGGTGTCCTGAAATGTTCGTAGGGGGTGTCCTGAAGACGTTGTCCATATTGTTCGCTGGCAAGTCGAATGTGTTCTAATAACACTCTCGGTGTCCTGAAATGTTCGCAAATAAAAAAATGATGGTGTTCCATGGACGCTGTCCGTATTGTTCTCTTGCAAGTTGAATGTGTTCTAAGAACACTTGTGGTGTCCTGAAATGTTTGTAAATAAACAAAAGGAGGGTGTCCTGAGGACGCTGTCCGTATTGTTCGATGGGAAGTTGAATGTGTTCTCAGAACACTCACGGTGCCTGAAATGTTCGCAAATAAACAAAATGGAGGTGTCCTGAGGACGCTGTCCGTATTGTTCCTTGTCAAGTTGAAAGTCTTCTAAGAACCCTCGCGGTGTCCTGAAATGTTTGTAGGGGGTGTCCTGAAGACGCTGTCCGTATTGTTCGCTGGCAAGTTAAATGTGTTCTAAGAACACTCGTGGTGTCCTGCAATGTTTCCAAATAAACGAAATGGGGGTGTCCTGAGGACGCTCTCCGTATTGTTCGATGGGAAGTTGAATGTGTTCTAAGAACACTTGCGGTGTCCTGAAATGTTCGTAGGGGGTGTCCTGAAGACGTTGTCCATATTGTTCGCTGGCAAGTCGAATGTGTTCTAATTACACTCGCGGTGTCCTGAAATGTTCGCAAATAAAAAAATGATGGTGTTCTGAGGACGCTGTCCGTATTGTTCTCTTGCAAGTTGAATATGTTCTAAGAACACTTGTGGTGTCCTGAAATGTTCGTAAATAAACAAAATGGGGGTGTTCTGAGGACGCTGTCTGTTTTGTTCGTTGTCAAGTTTAAAGTGTTCTAAGAACACTCGCGGTGTCCTGAAATGTTCGTAGGGGGTGTCCTGAAGACGCTGTCCGTATTGTCCTCTGGCAAGTTGAATGTGTTCTAAGAACACTCACGGTGTCCTTAAATGTTCGCAAATTTCAGAAAATGGGGGTGTTCTTAGGACGCTGTCCGTATTGTTCTCTGGCAAGTTGAATGTGTTCTAAGAACACTCGTGGTGTCCTGAAATGTTCACAAATAAACGAAATGGGGGTGTCCTGAGGACGCTCTCCGTATTGTTCGATGGGAAGTTGAAAGTGTTCTAAGAACACTTGCGGTGTCCTGAAATGTTCGTAGGGGGTGTCCTGAAGACATTGTCTGTATTGTTCGCTGGCAAGTTGAATGCGTTCTAAGAACACTCGCGGTGTCCTGAAATGTTCGTAAATAAACAAAATGGGGGTGTTCTGAGGACGCTTTCCGTTTTGTTCTCTTGCAAGTTGAATGTGTTCTAAGAACACTTGTGGTGTCCTGAAATGTTCGTAAATAAACAAAATGGGGGTGTTCTGAGGACGCTTTCCGTTTTGTTGGTTGTCAAGTTTAAAGTGTTCTAAGAACACTCGCAGTGTCCTGAAATGTTCGTAGGGGGTGTCCTGAATACGCTGTCCCTATTGTTCTCTGGCAAGTTGAATGTGTTTTAAGAACACTCGTGGTGTCCTGAAATGTTTGTAAATAAACAAAATGGGGTTGACCTGAGGACGCTGTCCGTATTTTTCGATGGCAAGTTGAATGTGTTCTAAAAACACTTGCGGTGTCCTGAAATGTTCGCAAATAAACAAAAAGGGGGTGTCCTGAGGACGCTGTCCGTATTGTTCGATTCTCAAGTTGAAAGTGTTCTAAGAACCCTCGCGGTGTCTTGAAATGTTCGTAGGGGGTCTGCTGAAGACGCTGTCCGTATTGTTCGTGGCAAGTTGAATGTGTTCTAAGAACACTCGCAGTGTCCTTAAATGTTCGCAAATTTCAGAAAATGGGGGTGTTCTTAGGACGCTGTCCGTATTGTTCTCTGGCAAGTTGAATGTGTTCTAAGAACACTCGTGGTGTCCTGAAATGTTCACAAATAAACGAAATGGGGGTGTCCTGAGGACGCTCTCCGTATTGTTCGATGGGAAGTTGAAAGTGTTCTAAGAAAACTTGCAGTGTCCTGAAATGTTCGTAGGGGGTGTCCTGAAGACGCTGTCCGTATTGTTCGCTGGCAAGTTAAATGTGTTCTAAGAACACTCACTGTGTCCTTAAATGTTCGCAAATTTCAGAAAATGGGGGTGTTCTTAGGACGCTGTCCGTATTGTTCTCTGGCAAGTTGAATGTGTTCTAAGAACACTTGTGGTGTCCTGAAATGTTCGTAAATAAACAAAATGGGGGTGTTCTGAGGACGCTATCCGTTTTGTTGGTTGTCAAGTTTAAAGTGTTCTAAGAACACTCGCAGTGTCCTGAAATGTTTGTAGGGGGTGTCCTGAATACGCTGTCCCTATTGTTCTCTGGCAAGTTGAATGTGTTTTAAGAAAACTCGTGGTGTCCTGAAATGTTTGTAAATAAACAAAATGGGGTTGCCCTGAGGACGCTGTCCGTATTTTTCGATGGCAAGTTGAATGTGTTCTAAAAACACTTGCGGTGTCCTGAAATGTTCGCAAATAAACAAAAAGGGGGTGTCCTGAGGACGCTGTCCGTATTGTTCGATTCTCAAGTTGATAGTGTTCTAAGCACCCTCGGTGTCCTGAAATGTTCGTAGGGGGTGTGCTGAAGACGCTGTCCGTATTGTTCGTGGCACTGTGAATGTGTTCTAAGAACACTCGCAGTGTCCTTAAATGTTCGCAAATTTCAGAAAATGGGGGTGTTCTTAGGACGCTGTCCGTATTGTTCTCTGGCAAGTTGAATGTGTTCTAAGAACACTCGTGGTGTCCTGAAATGTTCACAAATAAACGAAATGGGGGTGTCCTGAGGACGCTCTCCGTATTGTTCGATGGGAAGTTGAAAGTGTTCTAAGAAAACTTGCAGTGTCCTGAAATGTTCGTAGGGGGTGTCCTGAAGACGCTGTCCGTATTGTTCGCTGGCAAGTTAAATGTGTTCTAAGAACACTCGCGGTGTCCTGAAATGTTCGCAAATAAAGAAAGGGTGGTGTTCTGAGGATGCTGTCCATATTGTTCTCTTGCAAGTTGAATGTGTTCAAAGAACACTTGTGGTGTCCTGAAATGTTCGTAAATAAACAAAATGGGGGTGTTCTGAGGACGCTGTCCGTTTTGTTCGTTGTCAAGTTTAAAGTGTTCTAAGAACACTCGCGGTGTCCTGAAATGTTCGTAGGGGGTGTCCTGAAGACGCTGTCCGTATTGTTCTCTGGCAAGTTGAATGTGTTCTAAGAACACTCGTGGTGTCCTGAAATGTTTGCAAATAAACGAAATGGGGGTGTCCTGAGGACGCTCTCCGTATTATTCGATGGGAAGTTGAATGTGTTCTAAGAACACTTGCGGTGTCCGGAAATGTTCGTAGGGGGTGTCCTGAAGACGTTGTCCGTATTGTTCGCTGGCAAGTTGAATGTGTTCTAAGAACACTCGCGGTGTCCTGAAATGTTCGCAAATAAAAAAATGATGGTGTTCTGAGGACGCTGTCCGTATTGTTCTCTTGCAAGTTGAATATGTTCTAAGAACACTTGTGGTGTCCTGAAATGTTCGTAAATAAACAAAATGGGGGTGTTCTGAGGACGCTGTCCGTTTTGTTCGTTGTCAAGTTTAAAGTGTTCTAAGAACACTTGCGGTGTCCTGAAATGTTCGTAGGGGGTGTCCTGAAGACTCTGTCCGTATTGTTCTCTGGCAAGTTGAATGTGTTCTACGAACACTTGTGATGTCCTGAAATGTTCGCAAATAAACAAAATGGGGTGTCCTGAGGACGCTCTCCGTATTGTTCGATGGGAAGTTGAATGTGTTCTAAGAACACTTGCGGTGTCCTGAAATGTTCGTAGGGGATGTTCTGAAGACGTTGTCCGTATTGTTCGCTGGCAAGTTGAATGTGTTCTAAGAACACTTGTGGTGTCCTGAAATGTTCAAAAATAAAAAAATGGTGGTGTTCTGAGGACGCTGTCCGTATTGTTCTCTTGCAAGTTGAATGTGTTCTAAGAACACTTGTGGTGTCCTGAAATGTTCGTAAATAAACAAAATGGGGGTTTTCTGAGGACGCTGTCCGTTTTGTTCGTTGTCAAGTTTAAAGACACAATAAAAACACTTGGGGTGTCCTGAAATGTTCGCAAATAAACAAAATGGGGGTGTCCTGAGGACGCTGTCCGTATTGTTCGATTGTCAAGTTGAAAGTGTTCTAAGAACCCTCGCGGTGTCCTGAAATGTTCGTAGGGGGTGTCCTGAAGACGCTGTCCGTATTGGTCTCTGGCAAGTTGAATGTGTTCTAAGAACACTCGCAGTGTCCTTAAATGTTCGCAAATAAAAATAATGGTGGTGTTCTGAGGACGCTGTCCGTATTGTTCTCTTGCAAGTTGAATGTGTTATAAGAACACTTGTGGTGTCCTGAAATGTTCGTAAATAAACAAAAGGAGGGTGTCCTGAGGACGCTGTCCGTATTGTTCGATGGGAAGTTGAATGTGTTCTAAGAACACTCGTGGTGTTCTGAAATGTTCGTAAATAAACAAAATAGGGGTGTCCAGAGGACGCTCTCCATATTGTTCGATGGCAAGTTGAATGTGTTCTAAGAACACTCACGGTGTCCTGAAATGTTTGCAAATAAAGAAAATGGGGGTGTCCTGAGGACGCTGTCCGTATTGTTCTCTGGCAATTTGAATGTGTTCTAAGAACACTCGTGGTGTCCTGAAATGTTCGTAAATAAACAAAATGGGGGGTCCTGAGGACGCTGTCCGTATTGTCCGATGGCAAGTTGAATGTGTTCTCAGAACACTCACGGTGCCTGAAATGTTCGCAAATAAACAAAATGGGGGTGTCCTGAGGACGCTGTCCGTATTGTTCGTTGTCAAGTTGAAAGTCTTCTAAGAACCCTCGCGGTGTCCTGAAATGTTTGTAGGGGGTGTCCTGAAGACGCTGTCCGTATTTTTCGCTGGCAAGTTAAATGTGTTCTAAGAACACTCGCGGTGTCCTGAAATGTTCGCAAATAAAGAAAGGGTGGTGTTCTGAGGATGCTGTCCATATTGTTCTCTTGCAAGTTGAATGTGTTCAAAGAACACTTGTGGTGTCCTGAAATGTTCATAAATAAACAGAATGGGGGGGTGTTCTGAGGACGCTGTCCGTATTGTTCGATGGGAAGTTGAATGTGTTCTAAGAAGACTCATGGTGTTCTGAAATGTTCGTAAAAAAACAAAATAGGGGTGTCCAGAGGACGCTCTCCGTATTGTTCGATGGCAAGTTGAATGTGTTCTAAGAACACTCACGGTGTCCTGAAATGTTCGCAAATAAACAAAATGGGGGTGTCCTGAGGACGCTGTCCGTATTGTTCTCTGGCAAGTTGAATGTGTTCTAAGAACACTCGTGGTGTCCTGAAATGTTCGTAAATAAACAAAATGGGGGTGTCCTGAGGACGCTGTCCGTATTGTTCGATGGCAAGTTGAATGTGTTCTAAGAACACTCACGGTGTCCTCAAATGTTCGCAAATAAACAAAATGGGGGTGTCCTGAGGACGCTGCCCGTATTGTTTGTTGTCAAGTTGAAAGTTTTCTAAGAACACTCGCGGTGTCCTGAAATGTTCATAGGGGGTGTCCTGAAGATATTGTCCGTATTGTTCGTTGGCAAGTTGAATGTGTTCTAAGAACACTCGTGGTGTCCTGAAATGTTTGTAAATAAACAAAAGGAGGGTGTCCTGAGGACGCTGTCCGTATTGTTCGATGGGAAGTTGAATGTGTTCTAAGAACACTCATGGTGTTCTGAAATGTTCGTAAAAAAACAAAATAGGGGTGTCCAGAGGACGCTCTCCGTATTGTTCGATGGCAAGTTGAATGTGTTCTAAGAACACTCACGGTGTCCTGAAATGTTCGCAAATAAACAAAATGGGGGTGTCCTGAGGACGCTGTCCGTATTGTTCTCTGGCAAGTTGAATGTGTTCTAAGAACACTCACGGTGTCCTGAAACGTTTGCAAATAAAAAATGAGGGTGTTCTGAGGACGCTGTCCGTATTGTTCTCTTGCAATTTGAATGTGTTCTAAGAACACTTATGGTGTCCTGAAATGTCCATAAATAAACAGAATGGGGGTGTTCTGAGGACGCAGTCCCTATTGTTCTCAGGCAAGTTGAATGTGTTCTAAGAACACTCGTGGTGTCCTGAAATGTTTGTAAATAAACAAAAGGGGGGTGTCCTGAGGACGCTGTCCGTATTGTTCGATGGGAAGTTGAATGTGTTCTAACAACACTCATGGTGTTCTGAAATGTTCATAAATAAACAAAATAGGGGTGTCCAGAGGACGCTCTCCGTATTGTTCGATGGCAAGTTGAATGTGTTCTAACAACACTCACGGTGTCCTGAAATGTTCGCAAATAAACAAAATGGGGGTGTCCTGAGGACGCTGTCCGTATTATTCTCTGGCAAGTTGAATGTGTTCTAAGAACACTCGTGGTGTCCTGAAATGTTCGTAAATAAACAAAATGGGGGTGTCCTGAGGACGCTGTCCGTATTGTTCGATGGCAAGTTGAATGTGTTCTAAGAACACTCACGGTGTCCTCAAATGTTCGTAAATAAACAAAATGGGGGTGTCCTGAGGACGCTGTCCGTATTGTTCGATGGCAGGTTGAATGTGTTCTAAGAACACTCACGGTGTCCTCAAATGTTCGCAAATAAACAAAATGGGGGTGTCCTGAGGACGCTGCCCGTATTGTTCGTTGTCAAGTTGAAAGTGTTCTAAGAACACTTGCAGTGTCCTGAAATGTTCATAGGGGGTGTCCTGAAGATATTGTCCGTATTGTTCGCTGGCAAGTTGAATGTGTTCTAAGAACACTCGCGGTGTCCTGAAACGTTTGCAAATAAAAAAATGAGGGTTTTCTGAGGACGATGTCCGTATTGTTCTCTTGCAATTTGAATGTGTTCTAAGAACACTTATGGTGTCCTGAAATGTCCATAAATAAACAGAATGGGGGTGTTCTGAGGACGCAGTCCGTTTTGTTCATTGTCAAATTTAAAGTTTTCTAAGAACACTCGTGGTGTCCTGAAATGTTCGTAGGGGGTGCCCTGAAGACGCTGTCCCTATTGTTCTCA
Source organism: Ambystoma mexicanum (assembly GCF_040938575.1). Classification (NCBI taxonomy): domain Eukaryota; kingdom Metazoa; phylum Chordata; class Amphibia; order Caudata; family Ambystomatidae; genus Ambystoma; species Ambystoma mexicanum. Next base: position 423,550,939 of record NC_090935.1, read on the forward strand.
GGCAAGTTGAATGTGTTCAAAGAACACTCGTGGTGTCCTGAAATGTTTGTAAATAAAAAAAAGGAGGTTGTCCTGAGGACGCTGTCCGTATTGTTCGATGGGAAGTTGAATGTGTTCTAAGAACAGTCGTGGTGTTCTGAAATGTTCGTAAATAAACAAAATAGGGGTGTCCAGAGGACGCTCTCCGTATTGTTCGATGGCAAGTTGAATGTGTTCTAAGAACACTCACGGTGTCCTGAAATGTTTGCAAATAAACAAAATGGGGGTGTCCTGAGGACGCTGTCCGTATTGTTCTCTGGCAATTTGAATGTGTTCTAAGAACACTCGTGGTGTCCTGAAATGTTCGTAAATAAACAAAATGGGGGGTCCTGAGGACGCTGTCCGTATTGTCCGATGGCAAGTTGAATGTGTTCTCAGAACACTCACGGTGCCTGAAATGTTCGCAAATAAACAAAATGGGGGTGTCCTGAGGACGCTGTCCGTATTGTTCGTTGTCAAGTTGAAAGTCTTCTAAGAACCCTCGCGGTGTCCTGAAATGTTTGAAGGGGGTGTCCTGAAGACGCTGTCCGTATTGTTCGCTGGCAAGTTAAATGTGTTCTAAGAACACTCGCGGTGTCCTGAAATGTTCGCAAATAAAGAAAGGGTGGTGTTCTGAGGATGCTGTCCATATTGTTCTCTTGCAAGTTGAATGTGTTCAAAGAACACTTGTGGTGTCCTGAAATGTTCATAAATAAACAAAATGGGGGTGTTCTGAGGACGCTGTCCGTTTTGTTCGTTGTCAAGTTTAAAGTGTTCTAAGAACACTCGCGGTGTCCTGAAATGTTCGTAGGGGGTGTCCTGAAGACGCTGTCCGTATTGTTCTCTGGCAAGTTGAATGTGTTCTAAGAACACTCGTGGTGTCCTGAAATGTTTCCAAATAAACGAAATGGGGGTGTCCTGAGGACGCTCTCCGTATTGTTCGATGGGAAGTTGAATGTGTTCTAAGAACACTTGCGGTGTCCTGAAATGTTCTTAGGAGGTGTCCTGAAGACGTTGTCCGTATTGTTCGCTGGCAAGTCCAATGTGTTCTAATAACACTCGCGGTGTCCTGAAATGTTCGCAAATAAAAAAATGATGGTGTTCTGAGGACGCTGTCTGTATTGTTCTCTTGCAAGTTGAATATGTTCTAAGAACACTTGTGGTGTCCTGAAATGTTCGTAAATAAACAAAATGGGGGTGTTCTGAGGACGCTGTCTGTTTTGTTCGTTGTCAAGTTTAAAGTGTTCTAAGAACACTCGCGGTGTCCTGAAATGTTCCTGGGGGGTGTCCAGAAGACGCTGTCCGTATTGTCCTCTGGCAAGTTGAATGTGTTCTAAGAACACTCACGGTGTCCTTAAATGTTCGCAAATTTCAGAAAATGGGGGTGTTCTTAGGACGCTGTCCGTATTGTTCTCTGGCAAGTTGAATGTGTTCTAAGAACACTCGTGGTGTCCTGAAATGTTCACAAATAAACGAAAATGGGGGTGTCCTGAGGACGCTCTCCGTATTGTTCGATGGGAAGTTGAAAGTGTTCTAAGAACACTTGCGGTGTCCTGAAATGTTCGTAGGGGGTGTCCTGAAGACATTGTCTGTATTGTTCGCTGGCAAGTTGAATGCGTTCTAAGAACACTCGCGGTGTCCTGAAATGTTCGCAAATAAAAAAATGGTGGTGTTCTGAGGACGCTGTCCGTATTGTTCTCTTGCAAGTTGAATGTGTTCTAAGAACACTTGTGGTGTCCTGAAATGTTCGTAAATAAACAAAATGGGGGTGTTCTGAGGACGCTTTCCGTTTTGTTGGTTGTCAAGTTTAAAGTGTTCTAAGAACACTCGCAGTGTCCTGAAATGTTCGTAGGGGGTGTCCTGAATATGCTGTCCCTATTGTTCTCTGGCAAGTTGAATGTGTTTTAAGAACACTCGTGGTGTCCTGAAATGTTTGTAAATAAACAAAATGGGGTTGCCCTGAGGACGCTGTCCGTATTGTTCGATTCTCAAGTTGAAAGTGTTCTAAGAACACTCGTGGTGTCCTGAAATGTTCACAAATAAACGAAATGGGGGTGTCCTGAGGACGCTCTCCGTATTGTTCGATGGGAAGTTGAAAGTGTTCTAAGAACACTCGCGGTGTCCTGAAATGTTCGTAGGGGGTGTCCTGAAGACGCTGTCCGTATTGTTCTCTGGCAAGTTGAATGTGTTCTAAGAACACTCGTGGTGTCCTGAAATGTTTGCAAATAAACGAAATGGGGGTGTCCTGAGGACGCTCTCCGTATTATTCGATGGGAAGTTGAATGTGTTCTAAGAACACTTGTGGTGTCCGGAAATGTTCGTAGGGGGTGTCCTGAAGACGTTGTCCGTATTGTTCGCTGGCAAGTTGAATGTGTTCTAAGAACACTCGCGGTGTCCTGAAATGTTCGCAAATAAAAAAATGATGGTGTTCTGAGGACGCTGTCCGTATTCTTCTCTTGCAAGTTGAATATGTTCTAAGAACACTTGTGGTGTCCTGAAATGTTCGTAAATAAACAAAATGGGGGTGTTCTGAGGACGCTGTCCGTTTTGTTCGTTGTCAAGTTTAAAGTATTCTAAGAACACTTGCGGTGTCCTGAAATGTTCGTAGGGGGTGTCCTGAAGACTCTGTCCGTATTGTTCTCTGGCAAGTTGAATGTGTTCTACGAACACTTGTGATGTCCTGAAATGTTCGCAAATAAACAAAATGGGTTGTCCTGAGGACGCTCTCCGTATTGTTCGATGGGAAGTTGAATGTGTTCTAAGAACACTTGCGGTGTCCTGAAATGTTCGTAGGGGATGTCCTGAAGACGTTGTCCGTATTGTTCGCTGGCAAGTTGAATGTGTTCTAAGAACACTCGCGGTGTCCTGAAATGTTCAAAAATAAAAAAATGGTGGTGTTCTGAGGACGCTGTCCGTATTGTTCTCTTGCAAGTTGAATGTGTTCTAAGAACACTTGTGGTCTTGGAAATGTTCGTAAATAAACAAAATGGGGGTTTTCTGAGGACTCTGTCCGTTTTGTTCGTTGTCAAGTTTAAAGACACAATAAAAACACTTGGGGTGTCCTGAAATGTTCACAAATAAACAGAATGAGGGTGTCCTGAGGACGCTGTCCGTATTGTTCGATTGTCAAGTTGAAAGTGTTCTAAGAACCCTCGCGGTGTCCTGCAATGTTCGTAGGGGTAGTCCTGAAGACGCTGTCCGTATTGGTCTCTGGCAAGTTGAATGTGTTCTAAGAACACTCGCGGTGTCCTTAAATGTTCGCAAATAAAAATAATGGTGGTGTTCTGAGGACGCTGTCCGTATTGTTCTCTTGCAAGTTGAATGTGTTATAAGAACACTTGTGGTGTCCTGAAATGTTCGTAAATAAACAAAATGGGGGTGTTCTGAGGACGCTGTCCGTTTTGTTCATTGTCAAGTTTAAAGTGTTCTAAGAACACTTGCAGTGTCCTGAAATGTTCGTAGGGGGTGTCCTGAAGACGCTGTCCGTATTGTTCTCTGGCAAGTTGAATGTGTTCTAAGAACACTCATGGTGTCCTGAAATGTTCGTAAATAAACAAAATGGGGGTGTCCTGAGGACGCTGTCCGTATTGTTCGATGGGAAGTTGAATGTGTTCTAATAACACTTGCAGTGTCCTGAAATGTTCGTAGGGGGTGCCCTGAAGACGTTGTCCGTATTGTTCACTGGCAAGTTGAATGTGTTCTAAGAACACTCGCGGTGTCCTGAAATGTTCGCAAATAAAAAAATGGTGGTGTTCTGAGGACGCTGTCCGTATTGTTCTCTTGCAAGTTGAATGTTTTCTAAGAACACTTGTGGTGTCCTGAAATGTTCGTAAATAAACAAAATGGGGGTGTTCTGAGGACGCTGTCCGTATTGTTCGCTGGCAAGTTGAAAGTGTTCTAAGAACACTTGCGGTGTCCTGAAATGTTCATAGGGGGTGTCCTGAAGACGTTGTCCGAATTGTTCACTGGCAATTTGAATGTGTTCTAAGAACACTCGCAGTGTCGTGAAAAGTACGCAAATAAAAAAAATGGGGGTGTTCTGAGGACGCTGTCCGTATTGTTCTCTTGCAATTTGAATGTGTTCTAAGAACACTTATGGTGTCCTGAAATGTCCATAAATAAACAGAATGGGGGTGTTCTGAGGACGCTGTCTGTTTTGTTCGTTGTCAAATTTAAAGTTTTCTAAGAACACTCGAGGTGTCCTGAAATGTTCGTAGGGGGTGTCCTGAAGACGCTGTCCCTATTGTTCGCAGGCAAGTTGAATGTGTTCTAAGAACACTCGTGGTGTCCTGAAATGTTTGTAAATAAACAAAAGGAGGGTGTCCTGAGGACGCTGTCCGTATTGTTCGATGGGAAGTTGAATGTGTTCTAAGAACACTCGTGGTGTTCTGAAATGTTCGTAAATAAACAAAATAGGGGTGTCCAGAGGACGCTCTCCGTATTGTTCGATGGCAAGTTGAATGTGTTCTCAGAACACTCACGGTGCCTGAAATGTTCGCAAATAAACAAAATGGGGGTGTCCTGAGGACGCTGTCCGTATTGTTCTCTGGCAATTTGAATGTGTTCTAAGAACACTCGTGGTGTCCTGAAATGTTCGTAAATAAACAAAATGGGGGGTCCTGAGGACGCTGTCCGTATTGTCCGATGGCAAGTTGAATGTGTTCTCAGAACACTCACGGTGCCTGAAATGTTCGCAAATAAACAAAATGGGGGTGTCCTGAGGACGCTGTCCGTATTGTTCGTTGTCAAGTTGAAAGTCTTCTAAGAACCCTCGCGGTGTCCTGAAATGTTCGAAGGGGGTGTCCTGAAGACGCTGTCCGTATTGGTCTCTGGCAAGTTGAATGTGTTCTAAGAACACTTGCGGTGTCCTTAAATGTTCGCAAATAAAAATAATGGTGGTGTTCTGAGGACGCTGTCCGTATTGTTCTCTTGCAAGTTGAATGTGTTATAAGAACACTTGTGGTGTCCTGAAATGTTCGTAAATAAACAAAATGGGGGTGTTCTGAGGACGCTGTCCGTTTTGTTCATTGTCAAGTTTAAAGTGTTCTAAGAACACTCGCAGTGTCCTGAAATGTTCGTAGGGGGTGTCCTGAAGACGCTGTCCGTATTGTTCTCTGGCAAGTTGAATGTGTTCTAAGAACACTCATGGTGTCCTGAAATGTTCGTAAATAAACAAAATGGGGGTGTCCTGAGGACGCTGTCCGTATTGTTCGATGGGAAGTTGAATGTGTTCTAAGAACACTTGCAGTGTCCTGAAATGTTCGTAGGGGGTGCCCTGAAGACGTTGTCCGTATTGTTCACTGGCAAGTTGAATGTGTTCTAAGAACACTCGCGGTGTCCTGAAATGTTCGCAAATAAAAAAATGGTGGTGTTCTGAGGACGCTGTCCGTATTGTTCTCTTGCAAGTTGAATGTTTTCTAAGAACACTTGTGGTGTCCTGAAATGTTCGTAGGGGGTGTCCTGAAGACGCTGTCCCTATTGTTCGCAGGCAAGTTGAATGTGTTCTAAGAACACTTGTGGTGTCCTGAAATGTTCGTAGGGGGTGTCCTGAAGACGCTGTCCCTATTGTTCGCAGGCAAGTTGAATGTGTTCTAAGAACACTCGTGGTGTCCTGAAATGTTTGTAAATAAACAAAAGGAGGGTGTCCTGAGGACGCTGTCCGTATTGTTCGATGGGAAGTTGAATGTGTTCTCAGAACACTCACGGTGCCTGAAATGTTCGCAAATAAACAAAATGGAGGTGTCCTGAGGACGCTGTCCGTATTGTTTGTTGTCAAGTTGAAAGTCTTCTAAGAACCCTTGCGGTGTCCTGAAATGTTTGTAGGGGGTGTCCTGAAGACGCTGTCCGTATTGTTCGCTGGCAAGTTAAATGTGTTCTAAGAACACTCGTGGTGTCCTGAAATGTTCGCAAATAAAGAAAGGGTGGTGTTCTGAGGATGCTGTCCATATTGTTCTCTTGCAAGTTGAATGTGTTCAAAGAACACTTGTGGCGTCCTGAAATGTTCATAAATAAACAAAATGGGGGTGTTCTGAGGACGCTGTCCGTTTTGTTCGTTGTCAAGTTTAAAGTGTTCTAAGAACACTCGCGGTGTCCTGAAATGTTCGTAGGGGGTGTCCTGAAGACGCTGTCCGTATTGTTCTATGGCAAGTTGAATGTGTTCTAAGAACACTCGTGGTGTCCTGAAATGTTTCCAAATAAACGAAATGGGGGTGTCCTGAGGACGCTCTCCGTATTGTTCGATGGGAAGTTGAATGTGTTCTAAGAACACTTGCGGTGTCCTGAAATGTTCGTAGGGGGTGTCCTGAAGACGTTGTCCATATTGTTCGCTGGCAAGTCGAATGTGTTCTAATAACACTCTCGGTGTCCTGAAATGTTCGCAAATAAAAAAATGATGGTGTTCCATGGACGCTGTCCGTATTGTTCTCTTGCAAGTTGAATGTGTTCTAAGAACACTTGTGGTGTCCTGAAATGTTTGTAAATAAACAAAAGGAGGGTGTCCTGAGGACGCTGTCCGTATTGTTCGATGGGAAGTTGAATGTGTTCTCAGAACACTCACGGTGCCTGAAATGTTCGCAAATAAACAAAATGGAGGTGTCCTGAGGACGCTGTCCGTATTGTTCCTTGTCAAGTTGAAAGTCTTCTAAGAACCCTCGCGGTGTCCTGAAATGTTTGTAGGGGGTGTCCTGAAGACGCTGTCCGTATTGTTCGCTGGCAAGTTAAATGTGTTCTAAGAACACTCGTGGTGTCCTGCAATGTTTCCAAATAAACGAAATGGGGGTGTCCTGAGGACGCTCTCCGTATTGTTCGATGGGAAGTTGAATGTGTTCTAAGAACACTTGCGGTGTCCTGAAATGTTCGTAGGGGGTGTCCTGAAGACGTTGTCCATATTGTTCGCTGGCAAGTCGAATGTGTTCTAATAACACTCGCGGTGTCCTGAAATGTTCGCAAATAAAAAAATGATGGTGTTCTGAGGACGCTGTCCGTATTGTTCTCTTGCAAGTTGAATATGTTCTAAGAACACTTGTGGTGTCCTGAAATGTTCGTAAATAAACAAAATGGGGGTGTTCTGAGGACGCTGTCTGTTTTGTTCGTTGTCAAGTTTAAAGTGTTCTAAGAACACTCGCGGTGTCCTGAAATGTTCGTAGGGTGTGTCCTGAAGACGCTGTCCGTATTGTTCTCTGGCAAGTTAAATGTGTTCTAAGAACAAACACGGTGTCCTTAAATGTTCGCAAATTTCAGAAAATGGGGGTGTTCTTAGGACGCTGTCCGTATTGTTCTCTGGCAAGTTGAATGTGTTCTAAGAACACTCGTGGTGTCCTGAAATGTTCACAAATAAACAAAATGATGGTGTCCTGAGGACGCTCTCCGTATTGTTCGATGGGACGTTGAAAGTGTTCTAAGAACACTTGCGTTGTCCTGAAATGTTCGTAGGGGGTGTCCTGAAGACATTGTCTGTATTGCTCGCTGGCAAGTTGAATGCGTTCTAAGAACACTTGCGGTGTCCTGAAATGTTCGCAAATAAAAAAATGGTGGTGTTCTGAGGCCGCTGTCCGTATTGTTCTCTTGCAAGTTGAATGTGTTCTAAGAACACTTGTGGTGTCCTGAAATGTTCGTAAATAAACAAAATGGGGATGTTCTGAGGACGCTTTCCGTTTTGTTCGTTGTCAAGTTTAAAGTGTTCTAAGAACACTTGCGGTGTCCTGAAATGTTCGTAGGGGGTGTCCTGAAGACGATGTCCGTATTGTTCTCTGGCAAGTTGAATGTGTGCTAAGAACACTCGTGGTGTCCTGAAATGTTTGCAAATAAACAAAATGGTGGTGTCCTGAGGACGCTCTCCGTATTGTTCGATAGGAAGTTGAATGTGTTCTAAGAACACTTGCGGTGTCCTGAAATGTTCGCAAATAAATAAATGATGGTGTTCTGAGGACGCTGTCCGTATTGTTCTCTTGCAAGTTGAATATGTTCTAAGAACACTTGTGGTGTCCTGAAATGTTCGTAAATAAACAAAATGGGGGTGTTCTGAGGACGCTGTCCGTTTTGTTCGTTGTCAAGTTTAAAGTGTTCTAGGAACACTTGCGGTGATCTGAAATGTTCGTAGGGGGTGTCTTGAAGACGCTGTCCGTATTGTTCGCTGGCAAGTTGAATGTGTTCTAAGAACACTCGCGGTGTCCTGAAATGTTCGCAAATAAATAAATGATGGTGTTCTGAGGACGCTGTCCGTATTGTTCTCTTGCAAGTTGAATATGTTCTAAGAACACTTGTGGTGTCCTGAAATGTTCGTAAATAAACAAAATGGGGGTGTTCTGAGGACGCTGTCCGTTTTGTTCGTTGTCAAGTTTAAAGTGTTCTAGGAACACTTGCGGTGATCTGAAATGTTCGTAGGGGGTGTCTTGAAGACGCTAACAGTATTGTTCTCTGGCAAGTTGAATGTGTTCTACGAACACTCGTGATGTCCTGAAATGTTCGCAAATAAACAAAATGGGGTGTCCTGAGGATGCTCTCCGTATTGTTCGATGGGAAGTTGAATGTGTTCTAAGAACACTTGCGGTGTCCTGAAATGTTCGTAGGGGATGTCCTGAAGAGGTTGTCCGTATTGTTCGCTGGCAAGTTGAATGTGTTCTAAGAACACTCGCGGTGTCCTGAAATGTTCAAAAATAAAAATAATGGAGGTGTTCTGAGGACGCTGTCCGTATTGTTCTCTTGCAAGTTGAATGTGTTATAAGAACACTTGTGGTGTCCTGAAATGTTAGTAAATAAACAAAATGGGGGTGTTCTGAGGACGCTGTCCGTTTTGTTCATTGTCAAGTTTAAAGTGTTCTAAGAACACTTGCAGTGTCCTGAAATGTTCGTAGGGGGTGTCCTGAAGACGATGTCCGTATTGTTCTCTGGCAAGTTGAATGTGCTCTAAGAACACTCATGGTGTCCTGAAATGTTCGTAAATAAACAAAATGGGGGTGTCCTGAGGACGCTGTCCGTATTGTTCGATGGGAAGTTGAATGTGTTCTAATAACACTTGCAGTGTCCTGAAATGTTCGTAGGGGGTGCCTTGAAGACGTTGTCCGTATTGTTCACTGGCAAGTTGAATGTGTTCTAAGAACACTCGCGGTGTCCTGAAATGTTCGCAAATAAAAAAATGGTGGTGTTCTGAGGACGCTGTCCGTATTGTTCTCTTGCAAGTTGAATGTTTTCTAAGAACACTTGTGGTGTCCTGAAATGTTCGTAGGGGGTGTCCTGAAGACGTTGTCCATATTGTTCGCTGGCAAGTCGAATGTGTTCTAATAACACTCTCGGTGTCCTGAAATGTTCGCAAATAAAAAAATGATGGTGTTCCATGGACGCTGTCCGTATTGTTCTCTTGCAAGTTGAATGTGTTCTAAGAACACTTGTGGTGTCCTGAAATGTTTGTAAATAAACAAAAGGAGGGTGTCCTGAGGACGCTGTCCGTATTGTTCGATGGGAAGTTGAATGTGTTCTCAGAACACTCACGGTGCCTGAAATGTTCGCAAATAAACAAAATGGAGGTGTTCTGAGGACGCTGTCCGTATTGTTCTCTTGCAAGTTGAATGTTTTCTAAGAACACTTGTGGTGTCCTGAAATGTTCGTAGGGGGTGTCCTGAAGACGCTGTCCCTATTGTTCGCAGGCAAGTTGAATGTGTTCTAAGAACACTTGTGGTGTCCTGAAATGTTCGTAGGGGGTGTCCTGAAGACGCTGCCCCTATTGTTCGCAGGCAAGTTGAATGTGTTCTAAGAACACTCGTGGTGTCCTGAAATGTTTGTAAATAAACAAAAGGAGGGTGTCCTGAGGACGCTGTCCGTATTGTTCGATGGGAAGTTGAATGTGTTCTCAGAACACTCACGGTGCCTGAAATGTTCGCAAATAAACAAAATGGAGGTGTCCTGAGGACGCTGTCCGTATTGTTTGTTGTCAAGTTGAAAGTCTTCTAAGAACCCTTGCGGTGTCCTGAAATGTTTGTAGGGGGTGTCCTGAAGACGCTGTCCGTATTGTTCGCTGGCAAGTTAAATGTGTTCTAAGAACACTCGCGGTGTCCTGAAATGTTCGCAAATAAAGAAAGGGTGGTGTTCTGAGGATGCTGTCCATATTGTTCTCTTGCAAGTTGAATGTGTTCAAAGAACACTTGTGGTGTCCTGAAATGTTCATAAATAAACAAAATGGGGGTGTTCTGAGGACGCTGTCCGTTTTGTTCGTTGTCAAGTTTAAAGTGTTCTAAGAACACTCGCGGTGTCCTGAAATGTTCGTAGGGGGTGTCCTGAAGACGCTGTCCGTATTGTTCTATGGCAAGTTGAATGTGTTCTAAGAACACTCGTGGTGTCCTGAAATGTTTCCAAATAAACGAAATGGGGGTGTCCTGAGGACGCTCTCCGTATTGTTCGATGGGAAGTTGAATGTGTTCTAAGAACACTCGCGGTGTCCTGAAATGTTCGTAGGGGGTGTCCTGAAGACGCTGTCCGTATTGTTCTATGGCAAGTTGAATGTGTTCTAAGAACACTCGTGGTGTCCTGAAATGTTTCCAAATAAACGAAATGGGGGTGTCCTGAGGACGCTCTCCGTATTGTTCGATGGGAAGTCGAATGTGTTCTAATAACACTCTCGGTGTCCTGAAATGTTCGCAAATAAAAAAATGATGGTGTTCCATGGACGCTGTCCGTATTGTTCTCTTGCAAGTTGAATGTGTTCTAAGAACACTTGTGGTGTCCTGAAATGTTTGTAAATAAACAAAAGGAGGGTGTCCTGAGGACGCTGTCCGTATTGTTCGATGGGAAGTTGAATGTGTTCTCAGAACACTCACGGTGCCTGAAATGTTCGCAAATAAACAAAATGGAGGTGTCCTGAGGACGCTGTCCGTATTGTTCGTTGTCAAGTTGAAAGTCTTCTAAGAACCCTCGCGGTGTCCTGAAATGTTTGTAGGGGGTGTCCTGAAGACGCTGTCCGTATTGTTCGCTGGCAAGTTAAATGTGTTCTAAGAACACTCGTGGTGTCCTGAAATGTTTCCAAATAAACGAAATGGGGGTGTCCTGAGGACGCTCTCCGTATTGTTCGATGGGAAGTTGAATGTGTTCTAAGAACACTTGCGGTGTCCTGAAATGTTCGTAGGGGGTGTCCTAAAGACGTTGTCCATATTGTTCGCTGGCAAGTCGAATGTGTTCTAATAACACTCGCGGTGTCCTGAAATGTTCGCAAATAAAAAAATGATGGTGTTCTGAGGACGCTGTCCGTATTGTTCTCTTGCAAGTTGAATATGTTCTAAGAACACTTGTGGTGTCCTGAAATGTTCGTAAATAAACAAAATGGGGGTGTTCTGAGGACGCTGTCTGTTTTGTTCGTTGTCAAGTTTAAAGTGTTCTAAGAACACTCGCGGTGTCCTGAAATGTTCGTAGGGGGTGTCCTGAAGACGCTGTCCGTATTGTTCTCTGGCAAGTTAAATGTGTTCTAAGAACAAACACGGTGTCCTTAAATGTTCGCAAATTTCAGAAAATGGGGGTGTTCTTAGGACGCTGTCCGTATTGTTCTCTGGCAAGTTGAATGTGTTCTAAGAACACTCGTGGTGTCCTGAAATGTTCACAAATAAACGAAATGGGGGTGTCCTGAGGACGCTCTCCGTATTGTTCGATGGGACGTTGAAAGTGTTCTAAGAACACTTGCGTTGTCCTGAAATGTTCGTAGGGGGTGTCCTGAAGACATTGTCTGTATTGCTCGCTGGCAAGTTGAATGCGTTCTAAGAACACTTGCGGTGTCCTGAAATGTTCGCAAATAAAAAAATGGTGGTGTTCTGAGGCCGCTGTCCGTATTGTTCTCTTGCAAGTTGAATGTGTTCTAAGAACACTTGTGGTGTCCTGAAATGTTCGTAAATAAACAAAATGGGGATGTTCTGAGGACGCTTTCCGTTTTGTTCGTTGTCAAGTTTAAAGTGTTCTAAGAACACTCGCGGTGTCCTGAAATGTTCGTAGGGGGTGTCCTGAAGACGCTGTCCGTATTGTTCTCTGGCAAGTTGAATGTGTGCTAAGAACACTCGTGGTGTCCTGAAATGTTTGCAAATAAACAAAATGGGGGTTTCCTGAGGACGCTCTCCGTATTGTTCGATCGGAAGTTGAATGTGTTCTAAGAACACTTGCGGTGTCCGGAAATGTTCGTAGTGGGTGTCCTGAAGACGTTGTCCGTATTGTTCGCTGGCAAGTTGAATGTGTTCTAAGAACACTCGCGGTGTCCTGAAATGTTCGCAAAACAATAAATGATGGTGTTCTGAGGACGCTGTCCGTATTGTTCTCTTGCAAGTTGAATATGTTCTAAGAACACTTGTGGTGTCCTGAAATGTTCGTAAATAAACAAAATGGGGGTGTTCTGAGGACGCTGTCCGTTTTGTTCGTTGTCAAGTTTAAAGTGTTCTAAGAACACTTGCGGTGTCCTGAAATGTTCGTAGGGGGTGTCTTGAAGACGCTGTCCGTATTGTTCTCTGGCAAGTTGAATGTGTTCTACGAACACTCGTGATGTCCTGAAATGTTCGCAAATAAACAAAATGGGGTGTCCTGAGGATGCTCTCCGTATTGTTCGATGGGAAGTTGAATGTGTTCTAAGAACACTTGCGGTGTCCTGAAATGTTTGTATGGGAGGTCCTGAAGAGGTTGTCCGTATTGTTCGCTGGCAAGTTGAATGTGTTCTAAGAACACTCGCGGTGTCCTGAAATGTTCAAAAATAAAAATAATGGTGGTGTTCTGAGGACGCTGTCCGTATTGTTCTCTTGCAAGTTGAATGTGTTATAAGAACACTTGTGGTGTCCTGAAATGTTCGTAGGGGGTGTCCTGAAGACGCTGTCCCTATTGTTCGCAGGCAAGTTGAATGTGTTCTAAGAACACTCGTGGTGTCCTGAAATGTTTGTAAATAAACAAAAGGAGGGTGTCCTGAGGACGCTGTCCGTATTGTTCGATGGGAAGTTGAATGTGTTCTCAGAACACTCACGGTGCCTGAAATGTTCGCAAATAAACAAAATGGAGGTGTCCTGAGGACGCTGTCCGTATTGTTTGTTGTCAAGTTGAAAGTCTTCTAAGAACCCTTGCGGTGTCCTGAAATGTTTGTAGGGGGTGTCCTGAAGACGCTGTCCGTATTGTTCGCTGGCAAGTTAAATGTGTTCTAAGAACACTCGCGGTGTCCTGAAATGTTCGCAAATAAAGAAAGGGTGGTGTTCTGAGGATGCTGTCCATATTGTTCTCTTGCAAGTTGAATGTGTTCAAAGAACACTTGTGGTGTCCTGAAATGTTCATAAATAAACAAAATGGGGGTGTTCTGAGGACGCTGTCCGTTTTGTTCGTTGTCAAGTTTAAAGTGTTCTAAGAACACTCGCGGTGTCCTGAAATGTTCGTAGGGGGTGTCCTGAAGACGCTGTCCGTATTGTTCTATGGCAAGTTGAATGTGTTCTAAGAACACTCGTGGTGTCCTGAAATGTTTCCAAATAAACGAAATGGGGGTGTCCTGAGGACGCTCTCCGTATTGTTCGATGGGAAGTTGAATGTGTTCTAAGAACACTTGCGGTGTCCTGAAATGTTCGTAGGGGGTGTCCTGAAGACGTTGTCCATATTGTTCGCTGGCAAGTCGAATGTGTTCTAATAACTCTCTCGGTGTCCTGAAATGTTCGCAAATAAAAAAATGATGGTGTTCCATGGACGCTGTCCGTATTGTTCTCTTGCAAGTTGAATATGTTCTAAGAACACTTGTGGTGTCCTGAAATGTTTGTAAATAAACAAAAGGAGGGTGTCCTGAGGACGCTGTCCGTATTGTTCGATGGGAAGTTGAATGTGTTCTCAGAACACTCACGGTGCCTGAAATGTTCGCAAATAAACAAAATGGAGGTGTCCTGAGGACGCTGTCCGTATTGTTCGTTGTCAAGTTGAAAGTCTTCTAAGAACCCTCGCGGTGTCCTGAAATGTTCGTAGGGGGTGTCCTGAAGACGCTGTCCGTATTGTTTGCTGGCAAGTTAAATGTGTTCTAAGAACACTCGTGGTGTCCTGAAATGTTTCCAAATAAACGAAATGGGGGTGTCCTGAGGACGCTCTCCGTATTGTTCGATGGGAAGTTGAATGTGTTCTAAGCACACTTGCGGTGTCCTGAAATGTTCGTAGGGGGTGTCCTGAAGACGTTGTCCATATTGTTCGCTGGCAAGTCGAATGTGTTCTAATAACACTCGCGGTGTCCTGAAATGTTCGCAAATAAAAAAATGATGGTGTTCTGAGGACGCTGTCCGTATTGTTCTCTTGCAAGTTGAATATGTTCTAAGAACACTTGTGGTGTCCTGAAATGTTCGTAAATAAACAAAATGGGGGTGTTCTGAGGACGCTGTCTGTTTTGTTCGTTGTCAAGTTTAAAGTGTTCTAAGAACACTCGCGGTGTCCTGAAATGTTCGTAGGGGGTGTCCTGAAGACGCTGTCCGTATTGTTCTCTGGCAAGTTAAATGTGTTCTAAGAACAAACACGGTGTCCTTAAATGTTCGCAAATTTCAGAAAATGGGGGTGTTCTTAGGACGCTGTCCGTATTGTTCTCTGGCAAGTTGAATGTGTTCTAAGAAGACTCGTGGTGTCCTGAAATGTTCACAAATAAACGAAATGGGGGTGTCCTGAGGACGCTCTCCGTATTGTTCGATGGGACGTTGAAAGTGTTCTAAGAACACTTGCGTTGTCCTGAAATGTTCGTAGGGGGTGTCCTGAAGACATTGTCTGTATTGCTCGCTGGCAAGTTGAATGCGTTCTAAGAACACTTGCGGTGTCCTGAAATGTTCGCAAATAAAAAAATGGTGGTGTTCTGAGGCCGCTGTCCGTATTGTTCTCTTGCAAGTTGAATGTGTTCTAAGAACACTTGTGGTGTCCTGAAATGTTCGTAAATAAACAAAATGGGGATGTTCAGAGGACGCTTTCCGTTTTGTTCGTTGTCAAGTTTAAAGTGTTCTAAGAACACTCGCGGTGTCCTGAAATGTTCGTAGGGGGTGTCCTGAAGACGCTGTCCGTATTGTTCTCTGGCAAGTTGAATGTGTGCTAAGAACACTCGTGGTGTCCTGAAATGTTTGCAAATAAACAAAATGGGGGTGTCCTGAGGACGCTCTCCGTATTGTTCGATGGGAAGTTGAATGTGTTCTAAGAACACTTGCGGTGTCTGGAAATGTTCGTAGTGGGTGTCCTGAAGACGTTGTCCGTATTGTTCGCTGGCAAGTTGAATGTGTTCTAAGAACACTCGCAGTGTCCTGAAATGTTCGCAAATAAATAAATGATGGTGTTCTGAGGACGCTGTCCGTATTGTTCTCTTGCAAGTTGAATATGTTCTAAGAACACTTGTGGTGTCCTGAAATGTTCGTAAATAAACAAAATGGGGGTGTTCTGAGGACGCTGTCCGTTTTGTTCGTTGTCAAGTTTAAAGTGTTCTAAGAACACTTGCGGTGTCCTGAAATGTTCGTAGGGGGTGTCTTGAAGACGCTGTCCGTATTGTTCTCTGGCAAGTTGAATGTGTTCTACGAACACTCGTGATGTCCTGAAATGTTCGCAAATAAACAAAATGGGGTGTCCTGAGAATGCTCTCCGTATTGTTCGATGGGAAGTTGAATGTGTTCTAAGAACACTTGCGGTGTCCTGAAATGTTCGTAGGGGATGTCCTGAAGAGG
Organism: Ambystoma mexicanum; assembly: GCF_040938575.1. Classification (NCBI taxonomy): domain Eukaryota; kingdom Metazoa; phylum Chordata; class Amphibia; order Caudata; family Ambystomatidae; genus Ambystoma; species Ambystoma mexicanum. The sequence goes on from NC_090935.1 coordinate 423,566,613, forward strand.
TTGTCCGTATTGTTCGCTGGCAATTTGAATGTGTTCTAAGAACACTCGCGGTGTCCTGAAATGTTCAAAAATAAAAATAATGGTGGTGTTCTGAGGACGCTGTCCGTATTGTTCTCTTGCAAGTTGAATGTGTTATAAGAACACTTGTGGTGTCCTGAAATGTTCGTAAATAAACAAAATGGGGGTGTTCTGAGGACGCTGTCCGTTTTGTTCATTGTCAAGTTTAAAGTGTTCTAAGAACACTTGCAGTGTCCTGAAATGTTCGTAGGGGGTGTCCTGAAGACGCTGTCCGTATTGTTCTCTGGCAAGTTGAATGTGTTCTAAGAACACTCATGGTGTCCTGAAATGTTCGTAAATAAACAAAATGGGGGTGTCCTGAGGACGCTGTCCGTATTGTTCGATGGGAAGTTGAATGTGTTCTAATAACACTTGCAGTGTCCTGAAATGTTCGTAGGGGGTGCCCTGAAGACGTTGTCCGTATTGTTCACTGGCAAGTTGAATGTGTTCTAAGAACACTCGCGGTGTCCTGAAATGTTCGCAAATAAAAAAATGGTGGTGTTCTGAGGACGCTGTCCGTATTGTTCTCTTGCAAGTTGAATGTTTTCTAAGAACACTTGTGGTGTCCTGAAATGTTCATAAATAAACAAAATGGGGGTGTTCTGAGGACGCTGTCCGTATTGTCCGCTGGCAAGTTGAAAGTGTTCTAAGAACACTTGCGGTGTCCTGAAATGTTCATAGGGGGTGTCCTGAAGACGTTGTCCGAATTGTTCACTGGCAATTTGAATGTGTTCTAAGAACACTCGCAGTGTCGTGAAAAGTATACAAATAAAAAAAATGGGGGTGTTCTGAGGACGCTGTCCGTATTGTTCTCTTGCAATTTGAATGTGTTCTAAGAACACTTATGGTGTCCTGAAATGTCCATAAATAAACAGAATGGGGGTGTTCTGAGGACGCTGTCTGTTTTGTTCGTTGTCAAATTTAAAGTTTTCTAAGAACACTCGAGGTGTCCTGAAATGTTCGTAGGGGGTGTCCTGAAGACGCTGTCCCTATTGTTCGCAGGCAAGTTGAATGTGTTCTAAGAACACTCGTGGTGTCCTGAAATGTTTGTAAATAAACAAAAGGAGGGTGTCCTGAGGACGCTGTCCGTATTGTTCGATGGGAAGTTGAATGTGTTCTAAGAACACTCGTGGTGTTCTGAAATGTTCGTAAATAAACAAAATAGGGGTGTCCAGAGGACGCTCTCCGTATTGTTCGATGGCAAGTTGAATGTGTTCTAAGAACACTCACGGTGTCCTGAAATGTTTGCAAATAAACAAAATGGGGGTGTCCTGAGGACGCTGTCCGTATTGTTCTCTGGCAATTTGAATGTGTTCTAAGAACACTCGTGGTGTCCTGAAATGTTCGTAAATAAACAAAATGGGGGGTCCTGAGGACGCTGTCCGTATTGTCCGATGGCAAGTTGAATGTGTTCTCAGAACACTCACGGTGCCTGAAATGTTCGCAAATAAACAAAATGGGGGTGTCCTGAGGACGCTGTCCGTATTGTTCGTTGTCAAGTTGAAAGTCTTCTAAGAACCCTCGCGGTGTCCTGAAATGTTCGTAGGGGGTGTCCTGAAGACGCTGTCCGTATTGGTCTCTGGCAAGTTGAATGTGTTCTAAGAACACTCGCGGTGTCCTTAAATGTTCGCAAATAAAAATAATGGTGGTGTTCTGAGGACGCTGTCCGTATTGTTCTCTTGCAAGTTGAATGTGTTATAAGAACACTTGTGGTGTCCTGAAATGTTCGTAAATAAACAAAATGGGGGTGTTCTGAGGACGCTGTCCGTTTTGTTCATTGTCAAGTTTAAAGTGTTCTAAGAACACTCGCAGTGTCCTGAAATGTTCGTAGGGGGTGTCCTGAAGACGCTGTCCATATTGTTCTCTGGCAAGTTGAATGTGTTCTAAGAACACTCATGGTGTCCTGAAATGTTCGTAAATAAACAAAATGGGGGTGTCCTGAGGACGCTGTCCGTATTGTTCGATGGGAAGTTGAATGTGTTCTAAGAACACTTGCAGTGTCCTGAAATGTTCGTAGGGGGTGCCCTGAAGACGTTGTCCGTATTGTTCACTGGCAAGTTGAATGTGTTCTAAGAACACTCGCGGTGTCCTGAAATGTTCGCAAATAAAAAAATGGTGGTGTTCTGAGGACGCTGTCCGTATTGTTCTCTTGCAAGTTGAATGTTTTCTAAGAACACTTGTGGTGTCCTGAAATGTTCGTAGGGGGTGTCCTGAAGACGCTGTCCCTATTGTTCGCAGGCAAGTTGAATGTGTTCTAAGAAAACTTGTGGTGTCCTGAAATGTTCGTAGGGGGTGTCCTGAAGACGCTGTCCCTATTGTTCGCAGTCAAGTTGAATGTGTTCTAAGAACACTTGTGGTGTCCTGAAATGTTCATAAATAAACAAAATGGGGGTGTTCTGAGGACGCTGTCCGTTTTGTTCGTTGTCAAGTTTAAAGTGTTCTAAGAACACTCGCGGTGTCCTGAAATGTTCGTAGGGGGTGTCCTGAAGACGCTGTCCGTATTGTTCTATGGCAAGTTGAATGTGTTCTAAGAACACTCGTGGTGTCCTGAAATGTTTCCAAATAAACGAAATGGGGGTGTCCTGAGGACGCTCTCCGTATTGTTCGATGGGAAGTTGAATGTGTTCTAAGAACACTTGCTGTGTCCTGAAATGTTCGTAGGGGGTGTCCTGAAGACGTTGTCCATATTGTTCGCTGGCAAGTCGAATGTGTTCTAATAACACTCTCGGTGTCCTGAAATGTTCGCAAATAAAAAAATGATGGTGTTCCATGGACGCTGTCCGTATTGTTCTCTTGCAAGTTGAATGTGTTCTAAGAACACTCGTGGTGTCCTGAAATGTTCGTAAATAAACAAAATGGGGGTGTTCTGAGGATGCTGTCTGTTTTGTTCGTTGTCAAGTTTAAAGTGTTCTAAGAACACTCGCGGTGTCCTGAAATGTTCGTAGGGGGTGTCCTGAAGACGCTGTCCGTATTGTTCTCTGGCAAGTTGAATGTGTTCTAAGAACAAACGCGGTGTCCTTAAATGTTCGCAAATTTCAGAAAATGGGGGTGTTCTTAGGACGCTGTCCGTATTGTTCTCTGGCAAGTTGAATGTGTTCTAAGAACACTCGTGGTGTCCTGAAATGTTCACAAATAAACGAAATGGGGGTGTCCTGAGGACGCTCTCCGTATTGTTCGATGGGAAGTTGAAAGTGTTCTAAGAACACTTGCGTTGTCCTGAAATGTTCGTAGGGGGTGTCCTGAAGACATTGTCTGTATTGCTCGCTGGCAAGTTGAATGCGTTCTAAGAACACTCGCGGTGTCCTGAAATGTTCGCAAATAAAAAAATGGTGGTGTTCTGAGGACGCTGTCCGTATTGTTCTCTTGCAAGTTGAATGTGTTCTAAGAACACTTGTGGTGTCCTGAAATGTTCGTAAATAAACAAAATGGGGGTGTTCTGAGGACGCTTTCCGTTTTGTTCGTTGTCAAGTTTAAAGTGTTCTAAGAACACTCGCGGTGTCCTGAAATGTTCGTAGGGGGTGTCCTAAAGACGCTGTCCGTATTGTTCTCTGGCAAGTTGAATGTGTTCTAAGAACACTCGTGGTGTCCTGAAATGTTTGCAAATAAACAAAATGGGGGTGTCCTGAGGACGCTCTCCGTATTGTTCGATGGGAAGTTGAATGTGTTCTAAGAACACTTGCGGTGTCCGGAAATGTTCGTAGTGGGTGTCCTGAAGACGTTGTCCGTATTGTTCGCTGGCAAGTTGAATGTGTTCTAAGAACACTCGTGGTGTCCTGAAATGTTTGTAAATAAACAAAAGGAGGGTGTCCTGAGGACGCTGTCCGTATTGTTCGATGGGAAGTTGAATGTGTTCTCAGAACACTCACGGTGCCTGAAATGTTCGCAAATAAACAAAATGGAGGTGTCCTGAGGACGCTGTCCGTATTGTTCGTTGTCAAGTTTAAAGTGTTCTAAGAACACTTGCGGTGTCCTGAAATGTTCGTAGGGGGTGTCCTGAAGACGCTGTCCGTATTGTTCTCTGGCAAGTTGAATGTGTTCTAAGAACACTCGTGGTGTCCTGAAATGTTTCCAAATAAACGAAATGGGGGTGTCCTGAGGACGCTCTCCGTATTGTTCGATGGGAAGTTGAATGTGTTCTAAGAACACTTGCGGTGTCCTGAAATGTTCTTAGGGGGTGTCCTGAAGACGTTGTCTGTATTGTTCGCTGGCAAGTCGAATGTGTTCTAATAACACTCGCGGTGTCCTGAAATGTTCGCAAATAAAAAAATGATGGTGTTCTGAGGACGCTGTCTGTATTGTTCTCTTGCAAGTTGAATATGTTCTAAGAACACTTGTGGTGTCCTGAAATGTTCGTAAATAAACAAAATGGGGGTGTTCTGAGGACGCTGTCTGTTTTCTTCGTTGTCAAGTTTAAAGTGTTCTAAGAACACTCGCGGTGTCCTGAAATGTTCGTAGGGGGTGTCCTGAAGACGCTGTCCGTATTGTCCTCTGGCAAGTTAAATGTGTTCTAAGAACAAACACGGTGTCCTTAAATGTTCGCAAATTTCAGAAAATGGGGGTGTTCTTAGGACGCTGTCCGTATTGTTCTCTGGCAAGTTGAATGTGTTCTAAGAACACTCGTGGTGTCCTGAAATGTTCACAAATAAACGAAATGATGGTGTTCTGAGGACGCTGTCTGTATTGTTCTCTTGCAAGTTGAATATGTTCTAAGAACACTTGTGGTGTCCTGAAATGTTCGTAAATAAACAAAATGGGGATGTTCTGAGGACGCTTTCCGTTTTGTTCGTTGTCAAGTTTAAAGTGTTCTAAGAACACTCGCGGTGTCCTGAAATGTTCGTAGGGGGTGTCCTGAAGACGCTGTCCGTATTGTTCTCTGGCAAGTTGAATGTGTGCTAAGAACACTCGTGGTGTCCTGAAATGTTTGCAAATAAACAAAATGGGGGTGTCCTGAGGACGCTCTCCGTATTGTTCGATGGGAAGTTGAATGTGTTCTAAGAACACTTGCGGTGTCCGGAAATGTTCGTAGTGGGTGTCCTGAAGACGTTGTCCGTATTGTTCGCTGGCAAGTTGAATGTGTTCTAAGAACACTCGCGGTGTCCTGAAATGTTCGCAAATAAATAAATGATGGTGTTCTGAGGACGCTGTCTGTATTGTTCTCTTGCAAGTTGAATATGTTCTAAGAACACTTGTGGTGTCCTGAAATGTTCGTAAATAAACAAAATGGGGGTGTTCTGAGGACGCTGTCCGTTTTGTTCGTTGTCAAGTTTAAAGTGTTCTAAGAACACTTGCGGTGTCCTGAAATGTTCGTAGGGGGTGTCTTGAAGACGCTGTCCGTATTGTTCTCTGGCAAGTTGAATGTGTTCTACGAACACTCGTGATGTCCTGAAATGTTCGCAAATAAACAAAATGGGGTGTCCTGAGGATGCTCTCCGTATTGTTCGATGGGAAGTTGAATGTGTTCTAAGAACACTTGCGGTGTCCTGAAATGTTCGTAGGGGATGTCCTGAAGAGGTTGCCCGTATTGTTCGCTGGCAAGTTGAATGTGTTCTAAGAACACTCGCGGTGTCCTGAAATGTTCAAAAATAAAAATAATGGTGGTGTTCTGAGGACGCTGTCCGTATTGTTCTCTTGCAAGTTGAATGTGTTATAAGAACACTTGTGGTGTCCTGAAATGTTCGTAGGGGGTGTCCTGAAGACGCTGTCCCTATTGTTCGCAGGCAAGTTGAATGTGTTCTAAGAACACTCGTGGTGTCCTGAAATGTTTGTAAATAAACAAAAGGAGGGTGTCCTGAGGACGCTGTCCGTATTGTTCGATGGGAAGTTGAATGTGTTCTCAGAACACTCACGGTGCCTGAAATGTTCGCAAATAAACAAAATGGAGGTGTCCTGAGGACGCTGTCCGTATTGTTTGTTGTCAAGTTGAAAGTCTTCTAAGAACCCTTGCGGTGTCCTGAAATGTTTGTAGGGGGTGTCCTGAAGACGCTGTCCGTATTGTTCGCTGGCAAGTTAAATGTGTTCTAAGAACACTCGCGGTGTCCTGAAATGTTCGCAAATAAAGAAAGGGTGGTGTTCTGAGGATGCTGTCCATATTGTTCTCTTGCAAGTTGAATGTGTTCAAAGAACACTTGTGGTGTCCTGAAATGTTCATAAATAAACAAAATGGGGGTGTTCTGAGGACGCTGTCCGTTTTGTTCGTTGTCAAGTTTAAAGTGTTCTAAGAACACTCGCGGTGTCCTGAAATGTTCGTAGGGGGTGTCCTGAAGACGCTGTCCGTATTGTTCTATGGCAAGTTGAATGTGTTCTAAGAACACTCGTGGTGTCCTGAAATGTTTCCAAATAAACGAAATGGGGGTGTCCTGAGGACGCTCTCCGTATTGTTCGATGGGAAGTTGAATGTGTTCTAAGAACACTTGCGGTGTCCTGAAATGTTCGTAGGGGGTGTCCTGAAGACGTTGTCCATATTGTTCGCTGGCAAGTCGAATGTGTTCTAATAACACTCTCGGTGTCCTGAAATGTTCGCAAATAAAAAAATGATGGTGTTCCATGGACGCTGTCCGTATTGTTCTCTTGCAAGTTGAATGTGTTCTAAGAACACTTGTGGTGTCCTGAAATGTTTGTAAATAAACAAAAGGAGGGTGTCCTGAGGACGCTGTCCGTATTGTTCGATGGGAAGTTGAATGTGTTCTCAGAACACTCACGGTGCCTGAAATGTTCGCAAATAAACAAAATGGAGGTGTCCTGAGGACGCTGTCCGTATTGTTCGTTGTCAAGTTGAAAGTCTTCTAAGAACCCTCGCGGTGTCCTGAAATGTTCGTAGGGGGTGTCCTGAAGACGCTGTCCGTATTGTTCGCTGGCAAGTTAAATGTGTTCTAAGAACACTCGTGGTGTCCTGAAATGTTTCCAAATAAACGAAATGGGGGTGTCCTGAGGACGCTCTCCGTATTGTTCGATGGGAAGTTGAATGTGTTCTAAGAACACTTGCGGTGTCCTGAAATGTTCGTAGGGGGTGTCCTGAAGACGTTGTCCATATTGTTCGCTGGCAAGTCGAATGTGTTCTAATAACACTCGCGGTGTCCTGAAATGTTCGCAAATAAAAAAATGATGGTGTTCTGAGGACGCTGTCCGTATTGTTCTCTTGCAAGTTGAATATGTTCTAAGAACACTTGTGGTGTCCTGAAATGTTCGTAAATAAACAAAATGGGGGTGTTCTGAGGACGCTGTCTGTTTTGTTCGTTGTCAAGTTTAAAGTGTTCTAAGAACACTCGCGGTGTCCTGAAATGTTCGTAGGGGGTGTCCTGAAGACGCTGTCCGTATTGTTCTCTGGCAAGTTAAATGTGTTCTAAGAACAAACACGGTGTCCTTAAATGTTCGCAAATTTCAGAAAATGGGGGTGTTCTTAGGACGCTGTCCGTATTGTTCTCTGGCAAGTTGAATGTGTTCTAAGAACACTCGTGGTGTCCTGAAATGTTCACAAATAAACGAAATGGGGGTGTCCTGAGGACGCTCTCCGTATTGTTCGATGGGACATTGAAAGTGTTCTAAGAACACTTGCTTTGTCCTGAAATGTTCGTAGGGGGTGTCCTGAAGACATTGTCTGTATTGCTCGCTGGCAAGTTGAATGCGTTCTAAGAACACTTGCGGTGTCCTGAAATGTTCGCAAATAAAAAAATGGTGGTGTTCTGAGGCCGCTGTCCGTATTGTTCTCTTGCAAGTTGAATGTGTTCTAAGAACACTTGTGGTGTCCTGAAATGTTCGTAAATAAACAAAATGGGGATGTTCTGAGGACGCTTTCCGTTTTGTTCGTTGTCAAGTTTAAAGTGTTCTAAGAACACTCGCGGTGTCCTGAAGACGCTGTCCGTATTGTTCTCTGGCAAGTTGAATGTGTGCTAAGAACACTCGTGGTGTCCTGAAATGTTTGCAAATAAACAAAATGGGGGTGTCCTGAGGACGCTCTCCGTATTGTTCGATGGGAAGTTGAATGTGTTCTAAGAACACTTGCGGTGTCTGGAAATGTTCGTAGTGGGTGTCCTGAAGACGTTGTCCGTATTGTTCGCTGGCAAGTTGAATGTGTTCTAAGAACACTCGCGGTGTCCTGAAATGTTCGCAAATAAATAAATGATGGTGTTCTGAGGACGCTGTCCGTATTGTTCTCTTGCAAGTTGAATATGTTCTAAGAACACTTGTGGTGTCCTGAAATGTTCGTAAATAAACAAAATGGGGGTGTTCTGAGGACGCTGTCCGTTTTGTTCGTTGTCAAGTTTAAAGTGTTCTAAGAACACTTGCGGTGTCCTGAAATGTTCGTAGGGGGTGTCTTGAAGACGCTGTCCGTATTGTTCTCTGGCAAGTTGAATGTGTTCTACGAACACTCGTGATGTCCTGAAATGTTCGCAAATAAACAAAATGGGGTGTCCTGAGGATGCTCTCCGTATTGTTCGATGGGAAGTTGAATGTGTTCTAAGAACACTTGCGGTGTCCTGAAATGTTCGTAGGGGATGTCCTGAAGAGGTTGTCCGTATTGTTCGCTGGCAATTTGAATGTGTTCTAAGAACACTCGCGGTGTCCTGAAATGTTCAAAAATAAAAATAATGGTGGTGTTCTGAGGACGCTGTCCGTATTGTTCTCTTGCAAGTTGAAAGTGTTATAAGAACACTTGTGGTGTCCTGAAATGTTCGTAAATAAACAAAATGGGGGTGTTCTGAGGACGCTGTCCGTTTTGTTCATTGTCAAGTTTAAAGTGTTCTAAGAACACTTGCAGTGTCCTGAAATGTTCGTAGGGGGTGTCCTGAAGACGCTGTCCGTATTGTTCTCTGGCAAGTTGAATGTGTTCTAAGAACACTCATGGTGTCCTGAAATGTTCGTAAATAAACAAAATGGGGGTGTCCTGAGGACGCTGTCCGTATTGTTCGATGGGAAGTTGAATGTGTTCTAATAACACTTGCAGTGTCCTGAAATGTTCGTAGGGGGTGCCCTGAAGACTTTGTCCGTATTGTTCGCTGGCAAGTTGAATGTGTTCTAAGAACACTCGCGGTGTCCTGAAATGTTCGCAAATAAATAAATGATGGTGTTCTGAGGACGCTGTCCGTATTGTTCTCTTGCAAGTTGAATATGTTCTAAGAACACTTGTGGTGTCCTGAAATGTTCGTAAATAAACAAAATGGGGGTGTTCTGAGGACGCTGTCCGTTTTGTTCGTTGTCAAGTTTAAAGTGTTCTAAGAACACTTGCGGTGTCCTGAAATGTTCGTAGGGGGTGTCTTGAAGACGCTGTCCGTATTGTTCTCTGTCAAGTTGAATGTGTTCTACGAACACTCGTGATGTCCAGAAATGTTCGCAAATAAACAAAATGGGGTGTCCTGAGGATGCTCTCCGTATTGTTCGATGGGAAGTTGAATGTGTTCTAAGAACACTTGCGGTGTCCTGAAATGTTCGTAGGGGATGTCCTGAAGAGGTTGTCCGTATTGTTCGCTGGCAATTTGAATGTGTTCTAAGAACACTCGCGGTGTCCTGAAACGTTCAAAAATAAAAATAATGGTGGTGTTCTGAGGACGCTGTCCGTATTGTTCTCTTGCAAGTTGAATGTGTTATAAGAACACTTGTGGTGTCCTGAAATGTTCGTAAATAAACAAAATGGGGGTGTTCTGAGGACGCTGTCCGTTTTGTTCATTGTCAAGTTTAAAGTGTTCTAAGAACACTTGCAGTGTCCTGAAATGTTCGTAGGGGGTGTCCTGAAGACGCTGTCCGTATTGTTCTCTGGCAAGTTGAATGTGTTCTAAGAACACTCATGGTGTCCTGAAATGTTCGTAAATAAACAAAATGGGGGTGTCCTGAGGACGCTGTCCGTATTGTTCGATGGGAAGTTGAATGTGTTCTAATAATACTTGCAGTGTCCTGAAATGTTCGTAGGGGGTGCCCTGAAGACGTTGTCCGTATTGTTCACTGGCAAGTTGAATGTGTTCTAAGAACACTCGCGGTGTCCTGAAATGTTCGCAAATAAAAAAATGGTGGTGTTCTGAGGACGCTGTCCGTATTGTTCTCTTGCAAGTTGAATGTTTTCTAAGAACACTTGTGGTGTCCTGAAATGTTCATAAATAAACAAAATGGGGGTGTTCTGAGGACGCTGTCCGTATTGTTCGCTGGCAAGTTGAAAGTGTTCTAAGAACACTTGCGGTGTCCTGAAATGTTCATAGGGGGTGTCCTGAAGACGTTGTCCGAATTGTTCACTGGCAATTTGAATGTGTTCTAAGAACACTCGCAGTGTCGTGAAAAGTACGCAAATAAAAAAAATGGGGGTGTTCTGAGGACGCTGTCCGTATTGTTCTCTTGCAATTTGAATGTGTTCTAAGAACACTTATGGTGTCCTGAAATGTCCATAAATAAACAGAATGGGGGTGTTCTGAGGACGCTGTCTGTTTTGTTCGTTGTCAAATTTAAAGTTTTCTAAGAACACTCGAGGTGTCCTGAAATGTTCGTAGGGGGTGTCCTGAAGACGCTGTCCCTATTGTTCGCAGGCAAGTTGAATGTGTTCTAAGAACACTCGTGGTGTCCTGAAATGTTTGTAAATAAACAAAAGGAGGGTGTCCTGAGGACGCTGTCCGTATTGTTCGATGGGAAGTTGAATGTGTTCTAAGAACACTCGTGGTGTTCTGAAATGTTCGTAAATAAACAAAATAGGGGTGTCCAGAGGACGCTCTCCGTATTGTTCGATGGCAAGTTGAATGTGTTCTAAGAACACTCACGGTGTCCTGAAATGTTTGCAAATAAACAAAATGGGGGTGTCCTGAGGACGCTGTCCGTATTGTTCTCTGGCAATTTGAATGTGTTCTAAGAACACTCGTGGTGTCCTGAAATGTTCGTAAATAAACAAAATGGGGGGTCCTGAGGACGCTGTCCGTATTGTCCGATGGCAAGTTGAATGTGTTCTCAGAACACTCACGGTGCCTGAAATGTTCGCAAATAAACAAAATGGGGGTGTCCTGAGGACGCTGTCCGTATTGTTCGTTGTCAAGTTGAAAGTCTTCTAAGAACCCTCGCGGTGTCCTGAAATGTTCGTAGGGGGTGTCCTGAAGACGATGTCCGTATTGGTCTCTGGCAAGTTGAATGTGTTCTAAGAACACTCGCGGTGTCCTTAAATGTTCGCAAATAAAAATAATGGTGGTGTTCTGAGGACGCTGTCCGTATTGTTCTCTTGCAAGTTGAATGTGTTATAAGAACACTTGTGGTGTCCTGAAATGTTCGTAAATAAACAAAATGGGGGTGTTCTGAGGACGCTGTCCGTTTTGTTCATTGTCAAGTTTAAAGTGTTCTAAGAACACTCGCAGTGTCCTGAAATGTTCGTAGGGGGTGTCCTGAAGACGCTGTCCGTATTGTTCTCTGGCAAGTTGAATGTGTTCTAAGAACACTCATGGTGTCCTGAAATGTTCATAAATAAACAAAATGGGGGTGTCCTGAGGACGCTGTCCGTATTGTTCGATGGGAAGTTGAATGTGTTCTAAGAACACTTGCAGTGTCCTGAAATGTTCGTAGGGGGTGCCCTGAAGACGTTGTCCGTATTGTTCACTGGCAAGTTGAATGTGTTCTAAGAACACTCGCGGTGTCCTGAAATGTTCGCAAATAAAAAAATGGTGGTGTTCTGAGGACGCTGTCCGTATTGTTCTCTTGCAAGTTGAATGTTTTCTAAGAACACTTGTGGTGTCCTGAAATGTTCGTAGGGGGTGTCCTGAAGACGCTGTCCCTATTGTTCGCAGGCAAGTTGAATGTGTTCTAAGAACACTTGTGGTGTCCTGAAATGTTCGTAGGGGGTGTCCTGAAGACGCTGTCCCTATTGTTCGCAGTCAAGTTGAATGTGTTCTAAGAACACTCGTGGTGTCCTGAAATGTTTGTAAATAAACAAAAGGAGGGTGTCCTGAGGACGCTGTCCGTATTGTTCGATGGGAAGTTGAATGTGTTCTCAGAACACTCACGGTGCCTGAAATGTTCGCAAATAAACAAAATGGAGGTGTCCTGAGGACGCTGTCCGTATTGTTTGTTGTCAAGTTGGAAGTCTTCTAAGAACCCTTGCGGTGTCCTGAAATGTTTGTAGGGGGTGTCCTGAAGACGCTGTCCGTATTGTTCGCTGGCAAGTTAAATGTGTTCTAAGAACACTCGCGGTGTCCTGAAATGTTCGCAAATAAAGAAAGGGTGGTGTTCTGAGGATGCTGTCCATATTGTTCTCTTGCAAGTTGAATGTGTTCTAAGAACACTTGCTGTGTCCTGAAATGTTCGTAGGGGGTGTCCTGAAGACGTTGTCCATATTGTTCGCTGGCAAGTCGAATGTGTTCTAATAACACTCTCGGTGTCCTGAAATGTTCGCAAATAAAAAAATGATGGTGTTCCATGGACGCTGTCCGTATTGTTCTCTTGCAAGTTGAATGTGTTCTAAGAACACTCGTGGTGTCCTGAAATGTTCGTAAATAAACAAAATGGGGGTGTTCTGAGGATGCTGTCTGTTTTGTTCGTTGTCAAGTTTAAAGTGTTCTACGAACACTCGCGGTGTCCTGAAATGTTCGTAGGGGGTGTCCTGAAGACGCTGTCCGTATTGTTCTCTGGCAAGTTGAATGTGTTCTAAGAACAAACGCGGTGTCCTTAAATGTTCGCAAATTTCAGAAAATGGGGGTGTTCTTAGGACGCTGTCCGTATTGTTCTCTGGCAAGTTGAATGTGTTCTAAGAACACTCGTGGTGTCCTGAAATGTTCACAAATAAACGAAATGGGGGTGTCCTGAGGACGCTCTCCGTATTGTTCGATGGGAAGTTGAAAGTGTTCTAAGAACACTTGCGTTGTCCTGAAATGTTCGTAGGGGGTGTCCTGAAGACATTGTCTGTATTGCTCGCTGGCAAGTTGAATGCGTTCTAAGAACACTCGCGGTGTCCTGAAATGTTCGCAAATAAAAAAATGGTGGTGTTCTGAGGACGCTGTCCGTATTGTTCTCTTGCAAGTTGAATGTGTTCTAAGAACACTTGTGGTGTCCTGAAATGTTCGTAAATAAACAAAATGGGGGTGTTCTGAGGACGCTTTCCGTTTTGTTCGTTGTCAAGTTTAAAGTGTTCTAAGAACACTCGCGGTGTCCTGAAATGTTCGTAGGGGGTGTCCTAAAGACGCTGTCCGTATTGTTCTCTGGCAAGTTGAATGTGTTCTAAGAACACTCGTGGTGTCCTGAAATGTTTGCAAATAAACAAAATGGGGGTGTCCTGAGGACGCTCTGCGTATTGTTCGATGGGAAGTTGAATGTGTTCTAAGAACACTTGCGGTGTCCGGAAATGTTCGTAGTGGGTGTCCTGAAGACGTTGTCCGTATTGTTCGCTGGCAAGTTGAATGTGTTCTAAGAACACTCGTGGTGTCCTGAAATGTTTGTAAATAAACAAAAGGAGGGTGTCCTGAGGACGCTGTCCGTATTGTTCGATGGGAAGTTGAATGTGTTCTCAGAACACTCACGGTGCCTGAAATGTTCGCAAATAAACAAAATGGAGGTGTCCTGAGGACGCTGTCCGTATTGTTCGTTGTCAAGTTTAAAGTGTTCTAAGAACACTCGCGGTGTCCTGAAATGTTCGTAGGGGGTGTCCTGAAGACGCTGTCCGTATTGTTCTCTGGCAAGTTGAATGTGTTCTAAGAACACTCGTGGTGTCCTGAAATGTTTCCAAATAAACGAAATGGGGGTGTCCTGAGGACGCTCTCCGTATTGTTCGATGGGAAGTTGAATGTGTTCTAAGAACACTTGCGGTGTCCTGAAATGTTCTTAGGGGGTGTCCTGAAGACGTTGTCCGTATTGTTCGCTGGCAAGTCGAATGTGTTCTAATAACACTCGCGGTGTCCTGAAATGTTCGCAAATAAAAAAATGATGGTGTTCTGAGGACGCTGTCTGTATTGTTCTCTTGCAAGTTGAATATGTTCTAAGAACACTTGTGGTGTCCTGAAATGTTCGTAAATAAACAAAATGGGGGTGTTCTGAGGACGCTGTCTGTTTTCTTCGTTGTCAAGTTTAAAGTGTTCTAAGAACACTCGCGGTGTCCTGAAATGTTCGTAGGGGGTGTCCTGAAGACGCTGTCCGTATTGTCCTCTGGCAAGTTGAATGTGATCTAAGAACACTCACGGTGTCCTTAAATGTTCGCAAATTTCAGAAAATGGGGGTGTTCTTAGGACGCTGTCCGTATTGTTCTCTGGCAAGTTGAATGTGTTCTAAGAACACTCGTGGTGTCCTGAAATGTTCACAAATAAACGAAATGGGGGTGTCCTGAGGACGCTCTCCGTATTGTTCGATGGGAAGTTGAAAGTGTTCTAAGAACACTTGCGGTGTCCTGAAATGTTCGTAGGGGGTGTCCTGAAGACATTGGCCCTCATTACGACCCTGGCGGAAAGGGGAAAACGATGGCGGAAATGCAATACCGCCATCGAAAAGCGCTCGGTGCGACTATGACCCGTCACCGCAAAGTACGAAGCCATTAGCGACACCGTAGTGAACGCCAACGCTAACTGCACTAAGCACGCGCGCGCGCACCATGCCAAACCGCAAACACCACCATGGTGCAACGGTACGCCAATTCCGACCCTAGCGGACATGTACCTAACGCCATCAGGCATGGCGGAATGGACCATTCCGCCATGGCGAGAAATACGGCATCGTGAACCAACCGTAAATGGCCCACTGAGTGCCTGTACTCCACTCCCTGGCCACATTGCACAACTCCTGGCAGGCGCAATGTACTCACACCATGCAACCAGTGAAATCTACAATTCACCCATGCATGCCAACGTAGAAATGCATGCAGGTGTTCGAAGCGCCCCGTGAGTGGGCATCCATGTACGGCATTTCACCATAGCCGTACTGATGCAGCACAGGCATGTGAAGGTACAAGACATCAAAATGGAAATCAAGAACACATGACACAAAACAACAGTAGTCCCCCATCGCTTGCCACCAGCGCAAGGCAACATCCAAAACAGCATCCTGAGGGGGATTGCACCAGACCTGTACTCTTGCCAGTAAACAAACCAACCATCAGCAGAAGCATGTACCACACAAGTTGGCAGAGTGACTGAGCAGCCAGGCACATCCCAAGAGGGGCCGATGGGAGCTGCAGGGCACAGATGGCATGAATACAGAAGCTATTCCAATGGACATGACCCCAGTCCCCCTCCAACAAACGCACGCAAACACAGGCACCTGTGACCAGCCACATTCTGAACATCCCATCATACCATCAATCGACCTGGCTGACAGGCACCAGTCGGCCAAAAGCCAATCCCCCGCCCCTGAACAGCACATCATGTAAACAGTCACAATGGCAGCCCCTATCCGTGACCACACTGTGCTACGTAGGCAAAAGCGGCCAGTACTGTACCACACAACTCAACTCAGAAGGCGGAACACAATGCAGATCATCTCGCAATACATACCGCCACAAATCGAAAATCGCCACATCACCTGCAAAGAATAACGCAACACGCCAAATATCGGAATACAATTTAAATGCACATCCAAATGACAAAGGCCTCACAGCAATTTGTAAAATAACACCAAAACATCCATCATCACCGAGGGCTGCATCTGCAATAATTGACCAGCTTCCACTTGTGTGACGCCCTGTACCATCATGGCACACAGGGCCAACATCAACGTTCCAAAAGGCAACATGGAAGCGGCAAGAACCGCAGGTCCGTCCCATGAGGCAGGCACTAGTCCAGCTGAAAGGCCGAAATGTTGCACCTAGCCACCAGAACAGCGTAAGGGCATGTGGCCCATTGGCGATCGTCCCATAAGATCGTAATGCTGCTCCACTGATTCACCCGAAGCTGCAGGTGTCGAGAGTAAAAACCATCTGGAGGAGTGGCGTACAGATGGCATCTGCAATAGGGCAGGAGATACCTGTCACCAAAATGAAACACAAATTAACCGATTGCACTACATGACACATGATGCATCACTATCTTCATTCAACACACCAAATCCACACCCATATGCATGCTAGCCCACTCCAAAGGAATATACACACCCCTAAATCAGTATCGATACATAACGAAACCAATCGAGGTTAATACACCATTGGCAACGTCGGTTACTGTGCATGCGTCCGTCAAGATAGAACCCATGACATGGGATTAGTAACGTGCCTAGACACAAGTGTATGAAGGCGCGTCGAGACAGGGAGGATCCGACAAGGGCAGATAGACGTAAGTCCCACTATGGCAGCCTTGCATCACATAGCGCAGGGGAAGGGGATTGAATCAAAAAACACATGTACATGGCAGACCCTAAATGGAATCATCTGTCCATGCATCCATTCATCATTCCCTCATCCCGCAATGAAAACGCATGAACATTCACTCACATAATATGTGAAACTTCCATCGCGTCTGTGCGTAATGCAGTCTGCAAAAACCACTGTGCTCCTGGCCGGATCTGTAGTGTCGTGAAGCTAGATGGACTTGGGAACGTCCTGCCTTATCGTCCACTACGCTATTGCGCATCCCATTCAATTCATGTCATTCATTGCTTGCTCGTTATGGGCCCTGTCCCAAGGACATTCAACAATAGAACGTTACATTTCCAGGCAGACCTGTGGGCGTCTCCTCACCGCTACTTCGCAACCAAAAATCCTGGCCTTCGAATTCCTCACTTGCAACATTACGTCGAAAAGGCTTCTGTGAACGCTTGCATTCACAATTACATCAATGTAGTGCGGCTGTGTGTCATAATGCTAACTGGCTGCAATCACAAATGGGACGCCACGCCCGTCGGTGAAGTACGATACTGTGCTGCATGAGGGTCGGCCATCGATCGAGCCCTACATACCACTGACTCTTCACAGGTATGTAAGCGGCTGCAATCATAGCATGTGTAACAATGGGAGCATAGCATGAAAATCAGTCAAAGTACATCACACTGCCATCGGGATTTGATACATGATTCCAATCCCAAGATGCCATGCGGCCAAATGCAGCCTTACGTGCGGGACGTGCTCGGCCAGAAGGGATTGCATCTGCCACAGATTCATTCAATCAGCACAGGTGGAGGCCATACAGGCCGACAGCACATATATAGCAGACCCAAACCCCTCCCACAACCACTCCCACTCCAAAATGCTACCGGCAGGACTAGCGATGTTGGGCCTGGGGCACCAGATAGCACTGCAAGTGCTACAACTACAAGAAGACGACGAACAACAACAGGTACAACAACCGGGCGCACAGGGGAGACGGAGGAGAAGGAGGAGGAGGAGGGCAAGGCAGGGTCAGCAAGGCCCACAAGCACTGCCACTACCACCACGCAGGCGGCCCGCAATCCCACGCCTCCGAGCTGATCCGTTCAACCTCACTGCTGAGCAGATCCACACCCTCTACCGTTTGGACCGGGACACCATAATCGCCATTGTGGACATGACACATGCTGACCTCGTGAGCATGATAGATAGCCCAACCGCCATCCCACCCCTACTGAAGGTGGTGTCTGTACTCCACTTCCTGGCCACAGGCACCTACCAGCACACAGTGGGACAGTTGCATGGCATTTCACAGCCACTGTTCTCACGGACACTCTCCCAAGTGCACGATGCCCTCCTGAAGCACGCCGACGACCACATCACACTACCACGCACGTACCAGGAGATTACCAACGCAAAGGTGGGATTCCATGCACTTGGCGGCATCCCGGGTTGCATTGGTGCCATCGACTGCACCCATGTTGAATTGGTTGTCCCACATGCCATGGAGGTCCAGTACCGCAACCGGAAACAATTTCATTCAATCAATGTGCAAATGGTGTGTGACTCCAACAAGATCTTTACGCATTGTTGTGCCAGATTTCCAGGATCTACCCATGATTCTATGGTCCTGAGGAACACAAGAATACCACGCTACATGGAGCGACACGCAGGGCACAGATCCTGGCTACTCGGTGAGTCTCATTCCATGCATGACATCGTGGCCCATTTGATGCGTCAATGACCTTGCAGGAGGGGGGGGGGGCTACTTAGCACTATCATTCCACTGACACCCTTTATTCGTCCCATACAGGTGATGCCGGGTATCCACTGAAGAGATGGCTCCTTACACCAATCCGGAACCCACAGAACCAGCATGAGGAGGACTACAACCATGCCCACTCACGTAGCCGTGTGGTCATTGAACAGGCATTCGGCCTACTGAAGGCTCGTTTCCGCAGCCTCAGCAGGTCTGGCGGGGCACTCATGTACAGCCATGAGAGGGTTTCTAAGATGGTCATGGCATGTGTCATGCTGCACAACATGTGCATACGTAGGAATGTGCCCATGCCCCCTGACGCTGTACTGCATGCACCTGAAGATGATGATGATGAGGGTGGGGATGTGGAGGGACGCCAGGGAGTCCATGAGGCACAGGATGCACGTGCAATCCGACAGAGCATCATAGATGCATGCTTCTAGCAACCACGCATGGTGCCTATTACACGGAAAGGGGACCTGTGGCACTGTGTGTGTGTAGTACAGGCACATAGTGGACTGTACGCCTATGAAGGCCTCGTACGCAAATATCAATGTCCACACATGTCATTGGATGATAATGAAGTGCTGTATTGTTAATGTGATTTGATTCATACACCCTATGGACCCGCCACCCAGTGAAGCCCAACACACCCCCTCCACCCTACTTCCTCCCCCCCCAACACCAGTGTCCAGATATGCATGCTGCCCGTGGGTAGACGCTATTGCAAGCCCCCTCTACGGGTATCAGGGGCACCCCTGCCCGTGGAGCGCAGGTTCCTGCCAGATCTGCGTTGGGGGCTGCCCTGGACGGAACTTGCCACGGATGACGTCTCTGCCTGCTCGCGTCCATGCATGTCTCTGAGGGTTTGTGAGAGCTCCGAGAGCACACGGCGCACAGCAGCAAGTTCAGCACAAACGTCTTTGGACGTCGCATGCAGTTCCCCCCTCAGGCTCTCGGTGCTTCTCTCCATTTGTGCTCTCAGGCTCTCGGTGCTTCTCTCCATTTCTCCCCTGAGGCTCTCACTACTTTTCTCTATTTGTGCCCTGAGTGTCTCGGTGGATGTTTCCATGGCTGCCCTGGAACCCCCGCATTCATTTGCATGGTCCTTGAGTAGCGTGGACGCTTCCTGCTGTTGCTCGATCAGCAGGTCGAGGGACTGTTGCCTCTGCTGGGCCATGGACATTTGCGGTGGTGTGACAGGGGGGCTGCTCAACACATGTTGCCTTGGCACAGGACTTGTGGGGGTTGGCCAGTCGTCGTCTTCAGGGTGCCCCTGCGTGGTTTCGTCATGGTGTAGGGGATGGAACATGCAGGGGGATTGGGAAAGGTCATGGATGGTACCTACGTCGCCAGCACTGTTTTCCGTGTCGGAGCATGCTGGCATGACAGCTGTGTCACCTATGGTGCTGCTACCACCAGAGGCAGTGCCATCAGATACGTTCTTTGGGGGGACCTGTGGTGCTGGGGTTGTGGACTTGCTGGCTGCTGGGGTGCCTGTTGCAGTCCCCTCCAGTGTGCTGGCACTTGATTCCTGCTGCTGCCGTGTCTTGATCCTTGCACCTGAGGTGGAGGCTCTTGGGACGTTGGTCCTGGCCCTCTTTGCAGGCGTGCTGGTAGGGGTGTCCTGCAGCTCGTCGTTGGTATCGGACCCTGTGGTGGAGTAAAGAGGGGCGAGCGTTAGTTATGGGTCTGTCGGATTTGGAATGGCAACGTGTCAAATGCATTGGGGTGGTACATGAGGCTGATATGGGACTGGGCCTTGGAGGTGGTCTCATTTTCGTGTGGATTGAGGATGCATTCATTTGGCTGCCTGCAGTTAGGGGGTGCATGCTGCACATGTAGGGGTTGTTTATGGCATCTTGATTAATTTGTTTATTCATTCTGACTTTTAGAGGGCGCTGTCAGGGCAAAGTATGTATTGCACTATGGGGTCACATGGTACTGCACATGTTCGTGGTTTGTGGATTTCGCATTGTTTCTCTTGGCAAACCTACCTGATTCTCCGGATGTCGGCACTCCTTTCTCCATCCCTCCGACTCCCTCTATGCTCTCCATTCCTATGGTGGAGGCGCAGATCTCCTCCCAGGGGGTCAACTTGATGGGCGACTCTGATCCCCCCCCGGTAGCTGTGGCGATGTTCCTGTTCGCAGAAAGTATGCTGCGTACGCGGATCCGCAGGTCGTCCCACCGCTTGCGACATTGCTGTGGCGTGCGGGGTGTTGTCCCCACCGCACTTACGCGCTGTGCCACAAGGGCCCATATGGCCTTCTTGTTGGCAAGGGCCGTCCTGGTCATTTGACTGGAGAAGACGACGGCGGCATTTTCCTGCAGGGTCTCGGTCAGCACGGTCAGTTCCTCTCGGGAGAAGTGGACCTGCCGCTTGCGATCACACGCTTTCTTGGCTACCTTTCCCATATTTATTTTTTGAACTGGGGTTGCTAACGGGTTGGGATGTGTGTCAGGGTCGGATTTTTAATGGTTGTGTTGGGATTCGGATTTTATAGTTGTGCGGCGTGCTGTTTCCCGTTCCGGCCACATGCTTTTACTTCCGTTTCCGTATATTTACGGTGCCCGTAATTTGCGGTGCCCGCTCATTACGGTGCCCGCTCATTACGGTGACCGCTAAGATGGGTGGCGGTATTGCACCTGGTGCAGCGTACGGCGGCGGTAAGGGCCGTTTTGGGGTCATTTCCGCCATCGCAGCCTTTCGGATTCCGCCATGGCGTAATGCTCGTGCCCGATGGGTCGTAATTAGCCGCACTTTGCTCCTTCGTGCAATGGCGGAAACGCTATTTACGCTGTTGCGGTCCGGTCAGTCAATTTCCGCAAGGGTCGTAATGAGGGCCATTGTCTGTATTGTTCGCTGGCAAGTTGAATGCGTTCTAAGAACACTCGCGGTGTCCTGAAATGTTCGCAAATAAAAAAATGGTGGTGTTCTGAGGACGCTGTCCGTATTGTTCTCTTGCAAGTTGAATGTGTTCTAAGAACACTTGTGGTGTCCTGAAATGTTCGTAAATAAACAAAATGGGGGTGTTCTGAGGACGCTTTCCGTTTTGTTGGTTGTCAAGTTTAAAGTGTTCTAAGAACACTCGCAGTGTCCTGAAATGTTCGTAGGGGGTGTCCTGAATATGCTGTCCCTATTGTTCTCTGGCAAGTTGAATGTGTTTTAAGAACACTCGTGGTGTCCTGAAATGTTTGTAAATAAACAAAATGGGGTTGCCCTGAGGACGCTGTCCGTATTTTTCGATGGCAAGTTGAATGTGTTCTAAAAACACGTGCGGTGTCCTGAAATGTTCGCAAATAAACAAAAAGGGGGTGTCCTGAGGACGCTGTCCGTATTGTTCGATTCTCAAGTTGAAAGTGTTCTAAGAACACTCGTGGTGTCCTGAAATGTTCACAAATAAACGAAATGGGGGTGTCCTGAGGACGCTCTCCGTATTGTTCGATGGGAAGTTGAAAGTGTTCTAAGAAAACTTGCAGTGTCCTGAAATGTTCGTAGGGGGTGTCCTGAAGACGCTGTCCGTATTGTTCGCTGGCAAGTTAAATGTGTTCTAAGAACACTCGTGGTGTCCTGAAATGTTCGCAAATAAAGAAAGGGTGGTGTTCTGAGGATGCTGTCCATATTGTTCTCTTGCAAGTTGAATGTGTTCAAAGAACACTTGTGGTGTCCTGAAATGTTCGTAAATAAACAAAATGGGGGTGTTCTGAGGACGCTGTCCGTTTTGTTCGTTGTCAAGTTTAAAGTGTTCTAAGAACACTCGCGGTGTCCTGAAATGTTCGTAGGGGGTGTCCTGAAGACGCTGTCCGTATTGTTCTCTGGCAAGTTGAATGTGTTCTACGAACACTTGTGATGTCCTGAAATGTTCGCAAATAAACAAAATGGGTTGTCCTGAGGACGCTCTCCGTATTGTTCGATGGGAAGTTGAATGTGTTCTAAGAACACTTGCGGTGTCCTGAAATGTTCGTAGGGGATGTCCTGAAGACGTTGTCCGTATTGTTCGCTGGCAAGTTGAATGTGTTCTAAGAACACTTGCGGTGTCCTGAAATGTTCAAAAATAAAAAAATGGTGGTGTTCTGAGGACGCTGTCCGTATTGTTCTCTTGCAAGTTGAATGTGTTCTAAGAACACTTGTGGTGTCCTGAAATGTTCGTAAATAAACAAAATGGGGGTTTTCTGAGGACGCTGTCCATTTTGTTCGTTGTCAAGTTTAAAGACACAATAAAAACACTCGGGGTGTCCTGAAATGTTCGCAAATAAACAAAATGGGGGTGTCCTGAGGACACTGTCCGTATTGTTCGATTGTCAAGTTGAAAGTGTTCTAAGAACCCTCGCGGTGTCCTGCAATGTTCGTAGGGGGTGTCCTGAAGACGCTGTCCGTATTGGTCTTTGGCAAGTTGAATGTGTTCTAAGAACACTCGCGGTGTCCTTAAATGTTCGCAAATAAAAATAATGGTGGTGTTCTGAGGACGCTGTCCGTATTGTTCTCTTGCAAGTTGAATGTGTTATAAGAACACTTGTGGTGTCCTGAAATGTTCGTAAATAAACAAAATGGGGGTGTTCTGAGGACGCTGTCCGTTTTGTTCATTGTCAAGTTTAAAGTGTTCTAAGAACACTTGCAGTGTCCTGAAATGTTCGTAGGGGGTGTCCTGAAGACGCTGTCCGTATTGTTCTCTGGCAAGTTGAATGTGTTCTAAGAACACTCATGGTGTCCTGAAATGTTCGTAAATAAACAAAATGGGGGTGTCCTGAGGACGCTGTCCGTATTGTTCGATGGGAAGTTGAATGTGTTCTAATAACACTTGCAGTGTCCTGAAATGTTCGTAGGGGGTGCCCTGAAGACGTTGTCCGCATTGTTCACTGGCAAGTTGAATGTGTTCTAAGAACACTTGCGGTGTCCTGAAATGTTCGCAAATAAAAAAATGGTGCTGTTCTGAGGACGCTGTCCGTATTGTTCTCTTGCAAGTTGAATGTTTTCTAAGAACACTTGTGGTGTCCTGAAATGTTCGTAAATAAACAAAATGGGGGTGTTCTGAGGAAGCTGTCCGTATTGTTCGCTGGCAAGTTGAAAGTGTTCTAAGAACACTTGCGGTGTCCTGAAATGTTCATAGGGGGTGTCCTGAAGACGTTGTCCGAATTGTTCACTGGCAATTTGAATGTGTTCTAAGAACACTCGCAGTGTCGTGAAAAGTACGCAAATAAAAAAATGGGGGTGTTCTGAGGACGCTGTCCGTATTGTTCTCTTGCAATTTGAATGTGTTCTAAGAACACTTATGGTGTCCTGAAATGTCCATAAATAAACAGAATGGGGGTGTTCTGAGGACGCTGTCTGTTTTGTTCGTTGTCAAATTTAAAGTTTTCTAAGAACACTCGAGGTGTCCTGAAATGTTCGTAGGGGGTGTCCTGAAGACGCTGTCCCTATTGTTCTCAGGCAAGTTGAATGTGTTCTAAGAACACTCGTGGTGTCCTGAAATGTTTGTAAATAAACAAAAGGAGGGTGTCCTGAGGACGCTGTCCGTATTGTTCGATGGGAAGTTGAATGTGTTCTAAGAACACTCGTGGTGTTCTGAAATGTTCGTAAATAAACAAAATAGGGGTGTCCAGAGGACGCTCTCCGTATTGTTCGATGGCAAGTTGAATGTGTTCTAAGAACACTCACGGTGTCCTGAAATGTTTGCAAATAAACAAAATGGGGGTGTCCTGAGGACGCTGTCCGTATTGTTCTCTGGCAATTTGAATGTGTTCTAAGAACACTCGTGGTGTCCTGAAATGTTCGTAAATAAACAAAATGGGGGGTCCTGAGGACGCTGTCCGTATTGTCCGATGGCAAGTTGAATGTGTTCTCAGAACACTCACGGTGCCTGAAATGTTCGCAAATAAACAAAATGGGGGTGTCCTGAGGACGCTGTCCGTATTGTTCGTTGTCAAGTTGAAAGTCTTCTAAGAACCCTCGCAGTGTCCTGAAATGTTCGTAGGGGGTGTCCTGAAGACGCTGTCCGTATTGGTCTCTGGCAAGTTGAATGTGTTCTAAGAACACTCGCGGTGTCCTTAAATGTTCGCAAATAAAAATAATGGTGGTGTTCTGAGGACGCTGTCTGTATTGTTCTCTGGCAAGTTGAATGTGTTATAAGAACACTTGTGGTGTCCTGAAATGTTCGTAAATAAACAAAATGGGGGTGTTCTGAGGACGCTGTCCGTTTTGTTCATTGTCAAGTTTAAAGTGTTCTAAGAACACTCGCAGTGTCCTGAAATGTTCGTAGGGGGTGTCCTGAAGACGCTGTCCGTATTGTTCTCTGGCAAGTTGAATATGTTCTAAGAACACTCATGGTGTCCTGAAATGTTCGTAAATAAACAAAATGGGGGTGTCCTGAGGACGCTGTCCGTATTGTTCGATGGGAAGTTGAATGTGTTCTAAGAACACTTGCAGTGTCCTGAAATGTTCGTAGGGGGTGCCCTGAAGACGTTGTCCGTATTGTTCACTGGCAAGTTGAATGTGTTCTAAGAACACTCGCGGTGTCCTGAAATGTTCGCAAATAAAAAAATGGTGGTGTTCTGAGGACGCTGTCCGTATTGTTCTCTTGCAAGTTGAATGTTTTCTAAGAACACTTGTGGTGTCCTGAAATGTTCGTAGGAGGTGTCCTGAAGACGCTGTCCCTATTGTTCGCAGGCAAGTTGAATGTGTTCTAAGAACACTTGTGGTGTCCTGAAATGTTCGTAGGGGGTGTCCTGAAGACGCTGTCCCTATTGTTCGCAGGCAAGTTGAATGTGTTCTAAGAACACTCGTGGTGTCCTGAAATGTTTGTAAATAAACAAAAGGAGGGTGTCCTGAGGACGCTGTCCGTATTGTTCGATGGGAAGTTGAATGTGTTCTCAGAACACTCACGGTGCCTGAAATGTTCGCAAATAAACAAAATGGAGGTGTCCTGAGGACGATGTCCGTATTGTTTGTTGTCAAGTTGAAAGTCTTCTAAGAACCCTTGCGGTGTCCTGAAATGTTTGTAGGGGGTGTCCTGAAGACGCTGTCCGTATTGTTCGCTGGCAAGTTAAATGTGTTCTAAGAACACTCGCGGTGCCCTGAAATGTTCGCAAATAAAGAAAGGGTGGTGTTCTGAGGATGCTGTCCATATTGTTCTCTTGCAAGTTGAATGTGTTCAAAGAACACTTGTGGTGTCCTGAAATGTTCATAAATAAACAAAATGGGGGTGTTCTGAGGACGCTGTCCGTTTTGTTCGTTGTCAAGTTTAAAGTGTTCTAAGAACGCTCGCGGTGTCCTGAAATGTTCGTAGGGGGTGTCCTGAAGACGCTGTCCGTATTGTTCTATGGCAAGTTGAATGTGTTCTAAGAACACTCGTGGTGTCCTGAAATGTTTCCAAATAAACGAAATGGGGGTGTCCTGAGGACGCTCTCCGTATTGTTCGATGGGAAGTTGAATGTGTTCTAAGAACACTTGCGGTGTCCTGAAATGTTCGTAGGGGGTGTCCTGAAGACGTTGTCCATATTGTTCGCTGGCAAGTCGAATGTGTTCTAATAACACTCTCGGTGTCCTGAAATGTTCGCAAATATAAAAATGATGGTGTTCCATGGACGCTGTCCGTATTGTTCTCTTGCAAGTTGAATGTGTTCTAAGAACACTCGTGGTGTCCTGAAATGTTCGTAAATAAACAAAATGGGGGTGTTCTGAGGATGCTGTCTGTTTTGTTCGTTGTCAAGTTTAAAGTGTTCTAAGAACACTCGCGGTGTCCTGAAATGTTCGTAGGGGGTGTCCTGAAGACGCTGTCCGTATTGTTCTTTGGCAAGTTGAATGTGTTCTAAGAACAAACGCGGTGTCCTTAAATGTTCGCAAATTTCAGAAAATGGGGGTGTTCTTAGGACGCTGTCCGTATTGTTCTCTGGCAAGTTGAATGTGTTCTAAGAACACTCGTGGTGTCCTGAAATGTTCACAAATAAACGAAATGGGGGTGTCCTGAGGACGCTCTCCGTATTGTTCGATGGGAAGTTGAAAGTGTTCTAAGAACACTTGCGTTGTCCTGAAATGTTCGTAGGGGGTGTCCTGAAGACATTGTCTGTATTGCTCGCTGGCAAGTTGAATGCGTTCTAAGAACACTCGCGGTGTCCTGAAATGTTCGCAAATAAAAAAATGGTGGTGTTCTGAGGACGCTGTCCGTATTGTTCTCTTGCAAGTTGAATGTGTTCTAAGAACACTTGTGGTGTCCTGAAATGTTCGTAAATAAACAAAATGGGGGTGTTCTGAGGACGCTTTCCGTTTTGTTCGTTGTCAAGTTTAAAGTGTTCTAAGAACACTCGCGGTGTCCTGAAATGTTCGTAGGGGGTGTCCTAAAGACGCTGTCCGTATTGTTCTCTGGCAAGTTGAATGTGTTCTAAGAACACTCGTGGTGTCCTGAAATGTTTGCAAATAAACAAAATGGGGGTGTCCTGAGGACGCTCTCCGTATTGTTCGATGGGAAGTTGAATGTGTTCTAAGAACACTTGCGGTGTCCGGAAATGTTCGTAGTGGGTGTCCTGAAGACGTTGTCCGTATTGTTCGCTGGCAAGTTGAATGTGTTCTAAGAACACTTGTGGTGTCCTGAAATGTTTGTAAATAAACAAAAGGAGGGTGTCCTAAGGACGCTGTCCGTATTGTTCGATGGGAAGTTGAATGTGTTCACAGAACACTCACGGTGCCTGAAATGTTCGCAAATAAACAAAATGGAGGTGTCCTGAGGACGCTGCCCGTATTGTTCGTTGTCAAGTTGAAAGTCTTCTAAGAACCCTCGCGGTGTCCTGAAATGTTTGTAGGGGGTGTCCTGAAGACGCTGTCCGTATTGTTCGCTGGCAAGTTAAATGTGTTCTAAGAACACTCGTGGTGTCCTGAAATGTTTCCAAATAAACGAAATGGGGGTGTCCTGAGGACGCTCTCCGTATTGTTCGATGGGAAGTTGAATGTGTTCTAAGAACACTTGCGGTGTCCTGAAATGTTCGTAGGGGGTGTCCTGAAGACGTTGTCCATATTGTTCGCTGGCAAGTCGAATGTGTTCTAATAACACTCGCGGTGTCCTGAAATGTTCGCAAATAAAAAAATGATGGTGTTCTGAGGACGCTGTCCGTATTGTTCTCGTGCAAGTTGAATATGTTCTAAGAACACTTGTTGTGTCCTGAAATGTTCGTAAATAAACAAAATGGGGGTGTTCTGAGGACGCTGTCTGTTTTGTTCGTTGTCAAGTTTAAAGTGTTCTAAGAACACTCGCGGTGTCCTGAAATGTTCGTAGGGGGTGTCCTGAAGACGCTGTCCGTATTGTTCTCTGGCAAGTTAAATGTGTTCTAAGAACAAACACGGTGTCCTTAAATGTTCGCAAATTTCAGAAAATGGGGGTGTTCTTAGGACGCTGTCCGTATTGTTCTCTGGCAAGTTGAATGTGTTCTAAGAACACTCGTGGTGTCCTGAAATGTTCACAAATAAACGAAATGGGGGTGTCCTGAGGACGCTCTCCGTATTGTTCGATGGGACGTTGAAAGTGTTCTAAGAACACTTGCGTTGTCCTGAAATGTTCGTAGGCGGTGTCCTGAAGACATTGTCTGTATTGCTCGCTGGCAAGTTGAATGCGTTCTAAGAACACTTGCGGTGTCCTGAAATGTTCGCAAATAAAAAAATGGTGGTGTTCTGAGGACGCTGTCCGTATTGTTCTCTTGCAAGTTGAATGTGTTCTAAGAACACTTGTGGTGTCCTGAAATGTTCGTAAATAAACAAAATGGGGATGTTCTGAGGACGCTTTCCGTTTTGTTCGTTGTCAAGTTTAAAGTGTTCTAAGAACACTCGCGGTGTCCTGAAATGTTCGTAGGGGGTGTCCTGAAGACGCTGTCCGTATTGTTCTCTGGCAAGTTGAATGTGTGCTAAGAACACTCGTGGTGTCCTGAAATGTTTGCAAATAAACAAAATGGGGGTGTCCTGAGGACGCTCTCCGTATTGTTCGATGGGAAGTTGAATGTGTTCTAAGAACACTTGCGGTGTCCGGAAATGTTCGTAGTGGGTGTCCTGAAGACGTTGTCCGTATTGTTCGCTGGCAAGTTGAATGTGTTCTAAGAACACTCGCGGTGTCCTGAAATGTTCGCAAATAAATAAATGATGGTGTTCTGAGGACGCTGTCCGTATTGTTCTCTTGCAAGTTGAATATGTTCTAAGAACACCTGTGGTGTCCTGAAATGTTCTCTTGCAAGTTGAATATGTTCTAAGAACACTTGTGGTGTCCTGAAATGTTCGTAAATAAACAAAATGGGGGTGTTCTGAGGACGCTGTCCGTTTTGTTCGTTGACAAGTTTAAAGTGTTCTAAGAACACTTGCGGTGTCCTGAAATGTTCGTAGGGGGTGTCTTGAAGACGCTGTCCGTATTGTTCTCTGGCAAGTTGAATGTGTTCTACGAACACTCGTGATGTCCTGAAATGTTCGCAAATAAACAAAATGGGGTGTCCTGAGGATGCTCTCCGTATTGTTCGATGGGAAGTTGAATGTGTTCTAAGAACACTTGCGGTGTCCTGAAATGTTCGTAGGGGATGTCCTGAAGAGGTTGTCCGTATTGTTCGCTGGCAAGTTGAATGTGCTCTAAGAACACTTGCGGTGTCCTGAAATGTTCAAAAATAAAAATAATGGTGGTGTTCTGAGGACGCTGTCCGTATTGTTCTCTTGCAAGTTGAATGTGTTATAAGAACACCTGTGGTGTCCTGAAATGTTCGTAAATAAACAAAATGGGGGTGTTCTGAGGACGCTGTCCGTTTTGTTCATTGTCAAGTTTAAAGTGTTCTAAGAACACTTGCAGTGTCCTGAAATGTTCGTAGAGGGTGTCCTGAAGACGCTGTCCGTATTGTTCTCTGGCAAGTTGAATGTGTTCTAAGAACACTCATGGTGTCCTGAAATGTTCGTAAATAAACAAAATGGGGGTGTCCTGAGGACGCTGTCCGTATTGTTCGATGGGAAGTTGAATGTGTTCTAATAACACTTGCAGTGTCCTGAAATGTTCGTAGGGGGTGCCCTGAAGACGTTGTCCGTATTGTTCACTGGCAAGTTGAATGTGTTCTAAGAACACTCGCGGTGTCCTGAAATGTTCGCAAATAAAAAAATGGTGGTGTTCTGAGGACGCTGTCCGTATTGTTCTCTTGCAAGTTGAATGTTTTCTAAGAACACTTGTGGTGTCCTGAAATGTTCGTAAATAAACAAAATGGGGGTGTTCTGAGGACGCTGTCCGTATTGTTCGCTGGCAAGTTGAAAGTGTTCTAAGAACACTTGCGGTGTCCTGAAATGTTCATAGGGGGTGTCCTGAAGACGTTGTCCGAATTGTTGACTGGCAATTTGAATGTGTTCTAAGAACACTCGCAGTGTCGTGAAAAGTACGCAAATAAAAAAAATGGGGGTGTTCTGAGGACGCTGTCCGTATTGTTCTCTTGCAATTTGAATGTGTTCTAAGAACACTTATGGTGTCCTGAAATGTCCATAAATAAACAGAATGGGGGTGTTCTGAGGACGCTGTCTGTTTTGTTCGTTGTCAAATTTAAAGTTTTCTAAGAACACTCGAGGTGTCCTGAAATGTTCGTAGGGGGTGTCCTGAAGACGCTGTCCCTATTGTTCGCAGGCAAGTTGAATGTGTTCTAAGAACACTCGTGGTGTCCTGAAATGTTTGTAAATAAACAAAAGGAGGGTGTCCTGAGGACGCTGTCCGTATTGTTCGATGGGAAGTTGAATGTGTTCTAAGAACACTCGTGGTGTTCTGAAATGTTCGTAAATAAACAAAATAGGGGTGTCCAGAGGACGCTCTCCGTATTGTTCGATGGCAAGTTGAATGTGTTCTAAGAACACTCACGGTGTCCTGAAATGTTTGCAAATAAACAAAATGGGGGTGTCCTGAGGACGCTGTCCGTATTGTTCTCTGGCAATTTGAATGTGTTCTAAGAACACTCGTGGTGTCCTGAAATGTTCGTAAATAAACAAAATGGGGGGTCCTGAGGACGCTGTCCGTATTGTCCGATGGCAAGTTGAATGTGTTCTCAGAACACTCACGGTGCCTGAAATGTTCGCAAATAAACAAAATGGGGGTGTCCTGAGGACGCTGTCCGTATTGTTCGTTGTCAAGTTGAAAGACTTGTAAGAACCCTCGCGGTGTCCTGAAATGTTCGTAGGGGGTGTCCTGAAGACGCTGTCCGTATTGGTCTCTGGCAAGTTGAATGTGTTCTAAGAACACTCGCGGTGTCCTTAAATGTTCGCAAATAAAAATAATGGTGGTGTTCTGAGGACGCTGTCCGTATTGTTCTCTTGCAAGTTGAATGTGTTATAAGAACACTTGTGGTGTCCTGAAATGTTCGTAAATAAACAAAATGGGGGTGTTCTGAGGACGCTGTCCGTTTTGTTCATTGTCAAGTTTAAAGTGTTCTAAGAACACTCGCAGTGTCCTGAAATGTTCGTAGGGGGTGTCCTGAAGAAGCTGTCCGTATTGTTCTCTGGCAAGTTGAATGTGTTCTAAGAACACTCATGGTGTCCTGAAATGTTCGTAAATAAACAAAATGGGGGTGTCCTGAGGACGCTGTCCGTATTGTTCGATGCGAAGTTGAATGTGTTCTATGAACACTTCCAGTGTCCTGAATAGTTCGTAGGGGGTGCCCTGAAGTCGTTGTCCGTATTGTTCACTGGCAAGTTGAATGTGTTCTAAGAACACTCGCGGTGTCCTGAAATGTTCGCAAATAAAAAAATGGTGGTGTTCTGAGGACGCTGTCCGTATTGTTCTCTTGCAAGTTGAATGTTTTCTAAGAACACTTGTGGTGTCCTGAAATGTTCGTAGGGGGTGTCCTGAAGACGCTGTCCCTATTGTTCGCAGGCAAGTTGAATGTGTTCTAAGAACACTTGTGGTGTCCTGAAATGTTCGTAGGGGGTGTCCTGAAGACGCTGTCCCTATTGTTCGCAGGCAAGTTGAATGTGTTCTAAGAACACTCGTGGTGTCCTGAAATGTTTGTAAATAAACAAAAGGAGGGTGTCCTGAGGACGCTGTCCGTATTGTTCGATGGGAAGTTGAATGTGTTCTCAGAACACTCACGGTGCCTGAAATGTTCGCAAATAAACAAAATGGAGGTGTCCTGAGGACGCTGTCCGTATTGTTTGTTGTCAAGTTGAAAGTCTTCTAAGAACCCTTGCGGTGTCCTGAAATGTTTGTAGGGGGTGTCCTGAAGACGCTGTCCGTATTGTTCGCTGGCAAGTTAAATGTGTTCTAAGAACACTCGCGGTGTCCTGAAATGTTCGCAAATAAAGAAAGGGTGGTGTTCTGAGGATGCTGTCCATATTGTTCTCTTGCAAGTTGAATGTGTTCAAAGAACACTTGTGGTGTCCTGAAATGTTCATAAATAAACAAAATGGGGGTGTTCTGAGGACGCTGTCCGTTTTGTTCGCTGTCAAGTTTAAAGTGTTCTAAGAACACTCGCGGTGTCCTGAAATGTTCGTAGGGGGTGTCCTGAAGACGCTGTCCGTATTGTTCTATGGCAAGTTGAATGTGTTCTAAGAACACTCGTGGTGTCCTGAAATGTTTCCAAATAAACGAAATGGGGGTGTCCTGAGGACGCTCTCCGTATTGTTCGATGGGAAGTTGAATGTGTTCTAAGAACACTTGCGGTGTCCTGAAATGTTCGTAGGGGGTGTCCTGAAGACGTTGTCCATATTGTTCGCTGGCAAGTCGAATGTGTTCTAATAACACTCTCGGTGTCCTGAAATGTTCGCAAATAAAAAAATGATGGTGTTCCATGGACGCTGTCCGTATTGTTCTCTTGCAAGTTGAATGTGTTCTAAGAACACTCGTGGTGTCCTGAAATGTTCGTAAATAAACAAAATGGGGGTGTTCTGAGGATGCTGTCTGTTTTGTTCATTGTCAAGTTTAAAGTGTTCTAAGAACACTCGCGGTGTCATGAAATGTTCGTAGGGGGTGTCCTGAAGACGCTGTCCGTATTGTTCTCTGGCAAGTTGAATGTGTTCTAAGAACAAACGCGGTGTCCTTAAATGTTCGCAAATTTCAGAAAATGGGGGTGTTCTTAGGACGCTGTCCGTATTGTTCTCTGGCAAGTTGAATGTGTTCTAAGAACACTCGTGGTGTCCTGAAATGTTCACAAATAAACGAAATGGGGGTGTCCTGAGGACGCTCTCCGTATTGTTCGATGGGAAGTTGAAATTGTTCTAAGAACACTTGCGTTGTCCTGAAATGTTCGTAGGGGGTGTCCTGAAGACATTGTCTGTATTGCTCGCTGGCAAGTTGAATGCGTTCTAAGAACACTCGCGGTGTCCTGAAATGTTCGCAAATAAAAAAATGGTGGTGTTCTGAGGACGCTGTCCGTATTGTTCTCTTGCAAGTTGAATGTGTTCTAAGAACACTTGTGGTGTCCTGAAATGTTCGTAAATAAACAAAATGGGGGTGTTCTGAGGACGCTTTCCGTTTTGTTCGTTGTCAAGTTTAAAGTGTTCTAAGAACACTCGCGGTGTCCTGAAATGTTTGTAGGGGGTGTCCTAAAGACGCTGTCCGTATTGTTCTCTGGCAAGTTGAATGTGTTCTAAGAACACTCGTGGTGTCCTGAAATGTTTGCAAATAAACAAAATGGGGGTGTCCTGAGGACGCTCTCCGTATTGTTCGATGGGAAGTTGAATGTGTTCTAAGAACACTTGCGGTGTCCGGAAATGTTCGTAGTGGGTGTCCTGAAGACGTTGTCCGTATTGTTCGCTGGCAAGTTGAATGTGTTCTAAGAACACTCGTGGTGTCCTGAAATGTTTGTAAATAAACAAAAGGAGGGTGTCCTGAGGACGCTGTCCGTATTGTTCGATGGGAAGTTGAATGTGTTCTCAGAACACTCACGGTGCCTGAAATGTTCGCAAATAAACAAAATGGAGGTGTCCTGAGGACGCTGTCCGTATTGTTCGTTGTCAAGTTGAAAGTCTTCTAAGAACCCTCGCGGTGTCCTGAAATGTTTGTAGGGGGTGTCCTGAAGACGCTGTCCGTATTGTTCGCTGGCAAGTTAAATGTGTTCTAAGAACACTCGCGGTGTCCTGAAATGTTTGCAAATAAAGAAAGGGTGGTGTTCTGAGGATGCTGTCCATATTGTTCTCTTGCAAGTTGAATGTGTTCAAAGAACACTTGTGGTGTCTTGAAATGTTCGTAAATAAACAAAATGGGGGTGTTCTGAGGACGCTGTCCGTTTTGTTCGTTGTCAAGTTTAAAGTGTTCTAAGAACACTCGCGGTGTCCTGAAATGTTCGTAGGGGGTGTCCTGAAGACGCTGTCCGTATTGTTCTCTGGCAAGTTGAATGTGTTCTAAGAACACTCGTGGTGTCCTGAAATGTTTGCAAATAAACAAAACGGGGGTGTCCTGAGGACGCTCTCCGTATTGTTCGATGGGAAGTTGAATGTGTTCTAAGAACACTTGCGGTGTCCGGAAATGTTCGTAGTGGGTGTCCTGAAGACGTTGTCCGTATTGTTCGCTGGCAAGTTGAATGTGTTCTAAGAACACTCGAGGTGTCCTGAAATAATCGCAAATAAATAAATGATGGTGTTCTGAGGACGCTGTCCGTATTGTTCTCTTGCAAGTTGAATATGTTCTAAGAACACTTGTGGTGTCCTGAAATGTTCGTAAATAAACAAAATGGGGGTGTTCTGAGGACGCTGTCCGTTTTGTTCGTTGTCAAGTTTAAAGTGTTCTAAGAACACTTGCGGTGTCCTGAAATGTTCGTAGGGGGTGTCCTGAAGACGCTGTCTGTATTGTTCTCTGGCAAGTTGAACGTGTTCTACGAACACTCGTGATATCCTGAAATGTTCGCAAATAAACAAAATGGGGTGTCCTGAGGATGCTCTCCGTATTGTTCGATGGGAAGTTGAATGTGTTCTAAGAACACTTGCGGTGTCCTGAAATGTTTGTAGGGGATGTCCTGAAGAGGTTGTCCGTATTGTTCGCTGGCAAGTTGAAGGTGTTCTAAGACCACTCGCGGTGTCCTGAAATGATCAAAAATAAAAAAATGGTGGTGTTCTGAGGACGCTGTCCGTATTGTTCTCTTGCAAGTTGAATGTGTTCTAAGAACACTTGTGGTGTCCTGAAATGTTCGTAAATAAACAAAATGGGGGTTGTCTGAGGACGCTGTCCGTTTTGTTCGTTGTCAAGTTTAAAGACACAATAAAAACACTCGGGGTGTCCTGAAATGTTCGCAAATAAACAAAATGGGGTGTCCTGAGGACGCTGTCCGTATTGTTCGATTGTCAAGTTGAAAGTGTTCTAAGAACCCTCGCGGTGTGCTGAAATGTTCGTAGGGGGTGTCCTGAAGACGCTGTCCGTATTGGTCTCTGGCAAGTTGAATGTGTTCTAAGAACACTCGCGGTGTCCTTAAATGTTCGCAAATAAAAATAATGGTGGTGTTCTGAGGACGCTGTCCATATTGTTCTCTTGCAAGTTGAATGTGTTATAAGAACACTTGTGGTGTCCTGAAATGTTCGTAAATAAACAAAATGGGGGTGTTCTGAGGACGCTGTCCGTTTTGTTCATTGTCAAGTTTAAAGTGTTCTAAGAACACTCGCAGTGTCCTGAAATGTTCGTAGGGGGTGTCCTGAAGACGCTGTCCGTATTGTTCTCTGGCAAGTTGAATGTGTTCTAAGAACACTCATGGTGTCCTGAAATGTTCGTAAATAAACAAAATGGGGTTGTCCTGAGGACGCTGTCCGTATTGTTCGATGGGAAGTTGAATGTGTTCTAAGAACACTTGCAGTGTCCTGAAATGTTCGTAGGGGGTGCCCTGAAAATGTTGTCCGTATTGTTCGCTGGCAAGTTGAATGTGTTCTAAGAACACTCGCGGTGTCCTGAAATGTTCGCAAATAAAAAAATGGTGGTGTTCTGAGGACGCTGTCCGCATTGTTCTCTTGCAAGTTGAATGTTTTCTAAGAACACTTGTGGTGTCCTGAAATGTTCGTAAATAAACAAAATGGGGGTGTTCTGAGGACGCTGTATGTATTGTTCGCTGGCAAGTTGAAAGTGTTCTAAGAACACTTGCGGTGTCCTGAAATGTTCATAGGGGGTGTCCTGAAGACGTTGTCCGGATTGTTCACTGGCAAGTTGAATGTGTTCTAAGAACACTCGCAGTGTCGTGAAAAGTACGCAAATAAAAAAAATGGGAGTGTTCTGAGGACGCTTTCCGTATTGTTCTCTTGCAATTTGAATGTGTTCTAAGAACACTCGTGGTGTCCTGAAATGTTTGTAAATAAACAAAAGGAGGGTGTCCTGAGGACGCTGTCCGTATTGTTCGATGGGAAGTTGAATGCGTTCTAAGAACACTCGCGGTGTCCTGAAATGTTCTTAAATAAACAAAATGGGGGTGTCCAGAGGACGCTGTCCGTATTGTTCGATGGCAAGTTGAATGTGTTCTAAAAACACTTGCGGTGTCCTGAAATGTTCGCAAATAAACAAAATGGGGGTGTCTGAGGACGCTGTCCGTATTGTTCGATTGTCAAGTTGAAAGTGTTCTAAGAACCCTCGCGGTGTCCTGAAATGTTCGTAGGGGTGTCCTGAAGACGCTGTCCGTATTGTTAGCTGGCAAGTTGAATGTGTTCTAAGAACACTCGCGGTGTCCTTAAATGTTCGCAAATTTCAGAAAATGGGGGTGTTCTGAGGACGCTGTCCGTATTGTTCTCTGGCAAGTTGAATGTGTTCTAAGAACACTCGTGGTGTCCTGGAATGTTTGTAAATAAACAAAAGGGGTTGTCCTGAGGACGCTGTCCGTATTGTTCGATGGGAAGTTGAATGTGTTTTAAGAACACTTGCGGTGTCCTGAAATGTTCGTAAATAAACAAAATGGGGGTGTCCTGAGGACGCTGTCCCTATTGTTCGATGGCAAGTTGAATGTGTTCTAAAAACACTCGCGGTCTCCTGAAATGTTCACAAATAAGCAAAATGGGGGTGTCCTGAGGACGCTGTCCATATTGTTCAATTGTCAAGTTGAAAGTGTTCTAAGAACCCTTGCAGTGTCCTGAAATGTTCGTAGGGGGTGTCCTGAAGACGCTGTCCATATTGTTCGCTGACAAGTTGAATGTGTTCTAAGAACACTCGCGGTGTCCTTAAATGTTCGCAAATTTCAGAAAATGGGGGTGTTCTTAGGACGCTGTCCGTATTGTTCTCTTGCAATTTGAATGTGTTCTAAGAACACTCGTGGTGCCCTGAAATGTTCACAAATAATCAAAATGGGGGTGTCCTGAGGACGCTCTCTGTATTGTTCGATGGGAAGTTGAAAGTGTTCTAAGAACACTTGCGTTGTCCTGAAATGTTCGTAGGGGGTGTCCTGAAGACATTGTCTGTATTGTTCGCTGGCAAGTTGAATGCGTTCTAAGAACACTCGCAGTGTCCTGAAATGTTCGCAAATAAAAAAATGGTGGTGTTCTGAGGACGCTGTCCGTATTGCTCTCTTGCAAGTTGAATGTGTTCTAAGAACACGTGTGGTGTCCTGAAATGTTCGTAAATAAACAAAATGGGGGTGTTCTGAGGACGCTTTCCGTTTTGTTCGTTGTCAAGTTTAAAGTGTTCTAAGAACACTCGCAGTGTCCTGAAATGTTCGTAGGGGGTGTCCTGAATACGCTGTCCCTATTGTTCTCTGGTAAGTTGAATGTGTTTTAAGAACACTCGTGGTGTCCTGAAATGTTTGTAAATAAACAAAATGGGGTTGCCCTGAGGACGCTGTCCGTATTGTTCGATGGGAACTTGAATGTGTTCTAAGAACACTTGCGGTGTCCTGAAATGTTCGTAAATGAACAAAATGGGGGTGTCCTGAGGACGCTGTCCGTATTGTTCGATGGCAAGTTGAATGTGTTCTAAAAACACTTGCGGTGTCCTGAAATGTTCGCAAATAAACAAAATGGGGGTGTCCTGAGGACGCTGTCCGTATTGTTCGATTGTCAAGTTGAAAGTGTTCTAAGAACCCTCGCGGTGTCCTGAAATGTTCGTAGGGGGTCTCCTGAAGACGCTGTCCGTATTGTTCGCTGGCAAGTTGAATGTGTTCTAAGAACACTCGCGGTGTCCTTAAATGTTCGCAAATTTCAGAAAATGGGGGTGTTCTTAGGACGCTGTCCGTATTGTTCTCTGGCAAGTTGAATGTGTTCTAAGAACACTCGTGGTGTCCTGAAATGTTCACAAATAAACGAAATGGGGGTGTCCTGAGGACGCTCTCTGTATTGTTCGATGGGAAGTTGAAAGTGTTCTAAGAACACTTGCAGTGTCCTGAAATGTTCGTAGGGGGTGTCCTGAAGACGCTGTCCGTATTGTTCGCTGGCAAGTTAAATGTGTTCTAAGAACACTCGCGGTGTCCTGAAATGTTTGCAAATAAAGAAAGGGTGGTGTTCTGAGGATGCTGTCCATATTGTTCTCTTGCAAGTTGAATGTGTTCAAAGAACACTTGTGGTGTCCTGAAATGTTCGTAAATAAACAAAATGGGGGTGTTCCTGAGGACGCTGTCCGTTTTGTTCGTTGTCAAGTTTAAAGTGTTCTAAGAACACTCTGGGTGTCCTGAAATGTTCGTAGGGGGTGTCCTGAATTCGCTGTCCGTATTGTTCTCTGGCAAGTTGAATGTGTTCTAAGAACACTCGTGGTGTCCTGAAATGTTTGCAAATAAACGAAATGGGGGTGTCCTGAGGACGCTCTCCGTATTGTTCGATGGGAAGTTGAATGTGTTCTAAAAACACTTGCGGTGTCCGGAAATGTTCGTAGGGGGTGTCCTGAAGACGTTGTCCGTATTGTTCGCTGGCAAGTTGAATGTGTTCTAAGAACACTCGCGGTGTCCTGAAATGTTCGCAAATAAAAAAATGATGGTGTTCTGAGGACGCTCTCCGTATTGTTCTCTTGCAAGTTGAATGTGTTCTAAGAACACTCGTGGTGTCCTGAAATGTTCGTAAATAAACAAAATGGGGGTGTTCTGAGGATGCTGTCTGTTTTGTTCGTTGTCAAGTTTAAAGTGTTCTAAGAACACTCGCGGTGTCATGAAATGTTCGTAGGGGGTGTCCTGAAGACGCTGTCCGTATTGTTCTCTGGCAAGTTGAATGTGTTCTAAGAACAAACGCGGTGTCCTTAAATGTTCGCAAATTTCAGAAAATGGGGGTGTTCTTAGGACGCTGTCCGTATTGTTCTCTGGCAAGTTCAATGTGTTCTAAGAACACTCGTGGTGTCCTGAAATGTTCACAAATAAACGAAATGGGGGTGTCCTGAGGACGCTCTCCGTATTGTTCGATGGGAAGTTGAAATTGTTCTAAGAACACTTGCGTTGTCCTGAAATGTTCGTAGGGGGTGTCCTGAAGACATTGTCTGTATTGCTCGCTGGCAAGTTGAATGCGTTCTAAGAACACTCGCGGTGTCCTGAAATGTTCGCAAATAAAAAAATGGTGGTGTTCTGAGGACGCTGTCCGTATTGTTCTCTTGCAAGTTGAATGTGTTCTAAGAACACTTGTGGTGTCCTGAAATGTTCGTAAATAAACAAAATGGGGGTGTTCTGAGGACGCTTTCCGTTTTGTTCGTTGTCAAGTTTAAAGTGTTCTAAGAACACTCGCGGTGTCCTGAAATGTTCGTAGGGGGTGTCCTAAAGACGCTGTCCGTATTGTTCTCTGGCAAGTTGAATGTGTTCTAAGAACACTCGTGGTGTCCTGAAATGTTTGCAAATAAACAAAATGGGGGTGTCCTGAGGACGCTCTCCGTATTGTTCGATGGGAAGTTGAATGTGTTCTAAGAACACTTGCGGTGTCCGGAAATGTTCGTAGTGGGTGTCCTGAAGACGTTGTCCGTATTGTTCGCTGGCAAGTTGAATGTGTTCTAAGAACACTCGTGGTGTCCTGAAATGTTTGTAAATAAACAAAAGGAGGGTGTCCTGAGGACGCTGTCCGTATTGTTCGATGGGAAGTTGAATGTGTTCTCAGAACACTCACGGTGCCTGAAATGTTCGCAAATAAACAAAATGGAGGTGTCCTGAGGACGCTGTCCGTATTGTTCGTTGTCAAGTTGAAAGTCTTCTAAGAACCCTCGCGGTGTCCTGAAATGTTTGTAGGGGGTGTCCTGAAGACGCTGTCCGTATTGTTCGCTGGCAAGTTAAATGTGTTCTAAGAACACTCGCGGTGTCCTGAAATGTTTGCAAATAAAGAAAGGGTGGTGTTATGAGGATGCTGTCCATATTGTTCTCTTGCAAGTTGAATGTGTTCAAAGAACACTTGTGGTGTCTTGAAATGTTCGTAAATAAACAAAATGGGGGTGTTCTGAGGACGCTGTCCGTTTTGTTCGTTGTCAAGTTTAAAGTGTTCTAAGAACACTCGCGGTGTCCTGAAATGTTCGTAGGGGGTGTCCTGAAGACGCTGTCCGTATTGTTCTCTGGCAAGTTGAATGTGTTCTAAGAACACTTGTGGTGTCCTGAAATGTTTGCAAATAAACAAAACGGGGGTGTCCTGAGGACGCTCTCCGTATTGTTCGATGGGAAGTTGAATGTGTTCTAAGAACACTTGCGGTGTCCGGAAATGTTCGTAGTGGGTGTCCTGAAGACGTTGTCCGTATTGTTCGCTGGCAAGTTGAATGTGTTATAAGAACACTCGAGGTGTCCTGAAATAATCGCAAATAAATAAATGATGGTGTTCTGAGGACGCTGTCCGTATTGTTCTCTTGCAAGTTGAATATGTTCTAAGAACACTTGTGGTGTCCTGAAATGTTCGTAAATAAACAAAATGGGGGTGTTCTGAGGACGCTGTCCGTTTTGTTCGTTGTCAAGTTTAAAGTGTTCTAAGAACACTTGCGGTGTCCTGAAATGTTCGTAGGGGGTGTCCTAAAGACGCTGTCCGTATTGTTCTCTGGCAAGTTGAATGTGTTCTAAGAACACTCGTGGTGTCCTGAAATGTTTGCAAATAAACAAAATGGGGGTGTCCTGAGGACGCTCTCCGTATTGTTCGATGGGAAGTTGAATGTGTTCTAAGAACACTTGCGGTGTCCGGAAATGTTCGTAGTGGGTGTCCTGAAGACGTTGTCCGTATTGTTCTCTTGCAAGTTGAATGTGTCCTAAGAACACTCACAGTGTCCTGAA
Organism: Ambystoma mexicanum; assembly: GCF_040938575.1. Lineage (NCBI taxonomy): Eukaryota > Metazoa > Chordata > Amphibia > Caudata > Ambystomatidae > Ambystoma > Ambystoma mexicanum. The sequence continues at coordinate 423,606,737 of NC_090935.1, forward strand.
ATGTTCGTAGGGGGTGTCCTGAAGACGCTGTCTGTATTGTTCTCTGGCAAGTTGAACGTGTTCTACGAACACTCGTGATGTCCTGAAATGTTCGCAAATAAACAAAATGGGGTGTCCTGAGGATGCTCTCCGTATTGTTCGATGGGAAGTTGAATGTGTTCTAAGAACACTTGCGGTGTCCTGAAATGTTCGTAGGGGATGTCCTGAAGAGGTTGTCCGTATTGTTCGCTGGCAAGTTGAAGGTGTTCTAAGACCACTCGCGGTGTCCTGAAATGATCAAAAATAAAAAAATGGTGGTGTTCTGAGGACGCTGTCCGTATTGTTCTCTTGCAAGTTGAATGTGTTCTAAGAACACTTGTGGTGTCCTGAAATGTTCGTAAATAAACAAAATGGGGGTTGTCTGAGGACGCTGTCCGTTTTGTTCGTTGTCAAGTTTAAAGACACAATAAAAACACTCGGGGTGTCCTGAAATGTTCGCAAATAAACAAAATGGGGTGTCCTGAGGACGCTGTCCGTATTGTTCGATTGTCAAGTTGAAAGTGTTCTAAGAACCCTCGCGGTGTGCTGAAATGTTCGTAGGGGGTGTCCTGAAGACGCTGTCCGTATTGGTCTCTGGCAAGTTGAATGTGTTCTAAGAACACTCGCGGTGTCCTTAAATGTTCGCAAATAAAAATAATGGTGGTGTTCTGAGGACGCTGTCCATATTGTTCTCTTGCAAGTTGAATGTGTTATAAGAACACTTGTGGTGTCCTGAAATGTTCGTAAATAAACAAAATGGGGGTGTTCTGAGGACGCTGTCCGTTTTGTTCATTGTCAAGTTTAAAGTGTTCTAAGAACACTCGCAGTGTCCTGAAATGTTCGTAGGGGGTGTCCTGAAGACGCTGTCCGTATTGTTCTCTGGCAAGTTGAATGTGTTCTAAGAACACTCATGGTGTCCTGAAATGTTCGTAAATAAACAAAATGGGGTTGTCCTGAGGACGCTGTCCGTATTGTTCGATGGGAAGTTGAATGTGTTCTAAGAACACTTGCAGTGTCCTGAAATGTTCGTAGGGGGTGCCCTGAAAATGTTGTCCGTATTGTTCGCTGGCAAGTTGAATGTGTTCTAAGAACACTCGCGGTGTCCTGAAATGTTCGCAAATAAAAAAATGGTGGTGTTCTGAGGACGCTGTCCGCATTGTTCTCTTGCAAGTTGAATGTTTTCTAAGAACACTTGTGGTGTCCTGAAATGTTCGTAAATAAACAAAATGGGGGTGTTCTGAGGACGCTGTATGTATTGTTCGCTGGCAAGTTGAAAGTGTTCTAAGAACACTTGCGGTGTCCTGAAATGTTCATAGGGGGTGTCCTGAAGACGTTGTCCGGATTGTTCACTGGCAAGTTGAATGTGTTCTAAGAACACTCGCAGTGTCGTGAAAAGTACGCAAATAAAAAAAATGGGAGTGTTCTGAGGACGCTTTCCGTATTGTTCTCTTGCAATTTGAATGTGTTCTAAGAACACTCGTGGTGTCCTGAAATGTTTGTAAATAAACAAAAGGAGGGTGTCCTGAGGACGCTGTCCGTATTGTTCGATGGGAAGTTGAATGCGTTCTAAGAACACTCGCGGTGTCCTGAAATGTTCTTAAATAAACAAAATGGGGGTGTCCAGAGGACGCTGTCCGTATTGTTCGATGGCAAGTTGAATGTGTTCTAAAAACACTTGCGGTGTCCTGAAATGTTCGCAAATAAACAAAATGGGGGTGTCTGAGGACGCTGTCCGTATTGTTCGATTGTCAAGTTGAAAGTGTTCTAAGAACCCTCGCGGTGTCCTGAAATGTTCGTAGGGGTGTCCTGAAGACGCTGTCCGTATTGTTAGCTGGCAAGTTGAATGTGTTCTAAGAACACTCGCGGTGTCCTTAAATGTTCGCAAATTTCAGAAAATGGGGGTGTTCTGAGGACGCTGTCCGTATTGTTCTCTGGCAAGTTGAATGTGTTCTAAGAACACTCGTGGTGTCCTGGAATGTTTGTAAATAAACAAAAGGGGTTGTCCTGAGGACGCTGTCCGTATTGTTCGATGGGAAGTTGAATGTGTTTTAAGAACACTTGCGGTGTCCTGAAATGTTCGTAAATAAACAAAATGGGGGTGTCCTGAGGACGCTGTCCCTATTGTTCGATGGCAAGTTGAATGTGTTCTAAAAACACTCGCGGTCTCCTGAAATGTTCGCAAATAAGCAAAATGGGGGTGTCCTGAGGACGCTGTCCATATTGTTCAATTGTCAAGTTGAAAGTGTTCTAAGAACCCTTGCAGTGTCCTGAAATGTTCGTAGGGGGTGTCCTGAAGACGCTGTCCATATTGTTCGCTGACAAGTTGAATGTGTTCTAAGAACACTCGCGGTGTCCGGAAATGTTCGTAGGGGGTGTCCTGAAGACGCTGTCCGTATTGTTCTCTGGCAAGTTGAATGTGTTCTAAGAACACTCGCGGTGTCCTTAAATGTTCGCAAATTTCAGAAAATGGGGGTGTTCTTAGGACGCTGTCCGTATTGTTCTCTTGCAATTTGAATGTGTTCTAAGAACACTCGTGGTGCCCTGAAATGTTCACAAATAAACAAAATGGGGGTGTCCTGAGGACGCTCTCTGTATTGTTCGATGGGAAGTTGAAAGTGTTCTAAGAACACTTGCGTTGTCCTGAAATGTTCGTAGGGGGTGTCCTGAAGACATTGTCTGTATTGTTCGCTGGCAAGTTGAATGCGTTCTAAGAACACTCGCGGTGTCCTGAAATGTTCGCAAATAAAAAAATGGTGGTGTTCTGAGGACGCTGTCCGTATTGCTCTCTTGCAAGTTGAATGTGTTCTAAGAACACGTGTGGTGTCCTGAAATGTTCGTAAATAAACAAAATGGGGGTGTTCTGAGGACGCTTTCCGTTTTGTTCGTTGTCAAGTTTAAAGTGTTCTAAGAACACTCGCAGTGTCCTGAAATGTTCGTAGGGGGTGTCCTGAATACGCTGTCCCTATTGTTCTCTGGTAAGTTGAATGTGTTTTAAGAACACTCGTGGTGTCCTGAAATGTTTGTAAATAAACAAAATGGGGTTGCCCTGAGGACGCTGTCCGTATTGTTCGATGGGAACTTGAATGTGTTCTAAGAACACTTGCGGTGTCCTGAAATGTTCGTAAATGAACAAAATGGGGGTGTCCTGAGGACGCTGTCCGTATTGTTCGATGGCAAGTTGAATGTGTTCTAAAAACACTTGCGGTGTCCTGAAATGTTCGCAAATAGACAAAATGGGGGTGTCCTGAGGACGCTGTCCGTATTGTTCGATTGTCAAGTTGAAAGTGTTCTAAGAACCCTCGCGGTGTCCTGAAATGTTCGTAGGGGGTCTCCTGAAGACGCTGTCCGTATTGTTCGCTGGCAAGTTGAATGTGTTCTAAGAACACTCGCGGTGTCCTTAAATGTTCGCAAATTTCAGAAAATGGGGGTGTTCTTAGGACGCTGTCCGTATTGTTCTCTGGCAAGTTGAATGTGTTCTAAGAACACTCGTGGTGTCCTGAAATGTTCACAAATAAACGAAATGGGGGTGTCCTGAGGACGCTCTCCGTATTGTTCGATGGGAAGTTGAAAGTGTTCTAAGAACACTTGCAGTGTCCTGAAATGTTCGTAGGGGGTGTCCTGAAGACGCTGTCCGTATTGTTCGCTGGCAAGTTAAATGTGTTCTAAGAACACTCGCGGTGTCCTGAAATGTTTGCAAATAAAGAAAGGGTGGTGTTCTGAGGATGCTGTCCATATTGTTCTCTTGCAAGTTGAATGTGTTCAAAGAACACTTGTGGTGTCCTGAAATGTTCGTAAATAAACAAAATGGGGGTGTTCCTGAGGACGCTGTCCGTTTTGTTCGTTGTCAAGTTTAAAGTGTTCTAAGAACACTCTGGGTGTCCTGAAATGTTCGTAGGGGGTGTCCTGAATTCGCTGTCCGTATTGTTCTCTGTCAAGTTGAATGTGTTCTAAGAACACTCGTGGTGTCCTGAAATGTTTGCAAATAAACGAAATGGGGGTGTCCTGAGGACGCTCTCCGTATTGTTCGATGGGAAGTTGAATGTGTTCTAAAAACACTTGCAGTGTCCGGAAATGTTCGTAGGGGGTGTCCTGAAGACGTTGTCCGTATTGTTCGCTGGCAAGTTGAATGTGTTCTAAGAACACTCGCGGTGTCCTGAAATGTTCGCAAATAAAAAAATGATGGTGTTCTGAGGACGCTCTCCGTATTGTTCTCTTGCAAGTTGAATATGTTCTAAGAACACTTGTGGTGTCCTGAAATGTTTGTAAATAAACAAAATGGGGGTGTTCTGAGGACGCTGTCTGTTTTGTTCGTTGTCAAGTTTAAAGTGTTCTAAGAACACTTGCGGTGTCCTGAAATGTTCGTAGGGGGTGTCCTGAAGACGCTGTCCGTATTGTTCTCTGGCAAGTTGAATGTGTTCTAAGAACACTCGTGGTGTCCTGAAATGTTTGTAAATAAACAAAAGGAGGGTGTCCTGAGGACGCTGTCCGTATTGTTCTATGGGAAGTTGAATGTGTTCTAAGAACACTCGTGGTGTTCTGAAATGTTCGTAAATAAAGAAAATAGGGGTGTCCAGAGGACGCTCTCCGTATTGTTCGATGGCAAGTTGAATGTGTTCTAAGAACACTCACGGTGTCCTGAAATGTTTGCAAATAAACAAAATGGGGGTGTCCTGAGGACGCTGTCCGCATTGTTCTCTGGCAATTTGCAGTGTTCTAAGAACACTCGTGGTGTCCTGAAATGTTCGTAAATAAACAAAATGGGGGGTCCTGAGGACGCTGTCCGTATTGTCCGATGGCAAGTTGAATGTGTTCTCAGAACACTCACGGTGCCTGAAATGTTCGCAAATAAACAAAATGGGGGTGTCCTGAGGACGCTGTCCGTATTGTTCGTTGTCAAGTTGAAAGTCTTCTAAGAACCCTTGCGGTGTCCTGAAATGTTTGTAGGGGGTGTCCTGAAGACGCTGTCCGTATTGTTCGCTGGCAAGTTAAATGTGTTCTAAGAACACTCGCGGTGTCCTGAAATGTTCGCAAATAAAGAAAGGGTGGTGTTCTGAGGATGCTGTCCATATTGTTCTCTTGCAAGTTGAATGTGTTCAAAGAACACTTGTGGTGTCCTGAAATGTTCATAAATAAACAGAATGGGGGTGTTCTGAGGACGCAGTCCGTTTTGTTCATTGTCAAATTTAAAATTTTCTAAGAACACTCGTGGTGTCCTGAAATGTTCGTAGGGGGTGTCCTGAAGACGCTGTCCCTATTGTTCTCAGGCAAGTTGAATGTGTTCTAAGAACACTCGTGGTGTCCTGAAATGTTTGTAAATAAACAAAAGGAGGGTGTCCTGAGGACGCTGTCCGTATTGTTCGATGGGAAGTTGAATGTGTTCTAAGAACACTTGCAGTGTCCTGAAATGTTCGTAGGGGTTGTTCTTAGGACGCTGTCCGTATTGTTCTCTGGCAAGTTGAATGTGTTCTAAGAACACTCGTGGTGTCCTGAAATGTTCCCAAATAAACGAAATGGGGGTGTCCTGAGGACGCTCTCCGTATTGTTCGATGGGAAGTTGAATGTGTTCTAAGAACACTTGCGGTTTCCTGAAATGTTCGTAGGGGGTGTCCTGAAGACGTTGTCCATATTGTTCGCTGGCAAGTCGAATGTGTTCTAATAACACTCGCGGTGTCCTGAAATGTTCGCAAATAAAAAAATGATGGTGTTCTGAGGACGCTGTCCGCATTGTTCTCTTGCAAGTTGAATATGTTCTAAGAACACTTGTGGTGTCCTGAAATGTTCGTAAATAAACAAAATGGGGGTGTTCTGAGGACGCTGTCTGTTTTGTTCGTTGTCAAGTTTAAAGTGTTCTAAGAACACTCGCGGTGTCCTGAAATGTTCGTAGGGGGTGTCCTGAAGACGCTGTCCGTATTGTTCTCTGGCAAGTTAAATGTGTTCTAAGAACAAACACGGTGTCCTTAAATGTTCGCAAATTTCAGAAAATGGGGGTGTTCTTAGGACGCTGTCCGTATTGTTCTCTGGCAAGTTGAATGTGTTCTAAGAACACTCGTGGTGTCCTGAAATGTTCACAAATAAACGAAATGGGTGTGTCCTGAGGACGCTCTCCGTATTGTTCGATGGGACGTTGAAAGTGTTCTAAGAACACTTGCGTTGTCCTGAAATGTTCGTAGGGGGTGTCCTGAAGACATTGTCTGTATTGCTCGCTGGCAAGTTGAATGCGTTCTAAGAACACTCGCGGTGTCCTGAAATGTTCGCAAATAAAAAAATGGTGGTGTTCTGAGGACGCTGTCCGTATTGTTCTCTTGCAAGTTGAATGTGTTCTAAGAACACTTGTGGTGTCCTGAAATGTTCGTAAATAAACAAAATGGGGGTGTTCTGAGGACGCTGTCCGTTTTGTTCGTTGTCAAGTTTAAAGTGTTCTAAGAACACTTGCGGTGTCCTGAAATGTTCGTAGGGGGTGTCCTGAAGACGCTGTCCGTATTGTTCTCTGGCAAGTTGAATGTGTGCTAAGAACACTCGTGGTGTCCTGAAATGTTTGCAAATAAACAAAATGGGGGTGTCCTGAGGACGCTCTCCGTATTGTTCGATGGGAAGTTGAATGTGTTCTAAGAACACTTGCGGTGTCCGGAAATGTTCGTAGTGGGTGTCCTGAAGACGTTGTCCGTATTGTTCGCTGGCAAGTTGAATGTGTTCTAAGAACACTCGTGGTGTCCTGAAATGTTCGCAAATAAATAAATGATGGTGTTCTGAGGACGCTGTCCGTATTGTTCTCTTGCAAGTTGAATATGTTCTAAGAACACTTGTGGTGTCCTGAAATGTTCGTAAATAAACAAAATGGGGGTGTTCTGAGGACGCTGTCCGTTTTGTTCGTTGTCAAGTTTAAAGTGTTCTAAGAACACTTGCGGTGTCCTGAAATGTTCGTAGGGGGTGTCTTGAAGACGCTGTCCGTATTGTTCTCTTGCAATTTGAATGTGTTCTAAGAACACTCGTGGTGCCCTGAAATGTTCACAAATAAACAAAATGGGGGTGTCCTGAGGACGCTTTCCGTTTTGTTCGTTGTCAAGTTTAAAGTGTTCTAAGAACACTCGCAGTGTCCTGAAATGTTCGTAGGGGGTGTCCTGAATACGCTGTCCCTATTGTTCTCTGGTAAGTTGAATGTGTTTTAAGAACACTCGTGGTGTCCTGAAATGTTTGTAAATAAACAAAATGGGGTTGCCCTGAGGACGCTGTCCGTATTGTTCGATGGGAACTTGAATGTGTTCTAAGAACACTTGCGGTGTCCTGAAATGTTCGTAAATGAACAAAATGGGGGTGTCCTGAGGACGCTGTCCGTATTGTTCGATGGCAAGTTGAATGTGTTCTAAAAACACTTGCGGTGTCCTGAAATGTTCGCAAATAAACAAAATGGGGGTGTCCTGAGGACGCTGTCCGTATTGTTCGATTGTCAAGTTGAAAGTGTTCTAAGAACCCTCGCGGTGTCCTGAAATGTTCGTAGGGGGTCTCCTGAAGACGCTGTCCGTATTGTTCGCTGGCAAGTTGAATGTGTTCTAAGAACACTCGCGGTGTCCTTAAATGTTCGCAAATTTCAGAAAATGGGGGTGTTCTTAGGACGCTGTCCGTATTGTTCTCTGGCAAGTTGAATGTGTTCTAAGAACACTCGTGGTGTCCTGAAATGTTCACAAATAAACGAAATGGGGGTGTCCTGAGGACGCTCTCCGTATTGTTCGATGGGAAGTTGAAAGTGTTCTAAGAACACTTGCAGTGTCCTGAAATGTTCGTAGGGGGTGTCCTGAAGACGCTGTCCGTATTGTTCGCTGGCAAGTTAAATGTGTTCTAAGAACACTCGCGGTGTCCTGAAATGTTTGCAAATAAAGAAAGGGTGGTGTTCTGAGGATGCTGTCCATATTGTTCTCTTGCAAGTTGAATGTGTTCAAAGAACACTTGTGGTGTCCTGAAATGTTCGTAAATAAACAAAATGGGGGTGTTCCTGAGGACGCTGTCCGTTTTGTTCGTTGTCAAGTTTAAAGTGTTCTAAGAACACTCTGGGTGTCCTGAAATGTTCGTAGGGGGTGTCCTGAATTCGCTGTCCGTATTGTTCTCTGGCAAGTTGAATGTGTTCTAAGAACACTCGTGGTGTCCTGAAATGTTTGCAAATAAACGAAATGGGGGTGTCCTGAGGACGCTCTCCGTATTGTTCGATGGGAAGTTGAATGTGTTCTAAAAACACTTGCGGTGTCCGGAAATGTTCGTAGGGGGTGTCCTGAAGACGTTGTCCGTATTGTTCGCTGGCAAGTTGAATGTGTTCTAAGAACACTCGCGGTGTCCTGAAATGTTCGCAAATAAAAAAATGATGGTGTTCTGAGGACGCTCTCCGTATTGTTCTCTTGCAAGTTGAATATGTTCTAAGAACACTTGTGGTGTCCTGAAATGTTTGTAAATAAACAAAATGGGGGTGTTCTGAGGACGCTGTCTGTTTTGTTCGTTGTCAAGTTTAAAGTGTTCTAAGAACACTTGCGGTGTCCTGAAATGTTCGTAGGGGGTGTCCTGAAGACGCTGTCCGTATTGTTCTCTGGCAAGTTGAATGTGTTCTAAGAACACTCGTGGTGTCCTGAAATGTTTGTAAATAAACAAAAGGAGGGTGTCCTGAGGACGCTGTCCGTATTGTTCTATGGGAAGTTGAATGTGTTCTAAGAACACTCGTGGTGTTCTGAAATGTTCGTAAATAAAGAAAATAGGGGTGTCCAGAGGACGCTCTCCGTATTGTTCGATGGCAAGTTGAATGTGTTCTAAGAACACTCACGGTGTCCTGAAATGTTTGCAAATAAACAAAATGGGGGTGTCCTGAGGACGCTGTCCGCATTGTTCTCTGGCAATTTGAATGTGTTCTAAGAACACTCGTGGTGTCCTGAAATGTTCGTAAATAAACAAAATGGGGGGTCCTGAGGACGCTGTCCGTATTGTCCGATGGCAAGTTGAATGTGTTCTCAGAACACTCACGGTGCCTGAAATGTTCGCAAATAAACAAAATGGGGGTGTCCTGAGGACGCTGTCCGTATTGTTCGTTGTCAAGTTGAAAGTCTTCTAAGAACCCTTGCGGTGTCCTGAAATGTTTGTAGGGGGTGTCCTGAAGACGCTGTCCGTATTGTTCGCTGGCAAGTTAAATGTGTTCTAAGAACACTCGCGGTGTCCTGAAATGTTCGCAAATAAAGAAAGGGTGGTGTTCTGAGGATGCTGTCCATATTGTTCTCTTGCAAGTTGAATGTGTTCAAAGAACACTTGTGGTGTCCTGAAATGTTCATAAATAAACAGAATGGGGGTGTTCTGAGGACGCAGTCCGTTTTGTTCATTGTCAAATTTAAAATTTTCTAAGAACACTCGTGGTGTCCTGAAATGTTCGTAGGGGGTGTCCTGAAGACGCTGTCCCTATTGTTCTCAGGCAAGTTGAATGTGTTCTAAGAACACTCGTGGTGTCCTGAAATGTTTGTAAATAAACAAAAGGAGGGTGTCCTGAGGACGCTGTCCGTATTGTTCGATGGGAAGTTGAATGTGTTCTAAGAACACTTGCAGTGTCCTGAAATGTTCGTAGGGGTTGTTCTTAGGACGCTGTCCGTATTGTTCTCTGGCAAGTTGAATGTGTTCTAAGAACACTCGTGGTGTCCTGAAATGTTTCCAAATAAACGAAATGGGGGTGTCCTGAGGACGCTCTCCGTATTGTTCGATGGGAAGTTGAATGTGTTCTAAGAACACTTGCGGTGTCCTGAAATGTTCGTAGGGGGTGTCCTGAAGACGTTGTCCATATTGTTCGCTGGCAAGTCGAATGTGTTCTAATAACACTCGCGGTGTCCTGAAATGTTCGCAAATAAAAAAATGATGGTGTTCTGAGGACGCTGTCCGTATTGTTCTCTTGCAAGTTGAATATGTTCTAAGAACACTTGTGGTGTCCTGAAATGTTCGTAAATAAACAAAATGGGGGTGTTCTGAGGACGCTGTCTGTTTTGTTCGTTGTCAAGTTTAAAGTGTTCTAAGAACACTCGCGGTGTCCTGAAATGTTCGTAGGGGGTGTCCTGAAGACGCTGTCCGTATTGTTCTCTGGCAAGTTAAATGTGTTCTAAGAACAAACACGGTGTCCTTAAATGTTCGCAAATTTCAGAAAATGGGGGTGTTCTTAGGACGCTGTCCGTATTGTTCTCTGGCAAGTTGAATGTGTTCTAAGAACACTCGTGGTGTCCTGAAATGTTCACAAATAAACGAAATGGGTGTGTCCTGAGGACGCTCTCCGTATTGTTCGATGGGACGTTGAAAGTGTTCTAAGAACACTTGCGTTGTCCTGAAATGTTCGTAGGGGGTGTCCTGAAGACATTGTCTGTATTGCTCGCTGGCAAGTTGAATGCGTTCTAAGAACACTCGCGGTGTCCTGAAATGTTCGCAAATAAAAAAATGGTGGTGTTCTGAGGACGCTGTCCGTATTGTTCTCTTGCAAGTTGAATGTGTTCTAAGAACACTTGTGGTGTCCTGAAATGTTCGTAAATAAACAAAATGGGGGTGTTCTGAGGACGCTGTCCGTTTTGTTCGTTGTCAAGTTTAAAGTGTTCTAAGAACACTTGCGGTGTCCTGAAATGTTCGTAGGGGGTGTCCTGAAGACGCTGTCCGTATTGTTCTCTGGCAAGTTGAATGTGTGCTAAGAACACTCGTGGTGTCCTGAAATGTTTGCAAATAAACAAAATGGGGGTGTCCTGAGGACGCTCTCCGTATTGTTCGATGGGAAGTTGAATGTGTTCTAAGAACACTTGCGGTGTCCGGAAATGTTCGTAGTGGGTGTCCTGAAGACGTTGTCCGTATTGTTCGCTGGCAAGTTGAATGTGTTCTAAGAACACTCGTGGTGTCCTGAAATGTTCGCAAATAAATAAATGATGGTGTTCTGAGGACGCTGTCCGTATTGTTCTCTTGCAAGTTGAATATGTTCTAAGAACACTTGTGGTGTCCTGAAATGTTCGTAAATAAACAAAATGGGGGTGTTCTGAGGACGCTGTCCGTTTTGTTCGTTGTCAAGTTTAAAGTGTTCTAAGAACACTTGCGGTGTCCTGAAATGTTCGTAGGGGGTGTCTTGAAGACGCTGTCCGTATTGTTCTCTGGCAAGTTGAATGTGTTCTACGAACACTCGTGATGTCCTGAAATGTTCGCAAATAAACAAAATGGGGTGTCCTGAGGATGCTCTCCGTATTGTTCGATGGGAAGTTGAATGTGTTCTAAGAACACTTGCGGTGTCCTGAAATGTTCGTAGGGGATGTCCTGAAGAGGTTGTCCGTAATGTTCGCTGGCAAGTTGAATGTGTTCTAAGAACACTCGCGGTGTCCTGAAATGTTCAAAAATAAAAAAATGGTGGTGTTCTGAGGACGCTGTCCGTATTGTTCTCTTGCAAGTTGAATATGTTCTAAGAACACTCTTGGTGTCCTGAAATGTTCGTAAATAAACAAAATGGGGGTGTTCTGAGGACGCTGTCTGTTTTCTTCGTTGTCAAGTTTAAAGTGTTCTAAGAACACTCGCGGTGTCCTGAAATGTTCGTAGGGGGTGTCCTGAAGACGCTGTCCGTATTGTCCTCTGGCAAGTTGAATGTGATCTAAGAACACTCACGGTGTCCTTAAATGTTCGCAAATTTCACAAAATGGGGGTGTTCTTAGGACGCTGTCCGTATTGTTCTCTGGCAAGTTGAATGTGTTCTAAGAACACTCGTGGTGTCCTGAAATGTTCACAAATAAACGAAATGGGGGTGTCCTGAGGACGCTCTCCGTATTGTTCGATGGGAAGTTGAAAGTGTTCTAAGAACACTTGCGGTGTCCTGAAATGTTCGTAGGGGGTGTCCTGAAGACATTGTCTGTATTGTTCGCTGGCAAGTTGAATGTGTTCTAAGAACACTTGTGGTGTCCTGAAATGTTCGTAAATAAACAAAATGGGGGTTTTCTGAGGACGCTGTTCGTTTTGTTCGTTGTCAAGTTTAAAGTCACAATAAAAACACTCGGGGTGTCCTGAAATGTTCGCAAATAAACAAAATGGGGGTGCCCTGAGGACGCTGTCCGTATTGTTCGATTGTCAAGTTGAAAGTGTTCTAAGAACCCTCGCGGTGTCCTGAAATGTTCGTAGGGGGTGTCCTGAAGACGCTGTCCGTATTGGTCTCTGGCAAGTTGAATGTGTTCTAAGAACACTCGTGGTGTCCTTAAATGTTCGCAAATAAAAATAATGGTGGTGTTCTGAGGACGCTGTCCATATTGTTCTCTTGCAAGTTGAATATGTTCTAAGAACACTTGTGGTGTCCTGAAATGTTCGTAAATAAACAAAATGGGGGTGTTCTGAGGACGCTGTCCGTTTTGTTCGTTGTCAAGTTTAAAGTGTTCTAAGAACACTTGCGGTGTCCTGAAATGTTCGTAGGGGGTGTCCTGAAGACGCTGTCCATATTGTTCGCTGGCAAGTTGAATGTGTTCTAAGAACACTCGAGGTGTCCTTAAATGTTCGCTAATTTCAGAAAATGGGGATGTTCTGAGGAAGCTGTCAGTATTGTTCTCTTGCAAGTTGAATGTGTCCTAAGAACACTCGCAGTGTCCTGAAATGTTCGTAGGGGGTGTCCTGAAGACACTGTCCGTATTGTTCTCTGGCAAGTTGAATGTGTTCTAAGAACACTTGCGGTGTCCTTAAATGTTCGCAAATTTCAGAAAATGGGGGTGTTCTGAGGACGCTGTCCGTATTGTTCTCTGGCAAGTTGAATGTGTTCTAAGAACACTCGTGGTGTCCTGAAATGTTTGTAAATAAACAAAAGGGGTTGTCCTGAGGACGCTGTCCGTATTGTTCGATGGGAAGTTGAATGTGTTCTAAGAACACTTGCGGTGTCCTGAAATGTTCGTAAATAAACAAAATGGGGGTGTCCTGAGGACGCTGTCCGTATTGTTCGATGGCAAGTTGAATGTGTTCTAAAAACACTCGCGGTGTCCTGAAATGTTCGCAAATAAGCAAAATGGGGGTGTCCTAAGGACGCTGTCCATATTGTTCGATTGTCAAGTTGAAAGTGTTCTAAGAACCCTTGCGGTGTCCTGAAATGTTCGTAGAGGGTGTCCTGAAGACGCTGTCCGTATTGTTCACTGGCAAGTTGAATGTGTTCTAAGAACAATCGCTGTGTCCTTAAATGTTCGCAAATTTCAGAAATGGGGGTGTTCTGAGGACGCTGTCCGTATTGTTCTCTGGAAAGTTGAATATGTTCTAAGAACACTCGTGGTGTCCTGAAATGTTCACAAATCAACGAAATGGGGGTGTCCTGAGGACGCTCTCCGTATTGTTCGATGGGAAGTTGAATGTGTTCTAAGAACACTTGCAGTATTCTGAAATGTTCGTAGGGGGTGTCCTGAAGACGTTGTCCGTATTTTTCGCTGGCAAGTTGAATGTGTTCTAAGAACACTCGCGGTGTCCTGAAATGTTTGCAAATAAAAAATGGTGGTGTTCTGAGGACGCTGTCCGTATTGTTCTCTTGCAAATTGAATGTATTCTAAGAACACTTGTGGTGTCCTGAAATGTTCGTAAATAAACAAAATGGGGGTGTTCTTTGGACGCTGTCCGTTTTGTTCATTGTCAAGTTTAAAGTGTTCTAAGAACACTCGCAGTGTCCTGAAATGTTCGTAGGGGGTGTCCTGAAGACGCTGTCCGTATTGTTCTCTGGCAAGTTGAATGTGTTCTAAGAACACTCATGGTGTCCTGAAATGTTCGTAAATAAACAAAATGGGGTTGTCCTGAGGACGCTGTCCGTATTGTTCGATGGGAAGTTGAATGTGTTTTAAGAACACTCGCGGTGTCCTGAAATGTTCGTAAATAAACAAAATGGGGGTGTCCTGAGGACGCTGTCCGTATTGTTCGATGGCAAGTTGAATGTGTTCTAAGAACACTCGCGGTGTCCTGAAATGTTTGTAAATAAACAAAATGGGGTTGTCCTGTGGACGCTGTCCGTATTGTTCGATGGGAAGTTGAATGTGTTCTAAGAACACTCGCGGTGTCCTGAAATGTTCGTAAATAAAAAAAATGGGGGTGTCCTGAGGACGCTGTCCGTATTGTTCGATGGCAAGTTGAATGTGTTCTAAAAACACTCGCGGTGCCCTGAAATGTTCGCAAATAAACAAAATGGGGGTGTCCTTAGGACGCTGTCCGTATTGTTTGATTGTCAAGTTGAAAGTGTTCTAAGAACCCTTGCGGTGTCCTGAAATGTTCGTAGGGGGTGTCCTGAAGATGCTATCCGTATTGTTAGCTGGCAAGTTGAATGTGTTCTAAGAACACTCGCAGTGTCCTTAAATGTTCGCAAATTTCTGAAAATGGGGGTGTTCTGAGGACGCTGTCCGTATTGTTCTCTGGCAAGTTGAATATGTTCTAAGAACACTCGTGGTGTCCTGAAATGTTCACAAATCAACGAAATAGGGGTGTCCTGAGGACGCTCTCCGTATTGTTCGATGGGAAGTTGAATGTATTCTAAGAACACTTGCAGTGACCTGAAATGTTCGTAGGGGGTGTCCTGAAGACGTTGTCCGTATTGTTCGCTGGCAAGTTGAATGTGTTCTAAGAACACTCGCGGTGTCCTGAAATGTTTGCAAATAAAAAAATGGGGGTGTTCTGAGGACACTGTCCGTATTGTTCTCTTGCAAGTTGAATGTGTTCTAAGAACACTCGCAGTGTCCTGAAATGTTCACAAATAAACGAAATGGGGGTGTCCTGAGGACACTGAGGACGCTGTCCGTATTGTTCGTTGTCAAGTTGAAACTGTTCTAGGAACCCTTGCGGTGTCCTGAAATGTTCGTAGGGGGTGTCCTGAAGACGCTGTCCATATTGTTCGCTGGCAAGTTGAATGTGTTCTAAGAATACTCGCGGTGTCCTTAAATGTTCGCAAATTTCAGAAAATGGGGATGTTCTGAGGACGATGTCAGTATTGTTCTCTTGCAAGTTGAATGTGTTCTAAGAACACTCGCGGTGTCCTGAAATGTTCGCAAATAAAAAAATGGGGGTGTTCTGAGGACGCTGTCAGTATTGTTCTCTTGCAAGTTGAATGTGTCCTAAGAACATTCGCAGTGTCCTGAAATGTTCGTAGGGGGTGTCCTGAAGACGCTGTCCGTATTGTTCTCTGGCAAGTTGAATGTGTTCCAAGAACACTTGTGGTGTCCTGAAATGTTTGTAAATAAATAAAATGGGGTTGTCCTTAGGACGCTGTCCGTATTGTTTGATGGGAAGTTGAATGTGTTCTAAGAACACTCGCGGTGTCCTGAAATGTTCGTAAATAAACAAAATGGGGGTGTCCTGAGGACGCTGTCCGTATTGTTCGATGGCAAGTTGAATGTGTTCTAAAAACACTTGCGGTGTCCTGAAATGTTCGCAAATAAACAAAATGGGGGTGTCCCGAGGACACTGTCCGTATTGTTCGATTGTCAATTTGAAAGTGTTCTAAGAACCCTTGCGGTGTCCTGAAATGTTCGTAGGGGGTGTCCTGAAGACGCTGTCCGTATTGTTCACTGGCAAGTTGAATGTGTTCTAAGAACACTCGCGGTGTCCTTAAATGTTTGCAAATAAAAAAATGGTGGTGTTCTGAGGACGCTGTCCGTATTGTTCTCTTGCAAGTTGAATGAGTTCTAAGAACACTTGTGGTGTCCTGAAATGTTCGTAAATAAACAAAATGGGGGTGTTCTGAGGACGCTGTCCATTTTGTTCGTTGTCAAGTTTAAAGTGTTCTAAGAACACTCGCAGTGTCCTGAAATGTTTGTAGGGGGTGTCCTGAAGACGCTGTCTGTATGGTTCTCTGGCAAGTTGAATGTTTTCTAAGAACACTCATGGCATCCTGAAATGTTCGTAAATAAACAAAATGGGGTTGTCCTGAGGACGCTGTCCGTATTGTTTGATGGGAAGTTGAATGTGTTCTAAGAACACTCGCGGTGTCCTGAAATGTTCGTAAATAAACAAAATGGGGTGTCATGAGGACGCTGTCCGTATTGTTTGATAGCAAGTTGAAGGTGTTCTAAAAACACTCGCGGTGTCCTGAAATGTTCGCAAATAAACAAAATGGGGGTGTCCTGAGGAGGCTGAGGACGATGTCCGTATTGTTCGATTGTCAAGTTGAAATTGTTCTCAGAACCCTCGCGGTGTCCTGAAATGTTAGTAGGGGGTGTGCTGAAGATGCTGTCTGTATTGTTCGCTGGCAAGTTGAATGTGTTCTAAGAACACTCGCGGTGTCCTTAAATGTTCGCAAATTTCAGAAAATTGGGGTGTTATGAGGACGCTGTCCGTATTGTTCTCTGGAAAGTTGAATATGTTCTAAGAACACTCGTGGTGTCCTGAAATGTTCACAAATCAACGAAATGGGGGTGTCCTGAGGACGCTCTCCGTATTGTTTGATGGGAAGTTGAATGTGTTCTAAGAACACTCGCGGTGTCCTGAAATGTTCGTAAATAAACAAAATGGGGTGTCATGAGGACGCTGTCCGTATTGTTTGATAGCAAGTTGAAGGTGTTCTAAAAACACTTGCGGTGTCCTGAAATGTTTGCAAATAAAAAAATGGTGGTGTTCTGAGGGCGCTGTCCGTATTGTTCTCTTGCAAGTTTAATGTGTTCTAAGAACACTCGTGGTGTCCTGAAATGTTCGTAAATAAACAAAATGGGGGTGTTCTTTGGACGCTGTCGAGTTTTGTTCATTGTCAAGTTTAAAGTGTTCTAAGAACACTCGCAGTGTCCTGAAATGTTCGTAGGGGGTGTCCTGAAGACGCTGTCCGTATTGTTCTCTGGCAAGTTGAATGTGTTCTAAGAACACTCATGGTGTCCTGAAATGTTTGTAAATAAACAAAATGGGGTTGTCCTGAGGACGCTGTCCGTATTGTTCGATGGGAAGTTGAATGTGTTTTAAGAACACTTGCGGTGTCCTGAAATGTTCGTAAATAAACAAAATGGGGGTGTCCTGAGGGCGCTGTCCGTATTGTTCTATTGCAAGTTGAATGAGTTCTAAGAACACTTGTGGTGTCCTGAAATGTTCGTAAATAAACAAAATGGGGGTGTCCTGAGGACGCTGTCTGTATTGTTCTCTGGCAAGTTGAATGTTTTCTAAGAACACTCATGGCGTCCTGAAATGTTCGTAAATAAACAAAATGGGGTTGTCCTGAGGACGCTGTCCGTATTGTTCGATGGGAAGTTGAATGTGTTCTAAGAACACTTGCGGTGTCCTGAAATGTTCGTAAATAAACAAAATGGGGTGTCCTGAGGACGCTGTCCGTATTGTTTGATGGCAAGTTGAATGTGTTCTAAAAACACTCGCGGTGCCCTGAAATGTTCGCAAATAAACAAAATGGGGGTGTCCTGAGGAGGCTGAGGACGCTGTCCGTATTGTTCGATTGTCAAGTTGAAATTGTTCTAAGAACCCTCGGGGTGTCCTGAAATGTTAGTAGGGGGTGTCCTGAAGACGCTGTCCGTATTGTTCGCTGGCAAGTTGAATGTGTTCTAAGAACAATCGCTGTGTCCTTAAATGTTCGCAAATTTCAGAAAATGGGGGTGTTCTGAGGACGCTGTCGGTATTGTTCTCTGGAAAGTTGAATATGTTCTAAGAACACTCGTGGTGTCCTGAAATGTTCACAAATCAACGAAATGGGGGTGTCCTGAGGACGATCTCCGTATTGTTCGATGGGAAGTTGAATGTGGTGTTCTAAGAACACTTGCAGTGTCCTGAAATGTTCGTAGGGGGTGTCCTGAAGACGTTGTCCGTATTGTTTGATGGGAAGTTGAATGTGTTCTAAGAACACTCGCGGTGTCCTGAAATGTTCGTAAATAAACAAAATGGGGTGTCATGAGGACGCTGTCCGTATTGTTTGATAGCAAGTTGAAGGTGTTCTAAAAACACTCGCGGTGTCCTGAAATGTTCGCAAATAAACAAAATGGGGGTGTCCTGAGGAGGCTGAGGACGATGTCCGTATTGTTCGATTGTCAAGTTGAAATTGTTCTCAGAACCCTCGCGGTGTCCTGAAATGTTAGTAGGGGGTGTGCTGAAGATGCTGTCTGTATTGTTCGCTGGCAAGTTGAATGTGTTCTAAGAACACTCGCGGTGTCCTTAAATGTTCGCAAATTTCAGAAAATTGGGGTGTTATGAGGACGCTGTCCGTATTGTTCTCTGGAAAGTTGAATATGTTCTAAGAACACTCGTGGTGTCCTGAAATGTTCACAAATCAACGAAATGGGGGTGTCCTGAGGACGCTCTCCGTATTGTTTGATGGGAAGTTGAATGTGTTCTAAGAACACTCGCGGTGTCCTGAAATGTTCGTAAATAAACAAAATGGGGTGTCATGAGGACGCTGTCCGTATTGTTTGATAGCAAGTTGAAGGTGTTCTAAAAACACTTGCGGTGTCCTGAAATGTTTGCAAATAAAAAAATGGTGGTGTTCTGAGGGCGCTGTCCGTATTGTTCTCTTGCAAGTTTAATGTGTTCTAAGAACACTCGTGGTGTCCTGAAATGTTCGTAAATAAACAAAATGGGGGTGTTCTTTGGACGCTGTCGAGTTTTGTTCATTGTCAAGTTTAAAGTGTTCTAAGAACACTCGCAGTGTCCTGAAATGTTCGTAGGGGGTGTCCTGAAGACGCTGTCCGTATTGTTCTCTGGCAAGTTGAATGTGTTCTAAGAACACTCATGGTGTCCTGAAATGTTTGTAAATAAACAAAATGGGGTTGTCCTGAGGACGCTGTCCGTATTGTTCGATGGGAAGTTGAATGTGTTTTAAGAACACTTGCGGTGTCCTGAAATGTTCGTAAATAAACAAAATGGGGGTGTCCTGAGGGCGCTGTCCGTATTGTTCTATTGCAAGTTGAATGAGTTCTAAGAACACTTGTGGTGTCCTGAAATGTTCGTAAATAAACAAAATGGGGGTGTCCTGAGGACGCTGTCTGTATTGTTCTCTGGCAAGTTGAATGTTTTCTAAGAACACTCATGGCGTCCTGAAATGTTCGTAAATAAACAAAATGGGGTTGTCCTGAGGACGCTGTCCGTATTGTTCGATGGGAAGTTGAATGTGTTCTAAGAACACTTGCGGTGTCCTGAAATGTTCGTAAATAAACAAAATGGGGTGTCCTGAGGACGCTGTCCGTATTGTTTGATGGCAAGTTGAATGTGTTCTAAAAACACTCGCGGTGCCCTGAAATGTTCGCAAATAAACAAAATGGGGGTGTCCTGAGGAGGCTGAGGACGCTGTCCGTATTGTTCGATTGTCAAGTTGAAATTGTTCTAAGAACCCTCGGGGTGTCCTGAAATGTTAGTAGGGGGTGTCCTGAAGACGCTGTCCGTATTGTTCGCTGGCAAGTTGAATGTGTTCTAAGAACAATCGCTGTGTCCTTAAATGTTCGCAAATTTCAGAAAATGGGGGTGTTCTGAGGACGCTGTCGGTATTGTTCTCTGGAAAGTTGAATATGTTCTAAGAACACTCGTGGTGTCCTGAAATGTTCACAAATCAACGAAATGGGGGTGTCCTGAGGACGATCTCCATATTGTTCGATGGGAAGTTGAATGTGGTGTTCTAAGAACACTTGCAGTGTCCTGAAATGTTCGTAGGGGGTGTCCTGAAGACGTTGTCCGTATTGTTCGCTGGCAAGTTGAATGTGTTCTAAGCACACTCGCGGTGTCCTGAAATGTTTGCAAATAAAAAAATGGTGGTGTTCTGAGGACGCTGTCCGTATTGTTCTCTTGCAAATTGAATGTGTTCTAAGAACACTCGTGGTGTCTTGAAATGTTCGAAAATAAACAAAATGGGGGTGTTCTTTGGACGCTGTCCGTTTTGTACATTGTCAAGTTTAAAGTGTTCTAAGAACACTCGCAGTGTCCTGAAATGTTCATAGGGGGTGTCCTGAAGATGCTGTCCGTATTGTTCTCTGGCAAGTTGAATGTGTTCTAAGAACACTCATGGTGTCCTGAAATGTTCACAAATCAACGAAATGGGGGTGTCCTGAGGACGCTATCCGTATTGTTCGATGGGAAGTTGAATGTGTTCTAAGAACACTTGCAGTGTCCTGAAATGTTCGTAGGGGGTGTCCTGAAGACGTTGTCCGTATTGTTCGCTCGCAAGTTGAATGTGTTCTAAGAACACTCACGGTTCCTGAAATGTTTGCAAATAAAAAAATGGTGGTGTTCTGAGGACGCTGTCCGTATTGTTCTCTTGCAAGTTGAATGTGTTCTAAGAACACTTGTGGTGTCCTGAAATGTTCGTAAATAAACAAAATGGGGGTGTTCTTTGGACGCTGTCCGTTTTGTTCATTGTCAAGTTTAAAGTGTTCTAAGAACACTCACAGTGTCCTGAAATGTTCGTAGGGGGTGTCCTGAAGACGCTGTCCGTATTGTTCTCTGGCAAGTTGAATGTGTTCTAAGAACACTCGTGGTGTCCTTAAATGTTCGCAAATTTTAGAAAATGGGGGTGTTCTGAGGACGCTGTCCCTATTGTTCTCTGGCAAGTTGAATGTGTTCTAAGAACACTCGTGGTGTCCTGAAATGTTCGCAAATAAACGAAATGGGGGTGTCCTGAGGACGCTGTCCGTATTGTTCGATGGGAAGTTGAATGTGTTCTAAGAACACTTGCGGTGTCCTGAAATGTTCGTAAATAAACAAAATGGGGGTGTCCTGAGGACGCTGTCCGTATTGTTCGATGACAAGTTGAATGTGTTCTAAAAACACTTGCGGTGTCCTGAAATGTTCGTAAATAAACAAAATGGGGGTGTCCTGAGGACGCTGTCCATATTGTTCGATGGCAAGTTGAATGTGTTCTAAAAACACTTGCGGTGTCCTGAAATGTTCGCAAATAATCAAAATGGGGGTGTCCTGAGGACACTGTCCGTATTGTTTGATTGTCAAGTTGAAAGTGTTCTAAGAACCCTTGCGGTGTCCTGAAATGTTCGTAGGGGGTGTCCTGAAAATGCTGTCCGTATTGTTCGCTGGCAAGTTGAATGTGTTCTAAGAACACTCGCGGTGTCCTTAAATGTTCGCAAATTTCAGAAAATGGGGATGTTCTGAGGACGCTGTCCGTATTGTTCGATGGCAAGTTTAAAGTGTTCTAAGAACACTCGCAGTGTCCTGAAATGTTCATAGGCGGTGTCCTGAAGACGCTGTCCGTATTGTTCTCTGGCAAGTTGAATGTGTTCTAAGAACACTCGTGGTGTCCTGAAATGTTTGTAAATAAACAAAATGGGGTTGTCCTGAGGACGCTGTCCGTATTGTTCGATGGGAAGTTGAATGTGTTCTAAGAACACTCGCGGTGCCCTGAAATGTTCGTAAATAAACAAAATGGGGGTGTCCTGAGGACGCTGTCCGTATTGTTCGATGACAAGTTGAATGTGTTCTAAAAACACTTGCGGTGTCCTGAAATGTTCGTAAATAAACAAAATGGGGGTGTCCTGAGGACTCTGTCCGTATTGTTCGATGGCAAGTTGAATGTGTTCTAAAAACACTTGCGGTGTCCTGAAATGTTCGCAAATAAACAAAATGGGGGTGTCCTGAGGACACTGTCCGTATTGTTCGATTCTCAATTTGAAAGTGTTCGAAGAACCCTTGCGGTGTCCTGAAATGTTCGTAGGGGGTGTCCTGAAGACGCTGTCCGTATTGTTCGCTGACAATTTGAATGTTTTCTAAGAACACTCGCAGTGTCCTTAAATGTTCGCAAATTTCACAAAATGGGGGTGTTCTGAGGACGCTGTCCCTATTGTTCTCTGGCAAGTTGAATGTGTTCTAAGAACACTCGTGGTGTCCTGAAATGTTCGCAAATAAATGAAATGGGGGTGTCCTGAGGACGCTATCCGTATTGTTCGATGGGAAGTTGAATGTGTTCTAAGAACACTTGCGGTGTCCTGAAATGTTCATAAATAAACAAAATGGGGGTGTCCTGAGGACGCTGTCCGTATTGTTCGATGACAAGTTGAATGTGTTCTAAAAACACTTGCGGTGTCCTGAAATGTTCGTAAATAAACAAAATGTGGGTGTCCTGAGGACGCTGTCCGTATTGTTCGATGGCAAGTTGAATGTGTTCTAAAAACACTTGCGGTGTCCTGAAATGTTCGCAAATAAACAAAATGGGGGTGTCCTGAGGACACTGTCCGTATTGTTCGATTGTCAATTTGAAAGTGTTCTAAGAACCCTTGAGGTGTCCTGAAATGTTCATAGGGGGTGTCCTGAAGACGCTGTCCGTATTGTTCGCTGGCAATTTGAATGTTTTCTAAGAACACTTGCAGTGTCCTTAAATGTTCGCAAATTTCAGAAAATGGGGGTGTACTGAAGACGCTGTCCGTATTGTTCGCTAGCAAGTTGAATGTGCTCTAAGAACACTCGCGGTGTCCTGAGGAGGCTGAGGACGCTGTCCGTATTGTTCGATTGTCAAGTTGAAATTGTTCTAAGAACCCTCGGGGTGTCCTGAAATGTTAGTAGGGGGTGTCCTGAAGACGCTGTCCGTATTGTTCGCTGGCAAGTTGAATGTGTTCTAAGAACAATCGCTGTGTCCTTAAATGTTCGCAAATTTCAGAAAATGGGGGTGTTCTGAGGACGCTGTCCGTATTGTTCTCTGGAAAGTTGAATATGTTCTAAGAACACTCGTGGTGTCCTGAAATGTTCACAAATCAACGAAATGGGGGTGTCCTGAGGACGATCTCCGTATTGTTCGATGGGAAGTTGAATGTGGTGTTCTAAGAACACTTGCAGTGTCCTGAAATGTTCGTAGGGGGTGTCCTGAAGACGTTGTCCGTATTGTTCGCTGGCAAGTTGAATGTGTTCTAAGCACACTCGCGGTGTCCTGAAATGTTTGCAAATAAAAAAATGGTGGTGTTCTGAGGACGCTGTCCGTATTCTTCTTTTGCAAATTGAATGTGTTCTAAGAACACTTGTGGTGTCTTGAAATGTTCGAAAATAAACAAAATGGGGGTGTTCTTTGGACGCTGTCCGTTTTGTACATTGTCAAGTTTAAAGTGTTCTAAGAACACTCGCAGTGTCCTGAAATGTTCGTAGGGGGTGTCCTGAAGACGCTGTCCGTATTGTTCTCTGGCAAGTTGAATGTGTTCTAAGAACACTCATGGTGTCCTGAAATGTTCACAAATCAACGAAATGGGGGTGTCCTGAGGACGCTATCCGTATTGTTCGATGGGAAGTTGAATGTGTTCTAAGAACACTTGCAGTGTCCTGAAATGTTCGTAGGGGGTGTCCTGAAGACGTTGTCCGTATTGTTCGCTCGCAAGTTGAATGTGTTCTAAGAACACTCACGGTTCCTGAAATGTTTGCAAATAAAAAAATGGTGGTGTTCTGAGGACGCTGTCCGTATTGTTCTCTTGCAAGTTGAATGTGTTCTAAGAACACTTGTGGTGTCCTGAAATGTTCGTAAATAAACAAAATGGGGATGTCCTGAGGACGCTGTCCGTATTGTTCGATGGGAAGTTGAATGTGTTCTAAGAACACTCGCGGTGCCCTGAAATGTTCGTAAACAAACAAAATGGGGGTGTCCTGAGGACGCTGTCCGTATTGTTCGATGGCAAGTTGAATGTGTTCTAAAAATACTTGCGGTGTCCTGAAATGTTCGCAAATAAACAAAATGGGGGTGTCCTGAGGACACTGTCCATATTGTTCGATTGTCAATTTGAAAGTGTTCGAAGAACCCTTGCGGTGTCCTGAAATGTTCGTAGGGGGTGTCCTGAAGACGCTGTCCGTATTGTTCACTGACAATTTGAATGTTTTCTAAGAACACTCGCAGTGTCCTTAAATGTTCGCAAATTTCAGAAAATGGGGGTGTTCTGAGGATGCTGTCCCTATTGTTCTCTGGCAAGTTGAATGTGTTCTAAGAACACTCGTGGTGTCCTGAAATGTTCGCAAATAAATGAAATGGGGGTGTCCTGAGGACGCTATCCGTATTGTTCGATGGGAAGTTGAATGTGTTCTAAGAACACTTGCGGTGTCCTTAAATGTTCATAAATAAACAAAATGGGGGTGTCCTGAGGACGCTGTCCGTATTGTTCGATGACAAGTTGAATGTGTTCTAAAAACACTTGCGGTGTCCTGAAATGTTCGTAAATAAACAAAATGGGGGTGTCCTGAGGACGCTGTCCGCATTGTTCGATGGCAAGTTGAATGTGTTCTAAAAACACTTGCGGTGTCCTGAAATGTTCGCAAATAAACAAAATGGGGGTGTCCTGAGGACACTGTCCGTATTGTTCGATTGTCAATTTGAAAGTGTTCTAAGAACCCTTGAGGTGTCCTGAAATGTTCATAGGGGGTGTCCTGAAGACGCTGTCCGTATTGTTCGCTGGCAATTTGAATGTTTTCTAAGAACACTTGCAGTGTCCTTAAATGTTCGCAAATTTCAGAAAATGGGGGTGTACTGAAGACGCTGTCCGTATTGTTCGCTAGCAAGTTGAATGTGCTCTAAGAACACTCGCGGTGTCCTTAAATGTTCGCAAATTTCAGAAAATGGGGGTGTTCTGAGGACGCTCTCCGTATTGTTCGATGGGAAGTTGAATGTGTTCTAAGAACACTTGCAGTGTCCTGAAATGTTCGTACGGGGTGTCCTGAAGACGTTGTCCGTATTGTTCGCTGGCAAGTTGAATGTGTTCTAAGAACACTTGCGGTGTCCTATAATGTTCGCAAATAAAAAAATGGTGGTGTTCTGAGGACGCTGTCCGTATTGTTCTCTTGCAAGTTGAATGTGTTCTAAGAACACTTGTGGTGTCCTGAAATGTTCGTAAATAAACAAAATGGGGGTGTTCTGAGGACGCTGTCCGTATTGTTCTCTGGCAAGTTGAATGTGTTCTAAGAACACTCGTGGTGTCCTGAAATGTTTGTAAATAAACAAAATGGGGTTGTCCTGAGGACGCTGTCCGTATTGTTCTCTGGCAAGTTGAATGTGTACTAAGAACACTCGTGGTGTCCTGAAATGTTTGTAAATAAACAAAATGGGGGTGTCCTTAGGACGCTGTCCGTATTGTTTGATTGTCAAGTTGAAAGTGTTCTAAGAACCCTTGCGGTGTCCTGAAATGTTCGTAGGGGGTGTCCTGAAAATGCTGTCCGTATTGTTCGCTGGCAAGTTGAATGTGTTCTAAGAACACACGTGGTGTCCTTAAATGTTCGCAAATTTCTGAAAAAGGGGGTGTTCTGAGGACGCTGTCCGTATTGTTCTCTGACAAGTTGAATATCTTCTAAGAACACTTGTGGTGTCCTGAAATGTTCACAAATCAACGAAATAGGGGTGTCCTGAGGACGCTCTCCGTATTGTTCGATGGGAAGTTGAATGTGTTCTAAGAACACTTGCAGTGTCCTGAAATCTTCGTAGGGGGTGTCCTGAAGACGTTGTCCGTATTGTTCGCTGGCAAGTTGAATGTGTTCTAAGAACACTCGCGGTGTCCTGAAATGTTTGCAAATAAAAATTGGGGGTGTTCTGAGGACACTGTCCTTATTGTTCTCTTGCAAGTTGAATGTGTTCTAAGAACACTCGCAGTGTCCTGAAATGTTCACAAATAAACGAAATGGGGGTGTTCTGAGGACGCTGAGGACGCTGTCCGTATTGTTCGTTGTCAAGTTGAAAGTGTTCTAGGAACCCTTGCGGTGTCCTGAAATGTTCGTAGGGGGTGTACTGAAGACGCTGTCCATATTGTTCGCTGGCAAGTTGAATGTGTTCTAAGAATACTCGCGGTGTCCTTAAATGTTCGCAAATTTCAGAAAATGGGGATGTTCTGAGGACGATGTCAGTATTGTTCTCTTGCAAGTTGAATGTGTTCTAAGAACACTTGCGGTGTCCTGAAATGTTCGCAAATAAAAAAATGGGGGTGTTCTGAGGACGCTGTCAGTATTGTTCTCTTGCAAGTTGAATGTGTCCTAAGAACACTCGCAGTGTCCTGAAATGTTCGTAGGGGGTGTCCTGAAGACGCTGTCCGTATTGTTCTCTGGCAAGTTGAATGTGTTCTAAGAACACTCGTGGTGTCCTGAAATTTTTGTAAATAAACAAAATGGGGTTGTCCTGAGGACGCTGTCCGTATTGTTCGATGGGAAGGTGAATGTGTTCTAAGAACACTCGCGGTGTCCTGAAATGTTCGTAAATAAACAAAATGGGGGTGTCCTGAGGACGCTGTCCGTATTGTTCGATGGCAAGTTGAATGTGTTCTAAAAACACTTGCGGTGTCCTGAAATGTTCGCAAATAAACAAAATGGGGGTGTCCTGAGGACACTGTCCGTATTGTTCGATTGTCAATTTGAAAGTGTTCTAAGAACCGTTGCGGTGTCCTGAAATGTTCGTAGGGGGTGTCCTGAAGACGCTGTCCGTATTGTTCGCTGGCAAGTTGAATGTGTTCTAAGAACACTCGCGGCGTCCTTAAATGTTCGCAAATAAAAAAATGGTGGTGTTCTGAGGACGCTGTCCGTATTGTTCTCTTGCAAGTTGAATGAGTTCTAAGAACACTTGTGGTGTCCTGAAATGTTCGTAAATAAACAAAATGGGGGTGTTCTGAGGACGCTGTCCGTTTTGTTCGTTGTCAAGTTTAAAGTGTTCTAAGAACACTTGCAGTGTCCTGAAATTTTCGTAGGGGGTGTACTGAAGACGCTGTCCGTATTGTTCTCTGGCAAGTTGAATGTTTTCTAAGAACACTCATGGCGTCCTGAAATGTTCGTAAATAAACAAAATGGGGTTGTCCTGAGGACGTTGTCCGTATTGTTTGATGGGAAGTTGAATGTGTTTTAAGAACACTCACGGTGTCCTGAAATGTTCGTAAATAAACAAAATGGGGTGTCCTGAGGACGCTGTCCGTATTGTTTGATGGCAAGTTGAATGTGTTCTAAAAACACTCGCGGTGTCCTGAAATGTTCGCAAAAAAACAAAATGGGGGTGTCCTGAGGAGGCTGAGGACGCTGTCCGTATTGTTCGATTGTCAAGTTGAAATTGTTCTCAGAACCCTCGCGGTGTCCTGAAATGTTAGTAGGGGTGTCCTGAAGACGCTGTCCGTATTGTTCGCTGGCAAGTTGAATGTGCTCTAAGAACACTTGCGGTGTCCTTAAATGTTCGCAAATTTCAGAAAATGGGGGTGTTCTGAGGACGCTGCCCGTATTGTTCTCTGGAAAGTTGAATATGTTCTAAGAACACTCGTGGTGTCCTGAAATGTTCACAAATCAACGAAATGGGGGTGTCCTGAGGACGCTCTCCGTATTGTTTGATGGGAAGTTGAATGTGTTCTAAGAACACTTGCAGTGTCCTGAAATGTTCGTAGGGGGTGTCCTGAAGACGTTGTCCGCATTGTTCGCTGGCAAGTTGAATGTGTTCTAAGAACACTCGCGGTGTCCTGAAATGTTTGCAAATAAAAAAATGGTGGTGTTCTGAGGGCGCTGTCCGTATTGTTCTCTTGCAAGTTGAATGTGTTC
The DNA here is from genome assembly GCF_040938575.1 of Ambystoma mexicanum. Taxonomy (NCBI): domain Eukaryota; kingdom Metazoa; phylum Chordata; class Amphibia; order Caudata; family Ambystomatidae; genus Ambystoma; species Ambystoma mexicanum. The sequence continues at coordinate 423,634,151 of NC_090935.1, forward strand.
TAAGAACACACGTGGTGTCCTTAAATGTTCGCAAATTTCTGAAAAAGGGGGTGTTCTGAGGACGCTGTCCGTATTGTTCTCTGACAAGTTGAATATCTTCTAAGAACACTTGTGGTGTCCTGAAATGTTCACAAATCAACGAAATAGGGGTGTCCTGAGGACGCTCTCCGTATTGTTCGATGGGAAGTTGAATGTGTTCTAAGAACACTTGCAGTGTCCTGAAATCTTCGTAGGGGGTGTCCTGAAGACGTTGTCCGTATTGTTCGCTGGCAAGTTGAATGTGTTCTAAGAACACTCGCGGTGTCCTGAAATGTTTGCAAATAAAAATTGGGGGTGTTCTGAGGACACTGTCCTTATTGTTCTCTTGCAAGTTGAATGTGTTCTAAGAACACTCGCAGTGTCCTGAAATGTTCACAAATAAACGAAATGGGGGTGTTCTGAGGACGCTGAGGACGCTGTCCGTATTGTTCGTTGTCAAGTTGAAAGTGTTCTAGGAACCCTTGCGGTGTCCTGAAATGTTCGTAGGGGGTGTACTGAAGACGCTGTCCATATTGTTCGCTGGCAAGTTGAATGTGTTCTAAGAATACTCGCGGTGTCCTTAAATGTTCGCAAATTTCAGAAAATGGGGATGTTCTGAGGACGATGTCAGTATTGTTCTCTTGCAAGTTGAATGTGTTCTAAGAACACTTGCGGTGTCCTGAAATGTTCGCAAATAAAAAAATGGGGGTGTTCTGAGGACGCTGTCAGTATTGTTCTCTTGCAAGTTGAATGTGTCCTAAGAACACTCGCAGTGTCCTGAAATGTTCGTAGGGGGTGTCCTGAAGACGCTGTCCGTATTGTTCTCTGGCAAGTTGAATGTGTTCTAAGAACACTCGTGGTGTCCTGAAATTTTTGTAAATAAACAAAATGGGGTTGTCCTGAGGACGCTGTCCGTATTGTTCGATGGGAAGGTGAATGTGTTCTAAGAACACTCGCGGTGTCCTGAAATGTTCGTAAATAAACAAAATGGGGGTGTCCTGAGGACGCTGTCCGTATTGTTCGATGGCAAGTTGAATGTGTTCTAAAAACACTTGCGGTGTCCTGAAATGTTCGCAAATAAACAAAATGGGGGTGTCCTGAGGACACTGTCCGTATTGTTCGATTGTCAATTTGAAAGTGTTCTAAGAACCGTTGCGGTGTCCTGAAATGTTCGTAGGGGGTGTCCTGAAGACGCTGTCCGTATTGTTCGCTGGCAAGTTGAATGTGTTCTAAGAACACTCGCGGCGTCCTTAAATGTTCGCAAATAAAAAAATGGTGGTGTTCTGAGGATGCTGTCCGTATTGTTCTCTTGCAAGTTGAATGAGTTCTAAGAACACTTGTGGTGTCCTGAAATGTTCGTAAATAAACAAAATGGGGGTGTTCTGAGGACGCTGTCCGTTTTGTTCGTTGTCAAGTTTAAAGTGTTCTAAGAACACTCGCAGTGTCCTGAAATGTTCGCAGGGGGTGTACTGAAGACGCTGTCCGTATTGTTCTCTGGCAAGTTGAATGTTTTCTAAGAACACTCATGGCGTCCTGAAATGTTCGTAAATAAACAAAATGGGGTTGTCCTGAGGACGTTGTCCGTATTGTTTGATGGGAAGTTGAATGTGTTTTAAGAACACTCACGGTGTCCTGAAATGTTCGTAAATAAACAAAATGGGGTGTCCTGAGGACGCTGTCCGTATTGTTTGATGGCAAGTTGAATGTGTTCTAAAAACACTCGCGGTGTCCTGAAATGTTCGCAAAAAAACAAAATGGGGGTGTCCTGAGGAGGCTGAGGACGCTGTCCGTATTGTTCGATTGTCAAGTTGAAATTGTTCTCAGAACCCTCGCGGTGTCCTGAAATGTTAGTAGGGGTGTCCTGAAGACGCTGTCCGTATTGTTCGCTGGCAAGTTGAATGTGCTCTAAGAACACTTGCGGTGTCCTTAAATGTTCGCAAATTTCAGAAAATGGGGGTGTTCTGAGGACGCTGCCCGTATTGTTCTCTGGAAAGTTGAATATGTTCTAAGAACACTCGTGGTGTCCTGAAATGTTCACAAATCAACGAAATGGGGGTGTCCTGAGGACGCTCTCCGTATTGTTTGATGGGAAGTTGAATGTGTTCTAAGAACACTTGCAGTGTCCTGAAATGTTCGTAGGGGGTGTCCTGAAGACGTTGTCCGTATTGTTCGCTGGCAAGTTGAATGTGTTCTAAGAACACTCGCGGTGTCCTGAAATGTTTGCAAATAAAAAAATGGTGGTGTTCTGAGGGCGCTGTCCGTATTGTTCTCTTGCAAGTTGAATGTGTTCTAAGAACACTTGTGGTGTCCTGAAATGTTCGTAAATAAACAAAATGGGGGTGTTCTTTGGACGCTGTCCGTATTGTTCGATGGGAAGTTGAATGTGTTCTAAGAACACTTGCAGTGTCCTGAAATGTTCGTAGGGGGTGTCCTGAAGACGTTGTCCATATTGTTCGCTGGCAAGTCGAATGTGTTCTAAGAACACTTGCGGTGTCCTGAAATGTTTGCAAATAAAAAAATGGTGGTGTTCTGAGGATGCTGTCCGTATTGTTCTCTTGCAAATTGAATGTGTTCTAAGAACACTTGTGGTGTCCTGAAATGTTCGTAAATAAAAAAAATGGGGGTGTCCTGAGGACGCTGTCCGTATTGTTCGATGGAAAGTTGAATGTGTTCTAAAAACACTCGCGGTGCCCTGAAATGTTCGCAAATAAACAAAATGGGGGTGTCCTTAGGACGCTGTCCGTATTGTTTGATTGTCAAGTTGAAAGTGTTCTAAGAACCCTTGCGGTGTCCTGAAATGTTCGTAGGGGGTGTCCTGAAGATGCTTTCCGTATTGTTAGCTGCAAGTTGAATGTGTTCTAAGAACCCTTGCGGTGTCCTGAAATGTTCGTAAGGGGTGTCCTGAAAATGCTGTCCGTATTGTTCGCTGGCAAGTTGAATGTGTTCTAAGAACACTCGCGGTGTCCTTAAATGTTCGCAAATTTCTGAAAAAGGGGGTGTTCTGAGGACGCTGTCCGTATTGTTCTCTGGCAAGTTGAATATCTTCTAAGAACACTCGTGGTGTCCTGAAATGTTCACAAATCAACGAAATAGGGGTGTCCTGAGGACGCTCTCCGTATTGTTCGATGGGAAGTTGAATGTGTTCTAAGAAAACTTGCAGTGTCCTGAAATCTTCGTAGGGGGTGTCCTGAAGACGTTGTCCGTATTGTTCGCTGGCAAGTTGAATGTGTTCTAAGAACACTCGCGGTGTCCTGAAATGTTTGCAAATAAAAAATGGGGGTGTTCTGAGGACACTGTCCGTATTGTTCTCTTGCAAGTTGAATGTGTTCTAAGAACACTCGCAGTGTCCTGAAATGTTCACAAATAAACGAAATGGGGGTGTCCTGAGGACGCTGAGGACGCTGTCCGTATTGTTCGTTGTAAAGTTGAAAGTGTTCTAGGAACCCTTGCGGTGTCCTGAAATGTTCGTAGGGGGTGTCCTGAAGACGCTGTCCATATTGTTCGCTGGCAAGTTGAATGTGTTCTAAGAATACTCGCGGTGTCCTTAAATGTTCGCAAATTTCAGAAAATGGGGATGTACTGAGGACGATGTCAGTATTGTTCTCTTGCAAGTTGAATGTGTTCTAAGAACACTTGCGGTGTCCTGAAATGTTCGCAAATAAAAAAATGGGGGTGTTCTGAGGACGCTGTCAGTATTGTTCTCTTGCAAGTTGAATGTGTCCTAAGAACACTCACAGTGTCCTGAAATGTTCATAGGGGGTGTCCTGAAGACGCTGTCCGTATTGTTCTCTGGCAAGTTGAATGTGTTCTAAGAACACTCGTGGTGTCCTGAAATGTTTGTAAATAAACAAAATGGGGTTGTCCTGAGGACGCTGTCCGTATTGTTCGATGGGAAGGTGAATGTGTTCTAAGAACACTCGCGGTGTCCTGAAATGTTCGTAAATAAACAAAATGGGGGTGTCCTGAGGACGCTGTCCGTATTGTTCGATGGCAAGTTGAATGTGTTCTAAAAACACTTGCGGTGTCCTGAAATGTTCGCAAATAAACAAAATGGGGGTGTCCTGAGGACACTGTCCGTATTTTTCGATTGTCAATCTGAAAGTGTTCTAAGAACCCTTGCGGTGTCCTGAAATGTTCGTAGGGGGTGTCCTGAAGACGCTGTCCGTATTGTTCGCTGGCAAGTTGAATGTGTTCTAAGAACACTCGCGGTGTCCTTAAATGTTCGCAAATAAAAAAATGGTGGTGTTCTGACGACGCTGTCCGTATTGTTCTCTTGCAAGTTGAATGAGTTCTAAGAACACTCATGGCGTCCTGAAATGTTCGTAAATAAACAAAATGGGGTTGTCCTGAGGACGCTGTCCGTATTGTTTGATGGGAAGTTGAATGTGTTCTAAGAACACTCGCGGTGTCCTGAAATGTTCGTAAATAAACAAAATGGGGTGTCCTGAGGACGCTGTCCGTATTGTTTGATGGCAAGTTGAATGTGTTCTAAAAACACTTGCGGTGTCCTGAAATGTTCGCAAATAAACAAAATGGGGGTATCCTGAGGAGGCTGAGGACGCTGTCCTTATTGTTCGATTGTCAAGTTGAAATTGTTCTCAGAACCCTCGCGGTGTCCTGAAATGTTAGTAGGGGGTGTCCTGAAGACGCTGTCCGTATTGTTCGCTGGCAAGTTGAATGTGTTCTAAGAACACTTGCGGTGTCCTTAAATGTTCGCAAATTTCAGAAAATGGGGGTGTTCTGAGGACGCTGTCCTTATTGTTCTCTGGAAAGTTGAATATGTTCTAAGAACACTCGTGGTGTCCTGAAATGTTCACAAATCAACGAAATGGGGGTGTCCTGAGGACGCTCTCTGTATTGTTTGATGGGAAGTTGAATGTGTTCTAAGAACACTTGCAGTGTCCTGAACTGTTCGTAGGGGGTGTCCTGAAGACGTTGTCCGAATTGTTCGCTGGCAAGTTGAATGTGTTCTAAGAACACTCGCGGTGTCCTGAAATGTTTGCAAATAAAAAAATGGTGGTGTTCTGAGGGCGCTGTCCGTATTGTTCTCTTGCAAGTTGAATGTGTTCTAAGAACACTTGTGGTGTCCTGAAATGTTCGTAAATAAACAAAATGGGGGTGTTCTTTGGACGCTGTCCGTATTGTTCGATGGGAAGTTGAATGTGTTCTAAGAACACTTGCAGTGTACTGAAATGTTCGTAGGGGGTGTCCTGAAGACGTTGTCCGTATTGTTCGCTGGCAAGTTGAATGTGTTCTAAGAACACTTGCGGTGTCCTGAAATGTTTGCAAATAAAAAAATGGTGGTGTTCTGAGGACGCTGTCCGTATTGTTCTCTTGCAAATTGAATGTGTTCTAAGAACACTTGTGGTGTCCTGAAATGTTCGTAAATAAACGAAATGGGGGTGTTCTTTGGACGCTGTCCGTTTTGTTCATTGTCAAGTTTAAAGTGTTCTAAGAACACTCGCAGTGTCCTGAAATATTCGTAGGGGGTGTCCTGAAGACGCTGTCCGTATTGTTCTCTGGCAAGTTGAATGTGTTCTAAAAACACTCGTGGTGTCCTGAAATGTTTGTAAATAAACAAAATGGGGTTGTCCTGAGGACGCTGTCCGTATTGTTCGATGGGAAGTTGAATGTGTTCTAAGAACACTCGCGGTGTCCTGAAATGTTCGTAAATAAACAAAATGGGGGTGTCCTGAGGCCGCTGTCCGTATTGTTCGATGGCAAGTTGAATGTGTTCTAAAAACACTTGCGGTGTCCTGAAATGTTTGCAAATAAACAAAATGGGGGTGTCCTGAGGACACTGTCCGTATTGTTCGATTGTCAATTTTAAAGTGTTCTAAGAACCCTTGCGGTGTCCTGAAATGTTCGTAGGGGGTGTCCTGAAGACGCTGTCCGTATTGTTCGCTGGTAATTTGAATGTTTTCTAAGAACACTCGCAGTGTCCTTAAATGTTCGCAAATTTCAGAAAATGGGGGTGTTCAGAGCACGCTGTCCCTATTGTTCTCTGGCAAGTTGAATGTGTTCTAAGAACACTTGTGGTGTCCTGAAATGTTCGCAAATAAACGAAATGGGGGTGTCCTGAGGACGCTGTCCGTATTGTTCGATTGGAAGTTGAATGTGTTCTAAGAACACTCGCGGTGTCCTGAAATGTTCGTAAATAAACAAAATGGGGGTGTCCTGAAGACGCTGTCCGTATTGTTCGATGACAAGTTGAATGTGTTCTAAAAACACTTGCGGTGTCCTAAAATGTTCGTAAATAAACAAAATGGGGGTGTCCTGAGGACGCTGTCCGTATTGTTCGATGGCAAGTTTAAAGTGTTCTCAGAACACTCGCAGTGTCCTGAAATGTTCATAGGCGGTGTCCTGAAGACGCTGTCCATATTGTTCTCTGGCAAGTTGAATGTGTTCTAAGACCACTCGTGGTGTCCTGAAATGTTCGCAAATAAACGAAATGGGGGTGTCCTGAGGACGCTGTCCGTATTGTTCGATGGGAAGTTGAATGTGTTCTATGAACACTCGCGGTGTCCTGAAATGTTCGTAAATAAACAAAATGGGGGTGTCCTGAGGACGCTGTCCGTATTGTTCGATGACAAGTTGAATGTGTTCTAAAAACACTTGCGGTGTCCTAAAATGTTCGTAAATAAACAAAATGGGGGTGTCCTGAGGACGCTGTCCGTATTGTTCGATGGCAAGTTGAATGTGTTCTAAAAACACTTGCGGTGTCCTGAAATGTTCGCAAATAAACAAAATGGGGGTGTCCTGAGGACACTGTCCGTATTGTTCGATTGTCAATTTGAAAGTGTTCGAAGAACCCTTGCGGTGTCCTGAAATGTTCGTAGGGGGTGTCCTGAAGACGCTGTCCGTATTGTTCGCTGGCAATTTGAATGTTTTCTAAGAACACTCGCAGTGTCCTTAAATGTTCGCAAATTTCAGAAAATGAGGGTGTACTGAAGACGCTGTCCGTATTGTTCGCTAGCAAGTTGAATGTGTTCTAAGAACACTCGCGGTGTCCTTAAATGTTCGCACATTTCAGAAAATGGGGGTGTTCTGAGGACGCTGTCCGTATTGTTCTCTGGCAAGTTGAATGTGTTCTAAGAACACTCGTGGTGTCCTGAAATGTTCACAAATAAACGAAATGGGGGTGACCTGAGGACGCTCTCCGTATTGTTCGATGGGAAGTTGAATGTGTTCTAAGAACACTTGCAGTGTCCTGAAATGTTCTTAGGGGGTGTCCTGAAGACGTTGTCCGTATTGTTCGCTGGCAAGTTGAATGTGTTCTAAGAACACTTGCGGTGTCCTATAATGTTTGCAAATAAAAAAATGGTGGTGTTCTGAGGACGCTGTCCGTATTGTTCTCTTGCAATTTGAATGTGTTCTAAGAACACTTGCGGTGTCCTGAAATGTTCGTAAATAAACAAAATGGGGGTGTTCTGAGGACACTGTCCGTATTGTTCTCTGGCAAGTTGAATGTGTTCTAAGAACACTCGTGGTGTCCTGAAATGTTTGTAAATAAACAAAATGGGGTTGTCCTGAGGAAGCTGTTCGTATTGTTCTCTGGCAAGTTGAATGTGTTCTAAGAACATTCGTGGTGTCCTGAAATGTTTGTAAATAAACAAAATGGGGGTGTCCTTAGGACGCTGTCCGTATTGTTTGATTGTCAAGTTGAAAGTGTTCTAAGAACCCTTGCGGTGTCCTGAAATGTTCGTAGGGGGTGTCATGAAAATGCTGTCCGTATTGTTCGCTGGCAAGTTGAATGTGTTCTAAGAACACTCGCGGTGCCCTTAAATGTTCGCAAATTTCTGAAAAAGGGGGTGTTCTGAGGACGCTGTCCGTATTGTTCTCTGGCAAGTTGAATATCTTCTAAGAACACTCGTGGTGTCCTGAAATGTTCACAAATCAACGAAATAGGGGTGTCCTGAGGACGCTCTCCGTATTGTTCGATGGGAAGTTGAATGTGTTCTAAGAACACTTGTAGTGTCCTGAAATCTTCGTAGGGGGTGTCCTGAAGACGTTGTCCGTATTGTTCGCTGGCAAGTTGAATGTGTTCTAAGAACACTCGCGGTGTCCTGAAATGTTTGCAAATAAAAAATGGGGGTGTTCTGAGGACACTGTCCGTTTTGTTCTCTTGCAAGTTGAATGTGTCCTAAGAACACTCACAGTGTCCTGAAATGTTCGTTGGGGGTGTCCTGAAGACGCTGTCCGTATTGTTCTCTGGCAAGTTGAATGTGTTCTAAGAACACTCGTGGTGTCCTGAAATGTTTGTAAATAAACAAAATGGGGTTGTCCTGAGGACGCTGTCCGTATTGTTCGATGGGAAGGTGAATGTGTTCTAAGAACACTCGCGGTGTCCTGAAATGTTCGTAAATAAACAAAATGGGGGTGTCCTGAGGACGCTGTCCGTATTGTTCGATGGCAAGTTGAATGTGTTCTAAAAACACTTGCGGTGTCCTGAAATGTTCGCAAATAAACAAAATGGGGGTGTCCTGAGGACACTGTCCGTATTGTTCGATTGTCAATTTGAAAGTGTTCTAAGAACCCTTGCGGTGTCCTGAAATGTTCGTAGGGGGTGTCCTGAAGACGCTGTCCGTATTGTTCGCTGGAAAGTTGAATGTGTTCTAAGAACACTCGCGGTGTCCTTAAATGTTCGCAAATAAAAAAATGGTGGTGTTCTGACGACGCTGTCCGTATTGTTCTCTTGCAAGTTGAATGAGTTCTAAGAACACTTGTGGTGTCCTGAAATGTTCGTAAATAAACAAAATGGGGGTGTTCTGAGGACGCTGTCCGTTTTGTTCGTTGTCAAGTTTAAAGTGTTCTAAGAACACTCGCAGTGTCCTGAAATGTTCGTAGGGGGTGTCCTGAAGACGCTGTCCGTATTGTTCTCTGGCAAGTTGAATGTTTTCTAAGAACACTCATGGCGTCCTGAAATGTTCGTAAATAAACAAAATGGGGTTGTCCTGAGGACGCTGTCCGTATTGTTTGATGGGAAGTTGAATGTGTTCTAAGAACACTCGCGGTGTCCTGAAATGTTCGTAAATAAACAAAATGGGGTGTCCTGAGGACGCTGTCCGTATTGTTTGATGGCAAGTTGAATGTGTTCTAAAAACACTTGCGGTGTCCTGAAATGTTCGCAAATAAACAAAATGGGGGTATCCTGAGGAGGCTGAGGACGCTGTCCGTATTGTTCGATTGTCAAGTTGAAATTGTTCTCAGAACCCTCGCGGTGTCCTGAAATGTTAGTAGGGGGTGTCCTGAAGACGCTGTCCGTATTGTTCGCTGGCAAGTTGAATGTGTTCTAAGAACACTTGCGGTGTCCTTAAATGTTCGCAAATTTCAGAAAATGGGGGTGTTCTGAGGACGCTGTCCGTATTGTTCTCTGGAAAGTTGAATATGTTCTAAGAACACTCGTGGTGTCCTGAAATGTTCACAAATCAACGAAATGGGGGTGTCCTGAGGACGCTCTCTGTATTGTTTGATGGGAAGTTGAATGTGTTCTAAGAACACTTGCAGTGTCCTGAACTGTTCGTAGGGGGTGTCCTGAAGACGTTGTCCGTATTGTTTGCTGGCAAGTTGAATGTGATCTAAGAACACTCGCGGTGTCCTGAAATGTTTGCAAATAAAAAAATGGTGGTGTTCTGAGGGCGCTGTCCGTATTGTTCTCTTGCAAGTTGAATGTGTTCTAAGAACACTTGTGGTGTCCTGAAATGTTCGTAAATAAACAAAATGGGGGTGTTCTTTGGACGCTGTCCGTATTGTTCGATGGGAAGTTGAATGTGTTCTAAGAACACTTGCAGTGTACTGAAATGTTCGTAGGGGGTGTCCTGAAGACGTTGTCCGTATTGTTCGCTGGCAAGTTGAATGTGTTCTAAGAACACTTGCGGTGTCCTGAAATGTTCGTAGGGGGTGTCCTGAAGACGCTGTCCTTATTGTTCTCTGGCAAGTTGAATGTGTTCTAAGAACACTCGTGGTGTCCTGAAATGTTTGTAAATAAACATAATGGGGTTGTCCTGAGGAAGCTGTCCGTATTGTTCGATGGGAAGGTGAATGTGTTCTAAGAACACTCGCGGTGTCCTGAAATGTTCGTAAATAAACAAAATGGGGGTGTCCTGAGGACGCTGTCCGTATTGTTCGATGGCAAGTTGAATGTGTTCTAAAAACACTTGCGGTGTCCTGAAATGTTCGCAAATAAACAAAATGGGGGTGTCCTGAGGACACTGTCCGTATTGTTCGATTGTCAATTTGAAAGTGTTCTAAGAACCCTTGCGGTGTCCTGAAATGTTCGTAGGGGGTGTCCTGAAGACGCTGTCCGTATTGTTCGCTGGCAAGTTGAATGTGTTCTAAGAACACTCGCGGTGTCCTTAAATGTTCGCAAATAAAAAAATGGTGGTGTTCTGACGACGCTGTCCGTATTGTTCTCTTGCAAGTTGAATGAGTTCTAAGAACACTTGTGGTGTCCTGAAATGTTCGTAAATAAACAAAATGGGGGTGTTCTGAGGACGCTGTCCGTTTTGTTCGTTGTCAAGTTTAAAGTGTTCTAAGAACACTCGCAGTGTCCTGAAATGTTCGTAGGGGGTGTCCTGAAGACGCTGTCCGTATTGTTCTCTGGCAAGTTGAATGTTTTCTAAGAACACTCATGGCGTCCTGAAATGTTCGTAAATAAACAAAATGGGGTTGTCCTGAGGACGCTGTCCGTATTGTTTGATGGGAAGTTGAATGTGTTCTAAGAACACTCGCGGTGTCCTGAAATGTTCGTAAATAAACAAAATGGGGTGTCCTGAGGACGCTGTCCGTATTGTTTGATGGCAAGTTGAATGTGTTCTAAAAACACTTGCGGTGTCCTGAAATGTTCGCAAATAAACAAAATGGGGGTATCCTGAGGAGGCTGAAGACGCTGTCCGTATTGTTCGATTGTCAAGTTGAAATTGTTCTCAGAACCCTCGCGGTGTCCTGAAATGTTAGTAGGGGGTGTCCTGAAGACGCTGTCCGTATTGTTCGCTGGCAAGTTGAATGTGTTCTAAGAACACTTGCGGTGTCCTTAAATGTTCGCAAATTTCAGAAAATGGGGGTGTTCTGAGGACGCTGTCCGTATTGTTCTCTGGAAAGTTGAATATGTTCTAAGAACACTCGTGGTGTCCTGAAATGTTCACAAATCAACGAAATGGGGGTGTCCTGAGGACGCTCTCTGTATTGTTTGATGGGAAGTTGAATGTGTTCTAAGAACACTTGCAGTGTCCTGAACTGTTCGTAGGGGGTGTCCTGAAGACGTTGTCCGTATTGTTCGCTGGCAAGTTGAATGTGTTCTAAGAACACTCGCGGTGTCCTGAAATGTTTGCAAATAAAAAAATGGTGGTGTTCTGAGGGCGCTGTCCGTATTGTTCGCTTGCAAGTTGAATGTGTTCTAAGAACACTTGTGGTGTCCTGAAATGTTCGTAAATAAACAAAATGGGGGTGTTCTTTGGACGCTGTCCGTATTGTTCGATGGGAAGTTGAATGTGTTCTAAGAACACTTGCAGTGTACTGAAATGTTCGTAGGGGGTGTCCTGAAGACGTTGTCCGTATTGTTCGCTGGCAAGTTGAATGTGTTCTAAGAACACTTGTGGTGTCCTGAAATGTTTGCAAATAAAAAAATGGTGGTGTTCTGAGGACGCTGTCCGTATTGTTCTCTTGCAAATTGAATGTGTTCTAAGAACACTTGTGGTGTCCTGAAATGTTCGTAAATAAACGAAATGGGGGTGTTCTTTGGACGCTGTCCGTTTTGTTCATTGTCAAGTTTAAAGTGTTCTAAGAACACTCGCAGTGTCCTGAAATGTTCGTAGGGGGTGTCCTGAAGACGCTGTCCGTATTGTTCTCTGGCAAGTTGAATGTGTTCTAAGAACCCTTGCAGTGTCCTGAAATGTTCGTAGGGGGTGTCCTGAAAATGCTGTCCGTATTGTTCGCTGGCAAGTTGAATGTGTTCTAAGAACACTCGCGGTGTCCTTAAATGTTCGCACATTTCTGAAAAAGGGGGTGTTCTGAGGACGCTGTCCGTATTGTTCTCTGGCAAGTTGAATATCTTCTAAGAACACTCGTGGTGTCCTGAAATGTTCACAAATCAACGAAATAGGGGTGTCCTGATGACGCTCTCCGTATTGTTCGATGGGAAGTTGAATGTGTTCTAAGAACACTTGCAGTGTCCTGAAATCTTCGTAGGGGGTGTCCTGAAGACGTTGTCCGTATTGTTCGCTGGCAAGTTGAATGTGTTCTAAGAACACTCGCGGTGTCCTGAAATGTTTGCAAATAAAAAATGGGGGTGTTCTGAGGACACTGTCCGTATTGTTCTCTTGCAAGTTGAATGTGTTCTAAGAACACTCGCAGTGTCCTGAAATGTTCACAAATAAACGAAATGGGGGTGTCCTGAGGACGCTGAGGACGCTGTCCGTATTGTTCATTGTCAAGTTGAAAGTGTTCTAGGAACCCTTGCGGTGTCCTGAAATGTTCGTAGGGGGTGTCCTGAAGACGCTGTCCATATTGTTCGCTGGCAAGTTGAATGTGTTCTAAGAATACTCGCGGTGTCCTTAAATGTTCGCAAATTTCATAAAATGGGGATGTACTGAGGACGATGTCAGTATTGTTCTCTTGCAAGTTGAATGTGTTCAAAGAACACTTGTGGTGTCCTGAAATGTTCGTAAATAAACAAAATGGGGGTGTTCCTGAGGACGCTGTCCGTTTTGTTCGTTGTCAAGTTTAAAGTGTTCTAAGAACACTCTGGGTGTCCTGAAATGTTCGTAGGGGGTGTCCTGAATTCGCTGTCCGTATTGTTCTCTGTCAAGTTGAATGTGTTCTAAGAACACTCGTGGTGTCCTGAAATGTTTGCAAATAAACGAAATGGGGGTGTCCTGAGGACGCTCTCCGTATTGTTCGATGGGAAGTTGAATGTGTTCTAAAAACACTTGCAGTGTCCGGAAATGTTCGTAGGGGGTGTCCTGAAGACGTTGTCCGTATTGTTCGCTGGCAAGTTGAATGTGTTCTAAGAACACTCGCGGTGTCCTGAAATGTTCGCAAATAAAAAAATGATGGTGTTCTGAGGACGCTCTCCGTATTGTTCTCTTGCAAGTTGAATATGTTCTAAGAACACTTGTGGTGTCCTGAAATGTTTGTAAATAAACAAAATGGGGGTGTTCTGAGGACGCTGTCTGTTTTGTTCGTTGTCAAGTTTAAAGTGTTCTAAGAACACTTGCGGTGTCCTGAAATGTTCGTAGGGGGTGTCCTGAAGACGCTGTCCGTATTGTTCTCTGGCAAGTTGAATGTGTTCTAAGAACACTCGTGGTGTCCTGAAATGTTTGTAAATAAACAAAAGGAGGGTGTCCTGAGGACGCTGTCCGTATTGTTCTATGGGAAGTTGAATGTGTTCTAAGAACACTCGTGGTGTTCTGAAATGTTCGTAAATAAAGAAAATAGGGGTGTCCAGAGGACGCTCTCCGTATTGTTCGATGGCAAGTTGAATGTGTTCTAAGAACACTCACGGTGTCCTGAAATGTTTGCAAATAAACAAAATGGGGGTGTCCTGAGGACGCTGTCCGCATTGTTCTCTGGCAATTTGCAGTGTTCTAAGAACACTCGTGGTGTCCTGAAATGTTCGTAAATAAACAAAATGGGGGGTCCTGAGGACGCTGTCCGTATTGTCCGATGGCAAGTTGAATGTGTTCTCAGAACACTCACGGTGCCTGAAATGTTCGCAAATAAACAAAATGGGGGTGTCCTGAGGACGCTGTCCGTATTGTTCGTTGTCAAGTTGAAAGTCTTCTAAGAACCCTTGCGGAGTCCTGAAATGTTTGTAGGGGGTGTCCTGAAGAAGCTGTCCGTATTGTTCGCTGGCAAGTTAAATGTGTTCTAAGAACACTCGCGGTGTCCTGAAATGTTCGCAAATAAAGAAAGGGTGGTGTTCTGAGGATGCTGTCCATATTGTTCTCTTGCAAGTTGAATGTGTTCAAAGAACACTTGTGGTGTCCTGAAATGTTCATAAATAAACAGAATGGGGGTGTTCTGAGGACGCAGTCCGTTTTGTTCATTGTCAAATTTAAAATTTTCTAAGAACACTCGTGGTGTCCTGAAATGTTCGTAGGGGGTGTCCTGAAGACGCTGTCCCTATTGTTCTCAGGCAAGTTGAATGTGTTCTAAGAACACTCGTGGTGTCCTGAAATGTTTGTAAATAAACAAAAGGAGGGTGTCCTGAGGACGCTGTCCGTATTGTTCGATGGGAAGTTGAATGTGTTCTAAGAACACTTGCAGTGTCCTGAAATGTTCGTAGGGGTTGTTCTTAGGACGCTGTCCGTATTGTTCTCTGGCAAGTTGAATGTGTTCTAAGAACACTCGTGGTGTCCTGAAATGTTTCCAAATAAACGAAATGGGGGTGTCCTGAGGACGCTCTCCGTATTGTTCGATGGGAAGTTGAATGTGTTCTAAGAACACTTGCGGTGTCCTGAAATGTTCGTAGGGGGTGTCCTGAAGACGTTGTCCATATTGTTCGCTGGCAAGTCGAATGTGTTCTAATAACACTCGCGGTGTCCTGAAATGTTCGCAAATAAAAAGATGATGGTGTTCTGAGGACGCTGTCCGCATTGTTCTCTTGCAAGTTGAATATGTTCTAAGAACACTTGTGGTGTCCTGAAATGTTCGTAAATAAACAAAATGGGGGTGTTCTGAGGACGCTGTCTGTTTTGTTCGTTGTCAAGTTTAAAGTGTTCTAAGAACACTCGCGGTGTCCTGAAATGTTCGTAGGGGGTGTCCTGAAGACGCTGTCCGTATTGTTCTCTGGCAAGTTAAATGTGTTCTAAGAACAAACACGGTGTCCTTAAATGTTCGCAAATTTCAGAAAATGGGGGTGTTCTTAGGACGCTGTCCGTATTGTTCTCTGGCAAGTTGAATGTGTTCTAAGAACACTCGTGGTGTCCTGAAATGTTCACAAATAAACGAAATGGGTGTGTCCTGAGGACGCTCTCCGTATTGTTCGATGGGACGTTGAAAGTGTTCTAAGAACACTTGCGTTGTCCTGAAATGTTCGTAGGGGGTGTCCTGAAGACATTGTCTGTATTGCTCGCTGGCAAGTTGAATGCGTTCTAAGAACACTCGCGGTGTCCTGAAATGTTCGCAAATAAAAAAATGGTGGTGTTCTGAGGACGCTGTCCGTATTGTTCTCTTGCAAGTTGAATGTGTTCTAAGAACACTTGTGGTGTCCTGAAATGTTCGTAAATAAACAAAATGGGGGTGTTCTGAGGACGCTGTCCGTTTTGTTCGTTGTCAAGTTTAAAGTGTTCTAAGAACACTTGCGGTGTCCTGAAATGTTCGTAGGGGGTGTCCTGAAGACGCTGTCCGTATTGTTCTCTGGCAAGTTGAATGTGTGCTAAGAACACTCGTGGTGTCCTGAAATGTTTGCAAATAAACAAAATGGGGGTGTCCTGAGGACGCTCTCCGTATTGTTCGATGGGAAGTTGAATGTGTTCTAAGAACACTTGCGGTGTCCGGAAATGTTCGTAGTGGGTGTCCTGAAGACGTTGTCCGTATTGTTCGCTGGCAAGTTGAATGTGTTCTAAGAACACTCGTGGTGTCCTGAAATGTTCGCAAATAAATAAATGATGGTGTTCTGAGGACGCTGTCCGTATTGTTCTCTTGCAAGTTGAATATGTTCTAAGAACACTTGTGGTGTCCTGAAATGTTCGTAAATAAACAAAATGGGGGTGTTCTGAGGACGCTGTCCGTTTTGTTCGTTGTCAAGTTTAAAGTGTTCTAAGAACACTTGCGGTGTCCTGAAATGTTCGTAGGGGGTGTCTTGAAGACGCTGTCCGTATTGTTCTCTTGCAATTTGAATGTGTTCTAAGAACACTCGTGGTGCCCTGAAATGTTCACAAATAAACAAAATGGGGGTGTCCTGAGGACGCTCTCTGTATTGTTCGATGGGAAGTTGAAAGTGTTCTAAGAACACTTGCGTTGTCCTGAAATGTTCGTAGGGGGTGTCCTGAAGACATTGTCTGTATTGTTCGCTGGCAAGTTGAATGCGTTCTAAGAACACTCGCGGTGTCCTGAAATGTTCGCAAATAAAAAAATGGTGGTGTTCTGAGGACGCTGTCCGTATTGCTCTCTTGCAAGTTGAATGTGTTCTAAGAACACGCGTGGTGTCCTGAAATGTTCGTAAATAAACAAAATGGGGGTGTTCTGAGGACGCTTTCCGTTTTGTTCGTTGTCAAGTTTAAAGTGTTCTAAGAACACTCGCAGTGTCCTGAAATGTTCGTAGGGGGTGTCCTGAATACGCTGTCCCTATTGTTCTCTGGTAAGTTGAATGTGTTTTAAGAACACTCGTGGTGTCCTGAAATGTTTGTAAATAAACAAAATGGGGTTGCCCTGAGGACGCTGTCCGTATTGTTCGATGGGAACTTGAATGTGTTCTAAGAACACTTGCGGTGTCCTGAAATGTTCGTAAATGAACAAAATGGGGGTGTCCTGAGGACGCTGTCCGTATTGTTCGATGGCAAGTTGAATGTGTTCTAAAAACACTTGCGGTGTCCTGAAATGTTCGCAAATAAACAAAATGGGGGTGTCCTGAGGACGCTGTCCGTATTGTTCGATTGTCAAGTTGAAAGTGTTCTAAGAACCCTCGCGGTGTCCTGAAATGTTCGTAGGGGGTCTCCTGAAGACGCTGTCCGTATTGTTCGCTGGCAAGTTGAATGTGTTCTAAGAACACTCGCGGTGTCCTTAAATGTTCGCAAATTTCAGAAAATGGGGGTGTTCTTAGGACGCTGTCCGTATTGTTCTCTGGCAAGTTGAATGTGTTCTAAGAACACTCGTGGTGTCCTGAAATGTTCACAAATAAACGAAATGGGGGTGTCCTGAGGACGCTCTCCGTATTGTTCGATGGGAAGTTGAAAGTGTTCTAAGAACACTTGCAGTGTCCTGAAATGTTCGTAGGGGGTGTCCTGAAGACGCTGTCCGTATTGTTCGCTGGCAAGTTAAATGTGTCCTAAGAACACTCGCGGTGTCCTGAAATGTTTGCAAATAAAGAAAGGGTGGTGTTCTGAGGATGCTGTCCATATTGTTCTCTTGCAAGTTGAATGTGTTCAAAGAACACTTGTGGTGTCCTGAAATGTTCGTAAATAAACAAAATGGGGGTGTTCCTGAGGACGCTGTCCGTTTTGTTCGTTGTCAAGTTTAAAGTGTTCTAAGAACACTCTGGGTGTCCTGAAATGTTCGTAGGGGGTGTCCTGAATTCGCTGTCCGTATTGTTCTCTGGCAAGTTGAATGTGTTCTAAGAACACTCGTGGTGTCCTGAAATGTTTGCAAATAAACGAAATGGGGGTGTCCTGAGGACGCTCTCCGTATTGTTCGATGGGAAGTTGAATGTGTTCTAAAAACACTTGCGGTGTCCGGAAATGTTCGTAGGGGGTGTCCTGAAGACGTTGTCCGTATTGTTCGCTGGCAAGTTGAATGTGTTCTAAGAACACTCGCGGTGTCCTGAAATGTTCGCAAATAAAAAAATGATGGTGTTCTGAGGACGCTCTCCGTATTGTTCTTTTGCAAGTTGAATATGTTCTAAGAACACTTGTGGTGTCCTGAAATGTTTGTAAATAAACAAAATGGGGGTGTTCTGAGGACGCTGTCTGTTTTGTTCGTTGTCAAGTTTAAAGTGTTCTAAGAACACTTGCGGTGTCCTGAAATGTTCGTAGGGGGTGTCCTGAAGACGCTGTCCGTATTGTTCTCTGGCAAGTTGAATGTGTTCTAAGAACACTCGTGGTGTCCTGAAATGTTTGTAAATAAACAAAAGGAGGGTGTCCTGAGGACGCTGTCCGTATTGTTCTATGGGAAGTTGAATGTGTTCTAAGAACACTCGTGGTGTTCTGAAATGTTCGTAAATAAAGAAAATAGGGGTGTCCAGAGGACGCTCTCCGTATTGTTCGATGGCAAGTTGAATGTGTTCTAAGAACACTCACGGTGTCCTGAAATGTTTGCAAATAAACAAAATGGGGGTGTCCTGAGGACGCTGTCCGCATTGTTCTCTGGCAATTTGAATGTGTTCTAAGAACACTCGTGGTGTCCTGAAATGTTCGTAAATAAACAAAATGGGGGGTCCTGAGGACGCTGTCCGCATTGTTCTCTGGCAATTTGAATGTGTTCTAAGAACACTCACGGTGCCTGAAATGTTCGCAAATAAACAAAATGGGGGTGTCCTGAGGACGCTGTCCGTATTGTTCGTTGTCAAGTTGAAAGTCTTCTAAGAACCCTTGCGGTGTCCTGAAATGTTTGTAGGGGGTGTCCTGAAGACGCTGTCCGTATTGTTCGCTGGCAAGTTAAATGTGTTCTAAGAACACTCGCGGTGTCCTGAAATGTTCGCAAATAAAGAAAGGGTGGTGTTCTGAGGATGCTGTCCATATTGTTCTCTTGCAAGTTGAATGTGTTCAAAGAACACTTGTGGTGTCCTGAAATGTTCATAAATAAACAGAATGGGGGTGTTCTGAGGACGCAGTCCGTTTTGTTCATTGTCAAATTTAAAATTTTCTAAGAACACTCGTGGTGTCCTGAAATGTTCGTAGGGGGTGTCCTGAAGACGCTGTCCCTATTGTTCTCAGGCAAGTTGAATGTGTTCTAAGAACACTCGTGGTGTCCTGAAATGTTTGTAAATAAACAAAAGGAGGGTGTCCTGAGGACGCTGTCCGTATTGTTCGATGGGAAGTTGAATGTGTTCTAAGAACACTTGCAGTGTCCTGAAATGTTCGTAGGGGTTGTTCTTAGGACTCTGTCCGTATTGTTCTCTGGCAAGTTGAATGTGTTCTAAGAACACTCGTGGTGTCCTGAAATGTTTCCAAATAAACGAAATGGGGGTGTCCTGAGGACGCTCTCCGTATTGTTCGATGGGAAGTTGAATGTGTTCTAAGAACACTTGCGGTGTCCTGAAATGTTCGTAGGGGGTGTCCTGAAGACGTTGTCCATATTGTTCGCTGGCAAGTCGAATGTGTTCTAATAACACTCGCGGTGTCCTGAAATGTTCGCAAATAAAAAAATGATGGTGTTCTGAGGACGCTGTCCGTATTGTTCTCTTGCAAGTTGAATATGTTCTAAGAACACTTGTGGTGTCCTGAAATGTTCGTAAATAAACAAAATGGGGGTGTTCTGAGGACGCTGTCTGTTTTGTTCGTTGTCAAGTTTAAAGTGTTCTAAGAACACTCGCGGTGTCCTGAAATGTTCGTAGGGGGTGTCCTGAAGACGCTGTCCGTATTGTTCTCTGGCAAGTTAAATGTGTTCTAAGAACAAACACGGTGTCCTTAAATGTTCGCAAATTTCAGAAAATGGGGGTGTTCTTAGGACGCTGTCCGTATTGTTCTCTGGCAAGTTGAATGTGTTCTAAGAACACTCGTGGTGTCCTGAAATGTTCACAAATAAACGAAATGGGTGTGTCCTGAGGACGCTCTCCGTATTGTTCGATGGGACGTTGAAAGTGTTCTAAGAACACTTGCGTTGTCCTGAAATGTTCGTAGGGGGTGTCCTGAAGACATTGTCTGTATTGCTCGCTGGCAAGTTGAATGCGTTCTAAGAACACTCGCGGTGTCCTGAAATGTTCGCAAATAAAAAAATGGTGGTGTTCTGAGGACGCTGTCCGTATTGTTCTCTTGCAAGTTGAATGTGTTCTAAGAACACTTGTGGTGTCCTGAAATGTTCGTAAATAAACAAAATGGGGGTGTTCCGAGGACGCTGTCCGTTTTGTTCGTTGTCAAGTTTAAAGTGTTCTAAGAACACTTGCGGTGTCCTGAAATGTTCGTAGGGGGTGTCCTGAAGACGCTGTCCGTATTGTTCTCTGGCAAGTTGAACGTGTGCTAAGAACACTCGTGGTGTCCTGAAATGTTTGCAAATAAACAAAATGGGGGTGTCCTGAGGACGCTCTCCGTATTGTTCGATGGGAAGTTGAATGTGTTCTAAGAACACTTGCGGTGTCCGGAAATGTTCGTAGTGGGTGTCCTGAAGACGTTGTCCGTATTGTTCGCTGGCAAGTTGAATGTGTTCTAAGAACACTCGTGGTGTCCTGAAATGTTCGCAAATAAATAAATGATGGTGTTCTGAGGACGCTGTCCGTATTGTTCTCTTGCAAGTTGAATATGTTCTAAGAACACTTGTGGTGTCCTGAAATGTTCGTAAATAAACAAAATGGGGGTGTTCTGAGGACGCTGTCCGTTTTGTTCGTTGTCAAGTTTAAAGTGTTCTAAGAACACTTGCGGTGTCCTGAAATGTTCGTAGGGGGTGTCTTGAAGACGCTGTCCGTATTGTTCTCTGGCAAGTTGAATGTGTTCTACGAACACTCGTGATGTCCTGAAATGTTCGCAAATAAACAAAATGGGGTGTCCTGAGGATGCTCTCCGTATTGTTCGATGGGAAGTTGAATGTGTTCTAAGAACACTTGCGGTGTCCTGAAATGTTCGTAGGGGATGTCCTGAAGAGGTTGTCCGTAATGTTCGCTGGCAAGTTGAATGTGTTCTAAGAACACTCGCGGTGTCCTGAAATGTTCAAAAATAAAAAAATGGTGGTGTTCTGAGGACGCTGTCCGTATTGTTCTCTTGCAAGTTGAATATGTTCTAAGAACACTCTTGGTGTCCTGAAATGTTCGTAAATAAACAAAATGGGGGTGTTCTGAGGACGCTGTCTGTTTTCTTCGTTGTCAAGTTTAAAGTGTTCTAAGAACACTCGCGGTGTCCTGAAATGTTCGTAGGGGGTGTCCTGAAGACGCTGTCCGTATTGTCCTCTGGCAAGTTGAATGTGATCTAAGAACACTCACGGTGTCCTTAAATGTTCGCAAATTTCACAAAATGGGGGTGTTCTTAGGACGCTGTCCGTATTGTTCTCTGGCAAGTTGAATGTGTTCTAAGAACACTCGTGGTGTCCTGAAATGTTCACAAATAAACGAAATGGGGGTGTCCTGAGGACGCTCTCCGTATTGTTCGATGGGAAGTTGAAAGTGTTCTAAGAACACTTGCGGTGTCCTGAAATGTTCGTAGGGGGTGTCCTGAAGACATTGTCTGTATTGTTCGCTGGCAAGTTGAATGTGTTCTAAGAACACTTGTGGTGTCCTGAAATGTTCGTAAATAAACAAAATGGGGGTTTTCTGAGGACGCTGTTCGTTTTGTTCGTTGTCAAGTTTAAAGACACAATAAAAACACTCGGGGTGTCCTGAAATGTTCGCAAATAAACAAAATGGGGGTGCCCTGAGGACGCTGTCCGTATTGTTCGATTGTCAAGTTGAAAGTGTTCTAAGAACCCTCGCGGTGTCCTGAAATGTTCGTAGGGGGTGTCCTGAAGACGCTGTCCGTATTGGTCTCTGGCAAGTTGAATGTGTTCTAAGAACACTCGTGGTGTCCTTAAATGTTCGCAAATAAAAATAATGGTGGTTTTCTGAGGACGCTGTCCATATTGTTCTCTTGCAAGTTGAATATGTTCTAAGAACACTTGTGGTGTCCTGAAATGTTCGTAAATAAACAAAATGGGGGTGTTCTGAGGACGCTGTCCGTTTTGTTCGTTGTCAAGTTTAAAGTGTTCTAAGAACACTTGCGGTGTCCTGAAATGTTCGTAGGGGGTGTCCTGAAGACGCTGTCCATATTGTTCGCTGGCAAGTTGAATGTGTTCTAAGAACACTCGAGGTGTCCTTAAATGTTCGCTAATTTCAGAAAATGGGGATGTTCTGAGGAAGCTGTCAGTATTGTTCTCTTGCAAGTTGAATGTGTCCTAAGAACACTCGCAGTGTCCTGAAATGTTCGTAGGGGGTGTCCTGAAGACACTGTCCGTATTGTTCTCTGGCAAGTTGAATGTGTTCTAAGAACACTTGCGGTGTCCTTAAATGTTCGCAAATTTCAGAAAATGGGGGTGTTCTGAGGACGCTGTCCGTATTGTTCTCTGGCAAGTTGAATGTGTTCTAAGAACACTCGTGGTGTCCTGAAATGTTTGTAAATAAACAAAAGGGGTTGTCCTGAGGACGCTGTCCGTATTGTTCGATGGGAAGTTGAATGTGTTCTAAGAACACTTGCGGTGTCCTGAAATGTTCGTAAATAAACAAAATGGGGGTGTCCTGAGGACGCTGTCCGTATTGTTCGATGGCAAGTTGAATGTGTTCTAAAAACACTCGCGGTGTCCTGAAATGTTCGCAAATAAGCAAAATGGGGGTGTCCTAAGGACGCTGTCCATATTGTTCGATTGTCAAGTTGAAAGTGTTCTAAGAACCCTTGCGGTGTCCTGAAATGTTCGTAGAGGGTGTCCTGAAGACGCTGTCCGTATTGTTCACTGGCAAGTTGAATGTGTTCTAAGAACAATCGCTGTGTCCTTAAATGTTCGCAAATTTCAGAAATGGGGGTGTTCTGAGGACGCTGTCCGTATTGTTCTCTGGAAAGTTGAATATGTTCTAAGAACACTCGTGGTGTCCTGAAATGTTCACAAATCAACGAAATGGGGGTGTCCTGAGGACGCTCTCCGTATTGTTCGATGGGAAGTTGAATGTGTTCTAAGAACACTTGCAGTATTCTGAAATGTTCGTAGGGGGTGTCCTGAAGACGTTGTCCGTATTTTTCGCTGGCAAGTTGAATGTGTTCTAAGAACACTCGCGGTGTCCTGAAATGTTTGCAAATAAAAAATGGTGGTGTTCTGAGGACGCTGTCCGTATTGTTCTCTTGCAAATTGAATGTATTCTAAGAACACTTGTGGTGTCCTGAAATGTTCGTAAATAAACAAAATGGGGGTGTTCTTTGGACGCTGTCCGTTTTGTTCATTGTCAAGTTTAAAGTGTTCTAAGAACACTCGCAGTGTCCTGAAATGTTCGTAGGGGGTGTCCTGAAGACGCTGTCCGTATTGTTCTCTGGCAAGTTGAATGTGTTCTAAGAACACTCATGGTGTCCTGAAATGTTCGTAAATAAACAAAATGGGGTTGTCCTGAGGACGCTGTCCGTATTGTTCGATGGGAAGTTGAATGTGTTTTAAGAACACTCGCGGTGTCCTGAAATGTTCGTAAATAAACAAAATGGGGGTGTCCTGAGGACGCTGTCCGTATTGTTCGATGGCAAGTTGAATGTGTTCTAAGAACACTCGCGGTGTCCTGAAATGTTTGTAAATAAACAAAATGGGGTTGTCCTGTGGACGCTGTCCGTATTGTTCGATGGGAAGTTGAATGTGTTCTAAGAACACTCGCGGTGTCCTGAAATGTTCGTAAATAAAAAAAATGGGGGTGTCCTGAGGACGCTGTCCGTATTGTTCGATGGCAAGTTGAATGTGTTCTAAAAACACTCGCGGTGCCCTGAAATGTTCGCAAATAAACAAAATGGGGGTGTCCTTAGGACGCTGTCCGTATTGTTTGATTGTCAAGTTGAAAGTGTTCTAAGAACCCTTGCGGTGTCCTGAAATGTTCGTAGGGGGTGTCCTGAAGATGCTATCCGTATTGTTAGCTGGCAAGTTGAATGTGTTCTAAGAACACTCGCAGTGTCCTTAAATGTTCGCAAATTTCTGAAAATGGGGGTGTTCTGAGGACGCTGTCCGTATTGTTCTCTGGCAAGTTGAATATGTTCTAAGAACACTCGTGGTGTCCTGAAATGTTCACAAATCAACGAAATAGGGGTGTCCTGAGGACGCTCTCCGTATTGTTCGATGGGAAGTTGAATGTATTCTAAGAACACTTGCAGTGACCTGAAATGTTCGTAGGGGGTGTCCTGAAGACGTTGTCCGTATTGTTCGCTGGCAAGTTGAATGTGTTCTAAGAACACTCGCGGTGTCCTGAAATGTTTGCAAATAAAAAAATGGGGGTGTTCTGAGGACACTGTCCGTATTGTTCTCTTGCAAGTTGAATGTGTTCTAAGAACACTCGCAGTGTCCTGAAATGTTCACAAATAAACGAAATGGGGGTGTCCTGAGGACACTGAGGACGCTGTCCGTATTGTTCGTTGTCAAGTTGAAAGTGTTCTAGGAACCCTTGCGGTGTCCTGAAATGTTCGTAGGGGGTGTCCTGAAGACGCTGTCCATATTGTTCGCTGGCAAGTTGAATGTGTTCTAAGAATACTCGCGGTGTCCTTAAATGTTCGCAAATTTCAGAAAATGGGGATGTTCTGAGGACGATGTCAGTATTGTTCTCTTGCAAGTTGAATGTGTTCTAAGAACACTCGCGGTGTCCTGAAATGTTCGCAAATAAAAAAATGGGGGTGTTCTGAGGACGCTGTCAGTATTGTTCTCTTGCAAGTTGAATGTGTCCTAAGAACATTCGCAGTGTCCTGAAATGTTCGTAGGGGGTGTCCTGAAGACGCTGTCCGTATTGTTCTCTGGCAAGTTGAATGTGTTCCAAGAACACTTGTGGTGTCCTGAAATGTTTGTAAATAAATAAAATGGGGTTGTCCTTAGGACGCTGTCCGTATTGTTTGATGGGAAGTTGAATGTGTTCTAAGAACACTCGCGGTGTCCTGAAATGTTCGTAAATAAACAAAATGGGGGTGTCCTGAGGACGCTGTCCGTATTGTTCGATGGCAAGTTGAATGTGTTCTAAAAACACTTGCGGTGTCCTGAAATGTTCGCAAATAAACAAAATGGGGGTGTCCCGAGGACACTGTCCGTATTGTTCGATTGTCAATTTGAAAGTGTTCTAAGAACCCTTGCGGTGTCCTGAAATGTTCGTAGGGGGTGTCCTGAAGACGCTGTCCGTATTGTTCACTGGCAAGTTGAATGTGTTCTAAGAACACTCGCGGTGTCCTTAAATGTTTGCAAATAAAAAAATGGTGGTGTTCTGAGGACGCTGTCCGTATTGTTCTCTTGCAAGTTGAATGAGTTCTAAGAACACTTGTGGTGTCCTGAAATGTTCGTAAATAAACAAAATGGGGGTGTTCTGAGGACGCTGTCCATTTTGTTCGTTGTCAAGTTTAAAGTGTTCTAAGAACACTCGCAGTGTCCTGAAATGTTTGTAGGGGGTGTCCTGAAGACGCTGTCTGTATGGTTCTCTGGCAAGTTGAATGTTTTCTAAGAACACTCATGGCATCCTGAAATGTTCGTAAATAAACAAAATGGGGTTGTCCTGAGGACGCTGTCCGTATTGTTTGATGGGAAGTTGAATGTGTTCTAAGAACACTCGCGGTGTCCTGAAATGTTCGTAAATAAACAAAATGGGGTGTCATGAGGACGCTGTCCGTATTGTTTGATAGCAAGTTGAAGGTGTTCTAAAAACACTCGCGGTGTCCTGAAATGTTCGCAAATAAACAAAATGGGGGTGTCCTGAGGAGGCTGAGGACGATGTCCGTATTGTTCGATTGTCAAGTTGAAATTGTTCTCAGAACCCTCGCGGTGTCCTGAAATGTTAGTAGGGGGTGTGCTGAAGATGCTGTCTGTATTGTTCGCTGGCAAGTTGAATGTGTTCTAAGAACACTCGCGGTGTCCTTAAATGTTCGCAAATTTCAGAAAATTGGGGTGTTATGAGGACGCTGTCCGTATTGTTCTCTGGAAAGTTGAATATGTTCTAAGAACACTCGTGGTGTCCTGAAATGTTCACAAATCAACGAAATGGGGGTGTCCTGAGGACGCTCTCCGTATTGTTTGATGGGAAGTTGAATGTGTTCTAAGAACACTCGCGGTGTCCTGAAATGTTCGTAAATAAACAAAATGGGGTGTCATGAGGACGCTGTCCGTATTGTTTGATAGCAAGTTGAAGGTGTTCTAAAAACACTTGCGGTGTCCTGAAATGTTTGCAAATAAAAAAATGGTGGTGTTCTGAGGGCGCTGTCCGTATTGTTCTCTTGCAAGTTTAATGTGTTCTAAGAACACTCGTGGTGTCCTGAAATGTTCGTAAATAAACAAAATGGGGGTGTTCTTTGGACGCTGTCGAGTTTTGTTCATTGTCAAGTTTAAAGTGTTCTAAGAACACTCGCAGTGTCCTGAAATGTTCGTAGGGGGTGTCCTGAAGACGCTGTCCGTATTGTTCTCTGGCAAGTTGAATGTGTTCTAAGAACACTCATGGTGTCCTGAAATGTTTGTAAATAAACAAAATGGGGTTGTCCTGAGGACGCTGTCCGTATTGTTCGATGGGAAGTTGAATGTGTTTTAAGAACACTTGCGGTGTCCTGAAATGTTCGTAAATAAACAAAATGGGGGTGTCCTGAGGGCGCTGTCCGTATTGTTCTATTGCAAGTTGAATGAGTTCTAAGAACACTTGTGGTGTCCTGAAATGTTCGTAAATAAACAAAATGGGGGTGTCCTGAGGACGCTGTCTGTATTGTTCTCTGGCAAGTTGAATGTTTTCTAAGAACACTCATGGCGTCCTGAAATGTTCGTAAATAAACAAAATGGGGTTGTCCTGAGGACGCTGTCCGTATTGTTCGATGGGAAGTTGAATGTGTTCTAAGAACACTTGCGGTGTCCTGAAATGTTCGTAAATAAACAAAATGGGGTGTCCTGAGGACGCTGTCCGTATTGTTTGATGGCAAGTTGAATGTGTTCTAAAAACACTCGCGGTGCCCTGAAATGTTCGCAAATAAACAAAATGGGGGTGTCCTGAGGAGGCTGAGGACGCTGTCCGTATTGTTCGATTGTCAAGTTGAAATTGTTCTAAGAACCCTCGGGGTGTCCTGAAATGTTAGTAGGGGGTGTCCTGAAGACGCTGTCCGTATTGTTCGCTGGCAAGTTGAATGTGTTCTAAGAACAATCGCTGTGTCCTTAAATGTTCGCAAATTTCAGAAAATGGGGGTGTTCTGAGGACGCTGTCGGTATTGTTCTCTGGAAAGTTGAATATGTTCTAAGAACACTCGTGGTGTCCTGAAATGTTCACAAATCAACGAAATGGGGGTGTCCTGAGGACGATCTCCGTATTGTTCGATGGGAAGTTGAATGTGGTGTTCTAAGAACACTTGCAGTGTCCTGAAATGTTCGTAGGGGGTGTCCTGAAGACGTTGTCCGTATTGTTCGCTGGCAAGTTGAATGTGTTCTAAGCACACTCGCGGTGTCCTGAAATGTTTGCAAATAAAAAAATGGTGGTGTTCTGAGGACGCTGTCCGTATTGTTCTCTTGCAAATTGAATGTGTTCTAAGAACACTCGTGGTGTCTTGAAATGTTCGAAAATAAACAAAATGGGGGTGTTCTTTGGACGCTGTCCGTTTTGTACATTGTCAAGTTTAAAGTGTTCTAAGAACACTCGCAGTGTCCTGAAATGTTCATAGGGGGTGTCCTGAAGATGCTGTCCGTATTGTTCTCTGGCAAGTTGAATGTGTTCTAAGAACACTCATGGTGTCCTGAAATGTTCACAAATCAACGAAATGGGGGTGTCCTGAGGACGCTATCCGTATTGTTCGATGGGAAGTTGAATGTGTTCTAAGAACACTTGCAGTGTCCTGAAATGTTCGTAGGGGGTGTCCTGAAGACGTTGTCCGTATTGTTCGCTCGCAAGTTGAATGTGTTCTAAGAACACTCACGGTTCCTGAAATGTTTGCAAATAAAAAAATGGTGGTGTTCTGAGGACGCTGTCCGTATTGTTCTCTTGCAAGTTGAATGTGTTCTAAGAACACTTGTGGTGTCCTGAAATGTTCGTAAATAAACAAAATGGGGGTGTTCTTTGGACGCTGTCCGTTTTGTTCATTGTCAAGTTTAAAGTGTTCTAAGAACACTCACAGTGTCCTGAAATGTTCGTAGGGGGTGTCCTGAAGACGCTGTCCGTATTGTTCTCTGGCAAGTTGAATGTGTTCTAAGAACACTCGTGGTGTCCTTAAATGTTCGCAAATTTTAGAAAATGGGGGTGTTCTGAGGACGCTGTCCCTATTGTTCTCTGGCAAGTTGAATGTGTTCTAAGAACACTCGTGGTGTCCTGAAATGTTCGCAAATAAACGAAATGGGGGTGTCCTGAGGACGCTGTCCGTATTGTTCGATGGGAAGTTGAATGTGTTCTAAGAACACTTGCGGTGTCCTGAAATGTTCGTAAATAAACAAAATGGGGGTGTCCTGAGGACGCTGTCCGTATTGTTCGATGACAAGTTGAATGTGTTCTAAAAACACTTGCGGTGTCCTGAAATGTTCGTAAATAAACAAAATGGGGGTGTCCTGAGGACGCTGTCCATATTGTTCGATGGCAAGTTGAATGTGTTCTAAAAACACTTGCGGTGTCCTGAAATGTTCGCAAATAATCAAAATGGGGGTGTCCTGAGGACACTGTCCGTATTGTTTGATTGTCAAGTTGAAAGTGTTCTAAGAACCCTTGCGGTGTCCTGAAATGTTCGTAGGGGGTGTCCTGAAAATGCTGTCCGTATTGTTCGCTGGCAAGTTGAATGTGTTCTAAGAACACTCGCGGTGTCCTTAAATGTTCGCAAATTTCAGAAAATGGGGATGTTCTGAGGACGCTGTCCGTATTGTTCGATGGCAAGTTTAAAGTGTTCTAAGAACACTCGCAGTGTCCTGAAATGTTCATAGGCGGTGTCCTGAAGACGCTGTCCGTATTGTTCTCTGGCAAGTTGAATGTGTTCTAAGAACACTCGTGGTGTCCTGAAATGTTTGTAAATAAACAAAATGCGGTTGTCCTGAGGACGCTGTCCGTATTGTTCGATGGGAAGTTGAATGTGTTCTAAGAACACTCGCGGTGCCCTGAAATGTTCGTAAATAAACAAAATGGGGGTGTCCTGAGGACGCTGTCCGTATTGTTCGATGACAAGTTGAATGTGTTCTAAAAACACTTGCGGTGTCCTGAAATGTTCGTAAATAAACAAAATGGGGGTGTCCTGAGGACTCTGTCCGTATTGTTCGATGGCAAGTTGAATGTGTTCTAAAAACACTTGCGGTGTCCTGAAATGTTCGCAAATAAACAAAATGGGGGTGTCCTGAGGACACTGTCCGTATTGTTCGATTCTCAATTTGAAAGTGTTCGAAGAACCCTTGCGGTGTCCTGAAATGTTCGTAGGGGGTGTCCTGAAGACGCTGTCCGTATTGTTCGCTGACAATTTGAATGTTTTCTAAGAACACTCGCAGTGTCCTTAAATGTTCGCAAATTTCACAAAATGGGGGTGTTCTGAGGACGCTGTCCCTATTGTTCTCTGGCAAGTTGAATGTGTTCTAAGAACACTCGTGGTGTCCTGAAATGTTCGCAAATAAATGAAATGGGGGTGTCCTGAGGACGCTATCCGTATTGTTCGATGGGAAGTTGAATGTGTTCTAAGAACACTTGCGGTGTCCTGAAATGTTCATAAATAAACAAAATGGGGGTGTCCTGAGGACGCTGTCCGTATTGTTCGATGACAAGTTGAATGTGTTCTAAAAACACTTGCGGTGTCCTGAAATGTTCGTAAATAAACAAAATGGGGGTGTCCTGAGGACGCTGTCCGTATTGTTCGATGGCAAGTTGAATGTGTTCTAAAAACACTTGCGGTGTCCTGAAATGTTCGCAAATAAACAAAATGGGGGTGTCCTGAGGACACTGTCCGTATTGTTCGATTGTCAATTTGAAAGTGTTCTAAGAACCCTTGAGGTGTCCTGAAATGTTCATAGGGGGTGTCCTGAAGACGCTGTCCGTATTGTTCGCTGGCAATTTGAATGTTTTCTAAGAACACTTGCAGTGTCCTTAAATGTTCGCAAATTTCAGAAAATGGGGGTGTACTGAAGACGCTGTCCGTATTGTTCGCTAGCAAGTTGAATGTGCTCTAAGAACACTCGCGGTGTCCTGAGGAGGCTGAGGACGCTGTCCGTATTGTTCGATTGTCAAGTTGAAATTGTTCTAAGAACCCTCGGGGTGTCCTGAAATGTTAGTAGGGGGTGTCCTGAAGACGCTGTCCGTATTGTTCGCTGGCAAGTTGAATGTGTTCTAAGAACAATCGCTGTGTCCTTAAATGTTCGCAAATTTCAGAAAATGGGGGTGTTCTGAGGACGCTGTCCGTATTGTTCTCTGGAAAGTTGAATATGTTCTAAGAACACTCGTGGTGTCCTGAAATGTTCACAAATCAACGAAATGGGGGTGTCCTGAGGACGATCTCCGTATTGTTCGATGGGAAGTTGAATGTGGTGTTCTAAGAACACTTGCAGTGTCCTGAAATGTTCGTAGGGGGTGTCCTGAAGACGTTGTCCGTATTGTTCGCTGGCAAGTTGAATGTGTTCTAAGCACACTCGCGGTGTCCTGAAATGTTTGCAAATAAAAAAATGGTGGTGTTCTGAGGACGCTGTCCGTATTCTTCTTTTGCAAATTGAATGTGTTCTAAGAACACTTGTGGTGTCTTGAAATGTTCGAAAATAAACAAAATGGGGGTGTTCTTTGGACGCTGTCCGTTTTGTACATTGTCAAGTTTAAAGTGTTCTAAGAACACTCGCAGTGTCCTGAAATGTTCGTAGGGGGTGTCCTGAAGACGCTGTCCGTATTGTTCTCTGGCAAGTTGAATGTGTTCTAAGAACACTCATGGTGTCCTGAAATGTTCACAAATCAACGAAATGGGGGTGTCCTGAGGACGCTATCCGTATTGTTCGATGGGAAGTTGAATGTGTTCTAAGAACACTTGCAGTGTCCTGAAATGTTCGTAGGGGGTGTCCTGAAGACGTTGTCCGTATTGTTCGCTCGCAAGTTGAATGTGTTCTAAGAACACTCACGGTTCCTGAAATGTTTGCAAATAAAAAAATGGTGGTGTTCTGAGGACGCTGTCCGTATTGTTCTCTTGCAAGTTGAATGTGTTCTAAGAACACTTGTGGTGTCCTGAAATGTTCGTAAATAAACAAAATGGGGATGTCCTGAGGACGCTGTCCGTATTGTTCGATGGGAAGTTGAATGTGTTCTAAGAACACTCGCGGTGCCCTGAAATGTTCGTAAACAAACAAAATGGGGGTGTCCTGAGGACGCTGTCCGTATTGTTCGATGGCAAGTTGAATGTGTTCTAAAAATACTTGCGGTGTCCTGAAATGTTCGCAAATAAACAAAATGGGGGTGTCCTGAGGACACTGTCCGTATTGTTCGATTGTCAATTTGAAAGTGTTCGAAGAACCCTTGCGGTGTCCTGAAATGTTCGTAGGGGGTGTCCTGAAGACGCTGTCCGTATTGTTCACTGACAATTTGAATGTTTTCTAAGAACACTCGCAGTGTCCTTAAATGTTCGCAAATTTCAGAAAATGGGGGTGTTCTGAGGATGCTGTCCCTATTGTTCTCTGGCAAGTTGAATGTGTTCTAAGAACACTCGTGGTGTCCTGAAATGTTCGCAAATAAATGAAATGGGGGTGTCCTGAGGACGCTATCCGTATTGTTCGATGGGAAGTTGAATGTGTTCTAAGAACACTTGCGGTGTCCTTAAATGTTCATAAATAAACAAAATGGGGGTGTCCTGAGGACGCTGTCCGTATTGTTCGATGACAAGTTGAATGTGTTCTAAAAACACTTGCGGTGTCCTGAAATGTTCGTAAATAAACAAAATGGGGGTGTCCTGAGGACGCTGTCCGCATTGTTCGATGGCAAGTTGAATGTGTTCTAAAAACACTTGCGGTGTCCTGAAATGTTCGCAAATAAACAAAATGGGGGTGTCCTGAGGACACTGTCCGTATTGTTCGATTGTCAATTTGAAAGTGTTCTAAGAACCCTTGAGGTGTCCTGAAATGTTCATAGGGGGTGTCCTGAAGACGCTGTCCGTATTGTTCGCTGGCAATTTGAATGTTTTCTAAGAACACTTGCAGTGTCCTTAAATGTTCGCAAATTTCAGAAAATGGGGGTGTACTGAAGACGCTGTCCGTATTGTTCGCTAGCAAGTTGAATGTGCTCTAAGAACACTCGCGGTGTCCTTAAATGTTCGCAAATTTCAGAAAATGGGGGTGTTCTGAGGACGCTCTCCGTATTGTTCGATGGGAAGTTGAATGTGTTCTAAGAACACTTGCAGTGTCCTGAAATGTTCGTACGGGGTGTCCTGAAGACGTTGTCCGTATTGTTCGCTGGCAAGTTGAATGTGTTCTAAGAACACTTGCGGTGTCCTATAATGTTCGCAAATAAAAAAATGGTGGTGTTCTGAGGACGCTGTCCGTATTGTTCTCTTGCAAGTTGAATGTGTTCTAAGAACACTTGTGGTGTCCTGAAATGTTCGTAAATAAACAAAATGGGGGTGTTCTGAGGACG
Source organism: Ambystoma mexicanum (assembly GCF_040938575.1). Taxonomy (NCBI): domain Eukaryota; kingdom Metazoa; phylum Chordata; class Amphibia; order Caudata; family Ambystomatidae; genus Ambystoma; species Ambystoma mexicanum. Next base: position 423,666,234 of record NC_090935.1, read on the forward strand.
CTGTCCGTATTGTTCTCTGGCAAGTTGAATGTGTTCTAAGAACACTCGTGGTGTCCTGAAATGTTTGTAAATAAACAAAATGGGGTTGTCCTGAGGACGCTGTCCGTATTGTTCTCTGGCAAGTTGAATGTGTTCTAAGAACACTCGTGGTGTCCTGAAATGTTTGTAAATAAACAAAATGGGGGTGTCCTTAGGACGCTGTCCGTATTGTTTGATTGTCAAGTTGAAAGTGTTCTAAGAACCCTTGCGGTGTCCTGAAATGTTCGTAGGGGGTGTCCTGAAAATGCTGTCCGTATTGTTCGCTGGCAAGTTGAATGTGTTCTAAGAACACACGTGGTGTCCTTAAATGTTCGCAAATTTCTGAAAAAGGGGGTGTTCTGAGGACGCTGTCCGTATTGTTCTCTGACAAGTTGAATATCTTCTAAGAACACTTGTGGTGTCCTGAAATGTTCACAAATCAACGAAATAGGGGTGTCCTGAGGACGCTCTCCGTATTGTTCGATGGGAAGTTGAATGTGTTCTAAGAACACTTGCAGTGTCCTGAAATCTTCGTAGGGGGTGTCCTGAAGACGTTGTCCGTATTGTTCGCTGGCAAGTTGAATGTGTTCTAAGAACACTCGCGGTGTCCTGAAATGTTTGCAAATAAAAATTGGGGGTGTTCTGAGGACACTGTCCTTATTGTTCTCTTGCAAGTTGAATGTGTTCTAAGAACACTCGCAGTGTCCTGAAATGTTCACAAATAAACGAAATGGGGGTGTTCTGAGGACGCTGAGGACGCTGTCCGTATTGTTCGTTGTCAAGTTGAAAGTGTTCTAGGAACCCTTGCGGTGTCCTGAAATGTTCGTAGGGGGTGTACTGAAGACGCTGTCCATATTGTTCGCTGGCAAGTTGAATGTGTTCTAAGAATACTCGCGGTGTCCTTAAATGTTCGCAAATTTCAGAAAATGGGGATGTTCTGAGGACGATGTCAGTATTGTTCTCTTGCAAGTTGAATGTGTTCTAAGAACACTTGCGGTGTCCTGAAATGTTCGCAAATAAAAAAAATGGGGGTGTTCTGAGGACGCTGTCAGTATTGTTCTCTTGCAAGTTGAATGTGTCCTAAGAACACTCGCAGTGTCCTGAAATGTTCGTAGGGGGTGTCCTGAAGACGCTGTCCGTATTGTTCGATGGGAAGGTGAATGTGTTCTAAGAACACTCGCGGTGTCCTGAAATGTTCGTAAATAAACAAAATGGGGGTGTCCTGAGGACGCTGTCCGTATTGTTCGATGGCAAGTTGAATGTGTTCTAAAAACACTTGCGGTGTCCTGAAATGTTCGCAAATAAACAAAATGGGGGTGTCCTGAGGACACTGTCCGTATTGTTCGATTGTCAATTTGAAAGTGTTCTAAGAACCGTTGCGGTGTCCTGAAATGTTCGTAGGGGGTGTCCTGAAGACGCTGTCCGTATTGTTCGCTGGCAAGTTGAATGTGTTCTAAGAACACTCGCGGCGTCCTTAAATGTTCGCAAATAAAAAAATGGTGGTGTTCTGAGGACGCTGTCCGTATTGTTCTCTTGCAAGTTGAATGAGTTCTAAGAACACTTGTGGTGTCCTGAAATGTTCGTAAATAAACAAAATGGGGGTGTTCTGAGGACGCTGTCCGTTTTGTTCGTTGTCAAGTTTAAAGTGTTCTAAGAACACTTGCAGTGTCCTGAAATTTTCGTAGGGGGTGTACTGAAGACGCTGTCCGTATTGTTCTCTGGCAAGTTGAATGTTTTCTAAGAACACTCATGGCGTCCTGAAATGTTCGTAAATAAACAAAATGGGGTTGTCCTGAGGACGTTGTCCGTATTGTTTGATGGGAAGTTGAATGTGTTTTAAGAACACTCACGGTGTCCTGAAATGTTCGTAAATAAACAAAATGGGGTGTCCTGAGGACGCTGTCCGTATTGTTTGATGGCAAGTTGAATGTGTTCTAAAAACACTCGCGGTGTCCTGAAATGTTCGCAAAAAAACAAAATGGGGGTGTCCTGAGGAGGCTGAGGACGCTGTCCGTATTGTTCGATTGTCAAGTTGAAATTGTTCTCAGAACCCTCGCGGTGTCCTGAAATGTTAGTAGGGGTGTCCTGAAGACGCTGTCCGTATTGTTCGCTGGCAAGTTGAATGTGCTCTAAGAACACTTGCGGTGTCCTTAAATGTTCGCAAATTTCAGAAAATGGGGGTGTTCTGAGGACGCTGCCCGTATTGTTCTCTGGAAAGTTGAATATGTTCTAAGAACACTCGTGGTGTCCTGAAATGTTCACAAATCAACGAAATGGGGGTGTCCTGAGGACGCTCTCCGTATTGTTTGATGGGAAGTTGAATGTGTTCTAAGAACACTTGCAGTGTCCTGAAATGTTCGTAGGGGGTGTCCTGAAGACGTTGTCCGTATTGTTCGCTGGCAAGTTGAATGTGTTCTAAGAACACTCGCGGTGTCCTGAAATGTTTGCAAATAAAAAAATGGTGGTGTTCTGAGGGCGCTGTCCGTATTGTTCTCTTGCAAGTTGAATGTGTTCTAAGAACACACGTGGTGTCCTTAAATGTTCGCAAATTTCTGAAAAAGGGGGTGTTCTGAGGACGCTGTCCGTATTGTTCTCTGACAAGTTGAATATCTTCTAAGAACACTTGTGGTGTCCTGAAATGTTCACAAATCAACGAAATAGGGGTGTCCTGAGGACGCTCTCCGTATTGTTCGATGGGAAGTTGAATGTGTTCTAAGAACACTTGCAGTGTCCTGAAATCTTCGTAGGGGGTGTCCTGAAGACGTTGTCCGTATTGTTCGCTGGCAAGTTGAATGTGTTCTAAGAACACTCGCGGTGTCCTGAAATGTTTGCAAATAAAAATTGGGGGTGTTCTGAGGACACTGTCCTTATTGTTCTCTTGCAAGTTGAATGTGTTCTAAGAACACTCGCAGTGTCCTGAAATGTTCACAAATAAACGAAATGGGGGTGTTCTGAGGACGCTGAGGACGCTGTCCGTATTGTTCGTTGTCAAGTTGAAAGTGTTCTAGGAACCCTTGCGGTGTCCTGAAATGTTCGTAGGGGGTGTACTGAAGACGCTGTCGATATTGTTCGCTGGCAAGTTGAATGTGTTCTAAGAATACTCGCGGTGTCCTTAAATGTTCGCAAATTTCAGAAAATGGGGATGTTCTGAGGACGATGTCAGTATTGTTCTCTTGCAAGTTGAATGTGTTCTAAGAACACTTGCGGTGTCCTGAAATGTTCGCAAATAAAAAAATGGGGGTGTTCTGAGGACGCTGTCAGTATTGTTCTCTTGCAAGTTGAATGTGTCCTAAGAACACTCGCAGTGTCCTGAAATGTTCGTAGGGGGTGTCCTGAAGACGCTGTCCGTATTGTTCTCTGGCAAGTTGAATGTGTTCTAAGAACACTCGTGGTGTCCTGAAATTTTTGTAAATAAACAAAATGGGGTTGTCCTGAGGACGCTGTCCGTATTGTTCGATGGGAAGGTGAATGTGTTCTAAGAACACTCGCGGTGTCCTGAAATGTTCGTAAATAAACAAAATGGGGGTGTCCTGAGGACGCTGTCCGTATTGTTCGATGGCAAGTTGAATGTGTTCTAAAAACACTTGCGGTGTCCTGAAATGTTCGCAAATAAACAAAATGGGGGTGTCCTGAGGACACTGTCCGTATTGTTCGATTGTCAATTTGAAAGTGTTCTAAGAACCGTTGCGGTGTCCTGAAATGTTCGTAGGGGGTGTCCTGAAGACGCTGTCCGTATTGTTCGCTGGCAAGTTGAATGTGTTCTAAGAACACTCGCGGCGTCCTTAAATGTTCGCAAATAAAAAAATGGTGGTGTTCTGAGGATGCTGTCCGTATTGTTCTCTTGCAAGTTGAATGAGTTCTAAGAACACTTGTGGTGTCCTGAAATGTTCGTAAATAAACAAAATGGGGGTGTTCTGAGGACGCTGTCCGTTTTGTTCGTTGTCAAGTTTAAAGTGTTCTAAGAACACTCGCAGTGTCCTGAAATGTTCGCAGGGGGTGTACTGAAGACGCTGTCCGTATTGTTCTCTGGCAAGTTGAATGTTTTCTAAGAACACTCATGGCGTCCTGAAATGTTCGTAAATAAACAAAATGGGGTTGTCCTGAGGACGTTGTCCGTATTGTTTGATGGGAAGTTGAATGTGTTTTAAGAACACTCACGGTGTCCTGAAATGTTCGTAAATAAACAAAATGGGGTGTCCTGAGGACGCTGTCCGTATTGTTTGATGGCAAGTTGAATGTGTTCTAAAAACACTCGCGGTGTCCTGAAATGTTCGCAAAAAAACAAAATGGGGGTGTCCTGAGGAGGCTGAGGACGCTGTCCGTATTGTTCGATTGTCAAGTTGAAATTGTTCTCAGAACCCTCGCGGTGTCCTGAAATGTTAGTAGGGGTGTCCTGAAGACGCTGTCCGTATTGTTCGCTGGCAAGTTGAATGTGCTCTAAGAACACTTGCGGTGTCCTTAAATGTTCGCAAATTTCAGAAAATGGGGGTGTTCTGAGGACGCTGCCCGTATTGTTCTCTGGAAAGTTGAATATGTTCTAAGAACACTCGTGGTGTCCTGAAATGTTCACAAATCAACGAAATGGGGGTGTCCTGAGGACGCTCTCCGTATTGTTTGATGGGAAGTTGAATGTGTTCTAAGAACACTTGCAGTGTCCTGAAATGTTCGTAGGGGGTGTCCTGAAGACGTTGTCCGTATTGTTCGCTGGCAAGTTGAATGTGTTCTAAGAACACTCGCGGTGTCCTGAAATGTTTGCAAATAAAAAAATGGTGGTGTTCTGAGGGCGCTGTCCGTATTGTTCTCTTGCAAGTTGAATGTGTTCTAAGAACACTTGTGGTGTCCTGAAATGTTCGTAAATAAACAAAATGGGGGTGTTCTTTGGACGCTGTCCGTATTGTTCGATGGGAAGTTGAATGTGTTCTAAGAACACTTGCAGTGTCCTGAAATGTTCGTAGGGGGTGTCCTGAAGACGTTGTCCGTATTGTTCGCTGGCAAGTTGAATGTGTTCTAAGAACACTTGCGGTGTCCTGAAATGTTTGCAAATAAAAAAATGGTGGTGTTCTGAGGATGCTGTCCGTATTGTTCTCTTGCAAATTGAATGTGTTCTAAGAACACTTGTGGTGTCCTGAAATGTTCGTAAATAAAAAAAATGGGGGTGTCCTGAGGACGCTGTCCGTATTGTTCGATGGCAAGTTGAATGTGTTCTAAAAACACTCGCGGTGCCCTGAAATGTTCGCAAATAAACAAAATGGGGGTGTCCTTAGGACGCTGTCCGTATTGTTTGATTGTCAAGTTGAAAGTGTTCTAAGAACCCTTGCGGTGTCCTGAAATGTTCGTAGGGGGTGTCCTGAAGATGCTTTCCGAATTGTTAGCTGCAAGTTGAATGTGTTCTAAGAACCCTTGCGGTGTCCTGAAATGTTCGTAAGGGGTGTCCTGAAAATGCTGTCCGTATTGTTCGCTGGCAAGTTGAATGTGTTCTAAGAACACTCGCGGTGTCCTTAAATGTTCGCAAATTTCTGAAAAAGGGGGTGTTCTGAGGACGCTGTCCGTATTGTTCTCTGGCAAGTTGAATATCTTCTAAGAACACTCGTGGTGTCCTGAAATGTTCACAAATCAACGAAATAGGGGTGTCCTGAGGACGCTCTCCGTATTGTTCGATGGGAAGTTGAATGTGTTCTAAGAACACTTGCAGTGTCCTGAAATCTTCGTAGGGGGTGTCCTGAAGACGTTGTCCGTATTGTTCGCTGGCAAGTTGAATGTGTTCTAAGAACACTCGCGGTGTCCTGAAATGTTTGCAAATAAAAAATGGGGGTGTTCTGAGGACACTGTCCGTATTGTTCTCTTGCAAGTTGAATGTGTTCTAAGAACACTCGCAGTGTCCTGAAATGTTCACAAATAAACGAAATGGGGGTGTCCTGAGGACGCTGAGGACGCTGTCCGTATTGTTCGTTGTAAAGTTGAAAGTGTTCTAGGAACCCTTGCGGTGTCCTGAAATGTTCGTAGGGGGTGTCCTGAAGACGCTGTCCATATTGTTCGCTGGCAAGTTGAATGTGTTCTAAGAATACTCGCGGTGTCCTTAAATGTTCGCAAATTTCAGAAAATGGGGATGTACTGAGGACGATGTCAGTATTGTTCTCTTGCAAGTTGAATGTGTTCTAAGAACACTTGCGGTGTCCTGAAATGTTCGCAAATAAAAAAATGGGGGTGTTCTGAGGACGCTGTCAGTATTGTTCTCTTGCAAGTTGAATGTGTCCTAAGAACACTCACAGTGTCCTGAAATGTTCATAGGGGGTGTCCTGAAGACGCTGTCCGTATTGTTCTCTGGCAAGTTGAATGTGTTCTAAGAACACTCGTGGTGTCCTGAAATGTTTGTAAATAAACAAAATGGGGTTGTCCTGAGGACGCTGTCCGTATTGTTCGATGGGAAGGTGAATGTGTTCTAAGAACACTCGCGGTGTCCTGAAATGTTCGTAAATAAACAAAATGGGGGTGTCCTGAGGACGCTGTCCGTATTGTTCGATGGCAAGTTGAATGTGTTCTAAAAACACTTGCGGTGTCCTGAAATGTTCGCAAATAAACAAAATGGGGGTGTCCTGAGGACACTGTCCGTATTTTTCGATTGTCAATCTGAAAGTGTTCTAAGAACCCTTGCGGTGTCCTGAAATGTTCGTAGGGGGTGTCCTGAAGACGCTGTCCGTATTGTTCGCTGGCAAGTTGAATGTGTTCTAAGAACACTCGCGGTGTCCTTAAATGTTCGCAAATAAAAAAATGGTGGTGTTCTGACGACGCTGTCCGTATTGTTCTCTTGCAAGTTGAATGAGTTCTAAGAACACTCATGGCGTCCTGAAATGTTCGTAAATAAACAAAATGGGGTTGTCCTGAGGACGCTGTCCGTATTGTTTGATGGGAAGTTGAATGTGTTCTAAGAACACTCGCGGTGTCCTGAAATGTTCGTAAATAAACAAAATGGGGTGTCCTGAGGACGCTGTCCGTATTGTTTGATGGCAAGTTGAATGTGTTCTAAAAACACTTGCGGTGTCCTGAAATGTTCGCAAATAAACAAAATGGGGGTATCCTGAGGAGGCTGAGGACGCTGTCCTTATTGTTCGATTGTCAAGTTGAAATTGTTCTCAGAACCCTCGCGGTGTCCTGAAATGTTAGTAGGGGGTGTCCTGAAGACGCTGTCCGTATTGTTCGCTGGCAAGTTGAATGTGTTCTAAGAACACTTGCGGTGTCCTTAAATGTTCGCAAATTTCAGAAAATGGGGGTGTTCTGAGGACGCTGTCCTTATTGTTCTCTGGAAAGTTGAATATGTTCTAAGAACACTCGTGGTGTCCTGAAATGTTCACAAATCAACGAAATGGGGGTGTCCTGAGGACGCTCTCTGTATTGTTTGATGGGAAGTTGAATGTGTTCTAAGAACACTTGCAGTGTCCTGAACTGTTCGTAGGGGGTGTCCTGAAGACGTTGTCCGTATTGTTCGCTGGCAAGTTGAATGAGTTCTAAGAACACTCGCGGTGTCCTGAAATGTTTGCAAATAAAAAAATGGTGGTGTTCTGAGGGCGCTGTCCGTATTGTTCTCTTGCAAGTTGAATGTGTTCTAAGAACACTTGTGGTGTCCTGAAATGTTCGTAAATAAACAAAATGGGGGTGTTCTTTGGACGCTGTCCGTATTGTTCGATGGGAAGTTGAATGTGTTCTAAGAACACTTGCAGTGTACTGAAATGTTCGTAGGGGGTGTCCTGAAGACGTTGTCCGTATTGTTCGCTGGCAAGTTGAATGTGTTCTAAGAACACTTGCGGTGTCCTGAAATGTTTGCAAATAAAAAAATGGTGGTGTTCTGAGGACGCTGTCCGTATTGTTCTCTTGCAAATTGAATGTGTTCTAAGAACACTTGTGGTGTCCTGAAATGTTCGTAAATAAACGAAATGGGGGTGTTCTTTGGACGCTGTCCGTTTTGTTCATTGTCAAGTTTAAAGTGTTCTAAGAACACTCGCAGTGTCCTGAAATATTCGTAGGGGGTGTCCTGAAGACGCTGTCCGTATTGTTCTCTGGCAAGTTGAATGTGTTCTAAAAACACTCGTGGTGTCCTGAAATGTTTGTAAATAAACAAAATGGGGTTGTCCTGAGGACGCTGTCCGTATTGTTCGATGGGAAGTTGAATGTGTTCTAAGAACACTCGCGGTGTCCTGAAATGTTCGTAAATAAACAAAATGGGGGTGTCCTGAGGCCGCTGTCCGTATTGTTCGATGGCAAGTTGAATGTGTTCTAAAAACACTTGCGGTGTCCTGAAATGTTTGCAAATAAACAAAATGGGGGTGTCCTGAGGACACTGTCCGTATTGTTCGATTGTCAATTTTAAAGTGTTCTAAGAACCCTTGCGGTGTCCTGAAATGTTCGTAGGGGGTGTCCTGAAGACGCTGTCCGTATTGTTCGCTGGTAATTTGAATGTTTTCTAAGAACACTCGCAGTGTCCTTAAATGTTCGCAAATTTCAGAAAATGGGGGTGTTCAGAGCACGCTGTCCCTATTGTTCTCTGGCAAGTTGAATGTGTTCTAAGAACACTTGTGGTGTCCTGAAATGTTCGCAAATAAACGAAATGGGGGTGTCCTGAGGACGCTGTCCGTATTGTTCGATGGGAAGTTGAATGTGTTCTAAGAACACTCGCGGTGTCCTGAAATGTTCGTAAATAAACAAAATGGGGGTGTCCTGAAGACGCTGTCCGTATTGTTCGATGACAAGTTGAATGTGTTCTAAAAACACTTGCGGTGTCCTAAAATGTTCGTAAATAAACAAAATGGGGGTGTCCTGAGGACGCTGTCCGTATTGTTCGATGGCAAGTTTAAAGTGTTCTCAGAACACTCGCAGTGTCCTGAAATGTTCATAGGCGGTGTCCTGAAGACGCTGTCCATATTGTTCTCTGGCAAGTTGAATGTGTTCTAAGACCACTCGTGGTGTCCTGAAATGTTCGCAAATAAACGAAATGGGGGTGTCCTGAGGACGCTGTCCGTATTGTTCGATGGGAAGTTGAATGTGTTCTATGAACACTCGCGGTGTCCTGAAATGTTCGTAAATAAACAAAATGGGGGTGTCCTGAGGACGCTGTCCGTATTGTTCGATGACAAGTTGAATGTGTTCTAAAAACACTTGCGGTGTCCTAAAATGTTCGTAAATAAACAAAATGGGGGTGTCCTGAGGACGCTGTCCGTATTGTTCGATGGCAAGTTGAATGTGTTCTAAAAACACTTGCGGTGTCCTGAAATGTTCGCAAATAAACAAAATGGGGGTGTCCTGAGGACACTGTCCGTATTGTTCGATTGTCAATTTGAAAGTGTTCGAAGAACCCTTGCGGTGTCCTGAAATGTTCGTAGGGGGTGTCCTGAAGACGCTGTCCGTATTGTTCGCTGGCAATTTGAATGTTTTCTAAGAACACTCGCAGTGTCCTTAAATGTTCGCAAATTTCAGAAAATGAGGGTGTACTGAAGACGCTGTCCGTATTGTTCGCTAGCAAGTTGAATGTGTTCTAAGAACACTCGCGGTGTCCTTAAATGTTCGCACATTTCAGAAAATGGGGGTGTTCTGAGGACGCTGTCCGTATTGTTCTCTGGCAAGTTGAATGTGTTCTAAGAACACTCGTGGTGTCCTGAAATGTTCACAAATAAACGAAATGGGGGTGACCTGATGACGCTCTCCGTATTGTTCGATGGGAAGTTGAATGTGTTCTAAGAACACTTGCAGTGTCCTGAAATGTTCTTAGGGGGTGTCCTGAAGACGTTGTCCGTATTGTTCGCTGGCAAGTTGAATGTGTTCTAAGAACACTTGCGGTGTCCTATAATGTTTGCAAATAAAAAAATGGTGGTGTTCTGAGGACGCTGTCCGTATTGTTCTCTTGCAATTTGAATGTGTTCTAAGAACACTTGCGGTGTCCTGAAATGTTCGTAAATAAACAAAATGGGGGTGTTCTGAGGACACTGTCCGTATTGTTCTCTGGCAAGTTGAATGTGTTCTAAGAACACTCGTGGTGTCCTGAAATGTTTGTAAATAAACAAAATGGGGTTGTCCTGAGGAAGCTGTTCGTATTGTTCTCTGGCAAGTTGAATGTGTTCTAAGAACATTCGTGGTGTCCTGAAATGTTTGTAAATAAACAAAATGGGGGTGTCCTTAGGACGCTGTCCGTATTGTTTGATTGTCAAGTTGAAAGTGTTCTAAGAACCCTTGCGGTGTCCTGAAATGTTCGTAGGGGGTGTCATGAAAATGCTGTCCGTATTGTTCGCTGGCAAGTTGAATGTGTTCTAAGAACACTCGCGGTGCCCTTAAATGTTCGCAAATTTCTGAAAAAGGGGGTGTTCTGAGGACGCTGTCCGTATTGTTCTCTGGCAAGTTGAATATCTTCTAAGAACACTCGTGGTGTCCTGAAATGTTCACAAATCAACGAAATAGGGGTGTCCTGAGGACGCTCTCCGTATTGTTCGATGGGAAGTTGAATGTGTTCTAAGAACACTTGTAGTGTCCTGAAATCTTCGTAGGGGGTGTCCTGAAGACGTTGTCCGTATTGTTCGCTGGCAAGTTGAATGTGTTCTAAGAACACTCGCGGTGTCCTGAAATGTTTGCAAATAAAAAATGGGGGTGTTCTGAGGACACTGTCCGTTTTGTTCTCTTGCAAGTTGAATGTGTCCTAAGAACACTCACAGTGTCCTGAAATGTTCGTTGGGGGTGTCCTGAAGACGCTGTCCGTATTGTTCTCTGGCAAGTTGAATGTGTTCTAAGAACACTCGTGGTGTCCTGAAATGTTTGTAAATAAACAAAATGGGGTTGTCCTGAGGACGCTGTCCGTATTGTTCGATGGGAAGGTGAATGTGTTCTAAGAACACTCGCGGTGTCCTGAAATGTTCGTAAATAAACAAAATGGGGGTGTCCTGAGGACGCTGTCCGTATTGTTCGATGGCAAGTTGAATGTGTTCTAAAAACACTTGCGGTGTCCTGAAATGTTCGCAAATAAACAAAATGGGGGTGTCCTGAGGACACTGTCCGTATTGTTCGATTGTCAATTTGAAAGTGTTCTAAGAACCCTTGCGGTGTCCTGAAATGTTCGTAGGGGGTGTCCTGAAGACGCTGTCCGTATTGTTCGCTGGAAAGTTGAATGTGTTCTAAGAACACTCGCGGTGTCCTTAAATGTTCGCAAATAAAAAAATGGTGGTGTTCTGACGACGCTGTCCGTATTGTTCTCTTGCAAGTTGAATGAGTTCTAAGAACACTTGTGGTGTCCTGAAATGTTCGTAAATAAACAAAATGGGGGTGTTCTGAGGACGCTGTCCGTTTTGTTCGTTGTCAAGTTTAAAGTGTTCTAAGAACACTCGCAGTGTCCTGAAATGTTCGTAGGGGGTGTCCTGAAGACGCTGTCCGTATTGTTCTCTGGCAAGTTGAATGTTTTCTAAGAACACTCATGGCGTCCTGAAATGTTCGTAAATAAACAAAATGGGGTTGTCCTGAGGACGCTGTCCGTATTGTTTGATGGGAAGTTGAATGTGTTCTAAGAACACTCGCGGTGTCCTGAAATGTTCGTAAATAAACAAAATGGGGTGTCCTGAGGACGCTGTCCGTATTGTTTGATGGCAAGTTGAATGTGTTCTAAAAACACTTGCGGTGTCCTGAAATGTTCGCAAATAAACAAAATGGGGGTATCCTGAGGAGGCTGAGGACGCTGTCCGTATTGTTCGATTGTCAAGTTGAAATTGTTCTCAGAACCCTCGCGGTGTCCTGAAATGTTAGTAGGGGGTGTCCTGAAGACGCTGTCCGTATTGTTCGCTGGCAAGTTGAATGTGTTCTAAGAACACTTGCGGTGTCCTTAAATGTTCGCAAATTTCAGAAAATGGGGGTGTTCTGAGGACGCTGTCCGTATTGTTCTCTGGAAAGTTGAATATGTTCTAAGAACACTCGTGGTGTCCTGAAATGTTCACAAATCAACGAAATGGGGGTGTCCTGAGGACGCTCTCTGTATTGTTTGATGGGAAGTTGAATGTGTTCTAAGAACACTTGCAGTGTCCTGAACTGTTCGTAGGGGGTGTCCTGAAGACGTTGTCCGTATTGTTTGCTGGCAAGTTGAATGTGATCTAAGAACACTCGCGGTGTCCTGAAATGTTTGCAAATAAAAAAATGGTGGTGTTCTGAGGGCGCTGTCCGTATTGTTCTCTTGCAAGTTGAATGTGTTCTAAGAACACTTGTGGTGTCCTGAAATGTTCGTAAATAAACAAAATGGGGGTGTTCTTTGGACGCTGTCCGTATTGTTCGATGGGAAGTTGAATGTGTTCTAAGAACACTTGCAGTGTACTGAAATGTTCGTAGGGGGTGTCCTGAAGACGTTGTCCGTATTGTTCGCTGGCAAGTTGAATGTGTTCTAAGAACACTTGCGGTGTCCTGAAATGTTCGTAGGGGGTGTCCTGAAGACGCTGTCCTTATTGTTCTCTGGCAAGTTGAATGTGTTCTAAGAACACTCGTGGTGTCCTGAAATGTTTGTAAATAAACATAATGGGGTTGTCCTGAGGAAGCTGTCCGTATTGTTCGATGGGAAGGTGAATGTGTTCTAAGAACACTCGCGGTGTCCTGAAATGTTCGTAAATAAACAAAATGGGGGTGTCCTGAGGACGCTGTCCGTATTGTTCGATGGCAAGTTGAATGTGTTCTAAAAACACTTGCGGTGTCCTGAAATGTTCGCAAATAAACAAAATGGGGGTGTCCTGAGGACACTGTCCGTATTGTTCTATTGTCAATTTGAAAGTGTTCTAAGAACCCTTGCGGTGTCCTGAAATGTTCGTAGGGGGTGTCCTGAAGACGCTGTCCGTATTGTTCGCTGGCAAGTTGAATGTGTTCTAAGAACACTCGCGGTGTCCTTAAATGTTCGCAAATAAAAAAATGGTGGTGTTCTGACGACGCTGTCCGTATTGTTCTCTTGCAAGTTGAATGAGTTCTAAGAACACTTGTGGTGTCCTGAAATGTTCGTAAATAAACAAAATGGGGGTGTTCTGAGGACGCTGTCCGTTTTGTTCGTTGTCAAGTTTAAAGTGTTCTAAGAACACTCGCAGTGTCCTGAAATGTTCGTAGGGGGTGTCCTGAAGACGCTGTCCGTATTGTTCTCTGGCAAGTTGAATGTTTTCTAAGAACACTCATGGCGTCCTGAAATGTTCGTAAATAAACAAAATGGGGTTGTCCTGAGGACGCTGTCCGTATTGTTTGATGGGAAGTTGAATGTGTTCTAAGAACACTCGCGGTGTCCTGAAATGTTCGTAAATAAACAAAATGGGGTGTCCTGAGGACGCTGTCCGTATTGTTTGATGGCAAGTTGAATGTGTTCTAAAAACGCTTGCGGTGTCCTGAAATGTTCGCAAATAAACAAAATGGGGGTATCCTGAGGAGGCTGAAGACGCTGTCCGTATTGTTCAATTGTCAAGTTGAAATTGTTCTCAGAACCCTCGCGGTGTCCTGAAATGTTAGTAGGGGGTGTCCTGAAGACGCTGTCCGTATTGTTCGCTGGCAAGTTGAATGTGTTCTAAGAACACTTGCGGTGTCCTTAAATGTTCGCAAATTTCAGAAAATGGGGGTGTTCTGAGGACGCTGTCCGTATTGTTCTCTGGAAAGTTGAATATGTTCTAAGAACACTCGTGGTGTCCTGAAATGTTCACAAATCAACGAAATGGGGGTGTCCTGAGGACGCTCTCTGTATTGTTTGATGGGAAGTTGAATGTGTTCTAAGAACACTTGCAGTGTCCTGAACTGTTCGTAGGGGGTGTCCTGAAGACGTTGTCCGTATTGTTCGCTGGCAAGTTGAATGTGTTCTAAGAACACTCGCGGTGTCCTGAAATGTTTGCAAATAAAAAAATGGTGGTGTTCTGAGGGCGCTGTCCGTATTGTTCGCTTGCAAGTTGAATGTGTTCTAAGAACACTTGTGGTGTCCTGAAATGTTCGTAAATAAACAAAATGGGGGTGTTCTTTGGACGCTGTCCGTATTGTTCGATGGGAAGTTGAATGTGTTCTAAGAACACTTGCAGTGTACTGAAATGTTCGTAGGGGGTGTCCTGAAGACGTTGTCCGTATTGTTCGCTGGCAAGTTGAATGTGTTCTAAGAACACTTGTGGTGTCCTGAAATGTTTGCAAATAAAAAAATGGTGGTGTTCTGAGGACGCTGTCCGTATTGTTCTCTTGCAAATTGAATGTGTTCTAAGAACACTTGTGGTGTCCTGAAATGTTCGTAAATAAACGAAATGGGGGTGTTCTTTGGACGCTGTCCGTTTTGTTCATTGTCAAGTTTAAAGTGTTCTAAGAACACTCGCAGTGTCCTGAAATGTTCGTAGGGGGTGTCCTGAAGACGCTGTCCGTATTGTTCTCTGGCAAGTTGAATGTGTTCTAAGAACCCTTGCAGTGTCCTGAAATGTTCGTAGGGGGTGTCCTGAAAATGCTGTCCGTATTGTTCGCTGGCAAGTTGAATGTGTTCTAAGAACACTCGCGGTGTCCTTAAATGTTCGCAAATTTCTGAAAAAGGGGGTGTTCTGAGGACGCTGTCCGTATTGTTCTCTGGCAAGTTGAATATCTTCTAAGAACACTCGTGGTGTCCTGAAATGTTCACAAATCAACGAAATAGGGGTGTCCTGAGGACGCTCTCCGTATTGTTCGATGGGAAGTTGAATGTGTTCTAAGAACACTTGCAGTGTCCTGAAATCTTCGTAGGGGGTGTCCTGAAGACGTTGTCCGTATTGTTCGCTGGCAAGTTGAATGTGTTCTAAGAACACTCGCGGTGTCCTGAAATGTTTGCAAATAAAAAATGGGGGTGTTCTGAGGACACTGTCCGTATTGTTCTCTTGCAAGTTGAATGTGTTCTAAGAACACTCGCAGTGTCCTGAAATGTTCACAAATAAACGAAATGGGGGTGTCCTGAGGACGCTGAGGACGCTGTCCGTATTGTTCATTGTCAAGTTGAAAGTGTTCTAGGAACCCTTGCGGTGTCCTGAAATGTTCGTAGGGGGTGTCCTGAAGACGCTGTCCATATTGTTCGCTGGCAAGTTGAATGTGTTCTAAGAATACTCGCGGTGTCCTTAAATGTTCGCAAATTTCATAAAATGGGGATGTACTGAGGACGATGTCAGTATTGTTCTCTTGCAAGTTGAATGTGTTCTAAGAACACTTGCGGTGTCCTGAAATGTTCGCAAATAAAAAAATGGGGGTGTTCTGAGGACGCTGTCAGTATTGTTCTCTTTCAAGTTGAATGTGTCCTAAGAACACTCACAGTGTCCTGAAATGTTCGTAGGGGGTGTCCTTAAGACGCTGTCCGTATTGTTCTCTGGCAAGTTGAATGTGTTCTAAGAACACTCGTGGTGTCCTGAAATGTTTGTAAATAAACAAAATGGGGTTGTCCTGAGGACACTGTCCGTATTGTTCTCTTGCAAGTTGAATGTGTTCTAAGAACACTCGCAGTGTCCTGAAATGTTCACAAATAAACGAAATTGGGGTGTCCTGAGGACGCTGAGGACGCTGTCCGTATTGTTCTTTGTCAAGTTGAAAGTGTTCTAGGAACCCTTGCGGTGTCCTGAAATGTTCGTAGGGGGTGTCCTGAAGACGCTGTCCATATTGTTCGCTGGCAAGTTGAATGTGTTCTAAGAATACTCGCGGTGTCCTTAAATGTTCGCAAATTTCAGAAAATGGGGATGTACTGAGGACGATGTCAGTATTGTTCTCTTGCAAGTTGAATGTGTTCTAAGAACACTTGCGGTGTCCTGAAATGTTCGCAAATAAAAAAATGGGGGTGTTCTGAGGACGCTGTCAGTATTGTTCTCTTGCAAGTTGAATGTGTCCTAAGAACACTCACAGTGTCCTGAAATGTTCGTAGGGGGTGTCCTGAAGACGCTGTCCGTATTGTTCTCTGGCAAGTTGAATGTGTTCTAAGAACACTCGTGGTGTCCTGAAATGTTTGTAAATAAACAAAATGGGGTTGTCCTGAGGACGCTGTCCGTATTGTTCGATGGGAAGGTGAATGTGTTCTAAGAACACTCGCGGTGTCCTGAAATGTTCGTAAATAAACAAAATGGGGGTGTCCTGAGGACGCTGTCCGTATTGTTCGATGGCAAGTTGAATGTGTTCTAAAAACACTTGCGGTGTCCTGAAATGTTCGCAAATAAACAAAATGGGGGTGTCCTGAGGACACTGTCCGTATTGTTCGATTGTCAATTTGAAAGTGTTCTAAGAACCCCTGCGGTGTCCTGAAATGTTCGTAGGGGATGTCCTGAAGACGCTGTCCGTATTGTTCGCTGGCAAGTTGAATGTGTTCTAAGAACACTCGCGGTGTCCTTAAATGTTCGCAAATAAAAAAATGGTGGTGTTCTGACGACGCTGTCCGTATTGTTCTCTTGCAAGTTGAATGAATTCTAAGAACACTTGTGGTGTCCTGAAATGTTCGTAAATAAACAAAATGGGGGTGTTCTGAGGACGCTGTCCGTTTTGTTCGTTGTCAAGTTTAAAGTGTTCTAAGAACACTCGCAGTGTCCTGAAATGTTCGTAGGGGGTGTCCTGAAAATGCTGTCCGTATTGTTCGCTGGCAAGTTGAATGTGTTCTAAGAACACTCGCGGTGTCCTTAAATGTTCGCAAATTTCTGAAAAAGGGGGTGTTCTGAGGACGCTGTCCGTATTGTTCTCTGGCAAGTTGAATATCTTCTAAGAACACTCGTGGTGTCCTGAAATGTTCACAAATCAACGAAATAGGGGTGTCCTGAGGACGCTCTCCGTATTGTTCGATGGGAAGTTGAATGTGTTCTAAGAACACTTGCAGTGTCCTGAAATCTTCGTAGGGGGTGTCCTGAAGACGTTGTCCGTATTGTTCGCTGGCAAGTTGAATGTGTTCTAAGAACACTCGCGGTGTCCTGAAATGTTTGCAAATAAAAAATGGGGGTGTTCTGAGGACACTGTCCGTATTGTTCTCTTGCAAGTTGAATGTGTTCTAAGAACACTCACAGTGTCCTGAAATGTTCGTAGGGGGTGTCCTTAAGACGCTGTCCGTATTGTTCTCTGGCAAGTTGAATGTGTTCTAAGAACACTCGTGGTGTCCTGAAATGTTTGTAAATAAACAAAATGGGGTTGTCCTGAGGACACTGTCCGTATTGTTCTCTTGCAAGTTGAATGTGTTCTAAGAACACTCGCAGTGTCCTGAAATGTTCACAAATAAACGAAATTGGGGTGTCCTGAGGACGCTGAGGACGCTGTCCGTATTGTTCTTTGTCAAGTTGAAAGTGTTCTAGGAACCCTTGCGGTGTCCTGAAATGTTCGTAGGGGGTGTCCTGAAGACGCTGTCCATATTGTTCGCTGGCAAGTTGAATGTGTTCTAAGAATACTCGCGGTGTCCTTAAATGTTCGCAAATTTCAGAAAATGGGGATGTACTGAGGACGATGTCAGTATTGTTCTCTTGCAAGTTGAATGTGTTCTAAGAACACTTGCGGTGTCCTGAAATGTTCGCAAATAAAAAAATGGGGGTGTTCTGAGGACGCTGTCAGTATTGTTCTCTTGCAAGTTGAATGTGTCCTAAGAACACTCACAGTGTCCTGAAATGTTCGTAGGGGGTGTCCTGAAGACGCTGTCCGTATTGTTCTCTGGCAAGTTGAATGTGTTCTAAGAACACTCGTGGTGTCCTGAAATGTTTGTAAATAAACAAAATGGGGTTGTCCTGAGGACGCTGTCCGTATTGTTCGATGGGAAGGTGAATGTGTTCTAAGAACACTCGCGGTGTCCTGAAATGTTCGTAAATAAACAAAATGGGGGTGTCCTGAGGACGCTGTCCGTATTGTTCGATGGCAAGTTGAATGTGTTCTAAAAACACTTGCGGTGTCCTGAAATGTTCGCAAATAAACAAAATGGGGGTGTCCTGAGGACACTGTCCGTATTGTTCGATTGTCAATTTGAAAGTGTTCTAAGAACCCCTGCGGTGTCCTGAAATGTTCGTAGGGGATGTCCTGAAGACGCTGTCCGTATTGTTCGCTGGCAAGTTGAATGTGTTCTAAGAACACTCGCGGTGTCCTTAAATGTTCGCAAATAAAAAAATGGTGGTGTTCTGACGACGCTGTCCGTATTGTTCTCTTGCAAGTTGAATGAATTCTAAGAACACTTGTGGTGTCCTGAAATGTTCGTAAATAAACAAAATGGGGGTGTTCTGAGGACGCTGTCCGTTTTGTTCGTTGTCAAGTTTAAAGTGTTCTAAGAACACTCGCAGTGTCCTGAAATGTTCGTAGGGGGTGTCCTGAAGACGCTGTCCGTATTGTTCTCTGGCAAGTTGAATGTTTTCTAAGAACACTCATGGTGTCCTGAAATGTTCGTAAACAAACAAAATGGGGTTGTCCTGAGGACGCTGTCCGTATTGTTTGATGGGAAGTTGAATTTGTTCTAAGAACACTCGCGGTGTCCTGAAATGTTCGTAAATAAACAAAATGGGGTGTCCTGAGGACGCTGTCCGTATTGTTTGATGGCAAGTTGAATGTGTTATAAAAACACTTGCGGTGTCCTGAAATGTTCGCAAATAAACAAAATGGGGGTATCCTGAGGAGGCTGAGGACGCTGTCCGTATTGTTCGATTGTCAAGTTGAAATTGTTCTCAGAACCCTCGCGGTGTCCTGAAATGTTAGTAGGGGGTGTCCTGAAGACGCTGTCCGTATTGTTCGCTGGCAAGTTGAATGTGTTCTAAGAACACTTGCGTTGTCCTTAAATGTTCGCAAATTTCAGAAAATGGGGGTGTTCTGAGGACGCTGTCCGTATTGTTCTCTGGAAAGTTGAATATGTTCTAAGAACACTCGTGGTGTCCTGAAATGTTCACAAATCAACGAAATGGGGGTGTCCTGAGGACGCTCTCTGTATTGTTTGATGGGAAGTTGAATGTGTTCTAAGAACACTTGCAGTGTCCTGAACTGTTCGTAGGGGGTGTCCTGAAGACGTTGTCCGTATTGTTCGCTGGCAAGTTGAATGTGTTCTAAGAACACTCGCGGTGTCCTGAAATGTTTGCAAATAAAAAAATGGTGGTGTTCTGAGGGCGCTGTCCGTATTGTTCTCTTGCAAGTTGAATGTGTTCTAAGAACACTTGTGGTGTCCTGAAATGTTCGTAAATAAACAAAATGGGGGTGTTCTTTGGACGCTGTCCGTATTGTTCGATGGGAAGTTGAATGTGTTCTAAGAACACTTGCAGTGTACTGAAATGTTCGTAGGGGGTGTCCTGAAGACGTTGTCCGTATTGTTCGCTGGCAAGTTGAATGTGTTCTAAGAACACTTGCGGTGTCCTGAAATGTTTGCAAATAAAAAAATGGTGGTGTTCTGAGGACGCTGTCCGTATTGTTCTCTTGCAAATTGAATGTGTTCTAAGAACACTTGTGGTGTGCTGAAATGTTCGTAAATAAAGGAAATGGGGGTGTTCTTTGGACGCTGTCCGTTTTGTTCATTGTCAAGTTTAAAGTGTTCTAAGAACACTCGCAGTGTCCTGAAATGTTCGTAGGGGGTGTCCTGAAGACGCTGTCCGTATTGTTCTCTGGCAAGTTGAATGTGTTCTAAGAACACTCATGGTGTCCTGAAATGTTCGTAAATAAACAAAATGGGGTTGTCCTGAGGACGCTGTCCGTATTGTTCGATGGGAAGTTGAATGTGTTTTAAGAACCCTCGCGGTGTCCTGAAATGTTCGTAAATAAACAAAATGGGGGTGTCCTGAGGACGCTGTCCGTATTGTTCGATGGGAAGTTGAATGTGTTCTAAGAACACTTGCAGTGTCCTGAAATGTTCGTAGGGGGTGTCCTGAAGACGTTGTCCGTATTGTTCGCTGGCAAGTTGAATGTGTTCTAAGAACACTCGCGGTGTCCTGAAATGTTTGCAAATAAAAAAATGGTGGTGTTCTGAGGACGCTGTCCGTATTGTTCTCTTGCAAGTTGAATGTGTTCTAAGAACACTTGTGGTGTCCTGAAATGTTCGTAAATAAACAAAATGGGGGTGTTCTTTGGACGCTGTCCGTTTTGTTCATTGTCAAGTTTAAAGTGTTCTAAGAACACTCGCAGTGTCCTGAAATGTTCGTAGGGGGTGTCCTGAAGACGCTGTCCGTATTGTTCTCTGGCAAGTTGAATGTGTTCTAAGAACACTCATGGTGTCCTGAAATGTTCGTAAATAAACAAAATGGGGTTGTCCTGAGGACGCTGTCCGTATTGTTCGATGGGAAGTTGAATGTATTTTAAGAACACTCGCGGTGTCCTGAAATGTTCGTAAATAAACAAAATGGGGGTGTCCTGAGGATGCTGTCCGTATTGTTCGATGGCAAGTTGAATGTGTTTTAAAAACACTTGCGGTGTCCTGAGATGTTCGCAAATAAACAAAATGGGGGTGTCCTGGGGACGCTCTCCGTATTGTTCGATGGGAAGTTGAATGTGTTCTAAGAACACTTGCAGTGTCCTGAAATGTTTGTAGGGGGTGTCCTGAAGACGTTGTCCGTATTGTTCGATGGCAAGTTGAATGTGTTCTAAAAACACTCGCGGTGTCCTGAAATGTTTGCAAATAAAACAATGGGGGTGTTCTGAGGACGCTGTCCGTATTGTTCTCTTGCAAGTTGAATGTGTTCTAAGAACACTCGCAGTGTCCTGAAATGTTCACAAATAAACAAAATGGGGGTGTCCTGAGGACGCTGAGGACGCTGTCCGTATTGTTCGTTGTCAAGTTGAAAGTGTTCTAGGAACCCTTGCGGTGTCCTGAAATGTTCGTAGGGGGTGTCCTGAAGACGCTGTCCATATTGTTCGCTGGCAAGTTGAATGTGTTCTAAGAACACTCGCGGTGTCCTTAAATGTTCGCAAATTTCAGAAAATGGGGATGTTCTGAGGACGCTGTCAGTATTGTTCTCTTGCAAGTTGAATGTGTTCTAAGAACACTCGCAGTGTCCTGAAATGTTCGTAAATAAACAAAATGGGGTTGTCCTGAGGACGCTGTCCGTATTGTTCAATGGGAAGTTGAATGTGTTTTAAGAACACTCGCGGTGTCCTGAAATGTTCGTAAATAAACAAAATGGGGGTGTCCTGAGGACGCTGTCCGTATTGTTCGATGGCAAGTTGAATGTGTTCTAAGAACACTCGTGGTGTCCTGAAATGTTCACAAATCAACGAAATGGGGGTGTCCTGAGGACGCTATCCGTATTGTTCGATGGGAAGTTGAATGTGTTCTAAGAACACTTGCAGTGTCCTGAAATGTTCGTAGGGGGTGTCCTGAAGACGTTGTCCGTATTGTTCGCTGGCAAGTTGAATGTGTTCTAAGAACACTCGCGGTGTCCTGAAATGTTTGCAAATAAAAAAATGGTGGTGTTCTGAGGGCGCTGTCCGTATTGTTCTCTTGCAAGTTGAATGTGTTCTAAGAACACTTGTGGTGTCCTGAAATGTTCGTAAATAAACAAAATGGGGGTGTTCTTTGGACGCTGTCCGTATTGTTCGATGGGAAGTTGAATGTGTTCTAAGAACACTTGCAGTGTACTGAAATGTTCGTAGGGGGTGTCCTGAAGACGTTGTCCGTATTGTTCGCTGGCAAGTTGAATGTGTTCTAAGAACACTTGCGGTGTCCTGAAATGTTTGCAAATAAAAAAATGGTGGTGTTCTGAGGACGCTGTCCGTATTGTTCTCTTGCAAATTGAATGTGTTCTAAGAACACTTGTGGTGTCCTGAAATGTTTGTAAATAAACGAAATGGGGGTGTTCTTTGGACGCTGTCCGTTTTGTTCATTGTCAAGTTTAAAGTGTTCTAAGAACACTCGCAGTGTCCTGAAATGTTCGTAGGGGGGGTCCTGAAGACGCTGTCCGTATTGTTCTCTGGCAAGTTGAATGTGTTCTAAGAACCCTTGCAGTGTCCTGAAATGTTCGTAGGGGGTGTCCTGAAAATGCTGTCCGTATTGTTCGCTGGCAAGTTGAATGTGTTCTAAGAACACTCGCGGTGTCCTTAAATGTTCGCAAATTTCTGAAAAAGGGGGTGTTCTGAGGACGCTGTCCGTATTGTTCTCTGGCAAGTTGAATATCTTCTAAGAACACTCGTGGTGTCCTGAAATGTTCACAAATCAACGAAATAGGGGTGTCCTGAGGACGCTCTCCGTATTGTTCGATGGGAAGTTGAATGTGTTCTAAGAACACTTGCAGTGTCCTGAAATCTTCGTAGGGGGTGTCCTGAAGACGTTGTCCGTATTGTTCGCTGGCAAGTTGAATGTGTTCTAAGAACACTCGCGGTGTCCTGAAATGTTTGCAAATAAAAAATGGGGGTGTTCTGAGGACACTGTCCGTATTGTTCTCTTGCAAGTTGAATGTGTTCTAAGAACACTCGCAGTGTCCTGAAATGTTCACAAATAAACGAAAGGGGGGTGTCCTGAGGACGCTGAGGACGCTGTCCGTATTGTTCATTGTCAAGTTGAAAGTGTTCTAGGAACCCTTGCGGTGTCCTGAAATGTTCGTAGGGGGTGTCCTGAAGACGCTGTCCATATTGTTCGCTGGCAAGTTGAATGTGTTCTAAGAATACTCGCGGTGTCCTTAAATGTTCGCAAATTTCATAAAATGGGGATGTACTGAGGACGATGTCAGTATTGTTCTCTTGCAAGTTGAATGTGTTCTAAGAACACTTGCGGTGTCCTGAAATGTTCGCAAATAAAAAAATGGGGGTGTTCTGAGGACGCTGTCAGTATTGTTCTCTTGCAAGTTGAATGTGTCCTAAGAACACTCACAGTGTCCTGAAATGTTCGTAGGGGGTGTCCTTAAGACGCTGTCCGTATTGTTCTCTGGCAAGTTGAATGTGTTCTAAGAACACTCGTGGTTTCCTGAAATGTTTGTAAATAAACAAAATGGGGTTGTCCTGAGGACACTGTCCGTATTGTTCTCTTGCAAGTTGAATGTGTTCTAAGAACACTCGCAGTGTCCTGAAATATTCACAAATAAACGAAATTGGGGTGTCCTGAGGACGCTGAGGACGCTGTCCGTATTGTTCGTTGTCAAGTTGAAAGTGTTCTAGGAACCCTTGCGGTGTCCTGAAATGTTCGTAGGGGGTGTCCTGAAGACGCTGTCCATATTGTTCGCTGGCAAGTTGAATGTGTTCTAAGAATACTCGCGGTGTCCTTAAATGTTCGCAAATTTCAGAAAATGGGGATGTACTGAGGACGATGTCAGTATTGTTCTCTTGCAAGTTGAATGTGTTCTAAGAACACTTGCGGTGTCCTGAAATGTTCGCAAATAAAAAAATGGGGGTGTTCTGAGGACGCTGTCAGTATTGTTCTCTTGCAAGTTGAATGTGTCCTAAGAACACTCACAGTGTCCTGAAATGTTCGTAGGGGGTGTCCTGAAGACGCTGTCCGTATTGTTCTCTGGCAAGTTGAATGTGTTCTAAGAACACTCGTGGTGTCCTGAAATGTTTGTAAATAAACAAAATGGGGTTGTCCTGAGGACGCTGTCCGTATTGTTCGATGGGAAGGTGAATGTGTTCTAAGAACACTCGCGGTGTCCTGAAATGTTCGTAAATAAACAAAATGGGGGTGTCCTGAGGACGCTGTCCGTATTGTTCGATGGCAAGTTGAATGTGTTCTAAAAACACTTGCGGTGTCCTGAAATGTTCGCAAATAAACAAAATGGGGGTGTCCTGAGGACACTGTCCGTATTGTTCGATTGTCAATTTGAAAGTGTTCTAAGAACCCTTGCGGTGTCCTGAAATGTTCGTAGGGGATGTCCTGAAGACGCTGTCCGTATTGTTCGCTGGCAAGTTGAATGTGTTCTAAGAACACTCGCGGTGTCCTTAAATGTTCGCAAATAAAAAAATGGTGGTGTTCTGACGACGCTGTCCGTATTGTTCTCTTGCAAGTTGAATGAATTCTAAGAACACTTGTGGTGTCCTGAAATGTTCGTAAATAAACAAAATGGGGGTGTTCTGAGGACGCTGTCCGTTTTGTTCGTTGTCAAGTTTAAAGTGTTCTAAGAACACTCGCAGTGTCCTGAAATGTTCGTAGGGGGTGTCCTGAAGACGCTGTCCGTATTGTTCTCTGGCAAGTTGAATGTTTTCTAAGAACACTCATGGCGTCCTGAAATGTTCGTAAATAAACAAAATGGGGTTGTCCTGAGGACGCTGTCCGTATTGTTTGATGGGAAGTTGAATTTGTTCTAAGAACACTCGCGGTGTCCTGAAATGTTCGTAAATAAACAAAATGGGGTGTCCTGAGGACGCTGTCCGTATTGTTTGATGGCAAGTTGAATGTGTTATAAAAACACTTGCGGTGTCCTGAAATGTTCGCAAATAAACAAAATGGGGGTATCCTGAGGAGGCTGAGGACGCTGTCCGTATTGTTCGATTGTCAAGTTGAAATTGTTCTCAGAACCCTCGCGGTGTCCTGAAATGTTAGTAGGGGGTGTCCTGAAGACGCTGTCCGTATTGTTCGCTGGCAAGTTGAATGTGTTCTAAGAACACTTGCGTTGTCCTTAAATGTTCGCAAATTTCAGAAAATGGGGGTGTTCTGAGGACGCTGTCCGTATTGTTCTCTGGAAAGTTGAATATGTTCTAAGAACACTCGTGGTGTCCTGAAATGTTCACAAATCAACGAAATGGGGGTGTCCTGAGGACGCTCTCTGTATTGTTTGTTGGGAAGTTGAATGTGTTCTAAGAACACTTGCAGTGTCCTGAACTGTTTGCAAATAAAAAAATGGTGGTGTTCTGAGGGCGCTGTCCGTATTGTTCTCTTGCAAGTTGAATGTGTTCTAAGAACACTTGTGGTGTCCTGAAATGTTCGTAAATAAACAAAATGGGGGTGTTCTTTGGACGCTGTCCGTATTGTTCGATGGGAAGTTGAATGTGTTCTAAGAACACTTGCGGTGTCCTGAAATGTTCTTAGGGGGTGTCCTGAAGACGTTGTCTGTATTGTTCGCTGGCAAGTCGAATGTGTTCTAATAACACTCGCGGTGTCCTGAAATGTTCGCAAATAAAAAAATGATGGTGTTCTGAGGACGCTGTCTGTATTGTTCTCTTGCAAGTTGAATATGTTCTAAGAACACTTGTGGTGTCCTGAAATGTTCGTAAATAAACAAAATGGGGGTGTTCTGAGGACGCTGTCTGTTTTCTTCGTTGTCAAGTTTAAAGTGTTCTAAGAACACTCGCGGTGTCCTGAAATGTTCGTAGGGGGTGTCCTGAAGACGCTGTCCGTATTGTCCTCTGGCAAGTTGAATGTGTTCTAAGAACACTTGCGGTGTCCTGAAATGTTTGCAAATAAAAAAATGGTGGTGTTCTGAGGACGCTGTCCGTATTGTTCTCTTGCAAATTGAATGTGTTCTAAGAACACTTGTGGTGTCCTGAAATGTTCGTAAATAAACAAAATGGGGGTGTTCTTTGGACGCTGTCCGTATTGTTCGATGGGAAGTTGAATGTGTTCTAAGAACACTTGCAGTGTACTGAAATGTTCGTAGGGGGTGTCCTGAAGACGTTGTCCGTATTGTTCGCTGGCAAGTTGAATGTGTTCTAAGAACACTTGCGGTGTCCTGAAATGTTTGCAAATAAAAAAATGGTGGTGTTCTGAGGACGCTGTCCGTATTGTTCTCTTGCAAATTGAATGTGTTCTAAGAACACTTGTGGTGTCCTGAAATGTTCGTAAATAAACGAAATGGGGGTGTTCTTTGGACGCTGTCCGTTTTGTTCATTGTCAAGTTTAAAGTGTTCTAAGAACACTCGCAGTGTCCTGAAATGTTCGTAGGGGGTGTCCTGAAGACGCTGTCCGTATTGTTCTCTGGCAAGTTGAATGTGTTCTAAGAACACTCATGGTGTCCTGAAATGTTCGTAAATAAACAAAATGGGGTTGTCCTGAGGACGCTGTCCGTATTGTTCGATGGGAAGTTGAATGTGTTTTAAGAACCCTCGCGGTGTCCTGAAATGTTTGTAAATAAACAAAATGGGGGTGTCCTGAGGACGCTGTCCGTATTGTTCGATGGCAAGTTGAATGTGTTCTAAGAACACTCGTGGTGTCCTGAAAAGTTCACAAATCAACGAAATGGGGGTGTCCTGAGGACGCTCTCCGTATTGTTCGATGGGAAGTTGAATGTGTTCTAAGAACACTTGCAGTGTCCTGAAATGTTCGTAGGGGGTGTCCTGAAGACGTTGTCCGTATTGTTCGCTGGCAAGTTGAATGTGTTCTAAGAACACTCGCGGTGTCCTGAAATGTTTGCAAATAAAAAAATGGTGGTGTTCTGAGGACGCTGTCCGTATTGTTCTCTTGCAAGTTGAATGTGTTCTAAGAACACTTGTGGTGTCCTGAAATGTTCGTAAATAAACAAAATGGGGGTGTTCTTTGGACGCTGTCCGTTTTGTTCATTGTCAAGTTTAAAGTGTTCTAAGAACACTCGCAGTGTCCTGAAATGTTCGTAGGGGGTGTCCTGAAGACGCTGTCCGTATTGTTCTCTGGCAAGTTGAATGTGTTCTAAGAACACTCATGGTGTCCTGAAATGTTCGTAAATAAACAAAATGGGGTTGTCCTGAGGAGGCTGTCCGTATTGTTCGATGGGAAGTTGAATGTATTTTAAGAACACTCGCGGTGTCCTGAAATGTTCGTAAATAAACAAAATGGGGGTGTCCTGGGGACGCTCTCCGTATTGTTCGATGGGAAGTTGAATGTGTTCTAAGAACACTTGCAGTGTCCTGAAATGTTCGTAGGGGGTGTCCTGAAGACGTTGTCCGTATTGTTCGATGGCAAGTTGAATGTGTTCTAAAAACACTCGCGGTGTCCTGAAATGTTTGCAAATAAAACAATGGGGGTGTTCTGAGGACGCTGTCCGTATTGTTCTCTTGCAAGTTGAATGTGTTCTAAGAACACTCGCAGTGTCCTGAAATGTTCACAAATAAACAAAATGGGGGTGTCCTGAGGACGCTGAGGACGCTGTCCGTATTGTTCGTTGTCAAGTTGAAAGTGTTCTAGGAACCCTTGCGGTGTCCTGAAATGTTCGTAGGGGGTGTCCTGAAGACGCTGTCCATATTGTTCGCTGGCAAGTTGAATGTGTTCTAAGAACACTCGCGGTGTCCTTAAATGTTCGCAAATTTCAGAAAATGGGGATGTTCTGAGGACGCTGTCAGTATTGTTCTCTTGCAAGTTGAATGTGTTCTAAGAACACTTGCAGTGTCCTGAAATGTTCGTAAATAAACAAAATGGGGTTGTCCTGAGGACGTTGTCCGTATTGTTCGATGGGAAGTTGAATGTGTTTTAAGAACACTCGAGGTGTCCTGAAATGTTCGTAAATAAACAAAATGGGGGTGTCCTGAGGACGCTGTCCGTATTGTTCGATGGCAAGTTGAATGTGTTCTAAGAACACTCGTGGTGTCCTGAAATGTTCACAAATCAACGAAATGGGGGTGTCCTGAGGACGCTATCCGTATTGTTCGATGGGAAGTTGAATGTGTTCTAAGAACACTTGCAGTGTCCTGAAATGTTCGTAGGGGGTGTCCTGAAGACGTTGTCCGTATTGTTCGCTGGCAAGTTGAATGTGTTCTAAGAACACTCACGGTTCCTGAAATGTTTGCAAATAAAAAAATGGTGGTGTTCTGAGGACGCTGTCCGTATTGTTCTCTTGCAAGTTGAATGTGTTCTAAGAACACTTGTGGTGTCCTGAAATGTTCGTAAATAAACAAAATGGGGGTGTTCTTTGGACGCTGTCCGTTTTGTTCAATGTCAAGTTTAAAGTGTTCTAAGAACACTCGCAGTGTCCTGAAATATTCGTAGGGGGTGTCCTGAAGATGCTGTCCGTATTGTTCTCTGGCAAGTTGAATGTGTTCTAAGAACACTCGTGGTGTCCTGAAATGTTTGTAAATAAACAAAATGGGGTTGTCCTGAGGACGCTGTCCGTATTGTTCGATGGGAAGTTGAATGTGTTCTAAGAACACTCGCGGTGTCCTGAAATGTTCGTAAATAAACAAAATGGGGGTGTCATTAGGACGCTGTCCGTATTGTTCGATGGCAAGTTGAATGTGTTCTAAAAACACTTGCGGTGTCCTGAAATGTTCGTAGGGGATGTCCTGAAGACGCTGTCCGTATTGTTCGCTGGCAAGTTGAATGTGTTCTAAGAACACTCGCGGTGTCCTTAAATGTTCGCAAATAAAAAAATGGTGGTGTTCTGACGACGCTGTCCGTATTGTTCTCTTGCAAGTTGAATGAATTCTAAGAACACTTGTGGTGTCCTGAAATGTTCGTAAATAAACAAAATGGGGGTGTTCTGAGGACGCTGTCCGTTTTGTTCGTTGTCAAGTTTAAAGTGTTCTAAGAACACTCGCAGTGTCCTGAAATGTTCGTAGGGGGTGTCCTGAAGACGCTGTCCGTATTGTTCTCTGGCAAGTTGAATGTTTTCTAAGAACACTCATGGCGTCCTGAAATGTTCGTAAATAAACAAAATGGGGTTGTCCTGAGGACGCTGTCCGTATTGTTTGATGGGAAGTTGAATTTGTTCTAAGAACACTCGCGGTGTCCTGAAATGTTCGTAAATAAACAAAATGGGGTGTCCTGAGGACGCTGTCCGTATTGTTTGATGGCAAGTTGAATGTGTTATAAAAACACTTGCGGTGTCCTGAAATGTTCGCAAATAAACAAAATGGGGGTATCCTGAGGAGGCTGAGGACGCTGTCCGTATTGTTCGATTGTCAAGTTGAAATTGTTCTCAGAACCCTCGCGGTGTCCTGAAATGTTAGTAGGGGGTGTCCTGAAGACGCTGTCCGTATTGTTCGCTGGCAAGTTGAATGTGTTCTAAGAACACTTGCGTTGTCCTTAAATGTTCGCAAATTTCAGAAAATGGGGGTGTTCTGAGGACGCTGTCCGTATTGTTCTCTGGAAAGTTGAATATGTTCTAAGAACACTCGTGGTGTCCTGAAATGTTCACAAATCAACGAAATGGGGGTGTCCTGAGGACGCTCTCTGTATTGTTTGTTGGGAAGTTGAATGTGTTCTAAGAACACTTGCAGTGTCCTGAACTGTTTGCAAATAAAAAAATGGTGGTGTTCTGAGGGCGCTGTCCGTATTGTTCTCTTGCAAGTTGAATGTGTTCTAAGAACACTTGTGGTGTCCTGAAATGTTCGTAAATAAACAAAATGGGGGTGTTCTTTGGACGCTGTCCGTATTGTTCGATGGGAAGTTGAATGTGTTCTAAGAACACTTGCGGTGTCCTGAAATGTTCTTAGGGGGTGTCCTGAAGACGTTGTCTGTATTGTTCGCTGGCAAGTCGAATGTGTTCTAATAACACTCGCGGTGTCCTGAAATGTTCGCAAATAAAAAAATGATGGTGTTCTGAGGACGCTGTCTGTATTGTTCTCTTGCAAGTTGAATATGTTCTAAGAACACTTGTGGTGTCCTGAAATGTTCGTAAATAAACAAAATGGGGGTGTTCTGAGGACGCTGTCTGTTTTCTTCGTTTTCAAGTTTAAAGTGTTCTAAGAACACTCGCGGTGTCCTGAAATGTTCGTAGGGGGTGTCCTGAAGACGCTGTCCGTATTGTCCTCTGGCAAGTTGAATGTGTTCTAAGAACACTTGCGGTGTCCTGAAATGTTTGCAAATAAAAAAATGGTGGTGTTCTGAGGACGCTGTCCGTATTGTTCTCTTGCAAATTGAATGTGTTCTAAGAACACTTGTGGTGTCCTGAAATGTTCGTAAATAAACAAAATGGGGGTGTTCTTTGGACGCTGTCCGTATTGTTCGATGGGAAGTTGAATGTGTTCTAAGAACACTTGCAGTGTACTGAAATGTTCGTAGGGGGTGTCCTGAAGACGTTGTCCGTATTGTTCGCTGGCAAGTTGAATGTGTTCTAAGAACACTTGCGGTGTCCTGAAATGTTTGCAAAT
Source organism: Ambystoma mexicanum (assembly GCF_040938575.1). Taxonomy (NCBI): domain Eukaryota; kingdom Metazoa; phylum Chordata; class Amphibia; order Caudata; family Ambystomatidae; genus Ambystoma; species Ambystoma mexicanum. Next base: position 423,696,099 of record NC_090935.1, read on the forward strand.
AAAAAAATGGTGGTGTTCTGAGGACGCTGTCCGTATTGTTCTCTTGCAAATTGAATGTGTTCTAAGAACACTTGTGGTGTCCTGAAATGTTCGTAAATAAACGAAATGGGGGTGTTCTTTGGACGCTGTCCGTTTTGTTCATTGTCAAGTTTAAAGTGTTCTAAGAACACTCGCAGTGTCCTGAAATGTTCGTAGGGGGTGTCCTGAAGACGCTGTCCGTATTGTTCTCTGGCAAGTTGAATGTGTTCTAAGAACACTCATGGTGTCCTGAAATGTTCGTAAATAAACAAAATGGGGTTGTCCTGAGGACGCTGTCCGTATTGTTCGATGGGAAGTTGAATGTGTTTTAAGAACCCTCGCGGTGTCCTGAAATGTTTGTAAATAAACAAAATGGGGGTGTCCTGAGGACGCTGTCCGTATTGTTCGATGGCAAGTTGAATGTGTTCTAAGAACACTCGTGGTGTCCTGAAAAGTTCACAAATCAACGAAATGGGGGTGTCCTGAGGACGCTCTCCGTATTGTTCGATGGGAAGTTGAATGTGTTCTAAGAACACTTGCAGTGTCCTGAAATGTTCGTAGGGGGTGTCCTGAAGACGTTGTCCGTATTGTTCGCTGGCAAGTTGAATGTGTTCTAAGAACACTCGCGGTGTCCTGAAATGTTTGCAAATAAAAAAATGGTGGTGTTCTGAGGACGCTGTCCGTATTGTTCTCTTGCAAGTTGAATGTGTTCTAAGAACACTTGTGGTGTCCTGAAATGTTCGTAAATAAACAAAATGGGGGTGTTCTTTGGACGCTGTCCGTTTTGTTCATTGTCAAGTTTAAAGTGTTCTAAGAACACTCGCAGTGTCCTGAAATGTTCGTAGGGGGTGTCCTGAAGACGCTGTCCGTATTGTTCTCTGGCAAGTTGAATGTGTTCTAAGAACACTCATGGTGTCCTGAAATGTTCGTAAATAAACAAAATGGGGTTGTCCTGAGGACGCTGTCCGTATTGTTCGATGGGAAGTTGAATGTATTTTAAGAACACTCGCGGTGTCCTGAAATGTTCGTAAATAAACAAAATGGGGGTGTCCTGGGGACGCTCTCCGTATTGTTCGATGGGAAGTTGAATGTGTTCTAAGAACACTTGCAGTGTCCTGAAATGTTCGTAGGGGGTGTCCTGAAGACGTTGTCCGTATTGTTCGATGGCAAGTTGAATGTGTTCTAAAAACACTCGCGGTGTCCTGAAATGTTTGCAAATAAAACAATGGGGGTGTTCTGAGGACGCTGTCCGTATTGTTCTCTTGCAAGTTGAATGTGTTCTAAGAACACTCGCAGTGTCCTGAAATGTTCACAAATAAACAAAATGGGGGTGTCCTGAGGACGCTGAGGACGCTGTCCGTATTGTTCGTTGTCAAGTTGAAAGTGTTCTTGGAACCCTTGCGGTGTCCTGAAATGTTCGTAGGGGGTGTCCTGAAGACGCTGTCCATATTGTTCGCTGGCAAGTTGAATGTGTTCTAAGAACACTCGCGGTGTCCTTAAATGTTCGCAAATTTCAGAAAATGGGGATGTTCTGAGGACGCTGTCAGTATTGTTCTCTTTCAAGTTGAATGTGTTCTAAGAACACTTGCAGTGTCCTGAAATGTTCGTAAATAAACAAAATGGGGTTGTCCTGAGGACGTTGTCCGTATTGTTCGATGGGAAGTTGAATGTGTTTTAAGAACACTCGAGGTGTCCTGAAATGTTCGTAAATAAACAAAATGGGGGTGTCCTGAGGACGCTGTCCGTATTGTTCGATGGCAAGTTGAATGTGTTCTAAGAACACTCGTGGTGTCCTGAAATGTTCACAAATCAACGAAATGGGGGTGTCCTGAGGACGCTATCCGTATTGTTCGATGGGAAGTTGAATGTGTTCTAAGAACACTTGCAGTGTCCTGAAATGTTCGTAGGGGGTGTCCTGAAGACGTTGTCCGTATTGTTCGCTGGCAAGTTGAATGTGTTCTAAGAACACTCACGGTTCCTGAAATGTTTGCAAATAAAAAAATGGTGGTGTTCTGAGGACGCTGTCCGTATTGTTCTCTTGCAAGTTGAATGTGTTCTAAGAACACTTGTGGTGTCCTGAAATGTTCGTAAATAAACAAAATGGGGGTGTTCTTTGGACGCTGTCCGTTTTGTTCAATGTCAAGTTTAAAGTGTTCTAAGAACACTCGCAGTGTCCTGAAATATTCGTAGGGGGTGTCCTGAAGATGCTGTCCGTATTGTTCTCTGGCAAGTTGAATGTGTTCTAAGAACACTCGTGGTGTCTTGAAATGTTTGTAAATAAACAAAATGGGGTTGTCCTGAGGACGCTGTCCGTATTGTTCGATGGGAAGTTGAATGTGTTCTAAGAACACTCGCGGTGTCCTGAAATGTTCGTAAATAAACAAAATGGGGGTGTCCTGAGGACGCTGTCCGTATTGTTCGATGGCAAGTTGAATGTGTTCTAAAAACACTTGCGGTGTCCTGAAATGTTCGTAAATAAACAAAATGGGGGTGTCCTGAGGACACTGTCCGTATTGTTCGATTGTCAATTTGAAAGTGTTCTAAGAACCCTTGCGGTGTCCTGAAATGTTCGTAGGGGGTGTCCTGAAGACGCTGTCCGTATTGTTCGCTGGCAATTTGAATGTTTTCTAAGAACACTCGCGGTGTCCTGAAATATTCGTAAATAAACAAAATGGGGGTGTCCTGAGGACGCTGTCCGTATTGTTCGATGACAAGTTGAATGTGTTCTAAAAACACTTGCGGTGTCCTAAAATGTTCGTAAATAAACAAAATGGGGGTGTCCTGAGGACGCTGTCCGTATTGTTCGATGGCAAGTTTAAAGTGTTCTAAGAACACTCGCAGTGTCCTGAAATGTTCATAGGCGGTGTCCTGAAGACGCTGTCCATATTGTTCTCTGGCAAGTTGAATGTGTTCTAAGAACACTCGTGGTGTCCTGAAATGTTCGCAAATAAACGAAATGGGGGTGTCCTGAGGACGCTGTCCGTATTGTTCGATGGGAAGTTGAATGTGTTCTAAGAACACTCGCGGTGTCCTGAAATGTTCGTAAATAAACAAAATGGGGATGTCCTGAGGACGCTGTCCGTATTGTTCGATGACAAGTTGAATGTGTTCTAAAAACACTTGCGGTGTCCTAAAATGTTCGTAAATAAACAAAATGGGGGTGTCCTGAGGACGCTGTCCGTATTGTTCGATGGCAAGTTTAAAGTGTTCTAAGAACACTCGCAGTGTCCTGAAATGTTCATAGGCGGTGTCCTGAAGACGCTGTCCATATTGTTCTCTGGCAAGTTGAATGTGTTCTAAGAACACTCGTGGTGTCCTGAAATGTTTGCAAATAAACGAAATGGGGGTGTCCTGAGGACGCTGTCCGTATTGTTCGATGGGAAGTTGAATGTGTTCTAAGAACACTCGCGGTGTCCTGAAATGTTCGTAAATAAACAAAATGGGGGTGTCCTGAGGACGCTGTCCGTATTGTTCGATGACAAGTTGAATGTGTTCTAAAAACACTTGCGGTGTCCTAAAATGTTCGTAAATAAACAAAATGGGGGTGTCCTGAGGACGCTGTCCGTATTGTTCGATGGCAAGTTGAATGTGTTCTAAAAACACTTGCGGTGTCCTGAAATGTTCGCAAATAAACAAAATGGGGGTGTCCTGAGGACACTGTCCGTATTGTTCGATTGTCAATTTGAAAGTGTTCGAAGAACCCTTGCGGTGTCCTGAAATGTTCGTAGGGGGTGTCCTGAAGACGCTGTCCGTATTGTTCGCTGGCAATTTGAATGTTTTCTAAGAACACTCGCGGTGTCCTTAAATGTTCGCAAATTTCAGAAAATGGGGGTGTTCTGAGGACGCTGTCCGTATTGTTCTCTGGCAAGTTGAATGTGTTCTAAGAACACTTGCGGTGTCCTATAATGTTTGCAAATAAAAAAATGGTGGTGTTCTGAGGACGCTGTCCGTATTGTTCTCTTGCAAGTTGAATGTGTTCTAAGAACACTTGCGGTGTCCTGAAATGTTCGTAAATAAACAAAATGGGGGTGTTCTGAGGACGCTGTCCGTATTGTTCTCTGGCAAGTTGAATGTGTTCTAAGAACACTCGTGGTGTCCTGAAATGTTTGTAAATAAACAAAATGGGGTTGTCCTGAGGAAGCTGTCCGTATTGTTCTCTGGCAAGTTGAATGTGTTCTAAGAACATTCGTGGTGTCCTGAAATGTTTGTAAATAAACAAAATGGGGGTGTCCTTAGGACGCTGTCCGTATTGTTTGATTGTCAAGTTGAAAGTGTTGTAAGAACCCTTGCGGTGTCCTGAAATGTTCGTAGGGGGTGTCCTGAAAATGCTGTCCGTATTGTTCGCTGGCAAGTTGAATGTGTTCTAAGAACACTCGCGGTGTCCTTAAATGTTCACAAATTTCAGAAAATGGGGATGTACTGAGGACGATGTCAGTATTGTTCTCTTGCAAGTTGAATGTGTTCTAAGAACACTCGCGGTGTCCTGAAATGTTTGCAAATAAAAAATGGGGGTGTTCTGAGGACACAGTCCGTATTGTTCTCTTGCAAGTTGAATGTGTCCTAAGAACACTCGCAGTGTCCTGAAATGTTCGTAGGGGGTGTCCTGAAGACGCTGTCCGTATTGTTCTCTGGCAAGTTGAATGTGTTCTAAGAACACTCGTGGTGTCCTGAAATGTTTGTAAATAAACAAAATGGGGTTGTCCTGAGGACGCTGTCCGTATTGTTCGATGGGAAGGTGAATGTGTTCTAAGAACACTCGCGGTGTCCTGAAATGTTCGTAAATAAACAAAATGGGGGTGTCCTGAGGACGCTGTCCGTATTGTTCGATGGCAAGTTGAATGTGTTCTAAAAACACTTGTGGTGTCCTGAAATGTTTGCAAATAAACAAAATGGGGGTGTCCTGAGGACTGTCCGTATTGTTCGATTGTCAATTTGAAAGTGTTCTAAGAACCCTTGCGGTGTCCTGAAATGTTCGTAGGGGGTGTCCTGAAGACGCTGTCCGTATTGTTCGCTGGCAAGTTGAATGTGTTCTAAGAACACTCGCGGTGTCCTTAAATGTTCGCAAATAAAAAAATGGTGGTGTTCTGACGACGCTGTCCGTATTGTTCTCTTGCAAGTTGAATGAGTTCTAAGAACACTTGTGGTGTCCTGAAATGTTCGTAAATAAACAAAATGGGGGTGTTCTGAGGACGCTGTCCGTTTTGTTCGTTGTCAAGTTTAAAGTGTTCTAAGAACACTCGCAGTGTCCTGAAATGTTCGTAGGGGGTGTCCTGAAGACGCTGTCCGTATTGTTCTCTGGCAAGTTGAATGTTTTCTAAGAACACTCATGGCGTCCTGAAATGTTCGTAAATAAACAAAATGGGGGTGTCCTGAAGACGTTGTCCGTATTGTTCGCTGGCAAGTTGAATGTGTTCTAAGAACACTTGCGGTGTCCTGAAATGTTTGCAAATAAAAAAATGGTGGTGTTCTGAGGACGCTGTCCGTATTGTTCTCTTGCAAATTGAATGTGTTCTAAGAACACTTGTGGTGTGCTGAAATGTTAGTAGGGGGTGTCCTGAAGACGCTGTCCGTATTGTTCGCTGGCAAGTTGAATGTGTTCTAAGAACACTTGCGTTGTCCTTAAATGTTCGCAAATTTCAGAAAATGGGGGTGTTCTGAGGACGCTGTCCGTATTGTTCTCTGGAAAGTTGAATATGTTCTAAGAACACTCGTGGTGTCCTGAAATGTTTTCAAATCAACGAAATGGGGGTGTCCTGAGGACGCTCTCTGTATTGTTTGATGGGAAGTTGAATGTGTTCTAAGAACACTTGCAGTGTCCTGAACTGTTCGTAGGGGGTGTCCTGAAGATGTTGTCCGTATTGTTCGCTGGCAAGTTGAATGTGTTCTAAGAACACTCGCGGTGTCCTGAAATGTTTGCAAATAAAAAAATGGTGGTGTTCTGAGGACGCTGTCCGTATTGTTCTCTTGCAAATTGAATGTGTTCTAAGAACACTTGTGGTGTCCTGAAATGTTCGTAAATAAACGAAATGGGGGTGTTCTTTGGACGCTGTCCGTTTTGTTCATTGTCAAGTTTAAAGTGTTCTAAGAACACTCGCAGTGTCCTGAAATGTTCGTAGGGGGTGTCCTGAAGACGCTGTCCGTATTGTTCTCTGGCAAGTTGAATGTGTTCTAAGAACACTCATGGTGTCCTGAAATGTTCGTAAATAAACAAAATGGGGTTGTCCTGAGGACGCTGTCCGTATTGTTCGATGGGAAGTTGAATGTGTTTTAAGAACCCTCGCGGTGTCCTGAAATGTTTGTAAATAAACAAAATGGGGGTGTCCTGAGGACGCTGTCCGTATTGTTCGATGGCAAGTTGAATGTGTTCTAAGAACACTCGTGGTGTCCTGAAAAGTTCACAAATCAACGAAATGGGGGTGTCCTGAGGACGCTCTCCGTATTGTTCGATGGGAAGTTGAATGTGTTCTAAGAACACTTGCAGTGTCCTGAAATGTTCGTAGGGGGTGTCCTGAAGACGTTGTCCGTATTGTTCGCTGGCAAGTTGAATGTGTTCTAAGAACACTCGCGGTGTCCTGAAATGTTTGCAAATAAAAAAATGGTGGTGTTCTGAGGACGCTGTCCGTATTGTTCTCTTGCAAGTTGAATGTGTTCTAAGAACACTTGTGGTGTCCTGAAATGTTCGTAAATAAACAAAATGGGGGTGTTCTTTGGACGCTGTCCGTTTTGTTCATTGTCAAGTTTAAAGTGTTCTAAGAACACTCGCAGTGTCCTGAAATGTTCGTAGGGGGTGTCCTGAAGACGCTGTCCGTATTGTTCTCTGGCAAGTTGAATGTGTTCTAAGAACACTCATGGTGTCCTGAAATGTTCGTAAATAAACAAAATGGGGTTGTCCTGAGGACGCTGTCCGTATTGTTCGATGGGAAGTTGAATGTATTTTAAGAACACTCGCGGTGTCCTGAAATGTTCGTAAATAAACAAAATGGGGGTGTCCTGAGGATGCTGTCCGTATTGTTCGATGGCAAGTTGAATGTGTTTTAAAAACACTCGCGGTGTCCTGAGATGTTCGCAAATAAACAAAATGGGGGTGTCCTGGGGACGCTCTCCGTATTGTTCGATGGGAAGTTGAATGTGTTCTAAGAACACTTGCAGTGTCCTGAAATGTTCGTAGGGGGTGTCCTGAAGACGTTGTCCGTATTGTTCGATGGCAAGTTGAATGTGTTCTAAAAACACTCGCGGTGTCCTGAAATGTTTGCAAATAAAACAATGGGGGTGTTCTGAGGACGCTGTCCGTATTGTTCTCTTGCAAGTTGAATGTGTTCTAAGAACACTCGCAGTGTCCTGAAATGTTCACAAATAAACAAAATGGGGGTGTCCTGAGGACGCTGAGGACGCTGTCCGTATTGTTCGTTGTCAAGTTGAAAGTGTTCTAGGAACCCTTGCGGTGTCCTGAAATGTTCGTAGGGGGTGTCCTGAAGACGCTGTCCATATTGTTCGCTGGCAAGTTGAATGTGTTCTAAGAACACTCGCGGTGTCCTTAAATGTTCGCAAATTTCAGAAAATGGGGATGTTCTGAGGACGCTGTCAGTATTGTTCTCTTGCAAGTTGAATGTGTTCTAAGAACACTCGCAGTGTCCTGAAATGTTCGTAAATAAACAAAATGGGGTTGTCCTGAGGACGCTGTCCGTATTGTTCGATGGGAAGTTGAATGTGTTTTGAGAACACTCGCGGTGTCCTGAAATGTTCGTAAATAAACAAAATGGGGGTGTCCTGAGGACGCTGTCCGTATTGTTCGATGGCAAGTTGAATGTGTTCTAAGAACACTCGTGGTGTCCTGAAATGTTCACAAATCAACGAAATGGGGGTGTCCTGAGGACGCTATCCGTATTGTTCGATGGGAAGTTGAATGTGTTCTAAGAACACTTGCAGTGTCCTGAAATGTTCGTAGGGGGTGTCCTGAAGACGTTGTCCGTATTATTCGCTGGCAAGTTGAATGTGTTCTAAGAACACTCACGGTTCCTGAAATGTTTGCAAATAAAAAAATGGTGGTGTTCTGAGGACGCTGTCCGTATTGTTCTCTTGCAAGTTGAATGTGTTCTAAGAACACTTGTGGTGTCCTGAAATGTTCGTAAATAAACAAAATGGGGGTGTTCTTTGGACGCTGTCCGTTTTGTTCAATGTCAAGTTTAAAGTGTTCTAAGAACACTCGCAGTGTCCTGAAATAATCATAGGGGGTGTCCTGAAGATGCTGTCCGTATTGTTCTCTGGCAAGTTGAATGTGTTCTAAGAACACTCGTGGTGTCCTGAAATGTTTGTAAATAAACAAAATGGGGTTGTCCTGAGGACGCTGTCCGTATTGTTCGATGGGAAGTTGAATGTGTTCTAAGAACACTCGCGGTGTCCTGAAATGTTCGTAAATAAACAAAATGGGGGTGTCCTGAGGACGCTGTCCGTATTGTTCGATGGCAAGTTGAATGTGTTCTAAAAACACTTGCGGTGTCCTGAAATGTTCGTAAATAAACAAAATGGGGGTGTCCTGAGGACACTGTCCGTATTGTTCGATTGTCAATTTGAAAGTGTTCTAAGAACCCTTGCGGTGTCCTGAAATGTTCGTAGGGGGTGTCCTGAAGACGCTGTCCGTATTGTTCGCTGGCAATTTGAATGTTTTCTAAGAACACTCGCGGTGTCCTGAAATATTCGTAAATAAACAAAATGGGGGTGTCCTGAGGACGCTGTCCGTATTGTTCGATGACAAGTTGAATGTGTTCTAAAAACACTTGCGGTGTCCTAAAATGTTCGTAAATAAACAAAATGGGGGTGTCCTGAGGACGCTGTCCGTATTGTTCGATGGCAAGTTTAAAGTGTTCTAAGAACACTCGCAGTGTCCTGAAATGTTCATAGGCGGTGTCCTGAAGACGCTGTCCATATTGTTCTCTGGCAAGTTGAATGTGTTCTAAGAACACTCGTGGTGTCCTGAAATGTTCGCAAATAAACGAAATGGGGGTGTCCTGAGGACGCTGTCCGTATTGTTCGATGGGAAGTTGAATGTGTTCTAAGAACACTCGCGGTGTCCTGAAATGTTCGTAAATAAACAAAATGGGGATGTCCTGAGGACGCTGTCCGTATTGTTCGATGACAAGTTGAATGTGTTCTAAAAACACTTGCGGTGTCCTAAAATGTTCGTAAATAAACAAAATGGGGGTGTCCTGAGGACGCTGTCCGTATTGTTCGATGGCAAGTTTAAAGTGTTCTAAGAACACTCGCAGTGTCCTGAAATGTTCATAGGCGGTGTCCTGAAGACGCTGTCCATATTGTTCTCTGGCAAGTTGAATGTGTTCTAAGAACACTCGTGGTGTCCTGAAATGTTTGCAAATAAACGAAATGGGGGTGTCCTGAGGACGCTGTCCGTATTGTTCGATGGGAAGTTGAATGTGTTCTAAGAACACTCGCGGTGTCCTGAAATGTTTGTAAATAAACAAAATGGGGGTGTCCTGAGGACGCTGTCCGTATTGTTCGATGACAAGTTGAATGTGTTCTAAAAACACTTGCGGTGTCCTAAAATGTTCGTAAATAAACAAAATGGGGGTGTCCTGAGGACGCTGTCCGTATTGTTCGATGGCAAGTTGAATGTGTTCTAAAAACACTTGCGGTGTCCTGAAATGTTCGCAAATAAACAAAATGGGGGTGTCCTGAGGACACTGTCCGTATTGTTCGATTGTCAATTTGAAAGTGTTCGAAGAACCCTTGCGGTGTCCTGAAATGTTCGTAGGGGGTGTCCTGAAGACGCTGTCCGTATTGTTCGCTGGCAATTTGAATGTTTTCTAAGAACACTCGCAGTGTCCTTAAATGTTCGCAAATTTCAGAAAATGGGGGTGTACTGAAGACGCTGTCCGTATTGTTCGCTAGCAAGTTGAATGTGTTCTAAGAACACTCGCGGTGTCCTTAAATGTTCGCAAATTTCAGAAAATGGGGGTGTTCTGAGGACGCTGTCCGTATTGTTCTCTGGCAAGTTGAATGTGTTCTAAGAACACTTGCGGTGTCCTATAATGTTTGCAAATAAAAAAATGGTGGTGTTCTGAGGACGCTGTCCGTATTGTTCTCTTGCAAGTTGAATGTGTTCTAAGAACACTTGCGGTGTCCTGAAATGTTCGTAAATAAACAAAATGGGGGTGTTCTGAGGACGCTGTCCGTATTGTTCTCTGGCAAGTTGAATGTGTTCTAAGAACACTCGTGGTGTCCTGAAATGTTTGTAAATAAACAAAATGGGGTTGTCCTGAGGAAGCTGTCCGTATTGTTCTCTGGCAAGTTGAATGTGTTCTAAGAACATTCGTGGTGTCCTGAAATGTTTGTAAATAAACAAAATGGGGGTGTCCTTAGGACGCTGTCTGTATTGTTTGATTGTCAAGTTGAAAGTGTTCTAAGAACCCTTGCGGTGTCCTGAAATGTTCGTAGGGGGTGTCCTGAAAATGCTGTCCGTATTGTTCGCTGGCAAGTTGAATGTGTTCTAAGAACACTCGCGGTGTCCTTAAATGTTTGCAAATAAAAAATGGGGGTGTTCTGAGGACACAGTCCGTATTGTTCTCTTGCAAGTTGAATGTGTTCTAAGAACACTCGCAGTGTCCTGAAATGTTCACAAATAAACGAAATGGGGGTGTCCTGAGGACGCTGAGGACGCTGTCCGTATTGTTCGTTGTCAAGTTGAAAGTGTTCTAGGAACCCTTGCGGTGTCCTGAAATGTTCGTAGGGGGTGTCCTGAAGACGCTGTCCATATTGTTCGCTGGCAAGTTGAATGTGTTCTAAGAATACTCGCGGTGTCCTTAAATGTTCGCAAATTTCAGAAAATGGGGATGTACTGAGGACGATGTCAGTATTGTTCTCTTGCAAGTTGAATGTGTTCTAAGAACACTTGCGGTGTCCTGAAATGTTCGCAAATAAAAAAATGGGGGTGTTCTGAGGACGCTGTCAGTATTGTTCTCTTGCAAGTTGAATGTGTCCTAAGAACACTCGCAGTGTCCTGAAATGTTCGTAGGGGGTGTCCTGAAGACGCTGTCCGTATTGTTCTCTGGCAAGTTGAATGTGTTCTAAGAACACTCGTGGTGTCCTGAAATGTTTGTAAATAAACAAAATGGGGTTGTCCTGAGGACGCTGTCCGTATTGTTCGATGGGAAGGTGAATGTGTTCTAAGAACACTCGCGGTGTCCTGAAATGTTCGTAAATAAACAAAATGGGGGTGTCCTGAGGACGCTGTCCGTATTGTTCGATGGCAAGTTGAATGTGTTCTAAAAACACTTGCGGTGTCCTGAAATGTTCGCAAATAAACAAAATGGGGGTGTCCTGAGGACTGTCCGTATTGTTCGATTGTCAATTTGAAAGTGTTCTAAGAACCCTTGCGGTGTCCTGAAATGTTCGTAGGGGGTGTCCTGAAGACGCTGTCCGTATTGTTCGCTGGCAAGTTGAATGTGTTCTAAGAACACTCGCGGTGTCCTTAAATGTTCGCAAATAAAAAAATGGTGGTGTTCTGACGACGCTGTCCGTATTGTTCTCTTGCAAGTTGAATGAGTTCTAAGAACACTTGTGGTGTCCTGAAATGTTCGTAAATAAACAAAATGGGGGTGTTCTGAGGACGCTGTCCGTTTTGTTCGTTGTCAAGTTTAAAGTGTTCTAAGAACACTCGCAGTGTCCTGAAATGTTCGTAGGGGGTGTCCTGAAGACGCTGTCCGTATTGTTCTCTGGCAAGTTGAATGTTTTCTAAGAACACTCATGGCGTCCTGAAATGTTCGTAAATAAACAAAATGGGGTTGTCCTGAGGACGCTGTCCGTATTGTTTGATGGGAAGTTGAATGTGTTCTAAGAACACTCGCGGTGTCCTGAAATGTTCGTAAATAAACAAAATGGGGTGTCCTGAGGACGCTGTCCGTATTGTTTGATGGCAAGTTGAATGTTTTCTAAAAACACTTGCGGTGTCCTGAAATGTTCGCAAATAAACAATATGGGGGTATCCTGAGGAGGCTGAGGACGCTGTCCGTATTGTTAGATTGTCAAGTTGAAATTGTTCTCAGAACCCTCGCGGTGTCCTGAAATGTTAGTAGGGGGTGTCCTGAAGACGCTGTCCGTATTGTTCGCTGGCAAGTTGAATGTGTTCTAAGAACACTTGCGGTGTCCTTAAATGTTCGCAAATTTCAGAAAATGGGGGTGTTCTGAGGACGCTGTCCGTATTGTTCTCTGGAAAGTTGAATATGTTCTAAGAACACTCGTGGTGTCCTGAAATGTTCACAAATCAACGAAATGGGGGTGTCCTGAGGACGCTCTCTGTATTGTTTGATGGGAAGTTGAATGTGTTCTAAGAACACTTGCAGTGTCCTGAACTGTTCGTAGGGGGTGTCCTGAAGACGTTGTCCGTATTGTTCGCTGGCAAGTTGAATGTGTTCTAAGAACACTCGCGGTGTCCTGAAATGTTTGCAAATAAAAAAATGGTGGTGTTCTGAGGGCGCTGTCCATATTGTTCTCTTGCAAGTTGAATGTGTTCTAAGAACACTTGTGGTGTCCTGAAATGTTCGTAAATAAACAAAATGGGGGTGTTCTTTGGACGCTGTCCGTATTGTTCGATGGGAAGTTGAATGTGTTCTAAGAACACTTGCAGTGTACTGAAATGTTCGTAGGGGGTGTCCTGAAGACGTTGTCCGTATTGTTCGCTGGCAAGTTGAATGTGTTCTAAGAACACTTGCGGTGTCCTGAAATGTTTGCAAATAAAAAAATGGTGGTGTTCTGAGGACGCTGTCCGTATTGTTCTCTTGCAAATTGAATGTGTTCTAAGAACACTTGTGGTGTCCTGAAATTTTCGTAAATAAATGAAATGGGGGTGTTCTTTGGACGCTGTCCGTTTTGTTCTCTTGCAAGTTGAATGTGTTCTAAGAACACTCGCAGTGTCCTGAAATGTTCGTAGGGGGTGTCCTGAAGACGCTGTCCGTATTGTTCTCTGGCAAGTTGAATGTGTTCTAAGAACACTCATGGTGTCCTGAAATGTTCGTAAATAAACAAAATGGGGTTGTCCTGAGGACGCTGTCCGTATTGTTCGATGGGAAGTTGAATGTGTTTTAAGAACCCTCGCGGTGTCCTGAAATGTTCGTAAATAAACAAAATGGGGGTGTCCTGAGGACGCTGTCCGTATTGTTCGATGGCAAGTTGAATGTGTTCTAAGAACACTCGTGGTGTCCTGAAAAGTTCACAAATCAACGAAATGGGGGTGTCCTGAGGACGCTCTCCGTATTGTTCGATGGGAAGTTGAATGTGTTCTAAGAACACTTGCAGTGTACTGAAATGTTCGTAGGGGGTGTCCTGAAGACGTTGTCCGTATTGTTCGCTGGCAAGTTGAATGTGTTCTAAGAACACTCGCGGTGTCCTGAAATGTTTGCAAATAAAAAAATGGTGGTGTTCTGAGGACGCTGTCCGTATTGTTCTCTTGCAAGTTGAATGTGTTCTAAGAACACTTGTGGTGTCCTGAAATGTTCGTAAATAAACAAAATGGGGGTGTTCTTTGGACGCTGTCCGTTTTGTTCATTGTCAAGTTTAAAGTGTTCTAAGAACACTCGCAGTGTCCTGAAATGTTCGTAGGGGGTGTCCTGAAGACGCTGTCCGTATTGTTCTCTGGCAAGTTGAATGTGTTCTAAGAACACTCATGGTGTCCTGAAATGTTCGTAAATAAACAAAATGGGGGTGTCCTGAGGATGCTGTCCGTATTGTTCGATGGCAAGTTGAATGTGTTTTAAAAACACTCGCGGTGTCCTGAAATGTTCGCAAATAAACAAAATGGGGGTGTCCTGGGGACGCTCTCCGTATTGTTCGATGGGAAGTTGAATGTGTTCTAAGAACACTTGCAGTGTCCTGAAATGTTCGTAGGGGGTGTCCTGAAGACGTTGTCCGTATTGTTCGATGGCAAGTTGAATGTGTTCTAAAAACACTCGCAGTGTCCTGAAATGTTTGCAAATAAAACAATGGGGGTGTTCTGAGGACGCTGTCCGTATTGTTCTCTTGCAAGTTGAATGTGTTCTAAGAACACTCGCAGTGTCCTGAAATGTTCACAAATAAACAAAATGGGGGTGTCCTGAGGACGCTGAGGACGCTGTCCGTATTGTTCGTTGTCAAGTTGAAAGTGTTCTAGGAACCCTTGCGGTGTCCTGAAATGTTCGTACGGGGTGTCCTGAAGACGCTGTCCATATTGTTCGCTGGCAAGTTGAATGTGTTCTAAGAATACTCGCGGTGTCCTTAAATGTTCGCAAATTTCAGAAAATGGGGATGTACTGAGGACGATGTCAGTATTGTTCTCTTGCAAGTTGAATGTGTTCTAAGAACACTTGCGGTGTCCTGAAATGTTCGCAAATAAAAAAATGGGGGTGTTCTGAGGACGCTGTCAGTATTGTTCTCTTGCAAGTTCAATGTGTCCTAAGAACACTCGCAGTGTCCTGAAATGTTCGTAGGGGGTGTCCTGAAGACGCTGTCCGTATTGTTCTCTGGCAAGTTGAATGTGTTCTAAGAACACTCGTGGTGTCCTGAAATGTTTGTAAATAAACAAAATGGGGGTGTCCTGAGGACACTGTCCGTATTGTTCGATTGTCAATTTGAAAGTGTTCTAAGAACCCTTGCGGTGTCCTGAAATGTTCGTAGGGGGTGTCCTGAAGACGCTGTCCGTATTGTTCGCTGGCAATTTGAATGTTTTCTAAGAACACTCGCAGTGTCCTTAAATGTTCGCAAATTTCAGAAAATGGGGGTGTTCTGAGGACGCTGTCCCTATTGTTCTCTGGCAAGTTGAATGTGTTCTAAGAACACTTGTGGTGTCCTGAAATGTTCGCAAATAAACGAAATGGGGGTGTCCTGAGGACGCTGTCCGTATTGTTCGATGGGAAGTTGAATGTGTTCTAAGAACACTCGCGGTGTCCTGAAATGTTCGTAAATAAACAAAATGGGGGTGTCCTGAGGACGCTGTCCGTATTGTTCGATGGGAAGTTGAATGTGTTCTAAGAACACTCGCAGTGTCCTGAAATGTTCGTAAATAAACGAAATGGGGGTGTCCTGAGGACGCTGTCCGTATTGTTCGATGGGAAGTTGAATGTGTTCTAAGAACACTCGTGGTGTCCTGAAATGTTCGCAAATAAACGAAATGGGGGTGTCCTGAGGACGCTGTCCGTATTGTTCGATGGGAAGTTGAATGTGTTCTAAGAACACTCGCGGTGTCATGAAATGTTCGTAAATAAACAAAATGGGGGTGTTCTTTGGACGCTGTCCGTTTTGTTCATTGTCAAGTTTAAAGTGTTCTAAGAACACTCGCAGTGTCCTGAAATGTTCGTAGGGGGTGTCCTGAAGACGCTGTCCGTATTGTTCTCTGGCAAGTTGAATGTGTTCTAAGAACACTCATGGTGTCCTGAAATGTTCGTAAATAAACAAAATGGGGGTGTCCTGAGGATGCTGTCCGTATTGTTCGATGGCAAGTTGAATGTGTTTTAAAAACACTCGCGGTGTCCTGAAATGTTCGCAAATAAACAAAATGGGGGTGTCCTGGGGACGCTCTCCGTATTGTTCGATGGGAAGTTGAATGTGTTCTAAGAACACTTGCAGTGTCCTGAAATGTTCGTAGGGGGTGTCCTGAAGACGTTGTCCGTATTGTTCGATGGCAAGTTGAATGTGTTCTAAAAACACTCGCAGTGTCCTGAAATGTTTGCAAATAAAACAATGGGGGTGTTCTGAGGACGCTGTCCGTATTGTTCTCTTGCAAGTTGAATGTGTTCTAAGAACACTCGCAGTGTCCTGAAATGTTCACAAATAAACAAAATGGGGGTGTCCTGAGGACGCTGAGGACGCTGTCCGTATTGTTCGTTGTCAAGTTGAAAGTGTTCTAGGAACCCTTGCGGTGTCCTGAAATGTTCGTACGGGGTGTCCTGAAGACGCTGTCCATATTGTTCGCTGGCAAGTTGAATGTGTTCTAAGAATACTCGCGGTGTCCTTAAATGTTCGCAAATTTCAGAAAATGGGGATGTACTGAGGACGATGTCAGTATTGTTCTCTTGCAAGTTGAATGTGTTCTAAGAACACTTGCGGTGTCCTGAAATGTTCGCAAATAAAAAAATGGGGGTGTTCTGAGGACGCTGTCAGTATTGTTCTCTTGCAAGTTCAATGTGTCCTAAGAACACTCGCAGTGTCCTGAAATGTTCGTAGGGGGTGTCCTGAAGACGCTGTCCGTATTGTTCTCTGGCAAGTTGAATGTGTTCTAAGAACACTCGTGGTGTCCTGAAATGTTTGTAAATAAACAAAATGGGGGTGTCCTGAGGACACTGTCCGTATTGTTCGATTGTCAATTTGAAAGTGTTCTAAGAACCCTTGCGGTGTCCTGAAATGTTCGTAGGGGGTGTCCTGAAGACGCTGTCCGTATTGTTCGCTGGCAATTTGAATGTTTTCTAAGAACACTCGCAGTGTCCTTAAATGTTCGCAAATTTCAGAAAATGGGGGTGTTCTGAGGACGCTGTCCCTATTGTTCTCTGGCAAGTTGAATGTGTTCTAAGAACACTTGTGGTGTCCTGAAATGTTCGCAAATAAACGAAATGGGGGTGTCCTGAGGACGCTGTCCGTATTGTTCGATGGGAAGTTGAATGTGTTCTAAGAACACTCGCGGTGTCCTGAAATGTTCGTAAATAAACAAAATGGGGGTGTCCTGAGGACGCTGTCCGTATTGTTCGATGGGAAGTTGAATGTGTTCTAAGAACACTCGCAGTGTCCTGAAATGTTCGTAAATAAACGAAATGGGGGTGTCCTGAGGACGCTGTCCGTATTGTTCGATGGGAAGTTGAATGTGTTCTAAGAACACTCGTGGTGTCCTGAAATGTTCGCAAATAAACGAAATGGGGGTGTCCTGAGGACGCTGTCCGTATTGTTCGATGGGAAGTTGAATGTGTTCTAAGAACACTCGCGGTGTCCTGAAATGTTCGTAAATAAACAAAATGGGGGTGTCCTGAGGACGCTGTCCGTATTGTTCGATGACAAGTTGAATGTGTTCTAAAAACACTTGCGGTGTCCTAAAATATTCGTAAATAAACAAAATGGGGGTGTCCTGAGGACGCTGTCCGTATTGTTCGATGGCAAGTTGAATGTGTTCTAAAAACACTTGCGGTGTCCTGAAATGTTCGCAAATAAACAAAATGGGGGTGTCCTGAGGAAACTGTCCGTATTGTTCGATTGTCAATTTGAAAGTGTTCAAAGAACCCTTGCGGTGTCCTGAAATGTTCGTAGGGGGTGTCCTGAAGACGCTGTCCGTATTGTTCGCTGGCAATTTGAATGTTTTCTAAGAACACTCGCAGTGTCCTTAAATGTTCGCAAATTTCAGAAAATGGGGGTGTACTGAAGACGCTGTCCGTATTGTTCGCTAGCAAGTTGAATGTGTTCTAAGAACACTCGCGGTGTCCTTAAATGTTCGCAAATTTCAGAAAATGGGGGTGTTCTGAGGACGCTGTCCGTATTGTTCTCTGGCAAGTTGAATGTGTTCTAAGAACACTCGTGGTGTCCTGAAATGTTCACAAATAAACGAAATGGGGGTGACCTGAGGACGCTCTCCGTATTGTTCGATGGGAAGTTGAATGTGTTCTAAGAACACTTGCAGTGTCCTGAAATGTTCTTAGGGGGTGTCCTGAAGACGTTGTCCGTATTGTTCGCTGGCAAGTTGAATGTGTTCTAAGAACACTTGCGGTGTCCTATAATGTTTGCAAATAAAAAAATGGTGGTGTTCTGAGGACGCTGTCCGTATTGTTCTCTTGCAAGTTGAATGTGTTCTAAGAACACTTGCGGTGTCCTGAAATGTTCGTAAATAAACAAAATGGGGGTGTTCTGAGGACGCTGTCCGTATTGTTCTCTGGCAAGTTGAATGTGTTCTAAGAACACTCGTGGTGTCCTGAAATGTTTGTAAATAAACAAAATGGGGTTGTCCTGAGGAAGCTGTCCGTATTGTTCTCTGGCAAGTTGAATGTGTTCTAAGAACATTCGTGGTGTCCTGAAATGTTTGTAAATAAACAAAATGGGGGTGTCCTTAGGACGCTGTCCGTATTGTTTGATTGTCAAGTTGAAAGTGTTCTAAGAACCCTTGCGGTGTCCTGAAATGTTCGTAGGGGGTGTCCTGAAAATGCTGTCCGTATTGTTCGCTGGCAAGTTGAATGTGTTCTAAGAACACTCGCGGTGTCCTTAAATGTTCGCAAATTTCTGAAAAAGGGGGTGCTCTGAGGACGCTGTCCGTATTGTTCTCTGGCAAGTTGAATATCTTCTAAGAACACTCGTGGTGTCCTGAAATGTTCACAAATCAACGGAATAGGGGTGTCCTGAGGACGCTCTCCGTATTGTTCGATGGGAAGTTGAATGTGTTCTAAGAACACTTGCAGTGTCCTGAAATCTTCGTAGGGGGTGTCCTGAAGACGTTGTCCGTATTGTTCGCTGGCAAATTGAATGTGTTCTAAGAACACTCGCGATGTCCTGAAATGTTTGCAAATAAAAAATGGGGGTGTTCTGAGGACACTGTCCGTATTGTTCTCTTGCAAGTTGAATGTGTTCTAAGAACACTCGCAGTGTCCTGAAATGTTCACAAATAAACGAAATGGGGGTGTCCTGAGGACGCTGAGGACGCTGTCCGTATTGTTCGTTGTCAAGTTGAAAGTGTTCTAGGAACCCTTGCGGTGTCCTGAAATGTTCGTAGGGGGTGTCCTGAAGACGCTGTCCATATTGTTCGCTGGCAAGTTGAATGTGTTCTAAGAATACTCGCGGTGTCCTTAAATGTTCGCAAATTTCAGAAAATGGGGATGTACTGAGGACGATGTCAGTATTGTTCTCTTGCAAGTTGAATGTGTTCTAAGAACACTTGCGGTGTCCTGAAATGTTCGCAAATAAAAAAATGGGGGTGTTCTGAGGACGCTGTCAGTATTGTTCTCTTGCAAGTTGAATGTGTCCTAAGAACACTCGCAGTGTCCTGAAATGTTCGTAGGGGGTGTCCTGAAGACGCTGTCCGTATTGTTCTCTGGCAAGTTGAATGTGTTCTAAGAACACTCGTGGTGTCCTGAAATGTTTGTAAATAAACAAAATGGGGTTGTCCTGAGGACGCTGTCCGTATTGTTCGATGGGAAGGTGAATGTGTTCTAAGAACACTCGCGGTGTCCTGAAATGTTCGTAAATAAACAAAATGGGGGTGTCCTGAGGACGCTGTCCGTATTGTTCGATGGCAAGTTGAATGTGTTCTAAAAACACTTGCGGTGTCCTGAAATGTTCGCAAATAAACAAAATGGGGGTGTCCTGAGGATACTGTCCGTATTGTTCGATTGTCAATTTGAAAGTGTTCTAAGAACCCTTGCAGTGTCCTGAAATGTTCGTAGGGGGTGTCCTGAAGACGATGTCCGTATTGTTCGCTGGCAAGTTGAATGTGTTCTAAGAACACTCGCGGTGTCCTTAAATGTTCGCAAATAAAAAAATGGTGGTGTTCTGACGACGCTGTCCGTATTGTTCTCTTGCAAGTTGAATGAGTTCTAAGAACAGTTGTGGTGTCCTGAAATGTTTATAAATAAACAAAATGGGGGTGTTCTGAGGACGCTGTCCGTTTTGTTCGTTGTCAAGTTTAAAGTGTTCTAAGAACACTCGCAGTGTCCTGAAATGTTCGTAGGGGGTGTCCTGAAGACGCTGTCCGTATTGTTCTCTGGCAAGTTGAATGTTTTCTAAGAACACTCATGGCGTCCTGAAATGTTCGTAAATAAACAAAATGTGGTTGTCCTGAGGACGCTGTCCGTATTGTTTGATGGGAAGTTGAATGTGTTCTAAGAACACTCGCGGTGTCCTGAAATGTTCGTAAATAAACAAAATGGGGTGTCCTGAGGACGCTGTCCGTATTGTTTGATGGCAAGTTGAATGTGTTCTAAAAACACTTGCGGTGTCCTGAAATGTTCGCAAATAAACAAAATGGGGGTATCCTGAGGAGGCTGAGGACGCTGTCCGTATTGTTCGATTGTCAAGTTGAAATTGTTCTCAGAACCCTCGCGGTGTCCTGAAATGTTAGTAGGGGGTGTCCTGAAGACGCTGTCCGTATTGTTCGCTGGCAAGTTGAATGTGTTCTAAGAACACTTGCGGTGTCCTTAAATGTTCGCAAATTTCAGAAAATGGGGGTGTTCTGAGGACGCTGTCCGTATTGTTCTCTGGAAAGTTGAATATGTTCTAAGAACACTTGTGGTGTCCTGAAATGTTCACAAATCAACGAAATGGGGGTGTCCTGAGGACGCTCTCTGTATTGTTTGATGGGAAGTTGAATGTGTTCTAAGAACACTTGCAGTGTCCTGAACTGTTCGTAGGGGGTGTCCTGAAGACGTTGTCCGTATTGTTTGCTGGCAAGTTGAATGTGTTCTAAGAACACTTGCGGTGTCCTGAAATGCTTGCAAATAAAAAAATGGTGGTGTTCTGAGGGCGCTGTCCGTATTGTTCTCTTGCAAGTTGAATGTGTTCTAAGAACACTTGTGGTGTCCTGAAATGTTCGTAAATAAACAAAATGAGGGTGTTCTTTGGACGCTGTCCGTATTGTTCGATGGGAAGTTGAATGTGTTCTAAGAACACTTGCAGTGTACTAAAATGTTCGTAGGGGGTGTCCTGAAGACGTTGTCCGTATTGTTCGCTGGCAAGTTGAATGTGTTCTAAGAACACTTGCGGTGTCCTGAAATGTTTGCAAATAAAAAAATGGTGGTGTTCTGAGGACGCTGTCCGTATTGTTCTCTTGCAAATTGAATGTGTTCTAAGAACACTTGTGGTGTCCTGAAATGTTCGTAAATAAACGAAATGGGGGTGTTCTTTGGACGCTGTCCGTTTTGTTCATTGTCAAGTTTAAAGTGTTCTAAGAACACTCGCAGTGTCCTGAAATGTTCGTAGTGTGTGTCCTGAAGACGCTGTCCGTATTGTTCTCTGGCAAGTTGAATGTGTTCTAAGAACACTCATGGTGTCCTGAAATGTTCGTAAATAAACAAAATGGGGTTGTCCTGAGGACGCTGTCCGTATTGTTCGATGGGAAGTTGAATGTGTTTTAAGAACCCTCGCGGTGTCCTGAAATGTTCGTAAATAAACAAAATGGGGGTGTCCTGAGGACGCTGTCCGTATTGTTCGATGGCAAGTTGAATGTGTTCTAAGAACACTCCTGGTGTCCTGAAAAGTTCACAAATCAACGAAATGGGGGTGTCCTGAGGACGCTCTCCGTATTGTTCGATGGGAAGTTGAATGTGTTCTAAGAACACTTGCAGTGTCCTGAAATGTTCGTAGGGGGTGTCCTGAAGACGTTGTCCGTATTGTTCGCTGGCAAGTTGAATGTGTTCTAAGAACACTCGCGGTGTCCTGAAATGTTTGCAAATAAAAAAATGGTGGTGTTCTGAGGACGCTGTCCGTATTGTTCTCTTGCAAGTTGAATGTGTTCTAAGAACACTTGTGGTGTCCTGAAATGTTCGTAAATAAACAAAATGGGGGTGTTCTTTGGACGCTGTCCGTTTTGTTCATTGTCAAGTTTAAAGTGTTCTAAGAACACTCGCAGTGTCCTGAAATGTTCGTAGGGGGTGTCCTGAAGACGCTGTCCGTATTGTTCTCTGGCAAGTTGAATGTGTTCTAAGAACACTCATGGTGTCCTGAAATGTTCGTAAATAAACAAAATGGGGGTGTCCTGAGGATGCTGTCCGTATTGTTCGATGGCAAGTTGAATGTGTTTTAAAAACACTCGCGGTGTCCTGAAATGTTCGCAAATAAACAAAATGGGGGTGTCCTGGGGACGCTCTCCGTATTGTTCGATGGGAAGTTGAATGTGTTCTAAGAACACTTGCAGTGTCCTGAAATGTTCGTAGGGGGTGTCCTGAAGACGTTGTCCGTATTGTTCGATGGCAAGTTGAATGTGTTCTAAAAACACTCGCGGTGTCCTGAAATGTTTGCAAATAAAACAATGGGGGTGTTCTGAGGACGCTGTCCGTATTGTTCACTTGCAAGTTGAATGTGTTCTAAGAACACTCGCAGTGTCCTGAAATGTTCACAAATAAACAAAATGGGGGTGTCCTGAGGACGCTGAGGACGCTGTCCGTATTGTTCGTTGTCAAGTTGAAAGTGTTCTAGGAACCCTTGCGGTGTCCTGAAATGTTCGTAGGGGGTGTCCTGAAGACGCTGTCCATATTGTTCGCTGGCAAGTTGAATGTGTTCTAAGAACACTCGCGGTGTCCTTAAATGTTCGCAAATTTCAGAAAATGGGGATGTTCTGAGGACGCTGTCAGTATTGTTCTCTTGCAAGTTGAATGTGTTCTAAGAACACTCGCAGTGTCCTGAAATGTTCGTAGGGGGTGTCCTGAAGACGCTGTCCGTATTGTTCTCTGGCAAGTTGAATGTGTTCTAAGAACACTCATGGTGTCCTGAAATGTTCGTAAATAAACAAAATGGGGTTGTCCTGAGGACGCTGTCCGTATTGTTCGATGGGAAGTTGAATGTGTTTTAAGAACCCTCGCGGTGTCCTGAAATGTTCGTAAATAAACAAAATGGGGGTGTCCTGAGGACGCTGTCCGTATTGTTCGATGGCAAGTTGAATGTGTTCTAAGAACACTCGTGGTGTCCTGAAAAGTTCACAAATCAACAAAATGGGGGTGTCCTGAGGACGCTCTCCGTATTGTTCGATGGGAAGTTGAATGTGTTCTAAGAACACTTGCAGTGTCCTGAAATGTTCGTAGGGGGTGTCCTGAAGACGTTGTCCGTATTGTTCGCTGGCAAGTTGAATGTGTTCTAAGAACACTCGCGGTGTCCTGAAATGTTTGCAAATAAAAAAATGGTGGTGTTCTGAGGACGTTGTCCGTATTGTTCTCTTGCAAGTTGAATGTGTTCTAAGAACACTTGTGGTGTCCTGAAATGTTCGTAAATAAACAAAATGAGGGTGTTCTTTGGACGCTGTCCGTTTTGTTCATTGTCAAGTTTAAAGTGTTCTAAGAACACTCGCAGTGTCCTGAAATGTTCGTAGGGGGTGTCCTGAAGACGCTGTCCGTATTGTTCTCTGGCAAGTTGAATGTGTTCTAAGAACACTCATGGTGTCCTGAAATGTTCGTAAATAAACAAAATGGGGGTGTCCTGAGGATGCTGTCCGTATTGTTCGATGGCAAGTTGAATGTGTTTTAAAAACACTCGCGGTGTCCTGAAATGTTCGCAAATAAACAAAATGGGGGTGTCCTGGGGACGCTCTCCGTATTGTTCGATGGGAAGTTGAATGTGTTCTAAGAACACTTGCAGTGTCCTGAAATGTTCGTAGGGGGTGTCCTGAAGACGTTGTCCGTATTGTTCGATGGCAAGTTGAATGTGTTCTAAAAACACTCGCGGTGTCCTGAAATGTTTGCAAATAAAACAATGGGGGTGTTCTGAGGACGCTGTCCGTATTGTTCTCTTGCAAGTTGAATGTGTTCTAAGAACACTTGCAGTGTCCTGAAATGTTCACAAATAAACAAAATGGGGGTGTCCTGAGGACGCTGAGGACGCTGTCCGTATTGTTCGTTGTCAAGTTGAAAGTGTTCTAGGAACCCTTGCGGTGTCCTGAAATGTTCGTAGGGGGTGTCCTGAAGACGCTGTCCATATTGTTCGCTGTCAAGTTGAATGTGTTCTAAGAACACTCGCGGTGTCCTTAAATGTTTGCAAATTTCAGAAAATGGGGATGTTCTGAGGACGCTGTCAGTATTGTTCTCTTGCAAGTTGAATGTGTTCTAAGAACACTCGCAGTGTCCTGAAATGTTCGTAGGGGTGACCTGAAGACGCTGTCCGTATTGTTCTCTGGCAAGTTGAATGTGTTCTAAGAACACTCATGGTGTCCTGAAATGTTCGTAAATAAACAAAATGGGGTTGTCCTGAGGACGCTGTCCGTATTGTTCGATGGGAAGTTGAATGTGTTTTAAGAACACTCGCGGTGTCCTGAAATGTTCGTAAATAAACAAAATGGGGGTGTCCTGAGGACGCTGTCCGTATTGTTCGATGGCAAGTTGAATGTGTTCTAAGAACACTCGTGGTGTCCTGAAATGTTCACAAATCAACGAAATGGGGGTGTCCTGAGGACGCTATCCGTATTGTTCGATGGGAAGTTGAATGTGTTCTAAGAACACTTGCAGTGTCCTGAAATGTTCGTAGGGGGTGTCCTGAAGACGTTGTCCGTATTGTTCGCTGGCAAGTTGAATGTGTTCTAAGAACACTCACGGTTCCTGAAATGTTTGCAAATAAAAAAATGGTGGTGTTCTGAGGACGCTGTCCGTATTGTTCTCTTGCAAGTTGAATGTGTTCTAAGAACACTTGTGGTGTCCTGAAATGTTCGTAAATAAACAAAATGGGGGTGTTCTTTGGACGCTGTCCATTTTGTTCAATGTCAAGTTTAAAGTGTTCTAAGAACACTCGCAGTGTCCTGAAATATTCATAGGGGGTGTCCTGAAGACGCTGTCCGTATTGTTCTCTGGCAAGTTGAATGTGTTCTAAGAACACTCGTGGTGTCCTGAAATGTTTGTAAATAAACAAAATGGGGTTGTCCTGAGGACGCTGTCCGTATTGTTCGATGGGAAGTTGAATGTGTTCTAAGAACACTCGCGGTGTCCTGAAATGTTCGTAAATAAACAAAATGGGGGTGTCCTGAGGACGCTGTCCGTATTGTTCGATGGCAAGTTGAATGTGTTCTAAAAACACTTGAGGTGTCCTGAAATGTTCGCAAATAAACAAAATGGGGGTGTCCTGAGGACACTGTCCGTATTGTTCGATTGTCAATTTGAAAGTGTTCTAAGAACCCTTGCTGTGTCCTGAAATGTTCGTAGGGGGTGTCCTGAAGACGCTGTCCGTATTGTTCGCTGGCAATTTGAATGTTTTCTAAGAACACTCGCAGTGTCCTTAAATGTTCGCAAATTTCAGAAAATGGGGGTGTTCTGAGGACGCTGTCCCTATTGTTCTCTGGCAAGTTGAATGTGTTCTAAGAACACTTGTGGTGTCCTGAAATGTTCGCAAATAAACGAAATGGGGGTGTCCTGAGGACGCTGTCCGTATTGTTCGATGGGAAGTTGAATGTGTTCTAAGAACACTCGCGGTGTCCTGAAATGTTCGTAAATAAACAAAATGGGGGTGTCCTGAGGACGCTGTCCGTATTGTTCGATTACAAGTTGAATGTGTTCTAAAAACACTTGCGGTGTCCTAAAATGTTCGTAAATAAACAAAATGGGGGTGTCCTGAGGACGCTGTCCGTATTGTTCGATGGCAAGTTTAAAGTGTTCTAAGAACACTCGCAGTGTCCTGAAATGTTCATAGGCGGTGTCCTGAAGACGCTGTCCATATTGTTCTCTGGCAAGTTGAATGTGTTCTAAGAACACTCGTGGTGTCCTGAAATGTTCGCAAATAAACGAAATGGGGGTGTCCTGAGGACGCTGTCCGTATTGTTCGATGGGAAGTTGAATGTGTTCTAAGAACACTCGCGGTGTCCTGAAATGTTCGTAAATAAACAAAATGGGGGTGTCCTGAGGACGCTGTCCGTATTGTTCGATGACAAGTTGAATGTGTTCTAAAAACACTTGCGGTGTCCTAAAATGTTCGTAAATAAACAAAATGGGGGTGTCCTGAGGACGCTGTCCGTATTGTTCGATGGCAAGTTGAATGTGTTCTAAAAACACTTGCGGTGTCCTGAAATGTTCGCAAATAAACAAAATGGGGGTGTCCTGAGGACACTGCCCGTATTGTTCGATTGTCAATTTGAAAGTGTTCGAAGAACCCTTGCAGTGTCCTGAAATGTTCGTAGGGGGTTTCCTGAAGACGCTGTCCGTATTGTTCGCTGGCAATTTGAATGTTTTCTAAGAACACTCGCAGTGTCCTTAAATGTTTGCAAATTTCAGAAAATGGGGGTGTACTGAAGACGCTGTCCGTATTGTTCGCTAGCAAGTTGAATGTGTTCTAAGAACACTCGCGGTGTCCTTAAATGTTCGCAAATTTCAGAAAATGGGGGTGTTCTGAGGACGCTGTCCGTATTGTTCTCTGGCAAGTTGAATGTGTTCTAAGAACACTCGTGGTGTCCTGAAATGTTCACAAATAAACGAAATGGGGGTGACCTGAGGACGCTCTCCGTATTGTTCGATGGGAAGTTGAATGTGTTCTAAGAACACTTGCAGTGTCCTGAAATGTTCTTAGGGGGTGTCCTGAAGACGTTGTCCGTATTGTTCGCTGGCATGTTGAATGTGTTCTAAGAACACTTGCGGTGTCCTATAATGTTTGCAAATAAAAAAATGGTGGTGTTCTGAGGACGCTGTCCGTATTGTTCTTTTGCAAGTTGAATGTGTTCTAAGAACACTTGCGGTGTCCTGAAATGTTCGTAAATAAACAAAATGGGGGTGTTCTGAGGACGCTGTCCGTATTGTTCTCTGGCAAGTTGAATGTGTTCTAAGAACACTCGTGGTGTCCTGAAATGTTTGTAAATAAACAAAATGGGGTTGTCCTGAGGAAGCTGTCCGTATTGTTCTCTGGCAAGTTGAATGTGTTCTAAGAACATTCGTGGTGTCCTGAAATGTTTGTAAATAAACAAAATGGGGGTGTCCTTAGGACGCTGTCCGTATTGTTTGATTGTCAAGTTGAAAGTGTTCTAAGAACCCTTGCGGTGTCCTGAAATGTTCGTAGGGGGTGTCCTGAAAATGCTGTCCGTATTGTTCGCTGGCAAGTTGAATGTGTTCTAAGAACACTCGCGGTGTCCTTAAATGTTCGCAAATTTCTGAAAAAGGGGGTGTTCTGAGGACGCTGTCCGTATTGTTCTCTGGCAAGTTGAATATCTTCTAAGAACACTCGTGGTGTCCTGAAATGTTCACAAATCAACGAAATAGGGGTGTCCTGAGGACGCTCTCCGTATTGTTCGATGGGAAGTTGAATGTGTTCTAAGAACACTTGCAGTGTCCTGAAATCTTCGTAGGGGGTGTCCTGAAGACGTTGTCCGTATTGTTCGCTGGCAAGTTGAATGTGTTCTAAGAACACTCGCGGTGTCCTGAAATGTTTGCAAATAAAAAATGGGGGTGTTCTGAGGACACTGTCCGTATTGTTCTCTTGCAAGTTGAATGTGTTCTAAGAACACTCGCAGTGTCCTGAAATGTTCACAAATAAACGAAATGGGGGTGTCCTGAGGACGCTGAGGACGCTGTCCGTATTGTTCGTTGTCAAGTTGAAAGTGTTCTAGGAACCCTTGCGGTGTCCTGAAATGTTCGTAGGGGGTGTCCTGAAGACGCTGTCCATATTGTTCGCTGGCAAGTTGAATGTGTTCTAAGAATACTCGCGGTGTCCTTAAATGTTCGCAAATTTCAGAAAATGGGGATGTACTGAGGACAATGTCAGTATTGTTCTCTTGCAAGTTGAATGTGTTCTAAGAACACTTGCGGTGTCCTGAAATGTTCGCAAATAAAAAAATGGGGGTGTTCTGAGGACGCTGTCAGTATTGTTCTCTTGCAAGTTGAATGTGTCCTAAGAACACTCGCAGTGTCCTGAAATGTTCGTAGGGGGTGTCCTGAAGACGCTGTCCGTATTGTTCTCTGGCAAGTTTAATGTGTTCTAAGAACACTCGTGGTGTCCTGAAATGTTTGTAAATAAACAAAATGGGGTTGTCCTGAGGACGCTGTCCGTATTGTTCGATGGGAAGGTGAATGTGTTCTAAGAACACTCGCGGTGTCCTGAAATGTTCGTAAATAAACAAAATGGGGGTGTCCTGAGGACGCTGTCCGTATTGTTCGATGGCAAGTTGAATGTGTTCTAAAAACACTTGCGGTGTCCTGAAATGTTCGCAAATAAACAAAATGGGGGTGTCCTGAGGACACTGTCCGTATTGTTCGATTGTCAATTTGAAAGTGTTCTAAGAACCTATGCGGTGTCCTGAAATGTTCGTAGGGGGTGTCCTGAAGACGCTGTCCGTATTGTTCGCTGGCAAGTTGAATGTGTTCTAAGAACACTCGCGGTGTCCTTAAATGTTCGCAAATAAAAAAATGGTGGTGTTCTGACGACGCTGTCCGTATTGTTCTCTTGCAAGTTGAATGAGTTCTAAGAACACTTGTGGTGTCCTGAAATGTTCGTAAATAAACAAAATGGGGGTGTTCTGAGGACACTGTCAGTATTGTTCTCTTGCAAGTTGAATGTGTCCTAAGAACACTTGCAGTGTCCTGAAATGTTCATAGGGGGTGTCCTGAAGACGCTGTCCGTATTGTTCTCTGGCAAGTGGAATGTGTTCTAAGAACACTTGTGGTGTCCTGAAATGTTCGTAAATAAACAAAATGGGGGTGTTCTGAGGACGCTGTCCGTTTTGTTCGTTGTCAAGTTTAAAGTGTTCTAAGAACACTCGCAGTGTCCTGAAATGTTTGTAAATAAACAAAATGGCGTTGTCCTGAGGACGCTGTCGTATTGTTCGATGTGAAGTTGAATGTGTTCTAAGAACACTTGCAGTGCCATGAAATGTTCATAGGGGGTGTCCTGAAGACGTTGTCCGCATTGTTCGCTGGCAAGTTGAATGTGTTCTAAGAACACTTGCGGTGTCCTGAAATGTACGCAAATAAACAAATGGGGGTGTTCTGAGGTCGCTATCAGTATTGTTCTTTTGCAAGTTGAATGTGTCCTAAGAACACTCGCAGTGTCCTGAAATGTTCGTAGGAGGTGTCCTGAAGACGCTGTCCGTATTGTTCTCTGGCAAGTTGAATGTGTTCTAAGAACACTCGTGGTGTCCTGAAATGTTTGTAAATAAACAAAATGGGGTTGTCCTGAGGACGCTGTCCGTATTGTTCGATGGGAAGTTGAATGTGTTCTAAGAACACTTGTGGTGTCCTGAAATGTTCGTAAATAAACAAAATGGGGGTGTCCTGAGGACGCTGTCCGTATTGTTCGATGGCAAGTTGAATGTGTTCTAAAAACACTTGCGGTATCCTGAAATGTTCGCAAATAAACAAAATGGGGGTGTCCTGAGGACACTGTCCGTATTGTTCGATTGTCAATTTGAAAGTGTTCTAAGAACCTATGCGGTGTCCTGAAATGTTCGTAGGGGGTGTCCTGAAGACGCTGTCCGTATTGCTCGCTGGCAAGTTGAATGTGTTCTAAGAACACTCGCGGTGTCCTTAAATGTTCGCAAATAAAAAAATGGTGGTGTTCTGACGACGCTGTCCGTATTGTTCTCTTGCAAGTTGAATGAGTTCTAAGAACACTTGTGGTGTCCTGAAATGTTCGTAAATAAACAAAATGGGGGTGTTCTGAGGACACTGTCAGTATTGTTCTCTTGCAAGTTGAATGTGTCCTAAGAACACTTGCAGTGTCCTGAAATGTTCATAGGGGGTGTCCTGAAGACGCTGTCCGTATTGTTCTCTGGCAAGTGGAATGTGTTCTAAGAACACTTGTGGTGTCCTGAAATGTTCGTAAATAAACAAAATGGGGGTGTTCTGAGGACGCTGTCCGTTTTGTTCGTTGTCAAGTTTAAAGTGTTCTAAGAACACTCGCAGTGTCCTGAAATGTTTGTAAATAAACAAAATGGCGTTGTCCTGAGGACGCTGTCGTATTGTTCGATGTGAAGTTGAATGTGTTCTAAGAACACTTGCAGTGCCATGAAATGTTCATAGGGGGTGTCCTGAAGACGTTGTCCGCATTGTTCGCTGGCAAGTTGAATGTGTTCTAAGAACACTTGCGGTGTCCTGAAATGTACGCAAATAAACAAATGGGGGTGTTCTGAGGTCGCTATCAGTATTGTTCTTTTGCAAGTTGAATGTGTCCTAAGAACACTCGCAGTGTCCTGAAATGTTCGTAGGAGGTGTCCTGAAGACGCTGTCCGTATTGTTCTCTGGCAAGTTGAATGTGTTCTAAGAACACTCGTGGTGTCCTGAAATGTTTGTAAATAAACAAAATGGGGTTGTCCTGAGGACGCTGTCCGTATTGTTCGATGGGAAGTTGAATGTGTTCTAAGAACACTTGTGGTGTCCTGAAATGTTCGTAAATAAACAAAATGGGGGTGTCCTGAGGACGCTGTCCGTATTGTTCGATGGCAAGTTGAATGTGTTCTAAAAACACTTGCAGTGTCCTGAAATGTTCGCAAATAAACAAAATGGGGGTGTCCTGAGGACACTGTCCGTATTGTTCGATTGTCAATTTGAAAGTGTTCTAAGAACCCTCGCGGTGTCCTGAAATGTTCGTAGGGGGGGTCCTGAAGACGCTGTCCGTATTGTTCGCTAGCAAGTTGAATGTGTTCTAAGAACACTTGCGGTGTCCTTAAATGTTCGCAAATTTCAGAAAATGGGGGTGTTCTGAGGACGCTGTCCGTATTGTTCTCTTGCAAGTTGAATGTGTTCTAAGAACACTTGTGGAGTCCTGAAATGTTCGTAAATAAACAAAATGGGGGTGTTCTGAGGACGCTGTCCGTTTTGTTCGTTGTCAAGTTTAAAGTGTTCTAAGAACACTCGCAGTGTCCTGAAATGTTCGTAGGGGGTGTCCTGAAGACGCTGTCCGTATTGTTCTCTGGCAAGTTGAATGTTTTCTAAGAACACTCATGGCGTCCTGGAATGTTCGTAAATAAAAAAAATGGGGTTGTCCTGCGGACGCTGTCCGTATGGTTCGATGGGAAGTTGAATGTGTTCTAAGAACACTCGCGGTGTCCTGAAATGTTCGTAAATAAACAAAATGGGGTGTCCTGAGGACGCTGTCCGTATTGTTTGATGGCAAGTAGAATGTGTTCTAAAAACACTTGCGGTGTCCTGAAATGTTCGCAAATAAACAAAATGGGGGTGTCCTGAGGACGCTGTCCATACTGTTTGATGTCAATTTGAAAGTGTTCTAAGAACCCTTGCAGTGTCCTGAAATGTTCGTAGGGGGTGTCCTAAAGACGCTGTCCGTATTGTTCGCTGGCAATTTGAATGTGTTCTAAGAACACTCGCGGTGTCCTTAAATGTTCGCAAATTTCAGAAAATGGGGGTGTTCTGAGGACGCTGTCCGTATTGTTCTCTAGCAAGTTGAATGTGTTCTAAGAACACTCGTGGTGTCGTGAAATGTTCATAAATAAACAAAATGAGGGTGTTCTGAGGACGCTGTCCGTTTTGTTCGATGGGAAGTTGAATGTGTTCTAAGAACACTTGCAGTGTCCTGAAATGTTCGTAGGGGGTGTCCTGAAGACGTTGTTCGTATTGTTCGCTGGCAAGTTGAATGTGTTCTAAGAACACTCGTGGTGTCCTGAAAAGTTCACAAATCAACGAAATGGGGGTGTCCTGAGGACGCTCTCCGTATTGTTCGATGGGAAGTTGAATGTGTTCTAAGAACACTTGCAGTGTCCTGAAATGTTCGTAGGGGGTGTCCTGAAGACGTTGTCCGTATTGTTCGCTGGCAAGTTGAATGTGTTCTAAGAACACTCGCGGTGTCCTGAAATGTTTGCAAATAAAAAAATGGTGGTGTTCTGAGGACGCTGTCCGTATTGTTCTCTTGCAAGTTGAATGTGTTCTAAGAACACTTGTGGTGTCCTGAAATGTTCGTAAATAAACAAAATGGGGGTGTTCTTTGGACGCTGTCCGTTTTGTTCATTGTCAAGTTTAAAGTGTTCTAAGAACACTCGCAGTGTCCTGAAATGTTCGTAGGGGGTGTCCTGAAGACGCTGTCCGTATTGTTCTCTGGCAAGTTGAATGTTTTCTAAGAACACTCATGGCGTCCTGGAATGTTCGTAAATAAACAAAATGGGGTTGTCCTGAGGACGCTGTCCGTATGGTTCGATGGGAAGTTGAATGTGTTCTAAGAACACTCGCGGTGTCCTGAAATGTTCGTAAATAAACAAAATGGGGTGTCCTGAGGACGCTGTCCGTATTGTTTGATGGCAAGTAGAATGTGTTCTAAAAACACTCACGGTGTCCTGAAATGTTCGCAAATAAACAAAATGGGGTGTCCTGAGGACGCTGTCCGTATTGTTTGATTGCCAAGTTGAAATTGTTCTAAGAACCCTTGCGGTGTCCTGAAATGTTAGTAGGGGGTGTCCTGAAGACGCTGTCCATATTGTTCGCTGGCAAGTTGAATGTGTTCTAAGAACACTCGCGGTGTCCTTAAATGTTCGCAAATTTCAGAAAATGGGGATGTTCTGAGGACGCTGTCAGTATTGTTCTCTTGCAAGTTGAATGTGTTCTAAGAACACTCGCGGTGTCCTGAAATGTTCGCAAATAAAAAAATGGGGGTGTTCTGAGGACGCTGTGAGTATTGTTCTCTTGCAAGTTGAATGTGTCCTAAGAACACTCGCAGTGTCCTGAAATGTTCGTAGGGGGTGTCCTGAAGACGATGTCCGTATTGTTCTCTGGCAAGTTGAATGTGTTCTAAGAACACTCATGGTGTCCTGAAATGTTTGTAAATAAACAAAATGGGGTTGTCCTGAGGACGCTGTCCGTATTGTTCGATGGGAAGTTGAATGTGTTCTAAGAACATTCGCAGTGTCCTGAAATGTTCGTAAATAAACAAAATGGGGGTGTCCTGAGGACGCTGTCCGTATTGTTCGATGGCAAGTTGAAAGTGTTCTAAGAACCCTTGCGGTGTCCTGAAATGTTTGCAGGGGGTGTCCTGAAGACCCTGTCCGTATTGTTCGCTGGCAAGTTGAATGTGTTCTAAGAACACTCGTGGTGTCCTTAAATGTTTGAAATTTCAGAAAATGGGGGTGTTCTGAGGACGCTGTCCGTATTGTTCTCTGGCAAGTTGAATGTGTTCTAAGAACACTCGTGGTGTCCTGAAATGTTCACAAATAAACGAAATGGTGGTGTCCTGAGGACGCTGTCCGTATTGTTCGCTGGCAAGTTGAATGTGTTCTAAGAACACTCGCGGTGTCCTGAAATGTTCGCAAATAAAAAAATGGTGGTGTTCTGAGGACGCTGTCTGTATTGTTCTCTTGCAAGTTGAATGAGTTCTAAGAACACTTGTGGTGTCCTGAAATGTTCGTAAATAAACAAAATGGGGGTGTTCTGAGGACGCGGTCTGTTTTGTTCGTTGTCAAGTTTAAAGTGTTCTAAGAACACTCGCAGTGTCCTGAAATGTTCGTAGGGGGTGTCCTGAAGACGCTGTCCGTATTGTTTTTTGGCAAGTTGAATGTTTTCTAAGAACACTCATGGCGTCCTGAAAAGTTTTTAAATAAACAAAATGGGGTTGTCCTGAGGACGCTGTCCGTATTGTTCGATGGGGAGTTGAATGTGTTCTAAGAACACTCGCGGTGTCCTGAAATGTTCGTAAATAAACAAAATGGGGTGTCCTGAGGACGCTGTCCATATTGTTTGATGGCAAGTTCAATGTGTTCTAAAAACACTTGCGGTGTCCTGAAATGTTCGCAAATAAACAAAATGGGGGTGTCCTGAGGACGCTGAGGACGCTGTCCGTATTGTTCGATTGTCAAGTTGAAATTGTTCTAAGAACCCTCGCGGTGTCCTGAAATGTTAGTAGGGGGTGTCCTGAAGACGCTGTTCGTATTGTTCGCTGGCAAGTTGAATGTGTTCTAAGAACACTCGCGGTGTCCTTAAATGTTCGCAAATTTCAGAAAATGGGGGTGTTCTGAGGACGCTGTCCGTATTGTTCTCTGGCAAGTTGAATATGTTCTAAGAACACTTGTGGTGTCCTGAAATGTTCACAAATCAACGAAATGGGGGTGTCCTGAGGACGCTCTCCGTATTGTTCTCTTGCAAGTTGAATGTGTTCTAAGAACACTTGTGGTGTCCTGAAATGTTCGTAAATAAACAAAATGGGGGTGTTCTGAGGACGCTGTCCGTTTTGTTCATTGTCAAGTTTAAAGTGTTCTAAGAACACTCGCAGTGTCCTGAAATGTTCGTAGGGGGTGTCCTGAAGACGCTGTCCGTATTGTTCTCTGGCAAGTTGAATGTGTTCTAAGAACACTCATGGTGTCCTGAAATGTTCTTAAATAAACAAATTGGGGTTGTCCTGAAGACGCTGTCCGTATTGTTCGATGGGAAGTTGAATGTGTTTTAAGAACACTCGCGGTGTCCTGAAATGTTCGTAAATAAACAAAATGGTGGTGTCCTGAGGACGCTGTCCGTATTGTTTGATGGCAAGTTGAATGTATTCTAAAAACACTTGCGGTGTCCTGAAATGTTCGCAAATAAACAAAATGGGGGTGTCCTGAGGACGCTGTGGACGCTGTCCATATTGTTTGATTTTCTAGTTGAAAGTGTTCTAAGAACCCTCGTGGTGTCCTGAAATGTTCGTAGGGGGTGTCCTGAAGACGCTGTCCGTATTGTTCGCTGGCAAGTTGAATGTTTTCTAAGAACACTTGCGGTGTCCTTAAATGTTCGCAAATTTCAGAAAATGGGGGTGTTCTGAGGACGCTGTCCGTATTGTTCTCTTGCAAGTTGAATGTGTTCTAAGAACACTCACAGTGTCCTGAAATGTTCGTAGGGGGTGTCCTGAAGACGCTGTCTGTATTGTTCGCTGGCAAGTTGAATGTGTTCTAAGAACACTCGCGGTGTCCTGAAATGTTTGCAAATAAAAAAATGGGGGTGTTCTGAGGACGCTGTCCGTATTGTTCTCTTGCAAGTTGAATGTGTTCTAAGAACACTCGCAGTGTCCTGAAATGTTTGTAGGGGGTGTCCTGAAGACGCTGTCCATATTGTTCGCTGGCAAGTTGAATGTGTTCTAAGAACACTCGCGGTGTCCTTAAATGTTCGCAAATTTCAGAAAATGGGGATGTTCTGAGGACGCTGTCAGTATTGTTCTCTTGCAAGTTGAATGTGTTCTAAGAACACTCGCGGTGTCCTGAAATGTTCGCAAATAAAAAAATGGGGGTGTTCTGAGGACGCTGTGAGTATTGTTCTCTTGAAAGTTGAATGTGTCCTAAGAACACTCGCAGTGTCCTGAAATGTTCGTAGGGGGTGTCCTGAAGACGCTGTCCGTATTGTTCTCTGGCAAGTTGAATGTGTTCTAAGAACACTCATGGTGTCCTGAAATGTTCTTAAATAAACAAATTGGGGTTGTCCTGAGGACGCTGTCCGTATTGTTCGATGGGAAGTTGAATGTGTTTTAAGAACACTCGCGGTGTCCTGAAATGTTCGTAAATAAACAAAATGGTGGTGTCCTGAGGACGCTGTCCGTATTGTTTGATGGCAAGTTGAATGTGTTCTAAAAACACTTGCGGTGTCCTGAAATGTTCGCAAATAAACAAAATGGGGGTGTCCTGAGGACGCTGTGGACGCTGTCCATATTGTTTGATTTTCTAGTTGAAAGTGTTCTAAGAACCCTTGCGGTGTCCTGAAATGTTCGTAGGGGGTGTCCTGAAGACGCTGTCCGTATTGTTCGCTGGCAAGTTGAATGTTTTCTAAGAACACTTGCGGTGTCCTTAAATGTTCGCAAATTTCAGAAAATGGGGGTGTTCTGAGGACGCTGTCCGTATTGTTCTCTTGCAAGTTGAATGTGTTCTAAGAACACTCACAGTGTCCTGAAATGTTCGTAGGGGGTGTCCTGAAGACGCTGTCTGTATTGTTCGCTGGCAAGTTGAATGTGTTCTAAGAACACTCGCGGTGTCCTGAAATGTTTGCTAATAAAAAAATGGGGGTGTTCTGAGGACGCTGTCCGTATTGTTCTCTTGCAAGTTGAATGTGTTCTAAGAACACTCGCAGTGTCCTGAAATGTTTGTAGGGAGTGTCCTGAAGACGCTGTCCATATTGTTCGCTGGCAAGTTGAATGTGTTCTAAGAACACTCGCGGTGTCCTTAAATGTTCGCAAATTTCAGAAAATGGGGATGTTCTGAGGATGCTGACAGTATTGTTCTCTTGCAAGTTGAATGTGTTCTAAGAACTCTCGCGGTGTCCTGAAATGTTCGCAAATAAAAAAATGGGGTGTTCTGAGGACGCTGTGAGTATTGTTCTCTTGAAAGTTGAATGTGTCCTAAGAACACTCGCAGTGTCCTGAAATGTTCGTAGGGGGTGTCCTGAAGACGCTGTCCGTATTGTTCTCTGGCAAGTTGAATGTGTTCTAAGAACACTCATGGTGTCCTGAAATGTTTGTAAATAAACAAAATGGGGTTGTCCTGAGGACGCTGTCCGTATTGTTCGATGGGAAGTTGAATGTGTTCTAAGAACACTCGCGGTGTCCTGAAATGTTCGTAAATAAACAAAATGGGGGTGTTCTGAGGACGCTGTCCGTATTGTTCGCTGGCAAGTTGAATGTGTTCTAAGAACACTCGCAGTGTGCTGAAATGTTCACAAATAAACGAAATGGGGGTGTCCTGAGGACGCTGAGGACGCTGTCCGTATTGTTCGTTGTCAAGTTGAAAGTGTTCTAGGAACCCTTGCGGTGTCCTGAAATGTTCGTAGGGGGTGTCCTGAAGACGCTGTCCATATTGTTCACTGGCAAG
Organism: Ambystoma mexicanum; assembly: GCF_040938575.1. Classification (NCBI taxonomy): domain Eukaryota; kingdom Metazoa; phylum Chordata; class Amphibia; order Caudata; family Ambystomatidae; genus Ambystoma; species Ambystoma mexicanum. Next base: position 423,732,487 of record NC_090935.1, read on the forward strand.
TTGAATGTGTTCTAAGAACACTCGCGGTGTCCTTAAATGTTCGCAAATTTCAGAAAATGGGGATGTTCTGAGGACGCTGTCAGTATTGTTCTCTTGCAAGTTGAATGTGTTCTAAGAACACTCGCGGTGTCCTGAATTGTTCGCAAATAAAAAAATGGGGGTGTTCTGAGGACTCTGTCAGTATTGTTCTCTTGCAAGTTGAATGTGTCCTAAGAACACTCACAGTGTCCTGAAATGTTCGTAGGGGGTGTCCTGAAGACGCTGTCCGTATTGTTCTCTGGCAAGTTGAATGTGTTCTAAGAACACTCGTGGTGTCCTGAAATGTTTGTAAATAAACAAAATGGGGTTGTCCTGAGGACGCTGTCCGTATTGTTCGATGGGAAGTTGAATGTGTTCTAAGAACACTCGCGGTGTCCTGAAATGTTCGTAAATAAACAAAATGGGGGTGTCCTGAGGACGCTGTCCGTATTGTTCGATGGCAAGTTGAATGTGTTCTAAAAACACTTGCGGTGTCCTGAAATGTTCGCAAATAAACAAAATGGGGGTGTCCTGAGGACACTGTCCGTATTGTTCGATTGTCAATTTGAAAGTGTTCTAAGAACCCTCGCGGTGTCCTGAAATGTTCGTAGGGGGTGTCCTGAAGACGATGTTCGTATTGTTCGCTGGCAAGTTGAATGTGTTCTAAGAACACTCGCGGTGTCCTTAAATGTTCTCAAATTTCAGAAAATGGGGGTGTTCTGAGGACGCTGTCCGTATTGTTCTCTGGCAAGTTGAATGTGTTCTAAGAACACTCGTGGTGTCCTGAAATGTTCACAAATAAACGAAATGGAGGTGTCCTGAGGACGCTGTCCGTATTGTTCGCTGGCAAGTTGAATGTGTTCTAAGAACACTCGCGGTGTCCTGAAATGTTCGCAAATAAAAAAAATGGTGGTGTTCTGAGGACGCTGTCCTTATTGTTCTCTTGCAAGTTGAATGAGTTCTAAGAACACTTGTGGTGTCCTGAAATGTTCGTAAATAAACAAAATGGGGGTGTTCTGAGGACGCTGTCCGTTTTGTTCGTTGTCAAGTTTAAAGTGTTCTAAGAACACTCGCAGTGTCCTGAAATGTTCGTAGGGGGTGTCCTGAAGACGCTATCCGTATTGTTTTTTGGCAAGTTGAATGTTTTCTAAGAACACTCATGGCGTCCTGAAAAGTTTGTAAATAAACAAAATGGGGTTGTCCTGAGGACGCTGTCCGTATTGTTCGATGGGGAGTTGAATGTGTTCTAAGAACACTCGCGGTGTCCTGAAATGTTCGTAAATAAACAAAATGGGGTGTCTTGAGGACGCTGTCCATATTGTTTGATGGCAAGTTCAATGTGTTCTAAAAACACTTGCGGTGTCCTGAAATGTTCGCAAATAAACAAAATGGGGGTGTCCTGAGGACGCTGAGGACGCTGTCCATATTGTTCGATTGTCAAGTTGAAATTGTTCTAAGAACCCTCGCGGTGTCCTGAAATGTTAGTAGGGGGTGTCCTGAAGACGCTGTCCGTATTGTTCGCTGGCAAGTTGAATGTGTTCTAAGAACACTCGCGGTGTCCTTAAATGTTCGCAAATTTCAGAAAATGGGGGTGTTCTGAGGATGCTGTCCGTATTGTTCTCTGGCAAGTTGAATATGTTCTAAGAACACTTGTGGTGTCCTGAAATGTTCACAAATCAACGAAATGGGGGTGTCCTGAGGACGCTCTCCGTATTGTTCTCTTGCAAGTTGAATGTGTTCTAAGAACACTTGTGGTGTCCTGAAATGTTCGTAAATAAACAAAATGGGGGTGTTCTGAGGACGCTGTCCGTTTTGTTCATTGTCAAGTTTAAAGTGTTCTAAGAACACTCGCAGTTTCCTGAAATGTTCGTAGGGGGTGTCCTGAAGACGCTGTCCGTATTGTTCTCTGGCAAGTTGAATGTGTTCTAAGAACACTCATGGTGTCCTGAAATGTTCTTAAATAAACACATTGGGGTTGTCCTGAGGACGCTGTCCGTATTGTTCGATGGGAAGTTCAATGTGTTTTAAGAACACTCGCGGTGTCCTGAAATGTTCGTAAATAAACAAAATGGTGGTGTCCTGAGGACGCTGTCCGTATTGTTCGATGGCAAGTTGAATGTGTTCTAAAAACACTTGCGGTGTCCTGAAATGTTCGCAAATAAACAAAATGGGGTTGTCCTGAGGACGCTGTGGACGCTGTCCATATTGTTCGATTTTCTAGTTGAAAGTGTTCTAAGAACCCTCGCGGTGTCCTGAAATGTTCGTAGGGGGTGTCCTGAAGACGCTGTCTGTATTGTTTGCTGGCAAGTTGAATGTTTTCTAAGAACACTTGCGGTGTCCTTAAATGTTCGCAAATTTCAGAAAATGGGGGTGTTCTGAGGACGCTGTCCATATTGTTCTCTTGCAAGTTGAATGTGTTCTAAGAACACTCACAGTGTCCTGAAATGTTCGTAGGGGGGTGTCCTGAAGACGCTGTCTGTATTGTCCGCTGGCAAGTTCAATGTGTTCTAAGAACACTCGCGGTGTCCTGAAATGTTTGCAAATAAAAAAATGGGGGTGTTCTGAGGACGCTGTCCGTATTGTTTTCTTGCAAGTTGAATGTGTTCTAAGAACACTCGCAGTGTCCTGAAATGTTTGTAGGGGGTGTCCTGAAGACGCTGTCCATGTTGTTCGCTGGCAAGTTGAATGTGTTCTAAGAACACTCGCGGTGTCCTTAAATGTTCGCAAATTTCAGAAAATGGGGATCTTCTGAGGACGCTGTCAGTATTGGTCTCTTGCAAGTTGAATGTGTTCTAAGAACACTCGCGGTGTCCTGAAATGTTCGCAAATAAAAAAATGGGGGTGTTCTGAGGACGCTCTGAGTATTGTTCTCTTGAAAGATGAATGTGTCCTAAGAACACTCGCAGTGTCCTGAAATGTTCGTAGGGGGTGTCCTGAAGACGCTGTCCGTATTGTTCTCTGGCAAGTTGAATGTGTTCTAAGAACACTCATGGTGTCCTGAAATGTTTGTAAATAAACAAAATGGGGTTGTCCTGAGGACGCTGTCCGTATTGTTCGATGGGAAGTTGAATGTGTTCTAAGAACACTCGCGGTGTCCTGAAATGTTCGTAAATAAACAAAATGGGGGTGTTCTGAGGACGCTGTCCGTTTTGTTCATTGTCAAGTTTAAAGTGTTCTAAGAACACTCGCAGTGTCCTGAAATGTTCGTAGGGGGTGTCCTGAAGACGCTGTCCGTATTGTTCTCTGGCAAGTTGAATGTTTTCTAAGAACACTCATGGCGTCCTGGAATGTTCGTAAATAAACAAAATGGGGTTTTCCTGAGGACGCTGTCCGTATTGTTCGATGGGAAGTTGAATGTGTTCTAAGAACACTTGCGGTGTCCTGAAATGTTCGTAAATAAACAAAATGGGGTGTCTTGAGGACGCTGTCCGTACTTTTTGATGGCAAGTAGAATGTGTTCTAAAAACACTTGCGGTGTCCTGAAATGTTCGCAAATAAACAAAATGGGGGTGTCCTGAGGACGCTGAGGACGCTGTCCGTATTGTTCGATTGTCAAGTTGAAATTGTTCTAAGAACCCTCGCGGTGTCCTGAAATGTTAGTAGGGGGTGTCCTGAAGACGCTGTCCATAATGTTCTCTGGCAAGTTGAATGTGTTCTAAGAACACTCGCGGTGTCCTTAAATGTTTGCAAATTTCAGAAAATGGGGGTGTTCTGAGGACGCTGTCCGTATTGTTCTCTGGCAAGTTGAATATGTTCTAAGAACACTCGTGGTGTCCTGAAATGTTCACAAATAAACGAAATGGGGGTGTCCTGAGGACGCTCTCCGTATTGTTCGATGGGAAGTTGAATGTGTTCTAAGAACACTTCCAGTGTCCTGAAATGTTCGTAGGGGGTGTCCTGAAGACGTTGTCCGTATTGTTCGCTGGCAAGTTGAATGTGTTCTAAGAACACTCGCGGTGTCCTGAAATGTTTGGAAATAAAAAAATGGGTGTGTTCTGAGGACGTTGTCCGTATTGTTCTCTTGCAAGTTGAATGTGTTCTAAGAACACTTGTGGTGTCCTGAAATGTTCGTAAATAAACAAAATGGGGGTGTTCTGAGGACGCTGTCCGTTTTGTTCATTGTCAAGTTTAAAGTGTTCTAAGAACACTCGCAGTGTCCTGAAATGTTCGTAGGGGGTGTCCTGAAGACGCTGTCAGTATTGTTCTCTGGCAAGTTGAATGTGTTCTAAAAACACTTGCGGTGTCCTGAAATGTACGCAAATAAACAAAATGGGGGTGTCCTGAGGACGCTAAGGACGCTGTCCATATTGTTCGATTGTCTAGTTGAAAGTGTTCTAAGAACCCTCGCGGTGTCCTGAAATGTTCGTAGGGGGTGTCCTGAAGACGCTGTCCGTATTGTTTGCTGGCAAGTTGAATGTGTTCTAAGAACACTCGCGGTGTCCTTAAATGTTCGCAAATTTCAGAAAATGGGGGTGTTCCGAGGACGCTGTCCGTATTGTTCTCTTGCAAGTTGAATGTGTTCTAAGAACGCTCACGGTGTCCTGGAATGTTCGTTGGGGGTGTCCTGAAGACCCTGTCTGTATTGTTTGCTGGCAAGTTGAATGTGTTCTAAGAACACCCGCGGTGTCCTGAAATGTTTGCAAATAAAAAAATGAGGGTGTTCTGAGGACGCTGTCCGTATTGTTCTCTGGCAAGTTGAATATGTTCTAAGAACACTCGTGGTGTCCTGAAATGTTCACAAATCAACGAAATGGGGGTGTCCTAAGGACGCTCTCCGTAGTGTTCGATGGGAAGTTGAATGTGTTCTAAGAACACTTGCAGTGTCCTGAAATGTTTGTAGGGGGTGTCCTGAAGACGTTGTCCGTATTGTTCGTTGGCAAGTTGAATGTGTTCAAAGAACACTCGCGGTGTCCTGAAATGTTTGCAAATAAAAAAATGGGGGTGTTCTGAGGGCACTGTCCGTATTGTTCTCTTGCAAGTTGAATGTGTTCTAAGAACACTCGCAGTGTCCTGAAATGTTCACAAATAAACGAAATGGGGGTGTCCTGAGGACGCTGAGGACGCTGTCCGTATTGTTCGTTGTCAAGTTGAAAGTGTTCGAGGAACCCTTGCAGTGTCCTGAAATGTTCAAAGGGGGTGTCCTGAAGACGCTGTCCATATTGTTCGCTGGCAAGTTGAATGTGTTCTAAGAACACTCGCGGTGTCCTTAAATGTTCGCAAATTTCAGAAAATGGGGATGTTCTGAGGACGCTGTCAGTATTGTTCTCTTGCAAGTTGAATGTGTTCTAAGAACACTTGTGGTGTCCTGAAATGTTCGTAAATAAACAAAATGGGGGTGTTCTGAGGACGCTGTCCGTTTTGTTCGTTGTCAAGTTTAAAGTTTTCTAAGAACACTCGCAGTGTCCTGAAATGTTCGTAGGGGGTGTCCTGAAGACGCTGTCCATATTGTTCGCTGGCAAGTTGAATGTGTTCTAAGAACACTCGCGGTGTCCTTAAATGTTCGCAAATTTTAGAAAATGGGGATGTTCTGAGGACGCTGTCAGTATTGTTCTCTTGCAAGTTGAATGTGTTCTAAGAACACGCGTGGTGTCCTGAAATGTTTGTAAATAAACAAAATGGGGTTGTCCTGAGGACGCTGTCCGTATTGTTCGATGGGAAGTTGAATGTGTTCTAAGAACACTCGCTGTGTCCTGAAATGTTCGTAAATAAAAAAAATGGGGGTGTCCTGAGGACGCTGTCCATATTGTTCGATGGCAAGTTGAATGTGTTCTAAAAACACTCGCCGTGCCCTGAAATGTTCGCAAATAAACAAAATGGGGGTGTCCTGAGGACGCTGTCCGTATTGTTCGATTGTCAAGTTGAAAGTGTTCTAAGAACCCTTGCGGTGTCCTGAAATGTTCGTAGGGGGTGTCCTGAAGACGCTGTCCGTATTGTTCGCTGGCAAATTGAATGTGTTCTAAGAACACTTGCGGTGTCCTTAAATGTTCGCAAATTTCTGAAAATGGGGGTGTTCTGAGGACGCTGTCCGTATTGTTCTCTGGCAAGTTGAATATGTTCTAAGAACACTCTTGGTGTCCTGAAATGTTCACAAATCAACGAAATGGGGGTGTCCTGAGGACGCTCTCCGTATTGTGCGATGGGAAGTTGAATGTGTTCTAAGAACACTTGCGGTGTCCTGAAATGTTTGCAAATAAAAAAATGGGGGTGTTCTGAGGACGCTGTCCGTATTGTTCTCTTGCAAGTTGAATGTGTTCTAAGAACGCTCACGGTGTCCTGGAATGTTCGTAGGGGGTGTCCTGAAGACCCTGTCTGTATTGTTTGCTGGCAAGTTGAATGTGTTCTAAGAACACCCGCGGTGTCCTGAAATGTTTGCAAATAAAAAAATGAGGGTGTTCTGAGGACGCTGTCCGTATTGTTCTCTGGCAAGTTGAATATGTTCTAAGAACACTCGTGGTGTCCTGAAATGTTCACAAATCAACGAAATGGGGGTGTCCTAAGGACGCTCTCCGTAGTGTTCGATGGGAAGTTGAATGTGTTCTAAGAACACTTGCAGTGTCCTGAAATGTTTGTAGGGGGTGTCCTGAAGACGTTGTCCGTATTGTTCGCTGGCAAGTTGAATGTGTTCAAAGAACACTCGCGGCGTCCTGAAATGTTTGCAAATAAAAAAATGGGGGTGTTCTGAGGGCGCTGTCCGTATTGTTCTCTTGCAAGTTGAATGTGTTCTAAGAACACTCGCAGTGTCCTGAAATGTTCACAAATAAACGAAATGGGGGTGTCCTGAGGACGCTGAGGACGCTGTCCGTATTGCTCGTTGTCAAGTTGAAAGTGTTCGAGGAACCCTTGCAGTGTCCTGAAATGTTCGTAGGGGGTGTCCTGAAGACGCTGTCCATATTGTTCGCTGGTAAGTTGAATGTGTTCTAAGAACACTCGCGGTGTCCTTAAATGTTCGCAAATTTCAGAAAATGGGGATGTTCTGAGGACGCTGTCAGTATTGTTCTCTTGCAAGTTGAATGTGTTCTAAGAACACTTGTGGTGTCCTGAAATGTTCGTAAATAAACAAAATGGGGGTGTTCTGAGGACGCTGTCCGTTTTGTTCGTTGTCAAGTTTAAAGTTTTCTAAGAACACTCGCAGTGTCCTGAAATGTTCGTAGGGGGTGTCCTGAAGACGCTGTCCATATTGTTCGCTGGCAAGTTGAATGTGTTCTAAGAACACTCGCGGTGTCCTTAAATGTTCGCAAATTTCAGAAAATGGGGATGTTCTGAGAACGCTGTCAGTATTGTTCTCTTGCAAGTTGAATGTGTTCTAAGAACACTCGTGGTGTCCTGAAATGTTTGTAAATAAACAAAATGGGGTTGTCCTGAGGACGCTTTTCTTATTGTTCGATGGGAAGTTGAATGTGTTCTAAGAACACTCGCTGTGTCCTGAAATGTTCGTAAATAAAAAAAATGGGGGTTTCCTGAGGACGCTGTCCATATTGTTCGATGGCAAGTTGAATGTGTTCTAAAAACACTCGCCGTGCCCTGAAATGTTCGCAAATAAACAAAATGGGGGTGTCCTGAGGACGCTGTCCGTATTGTTCGATTGTCAAGTTGAAAGTGTTCTAAGAACCCTTGCGGTGTCCTGAAATGTTCATAGGGGGTGTCCTGAAGACGCTGTCCGTATTGTTCGCTGGCAAGTTGAATATGTTCTAAGAACACTCGTGGTGTCCTGAAATGTTCACAAATCAACGAAATGGGGGTGTCCTGAGGACGCTCTCCGTATTGTGCGATGGGAAGTTGAATGTGTTCTAAGAACACTTGCGGTGTCCTGAAATGTTTGCAAATAAAAAAATGGGAGTGTTCTGAGGACGCTGTCCGTATTGTTCTCTTGCAAGTTGAATGTGTTCTAAGAACACTCGCAGTGTCCTGAAATGTTCACAAATAAACGAAATGGGGGTGTCCTGAGGATGCTGAGGACGCTGTCCGTATTGTTCTTTGTCAAGTTGAAAGTGTTCTAGGAACCCTTGCGGTGTCCTGAAATGTACGTAGGGGGTGTCCTGAAGACGCTGTCCATATTGTTCGCTGGCAAGTTGAATGTGTTCTAAGAACACTCGCTGTGTCCTGAAATGTTCGCAAATAAAAAAATGGGGGTGTTTTGAGGACGCTGTCAGTATTGTTCTCTTGCAAGCTGAATGTGTCCTAAGAACACTTGCAGTGTCCTGAAATGTTCGTAGGGGGTGTCCTGAAGACGCTGTCCGTATTGTTCTCTGGCAAGTTGAATGTGTTCTAAGAACACTCTTGGTGTCCTGAAATGTTTGTAAATAAACAAAATGGGGTTGTCCTGAGGACGCTGTCCGTATTGTTCGATGGGAAGTTGAATGTGTTCTAAGAACACTCGCGGTGTCCTGAAATGTTCGTAAATAAACAAAATGGGGGTGTCCTGAAGACGCTGTCCGTATTGTTCGCTGGCAAGTTGAATGTGTTCTAAGAACACTCGCGGTGTCCTTAAATGTTCGCAAATTTCAGAAAATGGGGATGTTCTGAGGACGCTGTCAGTATTGTTCTCTTGCAAGTTGAATGTGTTCTAAGAACACTCGTGGTGTCCTGAAATGTTTGTAAATAAACAAAATGGGGTTGTCCTGAGGACGCTGTCCGTATTGTTCGATGGGAAGTTGAATGTGTTCTAAGAACACTCGCGGTGTCCTGAAATGTTCGTAAATAAAAAAAATGGGGGTGTCCTGAGGACGCTGTCCATATTGTTCGATGGCAAGTTGAATGTGTTCTAAAAACACTCGCCGTGCCCTGAAATGTTCGCAAATAAACAAAATGGGGGTGTCCTGAGGACGCTGTCCGTATTGTTCGATTGTCAAGTTGAAAGTGTGCTAAGAACCCTTGCGGTGTCCTGAAATGTTCGTAGGGGGTGTCCTGAAGACGCTGTCCGTATTGTTCGCTGGCAAATTGAATGTGTTCTAAGAACACTTGCGGTGTCCTTAAATGTTCGCAAATTTCTGAAAATGGGGGTGTTCTGAGGACGCTGTCCGTATTGTTCTCTGGCAAGTTGAATATGTTCTAAGAAAATTCGTGGTGTCCTGAAATGTTCACAAATCAACGAAATGGGGTGTCCTGAGGACGCTCTCCGTATTGTGCGATGGGAAGTTGAATGTGTTCTAAGAACACTTGCGGTGTCCTGAAATGTTTGCAAATAAAAAAATGGGGGTGTTCTGAGGACGCTGTCCGTATTGTTCTCTTGCAAGTTGAATGTGTTCTAAGAACACTCGCAGTGTCCTGAAATGTTCACAAATAAACAAAATGGGGGTGTCCTGAGGATGCTGAGGACGCTGTCCGTATTGTTTGTTGTCAAGTTGAAAGTGTTCTAGGAACCCTTGCGGTGTCCTGAAATGTTCGTAGGGGGTGTCCTGAAGACGCTGTCCATATTGTTCGCTGGCAAGTTGAATGTGTTCTAAGAACACTCGCTGTGTCCTTAAATGTTCGCAAATTTCAGAAAATGGGGATGTTCTGAGGACGCTGTCAGTATTGCTCTCTTGCAAGTTGAATGTGTTCTAAGAACACTTGTGGTGTCCTGAAATGTTTGTAAATAAACAAAATGGGGTTGTCCTGAGGACGCTGTCCGTATTGTTCGATGGGAAGTTGAATGTGTTCTAAGAACACTCGCGGTGTCCTGAAATGTCCGTAGGGGCTGTCCTGAAGACGCTGTCCGTATTGTTCTCTGGCAAGTTGAATGTGTTCTAAGAACACTTGTGGTGTCCTGAAATGTTTGTAAATAAACAAAATGGGGTTGTCCTGAGGACGCTGTCCGTATTGTTCGATGGGAAGTTGAATGTGTTCTAAGAACACTCGCGGTGTCCTGAAATGTCCGTAAATAAAAAAAATGGGGGTGTCCTGAGGACGCTGTCCGTATTGATCAATGGCAAGTTGAATGTGTTCTAAAAACACTCGCGGTGCCCTGAAATGTTCGCAAATAAACAAAATGGGGGTGTCCTGAGGACGCTGTCCGTATTGTTCGATGGTCAAGTTGAAAGTGTTCTAAGAACCCTTGCGGTGTCCTGAAATGTTCGTAGGGGGTGTCCTGAAGACGCTGTCCATATTGTTCGCTGGCAAGTTGAATGTGTTCTAAGAACACTCGCGGTGTCCTTAAATGTTCGCAAATTTCTGAAAATGGGGGTGTTCTGGGGACACTGTCCGTATTGTTCTCTGACAAGTTGAATGTGTTCTAAGAACACTCGTGGTGTCCTGAAATGTTCACAAATAAACGAAATGGGGGTGTCCTGAGGACGCTCTCAATATTGTTCGATGGGAAGTTGAATGTGTTCTAAGAACACTTGCAGTGTCCTGAAATGTTCGTAGGGGGTGTCCTGAAGACGTTGTCCGTATTGTTCGCTGGCAAGTTGAATGTGTTCTAAGAACACTTGCGGTGTCCTGAAATGTTCGTAAATAAACAAAATGGGGGTGTTCTGAGGACGCTGTCCGTTTTGTTCGTTGTCAAGTTTAAAGTTTTCTAAGAACACTCGCAGTGTCCTGAAATGTTCGTAGGGGGTGTCCTGAAGACGCTGTCCATATTGTTCGCTGGCAAGTTGAATGTGTTCTAAGAACACTCGCGGTGTCCTTAAATGTTCGCAAATTTTAGAAAATGGGGATGTTCTGAGGACGCTGTCAGTAATGTTCTCTTGCAAGTTGAATGTGTTCTAAGAACACGCGTGGTGTCCTGAAATGTTTGTAAATAAACAAAATCGGGTTGTCCTGAGGACGCTGTCCGTATTGTTCGATGGGAAGTTGAATGTGTTCTAAGAACACTCGCTGTGTCCTGAAATGTTCGTAAATAAAAAAAATGGGGGTGTCCTGAGGACGCTGTCCATATTGTTCGATGGCAAGTTGAATGTGTTCTAAAAACACTCGCCGTGCCCTGAAATGTTCGCAAATAAACAAAATGGGGGTGTCCTGAGGACGCTGCCCGTATTGTTCGATTGTCAAGTTGAAAGTGTTCTAAGAACCCTTGCGGTGTCCTGAAATGTTCGTAGGGCGTGTCCTGAAGACGCTGTCCGTATTGTTCGCTGGCAAATTGAATGTGTTCTAAGAACACTTGCGGTGTCCTTAAATGTTCGCAAATTTCTGAAAATGGGGGTGTTCTGAGGACGCTGTCCGTATTGTTCTCTGGCAAGTTGAATATGTTCTAAGAACACTCGTGGTGTCCTGAAATGTTCACAAATCAATGAAATGGGGGTGTCCTGAGGACGCTCTCCGTATTGTGCGATGGGAAGTTGAATGTGTTCTAAGAACACTTGCGGTGTCCTGAAATGTTTGCAAATAAAAAAATGGGGGTGTTCTGAGGACGCTGTCCGTATTGTTCTCTTGCAAGTTGAATGTGTTCTAAGAACGCTCACGGTGTCCTGGAATGTTCGTAGGGGGTGTCCTGAAGACCCTGTCTGTATTGTTTGCTGGCAAGTTGAATGTGTTCTAAGAACACCCGCGGTGTCCTGAAATGTTTGCAAATAAAAAAATGAGGGTGTTCTGAGGACGCTGTCCGTATTGTTCTCTGGCAAGTTGAATATGTTCTAAGAACACTCGTGGTGTCCTGAAATGTTCACAAATCAACGAAATGGGGGTGTCCTAAGGACGCTCTCCGTAGTGTTCGATGGGAAGTTGAATGTGTTCTAAGAACACTTGCAGTGTCCTGAAATGTTTGTAGGGGGTGTCCTGAAGACGTTGTCCGTATTGTTCGCTGGCAAGTTGAATGTGTTCAAAGAACACTCGCGGTGTCCTGAAATGTTTGCAAATAAAAAAATGGGGGTGTTCTGAGGGCGCTGTCCGTATTGTTCTCTTGCAAGTTGAATGTGTTCTAAGAACACTCGCAGTGTCCTGAAATGTTCACAAATAAACGAAATGGGGGTGTCCTGAGGACGCTGAGGACGCTGTCCGTATTGCTCGTTGTCAAGTTGAAAGTGTTCGAGGAACCCTTGCAGTGTCCTGAAATGTTCGTAGGGGGTGTCCTGAAGACGCTGTCCATATTGTTCGCTGGTAAGTTGAATGTGTTCTAAGAACACTCGCGGTGTCCTTAAATGTTCGCAAATTTCAGAAAATGGGGATGTTCTGAGGACGCTGTCAGTATTGTTCTCTTGCAAGTTGAATGTGTTCTAAGAACACTTGTGGTGTCCTGAAATGTTCGTAAATAAACAAAATGGGGGTGTTCTGAGGACGCTGTCCGTTTTGTTCGTTGTCAAGTTTAAAGTTTTCTAAGAACACTCGCAGTGTCCTGAAATGTTCGTAGGGGGTGTCCTGAAGACGCTGTCCATATTGTTCGCTGGCAAGTTGAATGTGTTCTAAGAACACTCGCGGTGTCCTTAAATGTTCGCAAATTTCAGAAAATGGGGATGTTCTGAGGACGCTGTCAGTATTGTTCTCTTGCAAGTTGAATGTGTTCTGAGAACACTCGTGGTGTCCTGAAATGTTTGTAAATAAACAAAATGGGGTTGTCCTGAGGACGCTGTCCGTATTGTTCGATGGGAAGTTGAATGTGTTCTAAGAACACTCGCTGTGTCCTGAAATGTTCGTAAATAAAAAAAATGGGGGTTTCCTGAGGACGCTGTCCATATTGTTCGATGGCAAGTTGAATGTGTTCTAAAAACACTCGCCGTGCCCTGAAATGTTCGCAAATAAACAAAATGGGGGTGTCCTGAGGACGCTGTCCGTATTGTTCGATTGTCAAGTTGAAAGTGTTCTAAGAACCCTTGCGGTGTCCTGAAATGTTCATAGGGGGTGTCCTGAAGACGCTGTCCGTATTGTTCGCTGGCAAATTGAATGTGTTCTAAGAACACTTGCGGTGTCCTTAAATGTTCGCAAATTTCTGAAAATGGGGGTGTTCTGAGGACGCTGTCCGTATTGTTCTCTGGCAAGTTGAATATGTTCTAAGAACACTCGTGGTGTCCTGAAATGTTCACAAATCAACGAAATGGGGGTGTCCTGAGGATGCTCTCCGTATTGTGCGATGGGAAGTTGAATGTGTTCTAAGAACACTTGCGGTGTCCTGAAATGTTTGCAAATAAAAAAATGGGAGTGTTCTGAGGACGCTGTCCGTATTGTTCTCTTGCAAGTTGAATGTGTTCTAAGAACACTCGCAGTGTCCTGAAATGTTCACAAATAAACGAAATGGGGGTGTCCTGAGGATGCTGAGGACGCTGTCCGTATTGTTCTTTGTCAAGTTGAAAGTGTTCTAGGAACCCTTGCGGTGTCCTGAAATGTACGTAGGGGGTGTCCTGAAGACACTGTCCATATTGTTCGCTGGCAAGTTGAATGTGTTCTAAGAACACTCGCTGTGTCCTGAAATGTTCGCAAATAAAAAAATGGGGGTGTTTTGAGGACGCTGTCAGTATTGTTCTCTTGCAAGCTGAATGTGTCCTAAGAACACTTGCAGTGTCCTGAAATGTTCGTAGGGGGTGTCCTGAAGACGCTGTCCGTATTGTTCTCTGGCAAGTTGAATGTGTTCTAAGAACACTCTTGGTGTCCTGAAATGTTTGTAAATAAACAAAATGGGGTTGTCCTGAGGACGCTGTCCGTATTGTTCGATGGGAAGTTGAATGTGTTCTAAGAACACTCGCGGTGTCCTGAAATGTTCGTAAATAAACAAAATGGGGGTGTCCTGAAGACGCTGTCCGTATTGTTCGCTGGCAAGTTGAATGTGTTCTAAGAACACTCGCGGTGTCCTTAAATGTTCGCAAATTTCAGAAAATGGGGATGTTCTGAGGACGCTGTCAGTATTGTTCTCTTGCAAGTTGAATGTGTTCTAAGAACACTCGTGGTGTCCTGAAATGTTTGTAAATAAACAAAATGGGGTTGTCCTGAGGACGCTGTCCGTATTGTTCGATGGGAAGTTGAATGTGTTCTAAGAACACTCGCGGTGTCCTGAAATGTTCGTAAATAAAAAAAATGGGGGTGTCCTGAGGACGCTGTCCATATTGTTCGATGGCAAGTTGAATGTGTTCTAAGAACACTCGCGGTGTCCTTAAATGTTCGCAAATTTCAGAAAATGGGGGTGCTCTGAGGACGCTGTCCGTATTGTTCTCTGGCAAGTTGAATGTGTTCTAAGAACACACGTGGTGTCCTGAAATGTTCACAAATAAACGAAATGGGGGTGTCCTGAGGACGCTCTCCGTATTGTTCGATGGGAAGTTGAATGTGTTCTAAGAACACTTGCAGTGTCCTGAAATGTTCGTAGGGGGTGTCCTGAAGACGTTGTCCGTATTGTTCGCTGGCAAGTTGAATGTGTTCTAAGAACACTCGCGGTGTCCTGAAATGTTCGCAAATAAAAAAATGGTGGTGTTCTGAGGACGCTATCCGTATTGTTCTCTTGCAAGTTGAATGTGTTCTAAGAACACTTGTGGTGTCCTGAAATGTTCATAAATAAACAAAATGGGGGTGTTCTGAGGACGCTGTACATTTTGTTCGTTGTCAAGTTTAAAGTGTTCTAAGAACACTCGCAGTGTCCTGAAATGTTCGTAGGGGGTGTCTTGAAGACGCTGTCCGTATTGTTCTCTGGCAAGTTGAATGTTTTCTAAGAACACTCATGGCGTCCTGAAATGTTTGTAAATAAACAAAATGGGGTGTCCTAAGGACGCTGTCCGTATTGTTTGATGGCAAGTTGAATGTGTTCTAAAAACACTCGCGGTGTCCTGAAATGTTCACAAATAAACAAAATGGGGGTGTCCTGAGGACGCTGAGGACGCTGTCCGTATTGTTCGATTGTCAAGTTGAAAGTGTTCTAAGAACCCTTGCGGTGTCCTGAAATGTTCGTAGGGGGTGTCCTGAAGACGCTGTCCGTATTGTTCGCTGGCAAATTGAATGTGTTCTAAGAACACTTGCGGTGTCCTTAAATGTTCGCAAATTTCTGAAAATGGGGGTGTTCTGAGGACGCTGTCCGTATTGTTCTCTGGCAAGTTGAATATGTTCTAAGAAAACTCGTGGTGTCCTGAAATGTTCACAAATCAACGAAATGGGGGTGTCCTGAGGACGCTCTCCGTATTGTGCGATGGGAAGTTGAATGTGTTCTAAGAACACTTGCGGTGTCCTGAAATGTTTGCAAATAAAAAAATGGGGGTGTTCTGAGGACGCTGTCCGTATTGTTCTCTTGCAAGTTGAATGTGTTCTAAGAACACTCGCAGTGTCCTGAAATGTTCACAAATAAACAAAATGGGGGTGTCCTGAGGATGCTGAGGACGCTGTCCGTATTGTTTGTTGTCAAGTTGAAAGTGTTCTAGGAACCCTTGCGGTGTCCTGAAATGTTCGTAGGGGGTGTCCTGAAGACGCTGTCCATATTGTTCGCTGGCAAGTTGAATGTGTTCTAAGAACACTCGTGGTGTCCTGAAATGTTTGTAAATAAACAAAATGTGGTTGTCCTGAGGACGCTGTCCGAATTGTTCTCTTGCAAGTTGAATGTGTTCTAAGAACACTCGTGGTGTCCTGAAATGTTTGTAAATAAACAAAATGTGGTTGTCCTGAGGACGCTGTCCGAATTGTTCTCTTGCAAGTTGAATGTGTTCTAAGAACTCTTGTGGTGTCCTGAAATGTTCGTAAATAAACAAAATGGGGGTGTTGTGAGGACGCTGTCCGTTTTGTTCGTTGTCAAGTTTAAAGTGTTCTAAGAACACTCGCAGTGTCCTGAAATGTTCGTAGGGGGTGTCCTGAAGACGCTGTCCGTATTGTTCTCTGGCAAGTTGAATGTGTTCTAAGAACACTCGTGGTGTCCTGAAATGTTTGTAAATAAACAAAATGTGGTTGTCCTGAGGACGCTGTCCGAATTGTTCTCTTGCAAGTTGAATGTGTTCTAAGAACTCTTGTGGTGTCCTGAAATGTTCGTAAATAAACAAAATGGGGGTGTTGTGAGGACGCTGTCCGTTTTGTTCGTTGTCAAGTTTAAAGTGTTCTAAGAACACTCGCAGTGTCCTGAAATGTTCGTAGGGGCTGTCCTGAAGACGCTGTCCGTATTGTTCTCTGGCAAGTTGAATGTGTTCTAAGAACACTTGTGGTGTCCTGAAATGTTTGTAAATAAACAAAATGGGGTTGTCCTGAGGACGCTGTCCGTATTGTTCGATGGGAAGTTGAATGTGTTCTAAGAACACTCACGGTGTCCTGAAATGTCCGTAAATAAAAAAAATGGGGGTGTCCTGAGGACGCTGTCCGTATTGATCAATGGCAAGTTGAATGTGTTCTAAAAACACTCGCGGTGCCCTGAAATGTTCGCAAATAAACAAAATGGGGGTGTCCTGAGGACGCTGTCCGTATTGTTCGATGGTCAAGTTGAAAGTGTTCTAAGAACCCTTGCGGTGTCCTGAAATGTTCGTAGGGGGTGTCCTGAAGACGCTGTCCATATTGTTCGCTGGCAAGTTGAATGTGTTCTAAGAACACTCGCGGTGTCCTTAAATGTTCGCAAATTTCTGAAAATGGGGGTGTTCTGAGGACACTGTCCGTATTGTTCTCTGACAAGTTGAATGTGTTCTAAGAACACTCGTGGTGTCCTGAAATGTTCACAAATAAACGAAATGGGGGTGTCCTGAGGACGCTCTCAATATTGTTCGATGGGAAGTTGAATGTGTTCTAAGAACACTTGCAGTGTCCTGAAATGTTCGTAGGGGGTGTCCTGAAGACGTTGTCCGTATTGTTCGCTGGCAAGTTGAATGTGTTCTAAGAACACTTGCGGTGTCCTGAAATGTTCGTAAATAAACAAAATGGGGGTGTTCTGAGGACGCTGTCCGTTTTGTTCGTTGTCAAGTTTAAAGTTTTCTAAGAACACTCGCAGTGTCCTGAAATGTTCGTAGGGGGTGTCCTGAAGACGTTGTCCGTATTGTTCGCTGGCAAGTTGAATGTGTTCTAAGAACACTCGCGGTGTCCTTAAATGTTCGCAAATTTTAGAAAATGGGGATGTTCTGAGGACGCTGTCAGTATTGTTCTCTTGCAAGTTGAATGTGTTCTAAGAACACGCGTGGTGTCCTGAAATGTTTGTAAATAAACAAAATCGGGTTGTCCTGAGGACGCTGTCCGTATTGTTCGATGGGAAGTTGAATGTGTTCTAAGAACACTCGCTGTGTCCTGAAATGTTCGTAAATAAAAAAAATGGGGGTGTCCTGAGGACGCTGTCCATATTGTTCGATGGCAAGTTGAATGTGTTCTAAAAACACTCGCCGTGCCCTGAAATGTTCGCAAATAAACAAAATGGGGGTGTCCTGAGGACGCTGTCCGTATTGTTCGATTGTCAAGTTGAAAGTGTTCTAAGAACCCTTGCGGTGTCCTGAAATGTTCGTAGGGGGTGTCCTGAAGACGCTGTCCGTATTGTTCGCTGGCAAATTGAATGTGTTCTAAGAACACTTGCGGTGTCCTTAAATGTTCGCAAATTTCTGAAAATGGGGGTGTTCTGAGGACGCTGTCCGTATTGTTCTCTGGCAAGTTGAATATGTTCTAAGAACACTCGTGGTGTCCTGAAATGTTCACAAATCAACGAAATGGGGGTGTCCTGAGGACGCTCTCCGTATTGTGCGATGGGAAGTTGAATGTGTTCTAAGAACACTTGCGGTGTCCTGAAATGTTTGCAAATAAAAAAATGGGGGTGTTCTGAGGACGCTGTCCGTATTGTTCTCTTGCAAGTTGAATGTGTTCTAAGAACGCTCACGGTGTCCTGGAATGTTCGTAGGGGGTGTCCTGAAGACCCTGTCTGTATTGTTTGCTGGCAAGTTGAATGTGTTCTAAGAACACCCGCGGTGTCCTGAAATGTTTGCAAATAAAAAAATGAGGGTGTTCTGAGGACGCTGTCCGTATTGTTCTCTGGCAAGTTGAATATGTTCTAAGAACACTCGTGGTGTCCTGAAATGTTCACAAATCAACGAAATAGGGGTGTCCTAAGGACGCTCTCCGTAGTGTTCGATGGGAAGTTGAATGTGTTCTAAGAACACTTGCAGTGTCCTGAAATGTTTGTAGGGGGTGTCCTGAAGACGTTGTCCGTATTGTTCGCTGGCAAGTTGAATGTGTTCAAAGAACACTCGCGGTGTCCTGAAATGTTTGCAAATAAAAAAATGGGGGTGTTCTGAGGGCGCTGTCCGTATTGTTCTCTTGCAAGTTGAATGTGTTCTAAGAACACTCGCAGTGTCCTGAAATGTTCACAAATAAACGAAATGGGGGTGTCCTGAGGACGCTGAGGACGCTGTCCGTATTGCTCGTTGTCAAGTTGAAAGTGTTCGAGGAACCCTTGCAGTGTCCTGAAATGTTCGTAGGGGGTGTCCTGAAGACGCTGTCCATATTGTTCGCTGGTAAGTTGAATGTGTTCTAAGAACACTCGCGGTGTCCTTAAATGTTCGCAAATTTCAGAAAATGGGGATGTTCTGAGGACGCTGTCAGTATTGTTCTCTTGCAAGTTGAATGTGTTCTAAGAACACTTGTGGTGTCCTGAAATGTTCGTAAATAAACAAAATGGGGGTGTTCTGAGGACGCTGTCCGTTTTGTTCGTTGTCAAGTTTAAAGTTTTCTAAGAACACTCGCAGTGTCCTGAAATGTTCGTAGGGGGTGTCCTGAAGACGCTGTCCATATTGTTCGCTGGCAAGTTGAATGTGTTCTAAGAACACTCGCGGTGTCCTTAAATGTTCGCAAATTTCAGAAAATGGGGATGTTCTGAGGACGCTGTCAGTATTGTTCTCTTGCAAGTTGAATGTGTTCTGAGAACACTCGTGGTGTCCTGAAATGTTTGTAAATAAACAAAATGGGGTTGTCCTGAGGACGCTGTCCTTATTGTTCGATGGGAAGTTGAATGTGTTCTAAGAACACTCGCTGTGTCCTGAAATGTTCGTAAATAAAAAAAATGGGGGTTTCCTGAGGACGCTGTCCATATTGTTCGATGGCAAGTTGAATGTGTTCTAAAAACACTCGCCGTGCCCTGAAATGTTCGCAAATAAACAAAATGGGGGTGTCCTGAGGACGCTGTCCGTATTGTTCGATTGTCAAGTTGAAAGTGTTCTAAGAACCCTTGCGGTGTCCTGAAATGTTCATAGGGGGTGTCCTGAAGACGCTGTCCGTATTGTTCGCTGGCAAATTGAATGTGTTCTAAGAACACTTGCGGTGTCCTTAAATGTTCGCAAATTTCTGAAAATGGGGGTGTTCTGAGGACGCTGTCCGTATTGTTCTCTGGCAAGTTGAATATGTTCTAAGAACACTCGTGGTGTCCTGAAATGTTCACAAATCAACGAAATGGGGGTGTCCTGAGGACGCTCTCCGTATTGTGCGATGGGAAGTTGAATGTGTTCTAAGAACACTTGCGGTGTCCTGAAATGTTTGCAAATAAAAAAATGGGAGTGTTCTGAGGACGCTGTCCGTATTGTTCTCTTGCAAGTTGAATGTGTTCTAAGAACACTCGCAGTGTCCTGAAATGTTCACAAATAAACGAAATGGGGGTGTCCTGAGGATGCTGAGGACGCTGTCCGTATTGTTCTTTGTCAAGTTGAAAGTGTTCTAGGAACCCTTGCGGTGTCCTGAAATGTACGTAGGGGGTGTCCTGAAGACGCTGTCCATATTGTTCGCTGGCAAGTTGAATGTGTTCTAAGAACACTCGCTGTGTCCTGAAATGTTCGCAAATAAAAAAATGGGGGTGTTTTGAGGACGCTGTCAGTATTGTTCTCTTGCAAGCTGAATGTGTCCTAAGAACACTTGCAGTGTCCTGAAATGTTCGTAGGGGGTGTCCTGAAGACGCTGTCCGTATTGTTCTCTGGCAAGTTGAATGTGTTCTAAGAACACTCTTGGTGTCCTGAAATGTTTGTAAATAAACAAAATGGGGTTGTCCTGAGGACGCTGTCCGTATTGTTCGATGGGAAGTTGAATGTGTTCTAAGAACACTCGCGGTGTCCTGAAATGTTCGTAAATAAACAAAATGGGGGTGTCCTGAAGACGCTGTCCGTATTGTTCGCTGGCAAGTTGAATGTGTTCTAAGAACACTCGCGGTGTCCTTAAATGTTCGCAAATTTCAGAAAATGGGGATGTTCTGAGGACGCTGTCAGTATTGTTCTCTTGCAAGTTGAATGTGTTCTAAGAACACTCGTGGTGTCCTGAAATGTTTGTAAATAAACAAAATGGGGTTGTCCTGAGGACGCTGTCCGTATTGTTCGATGGGAAGTTGAATGTGTTCTAAGAACACTCGCGGTGTCCTGAAATGTTCGTAAATAAAAAAAATGGGGGTGTCCTGAGGACGCTGTCCATATTGTTCAATGGCAAGTTGAATGTGTTCTAAAAACACTCGCCGTGCCCTGAAATGTTCGCAAATAAACAAAATGGGGGTGTCCTGAGGACGCTGTCCGTATTGTTCGATTGTCAAGTTGAAAGTGTTCTAAGAACCCTTGCGGTGTCCTGAAATGTTCGTAGGGGGTGTCCTGAAGACGCTGTCCGTATTGTTCGCTGGCAAATTGAATGTGTTCTAAGAACACTTGCGGTGTCCTTAAATGTTCGCAAATTTCTGAAAATGGGGGTGTTCTGAGGACGCTGTCCGTATTGTTCTCTGGCAAGTTGAATATGTTCTAAGAAAACTCGTGGTGTCCTGAAATGTTCACAAATCAACGAAATGGGGGTGTCCTGAGGACGCTCTCCGTATTGTGCGATGGGAAGTTGAATGTGTTCTAAGAACACTTGCGGTGTCCTGAAATGTTTGCAAATAAAAAAATGGGGGTGTTCTGAGGACGCTGTCCGTATTGTTCTCTTGCAAGTTGAATGTGTTCTAAGAACACTCGCAGTGTCCTGAAATGTTCACAAATAAACAAAATGGGGGTGTCCTGAGGATGCTGAGGACGCTGTCCGTATTGTTTGTTGTCAAGTTGAAAGTGTTCTAGGAACCCTTGCGGTGTCCTGAAATGTTCGTAGGGGGTGTCCTGAAGACGCTGTCCATATTGTTCGCTGGCAAGTTGAATGTGTTCTAAGAACACTCGCTGTGTCCTTAAATGTTCGCAAATTTCAGAAAATGGGGATGTTCTGAGGACGCTGTCAGTATTGCTCTCTTGCAAGTTGAATGTATTCTAAGAACACTCGCGGTGTCCTGAAATGTTCGCAAATAAAAAAATGGGGGTGTTTTGAGGACGCTGTCAGTATTGTTCTCTTGCAAGTTGAATGTGTCCTAAGAACACTCGCAGTGTCCTGAAATGTTCGTAGGGGGTGTCCTGAAGACGCTGTCCGTATTGTTCTCTGGCAAGTTGAATGTGTTCTAAGAACACTCGTGGTGTCCTGAAATGTTTGTAAATAAACAAAATGTGGTTGTCCTGAGGACGCTGTCCGAATTGTTCTCTTGCAAGTTGAATGTGTTCTAAGAACTCTTGTGGTGTCCTGAAATGTTCGTAAATAAACAAAATGGGGGTGTTGTGAGGACGCTGTCCGTTTTGTTCGTTGTCAAGTTTAAAGTGTTCTAAGAACACTCGCAGTGTCCTGAAATGTTCGTAGGGGCTGTCCTGAAGACGCTGTCCGTATTGTTCTCTGGCAAGTTGAATGTGTTCTAAGAACACTTGTGGTGTCCTGAAATGTTTGTAAATAAACAAAATGGGGTTGTCCTGAGGACGCTGTCCGTATTGTTCGATGGGAAGTTGAATGTGTTCTAAGAACACTCGCGGTGTCCTGAAATGTCCGTAAATAAAAAAAATGGGGGTGTCCTGAGGACGCTGTCCGTATTGATCAATGGCAAGTTGAATGTGTTCTAAAAACACTCGCGGTGCCCTGAAATGTTCGCAAATAAACAAAATGGGGGTGTCCTGAGGACGCTGTCCGTATTGTTCGATGGTCAAGTTGAAAGTGTTCTAAGAACCCTTGCGGTGTCCTGAAATGTTCGTAGGGGGTGTCCTGAAGACGCTGTCCATATTGTTCGCTGGCAAGTTGAATGTGTTCTAAGAACACTCGCGGTGTCCTTAAATGTTCGCAAATTTCTGAAAATGGGGGTGTTCTGAGGACACTATCCGTATTGTTCTCTGACAAGTTGAATGTGTTCTAAGAACACTCGTGGTGTCCTGAAATGTTCACAAATAAACGAAATGGGGGTGTCCTGAGGACGCTCTCAATATTGTTCGATGGGAAGTTGAATGTGTTCTAAGAACACTTGCAGTGTCCTGAAATGTTCGTAGGGGGTGTCCTGAAGACGTTGTCCGTATTGTTCGTTGGCAAGTTGAATGTGTTCTAAGAACACTTGCGGTGTCCTGAAATGTTCGCAAATAAAAAAATGGTGGTGTTCTGAGGACGCTGTCCGTATTGTTCTCTTGCAAGTTGAATGAGTTCTAAGAACACTTGTCGTGTCCTGAAATGTTCGTAGGGGGTGTCCTGAAGACTTTGTCCGTATTGTTCGCTGGCAAGTTGAATGTGTTCTAAGAACACTCGTGGTGTCCTGAAATGTTCGCAAATAAAAAAATGGTGGTGTTCTGAGGACGCTGTCCGTATTGTTCTCTTACAAGTTGAATGAGTTCTAAGAACACTTGTGGTGTCCTGAAATGTTCGTAAATAAACAAAATGGGGATGTCCTGAGGACACTGTCCGTATTGTTCGATTGTCAATTTGAAAGTGTTCTAAGAACCCTTGCGGTGTCCTGAAATGTTCGTAGGGGGTGTCCTGAAGACCCTGTCCGTATTGTTCGCTGGCAAGTTGAATGTGTTCTAAGAACACTCGCGGTGTCCTTAAATGTTCGCAAATTTCAGAAAATGGGGGTGTTCTGAGGACGCTGTCCGTATTGTTCTCTGGCATGTTGAATGTGTTCTAAGAACACTCGTGGTGTCCTGAAATGTTCACAAATAAACGAAATGGGGGTGTCCTGAGGACGCTCTCCGTATTGTTCGATGGGAAGTTGAATGTGTTCTAAGAACACTTGCAGTGTCCTGAAATGTTCGTAGAGGGTGTCCTGAAGACGTTGTCCGTATTGTTCGCTGGCAAGTTGAATGTGTTCTAAGAACACTCGCGGTGTCCTGAAATGTTCGCAAATAAAAAAATGGTGATGTTCTGAGGACGCTGTCCGTATTGTTCTCTTGCAAGTTGAATGAGTTCTAAGAACACTTGTGGTGTCCTGAAATGTTCGTAAATAAACAAAATGGGGGTATTCAGAGGACGCTGTCTGTTTTGTTCGTTGTCAAGTTTAAAGTGTTCTAAGAACACTCGCAGTGTCCTGAAATGTTCGTAGGGGGTGTCCTGAAGACGCTGTCCGTATTGTTCTCTGGCAAGTTGAATGTGTTCTAAGAACACTTGTGGTGTCCTGAAATGTTTGTAAATAAACAAAATGGGGTTGTCCTGAGGACGCTGTCCGTATTGTTCGATGGGAAGTTGAATGTGTTCTAAGAACACTCGCGGTGTCCTGAAATGTCCGTAAATAAACAAAATGGGGGTGTCCTGAGGACGCTGTCCGTATTGCTCAATGGCAAGTTGAATGTGTTCTAAAAACACTCGCGGTGCCCTGAAATGTTCGCAAATAAACAAAATGGGGGTGTCCTGAGGACGCTGTCCGTATTGTTCGATGGTCAAGTTGAAAGTGTTCTAAGAACCCTTGCGGTGTCCTGAAATGTTCGTAGGGGGTGTCCTGAAGACGCTGTCCGTATTGTTCGCTGGCAAGTTGAATGTGTTCTAAGAACACTCGCGGTGTCCTTAAATGTTCGCAAATTTCTGAAAATGGGGGTGTTCTGAGGACACTGTCCGTATTGTTCTCTGACAAGTTGAATGTGTTCTAAGAACACTCGTGGTGTCCTGAAATATTCACAAATAAACGAAATGGGGGTGTCCTGAGGACGCTCTCAATATTGTTCGATGGGAAGTTGAATGTGTTCTAAGAACACTTGCAGTGTCCTGAAATGTTCGTAGGGGGTGTCCTGAAGACGTTGTCCGTATTGTTCACTGGCAAGTTGAATGTGTTCTAAGAACACTCGCGGTGTCCTGAAATGTTCGCAAATAAAAAAATGGTGGTGTTCTGAGGACGCTGTCCGTATTGTTCTCTTGCAAGTTGAATGAGTTCTAAGAACACTTGTGGTGTCCTGAAATGTTCGTAGGGGGTGTCCTGAAGACTTTGTCCGTATTGTTCGCTGGCAAGTTGAATGTGTTCTAAGAACACTCGTGGTGTCCTGAAATGTTCGTAAATAAACAAAATGGGGATGTCCTGAGGACACTGTCCGTATTGTTCGATTGTCAATTTGAAAGTGTTCTAAGAACCCTTGTGGTGTCCTGAAATGTTCGTAGGGGGTGTCCTGAAGACCCTGTCCGTATTGTTCGCTGGCAAGTTGAATGTGTTCTAAGAACACTCGCGGTGTCCTTAAATGTTCGCAAATTTCAGAAAATGGGGGTGTTCTGAGGACGCTGTCCGTATTGTTCTCTGGCATGTTGAATGTGTTCTAAGAACATTCGTGGTGTCCTGAAATGTTCACAAATAAACGAAATGGGGGTGTCCTGAGGACGCTCTCCGTATTGTTCGATGGGAAGTTGAATGTGTTCTAAGAACACTTGCAGTGTCCTGAAATGTTCGTAGATGGTGTCCTGAAGACGTTGTCCATATTGTTCGCTGGCAAGTTGAATGTGTTCTAAGAACACTCGCGGTGTCCTGAAATGTTCGCAAATAAAAAAATGGTGGTGTTCTGAGGACGTTCTCCGTATTGTTCGATGTGAAGTTGAATGTGTTCTAAGAACACTTGCAGTGTCCTGAAATGTTCGTAGGGGGTGTCCTGAAGACGTTGTCCGTATTGTTCGCTGGCAAGTTGAATGTGTCCTAAGAACACTCGCAGTGTCCTGAAATGTTTGCAAATAAAAAAATGGTGGTGTTCTGAGGACGCTGTCCGTATTGTTCTCTTGCAAGTTGAATGAGTTCTAAGAACACTTGTGGTGTCCTGAAATGTTCGTAAATAAACAAAATGGGGGTATTCAGAGGACGCTGTCTGTTTTGTTCGTTGTCAAGTTTAAAGTGTTCTAAGAACACTCGCAGTGTCCTGAAATGTTCGTAGGGGGTGTCCTGAAGACACTGTCCGTATTGTTCTCTGGCAAGTTGAATGTTTTCTAAGAACACTCACGGCGTCCTGAAATGTTCATAAATAAACAAAATGGGGTTGTCCTGAGGACGCTGTCCGTATTGTTCGATGGGAAGTTGAATGTGTTCTAAGAACACTCGCGGTGCCCTGAAATGTTCGTAAATAAACAAAATGGGGTGTCCTGAGGACGCTGTCCGTATTGTTTGATGGCAAGTTGAATGTGTTCTAAAAACACTTGCGGTGTACTGAAATGTTCGCAAATAAACAAAATGGGGGTGTCCTGAGGACGCTGAGGACACTGTCCGTATTGTTCGATTGTCAAGTTGAAATTGTTTTAAGAACCCTCGCGGTGTCCTGAAATGTTAGTAGGGGGTGTCCTGAAGACACTGTCCGTATTGTTCGCTGGCAAGTTGAATGTGTTCTAAGAACACTCGCGGTGTCCTTAAATGTTTGCAAATTTCAGAAAATGGGGGTGTTCGGAGGACGCTGTCCGTATTGTTCTCTGGCAAGTTGAATATGTTCTAAGAACACTCGTGGTGTCCTGAAATGTTCACAAATCAACGAAATGGGGGTGTCCTGAGGACGCTCTCCGTATTGTTCGATGGGACGTTGAATGTGTTCTAAGAACACTTGCAGTGTCCTGAAATGTTCGTAGGGGGTGTCCTGAAGACGTTGTCCGTATTGTTCGCTGGCAAGTTGAATGTGTTCTAAGAACACTCGTGGTGTCCTGAAATGTTTGCAAATAAAAAAATGGTGGTGTTCTGAGGACGCTGTCCGTATTGTTCTCTTGCAAGTTGAATGTGTTCTAAGAACACTTGTGGTGTCCTGAAATGTTCGTAAATAAACAAAATGGGGGTGTTCTGAGGACGCTGTCCGTTTTGTTCATTGTCAAGTTTAAAGTGTTCTAAGAACACTCGCAGTGTCCTGAAATGTTTGTAGGGGGTGTCCTGAAGATGTTGTCCGTATTGTTCGCTGGCAAGTTGAATGTTTTCTAAGAACACTCGTGGTGTCCTGAAATGTTTGCAAATAAAAAAATGGTGGTGTTCTGAGGACGCTGTCCGTATTGTTCTCTTGCAAGTTGAATGAGTTCTAAGAACACTTGTGGTGTCCTGAAATGTTCGTAAATAAACAAAATGGGGATGTCCTGAGGACGCTGTCTGTATTGTTCGATGTGAAGTTGAATGTGTTTTAAGAACACTCGCGGTGTCCTGAAATGTTCGTAAATAAACAAAATGGGGGTGTCCTGAGGACGCTGTCCGTATTGTTCGATGGCAAGTTCAATGTGTTCTAAAAACACTTGCGGTGTCCTGAAATGTTCGCAAATAAACAAAATGGGGGTGTCCTGAGGACGCTGAGGACGCTGTCCATATTGTTCGATTGTCTAGTTGAAAGTGTTCTAAGAACCCTCGCGGTGTCCTGAAATGTTCGTAGGGGGAGTCCTGAAGACGCTGTCCGTATTGTTCACTGGCAAGTTGAATGTTTTCTAAGAACACTCGCTGTGTCCTTAAATGTTCGCAAATTTCAGAAAATGGGGGTGTTCTGAGGAAGCTGTCCGTATTGTTCTGTTGCAAGTTGAATGTGTTCTAAGAACACTCACGGTGTCCTGAAATATTCGTAGGGGGTGTCCTGAAGACGCTGTCTGAATCGTTCGCTGGCAAGTTGAATGTGTTCTAAGAACACTCCCGGTGTCCTGAAATGTTTGCAAATAAAAAAATGGGGGTGTTCTGAGGACGCTGTCCGTATTGTTCTCTTGCAAGTTGAATGTGTTCTAAGAACACTCGCAGTGTCCTGAAATGTTCACGAATAAACGAAATGGGGGTGTCCTGAGGACGCTGAGGACGCTGTCCGTATTGTTCGTTGTCAAGTTGAAAGTGTTCTAGGAACCCTTGCGGTGTCCTGAAATGTTCATAGGGGGTGTCCTGAAGACGCCGTCCATATTGTTCGCTGGCAAGTTGAATGTGCTCTAAGAACACTCGCGGTGTCCTTAAATGTTCGCAAATTTCAGAAAATGGGGATGTTCTGAGGACGCTGTCAGTATTATTCTCTTGCAAGTTGAATGTGTTCTAAGAACACTCGCGGTGCCCTGAAATGTTCGCAAATAAAAAAATGGGGGTGTTCTGAGGACGCTGTCAGTATTGTTCTCTTGCAAGTTGAATGTGTCCTAAGAACACTCGCAGTGTCCTGAAATGTTCGTAGGGGGTGTCCTGAAGACACTGTCCGTATTGTTCTCTGGCAAGTTGAATGTGTTCTAAGAACACTCATGGTGTCCTGAAATGTTTGTAAATAAACAAAATGGGGTTGTCCAGAGGACGCTGTCCGTATTGTTCGATGGGAAGTTGAATGTGTTCTAAGAACACTTTCGGTGTCCTGAAATGTTCGTAAATAAACAAAATGGGGGTGTCCTGAGGACGCTGTCCGTATTGTTCGATGGCAAGTTGAATGTGTTCTAAAAAAACTTGCGGTGCCTGAAATGTTCACAAATAAACAAAATGGGGGTGTCCTGAGGATACTGTCCGTATTGTTCGATTGTCAATTTGAAAGTGTTCTAAGAACCCTTGCGGTGTCCTGAAATGTTCGTAGAGGGTTTCCTGAAGACGCTGTCTGTATTGTTCGCTGGCAATTTGAATGTGTTCTAAGAACACTCGCGGTGTCCTTAAATGTTCGCAAATTTCAGAAAATGGGGGTGTTCTGAGGACACTGTCCGTATTGTTCTCTAGCAAGTTGAATGTGTTCTAAGAACACTCGTGGTGTCCTGAAATGTTCACAAATAAACGAAATGGGGGTGTCCTGAGGACGCTCTCCGTATTGTTCGATGGGAAGTTGAATGTGTTCTAAGAACACTTGCAGTGTCCTGAAATGTTCGTAGGGGGTGTCCTGAAGACGTTGTCCGTATTGTTCGCTTGCAAGTTGAATGTGTTCTAAGAACACTCGCGGTGTCCTGAAATGTTCGCAAATAAAAAAATGGTGGTGTTCTGAGGACGCTGTCCGTATTGTTCTCTTGCAAGTTGAATGTGTTCTAAGAACACTTGTGGTGTCCTGAAATGTTCGTAAATAAACAAAATGGGGGTGTTCTGAGGACGCTCTCCGTATTGTTCGATGGGAAGTTGAATGTGTTCTAAGAACACTTGCAGTGTCCTGAAATGTTCGTAGGGGGTGTCCTGAAGACGCTGTCCGTATTGTTCTCTGGCAAGTTGAATGTTTTCTAAGAACACTCATGGCGTCCTGAAATGTTCGTTAATAAACAAAATGGGGTTGTCCTGAGGACGCTGTCCGTATTGTTCGATGGGAAGTTGAATGTGTTCTAAGAACACTCGCGGTGTCCTGAAATGTTCGTAAATAAACAAAATGGGGTGTCCTGAGGACGCTGAGGACGCTGTCCGTATTGTTCGATTGTCAAGTTGAAATTGTTCTAAGAACCCTCGCGGTGTCCTGAAATGTTAGTAGGGGGTGTCGTGAAGACGCTGTCCGTATTGTTCGCTGGCAAGTTGAATGTGTTCTAAGAACACTCGCGGTGTCCTTAAATGTTCGCAAATTTCAGAAAATGGGGGTGTTCTGAGGACGCTGTCCGTATTGTTCTCTGGCAAGTTGAATATGTTCTAAGAACACTCGTGGTGTCCTGAAATGTTTGTAAATAAACAAAATGGGGGTGTTCTGAGGACGCTGTCCGTTTTGTTCATTGTCAAGTTTAAAGTGTTCTAAGAACACTCGCAGTGTCCTGAAATGTTCGTAGGGGGTGTCCTGAAGACGCTGTCCGTATTGTTCTCTGGCAAGTTGAATGTGCTCTAAGAACACTCATGGTGTCCTGAAATGTTCGTAAATAAACAAAATGGGGTTGTCCTGAGGACGCTGTCCGTATTGTTCGATGGGAAGTTGAATGTGTTTTAAGAACACTCGCGGTGTCCTGAAATGTTCGTAAATAAACAAAATGGGGGTGTCCTGAGGACGCTGTCCATATTGTTCGATGGCAAGTTGAATGTGTTCTAAAAACACTCGCGGTGTCCTTAAATGTTCGCAAATTTCAGAAAATCGGGGTGTTCTGAGGACGCTGTCCGTATTGTTCTCCTGCAAGTTGAATGTGTTCTAAGAACACTCACCGTGTCCTGAAATGTTTGTAGGGGGTGTCCTGAAGACGCTGTCTGCATTGTTTGCTGGCAAGTTGAATGTGTTCTAAGAACACTCGCGGTGTCCTGAAATGTTTGCAAATAAAAAAATGGGGGTGTTCTGAGGACGCTGTCCGTATTGTTCGATGGGAAGTTGAATGTATTCTAAGAACACTTGCAGTGTCCTGAAATGTTCGTAGGGGGTGTCCTGAAGACGTTGTCCGTATTGTTCGATGGCAAGTTGAATGTGTTCTAAGAACACTAGTGGTGTCCTGAAATGTTTGCAAATAAAAAAATGGGGGTGTTCTGATGACGCTGTCCGTATTGTTCTGTTGCAAGTTGAATGTGTTCTAAGAACACTCGCAGTGTGCTGAAATGTTCACAAATAAACGAAATGGGGGTGTCCTAAGGACGCTGAGGACGCTGTCCGTATTGTTCGTTGTCAAGTTGAAAGTGTTCTAGGAACCCTTGCGGCGTCCTGAAATGTTCGTAGGGGGTGTCCTGAAGACGCTGTCCATATTGTTCGCTGGCAAGTTGAATGTGTTCTAAGAACACTCGCGGTGTCCTTAAATGTTCGCAAATTTCAGAAAATGGGGATGTTCTGAGGACGCTGTCAGTATTGTTCTCTTGCAAGTTGAATGTGTTCTAAGAACACTTGCGGTGTCCTGAAATGTTCGCAAATAAAAAAATGGGGGTGTTCTGAGGACGCTGTCAGTATTGTTCTCTTGCAAGTTGAATGTGTCCTAAGAACACTCGCAGTGTCCTGAAATGTTCCTAGGGGGTGTCCTGAAGACGCTGTCCGTATTGTTCTCTGGCAAGTTGAATGTGTTCTAAGAACACTCTTGGTGTCCTGAAATGTTTGTAAATAAACAAAATGGGGTTGTCCTGAGGACGCTGTCCGTATTGTTCTCTTGCAAGTTGAATGTGCTCTAAGAACACTTGTGGTGTCCTGAAATGTTCGTAAATAAACAAAATGGGGGTGTTCTGAGGACGCTGTCCGTATTGTTCGATGGGAAGTTGAATGTGTTCTAAGAACACTTGCGGTGTCCTGAAATGTCCGTAAATAAAAAAAATGGGGGTGTCCTGAGGACGCTGTCCGTATTGTTCGATGGCAAGTTGAATGTGTTCTAAAAACACTTGCGGTGCCCTGAAATGTTCGCAAATAAACAAAATGGGGGTGTCCTGAGGACGCTGTCCGTATTGTTCCATTGTCAAGTTGAAAGTGTTCTAAGAACCCTTGCGGTGTCCTGAAATGTTCGCAAATTTCTGAAAATGGGGGTGTTCTGAGGACGCTGTCCGTATTGTTCTCTGACAAGTTGAATGTGTTCTAAGAACACTCGTGGTGTCCTGAAATGTTCACAAATAAACGAAATGGGGGTGTCCTGAGGACGCTCTCCGTATTGTTCGATGGGAAGTTGAATGTGTTCTAAGAACACTTGCAGTGTCCTGAAATGTTCGTAGGAGGTGTCCTGAAGACGTTGTCCGTATTGTTCGCTGGCAAGTTGAATGTGTTCTAAGAACACTCGCGGTGTCCTGAAATGTTCGCAAGTAAAAAAATGGTGGTGTTCTGAGGACGCTGTCCGTATTGTTCTGTTGCAAGTTGAATGTGTTCTAAGAACACTTGTGGTGTCCTGAAATGTTCGTAAATAAACAAAATGGGGGTGTTCTGAGGACGCTGTCCGTATTGTTCTCTTGCAAGTTGAATGAGTTCTAAGAACACTTGTGGTGTCCTGAAATGTTCGTAGGGGGTGTCCTGAAGACGTTGTCCGTATTGTTCGCTGGCAAGTTGAATGTGTTCTAAGAACACTCGCGGTGTCCTGAAATGTTCGCAAATAAAAAAATGGTGGTGTTCTGAGGACGCTGTCCGTATTGTTCTCTTGCAAGTTGAATGAGTTCTAAGAACACTTGTGGTGTCCTGAAATGTTCATAAATAAACAAAATGGGGATGTCCTGAGGACGCTGTCTGTATTGTTCGATGTGAAGTTGAATGTGTTTTAAGAACACTCGCGGTGTCCTGAAATGTTCGTAAATAAACAAAATGGGGGTGTCCTGAGGACGCTGTCCTTATTGTTCGATGGCAAGTTCAATGTGTTCTAAAAACACTTGCGGTGTCCTGAAATGTTCGCAAATAAACAAAATGGGGGTGTCCTGAGGACGCTGAGGACGCTGTCCATATTGTTCGATTGTCTAGTTGAAAGTGTTCTAAGAACCCTCGCGGTGTCCTGAAATGTTCGTAGGGGGTGTCCTGAAGACGCTGTCCGTATTGTTCACTGGCAAGTTCAATGTGTTCTAAGAACACTCGCGGTGTCCTTAAATGTTCGCAAATTTCAGAAAATGGGGGTGTTCTGAGGATGCAGTCCGTATTCTTCTCTTGCAAGTTGAATCTGTTCTAAGAACACTCACGGTGTCCTGAAATGTTCGTAGGGGGTGTCCTGAAGACGCTGTCTGTATTGTTCGCTGGCAAGTTGAATGTGTTCTAAGAACACTCGCGGTGTCCTGAAATGTTTGCAAATAAAAAAATGGGGGTGTTCTGAGGACGCTGTCCGTATTGTTCTCTTGCAAGTTGAATGTGTTCTAAGAACACTCGCAGTGTCCTGAAATGTTCACAAATAAACGAAATGGGGGTGTCCTGAGGACGCTGAGGACGCTGTCCGTATTGTTCGTTGTCAAGTTGAAAGTGTTCTAGGAACCCTTGCGGTGTCCTTAAATGTTCGCAAATTTCAGAAAATGGGGATGTTCTGAGGACGCTGTCAGTATTGTTCTCTTGCAAGTTGAATGTGTTCTAAGAACACTCGCGGTGTCCTGAAATGTTCGCAAATAAAAAAATGGGGGTTTTCTGAGGACGCTGTCAGTATTGTTCTCTTGCAAGTTGAATGTGTCCTAAGAACACTCGCAGTGTCCTGAAATGTTCGTAGGGGGTGTCCTGAAGACGGTGTCCGTATTGTTCTTTGGCAAGTTGAATGTGTTCTAAGAACACTCATGGTGTCCTGAAATGTTTGTAAATAAACAAAACGGGGTTGTCCTGAGGACGCTGTCCGTATTGTTCGATGGGAAGTTGAATGTGTTCTAAGAACACTCGCGTTGTCCTGAAATGTTCGTAAATAAACAAAATGGGGGTGTCCTGAGGACGCTGTCCGTATTGTTCGATGGCAAGTTGAATGTGTTCTAAAAAAACTTGCGGTGTCCTGAAATGTTCGCAAATAAACAAAATGGGGGTGTCCTGAGGACGCTGAGGACGCTGTCCATATTGTTCGATTGTCTAGTTGAAAGTGTTCTAAGAACCCTTGCGGTGTCCTGAAATGTTCGTAGGGGGTGTCCTGAAGACGCTGTCCGTATTGTTCACTGGCAAGTTCAATGTGTTCTAAGAACACTCGCGGTGTCCTTAAATGTTCGCAAATTTCAGAAAATGGGGGTGTTCTGAGGATGCAGTCCGTATTCTTCTCTTGCAAGTTGAATCTGTTCTAAGAACACTCACGGTGTCCTGAAATGTTCGTAGGGGGTGTCCTGAAGACGCTGTCTGTATTGTTCGCTGGCAAGTTGAATGTGTTCTAAGAACACTCGCGGTGTCCTGAAATGTTTGCAAATAAAAAAATGGGGGTGTTCTGAGGACGCTGTCCGTATTGTTCTCTTGCAAGTTGAATGTGTTCTAAGAACACTCGCAGTGTCCTGAAATGTTCACAAATAAACGAAATGGGGGTGTCCTGAGGACGCTGAGGATGCTGTCCGTATTGTTCGTTGTCAAGTTGAAAGTGTTCTAGGAACCCTTGCGGTGTCCTTAAATGTTCGCAAATTTCAGAAAATGGGGATGTTCTGAGGACGCTGTCAGTATTGTTCTCTTGCAAGTTGAATGTGTTCTAAGAACACTCGCGGTGTCCTGAAATGTTCGCAAATAAAAAAATGGGGGTTTTCTGAGGACGCTGTCAGTATTGTTCTCTTGCAAGTTGAATGTGTCCTAAGAACACTCGCAGTGTCCTGAAATGTTCGTAGGGGGTGTCCTGAAGACGGTGTCCGTATTGTTCTTTGGCAAGTTGAATGTGTTCTAAGAACACTCATGGTGTCCTGAAATGTTTGTAAATAAACAAAATGGGGTTGTCCTGAGGACGCTGTCCGTATTGTTCGATGGGAAGTTGAATGTGTTCTAAGAACACTCGCGTTGTCCTGAAATGTTCGTAAATAAACAAAATGGGGGTGTCCTGAGGACGCTGTCCGTATTGTTCGATGGCAAGTTGAATGTGTTCTAAGAACACTCGCGGTGTCCTGAAATGTTCGCAAATAAAAAAATGGGGGTTTTCTGAGGACGCTGTCAGTATTGTTCTCTTGCAAGTTGAATGTGTCCTAAGAACACTCGCAGTGTCCTGAAATGTTCGTAGGGGGTGTCCTGAAGACGGTGTCCGTATTGTTCTTTGGCAAGTTGAATGTGTTCTAAGAACACTCATGGTGTCCTGAAATGTTTGTAAATAAACAAAATGGGGTTGTCCTGAGGACGCTGTCCGTATTGTTCGATGGGAAGTTGAATGTGTTCTAAGAACACTCGCGTTGTCCTGAAATGTTCGTAAATAAACAAAATGGGGGTGTCCTGAGGACGCTGTCCGTATTGTTCGATGGCAAGTTGAATGTGTTCTAAAAAAACTTGCGGTGTCCTGAAATGTTCGCAAATAAACAAAATGGGGGTGTCCTGAGGTCACTGTCCGTATTGTTCGATTGTCAATTTGAAAGTGTTCTAAGAACCCTTGCCGTGTCCTGAAATGTTCGTAGGGGGTGTCCTGAAGACGCTGTCCGTATTGTTCGCTGGCAATTTGAATGTGTTCTAAGAACACTCGCGGTGTCCTTAAATGTTTGCAAATTTCAGAAAATGGGGGTGTTCTGAGGACGCTGTCCGTATTGTTCTCTAGCAAGTTGAATGTGTTCTAAGAACACTCGTGGTGTCCTGAAATGTTCACAAATAAACGAAATGGGGGTTTCCCATTTCCCTTCCTCCCGGAGGACGCTCTCCGTATTGTTCGATGGGAAGTTGAATGTGTTCTAAGAACACTTGCAGTGTCCTGAAATGTTCGTAGGGGGTGTCCTGAAGACGTTGTCCGTATTGTTCGCTGGCAAGTTGAATGTGTTCTAAGAACACTCGTGGTGTCCTGAAATGTTTGCAAATAAAAAAATGGTGGTGTTCTGAGGACGCTGTCCGTATTGTTCTCTTGCAAGTTGAATATGTTCTAAGAACACTTGCAGTGTCCTGAAATGTTCGTAGGGGGTGTCCTGAAGACGTTGTCCGTATTGTTCGCTGGCAAGTTGAATGTGTTCTAAGAACACTCGCGGTGTCCTGAAATGTTCGCAAATAAAAAAATGGTGGTGTTCTGAGGACGCTGTCCGTATTGTTCTCTTGCAAGTTGAATGAGTTCTAAGAACACTTGTGGTGTCCTGAAATGTTCGTAAATAAACAAAATGGGGATGTCCTGAGGACACTGTCCGTATTGTTCGATTGTCAATTTGAAAGTGTTCTAAGAACCCTTGCGGTGTCCTGAAATGTTCGTAGGGGGTGTCCTGAAGACCCTGTCCGTATTGTTCGCTGGAAAGTTGAATGTGTTCTAAGAACACTCGCGGTGTCCTTAAATGTTCGCAAATTTCAGAAAATGGGGGTGTTCTGAGGACGCTGTCCGTATTGTTCTCTGGCATGTTGAATGTGTTCTAAGAACACTTGTGGTGTCCTGAAATGTTCACAAATAAACAAAATGGGGGTGTCCTGAGGACGCTCTCCGTATTGTTCGATGGGAAGTTGAATGTGTTCTAAGAACACTCTCAGTGTCCTGAAATGTTCGTAGGGGGTGTCCTGAAGACGCTGTCCGTATTGTTCTCTGGCAAGTTGAATGTTTTCTAAGAACACTCATGGCATCCTGAAATGTTTGTAAATAAACAAACTGGGGTTGTCCTGAGGACGCTGTCCGTATTGTTTGATGGCAAGTTGAATGTGTTCTAAAAACACTTGCGGTGTCCTGAAATGTTCGCAAATAAACAAAATGGGGTGTCCTGAGGACGCTGAGGACGTTGTCCGTATTGTTCGATTGTCAAGTTGAAATTGTTCTAAGAACCCTCGCGGTGTCCTGAAATGTTAGTAGTGGGTATCCTGAAGACGCTGTCCGTATTGTTCGCTGGCAAGTTGAATGTGTTCTAAGAACACTTGCGGTGTCCTTAAATGTTCGCAAATTTCAGAAAATGGGGGTGTTCGGAGGACGCTGTCCGTATTGTTCTCTGGCAAGTTGAATATGTTCTAAGAACACTCGTGGTGTCCTGAAATGTTCACAAATCAACGAAATGGGGGTGTCCTGAGGACGCTCTCCGTATTGTTCGATGGGAAGTTGAATGTGTTCTAAGAACACTTGCAGTGTCCTGAAATGTTCGTAGGGGGTGTCCTGAAGACGTTGTCCGTATTGTTCGCTGGCAAGTTTAATGTGTTCTAAGAACACTCGTGGTGTCCTGAAATGTTTGCAAATAAAAAAATGGTGGTGTTCTGAGGACGCTGTCCGTATTGTTCTCTTGCAAGTTGAATGTGTTCTAAGAACACTTGTGGTGTCCTGAAATGTTCGTAAATAAACAAAATGGGGTTGTCCTGAGGACGCTGTCTGTATTGTTCGATGGGAAGTTGAATGTGTTTTAAGAACACTCGCGGTGTCCTGAAATGTTCGTAAATAAACAAAATGGGGGTGTCCTGAGGACGCTGTCCGTATTGTTCGATGGCAAGTTGAATGTGTTCTAAAAACACTTGCGGTGTCCTGAAATGTTCGCAAATAAACAAAATGGGGGTGTCCTGAGGACGCTGAGGACGCTGTCCATATTGTTCGATTGTCTAGTTGAAAGTGTTCTAAGAACCCTCGCGGTATCCTGAAATGTTCGTAGGGGGTGTCCTGAAGACGCTGTCCGTATTGTTCACTGGCAAGTTGAATGTGTTCTAAGAACACTCGCGGTGTCCTTAAATGTTTGCAAATTTCAGAAAATGGGGGTGTTCTGGGGATGCTGTCCGTATTGTTCTCTTGTAAGTTGAATGTGTTCTAAGAACACTCGCGGTGTCCTGAAATGTTCGCAAATAAAAAAATGGGGGTGTTCTGAGGACGCTGTCAGTATTGTTCTCTTGCAAGTTGAATTTGTCCTAAGAACACTCGCAGTGTCCTGAAATGTTCGTAGGGGGTGTCCTGAAGACGCTGTCCGTATTGTTCTTTGGCAAGTTGAATGTGTTCTAAGAACACTCATGGTGTCCTGAAATGTTTGTAAATAAACAAAATGGGGTTGTCCTGAGGACGCTGTCCGTATTGTTCGATGGGAAGTTGAATGTGTTCTAAGAACACTCGCGGTGTCCTTAAATGTTTGCAAATTTCAGAAAATGGGGGTGTTCTGAGGACGCTGTCCGTATTGTTCTCTAGCAAGTTGAATGTGTTCTAAGAACACTCGTGGTGTCCTGAAATGTTCACAAATAAACGAAATGGGGGTTTCCCATTTCCCTTCCTCCCGGAGGACGCTCTCCGAATTGTTCGATGGGAAGTTGAATGTGTTCTAAGAACACTTGCAGTGTCCTGAAATGTTCGTAGGGGGTGTCCTGAAGACGTTGTCCGTATTGTTCGCTGGAAAGTTGAATGTGTTCTAAGAACACTCGTGGTGTCCTGAAATGTTTGCAAATAAAAAAATGGTGGTGTTCTGAGGACGCTGTCCGTATTGTTCTCTTGCAAGTTGAATGTGTTCTAAGAACACTTGTGGTGTCCTGAAATGTTCGTAAAT
Source organism: Ambystoma mexicanum (assembly GCF_040938575.1). NCBI lineage: Eukaryota > Metazoa > Chordata > Amphibia > Caudata > Ambystomatidae > Ambystoma > Ambystoma mexicanum. Next base: position 423,769,337 of record NC_090935.1, read on the forward strand.
AAACAAAATGGGGGTGTTCTGAGGACGCTGTCCGTTTTGTTCATTGTCAAGTTTAAAGTGTTCTAAGAACACTCGCAGTGTCCTGAAATGTTCGTAGGGGGTGTCCTGAAGACGCTGTCCGTATTGTTCTCTGGCAAGTTGAATGTTTTCTAAGAACACTCATGGTGTCCTGAAATGTTCGTAAATAAACAAAATGGGGTTGTCCTGAGGACGCTGTCTGTATTGTTCGATGGCAAGTTGAATGTGTTCTAAAAACACTTGCGGTGTCCTGAAATGTTCGCAAATAAACAAAATGGGGGTGTCCTGAGGACGCTGAGGACGCTGTCCATATTGTTCGATTGTCTAGTTGAAAGTGTTCTAAGAACCCTCGCGGTGTCCTGAAATGTTCGTAGGGGGTGTCCTGAAGACACTGTCCGTATTGTTCACTGGCAAGTTGAATGTGTTCTAAGAACACTCGCGGTGTGCTTAAATGTTCGCAAATTTCTGAAAATGGCGGTGTTCTGAGGACGCTGTCCGTATTGTTCTCTGACAAGTTTAATGTGTTCTAAGAACACTCGTGGTGTCCTGAAATGTTCACAAATAAACAAAATGGGGGTGTCCTGAGGACGCTCTCCGTATTGTTCGATGGGAAGTTGAATGTATTCTAAGAACACTTGCATTGTCCTGAAATGTTCGTAGGGGGTGTCCTGAAGACGTTGTCCGTATTGTTCGCTGGCAAGTTGAATGTGTTCTAAGAACACTCGCGGTGTCCTGAAATGTTCGCAAATAAAAAAATGGTGGTGTTCTGAGGACGCTGTCCGTATTGTTCTCTTGCAAGTTGAATGAGTTCTAAGAACACTTGTGGTGTCCTGAAATGTTCGTAAATAAACAAAATGGGGATGTCCTGAGGACACTGTCCGTATTGTTCGATTGTCAATTTGAAAGTGTTCTAAGAACCCTTGCAGTGTCCTGAAATGTTCGTAGGGGGTGTCCTGAAGACCCTGTCCGTATTGTTCGCTGGAAAGTTGAATGTGTTCTAAGAACACTCGCGGTGTCCTTAAATGTTCGCAAATTTCAGAAAATGGGGGTGTTCTGAGGACGCTGTCCGTATTGTTCTCTGGCATGTTGAATGTGTTCTAAGAACACTTGTGGTGTCCTGAAATGTTCACAAATAAACGAAATGGGGGTGTTCTGAGGACGCTGTCCGTATTGTTCTCTGGCATGTTGAATGTGTTCTAAGAACACTTGTGGTGTCCTGAAATGTTCACAAATAAACGAAATGGGGGTGTCCTGAGGACGCTCTCCGTATTGTTCGATGGGAAGTTGAATGTGTTCTAAGAACACTCGCAGTGTCCTTAAATGTTCGTAGGGGGTGTCCTGAAGACGCTGTCCGTATTGTTCTCTGGCAAGTTGAATGTTTTCTAAGAACACTCATGGCGTCCTGAAATGTTCGTAAATAAACAAACTGGGGTTGTCCTGAGGACGCTGTCCGTATTGTTCGATGGGAAGTTGAATGTGTTCTAAGAACACTCGCGGTGTCCTGAAATGTTCGTAAATAAACAAAATGGGGTGTCCTGAGGACGCTGTCCGTATTGTTTGATGGCAAGTTGAATGTGTTCTAAAAACACTTGCGGTGTCCTGAAATGTTCGCAAATAAACAAAATGGGGTGTCCTGAGGACGCTGAGGACGTTGTCCGTATTGTTCGATTGTCAAGTTGAAATTGTTCTAAGAACCCTCGCGGTTTCCTGAAATGTTAGTAGTGGGTATCCTGAAGACGCTGTCCGTATTGTTCGCTGGCAAGTTGAATGTGTTCTAAGAACACTCGTGGTGTCCTGAAATGTTTGCAAATAAAAAAATGGTGGTGTTCTGAGGACGCTGTCCGTATTGTTCTCTTGCAAGTTGAATGTGTTCTAAGAACACTTGTGGTGTCCTGAAATGTTCGTAAATAAACAAAATGGGGGTGTTCTGAGGACGCTGTCCGTTTTGTTCATTGTCAAGTTTAAAGTGTTCTAAGAACACTCGCAGTGTCCTGAAATGTTCGTAGGGGGTGTCCTGAAGATGTTGTGCGTATTGTTCGCTTCAAAGTTGAATGTTTTCTAAGAACACTCGTGGTGTCCTGAAATGTTTGCAAATAAAAAAATGGTGGTGTTCTGAGTACGCTGTCCGTATTGTTCTCTTGCAAGTTGAATGAGTTCTAAGAACACTTGTGGTGTCCTGAAATGTTCGTAAATAAACAAAATGGGGATGTCCTGAGGACGCTGTCTGTATTGTTCGATGTGAAGTTGAATGTGTTTTAAGAACACTCGCGGTGTCCTGAAATGTTCGTAAATAAACAAAATGGGGGTGTCCTGAGGACGCTGTCCGTATTGTTCGATGGCAAGTTCAATGTGTTCTAAAAACACTTGCGGTGTCCTGAAATGTTCGCAAATAAACAAAATGGGGGTGTCCTGAGGACGCTGAGGACGCTGACCATATTGTTCGATTGTCTAGTTGAAAGTGTTCTAAGAACCCTCGCGGTGTCCTGAAATGTTCGTAGGGGGAGTCCTGAAGACGCTGTCCGTATTGTTCACTGGCAAGTTGAATGTTTTCTAAGAACACTCGCGGTGTCCTTAAATGTTCGCAAATTTCAGAAAATGGGGGTGTTCTGAGGAAGCTGTCCGTATTGTTCTCTTGCAAGTTGAATGTGTTCTAAGAACACTCACGGTGTCCTGAAATATTCGTAGGGGGTGTCCTGAAGACGCTGTCTGAATTGTTCGCTGGCAAGTTGAATGTGTTCTAAGAACACTCCCGGTGTCCTGAAATGTTTGCAAATAAAAAAATGGGGGTGTTCTGAGGACGCTGTCGGTATTGTTCTCTTGCAAGTTGAATGTGTTCTAAGAACACTCGCAGTGTCCTGAAATGTTCACGAATAAACGAAATGGGGGTGTCCTGAGGACGCTGAGGACGCTGTTCGTATTGTTCGTTGTCAAGTTGAAAGTGTTCTAGGAACCCTTGCGGTGTCCTGAAATGTTCATAGGGGGTGTCCTGAAGACGCCGTCCATATTGTTCGCTGGCAAGTTGAATGTGCTCTAAGAACACTCGCGGTGTCCTTAAATGTTCGCAAATTTCAGAAAATGGGGATGTTCTGAGGACGCTGTCAGTATTATTCTGTGGCAAGTTGAATGTGTTCTAAGAACACTCGCGGTGCCCTGAAATGTTCGCAAATAAAAAAATGGGGGTGTTCTGAGGACGCTGTCGGTATTGTTCTCTTGCAAGTTGAATGTGTTCTAAGAACACTCGCAGTGTCCTGAAATGTTCACGAATAAACGAAATGGGGGTGTCCTGAGGACGCTGAGGACGCTGTCCGTATTGTTCGTTGTCAAGTTGAAAGTGTTCTAGGAACCCTTGCGGTGTCCTGAAATGTTCATAGGGGGTGTCCTGAAGACGCCGTCCATATTGTTCGCTGGCAAGTTGAATGTGCTCTAAGAACACTCGCGGTGTCCTTAAATGTTCGCAAATTTCAGAAAATGGGGATGTTCTGAGGACGCTGTCAGTATTATTCTGTGGCAAGTTGAATGTGTCCTAAGAACACTCGCAGTGTCCTGAAATGTTCGTAGGGGGTGTCCTGAAGACGCTGTCCGTATTGTTCTCTGGCAAGTTGAATGTGTTCTAAGAACACTCATGGTGTCCTGAAATGTTTGTAAATAAACAAAATGGGGTTGTCCAGAGGACGCTGTCCGTATTGTTCGATGGGAAGTTGAATGTGTTCTAAGAACACTTGCGGTGTCCTGAAATGTTCGTAAATAAACAAAATGGGGGTGTCCTGAGGACGCTGTCCGTATTGTTCGATGGCAAGTTGAATGTGTTCTAAAAAAACTTGCGGTGCCTGAAATGTTCGCAAATAAACAAAATGGGGGTGTCCTGAGGATACTGTCCGTATTGTTCGATTGTCAATTTGAAAGTGTTCTAAGAACCCTTGCGGTGTCCTGAAATGTTCGTAGAGGGTTTCCTGAAGACGCTGTCTGTATTGTTCGCTGGCAATTTGAATGTGTTCTAAGAACACTTGCGGTGTCCTTAAATGTTGGCAAATTTCAGAAAATGGGGGTGTTCTGAGGACGCTGTCCGTATTGTTCTCTAGCAAGTTGAATGTGTTCTAAGAACACTCGTGGTGTCCTGAAATGTTCACAAATAAACGAAATGGGGGTGTCCTGAGGACGCTCTCCATATTGTTCGATGGGAAGTTGAATGTGTTCTAAGAACACTTGCAGTGTCCTGAAATGTTCGTAGGGGGTGTCCTGAAGACGTTGTCCGTATTGTTCGCTTGCAAGTTGAATGTGTTCTAAGAACACTCGCGGTGTCCTGAAATGTTCGCAAATAAAAAAATGGTGGTGTTCTGAGGACGCTGTCCGTATTGTTCTCTTGCAAGTTGAATGTGTTCTAAGAACACTTGTGGTGTCCTGAAATGTTCGTAAATAAACAAAATGGGGGTGTTCTGAGGACGCTCTCCGTATTGTTCGATGGGAAGTTGAATGTGTTCTAAGAACACTTGCAGTGTCCTGAAATGTTCGTAGGGGGTGTCCTGAAGACGTTGTCCGTATTGTTCGCTTGCAAGTTGAATGTGTTCTAAGAACACTCGCGGTGTCCTGAAATGTTCGCAAATAAAAAAATGGTGGTGTTCTGAGGACGCTGTCCGTATTGTTCTCTTGCAAGTTGAATGTGTTCTAAGAACACTTGTGGTGTCCTGAAATGTTCGTAAATAAACAAAATGGGGGTGTTCTGAGGACGCTCTCCGTATTGTTCGATGGGAAGTTGAATGTGTTCTAAGAACACTTGCAGTGTCCTGAAATGTTCGTAGGGGGTGTCCTGAAGACGCTGTCCGTATTGTTCTCTGGCAAGTTGAATGTTTTCTAAGAACACTCATGGCGTCCTGAAATGTTCGTTAATAAACAAAATGGGGTTGTCCTGAGGACGCTGTCCATATTGTTCGATGGGAAGTTGAATGTGTTCTAAGAACACTCGCGGTGTCCTGAAATGTTCGTAAATAAACAAAATGGGGTGTCCTGAGGACGCTGAGGACGCTGTCCGTATTGTTCGATTGTCAAGTTGAAATTGTTCTAAGAACCCTCGCGGTGTCCTGAAATATTAGTAGGGGGTGTCGTGAAGACGCTGTCCGTATTGTTCGCTGGCAAGTTGAATGTGTTCTAAGAACACTCGCGGTGTCCTTAAATGTTCGCAAATTTCAGAAAATGGGGGTGTTCTGAGGACGCTGTCCGTATTGTTCTCTGGCAAGTTGAATATGTTCTAAGAACACTCGTGGTGTCCTGAAATGTTCACAAATTAACGAAATGGGGGTGTCCTGAGGACGCTCTCCGTATTGTTCGATGGGAAGTTGAATGTGTTCTAAGAACACTCGCGGTGTCCTGAAATGTTTGCAAATAAAAAATGGTGGTGTTCTGAGGACGCTGTCCGTATTGTTCTCTTGCAAGTTGAATGTGTTCTAAGAACACTTGTGGTGTCCTGAAATGTTCGTAAATAAACAAAATGGGGGTGTTCTGAGGACGCTGTCCGTTTTGTTCATTGTCAAGTTTAAAGTGTTCTAAGAACACTCGCAGTGTCCTGAAATGTTCGTAGGGGGTGTCCTGAAGACGCTGTCCGTATTGTTCTCTGGCAAGTTGAATGTGCTCTAAGAACACTCATGGTGTCCTGAAATGTTCGTAAATAAACAAAATGGGGTTGTCCTGAGGACGCTGTCCGTATTGTTCGATGGGAAGTTGAATGTGTTTTAAGAACACTCGCGGTGTCCTGAAATGTTCGTAAATAAACAAAATGGGGGTGTCCTGAGGACGCTGTCCATATTGTTCGATGGCAAGTTGAATGTGTTCTAAAAACACTCGCGGTGTCCTTAAATGTTCGCAAATTTCAGAAAATCGGGGTGTTCTGAGGACGCTGTCCGTATTGTTCTCCTGCAAGTTGAATGTGTTCTAAGAACACTCACCGTGTCCTGAAATGTTCGTAGGGGGTGTCCTGAAGACGCTGTCTGTATTGTTTGCTGGCAAGTTGAATGTGTTCTAAGAACACTCGCGGTGTCCTGAAATGTTTGCAAATAAAAAAATGGGGGTGTTCTGAGGACGCTGTCCGTATTGTTCGATGGGAAGTTGAATGTATTCTAAGAACACTTGCAGTGTCCTGAAATGTTCGTAGGGGGTGTCCTGAAGACGTTGTCCGTATTGTTCGATGGCAAGTTGAATGTGTTCTAAGAACACTAGTGGTGTCCTGAAATGTTTGCAAATAAAAAAATGGGGGTGTTCTGATGACGCTGTCCGTATTGTTCTGTTGCAAGTTGAATGTGTTCTAAGAACACTCGCAGTGTGCTGAAATGTTCACAAATAAACGAAATGGGGGTGTCCTAAGGACGCTGAGGACGCTGTCCGTATTGTTCGTTGTCAAGTTGAAAGTGTTCTAGGAACCCTTGCGGTGTCCTGAAATGTTCGTAGGGGGTGTCCTGAAGACGCTGTCCATATTGTTCGCTGGCAAGTTGAATGTGTTCTAAGAACACTCGCGGTGTCCTTAAATGTTCGCAAATTTCAGAAAATGGGGATGTTCTGAGGACGCTGTCAGTATTGTTCTCTTGCAAGTTGAATGTGTTCTAAGAACACTTGCGGTGTCCTGAAATGTTCGCAAATAAAAAAATGGGGGTGTTCTGAGGACGCTGTCAGTATTGTTCTCTTGCAAGTTGAATGTGTCCTAAGAACAATCGCAGTGTCCTGAAATGTTCGTAGGGGGTGTCCTGAAGACGCTGTCCGTATTGTTCTCTGGCAAGTTGAATGTGTTCTAAGAACACTCTTGGTGTCCTGAAATGTTTGTAAATAAACAAAATGGGGTTGTCCTGAGGACGCTGTCCGTATTGTTCTCTTGCAAGTTGAATGTGTTCTAAGAACACTTGTGGTGTCCTGAAATGTTCGTAAATAAACAAAATGGGGGTGTTCTGAGGACGCTGTCCGTTTTGTTCGTTGTCAAGTTTAAAGTGTTCTAAGAACACTCGCAGTGTCCTGAAATGTTCGTAGGGGGTTTCCTGAAGACGCTGTCCGTATTGTTCTCTGGCAAGTTGAATGTGTTCTAAGAACACTCGTGGTGTCCTGAAATGTTTGTAAATAAACAAAATGGGGTTGTCCTGAGGACGCTGTCCGTATTGTTCGATGGGAAGTTGAATGTGTTCTAAGAACACTTGCGGTGTCCTGAAATGTCCGTAAATAAAAAAAATGGGGGTGTCCTGAGGACGCTGTCCGTATTGTTCGATGGCAAGTTGAATGTGTTCTAAAAACACTTGCGGTGCCCTGAAATGTTCGCAAATAAACAAAATGGGGGTGTCCTGAGGACGCTGTCCGTATTGTTCCATTGTCAAGTTGAAAGTGTTCTAAGAACCCTTGCGGTGTCCTGAAATGTTTGCAAATTTCTGAAAATGGGGGTGTTCTGAGGACGCTGTCCGTATTGTTCTCTGACAAGTTGAATGTGTTCTAAGAACACTCGTGGTGTCCTGAAATGTTCACAAATAAACGAAATGGGGGTGTCCTGAGGACGCTCTCCGTATTGTTCGATGGGAAGTTGAATGTGTTCTAAGAACACTTGCAGTGTCCTGAAATGTTCGTAGGGGGTGTCCTGAAGACGTTGTCCGTATTGTTCGCTGGCAAGTTGAATGTGTTCTAAGAACACTCGCGGTGTCCTGAAATGTTCGCAAGTAAAAAATGGTGGTGTTCTGAGGACGCTGTCCGTATTGTTCTCTTGCAAGTTGAATGTGTTCTAAGAACACTTGTGGTGTCCTGAAATGTTCGTAAATAAACAAAATGGGGGTGTTCTGAGGACGCTGTCCGTATTGTTCTCTTGCAAGTTGAATGAGTTCTAAGAACACTTGTGGTGTCCTGAAATGTTCGTAGGGGGTGTCCTGAAGACGTTGTCCGTATTGTTCGCTGGCAAGTTGAATGTGTTCTAAGAACACTCGCGGTGTCCTGAAATGTTCGCAAATAAAAAAATGGTGGTGTTCTGAGGACGCTGTCCGTATTGTTCTCTTGCAAGTTGAATGAGTTCTAAGAACACTTGTGGTGTCCTGAAATGTTCGTAAATAAACAAAATGGGGATGTCCTGAGGACGCTGTCTGTATTGTTCGATGTGAAGTTGAATGTGTTTTAAGAACACTCGCGGTGTCCTGAAATGTTCGTAAATAAACAAAATGGGGGTGTCCTGAGGACGCTGTCCTTATTGTTCGATGGCAAGTTGAATGTGTTCTAAAAACACTTGCGGTGTCCTGAAATGTTCGCAAATAAACAAAATGGGGGTGTCCTGAGGACGCTGAGGACGCTGTCCATATTGTTCGATTGTCTAGTTGAAAGTTTTCTAAGAACCCTCGCGGTGTCCTGAAATGTTCGTAGGGGGTGTCCTGAAGACGCTGTCCGTATTGTTCACTGGCAACTTCAATGTGTTCTAAGAACACTCGCGGTGTCCTTAAATGTTCGCAAATTTCAGAAAATGGGGGTGTTCTGAGGATGCTGTCCGTATTCTTCTCTTGCAAGTTGAATGTGTTCTAAGAACACTCACGGTGTCCTGAAATGTTCGTAGGGGGTGTCCTGAAGACGCTGTCTGTATTGTTCGCTGGCAAGTTGAATGTGTTCTAAGAACACTCGCGGTGTCCTGAAATGTTTGCAAATAAAAAAATGGGGGTGTTCTGAGGACGCTGTCCGTATTGTTCTCTTGCAAGTTGAATGTGTTCTAAGAACACTTGCAGTGTCCTGAAATGTTCACAAATAAACGAAATGGGGGTGTCCTGAGGACGCTGAGGACGCTGTCCGTATTGTTCGTTGTCAAGTTGAAAGTGTTCTAGGAACCCTTGCGGTGTCCTTAAATGTTCGCAAATTTCAGAAAATGGGGATGTTCTGAGGACGCTGTCAGTATTGTTCTCTTGCAAGTTGAATGTGTTCTAAGAACACTCGCGGTGTCCTGAAATGTTCGCAAATAAAAAAATGGGGGTTTTCTGAGGACGCTGTCAGTATTGTTCTCTTGCAAGTTGAATGTGTCCTAAGAACACTCGCAGTGTCCTGAAATGTTCGTAGGGGGTGTCCTGAAGACGGTGTCCGTATTGTTCTTTGGCAAGTTGAATGTGTTCTAAGAACACTCATGGTGTCCTGAAATGTTTGTAAATAAACAAAATGGGGTTGTCCTGAGGACGCTGTCCGTATTGTTCGATGGGAAGTTGAATGTGTTCTAAGAACACTCGCGTTGTCCTGAAATGTTCGTAAATAAACAAAATGGGGGTGTCCTGAGGACGCTGTCCGTATTGTTCGATGGCAAGTTGAATGTGTTCTAAAAAAACTTGCGGTGTCCTGAAATGTTCGCAAATAAACAAAATGGGGGTGTCCTGAGGTCACTGTCCGTATTGTTCGATTGTCAATTTGAAAGTGTTCTAAGAACCCTTGCCGTGTCCTGAAATGTTCGTAGGGGGTGTCCTGAAGACGCTGTCCGTATTGTTCGCTGGCAATTTGAATGTGTTCTAAGAACACTCGCGGTGTCCTTAAATGTTTGCAAATTTCAGAAAATGGGGGTGTTCTGAGGACGCTGTCCGTATTGTTCTCTAGCAAGTTGAATGTGTTCTAAGAACACTCGTGGTGTCCTGAAATGTTCACAAATAAACGAAATGGGGGTTTCCCATTTCCCTTCCTCCCGGAGGACGCTCTCCGTATTGTTCGATGGGAAGTTGAATGTGCTCTAAGAACACTTGCAGTGTCCTGAAATGTTCGTAGGGGGTGTCCTGAAGACGTTGTCCGTATTGTTCGCTGGCAAGTTGAATGCGTTCTAAGAACACTCGTGGTGTCCTGAAATGTTTGCAAATAAAAAAATGGTGGTGTTCTGAGGACGCTGTCCGTATTGTTCTCTTGCAAGTTGAATGAGTTCTAAGAACACTTGTGGTGTCCTGAAATGTTCGTAAATAAACAAAATGGGGATGTCCTGAGGACACTGTCCGTATTGTTCGATTGTCAATTTGAAAGTGTTCTAAGAACCCTTGCGGTGTCCTGAAATGTTCATAGGGGGTGTCCTGAAGACCCTGTCCGTATTGTTCGCTGGAAAGTTGAATGTGTTCTAAGAACACTCGCGGTGTCCTTAAATGTTCGCAAATTTCAGAAAATGGGGGTGTTCTGAGGACGCTGTCCGTATTGTTCTCTGGCATGTTGAATGTGTTCTAAGAACACTTGTGGTGTCCTGAAATGTTCACAAATAAACGAAATGGGGGTGTCCTGAGGACGCTCTCCGTATTGTTCGAATGGAAGTTGAATGTGTTCTAAGAACACTCGCAGTGTCCTGAAATGTTCGTAGGGGGTGTCCTGAAGACGCTGTCCGTATTGTTCTCTGGCAAGTTGAATGTTTTCTAAGAACACTCATGGCGTCCTGAAATGTTCGTAAATAAACAAACTGGGGTTGTCCTGAGGACGCTGTCCGTATTGTTCGATGGGAAGTTGAATGTGTTCTAAGAACACTCGCGGTGTCCTGAAATGTTCGTAAATAAACAAAATGGGGTGTCCTGAGGACGCTGTCCGTATTGTTTGATGGCAAGTTGAATGTGTTCTAAAAACACTTGCGGTGTCCTGAAATGTTCGCAAATAAACAAAATGGGGTGTCCTGAGGACGCTGAGGACGTTGTCCGTATTGTTCGATTGTCAAGTTGAAATTGTTCTAAGAACCCTCGCGGTGTCCTGAAATGATAGTAGTGGGTATCCTGAAGACGCTGTCCGTATTGTTCGCTGGCAAGTTGAATGTGTTCTAAGAACACTTGCGGTGTCCTTAAATGTTCGCAAATTTCAGAAAATGGGGGTGTTCGGAGGACGCTGTCCGTATTGTTCTCTGGCAAGTTGAATATGTTCTAAGAACACTCGTGGTGTCCTGAAATGTTCACAAATCAACGAAATGGGGGTGTCCTGAGGACGCTCTCCGTATTGTTCGATGGGAAGTTGAATGTGTTCTAAGAACACTTGCAGTGTCCTGAAATGTTCGTAGGGGGTGTCCTGAAGACGTTGTCCGTATTGTTCGCTGGCAAGTTGAATGTGTTCTAAGAACACTCGTGGTGTCCTGAAATGTTTGCAAATAAAAAAATGGTGGTGTTCTGAGGACGCTGTCCGTATTGTTCTCTTGCAAGTTGAATGTGTTCTAAGAACACTTGTGGTGTCCTGAAATGTTCGTAAATAAACAAAATGGGGTTGTCCTGAGGACGCTGTCAGTATTGTTCGATGGGAAGTTGAATGTGTTTTAAGAACACTCGCGGTGTCCTGAAATGTTCGTAAATAAACAAAATGGGGGTGTCCTGAGGACGCTGTACGTATTGTTCGATGGCAAGTTGAATGTGTTCTAAAAACACTTGCGGTGTCCTGAAATGTTCGCAAATAAACAAAATGGGGGTGTCCTGAGGACGCTGAGGACGCTGTCCATATTGTTCGATTGTCTAGTTGAAAGTGTTCTAAGAACCCTCGCGGTATCCTGAAATGTTCGTAGGGGGTGTCCTGAAGACGCTGTCCGTATTGTTCACTGGCAAGTTGAATGTGTTCTAAGAACACTCGCGGTGTCCTTAAATGTTTGCAAATTTCAGAAAATGGGGGTGTTCTGAGGATGCTGTCCGTATTGTTCTCTTGTAAGTTGAATGTGTTCTAAGAACACTCGCGGTGTCCTGAAATGTTCGCAAATAAAAAAATGGGGGTGTTCTGAGGACGCTGTCAGTATTGTTCTCTTGCAAGTTGAATTTGTCCTAAGAACACTCGCAGTGTCCTGAAATGTTCGTAGGGGGTGTCCTGAAGACGCTGTCCGTATTGTTCTTTGGCAAGTTGAATGTGTTCTAAGAACACTCATGGTGTCCTGAAATGTTTGTAAATAAACAAAATGGGGTTGTCCTGAGGACGCTGTCCGTATTGTTCGATGGGAAGTTGAATGTGTTCTAAGAACACTCGCGGTGTCCTTAAATGTTTGCAAATTTCAGAAAATGGGGGTGTTCTGAGGACGCTGTCCGTATTGTTCTCTAGCAAGTTGAATGTGTTCTAAGAACACTCGTGGTGTCCTGAAATGTTCACAAATAAACGAAATGGGGGTTTCCCATTTCCCTTCCTCCCGGAGGACGCTCTCCGAATTGTTCGATGGGAAGTTGAATGTGTTCTAAGAACACTTGCAGTGTCCTGAAATGTTCGTAGGGGGTTTCCTGAAGACGTTGTCCGTATTGTTCGCTGGAAAGTTGAATGTGTTCTAAGAACACTCGTGGTGTCCTGAAATGTTTGCAAATAAAAAAATGGTGGTGTTCTGAGGACACTGTCCGTATTGTTCTCTTGCAAGTTGAATGTGTTCTAAGAACACTTGTGGTGTCCTGAAATGTTCGTAAATAAACAAAATGGGGTGTTCTGAGGACGCTGTCCGTTTTGTTCATTGTCAAGTTTAAAGTGTTCTAAGAACACTCGCAGTGTCCTGAAATGTTCGTAGGGGGTGTCCTGAAGACGCTGTCCGTATTGTTCTCTGGCAAGTTGAATGTTTTCTAAGAACACTCATGGTGTCCTGAAATGTTCGTAAATAAACAAAATGGGGTTGTCCTGAGGACGCTGTCTGTATTGTTCGATGGGAAGTTGAATGTGTTTTAAGAACACTCGCGGTGTCCTGAAATGTTCGTAAATAAACAAAATGGGGGTGTCCTGAGGACGCTGTCCGTATTGTTCGATGGCAAGTTGAATGTGTTCTAAAAACACTTGCGGTGTCCTGAAATGTTCGCAAATAAACAAAATGGGGGTGTCCTGAGGACGCTGAGGACGCTGTCCATATTGTTCGATTGTCTAGTTGAAAGTGTTCTAAGAACCCTCGCGGTGTCCTGAAATGTTCGTAGGGGGTGTCCTGAAGACGCTGTCCGTATTGTTCACTGGCAAGTTGAATGTGTTCTAAGAACACTCGCGGTGTGCTTAAATGTTCGCAAATTTCTGAAAATGGCGGTGTTCTGAGGACGCTGTCCGTATTGTTCTCTGACAAGTTTAATGTGTTCTAAGAACACTCGTGGTGTCCTGAAATGTTCACAAATAAACAAAATGGGGGTGTCCTGAGGACGCTCTCCGTATTGTTCGATGGGAAGTTGAATGTATTCTAAGAACACTTGCAGTGTCCTGAAATGTTCGTAGGGGGTGTCCTGAAGACGTTGTCCGTATTGTTCGCTGGCAAGTTGAATGTGTTCTAAGAACACTCGCGGTGTCCTGAAATGTTTGCAAATAAAAAAATGGTGGTGTTCTGAGGACGCTGTCCGTATTGTTCTCTTGCAAGTTGAATGAGTTCTAAGAACACTTTTGGTGTCCTGAAATGTTCGTAAATAAACAAAATGGGGATGTCCTGAGGACACTGTCCGTATTGTTCGATTGTCAATTTGAAAGTGTTCTAAGAACCCTTGCAGTGCCCTGAAATGTTCGTAGGGGGTGTCCTGAAGACCCTGTCCGTATTGTTCGCTGGAAAGTTGAATGTGTTCTAAGAACACTCGCGGTGTCCTTAAATGTTCGCAAATTTCAGAAAATGGGGGTGTTCTGAGGACGCTGTCCGTATTGTTCTCTGGCATGTTGAATGTGTTCTAAGAACACTTGTGGTGTCCTGAAATGTTCACAAATAAACGAAATGGGGGTGTTCTGAGGACGCTGTCCGTATTGTTCTCTGGCATGTTGAATGTGTTCTAAGAACACTTGTGGTGTCCTGAAATGTTCACAAATAAACGAAATGGGGGTGTCCTGAGGACGCTCTCCGTATTGTTCGATGGGAAGTTGAATGTGTTCTAAGAACACTCACAGTGTCCTGAAATGTTCGTAGGGGGTGTCCTGAAGACGCTGTCCGTATTGTTCTCTGGCAAGTTGAATGTTTTCTAAGAACACTCATGGCATCCTGAAATGTTCGTAAATAAACAAACTGGGGTTGTCCTGAGGACGCTGTCCGTATTGTTCGATGGGAAGTTGAATGTGTTCTAAGAACACTCGCGGTGTCCTGAAATGTTCGTAAATAAACAAAATGGGGTGTCCTGAGGACGCTTTCCGTATTGTTTGATGGCAAGTTGAATGTGTTCTAAAAACACTTGCGGTGTCCTGAAATGTTCGCAAATAAACAAAATGGGGTGTCCTGAGGACGCTGAGGACGTTGTCCGTATTGTTCGATTGTCAAGTTGAAATTGTTCTAAGAACCCTCGCGGTTTCCTGAAATGTTAGTAGTGGGTATCCTGAAGACGCTGTCCGTATTGTTCGCTGGCAAGTTGAATGTGTTCTAAGAACACTCGCGGTGTCCTTAAATGTTCGCAAATTTCAGAAAATGGGGGTGTTCGGAGGACGCTGTCCGTATTGTTCTCTGGCAAGTTGAATATGTTCTAAGAACACTCGTGGTGTCCTGAAATGTTCACAAATCAACGAAATGGGGGTGTCCTGAGGACGCTCTCCGTATTGTTCGATGGGAAGTTGAATGTGTTCTAAGAACACTTGCAGTGTCCTGAAATGTTCGTAGTGGGTGTCCTGAAGACGTTGTCCGTATTGTTCGCTGGCAAGTTGAATGTGTTCTAAGAACACTCGTGGTGTCCTGAAATGTTTGCAAATAAAAAAATGGTGGTGTTCTGAGGACGCTGTCCGTATTGTTCTCTTGCAAGTTGAATGTGTTCTAAGAACACTTGTGGTGTCCTGAAATGTTCGTAAATAAACAAAATGGGGTTGTCCTGAGGACGCTGTCTGTATTGTTCGATGGGAAGTTGAATGTGTTTTAAGAACACTCGCAGTGTCCTGAAATGTTCGTAAATAAACAAAATGGGGGTGTCCTGAGGACGCTGTCCGTATTGTTCGATGGCAAGTTGAATGTGTTCTAAAAACACTTGCGGTGTCCTGAAATGTTCGCAAATAAACAAAATGGGGGGGTCCTGAGGACGCTGAGGACGCTGTCCATATTGTTCGATTGTCTAGTTGAAAGTGTTCTAAGAACCCTCGCGGTATCCTGAAATGTTCGTAGGGGGTGTCCTGAAGACGCTGTCCGTATTGTTCACTGGCAAGTTGAATGTGTTCTAAGAACACTTGCGGTGTCCTTAAATGTTCGCAAATTTCAGAAAATGGGGGTGTTCTGAGGATGCTGTCCGTATTGTTCTCTTGCAAGTTGAATGTGTTCTAAGAACACTCGCGGTGTCCTGAAATGTTCGCAAATAAAAAAATGGGGGTGTTCTGAGGACGCTGTCAGTATTGTTCTCTTGCAAGTTGAATTTGTCCTAAGAACACTCGCAGTGTCCTGAAATGTTCGTAGGGGGTGTCCTGAAGACGCTGTCCGTATTGTTCTTTGGCAAGTTGAATGTGTTCTAAGAACACTCATGGTGTCCTGAAATGTTTGTAAATAAACAAAATGGGGTTGTCCTGAGGACGCTGTCCGTATTGTTCGATGGGAAGTTGAATGTGTTCTAAGAACACTCACGTTGTCCTGAAATGTTCGTAAATAAACAAAATGGGGGTGTCCTGAGGACGCTGTCCGTATTGTTCGATGGCAAGTTGAATGTGTTCTAAAAAAACTTGCGGTGTCCTGAAATGTTCGCAAATAAACAAAATGGGGGTGTCCTGAGGTCACTGTCCGTATTGTTCGATTGTCAATTTGAAAGTGTTCTAAGAACCCTTGCGGTGTCCTGAAATGTTCGCAGGGGGTGTCCTGAAGACGCTGTCCGTATTGTTCGCTGGCAATTTGAATGTGTTCTAAGAACACTCGCGGTGTCCTTAAATGTTCGCAAATTTCAGAAAATGGGGGTGTTCTGAGGACGCTGTCCGTATTGTTCTCTAGCAAGTTGAATGTGTTCTAAGAACACTTGTGGTGTCCTGAAATGTTCACAAATAAACGAAATGGGGGTGTCCTGAGGACGCTCTCCGTATTGTTCGATGGGAAGTTGAATGTGTTCTAAGAACACTTGCAGTGTCCTGAAATGTTCGTAGGGGGTGTCCTGAAGACATTGTCCGTATTGTTCGCTGGCAAGTTGAATGTGTTCTAAGAACACTCGCGGTGTCCTGAAATGTTCGCAAGTAAAAAAATGGTGGTGTTCTGAGGACGCTGTCCGTATTGTTCTCTTGCAAGTTGAATGTGTTCTAAGAACACTTGTGGTGTCCTGAAATGTTCGTAAATAAACAAAATGGGGGTGTTCTGAGGACGCTGTCCGTATTGTTCGATGGGAAGTTGAATGTGTTCTAAGAACAATTGCGGTGTCCTGAAATGTTCGTAAATAAACAAAATGGGGTGTCCTGAGGACGCTATCCGTATTGTTTGATGGCAAGTTGAATGTGCTCTAAAAACACTCGCGGTGTCCTGAAATGTTCGCAAATAAACAAAATGGGGGTGCCCTGAGGACGCTGAGGACGCTGTCCGTATTGTTCGATTGTCAAGTTGAAATTGTTCTAAGAACCCTCGCGGTGTCCTGAAATGTTAGTAGGGGGTGTCCTAAAGACGCTGTCCGTATTGTTCGCTGGCAAGTTGAATGTGTTCTAAGAACACTCGCGGTGTCCTTAAATGTACGCAAATTTCAGAAAATGGGGGTGTTCTGAGGACGTTGTCCGTATTGTTCTCTGGCAAGTTGAATATGTTCTAAGAACACTCATGGTGTCCTGAAATGTTCACAAATCAACGAAATGGGGGTGTCCTGAGGACGCTCTCCGTATTGTTCGATGGGAAGTTGAATGTGTTCTAAGAACACTCGCGGTGTCCTGAAATGTTTGCAAATAAAAAAATGGTGGTGTTCTGAGGACGCTGTCCGTATTGTTCTCTTGCAAGTTGAATGTGTTCTAAGAACACTTGTGGTGTCCTGAAATGTTCGCAAATAAACAAAATGGGGGTGTCCTGAGGACGCTGTCCGTATTGTTCGATTGTCAAGTTGAAAGTGTTCTAAGAATCCTTGCGGTGTCCTGAAATGTTCGTAGGGGGTGTCCTGAAGACGCTGTCCGAATTGTTCGCTGGCAAGTTGAATGTGTTCTAAGAACACTCGCAGTGTCCTGAAATGTTTGCAAATAAAAAAATGGGGGTGTTCTGAGGACGCTGTCCGTATTGTTCTCTTGCAAGTTGAATGTGTTCTAAGAACACTCGCAGTGTCCTGAAATGTTCACAAATAAACGAAATGGGGGTGTCTTGAGGACGCTGTGGACGCTGTCCGTATTGTTCGTTGTCAAGTTGAAAGTGTTCTAGGAACCCTTGCGGTGTCCTGAAATGTTCGTAGGGGGTGTCCTGAAGACGCTGTCCATATTGTTCGCTGGCAAGTTGAATGTGTTCTAAGAACACTCGCGGTGTCCTTAAATGTTCGCAAATTTCAGAAAATGGGGATGTTCTGAGGACGCTGTCAGTATTGTTCTCTTGCAAGTTGAATGTGTTCTAAGAACACTCGCGGTGTCCTGAAATATTTGCAAATTAAAAAATGGGGGTTTTCTGAGGACGCTGTCAGTATTGTTCTCTTGCAAGTTGAATGTGTCCTAAGAACACTCGCAGTGTCCTGAAATGTTCGTATGGGGTGTCCTGAAGACGCTGTCCGTATTGTTCTCTGGCAAGTTGAATGTGTTCTAAGAACACTCGTGCTGTCCTGAAATGTTTGTAAATAAACATAATGGGGTTGTCCTGAGGACGCTGTCCGAATTGTTCGATGGGAAGTTGAATGTGTTCTAAGAACACTCGCAGGGTCCTGAAATGTTCGTTAATAAACAAAATGGGGGTGTCCTGAGGACGCTGTCCGTATTGTTCTCTTGCAAGTTGATTGTGTTCTAAGAACACTTGTGGTGTCCTGAAATGTTCGTAAATAAACAAAATGGGGGTGTTCTGAGGACACTGTCCGTTTTGTTCATTGTCAAGTTTAAAGTGTTCTACGAACACTCGCAGTGTCCTGAAATGTTTGTAGGGGGTGTCCTGAAGACGCTGTCCGTATTGTTCTCTGGCAAGTTGAATGTTTTCTAAGAACACTCATGGTGTCCTGAAATGTTCGTAAATAAACAAAATGGGGTTGTCCTGAGGACGCTGTCCGTATTGTTCGATGGGAAGTTGAATGTGTTTTAAGAACACTCGCGGTGTTCTGAAATGTTCGTAAATAAACAAAATGGGGGTGTCCTGAGGACGCTGTCCGTATTGTTCGATGGCAAGTTGAATGTGTTCTAAAAACACTCGCAGTGTCCTGAAATGTTCGCAAATAAAAAAATGGGGGTTTCCTGAGGATGCTGAGGACGCTGTTCATATTGTTCGATTGTCTAGTTGAAAGTGTTCTAAGAACCCTAGCGGTGTCCTGGAATGTTCGTAGGGGGTGTCCTGAAGACGCTGTCCGTATTGTTCACTGGCAAGTTGAATGTGTTCTAAGAACACTCGCGGTGTCCTTAAATGTTCGCAAATTTCAGAATAGGGGGTGTTCTGAGGACGCTGTCAGTATTGTTCTCTTGCAAGTTGAATGTGTTCTAAGAACCCTCGCAGTGTCCTGAAATGTTCGCAAATAAAAAAATGGGGGTGTTCTGAGGACGCTGTCTGTATTGTTCTCTTGCAAGTTGAATGTATTCTAAGAACACTCGCAGTGTCCTGAAATGTTCACAAATAAGCGAAATGGAGGTGTCCTGAGGACACTGAGGACGCTGTCCGTATTGTTCGTTGTCAAGTTTAATGTGTTCTAAGAAGACTTGCAGTGTCCTAAAATGTTCGTAGGGGGTGTCCTGAAGACGCTGTCCGTATTGATCGCTGGCAAGTTGAATGTGTTCTAAGAACACTCACGGTGTCCTGAAATGTACACAAATAAAAAAATGGGGGTGTTCTTAGGACGCTGTCTGTACTGTTCTCTTGCAAGTTGAATGTGTTCTAAGAACACTCGCAGTGTCCTGAAATGTTCGCAAATAAACGAAATGGGGGTGCTCTGAGGACTCTGTCCGTATTGTTCGTTGTCAAGTTGAAAGTGTTCTAAGAACTATCGCTGTGTCCGGAAATGTTCGAAGGGGGTGTCCTGAAGACGCTGTCCGTATTGTTCGCTGCAAGTTGAATGTGTTCTATGAACACTCGCGGTGTCCTGAAATGTTCGCAAATAAAAAATGGGGGTGTTCTGAGAACGCTCTCCGTATTGTTCGATGGGAAGTTGAATGTGTTCTAAGAACACTTGCAGTGTCCTGAAATGTTCGTAGGGGGTGTCCTGAAGACGTTGTCCGTATTGTTCGATGGCAAGTTGAATGTGTTCTAAGAACACTCGTGGTGTCCTGAAATGTTTGCAAATAAAAAAATGGGGGTGTTCTGATGACGCTGTCCATATTGTTCTGTTGCAAGTTGAATGTGTTCTAAGAACACTCGCAGTGTCCTGAAATGTTCACAAATAAACGAAATGGGGGTGTCCTAAGGACGCTGAGGACGCTGTCCGTATTGTTCGTTGTCAAGTTGAAAGTGTTCTAGGAACCCTTGCGGTGTCCTGAAATGTTCGTAGGGGGTGTCCTGAAGACGCTGTCCATATTGTTCACTGGCAAGTTGAATGTGTTCTAAGAACACTCGCGGTGTCCTTAAATGTTCGCAAATTTCAGAAAATGGGGATGTTCTGAGGACGCTGTCAGTATTGTTCTCTTGCAAGTTGAATGTGTTCTAAGAACACTTGCGGTGTCCTGAAATGTTCGCAAATAAAAAAATAGGGGTGTTCTGAGGACGCTGTCAGTATTGTTCTCTTGCAAGTTGAATCTGTCCTAAGAACACTCGCAGTGTCCTGAAATGTTCGTAGGGGGTGTCCTGAAGACGCTGTCCGTATTGTTCTCTGGCAAGTTGAATGTGTTCTAAGAACACTCGTGGTGTCCTGAAATGTTTGTAAATAAACAAAATGGGGTTGTCCGGAGGACGCTGTCCGTATTGTTCTCCTGCAAGTTGAATGTGTTCTAAGAACACTTGTGGTGTCCTGAAATGTTCGTAAATGAACAAAATGGGGGTGTTCTGAGGACGCTGTCCGTTTTGTTCGTTGTCAAGTTTAAAGTGTTCTAAGAACACTCGCAGTGTCCTGAAATGTTCGTAGGGGGTGTCCTGAAGACGCTGTCCGTATTGTTCTCTGGCAAGTTGAATGTGTTTTAAGAACACTCGTGGTGTCCTGAAATGTTTGTAAATAAACAAAATGGGGTTGTCCTGAGGACGCTGTCCGTATTGTTTGATGGGAAGTTGAATGTGTTCTAAGAACACTCGCGGTGTCCTGAAATGTCCGTAAATAAAAAAAATGGGGGTGTCCTGAGGACGCTGTCCGCATTGTTCGATGGCAAGTTGAATGTGTTCTAAAAACACTCGCGGTGCCCTGAAATGTTCGCAAATAAACAAAATGGGGGTGTCCTAAGGACGCTGTCCGTATTGTTCGATTGTCAAGTTGAAAGTGTTCTAAGAACCCTTGCGGTGTCCTGAAATGTTCGTAGGGGGTGTCCTGAAGACGCTGTCCATATTGTTCGCTGGCAAGTTGAATGTGTTCTAAGAACACTTGCGGTGTCCTTAAATGCTCGCAAATTTCTGAAAATGGGGGTGTTCTTAGGACGCTGTCCTTATTGTTCTCTGACAAGTTGAATGTGTTCTAAGAACACTCGGGGTGTCCTGAAATGTTCACAAATAAACGAAATGGGGGTGTCCTGAGGACGCTCTCCGTATTGTGCGATTGTCAATTTGAAAGTGTTCTAAGAACCCTTGCGGTGTCCTAAAATGTTCGTAGGGGGTGTCCTGAAGACCCTGTCCGTATTGTTCGCTGGCAAGTTGAATGTGTACTAAGAACACTCGCGGTGTCCTTAAATGTTCGCAAATTTCAGAAAATGGGGGTGTTCTGAGGACGCTCTCCGTATTGTTCGATGGGAAGTTGAATGTGTTCTAAGAACACTTGCAGTGTCCTGAAATGTTCGTAGGGGGTGTCCTGAAGACATTGTCCGTATTGTTCGCTGGCAAGTTGAATGTGTCCTAAGAACACTCGCAGTGTCCTGAAATGTTCGCAAATAAAAAAATGGTGGTGTTCTGAGGACGCTGTCCGTATTGTTCTCTTGCAAGTTGAATGAGTTCTAAGAACACTTGTGGTGTCCTGAAATGTTCGTAAATAAAGAAAATGGGGATGTCCTGAGGACACTGTCCGTATTGTTCGATTGTCAATTTGAAAGTGTTCTAAGAACCCTTGCGGTGTCCTGAAATGTTCGCAGGGGGTGTCCTGAAGACCCTGTCCGTATTGTTCGCTGGCAAGTTGAATGTGTTCTAAGAACACTTGCGGTGTCCTTAAATGTTCGCAAATTTCAGAAAATGGGGGTGTTCTGAGGACGCTGTCCGTATTGTTCTCTGGCATGTTGAATGTGTTCTAAGAACCCTTGTGGTGTCCTGAAATGTTCATAAATAAACGAAATGGGGGTGTCCTGAGGACGCTCTCCGTATTGTTCAATGGGAAGTTGAATGTGTTCTAAGAACACTTGCAGTGTCCTGAAATGTTCGTAGGGGGTGTCCTGAAGACGTTGTCCGTATTGTTCGCTGGCAAGTTGAATGTGTTCTAAGAACACTCGTGGGGTCCTGAAATGTTCACAAAAAAACGAAATGGGGGTGTCCTGAGGACGCTCTCCGTATTGTTCGATGGGAAGTTGAATGTGTTCTAAGAACACTTGCAGTGTCCTGAAATGTTCGTAGGGGGTGTCCTGAAGAAGTTGTCTGTATTGTTCGCTGGCAAGTTGAATGTGTTCTAAGAACACTTGCGGTGTCCTGAAATGTCCGCAAATAAAAGAATGGTGGTGTTCTGAGGACGCTGTCCGTATTGTTGTCTTGCAAGTTGAATGTGTTCTAAGAACACTTGTGGTGTCCTGAAATGTTCGTAAATAAACAAAATGGGGGTGTTCTGAGGACGCTGTCCGTTTTGTTTGTTGTCAAGTTTAAAGTGTTCTAAGAACACTCGCAGTGTCCTGAAATGTTCGTAGGGGGTGTCCTGAAGACGCTGTCCGTATTGTTCTCTGGCAGGATGAATGTTTTCTAAGAACACTCATGGCGTCCTGAAATGTTCGTAAATAAACAAAATGGGGTTGTCCTGAGGACGCTGTCCGTATTGTTCGATGGGAAGTTGAATGTGTTCTAAGAACACTTGCGGTGTCCTGAAATTTTCGTAAATAAACAAAATGGGGTGTCCTGAGGACGCTGAGGACGCTGTCCATATTGTTCGATTGTCTAGTTGAAAGTGTTCTAAGAACCCTCGCGGTGTCCTGAAATGTTCGTAGGGGGTGTCCTGAAGACGTTGTCCGTATTGTTCGCTGGCAAGTTGAATGTGTTCTAAGAACACTCGCGGTGTCCTGAAATGTTCGCACATAAAAAAATGGTGGTGTTCTGAGGACGCTGTCCGTATTGTTCTCTTGCAAGTTGAATGAGTTCTAAGAACACTTGTGGTGTCCTGAAATGTTCGTAAATAAACAAAATGGGGATGTCCTGAGGACACTGTCCGTATTGTTCGATTGTCAATTTGAAAGTGTTCTAAGAACCCTTGCAGTGTCCTGAAATGTTCGTAGGGGGTGTCCTGAAGACCCTGTCCGTATTGTTCGCTGGAAAGTTGAATGTGTTCTAAGAACACTCACGGTGTCCTTAAATGTTCGCAAATTTCAGAAAATGGGGGTGTTCTGAGGACGCTGTCCGTATTGTTCTCTGGCATGTTGAATGTGTTCTAAGAACACTTGTGGTGTCCTGAAATGTTCACAAATAAACGAAATGGGGGTGTTCTGAGGACGCTGTCCGTATTGTTCTCTGGCATGTTGAATGTGTTCTAAGAACACTTGTGGAGTCCTGAAATGTTCACAAATAAACGAAATGGGGGTGTCCTGAGGACGCTCTCCGTATTGTTCGATGGGAAGTTGAATGTGTTCTAAGAACACTCGCAGTGTCCTGAAATGTTCGTAGGGGGTGTCCTGAGGACGCTGTCCGTATTGTTTGATGGCAAGTTGAATGTGTTCTAAAAACACTTGCGGTGTCCTGAAATGTTCGCAAATAAACAAAATGGGGGTGTCCTGAGGACGCTGAGGACGCTGTCCATATTGTTCGATTGTCTAGTTGAAAGTGTTCTAAGAACCCTCGCGGTGTCCTGAAATGTTCCTAGGGGGTGTCCTGAAGACGCTGTCCGTATTGTTCACTGGCAAGTTGAATGTGTTCTAAGAACACTCGCGGTGTGCTTAAATGTTCGCAAATTTCTGAAAATGGCGGTGTTCTGAGGACGCTGTCCGTATTGTTCTCTGACAAGTTTAATGTGTTCTAAGAACACTCGTGGTGTCCTGAAATGTTCACAAATAAACAAAATGGGGGTGTCCTGAGGACGCTTTCCGTATTGTTCGATGGGAAGTTGAATGTATTCTAAGAACACTTGCAGTGTCCTGAAATGTTCGTAGGGGGTGTCCTGAAGACGTTGTCCGTATTGTTCGCTGGCAAGTTGAATGTGTTCTAAGAACACTCGCGGTGTACTGAAATGTTCGCAAATAAAAAAATGGTGGTGTTCTGAGGACGCTGTCCGTATTGTTCTCTTGCAAGTTGAATGAGTTCTAAGAACACTTGTGGTGTCCTGAAATGTTCGTAAATAAACAAAATGGGGATGTCCTGAGGACACTGTCCGTATTGTTCGATTGTCAATTTGAAAGTGTTCTAAGAACCCTTGCAGTGTCCTGAAATGTTCGTAGGGGGTGTCCTGAAGACCCTGTCCGTATTGTTCGCTGGAAAGTTGAATGTGTTCTAAGAACACTCGCGGTGTCCTTAAATGTTCGCAAATTTCAGAAAATGGGGGTGTTCTGAGGACGCTGTCCGTATTGTTCTCTGGCATGTTGAATGTGTTCTAAGAACACTTGTGGTGTCCTGAAATGTTCACAAATAAACGAAATGGGGGTGTTCTGAGGACGCTGTCCGTATTGTTCTCTGGCATGTTGAATGTGTTCTAAGAACACTTGTGGTGTCCTGAAATGTTCACAAATAAACGAAATGGGGGTGTCCTGAGGACGCTCTCCGTATTGTTCGATGGGAAGTTGAATGTGTTCTAAGAACACTCGCAGTGTCCTGAAATGTTAGTATTGGGTATCCTGAAGACGCTGTCCGTATTGTTCGCTGGCAAGTTGAATGTGTTCTAAGAACACTCGCGGTGTCCTTAAATGTTCGCAAATTTCAGAAAATGGGGGTGTTCGGAGGACGCTGTCCGTATTGTTCTCTGGCAAGTTGAATATGTTCTAAGAACACTCGTGGTGTCCTGAAATGTTCACAAATCAACGAAATGGGGGTGTCCTGAGGACGCTCTCCGTATTGTTCGATGGGAAGTTGAATGTGTTCTAAGAACACTTGCAGTGTCCTGAAATGTTCGTAGGGGGTGTCCTGAAGACGTTGTCCGTATTGTTCGCTGGCAAGTTGAATGTGTTCTAAGAACACTCGTGGTGTCCTGAAATGTTTGCAAATAAAAAAATGGTGGTGTTCTGAGGACGCTGTCCGTATTGTTCTCTTGCAAGTTGAATGTGTTCTAAGAACACTTGTGGTGTCCTGAAATGTTCGTAAATAAACAAAATGGGGTTGTCCTGAGGACGCTGTCTGTATTGTTCGATGGGAAGTTGAATGTGTTTTAAGAACACTCGCAGTGTCCTGAAATTTTCGTAAATAAACAAAATGGGGGTGTCCTGAGGACGCTGTCCGTATTGTTCGATGGCAAGTTGAATGTGTTCTAAAAACACTTGCGGTGTCCTGAAATGTTCGCAAATAAACAAAATGGGGGGGTCCTGAGGACGCTGAGGACGCTGTCCATATTGTTCGATTGTCTAGTTGAAAGTGTTCTAAGAACCCTCGCGGTATCCTGAAATGTTCGTAGGGGGTGTCCTGAAGACGCTGTCCGTATTGTTCACTGGAAAGTTGAATGTGTTCTAAGAACACTCGCGGTGTCCTTAAATGTTCGCAAATTTCAGAAAATGGGGGTGTTCTGAGGATGCTGTCCGTATTGTTCTCTTGCAAGTTGAATGTGTTCTAAGAACACTCGCGGTGTCCTGAAATGTTCGCAAATAAAAAAATGGGGGTGTTCTGAGGACGCTGTCAGTATTGTTCTCTTGCAAGTTGAATTTGTCCTAAGAACACTCGCAGTGTCCTGAAATGTTCGTAGGGGGTGTCCTGAAGACGCTGTCCGTATTGTTCTTTGGCAAGTTGAATGTGTTCTAAGAACACTCATGGTGTCCTGAAATGTTTGTAAATAAACAAAATGGGGTTGTCCTGAGGACGCTGTCCGTATTGTTCGATGGGAAGTTGAATGTGTTCTAAGAACACTCACGTTGTCCTGAAATGTTCGTAAATAAACAAAATGGGGGTGTCCTGAGGACGCTGTCCGTATTGTTCGATGGCAAGTTGAATGTGTTCTAAAAAAACTTGCGGTGTCCTGAAATGTTCGCAAATAAACAAAATGGGGGTGTCCTGAGGTCACTGTCCGTATTGTTCGATTGTCAATTTGAAAGTGTTCTAAGAACCCTTGCGGTGTCCTGAAATGTTCGTAGGGGGTGTCCTGAAGACGCTGTCCGTATTGTTCGCTGGCAATTTGAATGTGTTCTAAGAACACTCGCGGTGTCCTTAAATGTTCGCAAATTTCAGAAAATGGGGGTGTTCTGAGGACGCTGTCCGTATTGTTCTCTAGCAAGTTGAATGTGTTCTAAGAACACTCGTGGTGTCCTGAAATGTTCACAAATAAACGAAATGGGGGTGTCCTGAGGACGCTCTCCGTATTGTTCGATGGGAAGTTGAATGTGTTCTAAGAACACTTGCAGTGTCCTGAAATGTTCGTAGGGGGTGTCCTGAAGACATTTTCCGTATTGTTCGCTGGCAAGTTGAATGTGTTCTAAGAACACTCGCGGTGTCCTGAAATGTTCGCAAGTAAAAAAATGGTGGTGTTCTGAGGACGCTGTCCGTATTGTTCTCTTGCAAGTTGAATGTGTTCTAAGAACACTTGTGGTGTCCTGAAATGTTCGTAAATAAACAAAATGGGGGGGTCCTGAGGACGCTGAGGACGCTGTCCATATTGTTCGATTGTCTAGTTGAAAGTGTTCTAAGAACCCTCGCGGTATCCTGAAATGTTCGTAGGGGGTGTCCTGAAGACGCTGTCCGTATTGTTCACTGGAAAGTTGAATGTGTTCTAAGAACACTCGCGGTGTCCTTAAATGTTCGCAAATTTCAGAAAATGGGGGTGTTCTGAGGATGCTGTCCGTATTGTTCTCTTGCAAGTTGAATGTGTTCTAAGAACACTCGCGGTGTCCTGAAATGTTCGCAAATAAAAAAATGGGGGTGTTCTGAGGACGCTGTCAGTATTGTTCTCTTGCAAGTTGAATTTGTCCTAAGAACACTCGCAGTGTCCTGAAATGTTCGTAGGGGGTGTCCTGAAGACGCTGTCCGTATTGTTCTTTGGCAAGTTGAATGTGTTCTAAGAACACTCATGGTGTCCTGAAATGTTTGTAAATAAACAAAATGGGGTTGTCCTGAGGACGCTGTCCGTATTGTTCGATGGGAAGTTGAATGTGTTCTAAGAACACTCACGTTGTCCTGAAATGTTCGTAAATAAACAAAATGGGGGTGTCCTGAGGACGCTGTCCGTATTGTTCGATGGCAAGTTGAATGTGTTCTAAAAAAACTTGCGGTGTCCTGAAATGTTCGCAAATAAACAAAATGGGGGTGTCCTGAGGTCACTGTCCGTATTGTTCGATTGTCAATTTGAAAGTGTTCTAAGAACCCTTGCGGTGTCCTGAAATGTTCGTAGGGGGTGTCCTGAAGACGCTGTCCGTATTGTTCGCTGGCAATTTGAATGTGTTCTAAGAACACTCGCGGTGTCCTTAAATGTTCGCAAATTTCAGAAAATGGGGGTGTTCTGAGGACGCTGTCCGTATTGTTCTCTAGCAAGTTGAATGTGTTCTAAGAACACTCGTGGTGTCCTGAAATGTTCACAAATAAACGAAATGGGGGTGTCCTGAGGACGCTCTCCGTATTGTTCGATGGGAAGTTGAATGTGTTCTAAGAACACTTGCAGTGTCCTGAAATGTTCGTAGGGGGTGTCCTGAAGACATTTTCCGTATTGTTCGCTGGCAAGTTGAATGTGTTCTAAGAACACTCGCGGTGTCCTGAAATGTTCGCAAGTAAAAAAATGGTGGTGTTCTGAGGACGCTGTCCGTATTGTTCTCTTGCAAGTTGAATGTGTTCTAAGAACACTTGTGGTGTCCTGAAATGTTCGTAAATAAACAAAATGGGGGTGTTCTGAGGACGCTGTCCGTATTGTTCGATGGGAAGTTGAATGTGTTCTAAGAACAATCGCGGTGTCCTGAAATGTTCGTAAATAAACAAAATGGGGTGTCCTGAGGACGCTGTCCGTATTGTTTGATGGCAAGTTGAATGTGCTCTAAAAACACTCGCGGTGTCCTGAAATGTTCGCAAATAAACAAAATGGGGGTGCCCTGAGGATGCTGAGGACGCTGTCCGTATTGTTCGATTGTCAAGTTGAAATTGTTCTAAGAACCCTCGCGGTGTCCTGAAATGTTAGTAGGGGGGTGTCCTGAAGACGCTGTCCGTATTGTTCGCTGGCAAGTTGAATGTGTTCTAAGAACACTCGCGGTGTCCTTAAATGTACGCAAATTTCAGAAAATGGGGGTGTTCTGAGGACGTTGTCCGTATTGTTCTCTGGCAAGTTGAATATGTTCTAAGAACACTCATGGTGTCCTGAAATGTTCACAAATCAACGAAATGGGGGTGTCCTGAGGACGCTCTCCGTATTGTTCGATGGGAAGTTGAATGTGTTCTAAGAACACTCGCGGTGTCCTGAAATGTTTGCAAATAAAAAAATGGTGGTGTTCTGAGGACGCTGTCCGTATTGTTCTCTTGCAAGTTGAATGTGTTCTAAGAACACTTGTGGTGTCCTGAAATGTTCGTAAATAAACAAAATGGGTGTGTTATGAGGACCCTGTCCGTTTTGTTCATTGTCAAGTTTAAAGTGTTCTAAGAACACTCGCAGTGTCCTGAAATGTTCGTAGGGGGTGTCCTGAGGACGCTGTCCGTATTGTTCGATGGCAAGTTGAATGTGTTCTAAAAACACTCGCGGTGCCCTGAAATGTTCGCAAATAAACAAAATGGGGGTGTCCTGAGGACGCTGTCCGTATTGTTCGATTGTCAAGTTGAAAGTGTTCTAAGAATCCTTGCGGTGTCCTGAAATGTTCGTAGGGGGTGTCCTGAAGACGCTGTCCGTATTGTTCGCTGGCAAGTTGAATGTGTTCTAAGAACACTCGCAGTGTCCTGAAATGTTTGCAAATAAAAAAATGGGGGTGTTCTGAGGATGCTGTCCGTATTGTTCTCTTGCAAGTTGAATGTGTTCTAAGAACACTCGCAGTGTCCTGAAATGTTCACAAATAAACGAAATGGGGGTGTCTTGAGGACGCTGTGGACGCTGTCCGTATTGTTCGTTGTCAAGTTGAAAGTGTTCTAGGAACCCTTGCGGTGTCCTGAAATGTTCGTAGGGGGTGTCCTGAAGACGCTGTCCATATTGTTCGCTGGCAAGTTGAATGTGTTCTAAGAACACTCGCGGTGTCCTTAAATGTTCGCAAATTTCAGAAAATGGGGATGTTCTGAGGACGCTGTCAGTATTGTTCTCTTGCAAGTTGAATGTGTTCTAAGAACACTCGCGGTGTCCTGAAATATTTGCAAATTAAAAAATGGGGGTTTTCTGAGGACGCTGTCAGTATTGTTCTCTTGCAAGTTGAATGTGTCCTAAGAACACTCGCAGTGTCCTGAAATGTTCGTAGGGGGTGTCCTGAAGACGCTGTCCGTATTGTTCTCTGGCAAGTTGAATGTGTTCTAAGAACACTCGTGCTGTCCTGAAATGTTTGTAAATAAACATAATGGGGTTGTCCTGAGGACGCTGTCCGAATTGTTCGATGGGAAGTTGAATGTGTTCTAAGAACACTCGCAGGGTCCTGAAATGTTCGTAAATAAACAAAATGGGGGTGTCCTGAGGACGCTGTCCGTATTGTTCTCTTGCAAGTTGATTGTGTTCTAAGAACACTTGTGGTGTCCTGAAATGTTCGTAAATAAACAAAATGGGGGTGTTCTGAGGACACTGTCCGTTTTGTTCATTGTCAAGTTTAAAGTGTTCTAAGAACACTCGCAGTGTCCTGAAATGTTTGTAGGGGGTGTCCTGAAGACGCTGTCCGTATTGTTCTCTGGCAAGTTGAATGTTTTCTAAGAACACTCATGGTGTCCTGAAATGTTCGTAAATAAACAAAATGGGGTTGTCCTGAGGACGCTGTCCGTATTGTTCGATGGGAAGTTGAATGTGTTTTAAGAACACTCGCGATGTTCTGAAATGTTCGTAAATAAACAAAATGGGGGTGTCCTGAGGACGCTGTCCGTATTGTTCGATGGCAAGTTGAATGTGTTCTAAAAACACTCGCAGTGTCCTGAAATGTTCGCAAATAAAAAAAAGGGGGTTTCCTGAGGATGCTGAGGACGCTGTTCATATTGTTCGATTGTCTAGTTGAAAGTGTTCTAAGAACCCTAGCGGTGTCCTGGAATGTTCGTAGGGGGTGTCCTGAAGACGCTGTCCGTATTGTTCACTGGCAAGTTGAATGTGTTCTAAGAACACTCGCGGTGTCCTTAAATGTTCGCAAATTTCAGAATATGGGGGTGTTCTGAGGACGCTGTCAGTATTGTTCTCTTGCAAGTTGAATGTGTTCTAAGAACCCTCGCAGTGTCCTGAAATGTTCGCAAATAAAAAAATGGGTGTGTTCTGAGGACGCTGTCTGTATTGTTCTCTTGCAAGTTGAATGTATTCTAAGAACACTCGCAGTGTCCTGAAATGTTCACAAATAAGCGAAATGGAGGTGTCCTGAGGACACTGAGGACGCTGTCCGTATTGTTCGTTGTCAAGTTTAATGTGTTCTAAGAAGACTTGCAGTGTCCTAAAATGTTCGTAGGGGGTGTCCTGAAGACGCTGTCCGTATTGCTCGCTGGCAAGTTGAATGTGTTCTAAGAACACTCATGGTGTCCTGAAATGTACACAAATAAAAAAATGGGGGTGTTCTTAGGACGCTGTCTGTACTGTTCTCTTGCAAGTTGAATGTCTTCTAAGAACACTCGCAGTGACCTGAAATGTTCGCAAATAAACGAAATGGGGGTGCTCTGAGGACTCTGTCCGTATTGTTCGTTGTCAAGTTGAAAGTGTTCTAAGAACTGTCGCTGTGTCCGGAAATGTTCGAAGGGGGTGTCCTCAAGACGCTGTCCGTATTGTTCGCTGCAAGTTGAATGTGTTCTATGAACACTCGCGGTGTCCTGAAATGTTCGCAAATAAAAAAATGGGGGTGTTCTGATGACGCTGTCCATATTGTTCTGTTGCAAGTTGAATGTGTTCTAAGAACACTCGCAGTGTCCTGAAATGTTCACAAATAAACGAAATGGGGGTGTCCTAAGGACGCTGAGGACGCTGTCCGTATTGTTCGTTGTCAAGTTGAAAGTGTTCTAGGAACCCTTGCGGTGTCCTGAAATGTTCGTAGGGGGTGTCCTGAAGACGCTGTCCATATTGTTCGCTGGCAAGTTGAATGTGTTCTAAGAACACTCGCGGTGTCCTTAAATGTTCGCAAATTTCAGAAAATGGGGATGTTCTGAGGACGCTGTCAGTATTGTTCTCTTGCAAGTTGAATGTGTTCTAAGAACACTTGCGGTGTCCTGAAATGTTCGCAAATAAAAAAATAGGGGTGTTCTGAGGACGCTGTCAGTATTGTTCTCTTGCAAGTTGAATCTGTCCTAAGAACACTCGCAGTGTCCTGAAATGTTCGTAGGGGGTGTCCTGAAGACGCTGTCCGTATTGTTCTCTGGCAAGTTGAATGTGTTCTAAGAACACTCGTGGTGTCCTGAAATGTTTGTAAATAAACAAAATGGGGTTGTCCGGAGGACGCTGTCCGTATTGTTCTCTTGCAAGTTGAATGTGTTCTAAGAACACTTATGGTGTCCTGAAATGTTCGTAAATGAACAAAATGGGGGTGTTCTGAGGACGCTGTCCGTTTTGTTCGTTGTCAAGTTTAAAGTGTTCTAAGAACACTCGCAGTGTCCTGAAATGTTCGTAGGGGGTGTCCTGAAGACGCTGTCCGTATTGTTCTCTGGCAAGTTGAATGTGTTTTAAGAACACTCGTGGTGTCCTGAAATGTTTGTAAATAAACAAAATGGGGTTGTCCTGAGGACGCTGTCCGTATTGTTTGATGGGAAGTTGAATGTGTTCTAAGAACATTCGCGGTGTCCTGAAATGTCCGTAAATAAAAAAAATGGGGGTGTCCTGAGGACGCTGTCCGCATTGTTCGATGGCAAGTTGAATGTGTTCTAAAAACACTCGCGGTGCCCTGAAATGTTCGCAAATAAACAAAATGGGGGTGTCCTAAGGACGCTGTCCGTATTGTTCGATTGTCAAGTTGAAAGTGTTCTAAGAACCCTTGCGGTGTCCTGAAATGTTCGTAGGGGGTGTCCTGAAGACGCTGTCCGTATTGTTCGCTGGCAAGTTGAATGTGTTCTAAGAACACTTGCGGTGTCCTTAAATGCTCGCAAATTTCTGAAAATGGGGGTGTTCTTAGGACGCTGTCCTTATTGTTCTCTGACAAGTTGAATGTGTTCTAAGAACACTCGGGGTGTCCTGAAATGTTCACAAATAAACGAAATGGGGGTGTCCTGAGGACGCTCTCCGTATTGTGCGATTGTCAATTTGAAAGTGTTCTAAGAACCCTTGCGGTGTCCTAAAATGTTCGTAGGGGGTGTCCTGAAGACCCTGTCCGTATTGTTCGCTGGCAAGTTGAATGTGTACTAAGAACACTCGCGGTGTCCTTAAATGTTCGTAAATTTCAAAAAATGGGGGTGTTCTGAGGACGCTCTCCGTATTGTTCGATGGGAAGTTGAATGTGTTCTAAGAACACTTGCAGTGTCCTGAAATGTTCGTAGGGGGTGTCCTGAAGACATTGTCCGTATTGTTCGCTGGCAAGTTGAATGTGTCCTAAGAACACTCGCAGTGTCCTGAAATGTTCGCAAATAAAAAAATGGTGGTGTTCTGAGGACGCTGTCCGTATTGTTCTCTTGCAAGTTGAATGAGTTCTAAGAACACTTATGGTGTCCTGAAATGTTCGTAAATGAACAAAATGGGGGTGTTCTGAGGACGCTGTCCGTTTTGTTCGTTGTCAAGTTTAAAGTGTTCTAAGAACACTCGCAGTGTCCTGAAATGTTCGTAGGGGGTGTCCTGAAGACGCTGTCCGTATTGTTCTCTGGCAAGTTGAATGTGTTTTAAGAACACTCGTGGTGTCCTGAAATGTTTGTAAATAAACAAAATGGGGTTGTCCTGAGGACGCTGTCCGTATTGTTTGATGGGAAGTTGAATGTGTTCTAAGAACACTCGCGGTGTCCTGAAATGTCCGTAAATAAAAAAATGGGGGTGTTCTGAGGACGCTGTCCGTATTGTTCTCTTGCAAGTTGAATGTGTTCTAAGAACACTCGCAGTGTCCTGAAATGTTCACAAATAAACGAAATGGGGGTGTCTTGAGGACGCTGTGGACGCTGTCCGTATTGTTCGTTGTCAAGTTGAAAGTGTTCTAGGAACCCTTGCGGTGTCCTGAAATGTTCGTAGGGGGTGTCCTGAAGACGCTGTCCATATTGTTCGCTGGCAAGTTGAATGTGTTCTAAGAACACTCGCGGTGTCCTTAAATGTTCGCAAATTTCAGAAAATGGGGATGTTCTGAGGACGCTGTCAGTATTGTTCTCTTGCAAGTTGAATGTGTTCTAAGAACACTCGCGGTGTCCTGAAATATTTGCAAATTAAAAAATGGGGGTTTTCTGAGGACGCTGTCAGTATTGTTCTCTTGCAAGTTGAATGTGTCCTAAGAACACTCGCAGTGTCCTGAAATGTTCGTATGGGGTGTCCTGAAGACGCTGTCCGTATTGTTCTCTGGCAAGTTGAATGTGTTCTAAGAACACTCGTGCTGTCCTGAAATGTTTGTAAATAAACATAATGGGGTTGTCCTGAGGACGCTGTCCGAATTGTTCGATGGGAAGTTGAATGTGTTCTAAGAACACTCGCAGGGTCCTGAAATGTTCGTTAATAAACAAAATGGGGGTGTCCTGAGGACGCTGTCCGTATTGTTCTCTTGCAAGTTGATTGTGTTCTAAGAACACTTGTGGTGTCCTGAAATGTTCGTAAATAAACAAAATGGGGGTGTTCTGAGGACACTGTCCGTTTTGTTCATTGTCAAGTTTAAAGTGTTCTACGAACACTCGCAGTGTCCTGAAATGTTTGTAGGGGGTGTCCTGAAGACGCTGTCCGTATTGTTCTCTGGCAAGTTGAATGTTTTCTAAGAACACTCATGGTGTCCTGAAATGTTCGTAAATAAACAAAATGGGGTTGTCCTGAGGACGCTGTCCGTATTGTTCGATGGGAAGTTGAATGTGTTTTAAGAACACTCGCGGTGTTCTGAAATGTTCGTAAATAAACAAAATGGGGGTGTCCTGAGGACGCTGTCCGTATTGTTCGATGGCAAGTTGAATGTGTTCTAAAAACACTCGCAGTGTCCTGAAATGTTCGCAAATAAAAAAATGGGGGTTTCCTGAGGATGCTGAGGACGCTGTTCATATTGTTCGATTGTCTAGTTGAAAGTGTTCTAAGAACCCTAGCGGTGTCCTGGAATGTTCGTAGGGGGTGTCCTGAAGACGCTGTCCGTATTGTTCACTGGCAAGTTGAATGTGTTCTAAGAACACTCGCGGTGTCCTTAAATGTTCGCAAATTTCAGAATAGGGGGTGTTCTGAGGACGCTGTCAGTATTGTTCTCTTGCAAGTTGAATGTGTTCTAAGAACCCTCGCAGTGTCCTGAAATGTTCGCAAATAAAAAAATGGGGGTGTTCTGAGGACGCTGTCTGTATTGTTCTCTTGCAAGTTGAATGTATTCTAAGAACACTCGCAGTGTCCTGAAATGTTCACAAATAAGCGAAATGGAGGTGTCCTGAGGACACTGAGGACGCTGTCCGTATTGTTCGTTGTCAAGTTTAATGTGTTCTAAGAAGACTTGCAGTGTCCTAAAATGTTCGTAGGGGGTGTCCTGAAGACGCTGTCCGTATTGATCGCTGGCAAGTTGAATGTGTTCTAAGAACACTCACGGTGTCCTGAAATGTACACAAATAAAAAAATGGGGGTGTTCTTAGGACGCTGTCTGTACTGTTCTCTTGCAAGTTGAATGTGTTCTAAGAACACTCGCAGTGTCCTGAAATGTTCGCAAATAAACGAAATGGGGGTGCTCTGAGGACTCTGTCCGTATTGTTCGTTGTCAAGTTGAAAGTGTTCTAAGAACTATCGCTGTGTCCGGAAATGTTCGAAGGGGGTGTCCTGAAGACGCTGTCCGTATTGTTCGCTGCAAGTTGAATGTGTTCTATGAACACTCGCGGTGTCCTGAAATGTTCGCAAATAAAAAATGGGGGTGTTCTGAGAACGCTCTCCGTATTGTTCGATGGGAAGTTGAATGTGTTCTAAGAACACTTGCAGTGTCCTGAAATGTTCGTAGGGGGTGTCCTGAAGACGTTGTCCGTATTGTTCGATGGCAAGTTGAATGTGTTCTAAGAACACTCGTGGTGTCCTGAAATGTTTGCAAATAAAAAAATGGGGGTGTTCTGATGACGCTGTCCATATTGTTCTGTTGCAAGTTGAATGTGTTCTAAGAACACTCGCAGTGTCCTGAAATGTTCACAAATAAACGAAATGGGGGTGTCCTAAGGACGCTGAGGACGCTGTCCGTATTGTTCGTTGTCAAGTTGAAAGTGTTCTAGGAACCCTTGCGGTGTCCTGAAATGTTCGTAGGGGGTGTCCTGAAGACGCTGTCCATATTGTTCACTGGCAAGTTGAATGTGTTCTAAGAACACTCGCGGTGTCCTTAAATGTTCGCAAATTTCAGAAAATGGGGATGTTCTGAGGACGCTGTCAGTATTGTTCTCTTGCAAGTTGAATGTGTTCTAAGAACACTTGCGGTGTCCTGAAATGTTCGCAAATAAAAAAATAGGGGTGTTCTGAGGACGCTGTCAGTATTGTTCTCTTGCAAGTTGAATCTGTCCTAAGAACACTCGCAGTGTCCTGAAATGTTCGTAGGGGGTGTCCTGAAGACGCTGTCCGTATTGTTCTCTGGCAAGTTGAATGTGTTCTAAGAACACTCGTGGTGTCCTGAAATGTTTGTAAATAAACAAAATGGGGTTGTCCGGAGGACGCTGTCCGTATTGTTCTCCTGCAAGTTGAATGTGTTCTAAGAACACTTGTGGTGTCCTGAAATGTTCGTAAATGAACAAAATGGGGGTGTTCTGAGGACGCTGTCCGTTTTGTTCGTTGTCAAGTTTAAAGTGTTCTAAGAACACTCGCAGTGTCCTGAAATGTTCGTAGGGGGTGTCCTGAAGACGCTGTCCGTATTGTTCTCTGGCAAGTTGAATGTGTTTTAAGAACACTCGTGGTGTCCTGAAATGTTTGTAAATAAACAAAATGGGGTTGTCCTGAGGACGCTGTCCGTATTGTTTGATGGGAAGTTGAATGTGTTCTAAGAACACTCGCGGTGTCCTGAAATGTCCGTAAATAAAAAAAATGGGGGTGTCCTGAGGACGCTGTCCGCATTGTTCGATGGCAAGTTGAATGTGTTCTAAAAACACTCGCGGTGCCCTGAAATGTTCGCAAATAAACAAAATGGGGGTGTCCTAAGGACGCTGTCCGTATTGTTCGATTGTCAAGTTGAAAGTGTTCTAAGAACCCTTGCGGTGTCCTGAAATGTTCGTAGGGGGTGTCCTGAAGACGCTGTCCATATTGTTCGCTGGCAAGTTGAATGTGTTCTAAGAACACTTGCGGTGTCCTTAAATGCTCGCA
This sequence comes from Ambystoma mexicanum, assembly GCF_040938575.1. Taxonomy (NCBI): domain Eukaryota; kingdom Metazoa; phylum Chordata; class Amphibia; order Caudata; family Ambystomatidae; genus Ambystoma; species Ambystoma mexicanum. The sequence goes on from NC_090935.1 coordinate 423,805,168, forward strand.
AATTTCTGAAAATGGGGGTGTTCTTAGGACGCTGTCCTTATTGTTCTCTGACAAGTTGAATGTGTTCTAAGAACACTCGGGGTGTCCTGAAATGTTCACAAATAAACGAAATGGGGGTGTCCTGAGGACGCTCTCCGTATTGTGCGATTGTCAATTTGAAAGTGTTCTAAGAACCCTTGCGGTGTCCTAAAATGTTCGTAGGGGGTGTCCTGAAGACCCTGTCCGTATTGTTCGCTGGCAAGTTGAATGTGTACTAAGAACACTCGCGGTGTCCTTAAATGTTCGCAAATTTCAGAAAATGGGGGTGTTCTGAGGACGCTCTCCGTATTGTTCGATGGGAAGTTGAATGTGTTCTAAGAACACTTGCAGTGTCCTGAAATGTTCGTAGGGGGTGTCCTGAAGACATTGTCCGTATTGTTCGCTGGCAAGTTGAATGTGTCCTAAGAACACTCGCAGTGTCCTGAAATGTTCGCAAATAAAAAAATGGTGGTGTTCTGAGGACGCTGTCCGTATTGTTCTCTTGCAAGTTGAATGAGTTCTAAGAACACTTGTGGTGTCCTGAAATGTTCGTAAATAAAGAAAATGGGGATGTCCTGAGGACACTGTCCGTATTGTTCGATTGTCAATTTGAAAGTGTTCTAAGAACCCTTGCGGTGTCCTGAAATGTTCGCAGGGGGTGTCCTGAAGACCCTGTCCGTATTGTTCGCTGGCAAGTTGAATGTGTTCTAAGAACACTTGCGGTGTCCTTAAATGTTCGCAAATTTCAGAAAATGGGGGTGTTCTGAGGACGCTGTCCGTATTGTTCTCTGGCATGTTGAATGTGTTCTAAGAACCCTTGTGGTGTCCTGAAATGTTCATAAATAAACGAAATGGGGGTGTCCTGAGGACGCTCTCCGTATTGTTCAATGGGAAGTTGAATGTGTTCTAAGAACACTTGCAGTGTCCTGAAATGTTCGTAGGGGGTGTCCTGAAGACGTTGTCCGTATTGTTCGCTGGCAAGTTGAATGTGTTCTAAGAACACTCGTGGGGTCCTGAAATGTTCACAAAAAAACGAAATGGGGGTGTCCTGAGGACGCTCTCCGTATTGTTCGATGGGAAGTTGAATGTGTTCTAAGAACACTTGCAGTGTCCTGAAATGTTCGTAGGGGGTGTCCTGAAGAAGTTGTCTGTATTGTTCGCTGGCAAGTTGAATGTGTTCTAAGAACACTTGCGGTGTCCTGAAATGTCCGCAAATAAAAGAATGGTGGTGTTCTGAGGACGCTGTCCGTATTGTTGTCTTGCAAGTTGAATGTGTTCTAAGAACACTTGTGGTGTCCTGAAATGTTCGTAAATAAACAAAATGGGGGTGTTCTGAGGACGCTGTCCGTTTTGTTCGTTGTCAAGTTTAAAGTGTTCTAAGAACACTCGCAGTGTCCTGAAATGTTCGTAGGGGGTGTCCTGAAGACGCTGTCCGTATTGTTCTCTGGCAGGATGAATGTTTTCTAAGAACACTCATGGCGTCCTGAAATGTTCGTAAATAAACAAAATGGGGTTGTCCTGAGGACGCTGTCCGTATTGTTCGATGGGAAGTTGAATGTGTTCTAAGAACACTTGCGGTGTCCTGAAATTTTCGTAAATAAACAAAATGGGGTGTCCTGAGGACGCTGAGGACGCTGTCCATATTGTTCGATTGTCTAGTTGAAAGTGTTCTAAGAACCCTCGCGGTGTCCTGAAATGTTCGTAGGGGGTGTCCTGAAGACGTTGTCCGTATTGTTCGCTGGCAAGTTGAATGTGTTCTAAGAACACTCGCGGTGTCCTGAAATGTTCGCACATAAAAAAATGGTGGTGTTCTGAGGACGCTGTCCGTATTGTTCTCTTGCAAGTTGAATGAGTTCTAAGAACACTTGTGGTGTCCTGAAATGTTCGTAAATAAACAAAATGGGGATGTCCTGAGGACACTGTCCGTATTGTTCGATTGTCAATTTGAAAGTGTTCTAAGAACCCTTGCAGTGTCCTGAAATGTTCGTAGGGGGTGTCCTGAAGACCCTGTCCGTATTGTTCGCTGGAAAGTTGAATGTGTTCTAAGAACACTCACGGTGTCCTTAAATGTTCGCAAATTTCAGAAAATGGGGGTGTTCTGAGGACGCTGTCCGTATTGTTCTCTGGCATGTTGAATGTGTTCTAAGAACACTTGTGGTGTCCTGAAATGTTCACAAATAAACGAAATGGGGGTGTTCTGAGGACGCTGTCCGTATTGTTCTCTGGCATGTTGAATGTGTTCTAAGAACACTTGTGGAGTCCTGAAATGTTCACAAATAAACGAAATGGGGGTGTCCTGAGGACGCTCTCCGTATTGTTCGATGGGAAGTTGAATGTGTTCTAAGAACACTCGCAGTGTCCTGAAATGTTCGTAGGGGGTGTCCTGAGGACGCTGTCCGTATTGTTTGATGGCAAGTTGAATGTGTTCTAAAAACACTTGCGGTGTCCTGAAATGTTCGCAAATAAACAAAATGGGGGTGTCCTGAGGACGCTGAGGACGCTGTCCATATTGTTCGATTGTCTAGTTGAAAGTGTTCTAAGAACCCTCGCGGTGTCCTGAAATGTTCCTAGGGGGTGTCCTGAAGACGCTGTCCGTATTGTTCACTGGCAAGTTGAATGTGTTCTAAGAACACTCGCGGTGTGCTTAAATGTTCGCAAATTTCTGAAAATGGCGGTGTTCTGAGGACGCTGTCCGTATTGTTCTCTGACAAGTTTAATGTGTTCTAAGAACACTCGTGGTGTCCTGAAATGTTCACAAATAAACAAAATGGGGGTGTCCTGAGGACGCTTTCCGTATTGTTCGATGGGAAGTTGAATGTATTCTAAGAACACTTGCAGTGTCCTGAAATGTTCGTAGGGGGTGTCCTGAAGACGTTGTCCGTATTGTTCGCTGGCAAGTTGAATGTGTTCTAAGAACACTCGCGGTGTACTGAAATGTTCGCAAATAAAAAAATGGTGGTGTTCTGAGGACGCTGTCCGTATTGTTCTCTTGCAAGTTGAATGAGTTCTAAGAACACTTGTGGTGTCCTGAAATGTTCGTAAATAAACAAAATGGGGATGTCCTGAGGACACTGTCCGTATTGTTCGATTGTCAATTTGAAAGTGTTCTAAGAACCCTTGCAGTGTCCTGAAATGTTCGTAGGGGGTGTCCTGAAGACCCTGTCCGTATTGTTCGCTGGAAAGTTGAATGTGTTCTAAGAACACTCGCGGTGTCCTTAAATGTTCGCAAATTTCAGAAAATGGGGGTGTTCTGAGGACGCTGTCCGTATTGTTCTCTGGCATGTTGAATGTGTTCTAAGAACACTTGTGGTGTCCTGAAATGTTCACAAATAAACGAAATGGGGGTGTTCTGAGGACGCTGTCCGTATTGTTCTCTGGCATGTTGAATGTGTTCTAAGAACACTTGTGGTGTCCTGAAATGTTCACAAATAAACGAAATGGGGGTGTCCTGAGGACGCTCTCCGTATTGTTCGATGGGAAGTTGAATGTGTTCTAAGAACACTCGCAGTGTCCTGAAATGTTAGTATTGGGTATCCTGAAGACGCTGTCCGTATTGTTCGCTGGCAAGTTGAATGTGTTCTAAGAACACTCGCGGTGTCCTTAAATGTTCGCAAATTTCAGAAAATGGGGGTGTTCGGAGGACGCTGTCCGTATTGTTCTCTGGCAAGTTGAATATGTTCTAAGAACACTCGTGGTGTCCTGAAATGTTCACAAATCAACGAAATGGGGGTGTCCTGAGGACGCTCTCCGTATTGTTCGATGGGAAGTTGAATGTGTTCTAAGAACACTTGCAGTGTCCTGAAATGTTCGTAGGGGGTGTCCTGAAGACGTTGTCCGTATTGTTCGCTGGCAAGTTGAATGTGTTCTAAGAACACTCGTGGTGTCCTGAAATGTTTGCAAATAAAAAAATGGTGGTGTTCTGAGGACGCTGTCCGTATTGTTCTCTTGCAAGTTGAATGTGTTCTAAGAACACTTGTGGTGTCCTGAAATGTTCGTAAATAAACAAAATGGGGTTGTCCTGAGGACGCTGTCTGTATTGTTCGATGGGAAGTTGAATGTGTTTTAAGAACACTCGCAGTGTCCTGAAATTTTCGTAAATAAACAAAATGGGGGTGTCCTGAGGACGCTGTCCGTATTGTTCGATGGCAAGTTGAATGTGTTCTAAAAACACTTGCGGTGTCCTGAAATGTTCGCAAATAAACAAAATGGGGGGGTCCTGAGGACGCTGAGGACGCTGTCCATATTGTTCGATTGTCTAGTTGAAAGTGTTCTAAGAACCCTCGCGGTATCCTGAAATGTTCGTAGGGGGTGTCCTGAAGACGCTGTCCGTATTGTTCACTGGAAAGTTGAATGTGTTCTAAGAACACTCGCGGTGTCCTTAAATGTTCGCAAATTTCAGAAAATGGGGGTGTTCTGAGGATGCTGTCCGTATTGTTCTCTTGCAAGTTGAATGTGTTCTAAGAACACTCGCGGTGTCCTGAAATGTTCGCAAATAAAAAAATGGGGGTGTTCTGAGGACGCTGTCAGTATTGTTCTCTTGCAAGTTGAATTTGTCCTAAGAACACTCGCAGTGTCCTGAAATGTTCGTAGGGGGTGTCCTGAAGACGCTGTCCGTATTGTTCTTTGGCAAGTTGAATGTGTTCTAAGAACACTCATGGTGTCCTGAAATGTTTGTAAATAAACAAAATGGGGTTGTCCTGAGGACGCTGTCCGTATTGTTCGATGGGAAGTTGAATGTGTTCTAAGAACACTCACGTTGTCCTGAAATGTTCGTAAATAAACAAAATGGGGGTGTCCTGAGGACGCTGTCCGTATTGTTCGATGGCAAGTTGAATGTGTTCTAAAAAAACTTGCGGTGTCCTGAAATGTTCGCAAATAAACAAAATGGGGGTGTCCTGAGGTCACTGTCCGTATTGTTCGATTGTCAATTTGAAAGTGTTCTAAGAACCCTTGCGGTGTCCTGAAATGTTCGTAGGGGGTGTCCTGAAGACGCTGTCCGTATTGTTCGCTGGCAATTTGAATGTGTTCTAAGAACACTCGCGGTGTCCTTAAATGTTCGCAAATTTCAGAAAATGGGGGTGTTCTGAGGACGCTGTCCGTATTGTTCTCTAGCAAGTTGAATGTGTTCTAAGAACACTCGTGGTGTCCTGAAATGTTCACAAATAAACGAAATGGGGGTGTCCTGAGGACGCTCTCCGTATTGTTCGATGGGAAGTTGAATGTGTTCTAAGAACACTTGCAGTGTCCTGAAATGTTCGTAGGGGGTGTCCTGAAGACATTTTCCGTATTGTTCGCTGGCAAGTTGAATGTGTTCTAAGAACACTCGCGGTGTCCTGAAATGTTCGCAAGTAAAAAAATGGTGGTGTTCTGAGGACGCTGTCCGTATTGTTCTCTTGCAAGTTGAATGTGTTCTAAGAACACTTGTGGTGTCCTGAAATGTTCGTAAATAAACAAAATGGGGGGGTCCTGAGGACGCTGAGGACGCTGTCCATATTGTTCGATTGTCTAGTTGAAAGTGTTCTAAGAACCCTCGCGGTATCCTGAAATGTTCGTAGGGGGTGTCCTGAAGACGCTGTCCGTATTGTTCACTGGAAAGTTGAATGTGTTCTAAGAACACTCGCGGTGTCCTTAAATGTTCGCAAATTTCAGAAAATGGGGGTGTTCTGAGGATGCTGTCCGTATTGTTCTCTTGCAAGTTGAATGTGTTCTAAGAACACTCGCGGTGTCCTGAAATGTTCGCAAATAAAAAAATGGGGGTGTTCTGAGGACGCTGTCAGTATTGTTCTCTTGCAAGTTGAATTTGTCCTAAGAACACTCGCAGTGTCCTGAAATGTTCGTAGGGGGTGTCCTGAAGACGCTGTCCGTATTGTTCTTTGGCAAGTTGAATGTGTTCTAAGAACACTCATGGTGTCCTGAAATGTTTGTAAATAAACAAAATGGGGTTGTCCTGAGGACGCTGTCCGTATTGTTCGATGGGAAGTTGAATGTGTTCTAAGAACACTCACGTTGTCCTGAAATGTTCGTAAATAAACAAAATGGGGGTGTCCTGAGGACGCTGTCCGTATTGTTCGATGGCAAGTTGAATGTGTTCTAAAAAAACTTGCGGTGTCCTGAAATGTTCGCAAATAAACAAAATGGGGGTGTCCTGAGGTCACTGTCCGTATTGTTCGATTGTCAATTTGAAAGTGTTCTAAGAACCCTTGCGGTGTCCTGAAATGTTCGTAGGGGGTGTCCTGAAGACGCTGTCCGTATTGTTCGCTGGCAATTTGAATGTGTTCTAAGAACACTCGCGGTGTCCTTAAATGTTCGCAAATTTCAGAAAATGGGGGTGTTCTGAGGACGCTGTCCGTATTGTTCTCTAGCAAGTTGAATGTGTTCTAAGAACACTCGTGGTGTCCTGAAATGTTCACAAATAAACGAAATGGGGGTGTCCTGAGGACGCTCTCCGTATTGTTCGATGGGAAGTTGAATGTGTTCTAAGAACACTTGCAGTGTCCTGAAATGTTCGTAGGGGGTGTCCTGAAGACATTTTCCGTATTGTTCGCTGGCAAGTTGAATGTGTTCTAAGAACACTCGCGGTGTCCTGAAATGTTCGCAAGTAAAAAAATGGTGGTGTTCTGAGGACGCTGTCCGTATTGTTCTCTTGCAAGTTGAATGTGTTCTAAGAACACTTGTGGTGTCCTGAAATGTTCGTAAATAAACAAAATGGGGGTGTTCTGAGGACGCTGTCCGTATTGTTCGATGGGAAGTTGAATGTGTTCTAAGAACAATCGCGGTGTCCTGAAATGTTCGTAAATAAACAAAATGGGGTGTCCTGAGGACGCTGTCCGTATTGTTTGATGGCAAGTTGAATGTGCTCTAAAAACACTCGCGGTGTCCTGAAATGTTCGCAAATAAACAAAATGGGGGTGCCCTGAGGATGCTGAGGACGCTGTCCGTATTGTTCGATTGTCAAGTTGAAATTGTTCTAAGAACCCTCGCGGTGTCCTGAAATGTTAGTAGGGGGGTGTCCTGAAGACGCTGTCCGTATTGTTCGCTGGCAAGTTGAATGTGTTCTAAGAACACTCGCGGTGTCCTTAAATGTACGCAAATTTCAGAAAATGGGGGTGTTCTGAGGACGTTGTCCGTATTGTTCTCTGGCAAGTTGAATATGTTCTAAGAACACTCATGGTGTCCTGAAATGTTCACAAATCAACGAAATGGGGGTGTCCTGAGGACGCTCTCCGTATTGTTCGATGGGAAGTTGAATGTGTTCTAAGAACACTCGCGGTGTCCTGAAATGTTTGCAAATAAAAAAATGGTGGTGTTCTGAGGACGCTGTCCGTATTGTTCTCTTGCAAGTTGAATGTGTTCTAAGAACACTTGTGGTGTCCTGAAATGTTCGTAAATAAACAAAATGGGTGTGTTATGAGGACCCTGTCCGTTTTGTTCATTGTCAAGTTTAAAGTGTTCTAAGAACACTCGCAGTGTCCTGAAATGTTCGTAGGGGGTGTCCTGAGGACGCTGTCCGTATTGTTCGATGGCAAGTTGAATGTGTTCTAAAAACACTCGCGGTGCCCTGAAATGTTCGCAAATAAACAAAATGGGGGTGTCCTGAGGACGCTGTCCGTATTGTTCGATTGTCAAGTTGAAAGTGTTCTAAGAATCCTTGCGGTGTCCTGAAATGTTCGTAGGGGGTGTCCTGAAGACGCTGTCCGTATTGTTCGCTGGCAAGTTGAATGTGTTCTAAGAACACTCGCAGTGTCCTGAAATGTTTGCAAATAAAAAAATGGGGGTGTTCTGAGGATGCTGTCCGTATTGTTCTCTTGCAAGTTGAATGTGTTCTAAGAACACTCGCAGTGTCCTGAAATGTTCACAAATAAACGAAATGGGGGTGTCTTGAGGACGCTGTGGACGCTGTCCGTATTGTTCGTTGTCAAGTTGAAAGTGTTCTAGGAACCCTTGCGGTGTCCTGAAATGTTCGTAGGGGGTGTCCTGAAGACGCTGTCCATATTGTTCGCTGGCAAGTTGAATGTGTTCTAAGAACACTCGCGGTGTCCTTAAATGTTCGCAAATTTCAGAAAATGGGGATGTTCTGAGGACGCTGTCAGTATTGTTCTCTTGCAAGTTGAATGTGTTCTAAGAACACTCGCGGTGTCCTGAAATATTTGCAAATTAAAAAATGGGGGTTTTCTGAGGACGCTGTCAGTATTGTTCTCTTGCAAGTTGAATGTGTCCTAAGAACACTCGCAGTGTCCTGAAATGTTCGTAGGGGGTGTCCTGAAGACGCTGTCCGTATTGTTCTCTGGCAAGTTGAATGTGTTCTAAGAACACTCGTGCTGTCCTGAAATGTTTGTAAATAAACATAATGGGGTTGTCCTGAGGACGCTGTCCGAATTGTTCGATGGGAAGTTGAATGTGTTCTAAGAACACTCGCAGGGTCCTGAAATGTTCGTAAATAAACAAAATGGGGGTGTCCTGAGGACGCTGTCCGTATTGTTCTCTTGCAAGTTGATTGTGTTCTAAGAACACTTGTGGTGTCCTGAAATGTTCGTAAATAAACAAAATGGGGGTGTTCTGAGGACACTGTCCGTTTTGTTCATTGTCAAGTTTAAAGTGTTCTAAGAACACTCGCAGTGTCCTGAAATGTTTGTAGGGGGTGTCCTGAAGACGCTGTCCGTATTGTTCTCTGGCAAGTTGAATGTTTTCTAAGAACACTCATGGTGTCCTGAAATGTTCGTAAATAAACAAAATGGGGTTGTCCTGAGGACGCTGTCCGTATTGTTCGATGGGAAGTTGAATGTGTTTTAAGAACACTCGCGGTGTTCTGAAATGTTCGTAAATAAACAAAATGGGGGTGTCCTGAGGACGCTGTCCGTATTGTTCGATGGCAAGTTGAATGTGTTCTAAAAACACTCGCAGTGTCCTGAAATGTTCGCAAATAAAAAAAAGGGGGTTTCCTGAGGATGCTGAGGACGCTGTTCATATTGTTCGATTGTCTAGTTGAAAGTGTTCTAAGAACCCTAGCGGTGTCCTGGAATGTTCGTAGGGGGTGTCCTGAAGACGCTGTCCGTATTGTTCACTGGCAAGTTGAATGTGTTCTAAGAACACTCGCGGTGTCCTTAAATGTTCGCAAATTTCAGAATATGGGGGTGTTCTGAGGACGCTGTCAGTATTGTTCTCTTGCAAGTTGAATGTGTTCTAAGAACCCTCGCAGTGTCCTGAAATGTTCGCAAATAAAAAAATGGGGGTGTTCTGAGGACGCTGTCTGTATTGTTCTCTTGCAAGTTGAATGTATTCTAAGAACACTCGCAGTGTCCTGAAATGTTCACAAATAAGCGAAATGGAGGTGTCCTGAGGACACTGAGGACGCTGTCCGTATTGTTCGTTGTCAAGTTTAATGTGTTCTAAGAAGACTTGCAGTGTCCTAAAATGTTCGTAGGGGGTGTCCTGAAGACGCTGTCCGTATTGCTCGCTGGCAAGTTGAATGTGTTCTAAGAACACTCATGGTGTCCTGAAATGTACACAAATAAAAAAATGGGGGTGTTCTTAGGACGCTGTCTGTACTGTTCTCTTGCAAGTTGAATGTGTTCTAAGAACACTCGCAGTGTCCTGAAATGTTCGCAAATAAACGAAATGGGGGTGCTCTGAGGACTCTGTCCGTATTGTTCGTTGTCAAGTTGAAAGTGTTCTAAGAACTGTCGCTGTGTCCGGAAATGTTCGAAGGGGGTGTCCTGAAGACGCTGTCCGTATTGTTCGCTGCAAGTTGAATGTGTTCTATGAACACTCGCGGTGTCCTGAAATGTTCGCAAATAAAAAAATGGGGGTGTTCTGATGACGCTGTCCATATTGTTCTGTTGCAAGTTGAATGTGTTCTAAGAACACTCGCAGTGTCCTGAAATGTTCACAAATAAACGAAATGGGGGTGTCCTAAGGACGCTGAGGACGCTGTCCGTATTGTTCGTTGTCAAGTTGAAAGTGTTCTAGGAACCCTTGCGGTGTCCTGAAATGTTCGTAGGGGGTGTCCTGAAGACGCTGTCCATATTGTTCGCTGGCAAGTTGAATGTGTTCTAAGAACACTCGCGGTGTCCTTAAATGTTCGCAAATTTCAGAAAATGGGGATGTTCTGAGGACGCTGTCAGTATTGTTCTCTTGCAAGTTGAATGTGTTCTAAGAACACTTGCGGTGTCCTGAAATGTTCGCAAATAAAAAAATAGGGGTGTTCTGAGGACGCTGTCAGTATTGTTCTCTTGCAAGTTGAATCTGTCCTAAGAACACTCGCAGTGTCCTGAAATGTTCGTAGGGGGTGTCCTGAAGACGCTGTCCGTATTGTTCTCTGGCAAGTTGAATGTGTTCTAAGAACACTCGTGGTGTCCTGAAATGTTTGTAAATAAACAAAATGGGGTTGTCCGGTGGACGCTGTCCGTATTGTTCTCTTGCAAGTTGAATGTGTTCTAAGAACACTTATGGTGTCCTGAAATGTTCGTAAATGAACAAAATAGGGGTGTTCTGAGGACGCTGTCCGTTTTGTTCGTTGTCAAGTTTAAAGTGTTCTAAGAACACTCGCAGTGTCCTGAAATGTTCGTAGGGGGTGTCCTGAAGACGCTGTCCGTATTGTTCTCTGGCAAGTTGAATGTGTTTTAAGAACACTCGTGGTGTCCTGAAATGTTTGTAAATAAACAAAATGGGGTTGTCCTGAGGACGCTGTCCGTATTGTTTGATGGGAAGTTGAATGTGTTCTAAGAACACTCGCGGTGTCCTGAAATGTCCGTAAATAAAAAAAATGGGGGTGTCCTGAGGACGCTGTCCGCATTGTTCGATGGCAAGTTGAATGTGTTCTAAAAACACTTGCGGTGCCCTGAAATGTTCGCAAATAAACAAAATGGGGGTGTCCTAAGGACGCTGCCCGTATTGTTCGATTGTCAAGTTGAAAGTGTTCTAAGAACCCTTGCGGTGTCCTGAAATGTTCGTAGGGGGTGTCCTGAAGACGCTGTCCGTATTGTTCGCTGGCAAGTTGAATGTGTTCTAAGAACACTTGCGGTGTCCTTAAATGCTCGCAAATTTCTGAAAATGGGGGTGTTCTTAGGACGCTGTCCTTATTGTTCTCTGACAAGTTGAATGTGTTCTAAGAACACTCTGGGTGTCCTGAAATGTTCACAAATAAACGAAATGGGGGTGTCCTGAGGACGCTCTCCGTATTGTGCGATTGTCAATTTGAAAGTGTTCTAAGAACCCTTGCGGTGTCCTAAAATGTTCGTAGGGGGTGTCCTGAAGACCCTGTCCGTATTGTTCGCTGGCAAGTTGAATGTGTACTAAGAACACTCGCGGTGTCCTTAAATGTTCGCAAATTTCAGAAAATGGGGGTGTTCTGAGGACGCTCTCCGTATTGTTCGATGGGAAGTTGAATGTGTTCTAAGAACACTTGCAGTGTCCTGAAATGTTCGTAGGGGGTGTCCTGAAGACATTGTCCGTATTGTTCGCTGGCAAGTTGAATGTGTCCTAAGAACACTCGCAGTGTCCTGAAATGTTCGCAAATAAAAAAATGGTGGTGTTCTGAGGACGCTGTCCGTATTGTTCTCTTGCAAGTTGAATGAGTTCTAAGAACACTTGTGGTGTCCTGAAATGTTCGTAAATAAAGAAAATGGGGATGTCCTGAGGACACTGTCCGTATTGTTCGATTGTCAATTTGAAAGTGTTCTAAGAACCCTTGCGGTGTCCTGAAATGTTCGCAGGGGGTGTCCTGAAGACCCTGTCCGTATTGTTCGCTGGCAAGTTGAATGTGTTCTAAGAACACTCGCGGTGTCCTTAAATGTTCGCAAATTTCAGAAAATGGGGGTGTTCTGAGGACGCTGTCCGTATTGTTCTCTGGCATGTTGAATGTGTTCTAAGAACACTTGTGGTGTCCTGAAATGTTCACAAATAAACGAAATGGGGGTGTCCTGAGGACGCTCTCCGTATTGTTCAATGGGAAGTTGAATGTGTTCTAAGAACACTTGCAGTGTCCTGAAATGTTCGTAGGGGGTGTCCTGAAGACGTTGTCCGTATTGTTCGCTGGCAAGTTGAATGTGTTCTAAGAACACTCGTGGGGTCCTGAAATGTTCACAAAAAAACGAAATGGGGGTGTCCTGAGGACGCTCTCCGTATTGTTCGATGGGAAGTTGAATGTGTTCTAAGAACACTTGCAGTGTCCTGAAATGTTCGTAGGGGGTGTCCTGAAGACGTTGTCTGTATTGTTCGCTGGCAAGTTGAATGTGTTCTAAGAACACTTGCGGTGTCCTGAAATGTCCGCAAATAAAAGAATGGTGGTGTTCTGAGGACGCTGTCCGTATTGTTGTCTTGCAAGTTGAATGTGTTCTAAGAACACTTGTGGTGTCCTGAAATGTTCGTAAATAAAAAAAATGGGGATGTCCTGAGGACACTGTCCGTATTGTTCGATTGTCAATTTGAAAGTGTTCTAAGAACCCTTGCGGTGTCCTGAAATGTTCGTAGGGGGTGTCCTGAAGACCCTGTCCGTATTGTTCGCTGGCAAGTTGAATGTGTTCTAAGAACACTCTCGGTTTGCTTAAATGTTCGCAAATTTCAGAAAATGGGGGTGTTCTGAGGACGCTGTCCGTATTGTTCGTTGTCAAGTTTAAAGTGTTCTAAGAACACTCGCAGTGTCCTGAAATGTTCGTAGGGGGTGTCCTGAAGACGCTGTCCGTATTGTTCTCTGGCAGGATGAATGTTTTCTAAGAACACTCATGGCGTCCTGAAATGTTCGTAAATAAACAAAATGGGGTTGTCCTGAGGACGCTGTCCGTATTGTTCGATGGGAAGTTGAATGTGTTCTAAGAACACTTGCGGTGTCCTGAAATTTTCGTAAATAAACAAAATGGGGTGTCCTGAGGACGCTGTCCGTATTGTTTGATGGCAAGTTGAATGTGTTCTAAAAACACTTGCGGTGTCCTGAAATGTTCGCAAATAAACAAAATGGGGGTGTCCTGAGGACGCTGAGGACGCTGTCCGTATTGTTCGATTGTCAAGTTGAAATTGTTCTAAGAACCCTCGCGGTGTCCTGAAATGTTAGTAGGGGGTGTCCTGAAGACGCTGTCCGTATTGTTCGCTGGCAAGTTGAATGTGTTCTAAGAACACTCGCGGTGTCCTTAAATGTTCGCAAATTTCAGAAAATGGGGGTGTTCTGAGGACGCTGTCCGTATTGTTCTCTTGCAAGTTGAATGTGTTCTAAGAACACTCACGGTGTCCTGAAATGTTCGTAGGGGGTGACCTGAAGACGCTGTCTGTATTGTTCGCTGGCAAGTTGAATGTGTTCTAAGAACACTCGCGGTGTCCTGAAATGTTTGCAAATAAAAAAATGGGGGTGTTCTGAGGACGCTGTCCGTATTGTTCTCTTGCAAGTTGAATGTGTTCTAAGAACACTCGCAGTGTCCTGAAATGTTCACAAATAAAGGAAATGAGGGTGTCCTGAGGACGCTGAGGACGCTGTCTGTATTGTTCGTTGTCAAGTTGAAAGTGTTCTAAGAACCCTTGCGGTGTCCTGAAATGTTCGTAGGGGTTGTCCTGAAGACGCTGTCCGTATTGTTCGCTGGCAAGTTGAATGTGTTCTAAGAACACTAGCGGTGTCCTTAAATGTTCGAAAATTTCAGAAAATGGGGGTGTTCTGAGGACGCTGTCATTATTGTTCTCTTGCAAGTTGAATGTGTTCTAAGAACCCTCGCAGTGTCCTGAAATGTTCGCAAATAAGCGAAATGGAGGTGTCCTGAGTACTCAGAGGACGCTGTCCGTATTGTTTGTTGTCAAGTTGAATGTGTTCTAAGAAGACTCGCAGTGTCCTAAAATGTTCCTAGGGGGTGTCCTGAAGACGCTGTCCGTATTGCTCACTGGCAAGTTGAATGTGTTCTAAGAACACTCGCAGTGTCCTGAAATGTTCGTAAATAAACAAAATGGGGTGTCCTGAGGACGCTGTCCGTATTGTTTGATGGCAAGTTGAATGTGTTCTAAAAACACTTGCGGTGTCCTGAAATGTTCGCAAATAAACAAAATGGGGGTGTCCTGAGGACGCTGAGGACGTTGTCCTTATTGTTTGATTGTCAAGTTGAAATTGTTCTAAGAACCCTCGCGGTGTCCTGAAATGTTAGTAGTGGGTATCCTGAAGACGCTGTCCGTATTGTTCGCTGGCAAGTTGAATGTGTTCTAAGAACACTCGCGGTGTCCTTAAATGTTTGCAAATTTCTGAAAATGGGGGTGTTCTGAGGACGCTGTCCGTATTGTTCTCTGACAAGTTGAATGTGTTCTAAGAACACTCGTGGTGTCCTGAAATGTTCACAAATAAACGAAATGGGGGTGTCCTGAGGACGCTCTCCGTATTGTTCGATGGGAAGTTGAATGTGTTCTAAGAACACTTGCAGTGTCCTGAAATGTTCGTAGGGGGTGTCCTGAAGACGTTGTCCGTATTGTTCGCTGGCAAGTTGAATGTGTTCTAAGAACACTCGCGGTGTCCTGAAATGTTCGCAAATAAAAAAATGGTGGTGTTCTGACGACGCTGTCCGTATTGTTCTCTTGCAAGTTGAATGAGTTCTAAGAACACTTGTGGTGTCCTGAAATGTTCGTAAATAAACAAAATGGGGATGTCCTGAGGACACTGTCCGTATTGTTCGATTGTCAATTTGAAAGTGTTCTAAGAACCCTTGCGGTGTCCTGAAATGTTCGTAGGGGGTGTCCTGAAGACCCTGTCCGTATTGTTCGCTGGCAAGTTGAATGTGTTCTAAGAACACTCTCGGTTTGCTTAAATGTTCGCAAATTTCAGAAAATGGGGGTGTTCTGAGGACGCTGTCCGTATTGTTCTCTGGCATGTTGAATGTGTTCTAAGAACACTTGTGGTGTCCTGAAATGTTCACAAATAAACGAAATGGGGGTGTCCTGAGGACGCTCTCCGTATTGTTCGATGGGAAGTTGAATGTGTTCTAAGAACACTTGCAGTGTCCTGAAATGTTCGTAGGGGGTGTCCTGAAGACGTTGTCCGTATTGTTCGCTGGCAAGTTGAATGTGTTCTAAGAACACTCGTGGTGTCCTGAAATGTTTGCAAATAAAAAAATGGTGGTGTTCTGAGGACGCTGTCCGTATTGTTCTCTTGCAAGTTGAATGTGTTCTAAGAACACTTGTGGTGTCCTGAAATGTTCGTAAATAAACAAAATGGGGTTGTCCTGAGGACGCTGTCCGAATTGTTCGATGGGAAGTTGAATGTGTTCTAAGAACACTCGCAGGGTCCTGAAATGTTCGTAAATAAACAAAATGGGGGTGTCCTGAGGATGCTGTCCGTATTGTTCTCTTGCAAGTTGATTGTGTTCTAAGAACACTTGTGGTGTCCTGAAATGTTCGTAAATAAACAAAATGGGGGTGTTCTGAGGACGCTGTCCCTTTTGTTCATTGTCAAGTTTAAAGTGTTCTAAGAACACTTGCAGTGTCCTGAAATGTTTGTAGGGGGTGTCCTGAAGACGCTGTCCGTATTGTTCTCTGGCAAGTTGAATGTGTTCTAAGAACACTCATGGTGTCCTGAAATGTTCGTAAATAAACAAAATGGGGTTGTCCTGAGGACGCTGTCCGTATTGTTTGATGGGAAGTTGAATGTGTTTTAAGAACACTCGCGGTGTTCTGAAATGTTCGTAAATAAACAAAATAGGGGGGTGTCCTGAGGACGGTGTCCGTATTGTTCGATGGCAAGTTGAATGTGTTCTAAAAACACTCGCAGTGTCCTGAAATGTTCGCAAATAAAAAAAAGGGGGTTTCCTGAGGACGCTGAGGACGCTGTTCATATTGTTCGATTGTCTAGTTGAAAGTGTTCTAAGAACCCTAGCGGTGTCCTGGAATGTTCGTAGGGGGTGTCCTGAAGACACTGTCCGTATTGTTCACTGGCAAGTTGAATGTGTTCTAAGAACACTCGCGGTGTCCTTAAATGTTCGCAAATTTCAGAAAATGGGGGTGTTCTGAGGACGCTGTCAGTATTGTTCTCTTGCAAGTTGAATGTGTTCTAAGAACCCTCGCAGTACCCTGAAATGTTCGCAAATAAAAAAATGGGGGTGTTCTGAGGACGCTGTCTTTATTGTTCTCTTGCAAGTTGAATGTATTCTAAGAACACTCGCAGTGTCCTGAAATGTTCACAAATAAGCGAAATGGAGGTGTCCTGAGGACACTGAGGACGCTGTCCGTATTGTTCGTTGTCAAGTTGCATGTGTTCTAAGAAGACTCGCAGTGTCCTAAAATGTTCGTAGGGGGTGTCCTGAAGACGCTGTCCGTATTGCTCGCTGGCAAGTTGAATGTGTTCTAAGAACACTCGCGGTGTCCTGAAATGTACACAAATAAAAAAATGGGGGTGTTCTTAGGACGTTGTCTGTACTGTTCTCTTGCAAATTGAATGTGTTCTAAGAACACTCGCAGTGTCCTGAAATGTTCACAAATAAACGAAATGGGGGTGCTCTGAGGACTCTGTCCGTATTGTTCGTTGTCAAGTTGAAAGAGTTGTAAGAACTGTTGCTGTGTCCGGAAATGTTCGTAGGGGGTGTCCTGAAGACGCTGTCCGTATTGTTCGCTGCAAGTTGAATGTGTTCTATGAACACTCGCGGTGTCCTGAAATGTTCGCAAATAAAAAATGGGGGTGTTCTGAGAACGCTCTCCGTATTGTTCGATGGGAAGTTGAATGTGTTCTAAGAACACTTGCAGTGTCCTGAAATGTTCGTAGGGGGTGTCCTGAAGACGTTGTCCGTATTGTTCGATGGCAAGTTGAATGTGTTCTAAGAACACTCGCGGTGTCCTGAAATGTTTGCAAATAAAAAAATGGGGGTGTTCTGATGACGCTGTCCGTATTGTTCTGTTGCAAGTTGAATGTGTTCTAAGAACACTCGCAGTGTCCTGAAATGTTCACAAATAAACGAAATGGGGGTGTCCTAAGGACGCGGAGGACGCAGTCCGTATTGTTCGTTGTCAAGTTGAAAGTGTTCTAGGAACCCTTGCGGTGTCCTGAAATGTTCGTAGGGGGTGTCCTGAAGACGCTGTCCATATTGTTCGCTGGCAAGTTGAATGTGTTCTAAGAACACTCGCGGTGTCCTTAAATGTTCGCAAATTTCAGAAAATTGGGATGTTCTGAGGACGCTGTCAGTATTGTTCTCTTGCAAGTTGAATGTGTTCTAAGAACACTCGCGGTGTCCTGAAATGTTCGCAAATAAAAAAATGGTGGTGTTCTGAGGACGCTGTCAGTATTGTTCTCTTGCAAGTTGAATGTGTCCTTAGAACACTCGCAGAGTCCTGAAATGTTCGTAGGGGGTGTCCTGAAGACGCTCTCCGTATTGTTCTCTGGCAAGTTGAATGTGTTCTAAGAACACTCGCGGTGTCCTGAAATGTTCGCAAATAAAAAAATGGTGATGTTCTGAGGACGCTGTCCGTATTGTTCTCTTGCAAGTTGAATGAGTTCTAAGAACACTTGTGGTGTCCTGAAATGCTCGCAAATAAACAAAATGGGGGTATTCTGAGGTGCTGTCTGTTTTGTTCGTTGTCAAGTTTAAAGTGTTCTAAGAACACTCGCAGTGTCCTGAAATGTTCGTAGGGGGTGTCCTGAAGACGCTGTCCGTATTGTTCTCTGGCAAGTTGAATGTTTTCTAAGAACACTCATGGCGTCCTGAAATGTTCGTAAATAAACAAAATGGGGTTGTCCTGAGGACGCTGTCCGTATTGTTTGATGGGAAGTTGAATGTGTTCTAAGAACACTCGCGGTGTCCTGAAATGTTCGTAAATAAATAAAATGGGGTGTCCTGAGGACGCTGTCCGTATTGTTTGATGGCAAGTTGAATGTGTTCTAAAAACACTTGCGATGTCCTGAAATGTTCGCAAATAAACAAAATGGGGGTGTCCTGAGGACGCTGAGGACGTTGTCCGTTTTGTTCGATTGTCAAGTTGAAATTGTTCTAAGAACCCTCGCGGTGTCCTGAAATGTTAGTAGGGGGTGTCCTGAAGACGCTGTCCGTATTGTTCGATGGCAAGTTGAATGTGTTCTAAGAACACTCGCGGTGTCCTTAAATGTTCGCAAATTTCAGAAAATGGGGGTGTTCGGAGGACGCTGTCCGTATTGTTCTCTGGCAAGTTGAATATGTTCTAAGAACACTCGTGGTGTCCTGAAATGTGCACAAATCAACGAAATGGGGGTGTCCTGAGGACGCTCTCCGTATTGTTCGATGGGAAGTTGAATGTGTTCTAAGAACACTTGCAGTGTCCTGAAATGTTCGTAGGGGGTGTCCTGAAGACGTTGTCCGTATTGTTCGCTGGCAAGTTGAATGTGTTCTAAGAACACTCGCAGTGTCCTGAAATGTTCGCAAATAAAAAAATGGTGGTGTTCTGAGGACGCTGTCCGTATTGTTCTCTTGCAAGTTGAATGAGTTCTAAGAACACTTGTGGTGTCCTGAAATGTTCGTAGGGGGTGTCCTGAAGACGTTGTCCGTATTGTTCGCTGGCAAGTTGAATGTGTTCTAAGAACACTCGAGGTGTCCTGAAATGTTCGCAAATAAAAAAATGGTGGTGTTCTTAGGACGCTGTCCGTATTGTTCTCTTGCAAGTTGAATGAGTTCTAAGAACACTTGTGGTGTCCTGAAATGTTCGTAAATAAACAAAATGGGGATGTCCTGAGTACACTGTCCGTATTGTTCGATTGTCAATTTGAAAGTGTTCTAAGAACCCTTGCGGTGTCCTGAAATGTTCGTAGGGGGTGTCCTGAAGTCCCTGTCCGTATTGTTCGCTGGCAAGTTGAATGTGTTCTAAGAACACTCGCGGTGTCCTTAAATGTTCGCAAATTTCAGAAAATAGGGGTGTTCTGAGGACGCTGTCCGTATTGTTCTCTGGCATGTTGAATGTGTTCTAAGAACACTTGTGGTGTCCTGAAATGTTCACAAATAAACGGAATGGGGGTGTCCTGAGGACGCTCTCCGTATTGTTCGATGGGAAGTTGAATGTGTTCTAAGAACACTTGCAGTGTCCTGAAATGTTCGTAGGGGGTGTCCTGAAGACGTTGTCCGTATTGTTCGCTGGCAAGTTGAATATGTTCTAAGAACACTCGTGGTGTCCTGAAATGTTCACAAATCAACGAAATGGGGGTGTCCTGAGGACGCTCTCCGTATTGTTCGATGGGAAGTTGAATGTGTTCTAAGAACACTTGCAGTGTCCTGAAATGTTCGTAGGGGGTGTCCTGAAGACGTTGTCCGTATTGTTCGCTGGCAAGTTGAATGTGTTCTAAGAACACTCGCGGTGTCCTGAAATGTTCGCAAATAAAAAAATGGTGGTGTTCTGAGGACGCTATCCGTATTGTTCGTTGGCAAGTTGAATGTGTTCTAAAAACACTCGCAGTGCCCTGAAATGTTCGCAAATAAAAATAATGGTGGTGTTCTGAGGACGCTGTCCGTATTGTTCTCTGGCAAGTTGAATGTGTTCTAAGAACACTTGTGGTGTCCTGAAATGTTTGTAAATAAACAAAATGGGGTTGTCCTGAGGACACTGTCCGTATTGTTCGATGGGTAGTTGAATGTGTTCTAAGAACACTCGCGGTGTCCTGAAATGTTCGTAAATAAAAAAAATGGGGGTGTCCTGAGGACGCTGTCCGTATTGTTCGTTGGCAAGTTGAATGTGTTCTAAAAACACTCGCAGTGCCCTGAAATGTTCGCAAATAAACAAAATGGGGGTGTCCTGAGGACGCTGTCCGTATTGTTCGATTGTCAAGTTGAAAGTGTTCTAAGAACCCTTGCGGTGTCCTGAAATGTTCGTAGGGGGTGTCCTGAAGACGCTGTCCGTATTGTTCGCTGGCAAGTTGAATGTGTTCTAAGAACACTTGCAGTGTCCTGAAATGTTCGTAGGGGGTGTCCTGAAGACGTTGTCCGTATTGTTCGCTGGCAAGTTGAATGTGTTCTAAGAACACTCGCGGTTTCCTGAAATGTTTGCAAATAAAAAAATGGGGGTGTTCTGAGGACGCTGTCCGTATTGTTCTCTTGCAAGTTGAATGTGTTCTAAGAACACTCGCAGTGTCCTGAAATGTTCACAAATCAACGAAATGGGGGTGTCCTGAGGACGCTCTCCGTATTGTTCGATGAGAAGTTTAAAGTGTTCCAAGAACACTCGCAGTGTCCTGAAATGTTCGTAGGGGTTGTCCTGAAGACGCTGTCCGTATTGTTCTCTGGCAAGTTGAATGTGTTCTAAGAACACTCGCGGTGTCCTGAAATGTTCGTAAATAAAAAAAAATGGGGGTGTCCTGAGGACGCTGTCCGTATTGTTCGATGGCAAGTTGAATGTGTTCTAAAAACACTCGCGGTGCCCTGAAATGTTCACAAATCAACGAAATGGGGGTGTCCTGAGGACGCTCTCCGTATTGTTCGATGGGAAGTTGAATGTGTTCTAAGAACACTTGCAGTGTCCTGAAATGTTCGTAGGGGGTGTCCTGAAGACGTTGTCCGTATTGTTCGCTGGCAAGTTGAATGTGTTCTAAGAACACTTGCGGTGTCCTTAAATGTTCGCAAATTTCAGAAAATGGGGATGTTCTGAGGAAGCTGTCAGTATTGTTCTCTTGCAAGTTGAATGTGTTCTAAGAACACTCGCGGTGTCCTGAAATGTTCGCAAATAAAAAAATGGGGGTGTTCTGAGGACGCTGTCAGTATTGTTCTCTTGCAAGTTGAATGTGTCCTAAGAACACTCGCAGTGTCCTGAAATATTGGTAGGGGGTGTCCTGAAGACGCTGTCCGTATTGTTCTCTGGCAAGTTGAATGTGTTCTAAGAACAATCATGGTGTCCTGAAATGTTTGTAAATAAACAAAATGGGGTTGTCCTGAGGACGCTGTCCGTATTGTTCGATGAGAAGTTGAATGTGTTCTAAGAACACTTGCGGTGTCCTGAAATGTTCGTAAATAAACAAAATTGGGGTGTCCTGAGGACGCTGTCCGTATTGTTCGATGGCAAGTTGAATGTGTTCTAAAAAAACTTGCGGTGTCCTGAAATGTTCGCAAATAAACAAAATGGGGGTGTCCTGAGGACACTGTCCGTATTGTTCGATTGTCAATTTGAAAGTGTTCTAAGAACCCTTGCGGTGTCCTGAAATGTTCGCAAATTTCAGAAAATGGGGGTGTTCTGAGGACGCTGTCCGTATTGTTCTCTAGCAAGTTGAATGTGTTCTAAGAACACTCGTGGTGTCCTGAAATGTTCGTAGGGGGTGTCCTGAAGACGTTGTCCGTATTGTTCGCTGGCAAGTTGAATGTGTTCTAAGAACACTTGTGGTGTCCTGAAATGTTCGTAAATAAACAAAATGGGTGTGTTCTGAGGACCCTGTCCGTTTTGTTCATTGTCAAGTTTAAAGTGTTCTAAGAACACTCACGGTGTCCTGAAATGTTCGCAAATAAACAAAATGGGGTTGTCCTGAGGACGCTGTCCGTATTGTTCGATGGGAAGTTGAATGTGTTTTAAGAACACTCGCGGTGTCCTGAAATGTTCGTAAATAAACAAAATGGGGTTGTCCTGAGGACGCTGTCCGTATTGTTCGATGGGAAGCTGAATGTGTTTTAAGAACACTCACGGTGTCCTGAAATGTTCGTAAATAAACAAAATGGGGGTGTCCTGAGGACGCTGTCCGTATTGTTCGATGGCAAGTTGAATGTGTTCTAAAAACACTCGCAGTGTCCTGAAATGTTCGCAAATAAACAAAATGGGGGTGTCCTGAGGACGCTGAGGACGCTGTCCATATTGTTCGATTGTCTAGTTGAAAGTGTTATAAGAACCCTTGGGGTGTCCTGGAATGTTCGTAGGGGGTGTCCTGAAGACGCTGTACATTTTGTTCATTGTCAAGTTTAAAGTGTTCCAAGAACACTCGCAGTGTCCTGAAATGTTCGTAGGGGTTGTCCTGAAGACGCTGTCCGTATTGTTCTCTGGCAAGTTGAATGTGTTCTAAGAACACTCGCGGTGTCCTGAAATGTTCGTAAATAAAAAAAAATGGGGGTGTCCTGAGGACGCTGTCCGTATTGTTCGATGGCAAGTTGAATGTGTTCTAAAAACACTCGCGGTGCCCTGAAATGTTCGCAAATAAACAAAATGGGGGTGTCCTGAGGACGCTGTCCGTATTGTTCGATTGTCAAGTTGAAAGTGTTCTAAGAATCCTTGCGGTGTCCTGAAATGTTCGTAGGGGGTTTCCTGAAGACGCTGTCCGTATTGTTCGCTGGCAAGTTGAATGTGTTCTAAGAACACTTGCAGTGTCCTGAAATGTTTGCAAATAAAAAAATGGGGGTGTTCTGAGGACGCTGTCCGTATTGTTCTCTTGCAAGTTGAATGTGTTCTAAGAACACTCGCAGTGTCCTGAAATGTTCACAAATAAACGAAATGGGGGTGTCTTGAGGACGCTGTGGACGCTGTCCGTATTGTTCGTTGTCAAGTTGAAAGTGTTCTAGGAACCCTTGCGGTGTCCTGAAATGTTCGTAGGGGGTGTCCTGAAGACGCTGTCCATATTGTTCGCTGGCAAGTTGAATGTGTTCTAAGAACACTCGCGGTGTCCTTAAATGTTCGCAAATTTCAGAAAATGGGGATGTTCTGAGGACGCTGTCAGTATTGTTCTCTTGCAAGTTGAATGTGTTCTAAGAACACTCGCGGTGTCCTGAAATATTTGCAAATAAAAAAATGGAGGTTTTCTGAGGACACTGTCAGTATTGTTCTCTTGCAAGTTGAATGTGTCCTAAGAACACTCGCAGTATCCTGAAATGTTCGTAGGGGGTGTCCTGAAGACGCTGTCCGTATTGTTCTCTGGCAAGTTGAATGTGTTCTAAGAACACTCGTGCTGTCCTGAAATGTTTGTAAATAAACATAATGGGGTTGTCCTGAGGACGCTGTCCGAATTGTTCGATGGGAAGTTGAATGTGTTCTAAGAACACTCGCAGGGTCCTGAAATGTTCGTAAATAAACAAAATGGGGGTGTCCTGAGGATGCTGTCCGTATTGTTCTCTTGCAAGTTGATTGTGTTCTAAGAACACTTGTGGTGTCCTGAAATGTTCGTAAATAAACAAAATGGGGGTGTTCTGAGGACGCTGTCCGTTTTGTTCATTGTCAAGTTTAAAGTGTTCTAAGAACACTCGCAGTGTCCTGAAATGTTCGTAGGGGGTGTCCTGAAGACGCTGTCCGTATTGTTCTCTGGCAAGTTGAATGTGTTCTAAGAACACTCATGGTGTCCTGAAATGTTCGTAAATAAACAAAATGGGGTTGTCCTGAGGACGCTGTCCGTATTGTTCGATGGGAAGTTGAATGTGTTTTAAGAACACTCGCGGTGTTCTGAAATGTTCGTAAATAAACAAAATGGGGGTGTCCTGAGGACGCTGTCCGTATTGTTCGATGGCACGTTGAATGTGTTCTAAAAACACTCGCAGTGTCCTGAAATGTTCGCAAATAAAAAAAAGGGGGTTTCCTGAGGACGCTGAGGACGCTGTTCATATTGTTCGATTGTCTAGTTGAAAGTGTTCTAAGAACCCTAGCGGTGTCCTGGAATGTTCGTAGGGGGTGTCCTGAAGACACTGTCCGTATTGTTCACTGGCAAGTTGAATGTGTTCTAAGAACACTCGCGGTGTCCTTAAATGTTCGCAAATTTCAGAAAATGGGGGTGTTCTGAGGACGCTGTCAGTATTGTTCTCTTGCAAGTTGAATGTGTTCTAAGAACCCTCGCAGTACCCTGAAATGTTCGCAAATAAAAAAATGGGGGTGTTCTGAGGACGCTGTCTGTATTGTTCTCTTGCAAGTTGAATGTATTCTAAGAACACTCGCAGTGTCCTGAAATGTTCACAAATAAGCGAAATGGAGGTGTCCTGAGGACACTGAGGACGCTGTCCGTATTGTTCGTTGTCAAGTTGCATGTGTTCTAAGAAGACTTGCAGTGTCCTAAAATGTTCGTAGGGGGTGTCCTGAAGACGCTGTCCGTATTGCTTGCTGGCAAGTTGAATGTGTTCTAAGAACACTCGCGGTGTCCTGAAATGTTCACAAATAAACGAAATGGGGGTGCTCTGAGGACTCTGTCCGTATTGTTCGTTGTCAAGTTGAAAGTGTTCTAAGAACTGTCGCTGTGTCCGGAAATGTTCGTAGGGGGTGTCCTAAAGACGCTGTCCGTATTGTTCGCTGCAAGTTGAATGTGTTCTATGAACACTCGCGGTGTCCTGAAATGTTCGCAAATAAAAAATGGGGGTGTTCTGAGAACGTTCTCCGTATTGTTCGATGGGAAGTTGAATGTGTTCTAAGAACACTTGCAGTGTCCTGAAATGTTCGTAGGGGGTGTCCTGAAGACGTTGTCCGTATTGTTCGATGGCAAGTTGAATGTGTTCTAAGAACACTCGCGGTGTCCTGAAATGTTTGCAAATAAAAAAATGGGGGTGTTCTGATGACGCTGTCCGTATTGTTCTGTTGCAAGTTGAATGTGTTCTAAGAACACTCGCAGTGTCCTGAAATGTTCACAAATAAACGAAATGGGGGTGTCCTAAGGACGCTGAGGACGCAGTCCGTATTGTTCGTTGTCAAGTTGAAAGTGTTCTAGGAACCCTTGCGGTGTCCTGAAATGTTCGTAGGGGGTGTCCTGAAGACGCTGTCCATATTGTTCGCTGGCAAGTTGAATGTGTTCTAAGAACACTCGCGGTGTCCTTAAATGTTCGCAAATTTCAGAAAATGGGGATGTTCTGAGGACGCTGTCAGTATTGTTCTCTTGCAAGTTGAATGTGTTCTAAGAACACTCGCGGTGTCCTGAAATGTTCGCAAATAAAAAAATGGGGGTGTTCTGAGGACGCTGTCAGTATTGTTCTCTTGCAAGTTGAATGTGTCCTTAGAACACTCGCAGAGTCCTGAAATGTTCGTAGGGGGTGTCCTGAAGACGCTGTCCGTATTGTTCTCTGGCAAGTTGAATGTGTTCTAAGAACACTCGCGGTGTCCTGAAATGTTCGCAAATAAAAAAATGGTGATGTTCTGAGGACGCTGTCCGTATTGTTCTCTTGCAAGTTGAATGAGTTCTAAGAACACTTGTGGTGTCCTGAAATGCTCGCAAATAAACAAAATGGGGGTATTCTGAGGTGCTGTTTGTTTTGTTCGTTGTCAAGTTTAAAGTGTTCTAAGAACACTCGCAGTGTCCTGAAATGTTCGTAGGGGGTGTCCTGAAGACGCTGTCCGTATTGTTCTCTGGCAAGTTGAATGTTTTCTAAGAACACTCGCGGTGTCCTGAAATGTTCGTAAATAAACAAAATGGGGTGTCCCGAGGACGCTGTCCGTATTGTTTGATGGCAAGTTGAATGTGTTCTAAAAACACTTGCGGTGTCCTGAAATGTTCGCAAATAAACAAAATGGGGGTGTCCTGAGGACGCTGAGGACGTTGTCCGTATTGTTCGATTGTCAAGTTGAAATTGTTCTAAGAACCCTTGCGGTGTCCTGAAATTTTAGTAGGGGGTGTCCTGAAGACGCTGTCCGTATTGTTCGATGGCAAGTTGAATGTGTTCTAAGAACACTGGCGGTGTCCTTAAATGTTCGCAAATTTCAGAAAATGGGGGTGTTCGGAGGACGCTGTCCGTATTGTTCTCTGGCAAGTTGAATATGTTCTAAGAACACTCGTGGTGTCCTGAAATGTGCACAAATCAACGAAATGGGGGTGTCCTGAGGACGCTCTCTGTATTGTTCGATGGGAAGTTGAATGTGTTCTAAGAACACTTGCAGTGTCCTGAAATGTTCGTAGGGGGTGTCCTGAAGACGTTGTCCGTATTGTTCGCTGGCAAGTTGAATGTGTTCTAAGAACACTCGCAGTGTCCTGAAATGTTCGCAAATAAAAAAATGGTGGTGTTCTGAGGACGCTGTCCGTATTGTTCTCTTGCAAGTTGAATGAGTTCTAAGAACACTTGTGGTGTCCTGAAATGTTCGTAGGGGGTGTCCTGAAGACGTTGTCCGTATTGTTCGCTGGCAAGTTGAATGTGTTCTAAGAACACTCGAGGTGTCCTGAAATGTTCGCAAATAAAAAAATGGTGGTGTTCTGAGGACGCTGTCCGTATTGTTCTCTTGCAAGTTGAATGAGTTCCAAGAACACTTGTGGTGTCCTGAAATGTTCGTAAATAAACAAAATGGGGATGTCCTGAGTACACTGTCCGTATTGTTCGATTGTCAATTTGAAAGTGTTCTAAGAACCCTTGCGGTGTCCTGAAATGTTCGTAGGGGGTGTCCTGAAGTCCCTGTCCGTATTGTTCGCTGGCAAGTTGAATGTGTTCTAAGAACACTCGCGGTGTCCTTAAATGTTCGCAAATTTCAGAAAATAGGGGTGTTCTGAGGACGCTGTCCGTATTGTTCTCTGGCATGTTGAATGTGTTCTAAGAACACTTGTGGTGTCCTGAAATGTTCACAAATAAACGGAATGGGGGTGTCCTGAGGACGCTCTCCGTATTGTTCGATGGGAAGTTGAATGTGTTCTAAGAACACTTGCAGTGTCCTGAAATGTTCGGAGGGGGTGTCCTGAAGACGTTGTCCGTATTGTTCGCTGGCAAGTTGAATGTGTTCTAAGAACACTCGCGGTGTCCTGAAATGTTCGCAAATAAAAAAATGGTGATGTTCTGAGGACGCTGTCCGTATTGTTCTCTTGCAAGTTGAATGAGTTCTAAGAACACTTGTGGTGTCCTGAAATGCTCGCAAATAAACAAAATGGGGGTATTCTGGGGACGCTGTCTGTTTTGTTCGTTGTCAAGTTTAAAGTGTTCTAAGAACACTCGCAGTGTCCTGAAATGTTCGTAGGGGGTGTCCTGAAGACGCTGTCCGTATTGTTCTCTGGCAAGTTGAATGTTTTCTAAGAACACTCGCGGTGTCCTGAAATGTTCGTAAATAAACAAAATGGGGTGTCCCGAGGACGCTGTCCGTATTGTTTGATGGCAAGTTGAATGTGTTCTAAAAACACTTGCGGTGTCCTGAAATGTTCGCAAATAAACAAAATGGGGGTGTCCTGAGGATGCTGAGGACGTTGTCCGTATTGTTTGATTGTCAAGTTAAAATTGTTCTAAGAACCCTCGCGGTGTCCTGAAATTTTAGTAGGGGGTGTCCTGAAGACGCTGTCCGTATTGTTCGATGGCAAGTTGAATGTGTTCTAAGAACACTGGCGGTGTCCTTAAATGTTCGCAAATTTCAGAAAATGGGGGTGTTCGGAGGACGCTGTCCGTATTGTTCTCTGGCAAGTTGAATATGTTCTAAGAACACTCGTGGTGTCCTGAAATGTGCACAAATCAACGAAATGGGGGTGTCCTGCGGACGCTCTCTGTATTGTTCGATGGGAAGTTGAATGTGTTCTAAGAACACTTGCAGTGTCCTGAAATGTTCGTAGGGGGTGTCCTGAAGACGTTGTCCGTATTGTTCGCTGGCAAGTTGAATGTGTTCTAAGAACACTCGCAGTGTCCTGAAATGTTCGCAAATAAAAAAATGGTGGTGTTCTGAGGACGCTGTCCGTATTGTTCTCTTGCAAGTTGAATGAGTTCTAAGAACACTTGTGGTATCCTGAAATGTTCGTAGGGGGTGTCCTGAAGACGTTGTCCGTATTGTTCGCTGGCAAGTTGAATGTGTTCTAAGAACACTCGAGGTGTCCTGAAATGTTCGCAAATAAAAAAATGGTGGTGTTCTGAGGACGCTGTCCGTATTGTTCTCTTGCAAGTTGAATGAGTTCTAAGAACACTTGTGGTGTCCTGAAATGTTCGTAAATAAACAAAATGGGGGTATTCTGAGGACGCTGTCTGTTTTGTTCGTTGTCAAGTTTAAAGTGTTCTAAGAACACTCGCAGTGTCCTGAAATGTTCGTAGGGGGTGTCCTGAAGACGCTGTCCGTATTGTTCTCTGGCAAGTTGAATGTTTTCTAAGAACACTCATGGCGTCCTGAAATGTTCGTAAATAAACAAAATGGCGTTGTCCTGAGGACGCTGTCCGTATTGTTTGATGGGAAGTTGAATGTGTTCTAAGAACACTCGCGGTGTCCTGAAATGTTCGTAAATAAACAAAATGGGGTGTCCTGATGACGCTGTCCGTATTGTTTGATGGCAAGTTGAATGTGTTCTAAAAACACTTGCGGTGTCCTGAAATGTTCGCAAATAAACAAAATGGGGGTGTCCTGAGGACGCTGAGGACGTTGTCCGTATTGTTCGATTGTCAAGTTGTAATTGTTCTAAGAACCCTCGCGGTGTCCTGAAATGTTAGTAGGGGGTGTCCTGAAGACGCTGTCCGTATTGTTCGATGGCAAGTTGAATGTGTTCTAAGAACACTCGCGGTGTCCTTAAATGTTCGCAAATTTCAGAAAATGGGGGTGTTCGGAGGACGCTGTCCGTATTGTTCTCTGGCAAGTTGAATATGTTCTAAGAACACTCGTGGTGTCCTGAAATGTTCACAAATCAACGAAATGGGGGTGTCCTGAGGACGCTCTCCGTATTGTTCGATGGGAAGTTGAATGTGTTCTAAGAACACTTGCAGTGTCCTGAAATGTTCGTAGGGGGTGTCCTGAAGACGTTGTTCGTATTGTTCGCTGGCAAGTTGAATGTGTTCTAAGAACACTCGCGGTGTCCTTAAATGTTCGCAAATTTCAGAAAATGGGGATGTTCTGAGGAAGCTGTCAGTATTGTTCTCTTGCAAGTTGAATGTGTTCTAAGAACACTCGCGGTGTCCTGAAATGTTCGCAAATAAAAAAATGGGGGTGTTCTGAGGACGCTGTCAGTATTGTTCTCTTGCAAGTTGAATGTGTCCTAAGAACACTCGCAGTGTCCTGAAATATTGGTAGGGGGTGTCCTGAAGACGCTGTCCGTATTGTTCTCTGGCAAGTTGAATGTGTTCTAAGAACAATCATGGTGTCCTGAAATGTTTGTAAATAAACAAAATGGGGTTGTCCTGAGGACGCTGTCCGTATTGTTCGATGAGAAGTTGAATGTGTTCTAAGAACACTTGCGGTGTCCTGAAATGTTCGTAAATAAACAAAATTGGGGTGTCCTGAGGACGCTGTCCGTATTGTTCGATGGCAAGTTGAATGTGTTCTAAAAAAACTTGCGGTGTCCTGAAATGTTCGCAAATAAACAAAATGGGGGTGTCCTGAGGACACTGTCCGTATTGTTCGATTGTCAATTTGAAAGTGTTCTAAGAACCCTTGCGGTGTCCTGAAATGTTCGTAGGGGGTGTCCTGAAGACGCTGTCCGTATTGTTCGCTGGCAATTTGAATGTGTTCTAAGAACACTCGCGGTGTCCTTAAATGTTCGCAAATTTCAGAAAATGGGGGTGTTCTGAGGACGCTGTCCGTATTGTTCTCTAGCAAGTTGAATGTGTTCTAAGAACACTCGTGGTGTCCTGAAATGTTCACAAATAAACGAAATGGGGGTGTCCTGAGGACGCTCTCCGTATTGTTCGATGGGAGGTTGAATGTGTTCTAAGAACACTTGCGGTGTCCTGAAATGTTCGTAAATAAACAAAATTGGGGTGTCCTGAGGACGCTGTCCGTATTGTTCGATGGCAAGTTGAATGTGTTCTAAAAAAACTTGCGGTGTCCTGAAATTTTCGCAAATAAACAAAATGGGGGTGTCCTGAGGACACTGTCCGTATTGTTCGATTGTCAATTTGAAAGTGTTCTAAGAACCCTTGCGGTGTCCTGAAATGTTCGTAGGGGGTGTCCTGAAGACGCTGTCCGTATTGTTCGCTGGCAATTTGAATGTGTTCTAAGAACACTCGCGGTGTCCTTAAATGTTCGCAAATTTCAGAAAATGGGGGTGTTCTGAGGACGCTGTCCGTATTGTTCTCTAGCAAGTTGAATGTGTTCTAAGAACACTCGTGGTGTCCTGAAATGTTCACAAATAAACAAAATGGGGGTGTCCTGAGGACGCTCTCCGTATTGTTCGATGGGAGGTTGAATGTGTTCTAAGAACACTTGCAGTGTCCTGAAATGTTCGTAGGGGGTGTCCTGAAGACGTTGTCCGTATTGTTCGCTGGCAAGTTGAATGTGTTCTAAGAACACTCGCGGTGTCCTGAAATGTTCGCAAATAAAAAAATGGTGGTGTTCTGAGGACGCTGTCCGTATTTTTCGATGGGAAGTTTAATGTGTTCTAAGAACACTCGCGGTGTCCTGAAATGTTCGTAAATAAACAAAATGGGGTGTCCTGAGGATGCTGTCCGTATTGTTTGATGGCAAGTTGAATGTGTTCTAAAAACACTCGCGGTGTCCTGAAATGTTCGCAAATAAACAAAATGGGGGTGTCCTGAGGACGCTGAGGACGCTGTCCGTATTGTTCGATTGTCAAGTTGAAATTGTTCTAAGAACCCTTGCGGTGTCCTGAAATGTTAGTAGGGGGTGTCCTGAAGACGCTGTCCGTATTGTTCGCTGGCAAGTTGAATGTGTTCTAAGAACACTCAGGGTGTACTTAAATGCAATTTCAGAAAATGGGGGTGTTCTGAGGACGCTGTCCGTATTGTTCTCTGGCAAGTTGAATATGTTCTAAGAACACTCGTGGTGTCCTGAAATGTTCACAAATCAACGAAATGGGGGTGTCCTGAGGACGCTCTCGGTATTGTTCGATGGGAAGTTGAATGTGTTCTAAGAACACTTGCAGTGTCCTGAAATGTTCGTAGGGGGTGTCCTGAAGACGTTGTCCATATTGTTCGCTGGCAAGTTGAATGTGTTCTAAGAACACTCGCGGTGTCCTGAAATGTTTGCAAATTTAAAAAAAATGGTGGTGTTCTGAGGACGCTGTCCGTATTGCTCTCTTGCAAGTTGAATGTGTTCTAAGAACACTTGTGGTGTCCTGAAATGTTCGTAAATAAACAAAATCGGGGTGTTCTGAGGACGCTGTCCGTTTTGTTCATTGTCAAGTTTAAAGTGTTCTAAGAACACTCGCAGTGTCCTGAAATGTTCGTAGGGGGTGTCCTGAAGGCGCTGTCCGCATTGTTCTCTGGCAAGTTGAATGTGTTCAAAGAACACTCATGGTGTCCTGAAATGTTCGTAAATAAACAAAATGGGGTTGTCCTGAGGACGCTGTCCGTATTGTTCGATGGGAAGTTGAATGTGTTTTAAGAACACTCGCGGTGTCCTGAAATGTTCGTAAATAAACAAAATGGGGGTGTCCTGAGGACGCTGTCCGTATTGTTCGATGGCAAGTTGAATGTGTTCTAAAAACACTCGCGGTGTCCTGAAATGTTCGCAAATAAACAAAATGGGGGTGTCCTGAGGACGCTGAGGACGCTGTCCGTATTGTTCGATTGTCAAGTTGAAATTGTTCTAAGAACCCTTGCGGTGTCCTGAAATGTTAGTAGGGGGTATCCTGAAGACGCTGTCCGTATTGTTCGCTGGCAAGTTGAATGTGTTCTAAGAACACTCGCGGTGTCCTTAAATGTACGCAAATTTCAGAAAATGGGGGTGTTCTGAGGACGCTGTCCGTATTGTTCTCTGGCAAGTTGAATAGATTCTAAGAACACTCGTGGTGTCCTGAAATGTTCGTAAATAAACAAAATTGGGGTGTCCTGAGGACGCTGTCCGTATTGTTCGATGGCAAGTTGAATGTGTTCTAAAAAAACTTGCGGTGTCCTGAAATGTTCGCAAATAAACAAAATGGGGGTGTCCTGAGGACACTGTCCGTATTGTTCGATTGTCAATTTGAAAGTGTTCTAAGAACCCTTGCGGTGTCCTGAAATGTTCGTAGGGGGTGTCCTGAAGACGCTGTCCGTATTGTTCGATGGGATGTTGAATGTGTTCTAAGAACACTTGCAGTGTCCTGAAATGTTCGTAGGGGGTGTCCTGAAGACGTTGTCCGTATTGTTCGCTGGCAAGTTGAATGTGTTCTAAGAACACTCGCGGTGTCCTGAAATGTTCGCAAATAAAAAAATGGTGGTGTTCTGAGGACGCTGTCCGTATTTTTCGATGGGAAGTTTAATGTGTTCTAAGAACACTCGCGGTGTCCTGAAATGTTCGTAAATAAACAAAATGGGGTGTCCTGAGGATGCTGTCCGTATTGTTTGATGGCAAGTTGAATGTGTTCTAAAAACACTCGCGGTGTCCTGAAATGTTCGCAAATAAACAAAATGGGGGTGTCCTGAGGACGCTGAGGACGCTGTCCGTATTGTTCGATTGTCAAGTTGAAATTGTTCTAAGAACCCTTGCGGTGTCCTGAAATGTTAGTAGGGGGTGTCCTGAAGACGCTGTCCGTATTGTTCGCTGGCAAGTTGAATGTGTTCTAAGAACACTCAGGGTGTACTTAAATGCAATTTCAGAAAATGGGGGTGTTCTGAGGACGCTGTCCGTATTGTTCTCTGGCAAGTTGAATATGTTCTAAGAACACTCGTGGTGTCCTGAAATGTTCACAAATCAACGAAATGGGGGTGTCCTGAGGACGCTCTCGGTATTGTTCGATGGGAAGTTGAATGTGTTCTAAGAACACTTGCAGTGTCCTGAAATGTTCGTAGGGGGTGTCCTGAAGACGTTGTCCATATTGTTCGCTGGCAAGTTGAATGTGTTCTAAGAACACTCGCGGTGTCCTGAAATGTTTGCAAATTAAAAAAAAATGGTGGTGTTCTGAGGACGCTGTCCGTATTGCTCTCTTGCAAGTTGAATGTGTTCTAAGAACACTTGTGGTGTCCTGAAATGTTCGTAAATATACAAAATGGGGGTGTTCTGAGGACGCTGTCCGTTTTGTTCATTGTCAAGTTTAAAGTGTTCTAAGAACACTCGCAGTGTCCTGAAATGTTCGTAGGGGGTGTCCTGAAGACGCTGTCCGCATTGTTCTCTGGCAAGTTGAATGTGTTCAAAGAACACTCATGGTGTCCTGAAATGTTCGTAAATAAACAAAATGGGGTTGTCCTGAGGACGCTGTCCGTATTGTTCGATGGGAAGTTGAATGTGTTTTAAGAACACTCGCGGTGTCCTGAAATGTTCGTAAATAAACAAAATGGGGGTGTCCTGAGGACGCTGTCCGTATTGTTCGATGGCAAGTTGAATGTGTTCTAAAAACACTCGCGGTGTCCTGAAATGTTCGCAAATAAACAAAATGGGGGTGTCCCGAGGACGCTGAGGACGCTGTCCGTATTGTTCGATTGTCAAGTTGAAATTGTTCTAAGAACCCTTGCGGTGTCCTGAAATGTTAGTAGGGGGTATCCTGAAGACGCTGTCCGTATTGTTCGCTGGCAAGTTGAATGTGTTCTAAGAACACTCGCGGTGTCCTTAAATGTACGCAAATTTCAGAAAATGGGGGTGTTCTGAGGACGCTGTCCGTATTGTTCTCTGGCAAGTTGAATAGATTCTAAGAACACTCGTGGTGTCCTGAAATGTTCACAAATCAACGAAATGGGGGTGTCCTGAGGACGCTCTCCGTATTGTTCGATGGGAAGTTGAATGTGTTCTAAGAACACTTGCAGTGTCCTGAAATGTTCGTAGGGGGTGTCCTGAAGACGTTGTCCGTATTGTTCGCTGGCAAGTTGAATGTGTTCTAAGAACACTCGCGGGTTCCTGAAATGTTTGCAAATTAAAAAATGGTGGTGTTCTGAGGACGCTGTCCGTATTGTTCTCTTGCAAGTTGAATGTGCTCTAAGAATGCTTGTGGTGTCCTGAAATGTTCGTAAATAAACAAAATGGGGGTGTTCTGAGGACGCTGTCCGTTTTGTTCATTGTCAAGTTTAAAGTGTTATAAGAACACTCGCAGTGTCCTGAAATGTTCGTAGGGGGTGTCCTGAAGACGCTGTCCGTATTGTTCTCTGGCAAGTTGAATGTGTTCTAAGAACACTCGTGGTGTCCTGAAATGTTTGTAAATAAACAAAATGGGGTTGTCCTGAGGACGCTGTCCGTATTGTTCGATGGGAAGTTGAATGTATTTTAAGAACACTCGCGGTGTCCTGAAATGTTCGTAAATAAACAAAATGGGGGTGTCCTAAGGACGCTGTCCGTATTGTTCGATGGCAAGTTGAATGTGTTCTAAAAACACTTGCGGTGTACTGAAATGTTCGCAAATAAACAAAATGGGGGTGTCCTGAGGACGCTGACGACGCTGTCCATATTGTTCGATTGTCTAGTTGAAAGTGTTCTAAGAACCTCGCGGTGTCCTGGAATGTTCGTAGGGGGTGTCCTGAAGACGCTGTCCATTTTGTTCATTGTCAAGTTTAAAGTGTTCTAAGAACACTCGCAGTGTCCTGAAATGTTCATAGGGGGTGTCCTGAAGACGCTATCCGTATTGTTCTCTGGCAAGTTGAATGTGTTCTAAGAACACTCGTGGTGTCCTGAAATGTTTGTAAATAAAAAAAATGGGGGTGTCCTGAGGACGCTGTCCGTATTGTTCGATGGCAAGTTGAATGTGTTCTAAAAACACTGGCAGTGCCCTGAAATGTTCGCAAATAAACAAAATGGGGGTGTCCTGAGGACGCTGTCCGTATTGTTCAATTGTCAAGTTGAAAGTGTTCTAAGAACCCTTTCGGTGTCCTGAAATGTTTGTAGGGGGTGTCCTGAAGACGCTGTCCATATTGTTCGCTGGCAAGTTGAATGTGTTCTAAGAACACTCGCGGTGTCCTGAAATGTTTGCAAATAAAAAAATGGGGGTGTCCTCAGGACGCTGTCCGTATTGTTCGATTGTCAAGTTGAATGTGTTCTAAGAACCCTTGCGGTGTCCTGAAATCTTCGTAGGGGGTGTCCTGAAGACGCTGTCCGTATTGTTCGCTGGCAAGTTGAATGTGTTCTAAGAACACTCGCAGTGTCCTGAAATGTTCACAAATAAACGAAATGGGGGTGTCCTGAGGACGCTGTGGATGCTGTCCGTATTGTTCGTTGTCAAGTTGAAAGTGTTCTAGGAACCCTTGCGTTGTCCTGAAATGTTCGTAGGGGGTGTCCTGAAGACGCTGTCCATATAGTTCGCTGGCAAGTTGAATGTGTTCTAAGAACACTCGCGGTGTCCTTAAATGTTCGCAAATTTCAGAAAATGGGGATGTTCTGAGGACGCTGTCAGTATTGTTCTCTTGCAAGTTGAATGTGTTCTAAGAACACTCGCGGTGTCCTGAAATATTTGCAAATAAAAAAATGGGGGTTTTCTGAGGAAGCTGTCAGTATTGTTCTCTTGCAAGTTGAATGTGTCCTAAGAACACTCGCAGTGTCCTGAAATGTTCGTAGGGGATGTCCTGAAGACGCTGTCCGTATTGTTCTCTGGCAAGTTGAATGTGTTCTAAGAACACTCGTGGTGTCCTGAAATGTTTGTAAATAAACAAAATGGGGTTGTCCTGAGGACACTGTCCGTATTGCTCGATGGGAAGTTGAATGTGTTCTAAGAACACTCGCGGTGTCCTGAAATGTTCGTAAATAAAAAAAATGGGGGTGTCCTGAGGACGCTGTCCGTATTGTTCGATGGCAAGTTGAATGTGTTCTAAAAACACTGGCAGTGCCCTGAAATGTTCGCAAATAAAGAAAATGGGGGTGTCCTGAGGACGCTGTCCGTATTGTTCAATTGTGAAGTTGAAAGTGTTCTAAGAACCCTTGCGGTGTCCTGAAATGTTCGTAGGGGGTGTCCTGAAGACGCTGTCCATATTGTTCGCTGGCAAGTTGAATGTGTTCTAAGAACACTCGCGGTGTCCTGAAATGTTTGCAAATAAAAAAATGGGGGTGTCCTCAGGACGCTGTCCGTATTGTTTGATTGTCAAGTTGAAAGTGTTCTAAGAACCCTTGCGGTGTCCTGAAATGTTCGTAGGGGGTGTCCTGAAGACGCTGTCCGTATTGTTCGCTGGCAAGTTGAATGTGTTCTAAGAACACTCGCAGTGTCCTGAAATGTTCACAAATAAACAAAATGGGGGTGTCCTGAGGACGCTGTGGATGCTGTCCGTATTGTTCGTTGTCAAGTTGAAAGTGTTCTAGGAACCCTTGCGGTGTCCTGAAATGTTCGTAGGGGGTGTCCTGAAGACGCTGTCCATATTGTTCGCTGGCAAGTTGAATGTGTTCTAAGAACACTCGCGGTGTCCTTAAATGTTCGCAAATTTCAGAAAATGGGGATGTTCTGAGGACGCTGTCAGTATTGTTCTCTTGCAAGTTGAATGTGTTCTAAGAACACTCGCGGTGTCCTGAAATATTTGCAAATAAAAAAATGGGGGTTTTCTGAGGACGCTGTCAGTATTGTTCTCTTGCAAGTTGAATGTGTCCTAAGAACACTCGCAGTGTCCTGAAATGTTCGTAGGGGATGTCCTGAAGACGCTGTCCGTATTGTTCTCTGGCAAGTTGAATGTGTTCTAAGAACACTCGTGCTGTCCTGAAATGTTTGTAAATAAACAAAATGGGGTTGTCCTGAGGACGCTGTCCGAATTGTTCGATGGGAAGTTGAATGTGTTCTAAGAACACTCGCAGGGTCCTGAAATGTTCGTAAATAAACAAAATGGGGGTGTCCTGAGGACGCTGTCCGTATTGTTCATTGTCAAGTTTAAAGTGTTCTAAGAACACTCGCAGTGTCCTGAAATGTTCGTAGGGGGTGTCCTGAAGACGCTGTCCGTATTGTTCTCTGGCAAGTTGAATGTGTTCTAAGAACACTCATGGTGTCCTGAAATGTTCGTAAATAAACAAAATGGGGTTGTGCTGAGGACGCTGTCCGTATTGTTCGATGGGAAGCTGAATGTGTTTTAAGAACACTCGCGGTGTCCTGAAATGTTCGTAAATAAACAAAATGGGGGTGTCCTGAGGACGCTGTCCATATTGTTCGATGGCAAGTTGAATGTGTTCTAAAAACACTCGCGGTGTCCTGAAATGTTTGCAAATAAACAAAATTGGGGTGTCCTGAGGACGCTGAGGACGCTGTCCATATTGTTCGATTGTCTAGTTGAAAGTGTTCTAAGAACCCTAGCGGTGTCCTGGAATGTTCGTAGGGGGTGTCCTGAAGACGCTGTCCGTATTGCTCGCTGGAAAGTTGAATGTGTTCTAAGAACACTCGCGGTGTCCTGAAATGTTTGCAAATAAAACAATGGGGGTGTTCTGAGGACGCTGTCCGTATTGTTCTCTGGCAAGTTGAATATGTTCTAAGAACACTTGTGGTGTCCTGAAATGTTCACAAATCAACAAAATGGGGGTGTCCTGAGGACGCTCTCCGTATTGTTCAATGGGAAGTTGAATGTGTTCTAAGAACACTTGCAGTGTCCTGAAATGTTCGTAGGGGGTGTCCTGAAGACGTTGTCCGTATTGTTCGCTGGCAAGTTGAATGTGTTCTAAGAACACTCGCGGTTTCCTGAAATGTTTGCAAATAAAAAAATGGGGGTGTTCTGAGGACGCTGTCCGTATTGTTCTCTTGCAAGTTGAATGTGTTCTAAGAACACTCGCAGTGTCCTGAAATGTTCACAAATAAACGAAATGGGGGTGTCCTGAGGACGCTGAGGACGCTGTCCGTATTGTTCGGTGTCAAGTTGAAAGTGTTCTAGGAACCCTTGCAGTGTCCTGAAATGGTCGTAGGGGGTGTCCTGAAGACGCTGTCCATATTGTTCGCTGGCAAGTTGAATGTGTTCTAGGAACACTCGCGTTGTCCTTAAATGTTCGCAAATTTCAGAAAATGGGGATGTTCTGAGGACGCTGTCAGTATTGTTCTCTTGCAAGTTGAATGTGTTCTAAGAACACTTGCGGTGTCCTGAAATGTTCGCAAAAAAAAAAAATGGGTGTGATCTGAGGACGCTGTCAGTATTGTTCTCTTGCAAGTTGAATGTGTCCTAAGAACACTCGCAGTGTCCTGAAATGTTCGTAGGGGGTGTCCTGAAGACGCTGTCCGTATTGTTCTCTGGCAAGTTGAATGTGTTCTAAGAATACTCGTTTTGTCCTGAAATGTTTGTAAATAAACAAAATGGGGTTGTCCTGAGGACGCTGTCCCTATTGTTCTCTTGCAAGTTGAATGTGTTCTAAGAACACTTGTGGTGTCCTGAAATGTTCGTAAATAAACAAAATGGGGGTGTTCTGAGGACGCTGTCCGTTTTGTTCGTTGTCAAGTTTAAAGTGTTCTAAGAACACTCGCAGTGTCCTGAAATGTTCGAAGGGGATGTCCTGAAGACGCTGTCCGTATTGTTCGCTGGCAAGTTGAATGTGTTCTAAGAACACTCGCGGTGTCCTGAAATGTTTGCAAATAAAAAAATGGGGTTGTCCTGAGGACACTGTCTGTATTGTTCGATGGGAAGTTGAATGTGTTCTAAGAACACTCGCGGTGTCCTGAAATGTTCATAAATAAAAAAAATGGGGGTGTCCTGAGGACGCTGTCCGTATTGTTCGATGGCAAGTTGAATGTGTTCTAAAAACACTTGCGGTGCCCTGAAATGTTCGCAAATAAACAAAATGGGGGTGTCCTGAGGATGCTGTCCGTATTGTTCGATTGTCAAGTTGAAAGTGTTCCAAGAACCCTTGCGGTGTCCTGAAATGTTCGTAGGGGGTGTCCTGAAGACGCTGTCCGTATTGTTCGCTGGCAAGTTGAATGTGTTCTAAGAACACTCGCGGTGTCCTGAAATGTTTGCAAATAAAAAAATGGGGGTGTTCTGAGGACGCTGTCCGTATTGTTCTCTTGTAAGTTGAATGTGTTCTAAGAACACTCGCAGTGTCCTGAAATGTTCACAAATTAACGAAATGGGGGTGTCCTGAGGACGCTGAGGACGCTGTCCGTATTGTTCGTTGTCAAGTTGAAAGTGTTCTAGGAACCCTTGCGGTGTCCTGAAATGTTCGTAGGGGGTGTCCTGAAGACGCTGTCCATATTGTTCGCTGGCAAGTTGAATGTGTTCTAAGAACACTCGCGGTGTCCTTAAATGTTCGCAAATTTCAGAAGATTGGGATGTTCTGAGGACGCTGTCAGTATTGTTATCTTGCAAGTTGAATGTGTTCTAAGAACACTCGCCTCGCGGTGTCCTGAAATATTTGCAAATAAAAAAATGGGGGTTTTCTGAGGACGCTGTCAGTATTGTTCTCTTGCAAGTTGAATGTGTCCTAAGAACACTCGCAGTGTCCTGAAATGTTCGTAGGGGGTGTCCTGAAGACGCTGTCCGTATTGTTCTCTGGCAAGTTGAATGTGTTCTAAGAACACTCGTGCTGTCCTGAAATGTTTGTAAATAAACAAAATGGGGTTGTCCTGAGGACGCTGTCCGTATTGTTCGATGGGAAGTTCAATGTGTTCAAAGAACACTCGCGGTGTCCTGAAATGTTCGTAAATAAACAAAATGGGGGTGTCCTGAGGACGCTGTCCGTATTGTTCGATGGCAAGTTGAATGTGTTCTAAAAACACTTGCGGTGTCCTGAAATGTTCGCAAATAAACAAAATGGGGGTGTCCTGAGGACACTGTCCGTATTGTTCCATTGTCAATTTGAAAGTGTTCTAAGAACCCTTGCGGTGTCCTGAAATGTTCGTACGGGGTGTCCTGAAGACGCTGTCCGTATTGTTCGCTGGCAAGTTGAATGTGTTCTAAGAACACTCGCGGTGTCCTTAAATGTTCGCAAATTTCAGAAAATGGCGGTGTTCTGAGGACGCTGTCCGTATTGTTCTCTGGCAAGTTGAATGTGTTCTAAGAACACTCGTGGTGTCCTGAAATGTTCACAAATAAACGAAATGGGGGTGTCCTGAGGACGCTCTCCGTATTGTTCGATGGGAAGTTGAATGTGTTCTAAGAACACTTGCAGTGTCCTGAAATGTTCGTAGGGGGTGTCCTGAAGACGTTGTCCGTATTGTTCGCTGGCAAGTTGAATGTGTTCTAAGAACACTCGCGGTGTCCTGAAATGTTCGCAAATAAAAAAATGGTGGTGTTCTGAGGACGCTATCCGTATTGTTCTCTTGCAAGTTGAATGTGTTCTAAGAACACTTGTGGTGTCCTGAAATGTTCGTAGGGGGTGTCCTGAAGACGCTGTCCGTATTGTTCTCTGGCAAGTTGAATGTGTTCTAAGAACACTTGTGGTGTCCTGAAATGTTTGTAAATAAACAAAATGGGGTTGTCCTGAGGACACTGTCCGTATTGTTCGATGGGTAGTTGAATGTGTTCTAAGAACACTCGCGGTGTCCTGAAATGTTCGTAAATAAAAAAAATGGGGGTGTCCTGAGGACGCTGTCCGTATTGTTCGTTGGCAAGTTGAATGTGTTCTAAAAACACTCGCAGTGCCCTGAAATGTTCGCAAATAAACAAAATGGGGGTGTCCTGAGGACGCTGTCCGTATTGTTCGATTGTCAAGTTGAAAGTGTTCTAAGAACCCTTGCGGTGTCCTGAAATGTTCGTAGGGGGTGTCCTGAAGACGCTGTCC
Organism: Ambystoma mexicanum; assembly: GCF_040938575.1. Lineage (NCBI taxonomy): Eukaryota > Metazoa > Chordata > Amphibia > Caudata > Ambystomatidae > Ambystoma > Ambystoma mexicanum. The sequence continues at coordinate 423,845,413 of NC_090935.1, forward strand.
GTATTGTTCGCTGGCAAGTTGAATGTGTTCTAAGAACACTTGCAGTGTCCTGAAATGTTCGTAGGGGGTGTCCTGAAGACGTTGTCCGTATTGTTCGCTGGCAAGTTGAATGTGTTCTAAGAACACTCGCGGTTTCCTGAAATGTTTGCAAATAAAAAAATGGGGGTGTTCTGAGGACGCTGTCCGTATTGTTCTCTTGCAAGTTGAATGTGTTCTAAGAACACTCGCAGTGTCCTGAAATGTTCACAAATAAACGAAATGGGGGTGTCCTGAGGACGCTGAGGACGCTGTCCGTATTGTTCGTTATCAAGTTGAAAGTGTTCTAGGAACCCTTGCGGTGTCCTGAAATGTTCGTAGGGGGTGTCCTGAAGACGCTGTCCATATTGTTCGCTGGCAAGTTGAATGTGTTCTAGGAACACTCGCGGTGTCCTTAAATGTTCGCAAATTTCAGAAAATGGGGATGTTCTGAGGACGCTGTCAGTATTGTTCTCTTGCAAGTTGAATGTGTTCTAAGAACACTTGCGGTGTCCTGAAATGTTCGCAAATAAAAAAATGGGTGTGATCTGAGGACGCTGTCAGTATTGTTCTCTTGCAAGTTGAATGTGTCCTAAGAACACTCGCAGTGTCCTGAAATGTTCGTAGGGGGTGTCCTGTAGACGCTGTCCGTATTGTTCTCTGGCAAGTTGAATGTGTTCTAAGAATACTCGTTTTGTCCTGAAATGTTTGTAAATAAACAAAATGGGGTTGTCCTGAGGACGCTGTCCGTATTGTTCTCTTGCAAGTTGAATGTGTTCTAAGAACACTTGTGGTGTCCTGAAATGTTCGTAAATAAACAAAATGGGGGTGTTCTGAGGACGCTGTCCGTTTTGTTCGTTGTCAAGTTTAAAGTGTTCTAAGAACACTCGCAGTGTCCTGAAATGTTCGAAGGGGATGTCCTGAAGACGCTGTCCGTATTGTTCTCTGGCAAGTTGAATGTGTTCTAAGAACACTCGTGGTGTCCTGAAATGTTTGTAAATAAAAAAAATGGGGTTGTCCTGAGGACACTGTCTGTATTGTTCGATGGGAAGTTGAATGTGTTCTAAGAACACTCGCGGTGTCCTGAAATGTTCATAAATAACAAAAATGGGGGTGTCCTGAGGACGCTGTCCGTATTGTTCGATGGCAAGTTGAATGTGTTCTAAAAACACTTGCGGTGCCCTGAAATGTTCGCAAATAAACAAAATGGGGGTGTCCTGAGGATGCTGTCCGTATTGTTCGATTGTCAAGTTGAAAGTGTTCCAAGAACCCTTGCGGTGTCCTGAAATGTTCGTAGGGGGTGTCCTGAAGACGCTGTCCGTATTGTTCGCTGGCAAGTTGAATGTGTTCTAAGAACACTCGCGGTGTCCTGAAATGTTTGCAAATAAAAAAATGGGGGTGTTCTGAGGACGCTGTCCGTATTGTTCTCTTGTAAGTTGAATGTGTTCTAAGAACACTCGCAGTGTCCTGAAATGTTCACAAATTAACGAAATGGGGGTGTCCTGAGGACGCTGAGGACGCTGTCCGTATTGCTCGTTGTCAAGTTGAAAGTGTTCTAGGAACCCTTGCGGTGTCCTGAAATGTTCGTAGGGGGTGTCCTGAAGACGCTGTCCATATTGTTCGCTGGCAAGTTGAATGTGTTCTAAGAACACTCGCGGTGTCCTTAAATGTTCGCAAATTTCAGAAGATGGGGATGTTCTGAGGACGCTGTCAGTATTGTTATCTTGCAAGTTGAATGTGTTCTAAAAACACTCGCCTCGCGGTGTCCTCAAATATTTGCAAATAAAAAAATGGGGGTTTTCTGAGGACGCTGTCAGTATTGTTCTCTTGCAAGTTGAATGTGTCCTAAGAACACTCGCAGTGTCCTGAAATGTTCGTAGGGGGTGTCCTGAAGAAGCTGTCCGTATTGTTCTCTGGCAAGTTGAATGTGTTCTAAGAACACTCGTGCTGTCCTGAAATGTTTGTAAATAAACAAAATGGGGTTGTCCTGAGGACGCTGTCCGTATTGTTCGATGGGAAGTTGAATGTGTTCAAAGAACACTCGCGGTGTCCTGAAATGTTCGTAAATAAACAAAATGGGGGTGTCCTGAGGACGCTGTCCGTATTGTTCGATGGCAAGTTGAATCGGTTCTAAAAACACTTGCGGTGTCCTGAAATGTTTGCAAATAAACAAAATGGGGGTGTCCTGAGGACACTGTCCGTATTGTTCCATTGTCAATTTGAAAGTGTTCTAAGAACCCTTGCGGTGTCCTGAAATGTTCGTACGGGGTGTCCTGAAGACGCTGTCCGTATTGTTCGCGGGCAAGTTGAATGTGTTCTAAGAACACTCGCGGTGTCCTTAAATGTTCGCAAATTTCAGAAAATGGCGGTGTTCTGAGGACGCTGTCCGTATTGTTCTCTGGCAAGTTGAATGTGTTCTAAGAACACTCGTGGTGTCCTGAAATGTTCACAAATAAACGAAATGGGGGTGTCCTGAGGACGCTCTCCGTATTGTTCGATGGGAAGTTGAATGTGTTCTAAGAACACTTGCAGTGTCCTGAAATGTTCGTAGGGGGTGTCCTGAAGACATTGTCCGTATTGTTCGCTGGCAAGTTGAATGTGTTCTAAGAACACTCGCGGTGTCCTGAAATGTTCGCAAATAAAAAAATGGTGGTGTTCTGAGGACGCTATCCGTATTGTTCTCTTGCAAGTTGAATGTGTTCTAAGAACACTTGTGGTGTCCTGAAATGTTCGTAGGGGGTGTCCTGAAGACGCTGTCCGTATTGTTCTCTGGCAAGTTGAATGTGTTCTAAGAACACTTGTGGTGTCCTGAAATGTTTGTAAATAAACAAAATGGGGTTGTCCTGAGGACACTGTCCGTATTGTTCGATGGGTAGTTGAATGTGTTCTAAGAACACTCGCGGTGTCCTGAAATGTTCGTAAATAAAAAAAATGGGGGTGTCCTGAGGACGCTGTCCGTATTGTTCGTTGGCAAGTTGAATGTGTTCTAAAAACACTCGCAGTGCCCTGAAATGTTCGCAAATAAACAAAATGGGGGTGTCCTGAGGACGCTGTCCGTATTGTTCGATTGTCAAGTTGAAAGTGTTCTAAGAACCCTTGCGGTGTCCTGAAATGTTCGTAGGGGGTGTCCTGAAGACGCTGTCCGTATTGTTCGCTGGCAAGTTGAATGTGTTCTAAGAACACTTGCAGTGTCTTGAAATGTTCGTAGGGGGTGTCCTGAAGACGTTGTCCGTATTGTTCTCTTGCAAGTTGAATGTGTTCTAAGAACACTCGCAGTGTCCTGAAATGTTCACAAATAAACGAAATGGGGGTGTCCTGAGGACGCTGAGGACGCTGTCCGTATTGTTCGTTGTCAAGTTGAAAGTGTTCTAGGAACCCTTGCGGTGTCCTGAAATGTTCGTAGGGGGTGTCCTGAAGACGCTGTCCATATTGTTCGCTGGCAAGTTGAATGTGTTCTAGGAACACTCGCGGTGTCCTTAAATGTTCGCAAATTTCAGAAAATGGGGATGTTCTGAGGACGCTGTCAGTATTGTTCTCTTGCAAGTTGAATGTGTTCTAAGAACACTTGCGGTGTCCTGAAATGTTCGCAAATAAAAAAATGGGTGTGATCTGAGGACGCTGTCAGTATTGTTCTCTTGCAAGTTGAATGTGTCCTAAGAACACTCGCAGTGTCCTGAAATGTTCGTAGGGGGTGTCCTGAAGACGCTGTCCGTATTGTTCTCTGGCAAGTTGAATGTGTTCTAAGAATACTCGTTTTGTCCTGAAATGTTTGTAAATAAACAAAATGGGGTTGTCCTGAGGACGCTGTCCGTATTGTTCTCTTGCAAGTTGAATGTGTTCTAAGAACACTTGTGGTGTCCTGAAATGTTCGTAAATAAACAAAATGGGGGTGTTCTGAGGATGCTGTCCGTTTTGTTCGTTGTCAAGTTTAAAGTGTTCTAAGAACACTCGCAGTGTCCTGAAATGTTCGAAGGGGATGTCCTGAAGACGCTGTCCGTATTGTTCTCTGGCAAGTTGAATGTGTTCTAAGAACACTCGTGGTGTCCTGAAATGTTTGTAAATAAAAAAAATGGGGTTGTCCTGAGGACACTGTCTGTATTGTTCGATGGGAAGTTGAATGTGTTCTAAGAACACTCGCGGTGTCCTGAAATGTTCATAAATAAAAAAAATGGGGGTGTCCTGAGGACGCTGTCCGTATTGTTCGATGGCAAGTTGAATGTGTTCTAAAAACACTTGCGTGCCCTGAAATGTTCGCAAATAAAAAAAATGGGGGTGTCCTGAGGATGCTCTCCGTATTGTTCGATTGTCAAGTTGAAAGTGTTCCAAGAACCCTTGCGGTGTCCTGAAATGTTCGTAGGGGGTGTCCTGAAGACGCTGTCCGTATTGTTCGCTGGCAAGTTGAATGTGTTCTAAGAACACTCGCGGTGTCCTGAAATGTTTGCAAATAAAAAAATGGGGGTGTTCTGAGGACGCTGTCCGTATTGTTCTCTTGTAAGTTGAATGTGTTCTAAGAACACTCGCAGTGTCCTGAAATGTTCACAAATTAATGAAATGGGGGTGTCCTGAGGACGCTGAGGACGCTGTCCGTATTGTTCGTTGTCAAGTTGAAAGTGTTCTAGGAACCCTTGCGGTGTCCTGAAATGTTCGTAGGGGGTGTCCTGAAGACGCTGTCCATATTGTTCGCTGGCAAGTTGAATGTGTTCTAAGAACACTCGCGGTGTCCTTAAATGTTCGCAAATTTCAGAAGATGGGGATGTTCTGAGGACGCTGTCAGTATTGTTCTCTTGCAAGTTGAATGTGTCCTAAGAACACTCGCAGTGTCCTGAAATGTTCGTAGGGGGTGTCCTGAACACGCTGTCCGTATTGTTCTCTGGCAAGTTGAATGTGTTCTAAGAACACTCGTGCTGTCCTGAAATATTTGCAAATAAAAAAATGGGGGTTTTCTGAGGACGCTGTCAGTATTGTTCTCTTGCAAGTTGAATGTGTCCTAAGAACACTCGCAGTGTCCTGAAATGTTCGTAGGGGGTGTCCTGAACACGCTGTCCGTATTGTTCTCTGGCAAGTTGAATGTGTTCTAAGAACACTCGTGCTGTCCTGAAATGTTTGTAAATAAACAAAATGGGGTTGTCCTGAGGACGCTGTCCGTATTGTTCGATGGGAAGTTGAATGTGTTCAAAGAACACTCGCGGTGTCCTGAAATGTTCGTAAATAAACAAAATGGGGGTGTCCTGAGGACGCTGTCCGTATTGTTCGATGGCAAGTTGAATGTGTTCTAAAAACACTTGCGGTGTCCTGAAATGTTCGCAAATAAACAAAATGGGGGTGTCCTGAGGACACTGTCCGTATTGTTCCATTGTCAATTTGAAAGTGTTCTAAGAACCCTTGCGGTGTCCTGAAATGTTCGTACGGGGTGTCCTGAAGACGCTGTCCGTATTGTTCGCTGGCAAGTTGAATGTGTTCTAAGAACACTCGCGGTGTCCTTAAATGTTCGCAAATTTCAGAAAATGGCGGTGTTCTGAGGACGCTGTCCGTATTGTTCTCTGGCAAGTTGAATGTGTTCTAAGAACACTAGTGGTGTCCTGAAATGTTCACAAATAAACGAAATGGGGGTGTCCTGAGGACGCTCTCCGTATTGTTCGATGGGAAGTTGAATGTGTTCTAAGAACACTTGCAGTGTCCTGAAATGTTCGTAGGGGGTGTCCTGAAGACGTTGTCCGGATTGTTCGCTGGCAAGTTGAATGTGTTCTAAGAACACTCGCGGTGTCCTGAAATGTTCGCAAATAAAAAAATGGTGGTGTTCTGAGGACGCTATCCGTATTGTTCTCTTGCAAGTTGAATGTGTTCTAAGAACACTTGTGGTGTCCTGAAATGTTCGTAGGGGGTGTCCTGAAGACGCTGTCCGTATTGTTCTCTGGCAAGTTGAATGTGTTCTAAGAACACTTGTGGTGTCCTAAAATGTTTGTAAATAAACAAAATGGGGTTGGCCTGAGGACACTGTCCGTATTGTTCGATGGGTAGTTGAATGTGTTCTAAGAACACTCGCGGTGTCCTGAAATGTTCGTAAATAAAAAAAATGGGGGTGTCCTGAGGACGCTGTCCGTATTGTTCGTTGGCAAGTTGAATGTGTTCTAAAAACACTTGCAGTGCCCTGAAATGTTCGCAAATAAACAAAATGGGGGTGTCCTGAGGACGCTGTCCGTATTGTTCGATTGTCAAGTTGAAAGTGTTCTAAGAACCCTTGCGGTCTCCTGAAATGTTCGTAGGGGGTGTCCTGAAGACGCTGTCCGTATTGTTCGCTGGCAAGTTGAATGTGTTCTAAGAACACTTGCAGTGTCCTGAAATGTTCGTAGGGGGTGTCCTGAAGACGTTGTCCGTATTGTTCGCTGGCAAGTTGAATGTGTTTTAAGAAAACTCGCGGTTTCCTGAAATGTTTGCAAATAAAAAAATGGGGGTGTTCTGAGGACACTGTCCGTATTGTTCTCTTGCAAGTTGAATGTGTTCTAAGAACACTGGCAGTGTCCTGAAATGTTCACAAATAAACGAAATGGGGGTAGTCCTGAGGACGCTGAGGACGCTGTACGTATTGTTCGTTGTCAAGTTGAAAGTGTTCTAGGAACCCTTGCGGTGTCCTGAAATGTTCTTAGGGGGTGTCCTCAAGATGCTGTCCATATTGTTCGCTGGCAAGTTGAATGTGTTCTAGGAACACTCGCGGTGTCCTTAAATGTTCGCAAATTTCAGAAAATGGGGATGTTCTGAGGACGCTGTCAGTATTGTTCTCTTGCAAGTTGAATGTGTTCTAAGAACACTTGCGGTGTCCTGAAATGTTCGCAAATAAAAAAATGGGGGTGATCTGAGGACGCTGTCAGTATTGTTCTCTTGCAAGTTGAATGTGTCCTAAGAACACTCGCAGTGTCCTGAAATGTTCGTAGGGGGTGTCCTGAAGACGCTGTCCGTATTGTTCTCTGGCAAGTTGAATGTGTTCTAAGAATACTCGTTTTGTCCTGAAATGTTTGTAAATAAACAAAATGGGGTTGTCCTGAGGACGCTGTCCGTATTGTTCTCTTGCAAGTTGAATGTGTTCTAAGAACACTTGTGGTGTCCTGAAATGTTCGTAAATAAACAAAATGGGGGTGTTCTGAGGACGCTGTCCGTTTTGTTCGTTGTCAAGTTTAAAGTGTTCTAAGAACACTCGCAGTGTCCTGAAATGTTCGAAGGGGATGTCCTGAAGACGCTGTCCGTATTGTTCTCTGGCAAGTTGAATGTGTTCTAAGAACACTCGTGGTGTCCTGAAATGTTTGTAAATAAAAAAAATGGGGTTGTCCTGAGGACACTGTCTGTATTGTTCGATGGGAAGTTGAATGTGTTCTAAGAACACTCGCGGTGTCCTGAAATGTTCGTAAATAAAAAAATGGGGGTGTCCTGAGGACGCTGTCCGTATTGTTTGATGGCAAGTTGAATGTGTTCTAAAAACACTTGCGTTGCCCTGAAATGTTCGCAAATAAACAAAATGGGGGTGTCCTGAGGATGCTGTCCGTATTGTTCGATTGTCAAGTTGAAAGAGTTCCAAGAACCCTTGCGGTGTCCTGAAATGTTCGTAGGGGGTGTCCTGAAGACGCTGTCCGTATTGTTCCCTGGCAAGTTGAATGTGTTCTAAGAACACTCGCGGTGTCCTGAAATGTTTGCAAATAAAAAAATGGGGGTGTTCTGAGGACGCTGTCCGTATTGTTCTCTTGCAAGTTGAATGTGTTCTAAGAACACTCGCAGTGTCCTGAAATGTTCACAAATTAACGAAATGGGGGTGTCCTGAGGACGCTGAGGACGCTGTCCGTATTGTTCGTTGTCAAGTTGAAAGTGTTCTAGGAACCCTTGCGGTGTCCTGAAATGTTTGTAGGGGGTGTCCTGAAGACGCTGTCCATATTGTTCGCTGGCAAGTTGAATGTGTTCTAAGAACACTCGCGGTGTCCTTAAATGTTCGCAAATTTCAGAAGATGGGGATGTTCTGAGGACGCTGTCAGTATTGTTATCTTGCAAGTTGAATGTGTTCTAAGAACACTCGCCTCGCGGTGTCCTGAAATATTTGCAAATAAAAAAATGGGGGTTTTCTGAGGACGCTGTCAGTATTGTTCTCTTGCAAGTTGAATGTGTCCTAAGAACACTCGCAGTATCCTGAAATGTTCGTAGGGGGTGTCCTGAAGATGCTGTCCGTATTGTTCTCTGGCAAGCTGAATGTGTTCTAAGAACACTTGTGCTGTCCTGAAATGTTTGTAAATAAACAAAATGGGGTTGTCCTGAGGACGCTGTCCGTATTGTTCGATGGGAAGTTGAATGTGTTCAAAGAACACTCGCGGTGTCCTGAAATGTTCGTAAATAAACAAAATGGGGCTGTCCTGAGGACGCTGTCCGTATTGTTCGATGGCAAGTTGAATGTGTTCTAAAAACACTTGCGGTGTCCTGAAATGTTCGCAAATAAACAAAATGGGGGTGTCCTGAGGACACTGTCCGTATTGTTCCATTGTCAATTTGAAAGTGTTCTAAGAACCCTTGCGGTGTCCTGAAATGTTCGTACGGGGTGTCCTGAAAACGCTGTCCGTATTGTTCGCTGGCAAGTTGAATGTGTTCTAAGAACACTCGCGGTGTCCTTAAATGTTCGCAAATTTCAGAAAATGGCGGTGTTCTGAGGACGCTGTCCGTATTGTTCTCTGGCAAGTTGAATGTGTTCTAAGAACACTCGTGGTGTCCTGAAATGTTCACAAATAAACGAAATGGGGGTGTCCTGAGGACGCTCTCCGTATTGTTCGATGGGAAGTTGAATGTGTTCTAAGAACACTTGCAGTGTCCTGAAATGTTCGTAGGGGGTGTCCTGAAGACGTTGTCCGTATTGTTCGCTGGCAAGTTGAATGTGTTCTAAGAACACTCGCGGTGTCCTGAAATGTTCGCAAATAAAATAATGGTGGTGTTCTGAGGACGCTATCCGTATTGTTCTCTTGCAAGTTGAATGTGTTCTAAGAACACTTGTGGTGTCCTGAAATGTTCGTAAATAAACAAAATGGGGGTGTTCTGAGGACGCTGTCCGTTTTGTTCGTTGTCAAGTTTAAAGTGTTCTAAGAACACTCGCAGTGTCCTGAAATGTTCGTTGGGGGTGTCCTGAAGACGCTGTCTGTATTGTTCTCTGGCAAGTTGAATGTTTTCTAAGAACACTCATGGCGTCCTGAAATGTTTGTAAATAAACAAAATGGGGTGTCCTGAGGACGCTGTCCGTATTGTTTGATGGCAAGTTGAATGTGTTCTAAAAACACTTGCGGTGTCCTGAAATGTTCGCAAATAAACAAAATGGGGGTGTCCTGAGGACGCTGAGGACGCTGTCCGTATTGTTCGATTGTCAAGTTGAAATTCTTCTAAGAACCCTCGCCGTGTCCTGAAATGTTAGTAGGGGGTGTCCTGAAGACGCTGTCCGTATTGTTCGCTCGCAAGTTGAATGTGTTCTAAGAACACTTGCGGTGTCCTTAAATGTTTGCAAATTTCAGAAAATGGGGGTGTTCTGAGGACGCAATCCGTATTGTTCTCTGGCAAGTTGAATATGTCCTAAGAACACTCGTGGTGTCCTGAAGTGTTCACAAATCAACAAAATGGGGGTGTCCTGAGGACGCTCTCCGTATTGTTCTACGGGAAGTTGAATGTGTTCTAAGAACACTTGCAGTGTCCTGAAATGTTCGTATGGGGTGTCCTGAAGACGTTGTCCGTATTGTTCGCTGGCAAGTTGAATGTGTTCTAAGAACACTCGCGGTGTCCTGAAATGTTTGCAAATAAAAAAATGGTGGTGTTCTGAGGACGCTGTCCGTATTGTTCTCTTGCAAGTTGAATGTGTTCTAAAAACACTTGCGGTGTCCTGAAATGTTTGCAAATTAACAAAATGGGGGTGTCCTGAGGACACTGTCTGTATTGTTCGATTGTCAATTTGAAAGTGTTCTAAGAACCCTTGCGGTGTCCTGAAATGTTCGTAGGGGGTGTCCTGAAGACGCTGTCCGTATTGTTCGCTGGCAAGTTGAATGTGTTCTAAGAACACTCGCGGTGTCCTTAAATGTTTGCAAATTTCAGAAAATGGGGGTGCTCTGAGGACGCTGTCCGTATTGTTCTCTGGCAAGTTGAATGTGTTCTAAGAACACACGTGGTGTCCTGAAATGTTCACAAATAAACGAAATGGGGGTGTCCTGAGGACGCTCTCCGTATTGTTCGATGGGAAGTTGAATGTGTTCTAAGAACACTTGCAGTGTCCTGAAATGTTCGTAGGGGGTGTCCTGAAGACGTTGTCCGTATTGTTCGCTGGCAAGTTGAATGTGTTCTAAGAACACTCGCGGTGTCCTGAAATGTTCGCAAATAAAAAAATGGTGGTGTTCTGAGGACGCTATCCGTATTGTTCTCTTGCAAGTTGAATGTGTTCTAAGAACACTTGTGGTGTCCTGAAATGTTCATAAATAAACAAAATGGGGGTGTTCTGAGGACGCTGTACATTTTGTTCGTTGTCAAGTTTAAAGTGTTCTAAGAACACTCGCAGTGTCCTGAAATGTTCGTAGGGGGTGTCTTGAAGACGCTGTCCGTATTGTTCTCTGGCAAGTTGAATGTTTTCTAAGAACACTCATGGCGTCCTGAAATGTTTGTAAATAAACAAAATGGGGTGTCCTAAGGACGCTGTCCGTATTGTTTGATGGCAAGTTGAATGTGTTCTAAAAACACTCGCGGTGTCCTGAAATGTTCACAAATAAACAAAATGGGGGTGTCCTGAGGACGCTGAGGACGCTGTCCGTATTGTTCGATTGTCAAGTTGAAATTGTTCTAAGAACCCTCGCGGTTTCCTGAAATATTAGTAGGGGGTGTCCTGAAGACGCTGTCCGTATTGTTCGCTGGCAAGTTGAATGTGTTCTAAGAACACTTGCGGTGTCCTTAAATGTTTGCAAATTTCAGAAAATGGGGATGTTCTGAGGACGCTGTCCGTATTGTTCTCTGGCAAATTGAATATGTCCTAAGAACACTCGTGGTGTCCTGAAATGTTCACAAATCAACGAAATGGGGGTGTCCTGAGGACGCTCTCCGTATTGTTCGATGGGAAGTTGAATGTGTTCTAAGAACACTTGCAGTGTCCTGAAATGTTCGTAGGGGGTGTCCTGAAGACGCTGTCCGTATTGTTCTCTGGCAAGTTGAATGTGTTCTAAGAACACTCATGGTGTCCTGAAATGTTCGTAAATAAACAAAATGGGGTTGTCCTGAGGACGCTGTCCGTATTGTTCGATGGGAAGTTGAATGTGTTTTAAGAACACTCGCGGTGTCCTGAAATGTTCGTAAATAGACAAAATGGGGGTGTCCTGAGGTCGCTGTCCGTATTGTTCGATGGCAAGTTGAATGTGTTCTAAAAACACTCGCGGTGTCCTGAAATGTTCGCAAATAAACAAAATGGGGGTGTCCTGAGAACGCTGAGGACGCTGCCCATATTGTTCGATTGTCTAGTTGAAAGTGTTCTAAGAACCCTCGCGGTGTCCTGGAATGTTCGTAGGGGGTGTCCTGAAGACGCTGTCCATTTTGTTCATTGTCAAGTTTAAAGTGTTCTAAGAACACTCGCAGTGTCCTGAAATGTTCGTAGGGGGTGTCCTGAAGACGCTGTCCGTATTGTTCTCTGGCAAGTTGAATGTGTTCTAAGAACACTTGTGGTGTCCTGAAATGTTTGTAAATAAACAAAATGGGGTTGTCCTGAGGACACTGTCCGTATTGTTCGATGGGTAGTTGAATGTGTTCTAAGAACACTCGCGGTGTCCTGAAATGTTCGTAAATAAAAGAAATGGGGGTGTCCTGAGGACGCTGTCCGTATTGTTCGTTGGCAAGTTGAATGTGTTCTAAAAACACTTGCAGTGCCCTGAAATGTCGCAAATAAACAAAATGGGGGTGTCCTGTGGACGCCCTCCGTATTGTTCTACGGGAAGTTGAATGTGTTCTAAGAACACTTGCAGTGTCCTGAAATGTTCGTAGGGGGTGTCCTGAAGACGTTGTCCGTATTGTTCGCTGGCAAGTTGAATGTGTTCTAAGAACACTCGCGGTGTCCTGAAATGTTTGCAAATAAAAAAATGGTGGTGTTCTGAGGACGCTGTCCGTATTGTTCTCTTGCAAGTTGAATGTGTTCTAAAAACACATGCGGTGTCCTGAAATGTTTGCAAATTAACAAAATGGGGGTGTCCTGAGGACACTGTCTGTATTGTTCGATTGTCAATTTGAAAGTGTTCTAAGAACCCTTGCGGTGTCCTGAAATGTTCGTAGGGGGTGTCCTGACGACGCTGTCCGTATTGTTCGCTGGCAAGTTGAATGTGTTCTAAGAACACTCGAGGTGTCCTTAAATGTTCGCAAATTTCAGAAAATGGGGGTGCTCTGAGGACGCTGTCCGTATTGTTCTCTGGCAAGTTGAATGTGTTCTAAGAACACACATGGTGTCCTGAAATGTTCACAAATAAACGAAATGGGGGTGTCCTGAGGACGCTCTCCGTATTGTTCGATGGGAAGTTGAATGTGTTCTAAGAACACTTGCAGTGTCCTGAAATGTTCGTAGGGGGTGTCCTGAAGACGTTGTCCGTATTGTTCGCTGGCAAGTTGAATGTGTTCTAAGAACACTCGCGGTGTCCTGAAATGTTCGCAAATAAAAAAATGGTGGTGTTCTGAGGACGCTATCCGTATTGTTCTCTTGCAAGTTGAATGTGTTCTAAGAACACTTGTGGTGTCCTGAAATGTTCATAAATAAACAAAATGGGGGTGTTCTGAGGACGCTGTACGTTTTGTTCGTTGTCAAGTTTAAAGTGTTCTAAGAACACTCGCAGTGTCCTGAAATGTTCGTAGGGGGTGTCTTGAAGACGCTGTCCGTATTGTTCTCTGGCAAGTTGAATGTTTTCTAAGAACACTCATGGCGTCCTGAAATGTTTGTAAATAAACAAAATGGGGTGTCCTAAGGACGCTTTCCGTATTGTTTGATGGCAAGTTGAATGTGTTCTAAAAACACTTGCGGTGTCCTGAAATGTTCACAAATAAACAAAATGGGGGTGTCCTGAGGACGCTGAGGACGCTGCCCGTATTGTTCGATTGTCAAGTTGAAATTGTTCTAAGAACCCTCGCGGTTTCCTGAAATATTAGTAGGGGGTGTCCTGAAGACGCTGTCCGTATTGTTCGCTGGCAAGTTGAATGTGTTCTAAGAACACTTGCGGTGTCCTTAAATGTTTGCAAATTTCAGAAAATGGGGATGTTCTGAGGACGCTGTCCGTATTGTTCTCTGGCAAGTTGAATATGTCCTAAGAACACTCGTGGTGTCCTGAAATGTTCACAAATCAACGAAATGGGGGTGTCCTGAGGACGCTCTCCGTATTGTTCGATGGGAAGTTGAATGTGTTCTAAGAACACTTGCAGTGTCCTGAAATGTTCGTAGGGGGTGTCCTGAAGACGCTGTCCGTATTGTTCTCTGGCAAGTTGAATGTGTTCTAAGAACACTCGCGGTGTCCTGAAATGTTTGCAAATAAAAAAATGGGGGTGTCCTGAGGACGCTGTCCGTATTGTTCGATTGTCAAGTTGAAAGTGTTCTAAGAACACTTGCGGTGTCCTGAAATGTTCGTGAATAAAAAAAATGGGGGTGTCCTGAGGACGCTGTCCGTACTGTTCGTTGGCAAGTTGAATGTGTTCTAAAAACACGCAGTGCCCTGAAATGTCGCAAATAAACAAAATGGGGGTGTCCTGAGGACGCTGTCCGTATTGTTCGATTGTCAAGTTGAAAGTGTTCTAAGAACACTTGCGGTGTCCTGAAATGTTCGTAAATAAAAAAAATGGGGGTGTCCTGAGGACGCTGTCCGTATTGTTCGTTGGCAAGTTGAATGTGTTCTAAAAACACTTGCAGTGCCCTGAAATGTCGCAAATAAACAAAATGGGGGTGTCCTGAGGACGCTGTCCGTATTGTTCGATTGTCAAGTTGAAATTGTTCTAAGAACCCTTGCGGTGTCCTGAAATCTTCGTAGGGGGTGTCCTGAAGACGCTGTCCGTATTGTTCGCTGGCAAGTTGAATGTGTTCTAAGAACACTCGCGGTGTCCTGAAATGTTTGCAAATAAAAAAAATGGGGGTGTCCTGAGGACGCTGTCCGTATTGTTCGATTGTCAAGTTGAAAGTGTTCTAAGAACACTTGCGGTGTCCTGAAATGTTCGTAGGGGGTGTCCTGAAGACGCTGTCCGTATTGTTCGCTGGCAAGTTGAATGTGTTCTAAGAACACTCGCAGTGTCCTGAAATGTTCACAAATAAACGAAATGGGGGTGTCCTGAGGACGCTGTCCATATTGTTCGTTGTCAAGTTGAAAGTGTTCTAGGAACCCTTGCGGTGTCCTGAAATGTTCGTAGGGGGTGTCCTGAAGACGGTGTCCGTATTGTTCGCTGGCAAGTTGAATGTGTTCTAAGAACACTCGCAGTGTCCTGGAATGTTCGCAAATAAGAAAATGGGGGTGTTCTGAGGACGCTGTCCGTATTGTTCTCTTGCAAGTTGAATGTGTTCTAAGAACACTCGCAGTGTCCTGAAATGTTCACAAATAAACGAAATGGGGGTGTCTTGAGGACGCTGTGGACGCTGTCCGTATTGTTCGTTGTCAAGTTGAAAGTGTTCTAGGAACCCTTGCAGTGTCCTGAAATGTTCGTAGGGGGTGTCCTGAAGACGCTGTCCATATTGTTCGCTGGCAAGTTGAATGTGTTCTAAGAACACTCGTGGTGTCCTTAAATGTTCGCAAATTTCAGAAAATGGGGATGTTCTGAGGACGCTGTCAGTATTGTTCTCTTGCAAGTTGAATGTGTTCTAAGAACACTCGCGGTGTCCTGAAATATTTGCAAATAAAAAAATGGAGGTTTTCTGAGGACGCTGTCAGTATTGTTCTCTTGCAAGTTGAATGTGTCCTAAGAACACTCGCAGTGTCCTGAAATGTTCGTAGGGGGTGTCCTGAAGACGCTGTCCGTATTGTTCTCTGGCAAGTTGAATGTGTTCTAAGAACACTCGTGCTGTCCTGAAATGTTTGTAAATAAACATAATGGGGTTGTCCTGAGGACGCTGTCCGAATTGTTCGATGGGAAGTTGAATGTGTTCTAAGAACACTCGCAGGGTCCTGAAATGTTTGTAAATAAACAAAATGGGGGTGTCCTGAGGATGCTGTCCGTATTGTTCTCTTGCAAGTTGATTGTGTTCTAAGAACACTTGTGGTGTCCTGAAATGTTCGTAAATAAACAAAATGGGGGTGTTCTGAGGATGCTGTCCGTTTTGTTCATTGTCAAGTTTAAAGTGTTCTAAGAACACTCGCAGTGTCCTGAAATGTTCGTAGGGGGTGTCCTGAAGACGCTGTCCGTATTGTTCTCTGGCAAGTGAATGTGTTCTAAGAACACTCATGGTGTCCTGAAATGTTCTTAAATAAACAAAATGGGGTTGTCCTGAGGACGCTGTCCGTATTGTTCGATGGGAAGTTGAATGTGTTTTAAGAACACTCGCGGTGTTCTGAAATGTTCGTAAATAAACAAAATGGGGGTGTCCTGAGGACGCTGTCCGTATTGTTCGATGGCAAGTTGAATGTGTTCTAAAAACACTCGCAGTGTCCTGAAATGTTCGCAAATAAAAAAAAGGGGGTTTCCTGAGGACGCTGAGGACGCTGTTCATATTGTTCGATTGTCTAGTTGAAAGTGTTCTAAGAACCCTAGCGGTGTCCTGGAATGTTCGTAGGGGGTGTCCTGAAGACACTGTCCGTATTGTTCACTGGCAAGTTGAATGTGTTCTAAGAACACTCGCGGTGTCCTTAAATGTTCGCAAATTTCAGAAAATGGGGGTGTTCTGAGGACGCTGTCAGTATTGTTCTCTTGCAAGTTGAATGTGTTCTAAGAACCCTCGCAGTACCCTGAAATGTTCGCAAATAAAAAAATGGGGGTGTTCTGAGGACGCTGTCTGTATTGTTCTCTTGCAAGTTGAATGTATTCTAAGAACACTCGCAGTGTCCTGAAATGTTCACAAATAAGCGAAATGGAGGTGTCCTGAGGACACTGAGGACGCTGTCCGTATTGTTCGTTGTCAAGTTGCATGTGTTCTAAGAAGACTCGCAGTGTCCTAAAATGTTCGTAGGGGGTGTCCTGAAGACGCTGTCCGTATTGCTCGCTGGCAAGTTGAATGTGTTCTAAGAACACTCGCAGTGTCCTGAAATGTTCACAAATAAACGAAATCGGGGTGCTCTGAGGACTCTGTCCGTATTGTTCGTTGTCAAGTTGAAAGTGTTCTAAGAACTGTCGCTGTGTCCGGAAATGTTCGTAGGGGGTGTCCTGAAGACGCTGTCCGTATTGTTCGCTGCAAGTTGAATGTGTTCTATGAACACTTGCGGTGTCCTGAAATGTTCGCAAATAAAAAATGGGGGTGTTCTGAGAACGCTCTCCGTATTGTTCGATGGGAAGTTGAATGTGTTCTAAGAACACTCGCAGTGTCCTGAAATGTTCGTAGGGGGTGTCCTGAAGACGCTTTCCGTATTGTTCTCTGGCAAGTTGAATGTGTTCTAAGAATACTCGTTTTGTCCTGAAATGTTTGTAAATAAACAAAATGGGGTTGTCCTGAGGACGCTGTCCGTATTGTTCTCTTGCAAGTTGAATGTGTTCTAAGAACACTTGTGGTGTCCTGAAATGTTCGTAAATAAACAAAATGGGGGTGTTCTGAGGACGCTGTCCGTTTTGTTCGTTGTCAAGTTTAAAGTGTTCTAAGAACACTCGCAGTGTCCTGAAATGTTCGAAGGGGATGTCCTGAAGATGCTGTCCGTATTGTTCTCTGGCAAGTTGAATGTGTTCTAAGAACACTCGTGGTGTCCTGAAATGTTTGTAAATAAAAAAAATGGGGTTGTCCTGAGGACACTGTCTGTATTGTTCGATGGGAAGTTGAATGTGTTCTAAGAACACTCGCGGTGTCCTGAAATGTTCGTAAATAAAAAAATGGGGGTGTCCTGAGGACGCTGTCCGTATTGTTTGATGGCAAGTTGAATGTGTTCTAAAAACACTTGCGTTGCCCTGAAATGTTCGCAAATAAACAAAATGGGGGTGTCCTGAGGATGCTGTCCGTATTGTTCGATTGTCAAGTTGAAAGAGTTCCAAGAACCCTTGCGGTGTCCTGAAATCTTCGTAGGGGGTGTCCTGAAGACGCTGTCCGTATTGTTCGCTGGCAAGTTGAATGTGTTCTAAGAACACTCGCGGTGTCCTGAAATGTTTGCAAATAAAAAAATGGGGGTGTTCTGAGGACGCTGTCCGTATTGTTCTCTTGCAAGTTGAATGTGTTCTAAGAACACTCGCAGTGTCCTGAAATGTTCACAAATTAACGAAATGGGGGTGTCCTGAGGACGCTGAGGACGCTGTCCGTATTGTTCGTTGTCAAGTTGAAAGTGTTCTCGGAACCCTTGCGGTGTCCTGAAATGTTCGTAGGGGGTGTCCTGAAGACGCTGTCCATATTGTTCGCTGGCAAGTTGAATGTGTTCTAAGAACACTCGCGGTGTCCTTAAATGTTCGCAAATTTCAGAAGATGGGGATGTTCTGAGGACGCTGTCAGTATTGTTATCTTGCAAGTTGAATGTGTTCTAAGAACACTCGCCTCGCGGTGTCCTGAAATATTTGCAAATAAAAAAATGGGGGTTTTCTGAGGACGCTGTCAGTATTGTTCTCTTGCAAGTTGAATGTGTCCTAAGAACACTCGCAGTATCCTGAAATGTTCGTAGGGGGTGTCCTGAAGATGCTGTCCGTATTGTTCTCTGGCAAGTTGAATGTGTTCTAAGAACACTCGTGCTGTCCTGAAATGTTTGTAAATAAACAAAATGGGGTTGTCCTGAGGACGCTGTCCGTATTGTTCGATGGGAAGTTGAATGTGTTCAAAGAACACTCGCGGTGTCCTGAAATGTTCGTAAATAAACAAAATGGGGCTGTCCTGAGGACGCTGTCCGTATTGTTCGATGGCAAGTTGAATGTGTTCTAAAAACACTTGCGGTGTCCTGAAATGTTCGCAAATAAACAAAATGGGGGTGTCCTGAGGACACTGTCCGTATTGTTCCATTGTCAATTTGAAAGTGTTCTAAGAACCCTTGCGGTGTCCTGAAATGTTCGTACGGGGTGTCCTGAAAACGCTGTCCGTATTGTTCGCTGGCAAGTTGAATGTGTTCTAAGAACACTCGCGGTGTCCTTAAATGTTCGCAAATTTCAGAAAATGGCGGTGTTCTGAGGACGCTGTCCGTATTGTTCTCTGGCAAGTTGAATGTGTTCTAAGAACACTTGTGGTGTCCTGAAATGTTCACAAATAAACGAAATGGGGGTGTCCTGAGGACGCTCTCCGTATTGTTCGATGGGAAGTTGAATGTGTTCTAAGAACACTTGCAGTGTCCTGAAATGTTCGTAGGGGGTGTCCTGAAGACGTTGTCCGTATTGTTCGCTGGCAAGTTGAATGTGTTCTAAGAACACTCGCGGTGTCCTTAAATGTTCGCAAATTTCAGAAAATGGCGGTGTTCTGAGGACGCTGTCCGTATTGTTCTCTGGCAAGTTGAATGTGTTCTAAGAACACTCGCGGTGTCCTGAAATGTTCGCAAATAAAAAAATGGTGGTGTTCTGAGGACGCTATCCGTATTGTTCTCTTGCAAGTTGAATGTGTTCTAAGAACACTTGTGGTGTCCTGAAATGTTCGTAAATAAACAAAATGGGGGTGTTCTGAGGACGCTGTCCGTTTTGTTCGTTGTCAAGTTTAAAGTGTTCTAAGAACACTCGCAGTGTCCTGAAATGTTCGTAGGGGGTGTCCTGAAGACGCTGTCTGTATTGTTCTCTGGCAAGTTGAATGTTTTCTAAGAACACTCATGGCGTCCTGAAATGTTTGTAAATAAACAAAATGGGGTGTCCTGAGGACGCTGTCCGTATTGTTTGATGGCAAGTTGAATGTGTTCTAAAAACACTTGCGGTGTCCTGAAATGTTCGCAAATAAACAAAATGGGGGTGTCCTGAGGACGCTGAGGACGCTGTCCGTATTGTTCGATTGTCAAGTTGAAATTCTTCTAAGAACCCTCGCCGTGTCCTGAAATGTTAGTAGGGGGTGTCCTGAAGACGCTGTCCGTATTGTTCGCTGGCAAGTTGAATGTGTTCTAAGAACACTTGCGGTGTCCTTAAATGTTTGCAAATTTCAGAAAATGGGGGTGTTCTGAGGACGCTGTCCGTATTGTTCTCTGGCAAGTTGAATATGTCCTAAGAACACTCGTGGTGTCCTGAAGTGTTCACAAATCAACGAAATGGGGGTGTCCTGAGGACGCTCTCCGTATTGTTCTACGGGAAGTTGAATGTGTTCTAAGAACACTTGCAGTGTCCTGAAATGTTCGTATGGGGTGTCCTGAAGACGTTGTCCGTATTGTTCGCTGGCAAGTTGAATGTGTTCTAAGAACACTCGCGGTGTCCTGAAATGTTTGCAAATAAAAAAATGGTGGTGTTCTGAGGACGCTGTCCGTATTGTTCTCTTGCAAGTTGAATGTGTTCTAAAAACACTTGCGGTGTCCTGAAATGTTTGCAAATTAACAAAATGGGGGTGTCCTGAGGAC
This sequence comes from Ambystoma mexicanum, assembly GCF_040938575.1. Taxonomy (NCBI): domain Eukaryota; kingdom Metazoa; phylum Chordata; class Amphibia; order Caudata; family Ambystomatidae; genus Ambystoma; species Ambystoma mexicanum. The sequence goes on from NC_090935.1 coordinate 423,865,047, forward strand.
ACTGTCTGTATTGTTCGATTGTCAATTTGAAAGTGTTCTAAGAACCCTTGCGGTGTCCTGAAATGTTCGTAGGGGGTGTCCTGAAGACGCTGTCCGTATTGTTCGCTGGCAAGTTGAATGTGTTCTAAGAACACTCGCGGTGTCCTTAAATGTTCGCAAATTTCAGAAAATGGGGGTGCTCTGAGGACGCTGTCCGTATTGTTCTCTGGCAAGTTGAATGTGTTCTAAGAACACACGTGGTGTCCTGAAATGTTCACAAATAAACGAAATGGGGGTGTCCTGAGGACGCTCTCCGTATTGTTCGATGGGAAGTTGAATGTGTTCTAAGAACACTCGTGGTGTCCTGAAATGTTCACAAATCAACGAAATGGGGGTGTCCTGAGGACGCTCTCCGTATTGTTCGATGGGAAGTTGAATGTGTTCTAAGAACACTTGCAGTGTCCTGAAATGTTCGTAGGGGGTGTCCTGAAGACGTTGTCCGTATTGTTCGCTGGCAAGTTGAATGTGTTCTAAGAACACTCGCGGTGTCCTTAAATGTTCGCAAATTTCAGAAAATGGGGGTGTTCGGAGGACGCTGTCCGTATTGTTCTCTGGCAAGTTGAATATGTTCTAAGAACACTCGTGGTGTCCTGAAATGTTCACAAATCAACGAAATGGGGGTGTCCTGAGGACGCTCTCCGTATTGTTCGATGGGAAGTTGAATGTGTTCTAAGAACACTTGCAGTGTCCTGAAATGTTCGTAGGGGGTGTCCTGAAGACGTTGTCCGTATTGTTCGCTGGCAAGTTGAATGTGTTCTAAGAACACTTGCGGTGTCCTGAAATGTTCGCAAATAAAAAAATGGTGGTGTTCTGAGGACGCTATCCGTATTGTTCTCTTGCAAGTTGAATGTGTTCTAAGAACACCTGTGGTGTCCTGAAATGTTCATAAATAAACAAAATGGGGGTGTTCTGAGGACGCTGTACGTTTTGTTCGTTGTCAAGTTTAAAGTGTTCTAAGAACACTCGCAGTGTCCTGAAATGTTCGTAGGGGGTGTCTTGAAGACGCTGTCCGTATTGTTCTCTGGCAAGTTGAATGTTTTCTAAGAACACTCATGGCGTCCTGAAATGTTTGTAAATAAACAAAATGGGGTGTCCTAAGGACGCTGTACGTATTGTTTGATGGCAAGTTGAATGTGTTCTAAAAACACTCGCGGTGTCCTGAAATGTTCACAAATAAACAAAATGGGGGTGTCCTGAGGACGCTGAGGACGCTGTCCGTATTGTTCGATTGTCAAGTTGAAATTGTTCTAAGAACCCTCGCGGTTTCCTGAAATATTAGTAGGGGGTGTCCTGAAGACGCTGTCCGTATTGTTCGCTGGCAAGTTGAATGTGCTCTAAGAACACTTGCGGTGTCCTTAAATGTTTGCAAATTTCAGAAAATGGGGATGTTCTGAGGACGCTGTCCGTATTGTTCTCTGGCAAGTTGAATATGTCCTAAGAACACTTGTGGTGTCCTGAAATGTTCACAAATCAACGAAATGGGGGTGTCCTGAGGACGCTCTCCGTATTGTTCGATGGGAAGTTGAATGTGTTCTAAGAACACTTGCAGTGTCCTGAAATGTTCGTAGGGGGTGTCCTGAAGACGCTGTCCGTATTGTTCTCTGGCAAGTTGAATGTGTTCTAAGAACACTCATGGTGTCCTGAAATGTTCGTAAATAAACAAAATGGGGTTGTCCTGAGGACGCTGTCCGTATTGTTCGATGGGAAGTTGAATGTGTTTTAAGAACACTCGCGGTGTCCTGAAATGTTCGTAAATAGACAAAATGGGGGTGTCCTGAGGTCGCTGTCCGTATTGTTCGATGGCAAGTTGAATGTGTTCTAAAAACACTCGCGGTGTCCTGAAATGTTCGCAAATAAACAAAATGGGGGTGTCCTGAGAACGCTGAGGACGCTGCCCATATTGTTCGATTGTCTAGTTGAAAGTGTTCTAAGAACCCTCGCGGTGTCCTGGAATGTTCGTAGGGGGTGTCCTGAAGACGCTGTCCATTTTGTTCATTGTCAAGTTTAAAGTGTTCTAAGAACACTCGCAGTGTCCTGAAATGTTCGTAGGGGGTGTCCTGAAGACGCTGTCCGTATTGTTCTCTGGCAAGTTGAATGTGTTCTAAGAACACTTGTGGTGTCCTGAAATGTTTGTAAATAAACAAAATGGGGTTGTCCTGAGGACACTGTCCGTATTGTTGGATGGGTAGTTGAATGTGTTCTAAGAACACTCGCGGTGTCCTGAAATGTTCGTAAATAAAAGAAATGGGGGTGTCCTGAGGACGCTGTCCGTATTGTTCGTTGGCAAGTTGAATGTGTTCTAAAAACACTTGCAGTGCCCTGAAATGTCGCAAATAAACAAAATGGGGGTGTCCTGAGGACGCCCTCCGTATTGTTCTACGGGAAGTTGAATGTGTTCTAAGAACACTTGCAGTGTCCTGAAATGTTCGTAGGGGGTGTCCTGAAGACGTTGTCCGTATTGTTCGCTGGCAAGTTGAATGTGTTCTAAGAACACTCCCGGTGTCCTGAAATGTTTGCAAATAAAAAAATGGTGGTGTTCTGAGGACGCTGTCCGTATTGTTCTCTTGCAAGTTGAATGTGTTCTAAAAACACTTGCGGTGTCCTGAAATGTTTGCAAATTAACAAAATGGGGGTGTCCTGAGGACACTGTCTGTATTGTTCGATTGTCAATTTGAAAGTGTTCTAAGAACCCTTGCGGTGTCCTGAAATGTTCGTAGGGGGTGTCCTGACGACGCTGTCCGTATTGTTCGCTGGCAAGTTGAATGTGTTCTAAGAACACTCGAGGTGTCCTTAAATGTTCGCAAATTTCAGAAAATGGGGGTGCTCTGAGGACGCTGTCTGTATTGTTCTCTGGCAAGTTGAATGTGTTCTAAGAACACACGTGGTGTCCTGAAATGTTCACAAATAAACGAAATGGGGGTGTCCTGAGGACGCTCTCCGTATTGTTCGATGGGAAGTTGAATGTGTTCTAAGAACACTTGCAGTGTCCTGAAATGTTCGTAGGGGGTGTCCTGAAGACGTTGTCCGTATTGTTCGCTGGCAAGTTGAATGTGTTCTAAGAACACTCGCGGTGTCCTGAAATGTTCGCAAATAAAAAAATGGTGGTGTTCTGAGGACGCTATCTGTATTGTTCTCTTGCAAGTTGAATGTGTTCTAAGAACACTTGTGGTGTCCTGAAATGTTCATAAATAAACAAAATGGGGGTGTTCTGAGGACTCTGTACGTTTTGTTCGTTGTCAAGTTTAAAGTGTTCTAAGAACACTCGCAGTGTCCTGAAATGTTCGTAGGGGGTGTCTTGAAGACGCTGTCCGTATTGTTCTCTGGCAAGTTGAATGTTTTCTAAGAACACTCATGGCGTCCTGAAATGTTTGTAAATAAACAAAATGGGGTGTCCTAAGGACGCTGTCCGTATTGTTTGATGGCAAGTTGAATGTGTTCTAAAAACACTCGCGGTGTCCTGAAATGTTCACAAATAAACAAAATGGGGGTGTCCTGAGGACGCTGAGGACGCTGCCCATATTGTTCGATTGTCAAGTTGAAATTGTTCTAAGAACCCTCGCGGTTTCCTGAAATATTAGTAGGGGGTGTCCTGAAGACGCTGTCCGTATTGTTCGCTGGCAAGTTGAATGTGTTCTAAGAACACTTGCGGTGTCCTTAAATGTTTGCAAATTTCAGAAAATGGGGATGTTCTGAGGACGCTGTCCGTATTGTTCTCTGGCAAGTTGAATATGTCCTAAGAACACTCGTGGTGTCCTGAAATGTTCACAAATCAACGAAATGGGGGTGTCCTGAGGACGCTCTCCGTATTGTTCGATGGGAAGTTGAATGTGTTCTAAGAACACTTGCAGTGTCCTGAAATGTTCGTAGGGGGTGTCCTGAAGACGCTGTCCGTATTGTTCTCTGGCAAGTTGAATGTGTTCTAAGAACACTCGCGGTGTCCTGAAATGTTTGCAAATAAAGAAATGGGGGTGTCCTGAGGACGCTGTCCGTAATGTTCGATTGTCAAGTTGAAAGTGTTCTAAGAACACTTGCGGTGTCCTGAAATGTTCGTAAATAAAAAAAATGGGGATGTCCTGAGGACGCTGTCTGTATTGTTCGTTGGCAAGTTGAATGTGTTCTAAAAACACTCGCAGTGCCCTGAAATGTCGCAAATAAACAAAATGGGGGTGTCCTGAGGACGCTGTCCGTATTGTTCGATTGTCAAGTTGAAAGTGTTCTAAGAACACTCGCGGTGTCCTGAAATGTTCGTAAATAAAAAAAATGGGGGTGTCCTGAGGACGCTGTCCGTATTGTTCGTTGGCAAGTTGAATGTGTTCTAAAAACACTCGCAGTGCCCTGAAATGTCGCAAATAAACAAAATGGGGGTGTCCTGAGGACGCTGTCCGTATTGTTCGATTGTCAAGTTGAAAGTGTTCTAAGAACCCTTGCGGTGTCCTGAAATGTTCGTAGGGGGTGTCCTGAAGACGCTGTCCGTATTGTTCGCTGGCAAGTTGAATGTGTTCTAAGAACACTCGCGGTGTCCTGAAATGTTTGCAAATAAAAAAATGGGGGTGTCCTGAGGACGCTGTCCGTATTGTTCGATTGTCAAGTTGAAAGTGTTCTAAGAACACTTGCGGTGTCCTGAAATGTTCGTAGGGGGTGTCCTGAAGACGCTGTCCGTATTGTTCGCTGGCAAGTTGAATGTGTTCTAAGAACACTCGCAGTGTCCTGAAATGTTCACAAATAAACGAAATGGGGGTGTCCTGAGGACGCTGTGGACGCTGTCCATATTGTTCGTTGTCAAGTTGAAAGTGTTCTAGGAACCCTTGCGGTGTCCTGAAATGTTCGTAGGGGGTGTCCTGAAGACGGTGTCCGTATTGTTCGCTGGCAAGTTGAATGTGTTCTAAGAACACTCGCAGTGTCCTGGAATGTTCGCAAATAAAAAAATGGGGGTGTTCTGAGGACGCTGTCCGTATTGTTCTCTTGCAAGTTGAATGTGTTCTAAGAACACTCGCAGTGTCCTGAAATGTTCACAAATAAACGAAATGGGGGTGTCTTGAGGACGCTGTGGACGCTGTCCGTATTGTTCGTTGTCAAGTTGAAAGTGTTCTAGGAACCCTTGCAGTGTCCTGAAATGTTCGTAGGGGGTGTCCTGAAGACGCTGTCCATATTGTTCGCTGGCAAGTTGAATGTGTTCTAAGAACACTCATGGTGTCCTTAAATGTTCGCAAATTTCAGAAAATGGGGATGTTCTGAGGACGCTGTCAGTATTGTTCTCTTGCAAGTTGAATGTGTTCTAAGAACACTCGCGGTGTCCTGAAATATTTGCAAATAAAAAAATGGAGGTTTTCTGAGGACGCTGTCAGTATTGTTCTCTTGCAAGTTGAATGTGTCCTAAGAACACTCACAGTGTCCTGAAATGTTCGTAGGGGGTGTCCTGAAGACGCTGTCCGTATTGTTCTCTGGCAAGTTGAATGTGTTCTAAGAACACTCGTGCTGTCCTGAAATGTTTGTAAATAAACATAATGGGGTTGTCCTGAGGACGCTGTCCGAATTGTTCGATGGGAAGTTGAATGTGTTCTAAGAACACTCGCAGGGTCCTGAAATGTTTGTAAATAAACAAAATGGGGGTGTCCTGAGGATGCTGTCCGTATTGCTCTCTTGCAAGTTGATTGTGTTCTAAGAACACTTGTGGTGTCCTGAAATGTTCGTAAATAAACAAAATGGGGGTGTTCTGAGGACGCTGTCCGTTTTGTTCATTGTCAAGTTTAAAGTGTTCTAAGAACACTCGCAGTGTCCTGAAATGTTCGTAGGGGGTGTCCTGAAGACGCTGTCCGTATTGTTCTCTGGCAAGTTGAATGTGTTCTAAGAACACTCATGGTGTCCTGAAATGTTCTTAAATAAACAAAATGGGGTTGTCCTGAGGACGCTGTCCGTATTGTTCGATGGGAAGTTGAATGTGTTTTAAGAACACTCGCGGTGTTCTGAAATGTTCGTAAATAAACAAAATGGGGGTGTCCTGAGGACGCTGTCCGTATTGTTCGATGGCAAGTTGAATGTGTTCTAAAAACACTCGCAGTGTCCTGAAATATTCGCAAATAAAAAAAAGGGGGTTTCCTGAGGACGCTGAGGACGCTGTTCATATTGTTCGATTGTCTAGTTGAAAGTGTTCTAAGAACCCTAGCGGTGTCCTGGAATGTTCGTAGGGGGTGTCCTGAAGACACTGTCCGTATTGTTCACTGGCAAGTTGAATGTGTTCTAAGAACACTCGCGGTGTCCTTAAATGTTCGCACATTTCAGAAAATGGGGGTGTTCTGAGGACGCTGTCAGTATTGTTCTCTTGCAAGTTGAATGTGTTCTAAGAACCCTCGCAGTACCCTGAAATGTTCGCAAATAAAAAAATGGGGGTGTTCTGAGGACGCTGTCTGTATTGTTCTCTTGCAAGTTGAATGTATTCTAAGAACACTCGCAGTGTCCTGAAATGTTCACAAATAAGCGAAATGGAGGTGTCCTGAGGACACTGAGGACGCTGTCCGTATTGTTCGTTGTCAAGTTGCATGTGTTCTAAGAAGACTCGCAGTGTCCTAAAATGTTCGTAGGGGGTGTCCTGAAGACGCTGTCCGTATTGCTCGCTGGCAAGTTGAATGTGTTCTAAGAACACTCGCGGTGTCCTGAAATGTACACAAATAAAAAAATGGGGGTGTTCTTCGGACGCTGTCTGTACTGTTCTCTTGCAAGTTGAATGTGTTCTAAGAACACTCGCAGTGTCCTGAAATGTTCACAAATAAACGAAATGGGGGTGCTCTGAGGACTCTGTCCGTATTGTTCGTTGTCAAGTTGAAAGTGTTCTAAGAACTGTCGCTGTGTCCGGAAATGTTCGTAGGGGGTGTCCTGAAGACGCTGTCCGTATTGTTCGCTGCAAGTTGAATGTGTTCTATGAACACTCGCGGTGTCCTGAAATGTTCGCAAATAAAAAATGGGGGTGTTCTGAGAACGCTCTCCGTATTGTTCGATGGGAAGTTGAATGTGTTCTAAGAACACTTGCAGTGTCCTGAAATGTTTGTAGGGGGTGTCCTGAAGACGTTGTCCGTATTGTTCGATGGCAAGTTGAATGTGTTCTAAGAACACTCGCGGTGTCCTTAAATGTTCGCAAATTTCAGAAAATGGGGATGTTCTGAGGACGCTGTCAGTATTGTTCTCTTGCAAGTTGAATGTGTTCTAAGAACACTCGCAGTGTCCTGAAATGTTCACAAATTAACGAAATGGGGGTGTCCTGAGGACGCTGAGGACGCTGTCCGTATTGTTCGTTGTCAAGTTGAAAGTGTTCTCGGAACCCTTGCGGTGTCCTGAAATGTTCGTAGGGGGTGTCCTGAAGACGCTGTCCATATTGTTCGCTGGCAAGTTGAATGTGTTCTAAGAACACTCGCGGTGTCCTTAAATGTTCGCAAATTTCAGAAGATGGGGATGTTCTGAGGACGCTGTCAGTATTGTTATCTTGCAAGTTGAATGTGTTCTAAGAACACTCGCCTCGCGGTGTCCTGAAATATTTGCAAATAAAAAAATGGGGGTTTTCTGAGGACGCTGTCAGTATTGTTCTCTTGCAAGTTGAATGTGTCCTAAGAACACTCGCAGTATCCTGAAATGTTCGTAGGGGGTGTCCTGAAGATGCTGTCCGTATTGTTCTCTGGCAAGTTGAATGTGTTCTAAGAACACTCGTGCTGTCCTGAAATGTTTGTAAATAAACAAAATGGGGTTGTCCTGAGGACGCTGTCCGTATTGTTCGATGGGAAGTTGAATGTGTTCAAAGAACACTCGCGGTGTCCTGAAATGTTCGTAAATAAACAAAATGGGGCTGTCCTGAGGACGCTGTCCGTATTGTTCGATGGCAAGTTGAATGTGTTCTAAAAACACTTGCGGTGTCCTGAAATGTTCGCAAATAAACAAAATGGGGGTGTCCTGAGGACACTGTCCGTATTGTTCCATTGTCAATTTGAAAGTGTTCTAAGAACCCTTGCGGTGTCCTGAAATGTTCGTACGGGGTGTCCTGAAAACGCTGTCCGTATTGTTCGCTGGCAAGTTGAATGTGTTCTAAGAACACTCGCGGTGTCCTTAAATGTTCGCAAATTTCAGAAAATGGCGGTGTTCTGAGGACGCTGTCCGTATTGTTCTCTGGCAAGTTGAATGTGTTCTAAGAACACTTGTGGTGTCCTGAAATGTTCACAAATAAACGAAATGGGGGTGTCCTGAGGACGCTCTCCGTATTGTTCGATGGGAAGTTGAATGTGTTCTAAGAACACTTGCAGTGTCCTGAAATGTTCGTAGGGGGTGTCCTGAAGACGTTGTCCGTATTGTTCGCTGGCAAGTTGAATGTGTTCTAAGAACACTCGCGGTGTCCTTAAATGTTCGCAAATTTCAGAAAATGGCGGTGTTCTGAGGACGCTGTCCGTATTGTTCTCTGGCAAGTTGAATGTGTTCTAAGAACACTCGCGGTGTCCTGAAATGTTCGCAAATAAAAAAATGGTGGTGTTCTGAGGACGCTATCCGTATTGTTCCCTTGCAAGTTGAATGTGTTCTAAGAACACTTGTGGTGTCCTGAAATGTTCGTAAATAAACAAAATGGGGGTGTTCTGAGGACGCTGTCCGTTTTGTTCGTTGTCAAGTTTAAAGTGTTCTAAGAACACTCGCAGTGTCCTGAAATGTTCGTAGGGGGTGTCCTGAAGACGCTGTCTGTATTGTTCTCTGGCAAGTTGAATGTTTTCTAAGAACACTCATGGCGTCCTGAAATGTTTGTAAATAAACAAAATGGGGTGTCCTGAGGACGCTGTCCGTATTGTTTGATGGCAAGTTGAATGTGTTCTAAAAACACTTGCGGTGTCCTGAAATGTTCGCAAATAAACAAAATGGGGGTGTCCTGAGGACGCTGAGGACGCTGTCCGTATTGTTCGATTGTCAAGTTGAAATTCTTCTAAGAACCCTCGCCGTGTCCTGAAATGTTAGTAGGGGGTGTCCTGAAGACGCTGTCCGTATTGTTCGCTGGCAAGTTGAATGTGTTCTAAGAACACTTGCGGTGTCCTTAAATGTTTGCAAATTTCAGAAAATGGGGGTGTTCTGAGGACGCTGTCCGTATTGTTCTCTGGCAAGTTGAATATGTCCTAAGAACACTCGTGGTGTCCTGAAGTGTTCACAAATCAACGAAATGGGGGTGTCCTGAGGACGCTCTCCGTATTGTTCTACGGGAAGTTGAATGTGTTCTAAGAACACTTGCAGTGTCCTGAAATGTTCGTATGGGGTGTCCTGAAGACGTTGTCCGTATTGTTCGCTGGCAAGTTGAATGTGTTCTAAGAACACTCGCGGTGTCCTGAAATGTTTGCAAATAAAAAAATGGTGGTGTTCTGAGGACGCTGTCCGTATTGTTCTCTTGCAAGTTGAATGTGTTCTAAAAACACTTGCGGTGTCCTGAAATGTTTGCAAATTAACAAAATGGGGGTGTCCTGAGGACACTGTCTGTATTGTTCGATTGTCAATTTGAAAGTGTTCTAAGAACCCTTGCGGTGTCCTGAAATGTTCGTAGGGGGTGTCCTGAAGACGCTGTCCGTATTGTTCGCTGGCAAGTTGAATGTGTTCTAAGAACACTCGCGGTGTCCTTAAATGTTCGCAAATTTCAGAAAATGGGGGTGCTCTGAGGACGCTGTCCGTATTGTTCTCTGGCAAGTTGAATGTGTTCTAAGAACACACGTGGTGTCCTGAAATGTTCACAAATAAACGAAATGGGGGTGTCCTGAGGACGCTCTCCGTATTGTTCGATGGGAAGTTGAATGTGTTCTAAGAACACTCGTGGTGTCCTGAAATGTTCACAAATCAACGAAATGGGGGTGTCCTGAGGACGCTCTCCGTATTGTTCGATGGGAAGTTGAATGTGTTCTAAGAACACTTGCAGTGTCCTGAAATGTTCGTAGGGGGTGTCCTGAAGACGTTGTCCGTATTGTTCGCTGGCAAGTTGAATGTGTTCTAAGAACACTCGCGGTGTCCTTAAATGTTCGCAAATTTCAGAAAATGGGGGTGTTCGGAGGACGCTGTCCGTATTGTTCTCTGGCAAGTTGAATATGTTCTAAGAACACTCGTGGTGTCCTGAAATGTTCACAAATCAACGAAATGGGGGTGTCCTGAGGACGCTCTCCGTATTGTTCGATGGGAAGTTGAATGTGTTCTAAGAACACTTGCAGTGTCCTGAAATGTTCGTAGGGGGTGTCCTGAAGACGTTGTCCGTATTGTTCGCTGGCAAGTTGAATGTGTTCTAAGAACACTTGCGGTGTCCTGAAATGTTCGCAAATAAAAAAATGGTGGTGTTCTGAGGACGCTATCCGTATTGTTCTCTTGCAAGTTGAATGTGTTCTAAGAACACCTGTGGTGTCCTGAAATGTTCATAAATAAACAAAATGGGGGTGTTCTGAGGACGCTGTACGTTTTGTTCGTTGTCAAGTTTAAAGTGTTCTAAGAACACTCGCAGTGTCCTGAAATGTTCGTAGGGGGTGTCTTGAAGACGCTGTCCGTATTGTTCTCTGGCAAGTTGAATGTTTTCTAAGAACACTCATGGCGTCCTGAAATGTTTGTAAATAAACAAAATGGGGTGTCCTAAGGACGCTGTACGTATTGTTTGATGGCAAGTTGAATGTGTTCTAAAAACACTCACGGTGTCCTGAAATGTTCACAAATAAACAAAATGGGGGTGTCCTGAGGACGCTGAGGACGCTGTCCGTATTGTTCGATTGTCAAGTTGAAATTGTTCTAAGAACCCTCGCGGTTTCCTGAAATATTAGTAGGGGGTGTCCTGAAGACGCTGTCCGTATTGTTCGCTGGCAAGTTGAATGTGCTCTAAGAACACTTGCGGTGTCCTTAAATGTTTGCAAATTTCAGAAAATGGGGATGTTCTGAGGACGCTGTCCGTATTGTTCTCTGGCAAGTTGAATATGTCCTAAGAACACTTGTGGTGTCCTGAAATGTTCACAAATCAACGAAATGGGGGTGTCCTGAGGACGCTCTCCGTATTGTTCGATGGGAAGTTGAATGTGTTCTAAGAACACTTGCAGTGTCCTGAAATGTTCGTAGGGGGTGTCCTGAAGACGCTGTCCGTATTGTTCTCTGGCAAGTTGAATGTGTTCTAAGAACACTCATGGTGTCCTGAAATGTTCGTAAATAAACAAAATGGGGTTGTCCTGAGGACGCTGTCCGTATTGTTCGATGGGAAGTTGAATGTGTTTTAAGAACACTCGCGGTGTCCTGAAATGTTCGTAAATAGACAAAATGGGGGTGTCCTGAGGTCGCTGTCCGTATTGTTCGATGGCAAGTTGAATGTGTTCTAAAAACACTCGCGGTGTCCTGAAATGTTCGCAAATAAACAAAATGGGGGTGTCCTGAGAACGCTGAGGACGCTGCCCATATTGTTCGATTGTCTAGTTGAAAGTGTTCTAAGAACCCTCGCGGTGTCCTGGAATGTTCGTAGGGGGTGTCCTGAAGACGCTGTCCATTTTGTTCATTGTCAAGTTTAAAGTGTTCTAAGAACACTCGCAGTGTCCTGAAATGTTCGTAGGGGGTGTCCTGAAGACGCTGTCCGTATTGTTCTCTGGCAAGTTGAATGTGTTCTAAGAACACTTGTGGTGTCCTGAAATGTTTGTAAATAAACAAAATGGGGTTGTCCTGAGGACACTGTCCGTATTGTTGGATGGGTAGTTGAATGTGTTCTAAGAACACTCGCGGTGTCCTGAAATGTTCGTAAATAAAAGAAATGGGGGTGTCCTGAGGACGCTGTCCGTATTGTTCGTTGGCAAGTTGAATGTGTTCTAAAAACACTTGCAGTGCCCTGAAATGTCGCAAATAAACAAAATGGGGGTGTCCTGAGGACGCCCTCCGTATTGTTCTACGGGAAGTTGAATGTGTTCTAAGAACACTTGCAGTGTCCTGAAATGTTCGTAGGGGGTGTCCTGAAGACGTTGTCCGTATTGTTCGCTGGCAAGTTGAATGTGTTCTAAGAACACTCCCGGTGTCCTGAAATGTTTGCAAATAAAAAAATGGTGGTGTTCTGAGGACGCTGTCCGTATTGTTCTCTTGCAAGTTGAATGTGTTCTAAAAACACTTGCGGTGTCCTGAAATGTTTGCAAATTAACAAAATGGGGGTGTCCTGAGGACACTGTCTGTATTGTTCGATTGTCAATTTGAAAGTGTTCTAAGAACCCTTGCGGTGTCCTGAAATGTTCGTAGGGGGTGTCCTGACGACGCTGTCCGTATTGTTCGCTGGCAAGTTGAATGTGTTCTAAGAACACTCGAGGTGTCCTTAAATGTTCGCAAATTTCAGAAAATGGGGGTGCTCTGAGGACGCTGTCTGTATTGTTCTCTGGCAAGTTGAATGTGTTCTAAGAACACACGTGGTGTCCTGAAATGTTCACAAATAAACGAAATGGGGGTGTCCTGAGGACGCTCTCCGTATTGTTCGATGGGAAGTTGAATGTGTTCTAAGAACACTTGCAGTGTCCTGAAATGTTCGTAGGGGGTGTCCTGAAGACGTTGTCCGTATTGTTCGCTGGCAAGTTGAATGTGTTCTAAGAACACTCGCGGTGTCCTGAAATGTTCGCAAATAAAAAAATGGTGGTGTTCTGAGGACGCTATCTGTATTGTTCTCTTGCAAGTTGAATGTGTTCTAAGAACACTTGTGGTGTCCTGAAATGTTCATAAATAAACAAAATGGGGGTGTTCTGAGGACTCTGTACGTTTTGTTCGTTGTCAAGTTTAAAGTGTTCTAAGAACACTCGCAGTGTCCTGAAATGTTCGTAGGGGGTGTCTTGAAGACGCTGTCCGTATTGTTCTCTGGCAAGTTGAATGTTTTCTAAGAACACTCATGGCGTCCTGAAATGTTTGTAAATAAACAAAATGGGGTGTCCTAAGGACGCTGTCCGTATTGTTTGATGGCAAGTTGAATGTGTTCTAAAAACACTCGCGGTGTCCTGAAATGTTCACAAATAAACAAAATGGGGGTGTCCTGAGGACGCTGAGGACGCTGCCCATATTGTTCGATTGTCAAGTTGAAATTGTTCTAAGAACCATCGCGGTTTCCTGAAATATTAGTAGGGGGTGTCCTGAAGACGCTGTCCGTATTGTTCGCTGGCAAGTTGAATGTGTTCTAAGAACACTTGCGGTGTCCTTAAATGTTTGCAAATTTCAGAAAATGGGGATGTTCTGAGGACGCTGTCCGTATTGTTCTCTGGCAAGTTGAATATGTCCTAAGAACACTCGTGGTGTCCTGAAATGTTCACAAATCAACGAAATGGGGGTGTCCTGAGGACGCTCTCCGTATTGTTCGATGGGAAGTTGAATGTGTTCTAAGAACACTTGCAGTGTCCTGAAATGTTCGTAGGGGGTGTCCTGAAGACGCTGTCCGTATTGTTCTCTGGCAAGTTGAATGTGTTCTAAGAACACTCGCGGTGTCCTGAAATGTTTGCAAATAAAGAAATGGGGGTGTCCTGAGGACGCTGTCCGTAATGTTCGATTGTCAAGTTGAAAGTGTTCTAAGAACACTTGCGGTGTCCTGAAATGTTCGTAAATAAAAAAAATGGGGATGTCCTGAGGACGCTGTCTGTATTGTTCGTTGGCAAGTTGAATGTGTTCTAAAAACACTCGCAGTGCCCTGAAATGTCGCAAATAAACAAAATGGGGGTGTCCTGAGGACGCTGTCCGTATTGTTCGATTGTCAAGTTGAAAGTGTTCTAAGAACACTCGCGGTGTCCTGAAATGTTCGTAAATAAAAAAAATGGGGGTGTCCTGAGGACGCTGTCCGTATTGTTCGTTGGCAAGTTGAATGTGTTCTAAAAACACTCGCAGTGCCCTGAAATGTCGCAAATAAACAAAATGGGGGTGTCCTGAGGACGCTGTCCGTATTGTTCGATTGTCAAGTTGAAAGTGTTCTAAGAACCCTTGCGGTGTCCTGAAATGTTCGTAGGGGGTGTCCTGAAGACGCTGTCCGTATTGTTCGCTGGCAAGTTGAATGTGTTCTAAGAACACTCGCGGTGTCCTGAAATGTTTGCAAATAAAAAAATGGGGGTGTCCTGAGGACGCTGTCCGTATTGTTCGATTGTCAAGTTGAAAGTGTTCTAAGAACACTTGCGGTGTCCTGAAATGTTCGTAGGGGGTGTCCTGAAGACGCTGTCCGTATTGTTCGCTGGCAAGTTGAATGTGTTCTAAGAACACTCGCAGTGTCCTGAAATGTTCACAAATAAACGAAATGGGGGTGTCCTGAGGACGCTGTGGACGCTGTCCATATTGTTCGTTGTCAAGTTGAAAGTGTTCTAGGAACCCTTGCGGTGTCCTGAAATGTTCGTAGGGGGTGTCCTGAAGACGGTGTCCGTATTGTTCGCTGGCAAGTTGAATGTGTTCTAAGAACACTCGCAGTGTCCTGGAATGTTCGCAAATAAAAAAATGGGGGTGTTCTGAGGACGCTGTCCGTATTGTTCTCTTGCAAGTTGAATGTGTTCTAAGAACACTCGCAGTGTCCTGAAATGTTCACAAATAAACGAAATGGGGGTGTCTTGAGGACGCTGTGGACGCTGTCCGTATTGTTCGTTGTCAAGTTGAAAGTGTTCTAGGAACCCTTGCAGTGTCCTGAAATGTTCGTAGGGGGTGTCCTGAAGACGCTGTCCATATTGTTCGCTGGCAAGTTGAATGTGTTCTAAGAACACTCATGGTGTCCTTAAATGTTCGCAAATTTCAGAAAATGGGGATGTTCTGAGGACGCTGTCAGTATTGTTCTCTTGCAAGTTGAATGTGTTCTAAGAACACTCGCGGTGTCCTGAAATATTTGCAAATAAAAAAATGGAGGTTTTCTGAGGACGCTGTCAGTATTGTTCTCTTGCAAGTTGAATGTGTCCTAAGAACACTCACAGTGTCCTGAAATGTTCGTAGGGGGTGTCCTGAAGACGCTGTCCGTATTGTTCTCTGGCAAGTTGAATGTGTTCTAAGAACACTCGTGCTGGCCTGAAATGTTTGTAAATAAACATAATGGGGTTGTCCTGAGGACGCTGTCCGAATTGTTCGATGGGAAGTTGAATGTGTTCTAAGAACACTCGCAGGGTCCTGAAATGTTTGTAAATAAACAAAATGGGGGTGTCCTGAGGATGCTGTCCGTATTGCTCTCTTGCAAGTTGATTGTGTTCTAAGAACACTTGTGGTGTCCTGAAATGTTCGTAAATAAACAAAATGGGGGTGTTCTGAGGACGCTGTCCGTTTTGTTCATTGTCAAGTTTAAAGTGTTCTAAGAACACTCGCAGTGTCCTGAAATGTTCGTAGGGGGTGTCCTGAAGACGCTGTCCGTATTGTTCTCTGGCAAGTTGAATGTGTTCTAAGAACACTCATGGTGTCCTGAAATGTTCTTAAATAAACAAAATGGGGTTGTCCTGAGGACGCTGTCCGTATTGTTCGATGGGAAGTTGAATGTGTTTTAAGAACACTCGCGGTGTTCTGAAATGTTCGTAAATAAACAAAATGGGGGTGTCCTGAGGACGCTGTCCGTATTGTTCGATGGCAAGTTGAATGTGTTCTAAAAACACTCGCAGTGTCCTGAAATATTCGCAAATAAAAAAAAGGGGGTTTCCTGAGGACGCTGAGGACGCTGTTCATATTGTTCGATTGTCTAGTTGAAAGTGTTCTAAGAACCCTAGCGGTGTCCTGGAATGATCGTAGGGGGTGTCCTGAAGACACTGTCCGTATTGTTCACTGGCAAGTTGAATGTGTTCTAAGAACACTCGCGGTGTCCTTAAATGTTCGCAAATTTCAGAAAATGGGGGTGTTCTGAGGACGCTGTCAGTATTGTTCTCTTGCAAGTTGAATGTGTTCTAAGAACCCTCGCAGTACCCTGAAATGTTCGCAAATAAAAAAATGGGGGTGTTCTGAGGACGCTGTCTGTATTGTTCTCTTGCAAGTTGAATGTATTCTAAGAACACTCGCAGTGTCCTGAAATGTTCACAAATAAGCGAAATGGAGGTGTCCTGAGGACACTGAGGACGCTGTCCGTATTGTTCGTTGTCAAGTTGCATGTGTTCTAAGAAGACTCGCAGTGTCCTAAAATGTTCGTAGGGGGTGTCCTGAAGACGCTGTCCGTATTGCTCGCTGGCAAGTTGAATGTGTTCTAAGAACACTCGCGGTGTCCTGAAATGTACACAAATAAAAAAATGGGGGTGTTCTTCGGACGCTGTCTGTACTGTTCTCTTGCAAGTTGAATGTGTTCTAAGAACACTCGCAGTGTCCTGAAATGTTCACAAATAAACGAAATGGGGGTGCTCTGAGGACTCTGTCCGTATTGTTCGTTGTCAAGTTGAAAGTGTTCTAAGAACTGTCGCTGTGTCCGGAAATGTTCGTAGGGGGTGTCCTGAAGACGCTGTCCGTATTGTTCGCTGCAAGTTGAATGTGTTCTATGAACACTCGCGGTGTCCTGAAATGTTCGCAAATAAAAAATGGGGGTGTTCTGAGAACGCTCTCCGTATTGTTCGATGGGAAGTTGAATGTGTTCTAAGAACACTTGCAGTGTCCTGAAATGTTCGTAGGGGGTGTCCTGAAGACGTTGTCCGTATTGTTCGATGGCAAGTTGAATGTGTTCTAAGAACACTCGCGGTGTCCTTAAATGTTCGCAAATTTCAGAAAATGGGGATGTTCTGAGGACGCTGTCAGTATTGTTCTCTTGCAAGTTGAATGTATTATAAGAACACTCGCGGTGTCCTGAAATGTTCGCAAATTAAAAAATGGGGGTGTTCTGAGGACGCTGTCAGTATTGTTCTCTTGCAAGTTGAATGTGTCCTAAGAACACTCGCAGTGTCCTGAAATGTTCGTAGGGGGTGTCCTGAAGACGCTGTCCGTATTGTTCTCTGGCAAGTTGAATGTGTTCTAAGAACACTCGTGGTGTCCTGAATTGTTTGTAAATAAACAAAATGGGGTTGTCCGGAGGACGCTGTCCGTATTGTTCTCTTGCAAGTTGAATGTGTTCTAAGAACACTTGTGGTGTCCTGAAATGTTCGTAAATGAACAAAATGGGGGTGTCCTGAGGACGCTGTCCGCATTGTTCGATGGCAAGTTGAATGTGTTCTAAAAACACTCGCGGTGCCCTGAAATGTTCGCAAATAAACAAAATGGGGGTGTCCTAAGGACGCTGTCCGTATTGTTTGATTGTCAAGTTGAAAGTGTTCTAAGAACACTCGCGGTGTCCTTAAATGCTCGCAAATTTCTGAAAATGGGGGTGTTCTGAGGACGCTGTCCTTATTGTTCTCTGACAAGTTGAATGTGTTCTAAGAACACTCGGGGTGTCCTGAAATGTTCACAAATAAACGAAATGGGGGTGTCCTGAGGACGCTCTCCGTATTGTGCGATTGTCAATTTGAAAGTGTTCTAAGAACCCTTCCGGTGTCCGGAAATGTTCGTAGGGGGTTTCCTGAAGACCCTGTCCATATTGTTCGCTGGCAAGTTGAATGTGTTCTAAGAACACTCGCGGTGTCCTTAAATGTTCGCAAATTTCAGAAAATGGGGGTGTTCTGAGGACGCTCTCCGTATTGTTCGATGGGAAGTTGAATGTGTTCTAAGAACACTTGCAGTGTCCTGAAATGTTCGTAGGGGGTGTCCTGAAGACGTTGTCCGTATTGTTCGCTGGCAAGTTGAATGTGTCCTAAGAACACTCGCAGTGTCCTGAAATGTTCGCAAATAAAAAAATGGTGGTGTTCTGAGGACGCTGTCCGTATTGTTCTCTTGCAAGTTGAATGAGTTCTAAGAACACTTGTGGTGTCCTGAAATGTTCGTAAATAAACAAAATGGGGATGTCCTGAGGACACTGTCCGTATTGTTCGATTGTCAATTTGAAAGTGTTCTAAGAACCCTTGCGGTGTCCTGAAATGTTCGCAGGGGGTGTCCTGAAGACCCTGTCCGTATTGTTCGCTGGCAAGTTGAATGTGTTCTAAGAACACTCGCGGTGTCCTTAAATGTTCGCAAATTTCAGAAAATGGGGGTGTTCTGAGGACGCTGTCCGTATTGTTCTCTGGCATGTTGAATGTGTTCTAAGAACACTTGTGGTGTCCTGAAATGTTCACAAATAAACGAAATGGGGGTGTCCTGAGGACGCTCTCCGTATTGTTTGATGGGAAGTTGAATGTGTTCTAAGAACACTTGCAGTGTCCTGAAATGTTCGTAGGGGGTGTCCTGAAGACGTTGTCCGTATTGTTCGCTGGCAAGTTGAATGTGTTCTAAGAACACTCGTGGGGTCCTGAAATGTTCACAAAAAAACAAAATGGGGGTGTCCTGAGGACGCTCTCCGTATTGTTCGATGGGAAGTTGAATGTGTTCTAAGAACACTTGCAGTGTCCTGAAATGTTCGCAGGGGGTGTCCTGAAGACGTTGTCCGTATCGTTCGCTGGCAAGTTGAATGTGTTCTATGAACACTCGCGGTGTCCTGAAATGTACGCAAATAAAAGAATGGTGGTGTTCTGAGGACGCTGTCCGTTTTGTTGTCTTGCAAGTTGAATCTGTTCTAAGAACACTTGTGGTGTCCTGAAATGTTCGTAAATAAACAAAATGGGGGTGTTCTGAGGACGCTGTCCGTTTTGTTCGTTGTCAAGTTTAAAGTGTTCTAAGAACACTCGCAGTGTCCTGAAATGTTCGTAGGGGGTGTCCTGAAGACGCTGTCCGTATTGTTCTCTGGCAGGATGAATGTTTTCTAAGAACACTCATGGCGTCCTGAAATGTTCGTAAATAAACAAAATGGGGTTGTCCTGAGGACGCTGTCTGTATTGTTCCGTGGGAAGTTGAATGTGTTCTAAGAACACTTGCGGTGTCCTGAAATGTTCGTAAATAAACAAAATGGGGTGTCCTGAGGACGCTGTCCGTATTGTTTGATGGCAAGTTGAATGTGTTCTAAAAACACTTGCGGTGTCCTGAAATGTTCGCAAATAAACAAAATGGGGGTGTCCTGAGGACGCTGAGGACGCTGTCCGTATTGTTCGATTGTCAAGTTGAAATTGTTCTAAGAACCCTCGCGGTGTCCTGAAATGTTAGTAGGGGGTGTCCTGAAGACGCTGTCCGTATTGTTCGCTGGCAAGTTGAATGTGTTCTAAGAACACTCGCGGTGTCCTTAAATGTTCGCAAATTTCAGAAAATGGGGGTGTTCTGAGGACGTGGTCCATATTGTTCTCTTGCAAGTTGAATGTGTTCTAAGAACACTCACGGTGTCCTGAAATGTTCGTAGTGGGTGTCCTGAAGACGCTGTCTGTATTGTTCGCTGGCAAGTTGAATGTGTTCTAAGAACACTCGCGGTGTCCTGAAATGTTTGCAAATAAAAAAATGGGGGTGTTCTGAGGACGCTGTCCGTATTGTTCTCTTGCAAGTTGAATGTGTTCCAAGAACACTCGCAGTGTCCTGAAATGTTCACAAATAAAGGAAATGAGGGTGTCCTGAGGACGCTGAGGACGCTGTCTGTATTGTTCGTTGTCAAGTTGAAAGTGTTCTAAGAACCCTTGCGGTGTCCTGAAATGTTCGTAGGGGTTGTCCTGAAGACGCTGTCCGTATTGTTCGCTGGCAAGTTGAATGTGTTCTAAGAACACTAGCGGTGTCCTTAAATGTTCGCAAATTTCAGAAAATGGGGGTGTTCTGAGGACGCTGTCATTATTGTTCTCTTGCAAGTTGAATGTGTTCTAAGAACCCTCGCAGTGTCCTGAAATGTTCGCAAATAAGCGAAATGGAGGTGTCCTGAGTACACAGAGGACGCTGTCCGTATTGTTCGTTGTCAAGTTGAATGTGTTCTAAGAAGACTCGCAGTGTCCTAAAATGTTCGTAGGGGGTGTCCTGAAGACGCTGTCCGTATTGCTCGCTGGCAAGTTGAATGTGTTCTAAGAACACTCGCGGTGTCCTGAAATGTACGCAAATAAAAAAATGGGGGTGTTCTTAGGACGCTGACTGTACTGTTCTCTTGCAAGTTGAATGTGTTCTAAGAACACTCGCAGTGTCCTGAAATGTTCACAAATAAACGAAATGGGGGTGCTCTGAGGACTCTGTCCGTATTGTTCGTTGTCAAGTTGAAAGTGTTCTAAGAACTGTCGCTGTGTCCGGAAATGTTCGTAGGGGGTGTCCTGAAGACGCTGTCCGTATTGTTCGCTGCAAGTTGAATGTGTTCTAAGAACACTCGCGGTGTCCTGAAATGTTCGCAAATTTCAGAAAATGGGGATGTTCTGAGGACGCTGTCAGTATTGTTCTCTTGCAAGTTGAATGTGTTCTAAGAACACTCGCGGTGTCCTGAAATGTTCGCAAATAAAAAAATGGGGGTGTTCTGAGGACGCTGTCAGTATTGTTCTCTTGCAAGTTGAATGTGTCCTTAGAACACTCGCAGAGTCCTGAAATGTTCGTAGGGGGTGTCCTGAAGACGCTGTCCGTATTGTTCGATGGGAAGTTGAATGTGTTCTAAGAACACTTGCAGTGTCCTGAAATGTTCGTAGGGGGTGTCCTGAAGACGTTGTCCATATTGTTCGCTGGCAAGTTGAATGTGTTCTAAGAACACTCGCAGTGTCCTGAAATGTTCGCAAATAAAAAAATGGTGGTGTTCTGAGGACGCTGTCCGTATTGTTCTCTTGCAAGTTGAATGAGTTCTAAGAACACTTGTGGTGTCCTGAAATGTTCTTAGGGGGTGTCCTGAAGACGTTGTCCGTATTGTTCGCTGGCAAGTTGAATGTGTTCTAAGAACACTCGAGGTGTCCTGAAATGTTCGCAAATAAAAAAATGGTGGTGTTCTGAGGACGCTGTCCGTATTGTTCTCTTGCAAGTTGAATGAGTTCTAAGAACACTTGTGGTGTCCTGAAATGTTCGTAAATAAACAAAATGGGGATGTCCTGAGGACACTGTCCGTATTGTTCGATTGTCAATTTGAAAGTGTTCTAAGAACCCTTGCGGTGTCCTGAAATGTTCGTAGGGGGTGTCCTGAAGACCCTGTCCGTATTGTTCGCTGGCAAGTTGAATGTGTTCTAAGAACACTCGCGGTGTCCTTAAATGTTCGCAAATTTCAGAAAATGGGGGTGTTCTGAGGACGCTGTCCGTATTGTTCTCTGGCATGTTGAATGTGTTCTAAGAACACTTGTGGTGTCCTGAAATGTTCACAAATAAACGGAATGGGGGTGTCCTGAGGACGCTCTCCGTATTGTTCGATGGGAAGTTGAATGTGTTCTAAGAACACTTGCAGTGTCCTGAAATGTTCGTAGGGGGTGTCCTGAAGACGTTGTCCGTATTGTTCGCTGGCAAGTTGAATGTGTTCTAAGAACACTCGCGGTGTCCTGAAATGTTCGCAAATAAAAAAATGGTGATGTTCTGAGGACGCTGTCCGTATTGTTCTCTTGCAAGTTGAATGAGTTCTAAGAACACTTGTGGTGTCCTGAAATGCTCGCAAATAAACAAAATGGGGGTATTATGAGGACGCTGTCTGTTTTGTTCGTTGTCAAGTTTAAAGTGTTCTAAGAACACTCGCAGTGTCCTGAAATGTTCGTAGGGGGTGTCCTGAAGACGCTGTCCGTATTGTTCTCTGGCAAGTTGAATGTTTTCTAAGAACACTCATGGCGTCCTGAAATGTTCGTAAATAAACAAAATGGGGTTGTCCTGAGGACGCTGTCCGTATTGTTCGATGGGAAGTTGAATGTGTTCTAAGAACACTCGCGGTGTCCTGAAATGTTCGTAAATAAACAAAATGGTGTGTCCTGAGGACGCTGTCCGTATTGTTTGATGGCAAGTTGAATGTGTTCTAAAAACACTTGCGGTGTCCTGAAATGTTCGCAAATAAACAAAATGGGGGTGTCCTGAGGACGCTGAGGACGTTGTCCGTATTGTTCGATTGTCAAGTTGAAATTGTTCTAAGAACCCTCGCGGTGTCCTGAAATGTTAGTAGGGGGTGTCCTGAAGACGCTGTCCGTATTGTTCGATGGCAAGTTCAATGTGTTCTAAGAACACTCGCTGTGTCCTTAAATGTTCGCAAATTTCAGAAAATGGGGGTGTTCGGAGGACGCTGTCCGTATTGTTCTCTGGCAAGTTGAATATGTTCTAAGAACACTCGTGGTGTCCTGAAATGTTCACAAATCAACGAAATGGGGGTGTCCTGAGGACGCTCTCCGTATTGTTCGATGGGAAGTTGAATGTGTTCTAAGAACCCTTGCGGTGTCCTGAAATGTTCGTAGGGGGTGTCCTGAAGACGCTGTCCGTATTGTTCGCTGGCAAGTTGAATGTGTTCTAAGAACACTCGCGGTGTCCTGAAATGTTTGCAAATAAAAAAATGGGGGTGTCCTGAGGACGCTGTCCGTATTGTTCGATTGTCAAGTTGAAAGTGTTCTAAGAACCCTTGCGGTGTCCTGAAATGTTCGTAGGGGGTGTCCCGAAGACGCTGTCCGTATTGTTCGCTGGCAAGTTGAATGTGTTCTAAGAACACTCGCGGTGTCCTGAAATGTTTGCAAATAAAAAAATGGGGGTGTCCTGAGGACGCTGTCCGTATTGTTCGATTGTCAAGTTGAAAGTGTTCTAAGAACACTTGCGGTGTCCTGAAATGTTCGTAGGGGGTGTCCTGAAGACGCTGTCCGTATTGTTCGCTGGCAAGTTGAATGTGTTCTAAGAACACTCGCAGTGTCCTGAAATGTTCACAAATAAACGAAATGGGGGTGTCCTGAGGACGCTGTGGACGCTGTCCATATTGTTCGTTGTCAAGTTGAAAGTGTTCTAGGAACCCTTGCGGTGTCCTGAAATGTTCGTAGGGGGTGTCCTGAAGACGGTGTCCGTATTGTTCGCTGGCAAGTTGAATGTGTTCTAAGAACACTCGCAGTGTCCTGGAATGTTCGCAAATAAAAAAATGGGGGTGTTCTGAGGACGCTGTCCGTATTGTTCTCTTGCAAGTTGAATGTGTTCTAAGAACACTCGCAGTGTCCTGAAATGTTCACAAATAAACGAAATGGGGGTGTCTTGAGGACGCTGTGGACGCTGTCCGTATTGTTCGTTGTCAAGTTGAAAGTGTTCTAGGAACCCTTGCAGTGTCCTGAAATGTTCGTAGGGGGTGTCCTGAAGACGCTGTCCATATTGTTCGCTGGCAAGTTGAATGTGTTCTAAGAACACTCGTGGTGTCCTTAAATGTTCGCAAATTTCAGAAAATGGGGATGTTCTGAGGACGCTGTCAGTATTGTTCTCTTGCAAGTTGAATGTGTTCTAAGAACACTCGCGGTGTCCTGAAATATTTGCAAATAAAAAAATGGAGGTTTTCTGAGGACGCTGTCAGTATTGTTCTCTTGCAAGTTGAATGTGTGCTAAGAACACTCGCAGTGTCCTGAAATGTTCGTAGGGGGTGTCCTGAAGACGCTGTCCGTATTGTTCTCTGGCAAGTTGAATGTGTTCTAAGAACACTCGTGCTGTCCTGAAATGTTTGTAAATAAACATAATGGGGTTGTCCTGAGGACGCTGTCCGAATTGTTCGATGGGAAGTTGAATGTGTTCTAAGAACACTCGCAGGGTCCTGAAATGTTTGTAAATAAACAAAATGGGGGTGTCCTGAGGATGCTGTCCGTATTGTTCTCTTGCAAGTTGATTGTGTTCTAAGAACACTTGTGGTGTCCTGAAATGTTCGTAAATAAACAAAATGGGGGTGTTCTGAGGACGCTGTCCGTTTTGTTCATTGTCAAGTTTAAAGTGTTCTAAGAACACTCGCAGTGTCCTGAAATGTTCGTAGGGGGTGTCCTGAAGACGCTGTCCGTATTGTTCTCTGGCAAGTTGAATGTGTTCTAAGAACACTCATGGTGTCCTGAAATGTTCGTAAATAAACAAAATGGGGTTGTCCTGAGGACGCTCTCCGTATTGTTCGATGGGAAGTTGAATGTGTTCTAAGAACACTTGCAGTGTCCTGAAATGTTCGCAGGGGGTGTCCTGAAGACGTTGTCCGTATCGTTCGCTGGCAAGTTGAATGTGTTCTATGAACACTCGCGGTGTCCTGAAATGTACGCAAATAAAAGAATGGTGGTGTTCTGAGGACGCTGTCCGTTTTGTTGTCTTGCAAGTTGAATCTGTTCTAAGAACACTTCTGGTGTCCTGAAATGTTCGTAAATAAACAAAATGGGGGTGTTCTGAGGACGCTGTCCGTTTTGTTCGTTGTCAAGTTTAAAGTGTTCTAAGAACACTCGCAGTGTCCTGAAATGTTCGTAGGGGGTGTCCTGAAGACGCTGTCCGTATTGTTCTCTGGCAGGATGAATGTTTTCTAAGAACACTCATGGCGTCCTGAAATGTTTGTAAATAAACAAAATGGGGTTGTCCTGAGGACGCTGTCCGTATTGTTCCGTGGGAAGTTGAATGTGTTCTAAGAACACTTGCGGTGTCCTGAAATGTTCGTAAATAAACAAAATGGGGTGTCCTGAGGACGCTGTCCGTATTGTTTGATGGCAAGTTGAATGTGTTCTAAAAACACTTGCGGTGTCCTGAAATGTTCGCAAATAAACAAAATGGGGGTGTCCTGAGGACGCTGAGGATGCTGTCCGTATTGTTCGATTGTCAAGTTGAAATTGTTCTAAGAACCCTCGCGGTGTCCTGAAATGTTAGTAGGGGGTGTCCTGAAGACGCTGTCCGTATTGTTCGCTGGCAAGTTGAATGTGTTCTAAGAACACTCGCGGTGTCCTTAAATGTTCGCAAATTTCAGAAAATGGGGGTGTTCTGAGGACGTGGTCCGTATTGTTCTCTTGCAAGTTGAATGTGTTCTAAGAACACTCACGGTGTCCTGAAATGTTCGTAGTGGGTGTCCTGAAGACGCTGTCTGTATTGTTCGCTGGCAAGTTGAATGTGTTCTAAGAACACTCGCGGTGTCCTGAAATGTACGCAAATAAAAAATGGGGGTGTTCTTAGGACGCTGACTGTACTGTTCTCTTGCAAGTTGAATGTGTTCCAAGAACACTCGCAGTGTCCTGAAATGTTCACAAATAAACGAAATGGGGGTGCTCTGAGGACTCTGTCCGTATTGTTCGTTGTCAAGTTGAAAGTGTTCTAAGAACTGTCGCTGTGTCCGGAAATGTTCGTAGGGGGTGTCCTGAAGACGCTGTCCGTATTGTTCGCTGCAAGTTGAATGTGTTCTAAGAACACTCGCGGTGTCCTGAAAAGTTCGCAAATAAAAAATGGGGGTGTTCTGAGGACGCTCTCCGTATTGTTCGATGGGAAGTTGAATGTGTTCTAAGAACACTTGCAGTGTCCTGAAATGTTCGTAGGGGGTGTCCTGAAGACGTTGTCCGTATTGTTCGATGGCAAGTTGAATGTGTTCTAAGAACACTTGCGGTGTCCTGAAATGTTTGCAAATAAAAAAATGGGGGTGTTCTGATGACGCTGTCCGTATTGTTCTGTTGCAAGTTGAATGTGTTCTAAGAACACTCGCAGTGTCCTGAAATGTTCACAAATAAACGAAATGGGGGTGTCCTAAGGACGCTGAGGACGCTGTCTGTATTGTTCGTTGTCAAGTTGAAAGTGTTCTAGGAACCCTTGCGGTGTCCTGAAATGTTCGTAGGGGGTGTCCTGAAGACGCTGTCCATATTGTTCGCTGGCAAGTTGAATGTGTTCTTAGAACACTCGCGGTGTCCTGAAATGTTCGCAAATAAAAAAATGGGGGTGTTCTGAGGACGCTGTCAGTATTGTTCTCTTGCAAGTTGAATGTGTCCTTAGAACACTCGCAGAATCCTGAAATGTTTGTAGGGGGTGTCCTGAAGACGCTGTCCGTATTGTTCGATGGGAAGTTGAATGTGTTCTAAGAACACTTGCAGTGTCATGAAATGTTCGTAGGGGGTGTCCTGAAGACGTTGTCCATATTGTTCGCTGGCAAGTTGAATGTGTTCTAAGAACACTCGCAGTGTCCTGAAATGTTCGCAAATAAAAAAATGGTGGTGTTCTGAGGACGCTGTCCGTATTGTTCTCTTGCAAGTTGAATGAGTTCTAAGAACACTTGTGGTGTCCTGAAATGTTCTTAGGGGGTGTCCTGAAGACGTTGTCCGTATTGTTCGCTGGCAAGTTGAATGTGTTCTAAGAACACTCGAGGTGTCCTGAAATGTTCGCAAATAAAAAAATGGTGGTGTTCTGAGGACGCTGTCCGTATTGCTCTCTTGCAAGTTGAATGAGTTCTAAGAACACTTGTGGTGTCCTGAAATGTTCGTAAATAAACAAAATGGGGATGTCCTGAGGACACTGTCCGTATTGTTCGATTGTCAATTTGAAAGTGTTCTAAGAACCCTTGCGGTGTCCTGAAATGTTCGTAGGGGGTGTCCTGAAGACCCTGTCCGTATTGCTCGCTGGCAAGTTGAATGTGTTCTAAGAACACTCGCGGTGTCCTGAAATGTTCGTAAATAAACAAAATGGGGTTGTCCTGAGGACGCTGTCCGTATTGTTCGATGGGAAGTTGAATGTGTTTTAAGAACACTCACGGTGTTCTGAAATGTTCGTAAATAAACAAAATGGGGGTGTCCTGAGGACGCTGAGGATGCTGTCCGTATTGTTCGATTGTCAAGTTGAAATTGTTCTAAGAACCCTCGCGGTGTCCTGAAATGTTAGTAGGGGGTGTCCTGAAGACGCTGTCCGTATTGTTCGCTGGCAAGTTGAATGTGTTCTAAGAACACTCGCGGTGTCCTTAAATGTTCGCAAATTTCAGAAAATGGGGGTGTTCTGAGGACGTGGTCCGTATTGTTCTCTTGCAAGTTGAATGTGTTCTAAGAACACTCACG
The DNA here is from genome assembly GCF_040938575.1 of Ambystoma mexicanum. NCBI lineage: Eukaryota > Metazoa > Chordata > Amphibia > Caudata > Ambystomatidae > Ambystoma > Ambystoma mexicanum. Next base: position 423,891,830 of record NC_090935.1, read on the forward strand.
GTGTCCTGAAATGTTCGTAGTGGGTGTCCTGAAGACGCTGTCTGTATTGTTCGCTGGCAAGTTGAATGTGTTCTAAGAACACTCGCGGTGTCCTGAAATGTTTGCAAATAAAAAAATGGGGGTGTTCTGAGGACGCTGTCCGTATTGTTCTCTTGCAAGTTGAATGTGTTCCAAGAACACTCGCAGTGTCCTGAAATGTTCACAAATAAAGGAAATGAGGGTGTCCTGAGGACGCTGAGGACGCTGTCTGTATTGTTCGTTGTCAAGTTGAAAGTGTTCTAAGAACCCTTGCGGTGTCCTGAAATGTTCGTAGGGGTTGTCCTGAAGAAGCTGTCCGTATTGTTCGCTGGCAAGTTGAATGTGTTCTAAGAACACTAGCGGTGTCCTTAAATGTTCGCAAATTTCAGAAAATGGGGGTGTTCTGAGGACGCTGTCATTATTGTTCTCTTGCAAGTTGAATGTGTTCTAAGAACCCTCGCAGTGTCCTGAAATGTTCGCAAATAAGCGAAATGGAGGTGTCCTGAGTACACAGAGGACGCTGTCCGTATTGTTCGTTGTCAAGTTGAATGTGTTCTAAGAAGACTCGCAGTGTCCTAAAATGTTCGTAGGGGGTGTCCTGAAGACGCTGTCCGTATTGCTCGCTGGCAAGTTGAATGTGTTCTAAGAACACTCGCGGTGTCCTGAAATGTACGCAAATAAAAAATGGGGGTGTTCTTAGGACGCTGACTGTACTGTTCTCTTGCAAGTTGAATGTGTTCTAAGAACACTCGCAGTGTCCTGAAATGTTCACAAATAAACGAAATGGGGGTGCTCTGAGGACTCTGTCCGTATTGTTCGTTGTCAAGTTGAAAGTGTTCTAAGAACTGTCGCTGTGTCCGGAAATGTTCGTAGGGGGTGTCCTGAAGACGCTGTCCGTATTGTTCGCTGCAAGTTGAATGTGTTCTAAGAACACTCGCGGTGTCCTGAAAAGTTCGCAAATAAAAAATGGGGGTGTTCTGAGGACGCTCTCCGTATTGTTCGATGGGAAGTTGAATGTGTTCTAAGAACACTTGCAGTGTCCTGAAATGTTCGTAGGGGGTGTCCTGAAGACGTTGTCCGTATTGTTCGATGGCAAGTTGAATGTGTTCTAAGAACACTTGCGGTGTCCTGAAATGTTTGCAAATAAAAAAATGGGGGTGTTCTGATGACGCTGTCCGTATTGTTCTGTTGCAAGTTGAATGTGTTCTAAGAACACTCGCAGTGTCCTGAAATGTTCACAAATAAACGAAATGGGGGTGTCCTAAGGACGCTGAGGACGCTGTCTGTATTGTTCGTTGTCAAGTTGAAAGTGTTCTAGGAACCCTTGCGGTGTCCTGAAATGTTCGTAGGGGGTGTCCTGAAGACGCTGTCCATATTGTTCGCTGGCAAGTTGAATGTGTTCTTAGAACACTCGCGGTGTCCTGAAATGTTCGCAAATAAAAAAATGGGGGTGTTCTGAGGACGCTGTCAGTATTGTTCTCTTGCAAGTTGAATGTGTCCTTAGAACACTCGCAGAATCCTGAAATGTTCGTAGGGGGTGTCCTGAAGACGCTGTCCGTATTGTTCGATGGGAAGTTGAATGTGTTCTAAGAACACTTGCAGTGTCATGAAATGTTCGTAGGGGGTGTCCTGAAGACGTTGTCCATATTGTTCGCTGGCAAGTTGAATGTGTTCTAAGAACACTCGCAGTGTCCTGAAATGTTCGCAAATAAAAAAATGGTGGTGTTCTGAGGACGCTGTCCGTATTGTTCTCTTGCAAGTTGAATGAGTTCTAAGAACACTTGTGGTGTCCTGAAATGTTCTTAGGGGGTGTCCTGAAGACGTTGTCCGTATTGTTCGCTGGCAAGTTGAATGTGTTCTAAGAACACTCGAGGTGTCCTGAAATGTTCGCAAATAAAAAAATGGTGGTGTTCTGAGGACGCTGTCCGTATTGCTCTCTTGCAAGTTGAATGAGTTCTAAGAACACTTGTGGTGTCCTGAAATGTTCGTAAATAAACAAAATGGGGATGTCCTGAGGACACTGTCCGTATTGTTCGATTGTCAATTTGAAAGTGTTCTAAGAACCCTTGCGGTGTCCTGAAATGTTCGTAGGGGGTGTCCTGAAGACCCTGTCCGTATTGCTCGCTGGCAAGTTGAATGTGTTCTAAGAACACTCGCGGTGTCCTTAAATGTTCGCAAATTTCAGAAAATGGGGGTGTTCTGAGGACGCTGTCCGTATTGTTCTCTGGCATGTTGAATGTGTTCTAAGAACACTTGTGGTGTCCTGAAATGTTCACAAATAAACGGAATGGGGGTGTCCTGAGGACGCTCTCCGTATTGTTCGATGGGAAGTTGAATGTGTTCTAAGAACACTTGCAGTGTCCTGAAATGTTCGTAGGGGGTGTCCTGAAGACGTTGTCCGTATTGTTCGCTGGCAAGTTGAATGTGTTCTAAGAACACTCGCGGTGTCCTGAAATGTTCGCAAATAAAAAAATGGTGATGTTCTGAGGACGCTGTCCGTATTGTTCTCTTGCAAGTTGAATGAGTTCTAAGAACACTTGTGGTGTCCTGAAATGCTCGCAAATAAACAAAATGGGGGTATTCTGAGGACGCTGTCTGTTTTGTTCGTTGTCAAGTTTAAAGTGTTCTAAGAACACTCGCAGTGTCCTGAAATGTTCGTAGGGGGTGTCCTGAAGACGCTGTCCGTATTGTTCTCTGGCAAGTTGAATGTTTTCTAAGAACACTCATGGCGTCCTGAAATGTTCGTAAATAAACAAAATGGGGTTGTCCTGAGGACGCTGTCCGTATTGTTCGATGGGAAGTTGAATGTGTTCTAAGAACACTCGCGGTGTCCTGAAATGTTCGTAAATAAACAAAATGGTGTGTCCTGAGGACGCTGTCCGTATTGTTTGATGGTAAGTTGAATGTGTTCTAAAAACACTTGCGCTGTCCTGAAATGTTCGCAAATAAACAAAATGGGGGTGTCCTGAGGACGCTGAGGACGTTGTCCGTATTGTTCGATTGTCAAGTTGAAATTGTTCTAAGAACCCTCGCGGTGTCCTGAAATGTTAGTAGGGGGTGTCCTGAAGACGCTGTCCGTATTGTTCGATGGCAAGTTCAATGTGTTCTAAGAACACTCGCTGTGTCCTTAAATGTTCGCAAATTTCAGAAAATGGGGGTGTTCGGAGGACGCTGTCCGTATTGTTCTCTGGCAAGTTGAATATGTTCTAAGAACACTCGTGGTGTCCTGAAATGTTCACAAATCAACGAAATGGGGGTGTCCTGAGGACGCTCTCCGTATTGTTCGATGGGAAGTTGAATGTGTTCTAAGAACCCTTGCGGTGTCCTGAAATGTTCGTAGGGGGTGTCCTGAAGACGCTGTCCGTATTGTTCGCTGGCAAGTTGAATGTGTTCTAAGAACACTCGCGGTGTCCTAAAATGTTTGCAAATAAAAAAATGGGGGTGTCCTGAGGACGCTGTCCGTATTGTTCGATTGTCAAGTTGAAAGTGTTCTAAGAACCCTTGTCCTGCGGTGTCCTGAAATGTTTGCAAATAAAGTAGGGGGTGTCCTGAAGACGCTGTCCGTATTGTTCGCTGGCAAGTTGAATGTGTTCTAAGAACACTCGCGGTGTCCTGAAATGTTTGCAAATAAAAAAATGGGGGTGTCCTGAGGACGCTGTCCGTATTGTTCGATTGTCAAGTTGAAAGTGTTCTAAGAACACTTGCGGTGTCCTGAAATGTTCGTAGGGGGTGTCCTGAAGACGCTGTCCGTATTGTTCGCTGGCAAGTTGAATGTGTTCTAAGAACACTCGCAGTGTCCTGAAATGTTCACAAATAAACGAAATGGGGGTGTCCTGAGGACGCTGTGGACGCTGTCCATATTGTTCGTTGTCAAGTTGAAAGTGTTCTAGGAACCCTTGCGGTGTCCTGAAATGTTCGTAGGGGGTGTCCTGAAGACGGTGTCCGTATTGTTCGCTGGCAAGTTGAATGTGTTCTAAGAACACTCGCAGTGTCCTGGAATGTTCGCAAATAAAAAAATGGGGGTGTTCTGAGGACGCTGTCCGTATTGTTCTCTTGCAAGTTGAATGTGTTCTAAGAACACTCGCAGTGTCCTGAAATGTTCACAAATAAACGAAATGGGGGTGTCTTGAGGACGCTGTGGACGCTGTCCGTATTGTTCGTTGTCAAGTTGAAAGTGTTCTAGGAACCCTTGCAGTGTCCTGAAATGTTCGTAGGGGGTGTCCTGAAGACGCTGTCCATATTGTTCGCTGGCAAGTTGAATGTGTTCTAAGAACACTCGTGGTGTCCTTAAATGTTCGCAAATTTCAGAAAATGGGGATGTTCTGAGGACGCTGTCAGTATTGTTCTCTTGCAAGTTGAATGTGTTCTAAGAACACTCGCGGTGTCCTGAAATATTTGCAAATAAAAAAATGGAGGTTTTCTGAGGACGCTGTCAGTATTGTTCTCTTGCAAGTTGAATGTGTCCTAAGAACACTCGCAGTGTCCTGAAATGTTCGTAGGGGGTGTCCTGAAGACGCTGTCCGTATTGTTCTCTGGCAAGTTGAATGTGTTCTAAGAACACTCGTGCTGTCCTGAAATGTTTGTAAATAAACATAATGGGGTTGTCCTGAGGATGCTGTCCGTATTGTTCTCTTGCAAGTTGATTGTGTTCTAAGAACACTTGTGGTGTCCTGAAATGTTCGTAAATAAACAAAATGGGGGTGTTCTGAGGACGCTGTCCGTTTTGTTCATTGTCAAGTTTAAAGTGTTCTAAGAACACTCGCAGTGTCCTGAAATGTTCGTAGGGGGTGTCCTGAAGACGCTGTCCGTATTGTTCTCTGGCAAGTTGAATGTTTTCTAAGAACACTCATGGTGTCCTGAAATGTTCGTAAATAAACAAAATGGGGTTGTCCTGAGGACGCTGTCCGTATTGTTCGATGGGAAGTTGAATGTGTTTTAAGAACACTCACGGTGTTCTGAAATGTTCGTAAATAAACAAAATGGGGGTGTCCTGAGGACGCTGAGGATGCTGTCCGTATTGTTCGATTGTCAAGTTGAAATTGTTCTAAGAACCCTCGCGGTGTCCTGAAATGTTAGTAGGGGGTGTCCTGAAGACGCTGTCCGTATTGTTCGCTGGCAAGTTGAATGTGTTCTAAGAACACTCGCGGTGTCCTTAAATGTTCGCAAATTTCAGAAAATGGGGGTGTTCTGAGGACGTGGTCCGTATTGTTCTCTTGCAAGTTGAATGTGTTCTAAGAACACTCACGGTGTCCTGAAATGTTCGTAGTGGGTGTCCTGAAGACGCTGTCTGTATTGTTCGCTGGCAAGTTGAATGTGTTCTAAGAACACTCGCGGTGTCCTGAAATGTTTGCAAATAAAAAAATGGGGGTGTTCTGAGGACGCTGTCCGTATTGTTCTCTTGCAAGTTGAATGTGTTCCAAGAACACTCGCAGTGTCCTGAAATGTTCACAAATAAAGGAAATGAGGGTGTCCTGAGGACGCTGAGGACGCTGTCTGTATTGTTCGTTGTCAAGTTGAAAGTGTTCTAAGAACCCTTGCGGTGTCCTGAAATGTTCGTAGGGGTTGTCCTGAAGAAGCTGTCCGTATTGTTCGCTGGCAAGTTGAATGTGTTCTAAGAACACTAGCGGTGTCCTTAAATGTTTGCAAATTTCAGAAAATGGGGGTGTTCTGAGGACGCTGTCATTATTGTTCTCTTGCAAGTTGAATGTGTTCTAAGAACCCTCGCAGTGTCCTGAAATGTTCGCAAATAAGCGAAATGGAGGTGTCCTGAGTACACAGAGGACGCTGTCCGTATTGTTCGTTGTCAAGTTGAATGTGTTCTAAGAAGACTCGCAGTGTCCTAAAATGTTCGTAGGGGGTGTCCTGAAGACGCTGTCCGTATTGCTCGCTGGCAAGTTGAATGTGTTCTAAGAACACTCGCGGTGTCCTGAAATGTACGCAAATAAAAAATGGGGGTGTTCTTAGGACGCTGACTGTACTGTTCTCTTGCAAGTTGAATGTGTTCTAAGAACACTCGCAGTGTCCTGAAATGTTCACAAATAAACGAAATGGGGGTGCTCTGAGGACTCTGTCCGTATTGTTCGTTGTCAAGTTGAAAGTGTTCTAAGAACTGTCGCTGTGTCCGGAAATGTTCTTAGGGGGTGTCCTGAAGACGCTGTCCGTATTGTTCGCTGCAAGTTGAATGTGTTCTAAGAACACTCGCGGTGTCCTGAAAAGTTCGCAAATAAAAAATGGGGGTGTTCTGAGGACGCTCTCCGTATTGTTCGATGGGAAGTTGAATGTGTTCTAAGAACACTTGCAGTGTCCTGAAATGTTCGTAGGGGGTGTCCTGAAGACGTTGTCCGTATTGTTCGATGGCAAGTTGAATGTGTTCTAAGAACACTTGCGGTGTCCTGAAATGTTTGCAAATAAAAAAATGGGGGTGTTCTGATGACGCTGTCCGTATTGTTCTGTTGCAAGTTGAATGTGTTCTAAGAACACTCGCAGTGTCCTGAAATGTTCACAAATAAACAAAATGGGGGTGTCCTAAGGACGCTGAGGACGCTGTCTGTATTGTTCGTTGTCAAGTTGAAAGTGTTCTAGGAACCCTTGCGGTGTCCTGAAATGTTCGTAGGGGGTGTCCTGAAGACGTTGTCCGTATTGTTCGATGGCAAGTTGAATGTGTTCTAAGAACACTCGCGGTGTCCTTAAATGTTCGCAAATTTCAGAAAATGGGGATGTTCTGAGGACGCTGTCAGTATTGTTCTCTTGCAAGTTGAATGTATTATAAGAACACTCGCGGTGTCCTGAAATGTTTGCAAATTAAAAAATGGGGGTGTTCTGAGGACGCTGTCAGTATTGTTCTCTTGCAAGTTGAATGTGTCCTAAGAACACTCGCAGTGTCCTGAAATGTTCGTAGGGGGTGTCCTGAAGACGCTGTCCGTATTGTTCTCTGGCAAGTTGAATGTGTTCTAAGAACACTCGTGGTGTCCTGAATTGTTTGTAAATAAACAAAATGGGGTTGTCCGGAGGACGCTGTCCGTATTGTTCTCTTGCAAGTTGAATGTGTTCTAAGAACACTTGTGGTGTCCTGAAATGTTCGTAAATGAACAAAATGGGGGTGTCCTGAGGACGCTGTCCGCATTGTTCGATGGCAAGTTGAATGTGTTCTAAAAACACTCGCGGTGCCCTGAAATGTTCGCAAATAAACAAAATGGGGGTGTCCTAAGGACGCTGTCCGTATTGTTCGATTGTCAAGTTGAAAGTGTTCTAAGAACACTCGCGGTGTCCTTAAATGCTCGCAAATTTCTGAAAATGGGGGTGTTCTGAGGACGCTGTCCTTATTGTTCTCTGACAAGTTGAATGTGTTCTAAGAACACTCGGGGTGTCCTGAAATGTTCACAAATAAACGAAATGGGGGTGTCCTGAGGACGCTCTCCGTATTGTGCGATTGTCAATTTGAAAGTGTTCTAAGAACCCTTGCGGTGTCCGGAAATGTTCGTAGGGGGTTTCCTGAAGACCCTGTCCATATTGTTCGCTGGCAAGTTGAATGTGTTCTAAGAACACTCGCGGTGTCCTTAAATGTTCGCAAATTTCAGAAAATGGGGGTGTTCTGAGGACGCTCTCCGTATTGTTCGATGGGAAGTTGAATGTGTTCTAAGAACACTTGCAGTGTCCTGAAATGTTCGTAGGGGGTGTCCTGAAGACGTTGTCCGTATTGTTCGCTGGCAAGTTGAATGTGTCCTAAGAACACTCGCAGTGTCCTGAAATGTTCGCAAATAAAAAAATGGTGGTGTTCTGAGGACGCTGTCCGTATTGTTCTCTTGCAAGTTGAATGAGTTCTAAGAACACTTGTGGTGTCCTGAAATGTTCGTAAATAAACAAAATGGGGATGTCCTGAGGACACTGTCCGTATTGTTCGATTGTCAATTTGAAAGTGTTCTAAGAACCCTTGCGGTGTCCTGAAATGTTCGCAGGGGGTGTCCTGAAGACCCTGTCCGTATTGTTCGCTGGCAAGTTGAATGTGTTCTAAGAACACTCGCGGTGTCCTTAAATGTTCGCAAATTTCAGAAAATGGGGGTGTTCTGAGGACGCTGTCCGTATTGTTCTCTGGCATGTTGAATGTGTTCTAAGAACACTTGTGGTGTCCTGAAATGTTCACAAATAAACGAAATGGGGGTGTCCTGAGGACGCTCTCCGTATTGTTCGATGGGAAGTTGAATGTGTTCTAAGAACACTTGCAGTGTCCTGAAATGTTCGTAGGGGGTGTCCTGAAGACGTTGTCCGTATTGTTCGCTGGCAAGTTGAATGTGTTCTAAGAACACTCGTGGGGTCCTGAAATGTTCACAAAAAAACAAAATGGGGGTGTCCTGAGGACGCTCTCCGTATTGTTCGATGGGAAGTTGAATGTGTTCTAAGAACACTTGCAGTGTCCTGAAATGTTCGCAGGGGGTGTCCTGAAGACGTTGTCCGTATCGTTCGCTGGCAAGTTGAATGTGTTCTATGAACACTCGCGGTGTCCTGAAATGTACGCAAATAAAAGAATGGTGGTGTTCTGAGGACGCTGTCCGTTTTGTTGTCTTGCAAGTTGAATCTGTTCTAAGAACACTTGTGGTGTCCTGAAATGTTCGTAATTAAACAAAATGGGGGTGTTCTGAGGACGCTGTCCGTTTTGTTCGTTGTCAAGTTTAAAGTGTTCTAAGAACACTCGCAGTGTCCTGAAATGTTCGTAGGGGGTGTCCTGAAGACGCTGTCCGTATTGTTCTCTGGCAGGATGAATGTTTTCTAAGAACACTCATGGCGTCCTGAAATGTTCGTAAATAAACAAAATGGGGTTGTCCTGAGGACGCTGTCCGTATTGTTCCGTGGGAAGTTGAATGTGTTCTAAGAACACTTGCGGTGTCCTGAAATGTTCGTAAATAAACAAAATGGGGTGTCCTGAGGACGCTGTCCGTATTGTTTGATGGCAAGTTGAATGTGTTCTAAAAACACTTGCGGTGTCCTGAAATGTTCGCAAATAAACAAAATGGGGGTGTCCTGAGGACGCTGAGGACGCTGTCCGTATTGTTCGATTGTCAAGTTGAAATTGTTCTAAGAACCCTCGCGGTGTCCTGAAATGTTAGTAGGGGGTGTCCTGAAGACGCTGTCCGTATTGTTCGCTGGCAAGTTGAATGTGTTCTAAGAACACTCGCGGTGTCCTTAAATGTTCGCAAATTTCAGAAAATGGGGGTGTTCTGAGGACGTGGTCCATATTGTTCTCTTGCAAGTTGAATGTGTTCTAAGAACACTCACGGTGTCCTGAAATGTTCGTAGTGGGTGTCCTGAAGACGCTGTCTGTATTGTTCGCTGGCAAGTTGAATGTGTTCTAAGAACACTCGCGGTGTCCTGAAATGTTTGCAAATAAAAAAATGGGGGTGTTCTGAGGACGCTGTCCGTATTGTTCTCTTGCAAGTTGAATGTGTTCCAAGAACACTCGCAGTGTCCTGAAATGTTCACAAATAAAGGAAATGAGGGTGTCCTGAGGACGCTGAGGACGCTGTCTGTATTGTTCGTTGTCAAGTTGAAAGTGTTCTAAGAACCCTTGCGGTGTCCTGAAATGTTCGTAGGGGTTGCCCTGAAGACGCTGTCCGTATTGTTCGCTGGCAAGTTGAATGTGTTCTAAGAACACTAGCGGTGTCCTTAAATGTTCGCAAATTTCAGAAAATGGGGGTGTTCTGAGGACGCTGTCATTATTGTTCTCTTGCAAGTTGAATGTGTTCTAAGAACCCTCGCAGTGTCCTGAAATGTTCGCAAATAAGCGAAATGGAGGTGTCCTGAGTACACAGAGGACGCTGTCCGTATTGTTCGTTGTCAAGTTGAATGTGTTCTAAGAAGACTCGCAGTGTCCTAAAATGTTCGTAGGGGGTGTCCTGAAGACGCTGTCCGTATTGCTCGCTGGCAAGTTGAATGTGTTCTAAGAACACTCGCGGTGTCCTGAAATGTACGCAAATAAAAAAATGGGGGTGTTCTTAGGACGCTGACTGTACTGTTCTCTTGCAAGTTGAATGTGTTCTAAGAACACTCGCAGTGTCCTGAAATGTTCACAAATAAACGAAATGGGGGTGCTCTGAGGACTCTGTCCGTATTGTTCGTTGTCAAGTTGAAAGTGTTCTAAGAACTGTCGCTGTGTCCGCAAATGTTCGTAGGGGGTGTCCTGAAGACGCTGTCCGTATTGTTCGCTGCAAGTTGAATGTGTTCTAAGAACACTCGCGGTGTCCTGAAATGTTCGCAAATAAAAAATGGGGGTGTTCTGAGGACGCTCTCCGTATTGTTCGATGGGAAGTTGAATGTGTTCTAAGAACACTTGCAGTGTCCTGAAATGTTCGTAGGGGGTGTCCTGAAGACGTTGTCCGTATTGTTCGATGGCAAGTTGAATGTGTTCTAAGAACACTTGCGGTGTCCTGAAATGTTTGCAAATAAAAAAATGGGGGTTTTCTGATGACGCTGTCCGTATTGTTCTGTTGCAAGTTGAATGTGTTCTAAGAACACTCGCAGTGTCCTGAAATGTTCACAAATAAACGAAATGGGGGTGTCCTAAGGACGCTGAGGACGCTGTCTGTATTGTTCGTTGTCAAGTTGAAAGTGTTCTAGGAACCCTTGCGGTGTCCTGAAATGTTCGTAGGGGGTGTCCTGAAGACGCTGTCCATATTGTTCGCTGGCAAGTTGAATGTGTTCTAAGAACACTCGCGGTGTCCTGAAATGTTCGCAAATTTCAGAAAATGGGGATGTTCTGAGGACGCTGTCAGTATTGTTCTCTTGCAAGTTGAATGTGTTCTAAGAACACTCGCGGTGTCCTGAAATGTTCGCAAATAAAAAAATGGGGGTGTTCTGAGGACGCTGTCAGTATTGTTCTCTTGCAAGTTGAATGTGTCCTTAGAACACTCGCAGAGTCCTGAAATGTTCGTAGGGGGTGTCCTGAAGACGCTGTCCGTATTGTTCGATGGGAAGTTGAATGTGTTCTAAGAACACTTGCAGTGTCCTGAAATGTTCGTAGGGGGTGTCCTGAAGACGTTGTCCATATTGTTCGCTGGCAAGTTGAATGTGTTCTAAGAACACTCGCAGTGCCTGAAATGTTCGCAAATAAAAAAATGGTGGTGTTCTGAGGACGCTGTCCGTATTGTTCTCTTGCAAGTTGAATGAGTTCTAAGAACACTTGTGGTGTCCTGAAATGTTCTTAGGGGGTGTCCTGAAGACGTTGTCCGTATTGTTCGCTGGCAAGTTGAATGTGTTCTAAGAACACTCGAGGTGTCCTGAAATGTTCGCAAATAAAAAAATGGTGGTGTTCTGAGGACGCTGTCCGTATTGTTCTCTTGCAAGTTGAATGAGTTCTAAGAACACTTGTGGTGTCCTGAAATGTTCGTAAATAAACAAAATGGGGATGTCCTGAGGACACTGTCCGTATTGTTCGATTGTCAATTTGAAAGTGTTCTAAGAACCCTTGCGGTGTCCTGAAATGTTCGTAGGGGGTGTCCTGAAGACCCTTTCCGTATTGTTCGCTGGCAAGTTGAATGTGTTCTAAGAACACTCGCGGTGTCCTTAAATGTTCGCAAATTTCAGAAAATGGGGGTGTTCTGAGGACGCTGTCCGTATTGTTCTCTGGCATGTTGAATGTGTTCTAAGAACACTTGTGGTGTCCTGAAATGTTCACAAATAAACGGAATGGGGGTGTCCTGAGGACGCTCTCCGTATTGTTCGATGGGAAGTTGAATGTGTTCTAAGAACACTTGCAGTGTCCTGAAATGTTCGTAGGGGGTGTCCTGAAGACGTTGTCCGTATTGTTCGCTGGCAAGTTGAATGTGTTCTAAGAACACTCGCGGTGTCCTGAAATGTTCGCAAATAAAAAAATGGTGATGTTCTGAGGACGCTGTCCGTATTGTTCTCTTGCAAGTTGAATGAGTTCTAAGAACACTTGTGGTGTCCTGAAATGCTCGCAAATAAACAAAATGGGGGTATTCTGAGGACGCTGTCTGTTTTGTTCGTTGTCAAGTTTAAAGTGTTCTAAGAACACTCGCAGTGTCCTGAAATGTCAGGAGGGGGTGTCCTGAAGACGCTGTCCGTATTGTTCTCTGGCAAGTTGAATGTTTTCTAAGAACACTCATGGCGTCCTGAAATGTTCGTAAATAAACAAAATGGGGTTGTCCTGAGGACGCTGTCCGTATTGTTCGATGGGAAGTTGAATGTGTTCTAAGAACACTCGCGGTGTCCTGAAATGTTCGTAAATAAACAAAATGGTGTGTCCTGAGGACGCTGTCCGTATTGTTTGATGGCAAGTTGAATGTGTTCTAAAAACACTTGCGGTGTCCTGAAATGTTCGCAAATAAACAAAATGGGGGTGTCCTGAGGACGCTGAGGACGTTGTCCGTATTGTTCGATTGTCAAGTTGAAATTGTTCTAAGAACCCTCGCGGTGTCCTGAAATGTTAGTAGGGGGTGTCCTGAAGACGCTGTCCGTATTGTTCGATGGCAAGTTCAATGTGTTCTAAGAACACTCGCTGTGTCCTTAAATGTTCGCAAATTTCAGAAAATGGGGGTGTTCGGAGGACGCTGTCCGTATTGTTCTCTGGCAAGTTGAATATGTTCTAAGAACACTCGTGGTGTCCTGAAATGTTCACAAATCAACGAAATGGGGGTGTCCTGAGGACGCTCTCCGTATTGTTCGATGGGAAGTTGAATGTGTTCTAAGAACCCTTGCGGTGTCCTGAAATGTTCGTAGGGGGTGTCCTGAAGACGCTGTCCGTATTGTTCGCTGGCAAGTTGAATGTGTTCTAAGAACACTCGCGGTGTCCTGAAATGTTTGCAAATAAAAAAATGGGGGTGTCCTGAGGACGCTGTCCGTATTGTTCGATTGTCAAGTTGAAAGTGTTCTAAGAACCCTTGCGGTGTCCTGAAATGTTCGTAGGGGGTGTCCTGAAGACGCTGTCTGTATTGTTCGCTGGCAAGTTGAATGTGTTCTAAGAACACTCGCGGTGTCCTGAAATGTTTGCAAATAAAAAAATGGGGGTGTCCTGAGGACGCTGTCCGTATTGTTCGATTGTCAAGTTGAAAGTGTTCTAAGAACACTTGCGGTGTCCTGAAATGTTCGTAGGGGGTGTCCTGAAGACGCTGTCCGTATTGTTCGCTGGCAAGTTGAATGTGTTCTAAGAACACTCGCAGTGTCCTGAAATGTTCACAAATAAACGAAATGGGGGTGTCCTGAGGACGCTGTGGACGCTGTCCATATTGTTCGTTGTCAAGTTGAAAGTGTTCTAGGAACCCTTGCGGTGTCCTGAAATGTTCGTAGGGGGTGTCCTGAAGACGGTGTCCGTATTGTTCGCTGGCAAGTTGAATGTGTTCTAAGAACACTCGCAGTGTCCTGGAATGTTCGCAAATAAAAAAATGGGGGTGTTCTGAGGACGCTGTCCGTATTGTTCTCTTGCAAGTTGAATGTGTTCTAAGAACACTCGCAGTGTCCTGAAATGTTCACAAATAAACGAAATGGGGGTGTCTTGAGGACGCTGTGGACGCTGTCCGTATTGTTCGTTGTCAAGTTGAAAGTGTTCTAGGAACCCTTGCAGTGTCCTGAAATGTTCGTAGGGGGTGTCCTGAAGACGCTGTCCATATTGTTCGCTGGCAAGTTGAATGTGTTCTAAGAACACTCGTGGTGTCCTTAAATGTTCGCAAATTTCAGAAAATGGGGATGTTCTGAGGACGCTGTCAGTATTGTTCTCTTGCAAGTTGAATATGTTCTAAGAACACTCGCGGTGTCCTGAAATATTTGCAAATAAAAAAATGGAGGTTTTCTGAGGACGCTGTCAGTATTGTTCTCTTGCAAGTTGAATGTGTCCTAAGAACACTCGCAGTGTCCTGAAATGTTCGTAGGGGGTGTCCTGAAGACGCTGTCCGTATTGTTCTCTGGCAAGTTGAATGTGTTCTAAGAACACTCGTGCTGTCCTGAAATGTTTGTAAATAAACATAATGGGGTTGTCCTGAGGACGCTGTCCGAATTGTTCGATGGGAAGTTGAATGTGTTCTAAGAACACTCGCAGGGTCCTGAAATGTTTGTAAATAAACAAAATGGGGGTGTCCTGAGGATGCTGTCCGTATTGTTCTCTTGCAAGTTGATTGTGTTCTAAGAACACTTGTGGTGTCCTGAAATGTTCGTAAATAAACAAAATGGGGGTGTTCTGAGGACGCTGTCCGTTTTGTTCATTGTCAAGTTTAAAGTGTTCTAAGAACACTCGCAGTGTCCTGAAATGTTCGTAGGGGGTGTCCTGAAGACGCTGTCCGTATTGTTCTCTGGCAAGTTGAATGTGTTCTAAGAACACTCATGGTGTCCTGAAATGTTCGTAAATAAACAAAATGGGGTTGTCCTGAGGACGCTCTCCGTATTGTTCGATGGGAAGTTGAATGTGTTCTAAGAACACTTGCAGTGTCCTGAAATGTTCGCAGGGGGTGTCCTGAAGACGTTGTCCGTATCGTTCGCTGGCAAGTTGAATGTGTTCTATGAACACTTGCGGTGTCCTGAAATGTACGCAAATAAAAGAATGGTGGTGTTCTGAGGACGCTGTCCGTTTTGTTGTCTTGCAAGTTGAATCTGTTCTAAGAACACTTCTGGTGTCCTGAAATGTTCGTAAATAAACAAAATGGGGGTGTTCTGAGGACGCTGTCCGTTTTGTTCGTTGTCAGGTTTAAAGTGTTCTAAGAACACTCGCAGTGTCCTGAAATGTTCGTAGGGGGTGTCCTGAAGACGCTGTCCGTATTGTTCTCTGGCAGGATGAATGTTTTCTAAGAACACTCATGGCGTCCTGAAATGTTCGTAAATAAACAAAATGGGGTTGTCCTGAGGACGCTGTCCGTATTGTTCCGTGGGAAGTTGAATGTGTTCTAAGAACACTTGCGGTGTCCTGAAATGTTCGTAAATAAACAAAATGGGGTGTCCTGAGGACGCTGTCCGTATTGTTTGATGGCAAGTTGAATGTGTTCTAAAAACACTTGCGGTGTCCTGAAATGTTCGCAAATAAACAAAATGGGGGTATCCTGAGGACGCTGAGGACGCTGTCCGTATTGTTCGATTGTCAAGTTGAAATTGTTCTAAGAACCCTCGCGGTGTCCTGAAATGTTAGTAGGGGGTGTCCTGAAGACGCTGTCCGTATTGTTCGCTGGCAAGTTGAATGTGTTCTAAGAACACTCGCGGTGTCCTTAAATGTTCGCAAATTTCAGAAAATGGGGGTGTTCTGAGGACGTGGTCCGTATTGTTCTCTTGCAAGTTGAATGTGTTCTAAGA
Source organism: Ambystoma mexicanum (assembly GCF_040938575.1). NCBI lineage: Eukaryota > Metazoa > Chordata > Amphibia > Caudata > Ambystomatidae > Ambystoma > Ambystoma mexicanum. The sequence goes on from NC_090935.1 coordinate 423,907,127, forward strand.
ACACTCACGGTGTCCTGAAATGTTCGTAGTGGGTGTCCTGAAGACGCTGTCTGTATTGTTCGCTGGCAAGTTGAATGTGTTCTAAGAACACTCGCGGTGTCCTGAAATGTTTGCAAATAAAAAAATGGGGGTGTTCTGAGGACGCTGTCCGTATTGTTCTCTTGCAAGTTGAATGTGTTCCAAGAACACTCGCAGTGTCCTGAAATGTTCACAAATAAAGGAAATGAGGGTGTCCTGAGGACGCTGAGGACGCTGTCTGTATTGTTCGTTGTCAAGTTGAAAGTGTTCTAAGAACCCTTGCGGTGTCCTGAAATGTTCGTAGGGGTTGTCCTGAAGAAGCTGTCCGTATTGTTCGCTGGCAAGTTGAATGTGTTCTAAGAACACTAGCGGTGTCCTTAAATGTTCGCAAATTTCAGAAAATGGGGGTGTTCTGAGGACGCTGTCATTATTGTTCTCTTGCAAGTTGAATGTGTTCTAAGAACCCTCGCAGTGTCCTGAAATGTTCGCAAATAAGCGAAATGGAGGTGTCCTGAGTACACAGAGGACGCTGTCCGTATTGTTCGTTGTCAAGTTGAATGTGTTCTAAGAAGACTCGCAGTGTCCTAAAATGTTCGTAGGGGGTGTCCTGAAGACGCTGTCCGTATTGCTCGCTGGCAAGTTGAATGTGTTCTAAGAACACTCGCGGTGTCCTGAAATGTACGCAAATAAAAAATGGGGGTGTTCTTAGGACGCTGACTGTACTGTTCTCTTGCAAGTTGAATGTGTTCTAAGAACACTCGCAGTGTCCTGAAATGTTCACAAATAAACGAAATGGGGGTGCTCTGAGGACTCTGTCCGTATTGTTCGTTGTCAAGTTGAAAGTGTTCTAAGAACTGTCGCTGTGTCCGGAAATGTTCGTAGGGGGTGTCCTGAAGACGCTGTCCGTATTGTTCGCTGCAAGTTGAATGTGTTCTAAGAACACTCGCGGTGTCCTGAAAAGTTCGCAAATAAAAAATGGGGGTGTTCTGAGGACGCTCTCCGTATTGTTCGATGGGAAGTTGAATGTGTTCTAAGAACACTTGCAGTGTCCTGAAATGTTCGTAGGGGGTGTCCTGAAGACGTTGTCCGTATTGTTCGATGGCAAGTTGAATGTGTTCTAAGAACACTTGCGGTGTCCTGAAATGTTTGCAAATAAAAAAATGGGGGTGTTCTGATGACGCTGTCCGTATTGTTCTGTTGCAAGTTGAATGTGTTCTAAGAACACTCGCAGTGTCCTGAAATGTTCACAAATAAACGAAATGGGGGTGTCCTAAGGACGCTGAGGACGCTGTCTGTATTGTTCGTTGTCAAGTTGAAAGTGTTCTAGGAACCCTTGCGGTGTCCTGAAATGTTCGTAGGGGGTGTCCTGAAGACGCTGTCCATATTGTTCGCTGGCAAGTTGAATGTGTTCTTAGAACACTCGCGGTGTCCTGAAATGTTCGCAAATAAAAAAATGGGGGTGTTCTGAGGACGCTGTCAGTATTGTTCTCTTGCAAGTTGAATGTGTCCTTAGAACACTCGCAGAATCCTGAAATGTTCGTAGGGGGTGTCCTGAAGACGCTGTCCGTATTGTTCGATGGGAAGTTGAATGTGTTCTAAGAACACTTGCAGTGTCATGAAATGTTCGTAGGGGGTGTCCTGAAGACGTTGTCCATATTGTTCGCTGGCAAGTTGAATGTGTTCTAAGAACACTCGCAGTGTCCTGAAATGTTCGCAAATAAAAAAATGGTGGTGTTCTGAGGACGCTGTCCGTATTGTTCTCTTGCAAGTTGAATGAGTTCTAAGAACACTTGTGGTGTCCTGAAATGTTCTTAGGGGGTGTCCTGAAGACGTTGTCCGTATTGTTCGCTGGCAAGTTGAATGTGTTCTAAGAACACTCGAGGTGTCCTGAAATGTTCGCAAATAAAAAAATGGTGGTGTTCTGAGGACGCTGTCCGTATTGCTCTCTTGCAAGTTGAATGAGTTCTAAGAACACTTGTGGTGTCCTGAAATGTTCGTAAATAAACAAAATGGGGATGTCCTGAGGACACTGTCCGTATTGTTCGATTGTCAATTTGAAAGTGTTCTAAGAACCCTTGCGGTGTCCTGAAATGTTCGTAGGGGGTGTCCTGAAGACCCTGTCCGTATTGCTCGCTGGCAAGTTGAATGTGTTCTAAGAACACTCGCGGTGTCCTTAAATGTTCGCAAATTTCAGAAAATGGGGGTGTTCTGAGGACGCTGTCCGTATTGTTCTCTGGCATGTTGAATGTGTTCTAAGAACACTTGTGGTGTCCTGAAATGTTCACAAATAAACGGAATGGGGGTGTCCTGAGGACGCTCTCCGTATTGTTCGATGGGAAGTTGAATGTGTTCTAAGAACACTTGCAGTGTCCTGAAATGTTCGTAGGGGGTGTCCTGAAGACGTTGTCCGTATTGTTCGCTGGCAAGTTGAATGTGTTCTGAGAACACTCGCGGTGTCCTGAAATGTTCGCAAATAAAAAAATGGTGATGTTCTGAGGACGCTGTCCGTATTGTTCTCTTGCAAGTTGAATGAGTTCTAAGAACACTTGTGGTGTCCTGAAATGCTCGCAAATAAACAAAATGGGGGTATTCTGAGGACGCTGTCTGTTTTGTTCGTTGTCAAGTTTAAAGTGTTCTAAGAACACTCGCAGTGTCCTGAAATGTTCGTAGGGGGTGTCCTGAAGACGCTGTCCGTATTGTTCTCTGGCAAGTTGAATGTTTTCTAAGAACACTCATGGCGTCCTGAAATGTTCGTAAATAAACAAAATGGGGTTGTCCTGAGGACGCTGTCCGTATTGTTCGATGGGAAGTTGAATGTGTTCTAAGAACACTCGCGGTGTCCTGAAATGTTCGTAAATAAACAAAATGGTGTGTCCTGAGGACGCTGTCCGTATTGTTTGATGGCAAGTTGAATGTGTTCTAAAAACACTTGCGCTGTCCTGAAATGTTCGCAAATAAACAAAATGGGGGTGTCCTGAGGACGCTGAGGACGTTGTCCGTATTGTTCGATTGTCAAGTTGAAATTGTTCTAAGAACCCTCGCGGTGTCCTGAAATGTTAGTAGGGGGTGTCCTGAAGACGCTGTCCGTATTGTTCGATGGCAAGTTCAATGTGTTCTAAGAACACTCGCTGTGTCCTTAAATGTTCGCAAATTTCAGAAAATGGGGGTGTTCGGAGGACGCTGTCCGTATTGTTCTCTGGCAAGTTGAATATGTTCTAAGAACACTCGTGGTGTCCTGAAATGTTCACAAATCAACGAAATGGGGGTGTCCTGAGGACGCTCTCCGTATTGTTCGATGGGAAGTTGAATGTGTTCTAAGAACCCTTGCGGTGTCCTGAAATGTTCGTAGGGGGTGTCCTGAAGACGCTGTCCGTATTGTTCGCTGGCAAGTTGAATGTGTTCTAAGAACACTCGCGGTGTCCTGAAATGTTTGCAAATAAAAAAATGGGGGTGTCCTGAGGACGCTGTCCGTATTGTTCGATTGTCAAGTTGAAAGTGTTCTAAGAACCCTTGCGGTGTCCTGAAATGTTTGTAGGGGGTGTCCTGAAGACGCTGTCCGTATTGTTCGCCGGCAAGTTGAATGTGTTCTAAGAACACTCGCGGTGTCCTGAAATGTTTGCAAATAAAAAAATGGGGGTGTCCTGAGGACGCTGTCCGTATTGTTCGATTGTCAAGTTGAAAGTGTTCTAAGAACACTTGCGGTGTCCTGAAATGTTCGTAGGGGGTGTCCTGAAGACGCTGTCCGTATTGTTCGCTGGCAAGTTGAATGTGTTCTAAGAACACTCGCAGTGTCCTGAAATGTTCACAAATAAACGAAATGGGGGTGTCCTGAGGACGCTGTGGACGCTGTCCATATTGTTCGTTGTCAAGTTGAAAGTGTTCTAGGAACCCTTGCGGTGTCCTGAAATGTTCGTAGGGGGTGTCCTGAAGACGGTGTCCGTATTGTTCGCTGGCAAGTTGAATGTGTTCTAAGAACACTCGCAGTGTCCTGGAATGTTCGCAAATAAAAAAATGGGGGTGTTCTGAGGACGCTGTCCGTATTGTTCTCTTGCAAGTTGAATGTGTTCTAAGAACACTCGCAGTGTCCTGAAATGTTCACAAATAAACGAAATGGGGGTGTCTTGAGGACGCTGTGGACGCTGTCCGTATTGTTCGTTGTCAAGTTGAAAGTGTTCTAGGAACCCTTGCAGTGTCCTGAAATGTTCGTAGGGGGTGTCCTGAAGACGCTGTCCATATTGTTCGCTGGCAAGTTGAATGTGTTCTAAGAACACTCGTGGTGTCCTTAAATGTTCGCAAATTTCAGAAAATGGGGATGTTCTGAGGACGCTGTCAGTATTGTTCTCTTGCAAGTTGAATGTGTTCTAAGAACACTCGCGGTGTCCTGAAATATTTGCAAATAAAAAAATGGAGGTTTTCTGAGGACGCTGTCAGTATTGTTCTCTTGCAAGTTGAATGTGCCCTAAGAACACTCGCAGTGTCCTGAAATGTTCGTAGGGGGTGTCCTGAAGACGCTGTCCGTATTGTTCTCTGGCAAGTTGAATGTGTTCTAAGAACACTCGTGCTGTCCTGAAATGTTTGTAAATAAACATAATGGGGTTGTCCTGAGGATGCTGTCCGTATTGTTCTCTTGCAAGTTGATTGTGTTCTAAGAACACTTGTGGTGTCCTGAAATGTTCGTAAATAAACAAAATGGGGGTGTTCTGAGGACGCTGTCCGTTTTGTTCATTGTCAAGTTTAAAGTGTTCTAAGAACACTCGCAGTGTCCTGAAATGTTCGTAGGGGGTGTCCTGAAGACGCTGTCCGTATTGTTCTCTGGCAAGTTGAATGTTTTCTAAGAACACTCATGGTGTCCTGAAATGTTCGTAAATAAACAAAATGGGGTTGTCCTGAGGACGCTGTCCGTATTGTTCGATGGGAAGTTGAATGTGTTTTAAGAACACTCACGGTGTTCTGAAATGTTCGTAAATAAACAAAATGGGGGTGTCCTGAGGACGCTGTCCGTATTGTTCGATGGCAAGTTGAATGTGTTCTAAAAACACTCGCAGTGTCCTGAAATGTTCGCAAATAAAAAAAAGGGGGTTTCCTGAGGACGCTGAGGACGCTGTTCATATTGTTCGATTGTCTAGTTGAAAGTGTTCTAAGAACCCTAGCGGTGTCCTGGAATGTTCGTAGGGGGTGTCCTGAAGACACTGTCCGTATTGTTCACTGGCAAGTTGAATGTGTTCTAAGAACACTCGCGGTGTCCTTAAATGTTCGCAAATTTCAGAAAATGGGGGTGTTCTGAGGACGCTGTCAGTATTGTTCTCTTGCAAGTTGAATGTGTTCTAAGAACCCTCGCAGTACCCTGAAATGTTCGCAAATAAAAAATTGGGGGTGTTCTGAGGACGCTGTCTGTATTGTTCTCTTGCAAGTTGAATGTATTCTAAGAACACTCGCAGTGTCCTGAAATGTTCACAAATAAGCGAAATGGAGGTGTCCTGAGGACACTGAGGACGCTGTCCGTATTGTTCGTTGTCAAGTTGCATGTGTTCTAAGAAGACTCGCAGTGTCCTAAAATGTTCGTAGGGGGTGTCCTGAAGACGCTGTCCGTATTGCTCGCTGGCAAGTTGAATGTGTTCTAAGAACACTCGCGGTGTCCTGAAATGTACACAAATAAAAAAATGGGGGTGTTCTTAGGACGCTGTCTGTACTGTTCTCTTGCAAGTTGAATGTGTTCTAAGAACACTCGCAGTGTCCTGAAATGTTCACAAATAAACGAAATGGGGGTGCTCTGAGGACTCTGTCCGTATTGTTCGTTGTCAAGTTGAAAGTGTTCTAAGAACTGTCGCTGTGTCCGGAAATGTTCGTAGGGGGTGTCCTGAAGACGCTGTCCGTATTGTTCGCTGCAAGTTGAATGTGTTCTATGAACACTCGCGGTGTCCTGAAATGTTCGCAAATAAAAAATGGGGGTGGTCTGAGAACGCTCTCCGTATTGTTCGATGGGAAGTTGAATGTGTTCTAAGAACACTTGCAGTGTCCTGAAATGTTCGTAGGGGGTGTCCTGAAGACGTTGTCCGTATTGTTCGATGGCAAGTTGAATGTGTTCTAAGAACACTCGCGGTGTCCTGAAATGTTTGCAAATAAAAAAATGGGGGTGTTCTGATGACGCTGTCCATATTGTTCTGTTGCAAGTTGAATGTGTTCTAAGAACACTCGCAGTGTCCTGAAATGTTCACAAATAAACAAAATGGGGGTGTCCTAAGGACGCTGAGGACGCTGTCCGTATTGTTCGTTGTCAAGTTGAAAGTGTTCTAGGAACCCTTGCGGTGTCCTGAAATGTTCGTAGGGGGTGTCCTGAAGACGCTGTCCATATTGTTCGCTGGCAAGTTGAATGTGTTCTAAGAAAACTCGCGGTGTCCTTAAATGTTCGCAAATTTCAGAAAATGGGGATGTTCTGAGGACGCTGTTAGTATTGTTCTCTTGCAAGTTGAATGTATTATAAGAACACTCGCGGTGTCCTGAAATGTTCGCAAATTAAAAAATGGGGGTGTTCTGAGGACGCTGTCAGTATTGTTCTCTTGCAAGTTGAATGTGTCCTAAGAACACTCGCAGTGTCCTGAAATGTTCGTAGGGGGTGTCCTGAAGACGCTGTCCGTATTGTTCTCTGGCAAGTTGAATGTGTTCTAAGAACACTCGTGGTGTCCTGAATTGTTTGTAAATTAACAAAATGGGGTTGTCCGGAGGACGCTGTCCGTATTGTTCTCTTGCAAGTTGAATGTGTTCTAAGAACACTTGTGGTGTCCTGAAATGTTCGTAAATGAACAAAATGGGGGTGTCCTGAGGACGCTGTCCGCATTGTTCGATGGCAAGTTGAATGTGTTCTAAAAACACTCGCGGTGCCCTGAAATGTTCGCAAATAAACAAAATGGGGGTGTCCTAAGGACGCTGTCCGTATTGTTCGATTGTCAAGTTGAAAGTGTTCTAAGAACACTCGCGGTGTCCTTAAATGCTCGCAAATTTCTGAAAATGGGGGTGTTCTGAGGACGCTGTCCTTATTGTTCTCTGACAAGTTGAATGTGTTCTAAGAACACTCGGGGTGTCCTGAAATGTTCACGAATAAACGAAATGGGGGTGTCCTGAGGACGCTCTCCGTATTGTGCGATTGTCAATTTGAAAGTGTTCTAAGAACCCTTGCGGTGTCCTGAAATGTTCGTAGGGGGTTTCCTGAAGACCCTGTCCGTATTGTTCGCTGGCAAGTTGAATGTGTTCTAAGAACACTCGCGGTGTCCTTAAATGTTCGCACATTTCAGAAAATGGGGGTGTTCTGAGGACGCTCTCCGTATTGTTCGATGGGAAGTTGAATGTGTTCTAAGAACACTTGCAGTGTCCTGAAATGTTCGTAGGGGGTGTCCTGAAGACGTTGTCCGTATTGTTCGCTGGCAAGTTGAATGTGTCCTAAGAACACTCGCAGTGTCCTGAAATGTTTGCAAATAAAAAAATGGTGGTGTTCTGAGGACGCTGTCCGTATTGTTCTCTTGCAAGTTGAATGAGTTCTAAGAACACTTGTGGTGTCCTGAAATGTTCGTAAATAAACAAAATGGGGATGTCCTGAGGACACTGTCCGTATTGTTCGATTGTCAATTTGAAAGTGTTCTAAGAACCCTTGCGGTGTCCTGAAATGTTCGCAGGGGGTGTCCTGAAGACCCTGTCCGTATTGTTCGCTGGCAAGTTGAATGTGTTCTAAGAACACTTGCGGTGTCCTTAAATGTTCGCAAATTTCAGAAAATGGGGGTGTTCTGAGGACGCTGTCCGTATTGTTCTCTGGCATGTTGAATGTGTTCTAAGAACACTTGTGGTGTCCTGAAATGTTCACAAATAAACGAAATGGGGGTGTCCTGAGGACGCTCTCCGTATTGTTCGATGGGAAGTTGAATGTGTTCTAAGAACACTTGCAGTGTCCTGAAATGTTCGTAGGGGGTGTCCTGAAGACGTTGTCCGTATTGTTCGCTGGCAAGTTGAATGTGTTCTAAGAACACTCGTGGGGTCCTGAAATGTTCACAAAAAAACAAAATGGGGGTGTCCTGAGGACGCTCTCCGTATTGTTCGATGGGAAGTTGAATGTGTTCTAAGAACACTTGCAGTGTCCTGAAATGTTCGCAGGGGGTGCCCTGAAGACGTTGTCCGTATCGTTCGCTGGCAAGTTGAATGTGTTCTATGAACACTCGCGGTGTCCTGAAATGTCCGCAAATAAAAGAATGGTGGTGTTCAGAGGACGCTGTCCGTTTTGTTGTCTTGCAAGTTGAATCTGTTCTAAGAACACTTGTGGTGTCCTGAAATGTTCGTAAATAAACAAAATGGGGGTGTTCTGAGGACGCTGTCCGTTTTGTTCGTTGTCAAGTTTAAAGTGTTCTAAGAACACTCGCAGTGTCCTGAAATGTTCGTAGGGGGTGTCCTGAAGACGCTGTCCGTATTGTTCTCTGGCAGGATGAATGTTTTCTAAGAACACTCATGGCGTCCTGAAATGTTCGTAAATAAACAAAATGGGGTTGTCCTGCGGACGCTGTCCGTATTGTTCCGTGGGAAGTTGAATGTGTTCTAAGAACACTTGCGGTGTCCTGAAATGTTCGTAAATAAACAAAATGGGGTGTCCTGAGGATGCTGTCCGTATTGTTTGATGGCAAGTTGAATGTGTTCTAAAAACACTTGCGGTGTCCTGAAATGTTCGCAAATAAACAAAATGGGGGTGTCCTGAGGACGCTGAGGACGCTGTCCGTATTGTTCGATTGTCAAGTTGAAATTGTTCTAAGAACCCTCGCGGTGTCCTGAAATGTTAGTAGGGGGTGTCCTGAAGACGCTGTCCGTATTGTTCGCTGGCAAGTTGAATGTGTTCTAAGAACACTCGCGGTGTCCTTAAATGTTCGCAAATTTCAGAAAATGGGGGTGTTCTGAGGACGCTGTCCGTATTGTTCTCTTGCAAGTTGAATGTGTTCTAAGAACACTCACGGTGTCCTGAAATGTTCGTAGTGGGTGTCCTGAAGACGCTGTCTGTATTGTTCGCTGGCAAGTTGAATGTGTTCTAAGAACACTCGCGGTGTCCTGAAATGTTTGCAAATAAAAAAATGGGGGTGTTCTGAGGACGCTGTCCGTATTGTTCTCTTGCAAGTTGAATGTGTTCCAAGAACACTCGCAGTGTCCTGAAATGTTCACAAATAAAGGAAATGAGGGTGTCCTGAGGACGCTGAGGACGCTGTCTGTATTGTTCGTTGTCAAGTTGAAAGTGTTCTAAGAACCCTTGCGGTGTCCTGAAATGTTCGTAGGGGTTGGCCTGAAGACGCTGTCCGTATTGTTCGCTGGCAAGTTGAATGTGTTCTAAGAACACTAGCGGTGTCCTTAAATGTTCGCAAATTTCAGAAAATGGGGGTGTTCTGAGGACGCTGTCATTATTGTTCTCTTGCAAGTTGAATGTGTTCTAAGAACCCTCGCAGTGTCCTGAAATGTTCGCAAATAAGCGAAATGGAGGTGTCCTGAGTACACAGAGGACGCTGTCCGTATTGTTCGTTGTCAAGTTGAATGTGTTCTAAGAAGACTCGCAGTGTCCTAAAATGTTCGTAGGGGGTGTCCTGAAGACGCTGTCCGTATTGCTCGCTGGCAAGTTGAATGTGTTCTAAGAACACTCGCGGTGTCCTGAAATGTACGCAAATAAAAAAATGGGGGTGTTCTTAGGACGCTGACTGTACTGTTCTCTTGCAAGTTGAATGTGTTCTAAGAACACTCGCAGTGTCCTGAAATGTTCACAAATAAACGAAATGGGAGTGCTCTGAGGACTCTGTCCGTATTGTTCGTTGTCAAGTTGAAAGTGTTCTAAGAACTGTCGCTGTGTCCGGAAATGTTCGTAGGGGGTGTCCTGAAGACGCTGTCCGTATTGTTCGCTGCAAGTTGAATGTGTTCTAAGAACACTCGCGGTGTCCTGAAATGTTCGCAAATAAAAAATGGGGGTGTTCTGAGGACGCTCTCCGTATTGTTCGATGGGAAGTTGAATGTGTTCTAAGAACACTTGCAGTGTCCTGAAATGTTCGTAGGGGGTGTCCTGAAGACGTTGTCCGTATTGTTCGATGGCAAGTTGAATGTGTTCTAAGAACACTTGCGGTGTCCTGAAATGTTTGCAAATAAAAAAATGGGGGTGTTCTGATGACGCTGTCCGTATTGCTCTGTTGCAAGTTGAATGTGTTCTAAGAACACTCGCAGTGTCCTGAAATGTTCACAAATAAACGAAATGGGGGTGTCCTAAGGACGCTGAGGACGCTGTCCGTATTGTTCGTTGTCAAGTTGAAAGTGTTCTATGAACCCTTGCGGTGTCCTGAAATGTTCGTAGGGGGTGTCCTGAAGACGCTGTCCATATTGTTCGCTGGCAAGTTGAATGTGTTCTAAGAACACTCGCGGTGTCCTGAAATGTTCGCAAATTTCAGAAAATGGGGATGTTCTGAGGACGCTGTCAGTATTGTTCTCTTGCAAGTTGAATGTGTTCTAAGAACACTCGCGGTGTCCTGAAATGTTCGCAAATAAAAAAATGGGGGTGTTCTGAGGACGCTGTCAGTATTGTTCTCTTGCAAGTTGAATGTGTCCTTAGAACACTCGCAGAGTCCTGAAATGTTCGTAGGGGGTGTCCTGAAGACGCTGTCCGTATTGTTCGATGGGAAGTTGAATGTGTTCTAAGAACACTTGCAGTGTCCTGAAATGTTCGTAGGGGGTGTCCTGAAGACGTTGTCCATATTGTTCGCTGGCAAGTTGAATGTGTTCTAAGAACACTCGCAGTGTCCTGAAATGTTCGCATATAAAAAAATGGTGGTGTTCTGAGGACGCTGTCCGTATTGTTCTCTTGCAAGTTGAATGAGTTCTAAGAACACTTGTGGTGTCCTGAAATGTTCTTAGGGGGTGTCCTGAAGACGTTGTCCGTATTGTTCGCTGGCAAGTTGAATGTGTTCTAAGAACACTCGAGGTGTCCTGAAATGTTCGCAAATAAAAAAATGGTGGTGTTCTGAGGACGCTGTCCGTATTGTTCTCTTGCAAGTTGAATGAGTTCTAAGAACACTTCTGGTGTCCTGAAATGTTCGTAAATAAACAAAATGGGGATGTCCTGAGGACACTGTCCGTATTGTTCGATTGTCAATTTGAAAGTGTTCTAAGAACCCTTGCGGTGTCCTGAAATGTTCATAGGGGGTGTCCTGAAGACCCTGTCCGTATTGTTCGCTGGCAAGTTGAATGTGTTCTAAGAACACTCGCGGTGTCCTTAAATGTTCGCAAATTTCAGAAAATGGGGGTGTTCTGAGGACGCTGTCCGTATTGTTCTCTGGCATGTTGAATGTGTTCTAAGAACACTTGTGGTGTCCTGAAATGTTCACAAATAAACGGAATGGGGGTGTCCTGAGGACGCTCTCCGTATTGTTCGATGGGAAGTTGAATGTGTTCTAAGAACACTTGCAGTGTCCTGAAATGTTCGTAGGGGGTGTCCTGAAGACGGAGTCCGTATTGTTCGCTGGCAAGTTGAATGTGTTCTAAGAACACTCGCGGTGTCCTGAAATGTTCGCAAATAAAAAAATGGTGATGTTCTGAGGACGCTGTCCGTATTGTTCTCTTGCATGTTGAATGAGTTCTAAGAACACTCGTGGTGTCCTGAAATGCTCGCAAATAAACAAAATGGGGGTATTCTGAGGACGCTGTCTGTTTTGTTCGTTGTCAAGTTTAAAGTGTTCTAAGAACACTCGCAGTGTCCTGAAATGTTCGTAGGGGGTGTCCTGAAGACGCTGTCCGTATTGTTCTCTGGCAAGTTGAATGTTTTCTAAGAACACTCATGGCGTCCTGAAATGTTCGTAAATAAACAAAATGGGGTTGTCCTGAGGACGCTGTCCGTATTGTTCGATGGGAAGTTGAATGTGCTCTAAGAACACTCGCGGTGTCCTGAAATGTTCGTAAATAAACAAAATGGTGTGTCCTGAGGACGCTGTCCGTATTGTTTGATGGCAAGTTGAATGTGTTCTAAAAACACTTGCGGTGTCCCGAAATGTTCGCAAATAAACAAAATGGGGGTGTCCTGAGGACGCTGAGGACGTTGTCCGTATTGTTCGATTGTCAAGTTGAAATTGTTCTAAGAACCCTGGCGGTGTCCTGAAATATTAGTAGGGGGTGTCCTGAAGACGCTGTCCGTATTGTTCGATGGCAAGTTCAATGTGTTCTAAGAACACTCGCTGTGTCCTTAAATGTTCGCAAATTTCAGAAAATGGGGGTGTTCGGAGGACGCTGTCCGTATTGTTCTCTGGCAAGTTGAATATGTTCTAAGAACACTCGTGGTGTCCTGAAATGTTCACAAATCAACGAAATGGGGGTGTCCTGAGGACGCTCTCCGTATTGTTCGATGGGAAGTTGAATGTGTTCTAAGAACACTTGCAGTGTCCTGAAATGTTCGTAGGGGGTGTCCTGAAGACGTTGTCCGTATTGTTCGCTGGCAAGTTGAATGTGTTCTAAGAACACTCGCGGTGTCCTTAAATGTTCGCAAATTTCAGAAAATGGGGATGTTCTGAGGAAGCTGTCAGTATTGTTCTCTTGCAAGTTGAATGTGTTCTAAGAACACTCGCGGTGTTCTGAAATGTTCGCAAATAAAAAAATGGGTGTGTTCTGAGGACGCTGTCAGTATTGTTCTCTTGCAAGATGAATGTGTCCTAAGAACACTCGCAGTGTCCTGAAATATTCATAGGGGGTGTCCTGAAGACGCTGTCCGTATTGTTCTCTGGCAAGTTGAATGTGTTCTAAGAACAATCATGGTGTCCTGAAATGTTTGTAAATAAACAAAATGGGGTTGTCCTGAGGACGCTGTCCGTATTGTTCGATGAGAAGTTGAATGTGTTCTAAGAACACTTGCGGTGTCCTGAAATGTTCGTAAATAAACAAAATTGGGGTGTCCTGAGGACGCTGTCCGTATTGTTCGATGGCAAGTTGAATGTGTTCTAAAAAAACTTGCGGTGTCCTGAAATGTTCGCAAATAAACAAAATGGGGGTGTCCTGAGGACACTGTCCGTATTGTTCGATTGTCAATTTGAAAGTGTTCTAAGAACCCTTGCGGTGTCCTGAAATGTTCGTAGGGGGTGTCCTGAAGACGTTGTCCGTATTGTTCGCTGGCAAGTTGAATGTGTTCTAAGAACACTTGCGGTGTCCTGAAATGTTCGCAAATAAAAAAATGGTGGTGTTCTGAGGACGCTGTCCGTATTGTTCTCTTGCAAGTTGAATGTGTTCTAAGAACACTTGTGGTGTCCTGAAATGTTCGTAAATAAACAAAATGGGGGTGTTCTGAGGACGCTGTCCGTATTTTTCGATGGGAAGTTTAATGTGTTCTAAGAACACTTGCGGTGTCCTGAAATGTTCGTAAATAAACAAAATGGGGTGTCCTGAGGACGCTGTCCGTATTGTTTGATGGCAAGTTGAATGTGTTCTAAAAACACTCGCGGTGTCCTGAAATGTTCGCAAATAAACAAAATGGGGGTGTCCTGAGGACGCTGAGGACGCTGTCCGTATTGTTCGATTGTCAAGTTGAAATTGTTCTAAGAACCCTTGCGGTGTCCTGAAATGTTAGTAGGGGGTGTCCTGAAGACGCTGTCCGTATTGTTCGCTGGCAAGTTGAATGTGTTCTAAGAACACTCGGGGTGTACTTAAATGCAATTTCAGAAAATGGGGGTGTTCTGAGGACGCTGTCCGTATTGTTCTCTGGCAAGTTGAATATGTTCTAAGAACACTCGTGGTGTCCTGAAATGTTCACAAATCAACGAAATGGGGGTGTCCTGAGGACGCTCTCGGTATTGTTCGATGGGAAGTTGAATGTGTTCTAAGAACACTTGCAGTGTCCTGAAATGTTCGTAGGGGGTGTCCTGAAGACGTTGTCCGTATTGTTCGCTGGCAAGTTGAATGTGTTCTAAGACCACTCGCGGTGTCCTGAAATATTTGCAAATAAAAAAAAATGGTGGTGTTCTGAGGACGCTGTCCGTATTGCTCTCTTGCAAGTTGAATGTGTTCTAAGAACACTTGTGGTGTCCTGAAATGTTCGTAAATAAACAAAATGGGGGTGTTCTGAGGACGCTGTCCGTATTTTTCGATGGGAAGTTTAATGTGTTCTAAGAACACTCGCGGTGTCCTGAAATGTTCGTAAATAAACAAAATGGGGTGTCCTGAGGACGCTGTCCGTATTGTTTGATGGCAAGTTGAATGTGTTCTAAAAACACTCGCGGTGTCCTGAAATGTTCGCAAATAAACAAAATGGGGGTGTCCTGAGGACGCTGAGGACGCTGTCCGTATTGTTCGATTGTCAAGTTGAAATTGTTCTAAGAATCCTTGCGGTGTCCTGAAATGTTAGTAGGGGGTGTCCTGAAGACGCTGTCCGTATTGTTCGCTGGCAAGTTGAATGTGTTCTAAGAACACTCGGGGTGTACTTAAATGCAATTTCAGAAAATGGGGGTGTTCTGAGGACGCTGTCCGTATTGTTCTCTGGCAAGTTGAATATGTTCTAAGAACACTCGTGGTGTCCTGAAATGTTCACAAATCAACGAAATGGGGGTGTCCTGAGGACGCTCTCGGTATTGTTCGATGGGAAGTTGAATGTGTTCTAAGAACACTTGCAGTGTCCTGAAATGTTCGTAGGGGGTGTCCTGAAGACGTTGTCCGTATTGTTCGCTGGCAAGTTGAATGTGTTCTAAGACCACTCGCGGTGTCCTGAAATGTTTGCAAATAAAAAAAAATGGTGGTGTTCTCAGGACGCTGTCTGTATTGCTCTCTTGCAAGTTGAATGTGTTCTAAGAACACTTGTGGTGTCCTGAAATGTTCGTAAATAAACAAAATGGGGGTGTTCTGAGGATGCTGTCCGTTTTGTTCATTGTCAAGTTTAAAGTGTTCTAAGAACACTTGCAGTGTCCTGAAATGTTCGTAGGGGGTGTCCTGAAGACGCTGTCCACATTGTTCTCTGGAAAGTTGAATGTGTTCTAAGAACACTTGTGGTGTCCTGAAATGTTCGTAAATAAACAAAATGGGGGTGTTCTGAGGACGCTGTCCGTTTTGTTCGTTGTCAAGTTTAAAGTGTTCTAAGAACACTCGCAGTGTCCTGAAATGTTCGTAGGGGGTGTCCTGAAGACGCTGTCCGTATTGTTCTCTGGCAGGATGAATGTTTTCTAAGAACACTCATGGCGTCCTGAAATGTTCGTAAATAAACAAAATGGGGTTGTCCTGCGGACGCTGTCCGTATTGTTCCGTGGGAAGTTGAATGTGTTCTAAGAACACTTGCGGTGTCCTGAAATGTTCGTAAATAAACAAAATGGGGTGTCCTGAGGATGCTGTCCGTATTGTTTGATGGCAAGTTGAATGTGTTCTAAAAACACTTGCGGTGTCCTGAAATGTTCGCAAATAAACAAAATGGGGGTGTCCTGAGGACGCTGAGGACGCTGTCCGTATTGTTCGATTGTCAAGTTGAAATTGTTCTAAGAACCCTCGCGGTGTCCTGAAATGTTAGTAGGGGGTGTCCTGAAGACGCTGTCCGTATTGTTCGCTGGCAAGTTGAATGTGTTCTAAGAACACTCGCGGTGTCCTTAAATGTTCGCAAATTTCAGAAAATGGGGGTGTTCTGAGGATGCTGTCCGTATTGTTCTCTTGCAAGTTGAATGTGTTCTAAGAACACTCACGGTGTCCTGAAATGTTCGTAGTGGGTGTCCTGAAGACGCTGTCTGTATTGTTCGCTGGCAAGTTGAATGTGTTCTAAGAACACTCGCGGTGTCCTGAAATGTTTGCAAATAAAAAAATGGGGGTGTTCTGAGGACGCTGTCCGTATTGTTCTCTTGCAAGTTGAATGTGTTCCAAGAACACTCGCAGTGTCCTGAAATGTTCACAAATAAAGGAAATGAGGGTGTCCTGAGGACGCTGAGGACGCTGTCTGTATTGTTCGTTGTCAAGTTGAAAGTGTTCTAAGAACCCTTGCGGTGTCCTGAAATGTTCGTAGGGGTTGTCCTGAAGACGCTGTCCGTATTGTTCGCTGGCAAGTTGAATGTGTTCTAAGAACACTAGCGGTGTCCTTAAATGTTCGCAAATTTCAGAAAATGGGGGTGTTCTGAGGACGCTGTCATTATTGTTCTCTTGCAAGTTGAATGTGTTCTAAGAACCCTCGCAGTGTCCTGAAATGTTCGCAAATAAGCGAAATGGAGGTGTCCTGAGTACACAGAGGACGCTGTCCGTATTGTTCGTTGTCAAGTTGAATGTGTTCTAAGAAGACTCGCAGTGTCCTAAAATGTTCGTAGGGGGTGTCCTGAAGACGCTGTCCGTATTGCTCGCTGGCAAGTTGAATGTGTTCTAAGAACACTCGCGGTGTCCTGAAATGTACGCAAATAAAAAAATGGGGGTGTTCTTAGGACGCTGACTGTACTGTTCTCTTGCAAGTTGAATGTGTTCTAAGAACACTCGCAGTGTCCTGAAATGTTCACAAATAAACGAAATGGGAGTGCTCTGAGGACTCTGTCCGTATTGTTCGTTGTCAAGTTGAAAGTGTTCTAAGAACTGTCGCTGTGTCCGGAAATGTTCGTAGGGGGTGTCCTGAAGACGCTGTCCGTATTGTTCGCTGCAAGTTGAATGTGTTCTAAGAACACTCGCGGTGTCCTGAAATGTTCGCAAATAAAAAATGGGGGTGTTCTGAGGACGCTCTCCGTATTGTTCGATGGGAAGTTGAATGTGTTCTAAGAACACTTGCAGTGTCCTGAAATGTTCGTAGGGGGTGTCCTGAAGATGTTGTCCGTATTGTTCGATGGCAAGTTGAATGTGTTCTAAGAACACTTGCGGTGTCCTGAAATGTTTGCAAATAAAAAAATGGGGGTGTTCTGATGACGCTGTCCGTATTGCTCTGTTGCAAGTTGAATGTGTTCTAAGAACACTCGCAGTGTCCTGAAATGTTCACAAATAAACGAAATGGGGGTGTCCTAAGGACGCTGAGGACGCTGTCCGTATTGTTCGTTGTCAAGTTGAAAGTGTTCTATGAACCCTTGCGGTGTCCTGAAATGTTCGTAGGGGGTGTCCTGAAGACGCTGTCCATATTGTTCGCTGGCAAGTTGAATGTGTTCTAAGAACACTCGCGGTGTCCTGAAATGTTCGCAAATTTCAGAAAATGGGGATGTTCTGAGGACGCTGTCAGTATTGTTCTCTTGCAAGTTGAATGTGTTCTAAGAACACTCGCGGTGTCCTGAAATGTTCGCAAATAAAAAAATGGGGGTGTTCTGAGGACGCTGTCAGTATTGTTCTCTTGCAAGTTGAATGTGTCCTTAGAACACTCGCAGAGTCCTGAAATGTTCGTAGGGGGTGTCCTGAAGACGCTGTCCGTATTGTTCGATGGGAAGTTGAATGTGTTCTAAGAACACTTGCAGTGTCCTGAAATGTTCGTAGGGGGTGTCCTGAAGACGTTGTCCATATTGTTCGCTGGCAAGTTGAATGTGTTCTAAGAACACTCGCAGTGTCCTGAAATGTTCGCATATAAAAAAATGGTGGTGTTCTGAGGACGCTGTCCGTATTGTTCTCTTGCAAGTTGAATGAGTTCTAAGAACACTTGTGGTGTCCTGAAATGTTCTTAGGGGGTGTCCTGAAGACGTTGTCCGTATTGTTCGCTGGCAAGTTGAATGTGTTCTAAGAACACTCGAGGTGTCCTGAAATGTTCGCAAATAAAAAAATGGTGGTGTTCTGAGGACGCTGTCCGTATTGTTCTCTTGCAAGTTGAATGAGTTCTAAGAACACTTCTGGTGTCCTGAAATGTTCGTAAATAAACAAAATGGGGATGTCCTGAGGACACTGTCCGTATTGTTCGATTGTCAATTTGAAAGTGTTCTAAGAACCCTTGCGGTGTCCTGAAATGTTCATAGGGGGTGTCCTGAAGACCCTGTCCGTATTGTTCGCTGGCAAGTTGAATGTGTTCTAAGAACACTCGCGGTGTCCTTAAATGTTCGCAAATTTCAGAAAATGGGGGTGTTCTGAGGACGCTGTCCGTATTGTTCTCTGGCATGTTGAATGTGTTCTAAGAACACTTGTGGTGTCCTGAAATGTTCACAAATAAACGGAATGGGGGTGTCCTGAGGACGCTCTCCGTATTGTTCGATGGGAAGTTGAATGTGTTCTAAGAACACTTGCAGTGTCCTGAAATGTTCGTAGGGGGTGTCCTGAAGACGGAGTCCGTATTGTTCGCTGGCAAGTTGAATGTGTTCTAAGAACACTCGCGGTGTCCTGAAATGTTCGCAAATAAAAAAATGGTGATGTTCTGAGGACGCTGTCCGTATTGTTCTCTTGCATGTTGAATGAGTTCTAAGAACACTCGTGGTGTCCTGAAATGCTCGCAAATAAACAAAATGGGGGTATTCTGAGGACGCTGTCTGTTTTGTTCGTTGTCAAGTTTAAAGTGTTCTAAGAACACTCGCAGTGTCCTGAAATGTTCGTAGGGGGTGTCCTGAAGACGCTGTCCGTATTGTTCTCTGGCAAGTTGAATGTTTTCTAAGAACACTCATGGCGTCCTGAAATGTTCGTAAATAAACAAAATGGGGTTGTCCTGAGGACGCTGTCCGTATTGTTCGATGGGAAGTTGAATGTGCTCTAAGAACACTCGCGGTGTCCTGAAATGTTCGTAAATAAACAAAATGGTGTGTCCTGAGGACGCTGTCCGTATTGTTTGATGGCAAGTTGAATGTGTTCTAAAAACACTTGCGGTGTCCCGAAATGTTCGCAAATAAACAAAATGGGGGTGTCCTGAGGACGCTGAGGACGTTGTCCGTATTGTTCGATTGTCAAGTTGAAATTGTTCTAAGAACCCTGGCGGTGTCCTGAAATGTTAGTAGGGGGTGTCCTGAAGACGCTGTCCGTATTGTTCGATGGCAAGTTCAATGTGTTCTAAGAACACTCGCTGTGTCCTTAAATGTTCGCAAATTTCAGAAAATGGGGGTGTTCGGAGGACGCTGTCCGTATTGTTCTCTGGCAAGTTGAATATGTTCTAAGAACACTCGTGGTGTCCTGAAATGTTCACAAATCAACGAAATGGGGGTGTCCTGAGGACGCTCTCCGTATTGTTCGATGGGAAGTTGAATGTGTTCTAAGAACACTTGCAGTGTCCTGAAATGTTCGTAGGGGGTGTCCTGAAGACGTTGTCCGTATTGTTCGCTGGCAAGTTGAATGTGTTCTAAGAACACTCGCGGTGTCCTTAAATGTTCGCAAATTTCAGAAAATGGGGATGTTCTGAGGAAGCTGTCAGTATTGTTCTCTTGCAAGTTGAATGTGTTCTAAGAACACTCGCGGTGTTCTGAAATGTTCGCAAATAAAAAAATGGGTGTGTTCTGAGGACGCTGTCAGTATTGTTCTCTTGCAAGATGAATGTGTCCTAAGAACACTCGCAGTGTCCTGAAATATTCATAGGGGGTGTCCTGAAGACGCTGTCCGTATTGTTCTCTGGCAAGTTGAATGTGTTCTAAGAACAATCATGGTGTCCTGAAATGTTTGTAAATAAACAAAATGGGGTTGTCCTGAGGACGCTGTCCGTATTGTTCGATGAGAAGTTGAATGTGTTCTAAGAACACTTGCGGTGTCCTGAAATGTTCGTAAATAAACAAAATTGGGGTGTCCTGAGGACGCTGTCCGTATTGTTCGATGGCAAGTTGAATGTGTTCTAAAAAAACTTGCGGTGTCCTGAAATGTTCGCAAATAAACAAAATGGGGGTGTCCTGAGGACACTGTCCGTATTGTTCGATTGTCAATTTGAAAGTGTTCTAAGAACCCTTGCGGTGTCCTGAAATGTTCGTAGGGGGTGTCCTGAAGACGTTGTCCGTATTGTTCGCTGGCAAGTTGAATGTGTTCTAAGAACACTTGCGGTGTCCTGAAATGTTCGCAAATAAAAAAATGGTGGTGTTCTGAGGACGCTGTCCGTATTGTTCTCTTGCAAGTTGAATGTGTTCTAAGAACACTTGTGGTGTCCTGAAATGTTCGTAAATAAACAAAATGGGGGTGTTCTGAGGACGCTGTCCGTATTTTTCGATGGGAAGTTTAATGTGTTCTAAGAACACTTGCGGTGTCCTGAAATGTTCGTAAATAAACAAAATGGGGTGTCCTGAGGACGCTGTCCGTATTGTTTGATGGCAAGTTGAATGTGTTCTAAAAACACTCGCGGTGTCCTGAAATGTTCGCAAATAAACAAAATGGGGGTGTCCTGAGGACGCTGAGGACGCTGTCCGTATTGTTCGATTGTCAAGTTGAAATTGTTCTAAGAACCCTTGCGGTGTCCTGAAATGTTAGTAGGGGGTGTCCTGAAGACGCTGTCCGTATTGTTCGCTGGCAAGTTGAATGTGTTCTAAGAACACTCGGGGTGTACTTAAATGCAATTTCAGAAAATGGGGGTGTTCTGAGGACGCTGTCCGTATTGTTCTCTGGCAAGTTGAATATGTTCTAAGAACACTCGTGGTGTCCTGAAATGTTCACAAATCAACGAAATGGGGGTGTCCTGAGGACGCTCTCGGTATTGTTCGATGGGAAGTTGAATGTGTTCTAAGAACACTTGCAGTGTCCTGAAATGTTCGTAGGGGGTGTCCTGAAGACGTTGTCCGTATTGTTCGCTGGCAAGTTGAATGTGTTCTAAGACCACTCGCGGTGTCCTGAAATATTTGCAAATAAAAAAAAATGGTGGTGTTCTGAGGACGCTGTCCGTATTGCTCTCTTGCAAGTTGAATGTGTTCTAAGAACACTTGTGGTGTCCTGAAATGTTCGTAAATAAACAAAATGGGGGTGTTCTGAGGACGCTGTCCGTATTTTTCGATGGGAAGTTTAATGTGTTCTAAGAACACTCGCGGTGTCCTGAAATGTTCGTAAATAAACAAAATGGGGTGTCCTGAGGACGCTGTCCGTATTGTTTGATGGCAAGTTGAATGTGTTCTAAAAACACTCGCGGTGTCCTGAAATGTTCGCAAATAAACAAAATGGGGGTGTCCTGAGGACGTTGAGGACGCTGTCCGTATTGTTCGATTGTCAAGTTGAAATTGTTCTAAGAATCCTTGCGGTGTCCTGAAATGTTAGTAGGGGGTGTCCTGAAGACGCTGTCCGTATTGTTCGCTGGCAAGTTGAATGTGTTCTAAGAACACTCGGGGTGTACTTAAATGCAATTTCAGAAAATGGGGGTGTTCTGAGGACGCTGTCCGTATTGTTCTCTGGCAAGTTGAATATGTTCTAAGAACACTCGTGGTGTCCTGAAATGTTCACAAATCAACGAAATGGGGGTGTCCTGAGGACGCTCTCGGTATTGTTCGATGGGAAGTTGAATGTGTTCTAAGAACACTTGCAGTGTCCTGAAATGTTCGTAGGGGGTGTCCTGAAGACGTTGTCCGTATTGTTCGCTGGCAAGTTGAATGTGTTCTAAGACCACTCGCGGTGTCCTGAAATGTTTGCAAATAAAAAAAAATGGTGGTGTTCTCAGGACGCTGTCTGTATTGCTCTCTTGCAAGTTGAATGTGTTCTAAGAACACTTGTGGTGTCCTGAAATGTTCGTAAATAAACAAAATGGGGGTGTTCTGAGGACGCTGTCCGTTTTGTTCATTGTCAAGTTTAAAGTGTTCTAAGAACACTTGCAGTGTCCTGAAATGTTCGTAGGGGGTGTCCTGAAGACGCTGTCCACATTGTTCTCTGGAAAGTTGAATGTGTTCTAAGAACACTCATGGTGTCCTGAAATGTTCGTAAATAAACAAAATGGGGTTGTCCTGAGGACGCTGTCCGTATTGTTCTATGGGAAGTTGAATGTGTTTTAAGAACACTCGCGGTGTCCTGAAATGTTCGTAAATAAACAAAATGGGGGTGTCCTGAGGACGCTGTCCGTATTGTTCGATTGTCAAGTTGAAATTGTTCTAAGAACCCTTGCGGTGTCCTGAAATGTTAGTAGGGGGTATCCTGAAGACGCTGTCCGTATTGTTCGCTGGCAAGTTGAATGTGTTCTAAGAACACTCGCGGTGTCCTTAAATGTACGCAAATTTCAGAAAATGGGGGTGTTCTGAGGACGCTGTCCGTATTGTTCTCTGGCAAGTTGAATATGTTCTAAGAACACTCGTGGTGTCATGAAATGTTCACAAATCAACGAAATGGGGGTGTCCTGAGGACGCTCTCCGTATTGTTCGATGGGAAGTTGAATGTGTTCTAAGAACACTTGCAGTGTCCTGAAATGTTCGTAGGGGGTGTCCTGAAGACGTTGTCCGTATTGTTCGCTGGCAAGTTGAATGTGTTCTAAGAACACTCACGGGTTCCTGAAATGTTTGCAAATAAAAAAATGGTGGTGTTCTGAGGACGCTGTCCGTATTGTTCTCTTGCAAGTTGAATGTGCTCTAAGAACGCTTGTGGTGTCCTGAAATGTTCGTAAATAAACAAAATGGGGGTGTTCTGAGGACGCTGTCCGTTTTGTTCATTGTCAAGTTTAAAGTGTTCTAAGAACACTCGCAGTGTCCTGAAATGTTCGTAGGGGGTGTCCTGAAGACGCTGTCCGTATTGTTCTCTGACAAGTTGAATGTGTTCTAAGAACACTCATGGTGTCCTGAAATGTTCGAAAATAAACAAAATGGGGTTGTCCTGAGGACGCTGTCCGTATTGTTCGATGGGAAGTTGAATGTGTTTTAAGAACACTCGCGGTGTCCTGAAATGTTCGTAAATAAACAAAATGGGGGTGTCCTGAGGACGCTGTCCTTATTGTTCGATGGCAAGTTGAATGTGTTCTAAAAACACTCGCGGTGTCCTGAAATGTTCGCAAATAAACAAAATGGGGGTGTCCTGAGGACGCTGACAACGCTGTCCATATTGTTCGATTGTCTAGTTGAAAGTGTTCTAAGAACCTCGCAGTGTACTGGAATGTTCGTAGGGGGTGTCCTGAAGACGCTGTCCATTTTGTTCATTGTCAAGTTTAAAGTGTTCTAAGAACACTCGCAGTGTCCTGAAATGTTCGTAGGGGGTGTCCTGAAGACGCTGTCCGTATTGTTCTCTGGCAAGTTGAATGTGTTCTAAGAACACTCGTGGTGTCCTGAAATGTTTGTAAATAAACAAAATGGGGTTGTCCTGAGGACACTGTCCGTATTGTTCGATGGGTAGTTGAATGTGTTCTAAGAACACTCGCGGTGTCCTGAAATGTTCGTAAATAAAAAAATGGGGGTGTCCTGAGGACGCTGTCCGTATTGTTCGATGGCAAGTTGAATGTGTTCTAAAAACACTCGCAGTGCCCTGAAATGTTCGCAAATAAACAAAATGGGGGTGTCCTGAGGACGCTGTCCGTATTGTTTGTCAAGTTGAAAGTGTTCTAAGAACCCTTGCGGTGTCCTGAAATGTTCGTAGGGGGTGTCCTGAAGACGCTGTCCATATTGTTCGCTGGCAAGTTGAATGTGTTCTAAGAACACTCGCGGTGTCCTGAAATGTTTGCAAATAAAAAAATGGGGGTGTCCTGAGGACGCTGTCCGTATTGTTCGATTGTCAAGTTGAAAGTGTTTTAAGAACCCTTGCGGTGTCCTGAAATGTTCGTAGGGGGTGTCCTGAAGACGCTGTCCGTATTGTTCGCTGGCAAGTTGAATGTGTTCTAAGAACACTCGCAGTGTCCTGAAATGTTCACAAATAAACGAAATGGGGGTGTCCTGAGGACGCTGTGGACGATGTCCGTATTGTTCGTTGTCAAGTTGAAAGTGTTCTAGGAACCCTTGCGGTGTCCTGAAATGTTCGTAGGGGGTGTCCTGAAGACCCTGTCCATATTGTTCGCTGGCAAGTTGAATGTGTTCTAAGAACACTCGCGGTGTCCTTAAATGTTCGCAAATTTCAGAAAATGGGGATGTTCTGAGGAGCTGTCAGTATTGTTCTCTTGCAAGTTGAATGTGTTCTAAGAACACTCGCGGTGTCCTGAAATATTTGCAAATAAAAAAATGGGGGTTTTCTGAGGACGCTGTCAGTATTGTTCTCTTGCAAGTTGAATGTGTCCTAAGAACACTCGCAGTGTCCTGAAATGTTCGTAGGGGGTGTCCTGAAGACGCTGTCCATATTGTTCTCTGGCAAGTTGAATGTGTTCTAAGAACACTTGTGCTGTCCTGAAATGTTTGTAAATAAACAAAATGGGGTTGTCCTGAGGACGCTGTCCGAATTGTTCGATGGGAAGTTGAATGTGTTCTAAGAACACTTGCGGTGTCCTTAAATGTTCGCAAATTTCAGAAAATGGGGATGTTCTGAGGAGCTGTCAGTATTGTTCTCTTGCAAGTTGAATGTGTTCTAAGAACACTCGCGGTGTCCTGAAATATTTGCAAATAAAAAAATGGGGGTTTTCTGAGGACGCTGTCAGTATTGTTCACTTGCAAGTTGAATGTGTCCTAAGAACACTCGCAGTGTCCTGAAATGTTCGTAGGGGGTGTCCTGAAGACGCTGTCCGTATTGTTCTCTGGCAAGTTGAATGTGTTCTAAGAACACTCGTGCTGTCCTGAAATGTTTGTAAATAAACAAAATGGGGTTGTCCTGAGGACGCTGTCCGAATTGTTCGATGGGAAGTTGAATGTGTTCTAAGAACACTCGCAGGGTCCTGAAATGTTCGTAAATAAACAAAATGGGGGTGTCCTGAGGACGCTGTCCGTATTGTTCTCTTGCAAGTTGATTGTGTTCTAAGAACACTTGTGGTGTCCTGAAATGTTCGTAAATAAACAAAATGGGGGTGTTCTGAGGATGCTGTCCGTTTTGTTCATTGTCAAGTTTAAAGTGTTCTAAGAACACTCGCAGTGTCCTGAAATGTTCGTAGGGGGTGTCCTGAAGACGCTGTCGGTATTGTTCTCTGGCAAGTTGAATGTGTTCTAAGAACACTCATGGTGTCCTGAAATGTTCGTAAATAAACAAAATGGGGTTGTCCTGAGGACACTGTCCGTATTGTTCGATGGGAAGTTGAATGTGTTTTAAGAACACTCGCGGTGTCCTGAAATGTTCGTAAATAAACAAAATGGGGGTGTCCTGAGGACGCTGTCCATATTGTTCGATGGCAAGTTGAATGTGTTCTAAAAACACTTGCGGTGTCCTGAAATGTTTGCAAATAAACAAAATGGGGGTGTCCTGAGGACGCTGAGGACGCTGTCCATATTGTTCGATTGTCTAGTTGAAAGTGTTCTAAGAACCCTAGCGGTGTCCTGGAATGTTCGTAGGGGGTGTCCTGAAGACGCTGTCCGTATTGTTCGCTGGCAAGTTGAATGTGTTCTAAGAACACTCGCGGTGTCCTGAAATGTTTGGAAATAAAAAAATGGGGGTGTTCTGAGGACGCTGTCCGTATTGTTCTCTGGCAAGTTGAATATGTTCTAAGAACACTTGTGGTGTCCTGAAAAGTCCACAAATCAACGAAATGGGGGTGTCCTGAGGACGCTCTCCGTATTGTTCAATGGGAAGTTGAATGTGTTCTAAGAACACTCGCGGTTTCCTGAAATGTTTGCAAATAAAAAAATGGGGGTGTTCTGAGGACGCTGTCCGTATTGTTCGCTGGCAAGTTGAATGTGTTCTAAGAACACTTGCGGTTTCCTGAAATGTTTGCAAATAAAAAAATGGGGGTGTTCTGAGGACGCTGTCCGTATTGTTCTCTTGTAAGTTGAATGTGTTCTAAGAACACTCGCAGTGTCCTGAAATGTTCACAAATAAACGAAATGGGGGTGTCCTGAGGACGCTGAGGACGCTGTCCGTATTGTTCGTTGTCAAGTTGAAAGTGTTCTAGGAACCCTTGCGGTGTCTTGAAATGTTCGTAGGGGGTGTCCTGAAGACGCTGTCCATATTGTTCGCTGGCAAGTTGAATGTGTTCTAGGAACACTCGCGGTGTCCTTAAATGTTTGCAAATTTCAGAAAATGGGGATGTTCTGAGGACGCTGTCAGTATTGTTCTCTTGCAAGTTGCATGTGTTCTAAGAACACTTGCGGTGTCCTGAAATGTTCGCAAATAAAAAAATGGGGGTGATCTGAGGACGCTGTCAGTATTGTTCTCTTGCAAGTTGAATGTGTCCTAAGAACACTCGCAGTGTCCTGAAATGTTCGTAGGGGGTGTCCTGAAGACGCTGTCCGTATTGTTCTCTGGCAAGTTGAATGTGTTCTAAGAATACTCGTTTTGTCCTGAAATGTTTGTAAATAAACAAAATGGGGTTGTCCTGAGGACGCTGTCCGTATTGTTCTCTTGCAAGTTGAATGTGTTCTAAGAAGACTTGTGGTGTCCTGAAATGTTCGTAAATAAACAAAATGGGGGTGTTCTGAGGACGCTGTCCGTTTTGTTCGTTGTCAAGTTTAAAGTGTTCTAAGAACACTCGCAGTGTACTGAAATGTTCGAAGGGGATGTCCTGAAGACGCTGTCCGTATTGTTCTCTGGCAAGTTGAATGTGTTCTAAGAACACTCGTGGTGTCCTGAAATGTTTGTAAATAAAAAAAATGGGGTTGTCCTGAGGACACTGTCTGTATTGTTCGATGGGAAGTTGAATGTGTTCTAAGAACACTCGCGGTGTCCTGAAATGTTCGTAAATAAAAAAAATGGGGGTGTCCTGAGGACGCTGTCCGTATTGTTCGATGGCAAGTTGAATGTGTTCTAAAAACACTTGCGGTGCCCTGAAATGTTCGCAAATAAACAAAATGGGGGTGTCCTGAGGACACTGTCCGTATTGTTCGTTTGTCAATTTGAAAGTGTTCTAAGAACCCTCGCCGTGTCCTGAAATGTTCGTAGGGGGTGTCCTGAAGACGCTGTCTGTATTGTTCGCTGGCAAGTTGAATGTGTTCTAAGAACACTTGCGGTGTCCTGAAATGTTTGCAAATAAAAAAATGGGGGTGTTCTGAGGACGCTGTCCGTATTGTTCTCTTGCAAGTTGAATGTATTCTAAGAACACTCGCAGTGTCCTGAAATGTTCACAAATTAACAAAATGGGGGTGTCCTGAGGACGCTGAGGACGCTGTCCGTATTGTTCGCTGTCAAGTTGAAAGTGTTCTAGGAACCCTTGCGGTGTCCTGAAATGTTCGTAGGGGGTGTCCTGAAGACGCTGTCCATATTGTCCGCTGGCAAGTTGAATGTGTTCTAAGAACACTCGCGGTGTCCTTAAATGTTCGCAAATTTCAGAAGATGGGGATGTTCTGAGGACGCTGTCAGTATTGTTATTTTGCAAGTTGAATCTGTTCTAAGAACACTCGCCTCGCGGTGTCCTGAAATATTTGCAAATAAAAAAATGGGGGTTTTCTGAGGACGCTGTCAGTATTGTTCTCTTGCAAGTTGAATGTGTCCTAAGAACACTCGCAGTGTCCTGAAATGTTCGTAGGGGGTGTCCTGAAGACGCTGTCCGTATTGTTCTCTGGCAAGTTGAATGTGGTCTAAGAACACTCGTGCTGTCCTGAAATGTTTGTAAATAAACAAAATGGGGTTGTCCCGAGGACGCTGTCCGTATTGTTCGATGGGAAGTTGAATGTGTTCAAAGAACACTCGCGGTGTCCTGAAATTTTCGTAAATAAACAAAATGGGGGTGTCCTGAGGACGCTGTCCGTATTGTTCGATGGCAAGGTGAATGTGTTCTAAAAACACTTGCGGTGTCCTGAAATGTTCGCAAATAAACAAAATGGGTGTGTCCTGAGGACACTGTCCGTATTGTTCCATTGTCACTTTGAAAGTGTTCTAAGAACCCTTGCGGTGTCCTGAAATGTTCGTACGGGGTGTCCTGAAGACGCTGTCCGTATTGTTCGCTGGCAAGTTGAATGTGTTCTAAGAACACTCGCGGCGTCCTTAAATGTTCGCAAATTTCAGAAAATGGCGGTGTTCTGAGGACGCTGTCCGTATTGTTCTCTGGCAAGTTGAATGTGTTCTAAGAACACTCGTGGTGTCCTGAAATGTTCACAAATAAACGAAATGGGGGTGTCCTGAGGACGCTCTCCGTATTGTTCGATGGGAAGTTGAATTTGTTCTAAGAACACTTGCAGTGTCCTGAAATGTTCGTAGGGGGTGTCCTGAAGACGTTGTCCGTATTGGTCGCTGGCAAGTTGAATGTGTTCTAAGAACACTCGCGGTGTCCTGAAATGTTCGCAAAAAAAAAATGGTGGTGTTCTGAGGACGCTATCCGTATTGTTCTCTTGCAAGTTGAATGTGTTCTAAGAACACTTGTGGTCTCCTGAAATGTTCGTAAATAAACAAAATGGGGGTGTTCTGAGGACGCTGTCCGTTTTGTTCGTTGTCAAGTTTAAAGTGTTCTAAGAACACTCGCAGTGTCCTGAAATGTTCGTAGGGGGTGTCCTGAAGACGCTGTCTGTATTGTTCTCTGGCAAGTTGAATGTTTTCTAAGAACACTCATGGCGTCCTAAAATGTTTGTAAATAAACAAAATGGGGTGTCCTGAGGACGCTGTCCGTATTGTTTGATGGCAAGTTGAATGTGTTCTAAAAACACTTGCGGTGTCCTGAAATGTTCGCAAATAAACAAAATGGGGGTGTCCTGAGGACGCTGAGGGCGCTGTCCGTATTGTTCGATTGTCAAGTTGAAATTCTTCTAAGAACCCTCGCAGTGTCCTGAAATGTTAGTAGGGGGTGTCCTGAAGACGCTGTCCGTATTGTTCGCTGGCAAGTTGAATGTGTTCTAAGAACACTCGCGGTGTCCTTAAATGTACGCAAATTTCAGAAAATGGGGGTGTTCTGAGGACGCTGTCCGTATTGTTCTCTGGCAAGTTGAATATGTTCTAAGAACACTCGTGGTGTCCTGAAATGTTCACAAATCAACGAAATGGGGGTGTCCTGAGGACGCTCTCCGTATTGTTCGATGGGAAGTTGAATGTGTTCTAAGAACACTTGCAGTGTCCTGAAATGTTCGTAGGGGGTGTCCTGAAGACGTTGTCCGTATTGTTCGCTGGCAAGTTGAATGTGTTCTAAGAACACTCACGGGTTCCTGAAATGTTTGCAAATAAAAAAATGGTGGTGTTCTGAGGACGCTGTCCGTATTGTTCTCTTGCAAGTTGAATGTGCTCTAAGAACGCTTGTGGTGTCCTGAAATGTTCGTAAATAAACAAAATGGGGGTGTTCTGAGGACGCTGTCCGTTTTGTTCATTGTCAAGTTTAAAGTGTTCTAAGAACACTCGCAGTGTCCTGAAATGTTCGTAGGGGGTGTCCTGAAGACGCTGTCCGTATTGTTCTCTGACAAGTTGAATGTGTTCTAAGAACACTCATGGTGTCCTGAAATGTTCGAAAATAAACAAAATGGGGTTGTCCTGAGGACGCTGCCCGTATTGTTCGATGGCAAGTTGAATGTGTTCTAAAAACACTCGCGGTGTCCTGAAATGTTCGCAAATAAACAAAATGGAGGTGTCCTGAGGACGCTGACGACGCTGTCCATATTGTTCGATTGTCTAGTTGAAAGTGTTCTAAGAACCTCGCGGTGTACTGGAATGTTCGTAGGGGGTGTCCTGAAGACGCTGTCCATTTTGTTCATTGTCAAGTTTAAAGTGTTCTAAGAACACTCGCAGTGTCCTGAAATGTTCGTAGGGGGTGTCCTGAAGACGCTGTCCGTATTGTTCTCTGGCAAGTTGAATGTGTTCTAAGAACACTCGTGGTGTCCTGAAATGTTTGTAAATAAACAAAATGGGGTTGTCCTGAGGACACTGTCCGTATTGTTCGATGGGTAGTTGAATGTGTTCTAAGAACACTCGCGGTGTCCTGAAATGTTCGTAAATAAAAAACATGGGGGTGTCCTGAGGACGCTGTCCGTATTGTTCGATGGCAAGTTGAATGTGTTCTAAAAACACTCGCAGTGCCCTGAAATGTTCGCAAATAAACAAAATGGGGGTGTCCTGAGGACGCTGTCCGTATTGTTTGATTGTCAAGTTGAAAGTGTTCTAAGAACCCTTGCGGTGTCCTGAAATGTTCGTAGGGGGTGTCCTGAAGACGCTGTCCATATTGTTCGCTGGAAAGTTCAATGTGTTCTAAGAACACTCGCGGTGTCCTGAAATGTTTGCAAATAAAAAAATGGGGGTGTCCTGAGGACGCTGTCCGTATTGTTCGATTGTCAAGTTGAAAGTGTTTTAAGAACCCTTGCGGTGTCCTGAAATGTTCGTAGGGGGTGTCCTGAAGACACTGTCCGTATTGTTCGCTGGCAAGTTGAATGTGTTCTACGAACACTCGCAGTGTCCTGAAATGTTCACAAATAAACGAAATGGGGGTGTCCTGAGGACGCTGTGGACGATGTCCGTATTGTTCGTTGTCAAGTTGAAAGTGTTCTAGGAACCCTTGCGGTGTCCTGAAATGTTCGTAGGGGGTGTCCTGAAGACGCTGTCCATATTGTTGGCTGGCAAGTTGAATGTGTTCTAAGAACACTCGCGGTGTCCTTAAATGTTCGCAAATTTCAGAAAATGGGGATGTTCTGAGGAGCTGTCAGTATTGTTCTCTTGCAAGTTGAATGTGTTCTAAGAACACTCGCGGTGTCCTGAAATATTTGCAAATAAAAAAATGGGGGTTTTCTGAGGACGCTGTCAGTATTGTTCTCTTGCAAGTTGAATGTGTCCTAAGAACACTCGCAGTGTCCTGAAATGTTCGTAGGGGGTGTCCTGAAGACGCTGTCCGTATTGTTCTCTGGCAAGTTGAATGTGTTCTAAGAACACTCGTGCTGTCCTGAAATGTTTGTAAATAAACAAAATGGGGTTGTCCTGAGGACGCTGTCCGAATTGTTCGATGGGAAGTTGAATGTGTTCTAAGAACACTCGCGGTGTCCTTAAATGTTCGCAAATTTCAGAAAATGGGGATGTTCTGAGGAGCTGTCAGTATTGTTCTCTTGCAAGTTGAATGTGTTCTAAGAACATTCGCGGTGTCCTGAAATATTTGCAAATAAAAAAATGGCGGTTTTCTGAGGACGCTGTCAGTATTGTTCTCTTGCAAGTTGAATGTGTCCTAAGAACACTCGCAGTGTCCTGAAATGTTCGTAGGGGGTGTCCTGAAGACGCTGTCCGTATTGTTCTCTGGCAAGTTGAATGTGTTCTAAGAACACTCGTGCTGTCCTGAAATGTTTGTAAATAAACAAAATGGGGTTGTCCTGAGGACGCTGTCCGTATTGTTCGATGGGAAGTTGAATGTGTTCAAAGAACACTCGCGGTGTCCTGAAATGTTCGTAAATAAACAAAATGGGGGTGTCCTGAGGACGCTGTCCGTATTGTTCGATGGCAAGTTGAATGTGTTCTAAAAACACTTGCGGTGTCCTGAAATGTTCGCAAATAAACAAAATGGGTGTGTCCTGAGGACACTGTCCGTATTGTTCCATTGTCACTTTGAAAGTGTTCTAAGAACCCTTGCGGTGTCCTGAAATGTTCGTACGGGGTGTCCTGAAGACGCTGTCCGTATTGTTCGCTGGCAAGTTGAATGTGTTCTAAGAACACTCGCGGCGTCCTTAAATGTTCGCAAATTTCAGAAAATGGGGGTGTTCTGAGGACGCTGTCCGTATTGTTCTCTGGCAAGTTGAATATGTTCTAAGAACACTCGTGGTGTCCTGAAATGTTCACAAATCAACGAAATGGGGGTGTCCTGAGGACGCTCTCCGTATTGTTCGATGGGAAGTTGAATGTGTTCTAAGAACACTTGCAGTGTCCTGAAATGTTCGTAGGGGGTGTCCTGAAGACGTTGTCCGTATTGTTCGCTGGCAAGTTGAATGTGTTCTAAGAACACTCACGGGTTCCTGAAATGTTTGCAAATAAAAAAATGGTGGTGTTCTGAGGACGCTGTCCGTATTGTTCTCTTGCAAGTTGAATGTGCTCTAAGAACGCTTGTGGTGTCCTGAAATGTTCGTAAATAAACAAAATGGGGGTGTTCTGAGGACGCTGTCCGTTTTGTTCATTGTCAAGTTTAAAGTGTTCTAAGAACACTCGCAGTGTCCTGAAATGTTCGTAGGGGGTGTCCTGAAGACGCTGTCCGTATTGTTCTCTGACAAGTTGAATGTGTTCTAAGAACACTCATGGTGTCCTGAAATGTTCGAAAATAAACAAAATGGGGTTGTCCTGAGGACGCTGCCCGTATTGTTCGATGGCAAGTTGAATGTGTTCTAAAAACACTCGCGGTGTCCTGAAATGTTCGCAAATAAACAAAATGGAGGTGTCCTGAGGACGCTGACGACGCTGTCCATATTGTTCGATTGTCTAGTTGAAAGTGTTCTAAGAACCTCGCGGTGTACTGGAATGTTCGTAGGGGGTGTCCTGAAGACGCTGTCCATTTTGTTCATTGTCAAGTTTAAAGTGTTCTAAGAACACTCGCAGTGTCCTGAAATGTTCGTAGGGGGTGTCCTGAAGACGCTGTCCGTATTGTTCTCTGGCAAGTTGAATGTGTTCTAAGAACACTCGTGGTGTCCTGAAATGTTTGTAAATAAACAAAATGGGGTTGTCCTGAGGACACTGTCCGTATTGTTCGATGGGTAGTTGAATGTGTTCTAAGAACACTCGCGGTGTCCTGAAATGTTCGTAAATAAAAAACATGGGGGTGTCCTGAGGACGCTGTCCGTATTGTTCGATGGCAAGTTGAATGTGTTCTAAAAACACTCGCAGTGCCCTGAAATGTTCGCAAATAAACAAAATGGGGGTGTCCTGAGGACGCTGTCCGTATTGTTTGATTGTCAAGTTGAAAGTGTTCTAAGAACCCTTGCGGTGTCCTGAAATGTTCGTAGGGGGTGTCCTGAAGACGCTGTCCATATTGTTCGCTGGAAAGTTCAATGTGTTCTAAGAACACTCGCGGTGTCCTGAAATGTTTGCAAATAAAAAAATGGGGGTGTCCTGAGGACGCTGTCCGTATTGTTCGATTGTCAAGTTGAAAGTGTTTTAAGAACCCTTGCGGTGTCCTGAAATGTTCGTAGGGGGTGTCCTGAAGACACTGTCCGTATTGTTCGCTGGCAAGTTGAATGTGTTCTAAGAACACTCGCAGTGTCCTGAAATGTTCACAAATAAACGAAATGGGGGTGTCCTGAGGACGCTGTGGACGATGTCCGTATTGTTCGTTGTCAAGTTGAAAGTGTTCTAGGAACCCTTGCGGTGTCCTGAAATGTTCGTAGGGGGTGTCCTGAAGACGCTGTCCATATTGTTCGCTGGCAAGTTGAATGTGTTCTAAGAACACTCGCGGTGTCCTTAAATGTTCGCAAATTTCAGAAAATGGGGATGTTCTGAGGAGCT
Source organism: Ambystoma mexicanum (assembly GCF_040938575.1). Classification (NCBI taxonomy): domain Eukaryota; kingdom Metazoa; phylum Chordata; class Amphibia; order Caudata; family Ambystomatidae; genus Ambystoma; species Ambystoma mexicanum. The sequence goes on from NC_090935.1 coordinate 423,940,316, forward strand.
GTCAGTATTGTTCTCTTGCAAGTTGAATGTGTTCTAAGAACACTCGCGGTGTCCTGAAATATTTGCAAATAAAAAAATGGGGGTTTTCTGAGGACGCTGTCAGTATTGTTCTCTTGCAAGTTGAATGTGTCCTAAGAACACTCGCAGTGTCCTGAAATGTTCGTAGGGGGTGTCCTGAAGACGCTGTCCGTATTGTTCTCTGGCAAGTTGAATGTGTTCTAAGAACACTCGTGCTGTCCTGAAATGTTTGTAAATAAACAAAATGGGGTTGTCCTGAGGACGCTGTCCGAATTGTTCGATGGGAAGTTGAATGTGTTCTAAGAACACTCGCGGTGTCCTTAAATGTTCGCAAATTTCAGAAAATGGGGATGTTCTGAGGAGCTGTCAGTATTGTTCTCTTGCAAGTTGAATGTGTTCTAAGAACATTCGCGGTGTCCTGAAATATTTGCAAATAAAAAAATGGCGGTTTTCTGAGGACGCTGTCAGTATTGTTCTCTTGCAAGTTGAATGTGTCCTAAGAACACTCGCAGTGTCCTGAAATGTTCGTAGGGGGTGTCCTGAAGACGCTGTCCGTATTGTTCTCTGGCAAGTTGAATGTGTTCTAAGAACACTCGTGCTGTCCTGAAATGTTTGTAAATAAACAAAATGGGGTTGTCCTGAGGACGCTGTCCGTATTGTTCGATGGGAAGTTGAATGTGTTCAAAGAACACTCGCGGTGTCCTGAAATGTTCGTAAATAAACAAAATGGGGGTGTCCTGAGGACGCTGTCCGTATTGTTCGATGGCAAGTTGAATGTGTTCTAAAAACACTTGCGGTGTCCTGAAATGTTCGCAAATAAACAAAATGGGTGTGTCCTGAGGACACTGTCCGTATTGTTCCATTGTCACTTTGAAAGTGTTCTAAGAACCCTTGCGGTGTCCTGAAATGTTCGTACGGGGTGTCCTGAAGACGCTGTCCGTATTGTTCGCTGGCAAGTTGAATGTGTTCTAAGAACACTCGCGGCGTCCTTAAATGTTCGCAAATTTCAGAAAATGGCGGTGTCCTGAGGACGCTGTCCGTATTGTTCTCTGGCAAGTTGAATGTGTTCTAAGAACACTCGTGGTGTCCTGAAATGTTCACAAATAAACGAAATGGGGGTGTCCTGAGGACGCTCTCCGTATTGTTCGATGGGAAGTTGAATGTGTTCTAAGAACACTTGCAGTGTCCTGAAATGTTCGTAGGGGGTGTCCTGAAGACGTTGTCCGTATTGGTCGCTGGCAAGTTGAATGTGTTCTAAGAACACTCGCGGTGTCCTGAAATGTTCGCAAAAAAAAATGGTGGTGTTCTGAGGACGCTATCCGTATTGTTCTCTTGCAAGTTGAATGTGTTCTAAGAACACTTGTGATGTCCTGAAATGTTCGTAAATAAACAAAATGGGGGTGTTCTGAGGACGCTGTCCGTTTTGTTCGTTGTCAAGTTTAAAGTGTTCTAAGAACACTCGCAGTGTCCTGAAATGTTCGTAGGGGGTGTCCTGAAGACGCTGTCTGTATTGTTCTCTGGCAAGTTGAATGTTTTCTAAGAACACTCATGGCGTCCTGAAATGTTTGTAAATAAACACAATGGGGTGTCCTGAGGACGCTGTCCGTATTGTTTGATGGCAAGTTGAATGTGTTCTAAAAACACTTGCGGTGTCCTGAAATGTTCGCAAATAAACAAAATGGGGGTGTCCTGAGGACGCTGAGGACGCTGTCCGTATTGTTCGATTGTCAAGTTGAAATTCTTCTAAGAACCCTCGCCGTGTCCTGAAATGTTAGTAGGGGGTGTCCTGAAGACGCTGTCCGTATTGTTCGCTGGCAAGTTGAATGTGTTCTAAGAACACTTGCGGTGTCCTTAAATGTTTGCAAATTTCAGAAAATGGGGGTGTTCTGAGGACGCTGTCCGTATTGTTCTCTGGCAAGTTGAATATGTCCTAAGAACACTCGTGGTGTCCTGAAATGTTCACAAATCAACGAGATGGGGGTGTCCTGAGGACGCTCTCCGTATTGTTCTATGGGAAGTTGAATGTGTTCTAAGAACACTTGCAGTGTCCTGAAATGTTCGTAGGGGGTGTCCTGAAGACGTTGTCCGTATTGTTCGCTGGCAAGTTGAATGTGTTCTAAGAACACTTGCGGTGTCCTGAAATGTTTGCAAATAAAAAAATGGTGGTGTTCTGAGGACGCTGTCCGTATTGTTCTCTTGCAAGTTGAATGTGTTCTAAAAACACTTGCGGTGTCCTGAAATGTTTGCAAATTAACAAAATGGGGGTGTCCTGAGGACACTGTTTGTATTGTTCGATTGTCAATTTGAAAGTGTTCTAAGAACACTCGCAGTGTACTGAAATGTTCGAAGGGGATGTCCTGAAGACGCTGTCCGTATTGTTCTCTGGCAAGTTGAATGTGTTCTAAGAACACTCGCGGTGTCCTGAAATGTTCGTAAATAAAAAAAATGGGGGTGTCCTGAGGACGCTGTCCGTATTGTTCGATGGCAAGTTGAATGTGTTCTAAAAACACTTGCGGTGCCCTGAAATGTTCGCAAATAAACAAAATGGGGGTGTCCTGAGGACACTGTCCGTATTGTTCGTTTGTCAATTTGAAAGTGTTCTAAGAACCCTCGCCGTGTCCTGAAATGTTCGTAGGGGGTGTCCTGAAGACGCTGTCCGTATTGTTCGCTGGCAAGTTGAATGTGTTCTAAGAACACTTGCGGTGTCCTGAAATGTTTGCAAATAAAAAAATGGGGGTGTTCTGAGGACGCTGTCCGTATTGTTCTCTTGCAAGTTGAATGTATTCTAAGAACACTCGCAGTGTCCTGAAATGTTCACAAATTAACAAAATGGGGGTGTCCTGAGGACGCTGAGGACGCTGTCCGTATTGTTCGCTGTCAAGTTGAAAGTGTTCTAGGAACCCTTGCGGTGTCCTGAAATGTTCGTAGGGGGTGTCCTGAAGACGCTGTCCATATTGTTCGCTGGCAAGTTGAATGTGTTCTAAGAACACTCGCGGTGTCCTTAAATGTTCGCAAATTTCAGAAGATGGGGATGTTCTGAGGACGCTGTCAGTATTGTTATTTTGCAAGTTGAATCTGTTCTAAGAACACTCGCCTCGCGGTGTCCTGAAATATTTGCAAATAAAAAAATGGGGGTTTTCTGAGGACGCTGTCAGTATTGTTCTCTTGCAAGTTGAATGTGTCCTAAGAACACTCGCAGTGTCCTGAAATGTTCGTAGGGGGTGTCCTGAAGACGCTGTCCGTATTGTTCTCTGGCAAGTTGAATGTGGTCTAAGAACACTCGTGCTGTCCTGAAATGTTTGTAAATAAACAAAATGGGGTTGTCCCGAGGACGCTGTCCGTATTGTTCGATGGGAAGTTGAATGTGTTCAAAGAACACTCGCGGTGTCCTGAAATTTTCGTAAATAAACAAAATGGGGGTGTCCTGAGGACGCTGTCCGTATTGTTCGATGGCAAGGTGAATGTGTTCTAAAAACACTTGCGGTGTCCTGAAATGTTCGCAAATAAACAAAATGGGTGTGTCCTGAGGACACTGTCCGTATTGTTCCATTGTCACTTTGAAAGTGTTCTAAGAACCCTTGCGGTGTCCTGAAATGTTCGTACGGGGTGTCCTGAAGACGCTGTCCGTATTGTTCGCTGGCAAGTTGAATGTGTTCTAAGAACACTCGCGGCGTCCTTAAATGTTCGCAAATTTCAGAAAATGGCGGTGTTCTGAGGACGCTGTCCGTATTGTTCTCTGGCAAGTTGAATGTGTTCTAAGAACACTCGTGGTGTCCTGAAATGTTCACAAATAAACGAAATGGGGGTGTCCTGAGGACGCTCTCCGTATTGTTCGATGGGAAGTTGAATGTGTTCTAAGAACACTTGCAGTGTCCTGAAATGTTCGTAGGGGGTGTCCTGAAGACGTTGTCCGTATTGGTCGCTGGCAAGTTGAATGTGTTCTAAGAACACTCGCGGTGTCCTGAAATGTTCGCAAAAAAAAAATGGTGGTGTTCTGAGGACGCTATCCGTATTGTTCTCTTGCAAGTTGAATGTGTTCTAAGAACACTTGTGGTCTCCTGAAATGTTCGTAAATAAACAAAATGGGGGTGTTCTGAGGACGCTGTCCGTTTTGTTCGTTGTCAAGTTTAAAGTGTTCTAAGAACACTCGCAGTGTCCTGAAATGTTCGTAGGGGGTGTCCTGAAGACGCTGTCTGTATTGTTCTCTGGCAAGTTGAATGTTTTCTAAGAACACTCATGGCGTCCTAAAATGTTTGTAAATAAACAAAATGGGGTGTCCTGAGGACGCTGTCCGTATTGTTTGATGGCAAGTTGAATGTGTTCTAAAAACACTTGCGGTGTCCTGAAATGTTCGCAAATAAACAAAATGGGGGTGTCCTGAGGACGCTGAGGGCGCTGTCCGTATTGTTCGATTGTCAAGTTGAAATTCTTCTAAGAACCCTCGCCGTGTCCTGAAATGTTAGTAGGGGGTGTCCTGAAGACGCTGTCCGTATTGTTCGCTGGCAAGTTGAATGTGTTCTAAGAACACTCGCGGTGTCCTTAAATGTACGCAAATTTCAGAAAATGGGGGTGTTCTGAGGACGCTGTCCGTATTGTTCTCTGGCAAGTTGAATATGTTCTAAGAACACTCGTGGTGTCCTGAAATGTTCACAAATCAACGAAATGGGGGTGTCCTGAGGACGCTCTCCGTATTGTTCGATGGGAAGTTGAATGTGTTCTAAGAACACTTGCAGTGTCCTGAAATGTTCGTAGGGGGTGTCCTGAAGACGTTGTCCGTATTGTTCGCTGGCAAGTTGAATGTGTTCTAAGAACACTCACGGGTTCCTGAAATGTTTGCAAATAAAAAAATGGTGGTGTTCTGAGGACGCTGTCCGTATTGTTCTCTTGCAAGTTGAATGTGCTCTAAGAACGCTTGTGGTGTCCTGAAATGTTCGTAAATAAACAAAATGGGGGTGTTCTGAGGACGCTGTCCGTTTTGTTCATTGTCAAGTTTAAAGTGTTCTAAGAACACTCGCAGTGTCCTGAAATGTTCGTAGGGGGTGTCCTGAAGACGCTGTCCGTATTGTTCTCTGACAAGTTGAATGTGTTCTAAGAACACTCATGGTGTCCTGAAATGTTCGAAAATAAACAAAATGGGGTTGTCCTGAGGACGCTGCCCGTATTGTTTGATGGCAAGTTGAATGTGTTCTAAAAACACTCGCGGTGTCCTGAAATGTTCGCAAATAAACAAAATGGAGGTGTCCTGAGGACGCTGTCCATTTTGTTCATTGTCAAGTTTAAAGTGTTCTAAGAACACTCGCAGTGTCCTGAAATGTTCGTAGGGGGTGTCCTGAAGACGCTGTCCGTATTGTTCTCTGGCAAGTTGAATGTGTTCTAAGAACACTCGTGGTGTCCTGAAATGTTTGTAAATAAACAAAATGGGGTTGTCCTGAGGACACTGTCCGTATTGTTCGATGGGTAGTTGAATGTGTTCTAAGAACACTCGCGGTGTCCTGAAATGTTCGTAAATAAAAAACATGGGGGTGTCCTGAGGACGCTGTCCGTATTGTTCGATGGCAAGTTGAATGTGTTCTAAAAACACTCGCAGTGCCCTGAAATGTTCGCAAATAAACAAAATGGGGGTGTCCTGAGGACGCTGTCCGTATTGTTTGATTGTCAAGTTGAAAGTGTTCTAAGAACCCTTGCGGTGTCCTGAAATGTTCGTAGGGGGTGTCCTGAAGACGCTGTCCATATTGTTCGCTGGAAAGTTCAATGTGTTCTAAGAACACTCGCGGTGTCCTGAAATGTTTGCAAATAAAAAAATGGGGGTGTCCTGAGGACGCTGTCCGTATTGTTCGATTGTCAAGTTGAAAGTGTTTTAAGAACCCTTGCGGTGTCCTGAAATGTTCGTAGGGGGTGTCCTGAAGACACTGTCCGTATTGTTCGCTGGCAAGTTGAATGTGTTCTAAGAACACTCGCAGTGTCCTGAAATGTTCACAAATAAACGAAATGGGGGTGTCCTGAGGACGCTGTGGACGATGTCCGTATTGTTCGTTGTCAAGTTGAAAGTGTTCTAGGAACCCTTGCGGTGTCCTGAAATGTTCGTAGGGGGTGTCCTGAAGACGCTGTCCATATTGTTCGCTGGCAAGTTGAATGTGTTCTAAGAACACTCGCGGTGTCCTTAAATGTTCGCAAATTTCAGAAAATGGGGATGTTCTGAGGAGCTGTCAGTATTGTTCTCTTGCAAGTTGAATGTGTTCTAAGAACACTCGCGGTGTCCTGAAATATTTGCAAATAAAAAAATGGGGGTTTTCTGAGGACGCTGTCAGTATTGTTCTCTTGCAAGTTGAATGTGTCCTAAGAACACTCGCAGTGTCCTGAAATGTTCGTAGGGGGTGTCCTGAAGACGCTGTCCGTATTGTTCTCTGGCAAGTTGAATGTGTTCTAAGAACACTCGTGCTGTCCTGAAATGTTTGTAAATAAACAAAATGGGGTTGTCCTGAGGACGCTGTCCGAATTGTTCGATGGGAAGTTGAATGTGTTCTAAGAACACTCGCGGTGTCCTTAAATGTTCGCAAATTTCAGAAAATGGGGATGTTCTGAGGAGCTGTCAGTATTGTTCTCTTGCAAGTTGAATGTGTTCTAAGAACATTCGCGGTGTCCTGAAATATTTGCAAATAAAAAAATGGCGGTTTTCTGAGGACGCTGTCAGTATTGTTCTCTTGCAAGTTGAATGTGTCCTAAGAACACTCGCAGTGTCCTGAAATGTTCGTAGGGGGTGTCCTGAAGACGCTGTCCGTATTGTTCTCTGGCAAGTTGAATGTGTTCTAAGAACACTCGTGCTGTCCTGAAATGTTTGTAAATAAACAAAATGGGGTTGTCCTGAGGACGCTGTCCGTATTGTTCGATGGGAAGTTGAATGTGTTCAAAGAACACTCGCGGTGTCCTGAAATGTTCGTAAATAAACAAAATGGGGGTGTCCTGAGGACGCTGTCCGTATTGTTCGATGGCAAGTTGAATGTGTTCTAAAAACACTTGCGGTGTCCTGAAATGTTCGCAAATAAACAAAATGGGTGTGTCCTGAGGACACTGTCCGTATTGTTCCATTGTCACTTTGAAAGTGTTCTAAGAACCCTTGCGGTGTCCTGAAATGTTCGTACGGGGTGTCCTGAAGACGCTGTCCGTATTGTTCGCTGGCAAGTTGAATGTGTTCTAAGAACACTCGCGGCGTCCTTAAATGTTCGCAAATTTCAGAAAATGGGGGTGTTCTGAGGACGCTGTCCGTATTGTTCTCTGGCAAGTTGAATATGTTCTAAGAACACTCGTGGTGTCCTGAAATGTTGACAAATCAACGAAATGGGGGTGTCCTGAGGACGCTCTCCGTATTGTTCGATGGGAAGTTGAATGTGTTCTAAGAACACTTGCAGTGTCCTGAAATGTTCGTAGGGGGTGTCCTGAAGACGTTGTCTGTATTGTTCGCTGGCAAGTTGAATGTGTTCTAAGAACACTCACGGGTTCCTGAAATGTTTGCAAATAAAAAAATGGTGGTGTTCTGAGGACGCTGTCCGTATTGTTCTCTTGCAAGTTGAATGTGCTCTAAGAACGCTTGTGGTGTCCTGAAATGTTCGTAAATAAACAAAATGGGGGTGTTCTGAGGACGCTGTCCGTTTTGTTCATTGTCAAGTTTAAAGTGTTCTAAGAACACTCGCAGTGTCCTGAAATGTTCGTAGGGGGTGTCCTGAAGACGCTGTCCGTATTGTTCTCTGACAAGTTGAATGTGTTCTAAGAACACTCATGGTGTCCTGAAATGTTCGAAAATAAACAAAATGGGGTTGTCCTGAGGACGCTGCCCGTATTGTTCGATGGCAAGTTGAATGTGTTCTAAAAACACTCGCGGTGTCCTGAAATGTTCGCAAATAAACAAAATGGAGGTGTCCTGAGGACGCTGACGACGCTGTCCATATTGTTCGATTGTCTAGTTGAAAGTGTTCTAAGAACCTCGCGGTGTACTGGAATGTTCGTAGGGGGTGTCCTGAAGACGCTGTCCATTTTGTTCATTGTCAAGTTTAAAGTGTTCTAAGAACACTCGCAGTGTCCTGAAATGTTCGTAGGGGGTGTCCTGAAGACGCTGTCCGTATTGTTCTCTGGCAAGTTGAATGTGTTCTAAGAACACTCGTGGTGTCCTGAAATGTTTGTAAATAAACAAAATGGGGTTGTCCTGAGGACACTGTCCGTATTGTTCGATGGGTAGTTGAATGTGTTCTAAGAACACTCGCGGTGTCCTGAAATGTTCGTAAATAAAAAACATGGGGGTGTCCTGAGGACGCTGTCCGTATTGTTCGATGGCAAGTTGAATGTGTTCTAAAAACACTCGCAGTGCCCTGAAATGTTCGCAAATAAACAAAATGGGGGTGTCCTGAGGACGCTGTCCGTATTGTTTGATTGTCAAGTTGAAAGTGTTCTAAGAACCCTTGCGGTGTCCTGAAATGTTCGTAGGGGGTGTCCTGAAGACGCTGTCCATATTGTTCGCTGGAAAGTTCAATGTGTTCTAAGAACACTCGCGGTGTCCTGAAATGTTTGCAAATAAAAAAATGGGGGTGTCCTGAGGACGCTGTCCGTATTGTTCGATTGTCAAGTTGAAAGTGTTTTAAGAACCCTTGCGGTGTCCTGAAATGTTCGTAGGGGGTGTCCTGAAGACACTGTCCGTATTGTTCGCTGGCAAGTTGAATGTGTTCTAAGAACACTCGCAGTGTCCTGAAATGTTCACAAATAAACGAAATGGGGGTGTCCTGAGGACGCTGTGGACGATGTCCGTATTGTTCGTTGTCAAGTTGAAAGTGTTCTAGGAACCCTTGCGGTGTCCTGAAATGTTCGTAGGGGGTGTCCTGAAGACGCTGTCCATATTGTTCGCTGGCAAGTTGAATGTGTTCTAAGAACACTCGCGGTGTCCTTAAATGTTCGCAAATTTCAGAAAATGGGGATGTTCTGAGGAGCTGTCAGTATTGTTCTCTTGCAAGTTGAATGTGTTCTAAGAACACTCGCGGTGTCCTGAAATATTTGCAAATAAAAAAATGGGGGTTTTCTGAGGACGCTGTCAGTATTGTTCTCTTGCAAGTTGAATGTGTCCTAAGAACACTCGCAGTGTCCTGAAATGTTCGTAGGGGGTGTCCTGAAGACGCTGTCCGTATTGTTCTCTGGCAAGTTGAATGTGTTCTAAGAACACTCGTGCTGTCCTGAAATGTTTGTAAATAAACAAAATGGGGTTGTCCTGAGGACGCTGTCCGAATTGTTCGATGGGAAGTTGAATGTGTTCTAAGAACACTCGCGGTGTCCTTAAATGTTCGCAAATTTCAGAAAATGGGGATGTTCTGAGGAGCTGTCAGTATTGTTCTCTTGCAAGTTGAATGTGTTCTAAGAACATTCGCGGTGTCCTGAAATATTTGCAAATAAAAAAATGGCGGTTTTCTGAGGACGCTGTCAGTATTGTTCTCTTGCAAGTTGAATGTGTCCTAAGAACACTCGCAGTGTCCTGAAATGTTCGTAGGGGGTGTCCTGAAGACGCTGTCCGTATTGTTCTCTGGCAAGTTGAATGTGTTCTAAGAACACTCGTGCTGTCCTGAAATGTTTGTAAATAAACAAAATGGGGTTGTCCTGAGGACGCTGTCCGTATTGTTCGATGGGAAGTTGAATGTGTTCAAAGAACACTCGCGGTGTCCTGAAATGTTCGTAAATAAACAAAATGGGGGTGTCCTGAGGACGCTGTCCGTATTGTTCGATGGCAAGTTGAATGTGTTCTAAAAACACTTGCGGTGTCCTGAAATGTTCGCAAATAAACAAAATGGGTGTGTCCTGAGGACACTGTCCGTATTGTTCCATTGTCACTTTGAAAGTGTTCTAAGAACCCTTGCGGTGTCCTGAAATGTTCATACGGGGTGTCCTGAAGACGCTGTCCGTATTGTTCGCTGGCAAGTTGAATGTGTTCTAAGAACACTCGCGGCGTCCTTAAATGTTCGCAAATTTCAGAAAATGGCGGTGTTCTGAGGACGCTGTCCGTATTGTTCTCTGGCAAGTTGAATGTGTTCTAAGAACACTCGTGGTGTCCTGAAATGTTCACAAATAAACGAAATGGGGGTGTCCTGAGGACGCTCTCCGTATTGTTCGATGGGAAGTTGAATGTGTTCTAAGAACACTTGCAGTGTCCTGAAATGTTCGTAGGGGGTGTCCTGAAGACGTTGTCCGTATTGGTCGCTGGCAAGTTGAATGTGTTCTAAGAACACTCGCGGTGTCCTGAAATGTTCGCAAAAAAAAATGGTGGTGTTCTGAGGACGCTATCCGTATTGTTCTCTTGCAAGTTGAATGTGTTCTAAGAACACTTGTGATGTCCTGAAATGTTCGTAAATAAACAAAATGGGGGTGTTCTGAGGACGCTGTCCGTTTTGTTCGTTGTCAAGTTTAAAGTGTTCTAAGAACACTCGCAGTGTCCTGAAATGTTCGTAGGGGGTGTCCTGAAGACGCTGTCTGTATTGTTCTCTGGCAAGTTGAATGTTTTCTAAGAACACTCATGGCGTCCTGAAATGTTTGTAAATAAACACAATGGGGTGTCCTGAGGACGCTGTCCGTATTGTTTGATGGCAAGTTGAATGTGTTCTAAAAACACTTGCGGTGTCCTGAAATGTTCGCAAATAAACAAAATGGGGGTGTCCTGAGGACGCTGAGGACGCTGTCCGTATTGTTCGATTGTCAAGTTGAAATTCTTCTAAGAACCCTCGCCGTGTCCTGAAATGTTAGTAGGGGGTGTCCTGAAGACGCTGTCCGTATTGTTCGCTGGCAAGTTGAATGTGTTCTAAGAACACTTGCGGTGTCCTTAAATGTTTGCAAATTTCAGAAAATGGGGGTGTTCTGAGGACGCTGTCCGTATTGTTCTCTGGCAAGTTGAATATGTCCTAAGAACACTCGTGGTGTCCTGAAATGTTCACAAATCAACGAGATGGGGGTGTCCTGAGGACGCTCTCCGTATTGTTCTATGGGAAGTTGAATGTGTTCTAAGAACACTTGCAGTGTCCTGAAATGTTCGTAGGGGGTGTCCTGAAGACGTTGTCCGTATTGTTCGCTGGCAAGTTGAATGTGTTCTAAGAACACTTGCGGTGTCCTGAAATGTTTGCAAATAAAAAAATGGTGGTGTTCTGAGGACGCTGTCCGTATTGTTCTCTTGCAAGTTGAATGTGTTCTAAAAACACTTGCGGTGTCCTGAAATGTTTGCAAATTAACAAAATGGGGGTGTCCTGAGGACACTGTTTGTATTGTTCGATTGTCAATTTGAAAGTGTTCTAAGAACCCTTGCGGTGTCCTGAAATGTTCGTAGGGGGTGTCCTGAAGACGCTGTCCGTATTGTTCGCTGGCAAGTTGAATGTGTTCTAAGAACACTCGCGGTGTCCTTAAATGTTCGCAAATTTCAGAAAATGGGGGTGTTCTGAGGACGCTGTCCGTATTGTTCTCTGGCAAGTTGAATGTGTTCTAAGAACACACGTGGTGTCCTGAAATGTTCACAAATAAACGAAATGGGGGTGTCCTGAGGACGCTCTCCATATTGTTCGATGGGAAGTTGAATGTGTTCTAAGAACACTTGCAGTGTCCTGAAATGTTCGTAGGGGGTGTCCTGAAGACGTTGTCCGTATTGTTCGCTGGCAAGTTGAATGTGTTCTAAGAACACTCGCAATGTCCTGAAATGTTCGCAAATAAAAAAATGGTGGTGTTCTGAGGACGCTATCCGTATTGTTCTCTTGCAAGTTGAATGTGTTCTAAGAACACTTGTGGTGTCCTGAAATGTTCGTAAATAAACAAAATGGGGGTGTTCTGAGGACGCTGTCCGTTTTGTTCGTTGTCAAGTTTAAAGTGTTCTAAGAACACTCGCAGTGTCCTGAAATCTTCGTAGGGGGTGTCTTGAAGACGCTGTCCGTATTGTTCTCTGGCAAGTTGAATGTTTTCTAAGAACACTCATGGCGTCCTGAAATGTTTGTAAATAAACAAAATGGGGTGTCCTGAGGACGCTGTCCGTATTGTTTGATGGCAAGTTGAATGTGTTCTAAAAACACTTGCGGTGTCCTGAAATGTTCGCAAATAAACAAAATGGGGGTGTCCTGAGGACACCCCCGTATTGTTCTCTGGCAAGTTGAATATGTCCTAAGAACACTCGTGGTGTCGTGAAATGTTTGCAAATTAACAAAATGGGGGTGTCCTGAGGACACTGTTTGTATTGTTCGATTGTCAATTTGAAAGTGTTCTAAGAACCCTTGCGGTGTCCTGAAATGTTCGTAGGGGGTGTCCTGAAGACGCTGTCCGTATTGTTCGCTGGCAAGTTGAATGTGTTCTAAGAACACTCGCGGTGTCCTTAAATGTTCGCAAATTTCAGAAAATGGGGGTGTTCTGAGGACGCTGTCCGTATTGTTCTCTGGCAAGTTGAATGTGTTCTAAGAACACACGTGGTGTCCTGAAATGTTCACAAACAAACAAAATGGGGGTGTCCTGAGGACGCTCTCCGTATTGTTCGATGGGAAGTTGAATGTGTTCTAAGAACACTTGCAGTGTCCTGAAATGTTCGTAGGGGGTGTCCTGAAGACGTTGTCCGTATTGTTCGCTGGCAAGTTGAATGTGTTCTAAGAACACTCGCGGTGTCCTGAAATGTTCGCAAATAAAAAAATGGTGGTGTTCTGAGGACGCTATCCGTATTGTTCTCTTGCAAGTTGAATGTGTTCTAAGAACACTTGTGGTGTCCTGAAATGTTCGTAAATAAACAAAATGGGGGTGTTCTGAGGACGCTGTCCGTTTTGTTCGTTGTCAAGTTTAAAGTGTTCTAAGAACACTCGCAGTGTCCTGAAATGTTCGTAGGGGGTGTCTTGAAGACGCTGTCCGTATTGTTCTCTGGCAAGTTGAATGTTTTCTAAGAACACTCATGGCGTCCTGAAATGTTTGTAAATAAACAAAATGGGGTGTCCTGAGGACGCTGTCCGTATTGTTTGATGGCAAGTTGAATGTGTTCTAAAAACACTCGCGGTGTCCTGAAATGTTCACAAATAAACAAAATGGGGGTGTCCTGAGGACGCTGAGGACGCTGTCCGTATTGTTCGATTGTCAAGTTGAAATTGTTCTAAGAACCCTCGCGGTGTCCTGAAATATTAGTAGGGGGTGTCCTGAAGACGCTGTCCGTATTGTTCGCTGGCAAGTTGAATGTGTTCTAAGAACACTTGCGGTGTCCTTAAATGTTTGCAAATTTCAGAAAATGGGGATGTTCTGAGGACGCTGTCCGTATTGTTCTCTGGCAAGTTGAATATGTCCTAAGAACACTCGTGGTGTCCTGAAATGTTCACAAATCAACGAAATGGGGGTGTCCTGAGGACGCTCTCCGTATTGTTCGATGGGAAGTTGAATGTGTTCTAAGAACACTTGCAGTGTCCTGAAATGTTTGTAGGGGGTGTCCTGAAGACGTTGTCCGTATTGTTTTCTGGCAAGTTGAATGTGTTCTAAGAACACTCGCGGTGTCCTGAAATGTTTGCAAATAAAAAAATGGTGGTGTTCTGAGGACGCTGTCCGTATTGTTCTCTTGCAAGTTGAATGTGCTCTAAGAACGCTTGTGGTGTCCTGAAATGTTCGTAAATAAACAAAATGGGGGTGTTCTGAGGACGCTGTCCGTTTTGTTCATTGTCAAGTTTAAAGTGTTCTAAGAACACTTGCAGTGTCCTGAAATGTTCGTAGGGGGTGTCCTGAAGACGCTGTCCGTATTGTTCTCTGGCAAGTTGAATGTGTTCTAAGAACACTTATGGTGTCCTGAAATGTTCGTAAATAAACAAAATGGGGTTGTCCTGAGGACGCTGTCCGTATTGTTCGATGGGAAGTTGAATGTGTTTTAAGAACACTTGCGGTGTCCTGAAATGTTCGTAAATAGACAAAATGGGGGTGTCCTGAGGTCGCTGTCCGTATTGTTCGATGGCAAGTTGAATGTGTTCTAAAAACACTTGCGGTGTCCTGAAATGTTCGCAAATAAACAAAATGGGGGTGTCCTGAGAACGCTGAGGACGCTGTCCATATTATTCGATTGTCTAGTTGAAAGTGTTCTAAGAACCCTCGCGGTGTCCTGGAATGTTCGTAGGGGGTGTCCTGAAGACGCTGTCCATTTTGTTCATTGTCAAGTTTAAAGTGTTCTAAGAACACTCGCAGTGTCCTGAAATGTTCGTAGGGGGTGTCCTGAAGACGCTGTCCGTATTGTTCTCTGGCAAGTTGAATGTGTTCTAAGAACACTTGTGGTGTCCTGAAATGTTTGTAAATAAACAAAATGGGGTTGTCCTGAGGACACTGTCCGTATTGTTCGATGGGTAGTTGAATGTGTTCTAAGAACACTAGCGGTGTCCTGAAATGTTCGTAAATAAAAAAAATGGGGGTGTCCTGAGGATGCTGTCCGTATTGTTCGATGGCAAGTTGAATGTGTTCTAAAAACACTCGCAGTGCCCTGAAATGTTCGCAAATAAACAAAATGGGGGTGTCCTGAGGACGCTGAGGACGCTGTCCGTATTGTTCGATTGTCAAGTTGAAATTCTTCTAAGAACCCTCGCCGTGTCCTGAAATGTTAGTAGGGGGTGTCCTGAAGACGCTGTCCGTATTGTTCGCTGGCAAGTTGAATGTGTTCTAAGAACACTTGCGGTGTCCTTAAATGTTTGCAAATTTCAGAAAATGGGGGTGTTCTGAGGACGCTGTCCGTATTGTTCTCTGGCAAGTTGAATATGTCCTAAGAACACTCGTGGTGTCCTGAAATGTTCACAAATCAACGAGATGGGGGTGTCCTGAGGACGCTCTCCGTATTGTTCTATGGGAAGTTGAATGTGTTCTAAGAACACTTGCAGTGTCCTGAAATGTTCGTAGGGGGTGTCCTGAAGACGTTGTCCGTATTGTTCGCTGGCAAGTTGAATGTGTTCTAAGAACACTTGCGGTGTCCTGAAATGTTTGCAAATAAAAAAATGGTGGTGTTCTGAGGACGCTGTCCGTATTGTTCTCTTGCAAGTTGAATGTGTTCTAAAAACACTTGCTGTGTCCTGAAATCTTTGCAAATTAACAAAATGGGGGTGTCCTGAGGACACTGTTTGTATTGTTCGATTGTCAATTTGAAAGTGTTCTAAGAACCCTTGCGGTGTCCTGAAATGTTCGTAGGGGGTGTCCTGAAGACGCTGTCCGTATTGTTCGCTGGCAAGTTGAATGTGTTCTAAGAACACTCGCGGTGTCCTTAAATGTTCGCAAATTTCAGAAAATGGGGGTGTTCTGAGGACGCTGTCCGTATTGTTCTCTGGCAAGTTGAATGTGTTCTAAGAACACACGTGGTGTCCTGAAATGTTCACAAATAAACGAAATGGGGGTGTCCTGAGGACGCTCTCTGTATTGTTCGATGGGAAGTTGAATGTGTTCTAAGAACACTTGCAGTGTCCTGAAATGTTCGTAGGGGGTGTCCTGAAGACGTTGTCCGTATTGTTCGCTGGCAAGTTGAATGTGTTCTAAGAACACTCGCGGTGTCCTGAAATGTTCGCAAATAAAAAAATGGTGGTGTTCTGAGGACGCTATCCGTATTGTTCTCTTGCAAGTTGAATGTGTTCTAAGAACACCTGTGGTGTCCTGAAATGTTCGTAAATAAACAAAATGGGGGTGTTCTGAGGACGCTGTCCGTTTTGTTCGTTGTCAAGTTTAAAGTGTTCTAAGAACACTCGCAGTGTCCTGAAATGTTCGTAGGGGGTGTCTTGAAGACGCTGTCCGTATTGTTCTCTGGCAAGTTGAATGTTTTCTAAGAACACTCATGGCGTCCTGAAATGTTTGTAAATAAACAAAATGGGGTGTCCTGAGGACGCTGTCCGTATTGTTTGATGGCAAGTTGAATGTGTTCTAAAAACACTCGCGGTGTCCTGAAATGTTCACAAATAAACAAAATGGGGGTGTCCTGAGGACGCTGAGGACGCTGTCCGTATTGTTCGATTGTCAAGTTGAAATTGTTCTAAGAACCCTCGCGGTGTCCTGAAATATTAGTAGGGGGTGTCCTGAAGACGCTGTCCGTATTGTTCGCTGGCAAGTTGAATGTGTTCTAAGAACACTTGCGGTGTCCTTAAATGTTTGCAAATTTCAGAAAATGGGGATGTTCTGAGGACGCTGTCCGTATTGTTCTCTGGCAAGTTGAATATGTCCTAAGAACACTCGTGGTGTCCTGAAATGTTCACAAATCAACGAGATGGGGGTGTCCTGAGGACGCTCTCCGTATTGTTCTATGGGAAGTTGAATGTGTTCTAAGAACACTTGCAGTGTCCTGAAATGTTCGTAGGGGGTGTCCTGAAGACGTTGTCCGTATTGTTCGCTGGCAAGTTGAATGTGTTCTAAGAACACTTGCGGTGTCCTGAAATGTTTGCAAATAAAAAAATGGTGGTGTTCTGAGGACGCTGTCCGTATTGTTCTCTTGCAAGTTGAATGTGTTCTAAAAACACTTGCTGTGTCCTGAAATCTTTGCAAATTAACAAAATGGGGGTGTCCTGAGGACACTGTTTGTATTGTTCGATTGTCAATTTGAAAGTGTTCTAAGAACCCTTGCGGTGTCCTGAAATGTTCGTAGGGGGTGTCCTGAAGACGCTGTCCGTATTGTTCGCTGGCAAGTTGAATGTGTTCTAAGAACACTCGCGGTGTCCTTAAATGTTCGCAAATTTCAGAAAATGGGGGTGTTCTGAGGACGCTGTCCGTATTGTTCTCTGGCAAGTTGAATGTGTTCTAAGAACACACGTGGTGTCCTGAAATGTTCACAAATAAACGAAATGGGGGTGTCCTGAGGACGCTCTCTGTATTGTTCGATGGGAAGTTGAATGTGTTCTAAGAACACTTGCAGTGTCCTGAAATGTTCGTAGGGGGTGTCCTGAAGACGTTGTCCGTATTGTTCGCTGGCAAGTTGAATGTGTTCTAAGAACACTCGCGGTGTCCTGAAATGTTCGCAAATAAAAAAATGGTGGTGTTCTGAGGACGCTATCCGTATTGTTCTCTTGCAAGTTGAATGTGTTCTAAGAACACCTGTGGTGTCCTGAAATGTTCGTAAATAAACAAAATGGGGGTGTTCTGAGGACGCTGTCCGTTTTGTTCGTTGTCAAGTTTAAAGTGTTCTAAGAACACTCGCAGTGTCCTGAAATGTTCGTAGGGGGTGTCTTGAAGACGCTGTCCGTATTGTTCTCTGGCAAGTTGAATGTTTTCTAAGAACACTCATGGCGTCCTGAAATGTTTGTAAATAAACAAAATGGGGTGTCCTGAGGACGCTGTCCGTATTGTTTGATGGCAAGTTGAATGTGTTCTAAAAACACTCGCGGTGTCCTGAAATGTTCACAAATAAACAAAATGGGGGTGTCCTGAGGACGCTGAGGACGCTGTCCGTATTGTTCGATTGTCAAGTTGAAATTGTTCTAAGAACCCTCGCGGTGTCCTGAAATATTAGTAGGGGGTGTCCTGAAGACGCTGTCCGTATTGTTCGCTGGCAAGTTGAATGTGTTCTAAGAACACTTGCGGTGTCCTTAAATGTTTGCAAATTTCAGAAAATGGGGATGTTCTGAGGACGCTGTCCGTATTGTTCTCTGGCAAGTTGAATATGTCCTAAGAACACTCGTGGTGTCCTGAAATGTTCACAAATCAACGAAATGGGGGTGTCCTGAGGACGCTCTCTGTATTGTTCGATGGGAAGTTGAATGTGTTCTAAGAACACTTGCAGTGTCCTGAAATGTTCGTAGGGGGTGTCCTGAAGACGTTGTCCGTATTGTTCGCTGGCAAGTTGAATGTGTTCTAAGAACACTCGCGGTGTCCTGAAATGTTTGCAAATAAAAAAATGGTGGTGTTCTGAGGACGCTGTCCATATTGTTCTCTTGCAAGTTGAATGTGCTCTAAGAACGCTTGTGGTGTCCTGAAATGTTCGTAAATAAACAAAATGGGGGTGTTCTGAGGACGCTGTCCGTTTTGTTCATTGTCAAGTTTAAAGTGTTCTAAGAACACTTGCAGTGTCCTGAAATGTTCGTAGGGGGTGTCCTGAAGACGCTGTCCGTATTGTTCTCTGGCAAGTTGAATGTGTTCTAAGAACACTCATGGTGTCCTGAAATGTTCGTAAATAAACAAAATGGGGTTGTCCTGAGGACGCTGTCCGTATTGTTCGATGGGAAGTTGAATGTGTTTTAAGAACACTCGCGGTGTCCTGAAATGTTCGTAAATAGACAAAATGGGGGTGTCCTGAGGTCGCTGTCCGTATTGTTCGATGGCAAGTTGAATGTGTTCTAAAAACACTCGCGGTGTCCTGAAATGTTCGCAAATAAACAAAATGGGGGTGTCCTGAGAACGCTGAGGACGCTGTCCATATTGTTCGATTGTCTAGTTGAAAGTGTTCTAAGAACCTTCGCGGTGTCCTGGAATGTTCGTAGGGGGTGTCCTGAATTGTTCATTGTCAAGTTTAAAGTGTTCTAAGAACACTCGCAGTGTCCTGAAATGTTCGTAGGGGGTGTCCTCAAGACGCTGTCCGTATTGTTCTCTGGCAAGTTGAATGTGTTCTAAGAACACTTGTGGTGTCCTGAAATGTTTGTAAATAAACAAAATGGGGTTGTCCTGAGGACACTGTCCGTATTGTTCGATGGGTAGTTGAATGTGTTCTAAGAACACTCGCGGTGTCCTGAAATGTTCGTAAATAAAAAAAATGGGGGTGTCCTGAGGACGCTGTCCGTATTGTTCGATGGCAAGTTGAATGTGTTCTAAAAACACTCGCAGTGCCCTGAAATGTTCGCAAATAAACAAAATGGGGGTGTCCTGAGGACGCTGTCCGTATTGTTCGATTGTCAAATTGAAAGTGTTCTAAGAACTCTTGCAGTGTCCTGAAATGTTCGTAGGGGGTGTCTTGAAGACGCTGTCCGTATTGTTCGCTGGCAAGTTGAATGTGTTCTAAGAACATTCGCGGTGTCCTGAAATGTTTGCAAATAAAAAAATGGGGGTGTCCTGAGGACGCTGTCCGTATTGTTCGATTGTCAAGTTGAAAGTGTTCTAAGAACACTTGCGGTGTCCTGAAATGTTCGTAGGGGGTGTCCTGAAGACGCTGTCCGTATTGTTCGCTGGCAAGTTGAATGTGTTCTAAGAACACTCGCAGTGTCCTGAAATGTTCACAAATAAACGAAATGGGGGTGTCCTGAGGACGCTGTGGACGCTGTCCATATTGTTCGTTGTCAAGTTGAAAGTGTTCTAGGAACCCTTGCGGTGTCCTGAAATGTTCGTAGGGGGTGTCCTGAAGACACTGTCCATATTGTTCGCTGGCAAGTTGAATGTGTTCTAAGAACACTCGCGGTGTCCTTAAATGTTCGCAAATTTCAGAAAATGGGGATGTTCTGAGGACGCTGTCAGTATTGTTCTCTTGCAAGTTGAATGTGTTCTAAGAACACTCGCGGTGTCCTGAAATATTTGCAAATAAAAAAATGGGGGTTTTCTGAGGACGCTGTCAGTATTGTTCTCTTGCAAGTTGAATGTGTCCTAAGAACACTCGCAGTGTCCTGAAATGTTCGTAGGGGGTGTCCTGAAGACGCTGTCCGTATTGTTCTCTGGCAAGTTGAATGTGTTCTAAGAACACTCGTGCTGTCCTGAAATGTTTGTAAATAAACAAAATGGGGTTGTCCTGAGGACGCTGCCCGTATTGTTCTCTTGCAAGTTGATTGTGTTCTAAGAACACTTGTGGTGTCCTGAAATGTTCGGAAATAAACAAAATGGGGGTGTTCTGAGGACGCTGTCCGTTTTGTTCATTGTCAAGTTTAAAGTGTTCTAAGAACACTCGCAGTGTCCTGAAATGTTCGTAGGGGGTGTCCTGAAGACGCTGTCCGTATTGTTCTCTGGCAAGTTGAATGTGTTCTAAGAACACTCATGGTGTCCTGAAATGTTCGTAAATAAACAAAATGGGGTTGTCCTGAGGACGCTGTCCGTATTGTTCGATGGGAAGTTGAATGTGTTTTAAGAACACTTGCAGTGTCCTGAAATGTTCGTAAATAAACAAAATGGGGGTGTCCTGAGGACGCTGTCCGTATTGTTCGAGGGCAAGTTGAATGTGTTCTAAAAACACTTGCGGTGTCCTGAAATGTTCACAAATCAACGAAATGGGGGTGTCCTGAGGACGCTCTCCGTATTGTTCAATGGGAAGTTGAATGTGTTCTAAGAACACTTGCAGTGTCCTGAAATCTTCGTAGGGGGTGTCCTGAAGACGTTGTCCGTATTGTTCGCTGGCAAGTTGAATGTGTTCTAAGAACACTCGCGGTGTCCTGAAATGTTTGCAAATAAAAAAATGGGGGTGTTCTGAGGACGCTGTCCGTATTGTTCTCTTGCAAGTTGAATGTGTTCTAAGAACACTCGCAGTGTCCTGAAATGTTCACAAATAAACGAAATGGGGGTGAGCTGAGGACGCTGAGGACGCTGTCCGTATTGTTCGTTGTCAAGTTGAAAGTGTTCTAGGAACCCTTGTGGTGTCCTGAAATGTTCGTAGGGGGTGTCCTGAAGACGCTGTCCATATTGTTCGCTGGCAAGTTGAATGTGTTCTAAGAACACTCGCGGTGTCCTTAAATGTTCGCAAATTTCAGAAAATGGGGATGTTCTGAGGACGCTGTCAGTATTGTTCTCTTGCAAGTTGAATGTGTTCTAAGAACACTTGCGGTGTCCTGAAATGTTCGCAAATAAAAAAATGGGGGTGTTCTGAGGACGCTGTCAGTATTGTTCTCTTGCAAGTTGAATGTGTCCTAAGAACACTCGCAGTGTCCTGAAATGTTCGTAAATAAACAAAATGGGGTTGTCCTGAGGACGCTGTCCGTATTGTTCGATGGGAAGTTGAATGTGTTTTAAGAACACTCGCGGTGTCCTGAAATGTTCGTAAATAAATAAAATGGGGGTGTCCTGAGGACGCTGTCCGTATTGTTCGATGGCAAGTTGAATGTGTTCTAAAAACACTCGCGGTGTCCTGAAATGTTTGCAAATAAACAAAATGGGGGTGTCCTGAGGACGCTGAGGACGCTGTCCATATTGTTCGATTGTCTAGTTGAAAGTGTTCTAAGAACCCTAGCGGTGTCCTGAAATGTTCGTAGGGGGCGTCCTGAAGATGCTGTCCATATTGTTCGCTGGCAAGTTGAATGTGTTCTAAGAACTCTCGCGGTGTCCTTAAATGTTCGCAAATTTCAGAAAATGGGGATGTTCTGAGGACGCTGTCAGTATTGTTCTCTTGCAAGTTGAATGTGTTCTAAGAACACTCGCGGTGTCCTGAAATATTTGCAAATAAAAAAATGGGGGTTTTCTGAGGACGCTATCAGTATTGTTCTCTTGCAAGTTGAATGTGTCCTAAGAACACTCGCAGTGTCCTGAAATGTTCGTAGGGGGTGTCCTGAAGACGCTGTCCGTATTGTTCTCTGGCAAGTTGAATGTGTTCTAAGAACACTCGTGCTGTCCTGAAATGTTTGTAAATAAACAAAATTGGGTTGTCCTGAGGACGCTGTCCGTATTGTTCTCTTGCAAGTTGATTGTGTTCTAAGAACACTTGTGGTGTCCTGAAATGTTCGTAAATAAACAAAATGGGGGTGTTCTGAGGACGCTGTCCGTTTTGTTCATTGTCAAGTTTAAAGTGTTCTAAGAACACTCGCAGTGTCCTGAAATGTTCGTAGGGGGTGTCCTGAAGACGCTGTCCGTATTGTTCTCTGGCAAGTTGAATGTGTTCTAAGAACACTCATGGTGTCCTGAAATGTTCGTAAATAAACAAAATGGGGTTGTCCTGAGGACGCTGTCCGTATTGTTCGATGGGAAGTTGAATGTGTTTTAAGAACACTTGCAGTGTCCTGAAATGTTCGTAAATAAACAAAATGGGGGTGTCCTGAGGACGCTGTCCGTATTGTTCGAGGGCAAGTTGAATGTGTTCTAAAAACACTTGCGGTGTCCTGAAATGTTTGCAAATAAACAAAATGGGGGTGTCCTGAGGACGCTGAAGACGCTTTCCATATTGTTCGATTGTCTAGTTGAAAGTGTTCTAAGAACCCTAGCGGTGTCCTGGAATGTTCGTAGGGGGGGTCCTGAAGACGCCGTCCGTATTGTTCGCTGGCAAGTTGAATGTGTTCTAAGAACACTCGCGGTGTCCTGAAATGTTTGCAAATAAAAAAATGGGGGTGTTCTGAGGACGCTGTCCGTATTGTTCTCTGGCAAGTTGAATATGTTCTAAGAACACTTGTGGTGTCCTGAAATGTTCACAAATCAACGAAATGGGGGTGTCCTGAGGACGCTCTCCGTATTGTTCAATGGGAAGTTGAATGTGTTCTAAGAACACTTGCAGTGTCCTGAAATCTTCGTAGGGGGTGTCCTGAAGACGTTGTCCGTATTGTTCGCTGGCAAGTTGAATGTGTTCTAAGAACACTCGCGGTGTCCTGAAATGTTTGCAAATAAAAAAATGGGGGTGTTCTGAGGACGCTGTCCGTATTGTTCTCTTGCAAGTTGAATGTGTTCTAAGAACACTCGCAGTGTCCTGAAATGTTCACAAATAAACGAAATGGGGGTGAGCTGAGGACGCTGAGGACGCTGTCCGTATTGTTCGTTGTCAAGTTGAAAGTGTTCTAGGAACCCTTGTGGTGTCCTGAAATGTTCGTAGGGGGTGTCCTGAAGACGCTGTCCATATTGTTCGCTGGCAAGTTGAATGTGTTCTAAGAACACTCGCGGTGTCCTTAAATGTTCGCAAATTTCAGAAAATGGGGATGTTCTGAGGACGCTGTCAGTATTGTTCTCTTGCAAGTTGAATGTGTTCTAAGAACACTTGCGGTGTCCTGAAATGTTCGCAAATAAAAAAATGGGGGTGTTCTGAGGACGCTGTCAGTATTGTTCTCTTGCAAGTTGAATGTGTCCTAAGAACACTCGCAGTGTCCTGAAATGTTCGTAAATAAACAAAATGGGGTTGTCCTGAGGACGCTGTCCGTATTGTTCGATGGGAAGTTGAATGTGTTTTAAGAACACTTGCGGTGTCCTGAAATGTTCGTAAATAAATAAAATGGGGGTGTCCTGAGGACGCTGTCCGTATTGTTCGATGGCAAGTTGAATGTGTTCTAAAAACACTCGCGGTGTCCTGAAATGTTTGCAAATAAACAAAATGGGGGTGTCCTGAGGACGCTGAGGACGCTGTCCATATTGTTCGATTGTCTAGTTGAAAGTGTTCTAAGAACCCTAGCGGTGTTCTGGAATGTTCGTAGGGGGTGTCCTGAAGACGCTGTCCGTATTGTTCGCTGGCAAGTTGAATGTGTTCTAAGAACACTCGCGGTGTCCTGAAATGTTTGCAAATAAAAAAATGGGGGTGTTCTGAGGACGCTGTCCGTATTGTTCTCTGGCAAGTTGAATATGTTCTAAGAACACTTGTGGTGTCCTGAAATGTTCACAAATCAACGAAATGGGGGTGTCCTGAGGACGCTCTCCGTATTGTTCAATGGGAAGTTGAATGTGTTCTAAGAACACTTGCAGTGTCCTGAAATGTTCGTAGGGGGTGTCCTGAAGACGCCGTCCGTATTGTTCGCTGGCAAGTTGAATGTGTTCTAAGAACACTCGCGGTGTCCTGAAATGTTCGTAAATAAACAAAATGGGGGTGTTCTGAGGACGCTGTCCGTTTTGTTCGTTGTCAAGTTTAAAGTGTTCTAAGAACACTCGCAGTGTCCTGAAATGTTCGTAGGGGGTGTCTTGAAGACGCTGTCCGTATTGTTCTCTGGCAAGTTGAATGTTTTCTAAGAACACTCATGGCGTCCTGAAATGTTTGTAAATAAACAAAATGGGGTGTCCTGAGGACGCTGTCCGTATTGTTTGATGGCAAGTTGAATGTGTTCTAAAAACACTCGCGGTGTCCTGAAATGTTCACAAATAAACAAAATGGGGGTGTCCTGAGGACGCTGAGGACGCTGTCCGTATTGTTCGATTGTCAAGTTGAAATTGTTCTAAGAACCCTCGCGGTGTCCTGAAATATTAGTAGGGGGTGTCCTGAAGACGCTGTCCGTATTGTTCGCTGGCAAGTTGAATGTGTTCTAAGAACACTTGCGGTGTCCTTAAATGTTTGCAAATTTCAGAAAATGGGGATGTTCTGAGGACGCTGTCCGTATTGTTCTCTGGCAAGTTGAATATGTCCTAAGAACACTCGTGGTGTCCTGAAATGTTCACAAATCAACGAGATGGGGGTGTCCTGAGGACGCTCTCCGTATTGTTCTATGGGAAGTTGAATGTGTTCTAAGAACACTTGCAGTGTCCTGAAATGTTCGTAGGGGGTGTCCTGAAGACGTTGTCCGTATTGTTCGCTGGCAAGTTGAATGTGTTCTAAGAACACTTGCGGTGTCCTGAAATGTTTGCAAATAAAAAAATGGTGGTGTTCTGAGGACGCTGTCCGTATTGTTCTCTTGCAAGTTGAATGTGTTCTAAAAACACTTGCTGTGTCCTGAAATCTTTGCAAATTAACAAAATGGGGGTGTCCTGAGGACACTGTTTGTATTGTTCGATTGTCAATTTGAAAGTGTTCTAAGAACCCTTGCGGTGTCCTGAAATGTTCGTAGGGGGTGTCCTGAAGACGCTGTCCGTATTGTTCGCTGGCAAGTTGAATGTGTTCTAAGAACACTCGCGGTGTCCTTAAATGTTCGCAAATTTCAGAAAATGGGGGTGTTCTGAGGACGCTGTCCGTATTGTTCTCTGGCAAGTTGAATGTGTTCTAAGAACACACGTGGTGTCCTGAAATGTTCACAAATAAACGAAATGGGGGTGTCCTGAGGACGCTCTCTGTATTGTTCGATGGGAAGTTGAATGTGTTCTAAGAACACTTGCAGTGTCCTGAAATGTTCGTAGGGGGTGTCCTGAAGACGTTGTCCGTATTGTTCGCTGGCAAGTTGAATGTGTTCTAAGAACACTCGCGGTGTCCTGAAATGTTCGCAAATAAAAAAATGGTGGTGTTCTGAGGACGCTATCCGTATTGTTCTCTTGCAAGTTGAATGTGTTCTAAGAACACCTGTGGTGTCCTGAAATGTTCGTAAATAAACAAAATGGGGGTGTTCTGAGGACGCTGTCCGTTTTGTTCGTTGTCAAGTTTAAAGTGTTCTAAGAACACTCGCAGTGTCCTGAAATGTTCGTAGGGGGTGTCTTGAAGACGCTGTCCGTATTGTTCTCTGGCAAGTTGAATGTTTTCTAAGAACACTCATGGCGTCCTGAAATGTTTGTAAATAAACAAAATGGGGTGTCCTGAGGACGCTGTCCGTATTGTTTGATGGCAAGTTGAATGTGTTCTAAAAACACTCGCGGTGTCCTGAAATGTTCACAAATAAACAAAATGGGGGTGTCCTGAGGACGCTGAGGACGCTGTCCGTATTGTTCGATTGTCAAGTTGAAATTGTTCTAAGAACCCTCGCGGTGTCCTGAAATATTAGTAGGGGGTGTCCTGAAGACGCTGTCCGTATTGTTCGCTGGCAAGTTGAATGTGTTCTAAGAACACTTGCGGTGTCCTTAAATGTTTGCAAATTTCAGAAAATGGGGATGTTCTGAGGACGCTGTCCGTATTGTTCTCTGGCAAGTTGAATATGTCCTAAGAACACTCGTGGTGTCCTGAAATGTTCACAAATCAACGAAATGGGGGTGTCCTGAGGACGCTCTCTGTATTGTTCGATGGGAAGTTGAATGTGTTCTAAGAACACTTGCAGTGTCCTGAAATGTTCGTAGGGGGTGTCCTGAAGACGTTGTCCGTATTGTTCGCTGGCAAGTTGAATGTGTTCTAAGAACACTCGCGGTGTCCTGAAATGTTTGCAAATAAAAAAATGGTGGTGTTCTGAGGACGCTGTCCATATTGTTCTCTTGCAAGTTGAATGTGCTCTAAGAACGCTTGTGGTGTCCTGAAATGTTCGTAAATAAACAAAATGGGGGTGTTCTGAGGACGCTGTCCGTTTTGTTCATTGTCAAGTTTAAAGTGTTCTAAGAACACTTGCAGTGTCCTGAAATGTTCGTAGGGGGTGTCCTGAAGACGCTGTCCGTATTGTTCTCTGGCAAGTTGAATGTGTTCTAAGAACACTCATGGTGTCCTGAAATGTTCGTAAATAAACAAAATGGGGTTGTCCTGAGGACGCTGTCCGTATTGTTCGATGGGAAGTTGAATGTGTTTTAAGAACACTCGCGGTGTCCTGAAATGTTCGTAAATAGACAAAATGGGGGTGTCCTGAGGTCGCTGTCCGTATTGTTCGATGGCAAGTTGAATGTGTTCTAAAAACACTCGCGGTGTCCTGAAATGTTCGCAAATAAACAAAATGGGGGTGTCCTGAGAACGCTGAGGACGCTGTCCATATTGTTCGATTGTCTAGTTGAAAGTGTTCTAAGAACCTTCGCGGTGTCCTGGAATGTTCGTAGGGGGTGTCCTGAATTGTTCATTGTCAAGTTTAAAGTGTTCTAAGAACACTCGCAGTGTCCTGAAATGTTCGTAGGGGGTGTCCTCAAGACGCTGTCCGTATTGTTCTCTGGCAAGTTGAATGTGTTCTAAGAACACTTGTGGTGTCCTGAAATGTTTGTAAATAAACAAAATGGGGTTGTCCTGAGGACACTGTCCGTATTGTTCGATGGGTAGTTGAATGTGTTCTAAGAACACTCGCGGTGTCCTGAAATGTTCGTAAATAAAAAAAATGGGGGTGTCCTGAGGACGCTGTCCGTATTGTTCGATGGCAAGTTGAATGTGTTCTAAAAACACTCGCAGTGCCCTGAAATGTTCGCAAATAAACAAAATGGGGGTGTCCTGAGGACGCTGTCCGTATTGTTCGATTGTCAAATTGAAAGTGTTCTAAGAACTCTTGCAGTGTCCTGAAATGTTCGTAGGGGGTGTCTTGAAGACGCTGTCCGTATTGTTCGCTGGCAAGTTGAATGTGTTCTAAGAACATTCGCGGTGTCCTGAAATGTTTGCAAATAAAAAAATGGGGGTGTCCTGAGGACGCTGTCCGTATTGTTCGATTGTCAAGTTGAAAGTGTTCTAAGAACACTTGCGGTGTCCTGAAATGTTCGTAGGGGGTGTCCTGAAGACGCTGTCCGTATTGTTCGCTGGCAAGTTGAATGTGTTCTAAGAACACTCGCAGTGTCCTGAAATGTTCACAAATAAACGAAATGGGGGTGTCCTGAGGACGCTGTGGACGCTGTCCATATTGTTCGTTGTCAAGTTGAAAGTGTTCTAGGAACCCTTGCGGTGTCCTGAAATGTTCGTAGGGGGTGTCCTGAAGACACTGTCCATATTGTTCGCTGGCAAGTTGAATGTGTTCTAAGAACACTCGCGGTGTCCTTAAATGTTCGCAAATTTCAGAAAATGGGGATGTTCTGAGGACGCTGTCAGTATTGTTCTCTTGCAAGTTGAATGTGTTCTAAGAACACTCGCGGTGTCCTGAAATATTTGCAAATAAAAAAATGGGGGTTTTCTGAGGACGCTGTCAGTATTGTTCTCTTGCAAGTTGAATGTGTCCTAAGAACACTCGCAGTGTCCTGAAATGTTCGTAGGGGGTGTCCTGAAGACGCTGTCCGTATTGTTCTCTGGCAAGTTGAATGTGTTCTAAGAACACTCGTGCTGTCCTGAAATGTTTGTAAATAAACAAAATGGGGTTGTCCTGAGGACGCTGCCCGTATTGTTCTCTTGCAAGTTGATTGTGTTCTAAGAACACTTGTGGTGTCCTGAAATGTTCGGAAATAAACAAAATGGGGGTGTTCTGAGGACGCTGTCCGTTTTGTTCATTGTCAAGTTTAAAGTGTTCTAAGAACACTCGCAGTGTCCTGAAATGTTCGTAGGGGGTGTCCTGAAGACGCTGTCCGTATTGTTCTCTGGCAAGTTGAATGTGTTCTAAGAACACTCATGGTGTCCTGAAATGTTCGTAAATAAACAAAATGGGGTTGTCCTGAGGACGCTGTCCGTATTGTTCGATGGGAAGTTGAATGTGTTTTAAGAACACTTGCAGTGTCCTGAAATGTTCGTAAATAAACAAAATGGGGGTGTCCTGAGGACGCTGTCCGTATTGTTCGAGGGCAAGTTGAATGTGTTCTAAAAACACTTGCGGTGTCCTGAAATGTTCACAAATCAACGAAATGGGGGTGTCCTGAGGACGCTCTCCGTATTGTTCAATGGGAAGTTGAATGTGTTCTAAGAACACTTGCAGTGTCCTGAAATCTTCGTAGGGGGTGTCCTGAAGACGTTGTCCGTATTGTTCGCTGGCAAGTTGAATGTGTTCTAAGAACACTCGCGGTGTCCTGAAATGTTTGCAAATAAAAAAATGGGGGTGTTCTGAGGACGCTGTCCGTATTGTTCTCTTGCAAGTTGAATGTGTTCTAAGAACACTCGCAGTGTCCTGAAATGTTCACAAATAAACGAAATGGGGGTGAGCTGAGGACGCTGAGGACGCTGTCCGTATTGTTCGTTGTCAAGTTGAAAGTGTTCTAGGAACCCTTGTGGTGTCCTGAAATGTTCGTAGGGGGTGTCCTGAAGACGCTGTCCATATTGTTCGCTGGCAAGTTGAATGTGTTCTAAGAACACTCGCGGTGTCCTTAAATGTTCGCAAATTTCAGAAAATGGGGATGTTCTGAGGACGCTGTCAGTATTGTTCTCTTGCAAGTTGAATGTGTTCTAAGAACACTTGCGGTGTCCTGAAATGTTCGCAAATAAAAAAATGGGGGTGTTCTGAGGACGCTGTCAGTATTGTTCTCTTGCAAGTTGAATGTGTCCTAAGAACACTCGCAGTGTCCTGAAATGTTCGTAAATAAACAAAATGGGGTTGTCCTGAGGACGCTGTCCGTATTGTTCGATGGGAAGTTGAATGTGTTTTAAGAACACTCGCGGTGTCCTGAAATGTTCGTAAATAAATAAAATGGGGGTGTCCTGAGGACGCTGTCCGTATTGTTCGATGGCAAGTTGAATGTGTTCTAAAAACACTCGCGGTGTCCTGAAATGTTTGCAAATAAACAAAATGGGGGTGTCCTGAGGACGCTGAGGACGCTGTCCATATTGTTCGATTGTCTAGTTGAAAGTGTTCTAAGAACCCTAGCGGTGTCCTGAAATGTTCGTAGGGGGCGTCCTGAAGATGCTGTCCATATTGTTCGCTGGCAAGTTGAATGTGTTCTAAGAACTCTCGCGGTGTCCTTAAATGTTCGCAAATTTCAGAAAATGGGGATGTTCTGAGGACGCTGTCAGTATTGTTCTCTTGCAAGTTGAATGTGTTCTAAGAACACTCGCGGTGTCCTGAAATATTTGCAAATAAAAAAATGGGGGTTTTCTGAGGACGCTATCAGTATTGTTCTCTTGCAAGTTGAATGTGTCCTAAGAACACTCGCAGTGTCCTGAAATGTTCGTAGGGGGTGTCCTGAAGACGCTGTCCGTATTGTTCTCTGGCAAGTTGAATGTGTTCTAAGAACACTCGTGCTGTCCTGAAATGTTTGTAAATAAACAAAATTGGGTTGTCCTGAGGACGCTGTCCGTATTGTTCTCTTGCAAGTTGATTGTGTTCTAAGAACACTTGTGGTGTCCTGAAATGTTCGTAAATAAACAAAATGGGGGTGTTCTGAGGACGCTGTCCGTTTTGTTCATTGTCAAGTTTAAAGTGTTCTAAGAACACTCGCAGTGTCCTGAAATGTTCGTAGGGGGTGTCCTGAAGACGCTGTCCGTATTGTTCTCTGGCAAGTTGAATGTGTTCTAAGAACACTCATGGTGTCCTGAAATGTTCGTAAATAAACAAAATGGGGTTGTCCTGAGGACGCTGTCCGTATTGTTCGATGGGAAGTTGAATGTGTTTTAAGAACACTTGCAGTGTCCTGAAATGTTCGTAAATAAACAAAATGGGGGTGTCCTGAGGACGCTGTCCGTATTGTTCGAGGGCAAGTTGAATGTGTTCTAAAAACACTTGCGGTGTCCTGAAATGTTTGCAAATAAACAAAATGGGGGTGTCCTGAGGACGCTGAAGACGCTTTCCATATTGTTCGATTGTCTAGTTGAAAGTGTTCTAAGAACCCTAGCGGTGTCCTGGAATGTTCGTAGGGGGGGTCCTGAAGACGCCGTCCGTATTGTTCGCTGGCAAGTTGAATGTGTTCTAAGAACACTCGCGGTGTCCTGAAATGTTTGCAAATAAAAAAATGGGGGTGTTCTGAGGACGCTGTCCGTATTGTTCTCTGGCAAGTTGAATATGTTCTAAGAACACTTGTGGTGTCCTGAAATGTTCACAAATCAACGAAATGGGGGTGTCCTGAGGACGCTCTCCGTATTGTTCAATGGGAAGTTGAATGTGTTCTAAGAACACTTGCAGTGTCCTGAAATCTTCGTAGGGGGTGTCCTGAAGACGTTGTCCGTATTGTTCGCTGGCAAGTTGAATGTGTTCTAAGAACACTCGCGGTGTCCTGAAATGTTTGCAAATAAAAAAATGGGGGTGTTCTGAGGACGCTGTCCGTATTGTTCTCTTGCAAGTTGAATGTGTTCTAAGAACACTCGCAGTGTCCTGAAATGTTCACAAATAAACGAAATGGGGGTGAGCTGAGGACGCTGAGGACGCTGTCCGTATTGTTCGTTGTCAAGTTGAAAGTGTTCTAGGAACCCTTGTGGTGTCCTGAAATGTTCGTAGGGGGTGTCCTGAAGACGCTGTCCATATTGTTCGCTGGCAAGTTGAATGTGTTCTAAGAACACTCGCGGTGTCCTTAAATGTTCGCAAATTTCAGAAAATGGGGATGTTCTGAGGACGCTGTCAGTATTGTTCTCTTGCAAGTTGAATGTGTTCTAAGAACACTTGCGGTGTCCTGAAATGTTCGCAAATAAAAAAATGGGGGTGTTCTGAGGACGCTGTCAGTATTGTTCTCTTGCAAGTTGAATGTGTCCTAAGAACACTCGCAGTGTCCTGAAATGTTCGTAAATAAACAAAATGGGGTTGTCCTGAGGACGCTGTCCGTATTGTTCGATGGGAAGTTGAATGTGTTTTAAGAACACTTGCGGTGTCCTGAAATGTTCGTAAATAAATAAAATGGGGGTGTCCTGAGGACGCTGTCCGTATTGTTCGATGGCAAGTTGAATGTGTTCTAAAAACACTCGCGGTGTCCTGAAATGTTTGCAAATAAACAAAATGGGGGTGTCCTGAGGACGCTGAGGACGCTGTCCATATTGTTCGATTGTCTAGTTGAAAGTGTTCTAAGAACCCTAGCGGTGTTCTGGAATGTTCGTAGGGGGTGTCCTGAAGACGCTGTCCGTATTGTTCGCTGGCAAGTTGAATGTGTTCTAAGAACACTCGCGGTGTCCTGAAATGTTTGCAAATAAAAAAATGGGGGTGTTCTGAGGACGCTGTCCGTATTGTTCTCTGGCAAGTTGAATATGTTCTAAGAACACTTGTGGTGTCCTGAAATGTTCACAAATCAACGAAATGGGGGTGTCCTGAGGACGCTCTCCGTATTGTTCAATGGGAAGTTGAATGTGTTCTAAGAACACTTGCAGTGTCCTGAAATGTTCGTAGGGGGTGTCCTGAAGACGCCGTCCGTATTGTTCGCTGGCAAGTTGAATGTGTTCTAAGAACACTCGCGGTGTCCTGAAATGTTTGCAAATAAAAAAATGGGGGTGTTCTGAGGACGCTGTCCGTATTGTTCTCTGGCAAGTTGAATATGTTCTAAGAACACTTGTGGTGTCCTGAAATGTTCACAAATCAACGAAATGGGGGTGTCCTGAGGACGCTCTCCGTATTGTTCAATGGGAAGTTGAATGTGTTCTAAGAACACTTGCAGTGTCCTGAAATCTTCGTAGGGGGTGTCCTGAAGACGTTGTCCGTATTGTTCGCTGGCAAGTTGAATGTGTTCTAAGAACACTCGCGGTGTCCTGAAATGTTTGCAAATAAAAAAATGGGGGTGTTCTGAGGACGCTGTCTGTATTGTTCTCTTGCAAGTTGAATGTGTTCTAAGAACACTCGCAGTGTCCTGAAATGTTCACAAATAAACGAAATGGGGGTGAGCTGAGGACGCTGAGGACGCTGTCCGTATTGTTCGTTGTCAAGTTGAAAGTGTTCTAGGAACCCTTGCGGTGTCCTGAAATGTTCGTAGGGGGTGTCCTGAAGACGCTGTCCATATTGTTCGCTGGCAAGTTGAATGTGTTCTAAGAACACTCGCGGTGTCCTTAAATGTTCGCAAATTTCAGAAAATGGGGATGTTCTGAGGACGCTGTCAGTATTGTTCTCTTGCAAGTTGAATGTGTTCTAAGAACACTTGCGGTGTCCTGAAATGTTCGCAAATAAAAAAATGGGGGTGTTCTGAGGACGCTGTCAGTATTGTTCTCTTGCAAGTTGAATGTGTCCTAAGAACACTCGCAGTGTCCTGAAATGTTCGTAAATAAACAAAATGGGGTTGTCCTGAGGACGCTGTCCGTATTGTTCTATGGGAAGTTGAATGTGTTTTAAGAACACTCGCGGTGTCCTGAAATGTTCGTAAATAAACAAAATGGGGGTGTCCTGAGGACGCTGTCCGTATTGTTCGATGGCAAGTTGAATGTGTTCTAAAAACACTCGCGGTGTCCTGAAATGTTTGCAAATAAACAAAATGGGGGTGTCCTGAGGACGCTGAGGACGCTGTCCATATTGTTCGATTGTCTAGTTGAAAGTGTTCTAAGAACCCTAGCGGTGTCCTGGAATGTTCGTAGGGGGTGTCCCGAAGACGCTGTCCGTATTGTTCGCTGGCAAGTTGAATGTGTTCTAAGTACACACGCGGTGTCCTGAAATGTTTGCAGATAAAAAAATGGGGGTGTTCTGAGGACGCTGTCCGTATTGTTCTCTGGCAAGTTGAATATGTTCTAAGAACACTTGTGGTGTCCTGAAATGTTCACAAATCAACGAAATGGGGGTGTCCTGAGGACGCTCTCCGTATTGTTCAATGGGAAGTTGAATGTGTTCTAAGAACACTTGCAGTGTCCTGAAATGTTCGTAGGGGGTGTCCTGAAGACGTTGTCCGTATTGTTCGCTGGCAAGTTGAATGTGTTCTAAGAACACTCGCGGTGTCCTGAAATGTTTGCAAATAAAAAAATGGGGGTGTTCTGAGGACGCTGTCCGTATTGTTCTCTTGCAAGTTGAATGTGTTCTAAGAACACTCGCAGTGTCCTGAAATGTTCACAAATAAACGAAATGGGGGTGACCTGAGGACGCTGAGGACGCTGTCCGTATTGTTCGTTGTCAAGTTGAAAGTGTTCTAGGAACCCTTGCGGTGTCCTGAAATGTTCGTAGGGGGTGTCCTGAAGACGCTGTCCATATTGTTCGCTGGCAAGTTGAATGTGTTCTAAGAACACTCGCGGTGTCCTGAAATGTTCGCAAATTTCAGAAAATGGGGATGTTCTGGGAACGCTGTCAGTATTGTTCTCTTGCAAGTTGAATGTGCCCTAAGAACACTCGCAGTGTCCTGAAATGTTCGTAGGGGGTGTCCTGAAGACGCTGTCCGTATTGTTCTCTGGCAAGTTGAATGTGTTCTAAGAATACTCGTTTTGTCCTGAAATGTTTGTAAATAAACAAAATGGGGTTGTCCTGAGGACGCTGTCCGTATTGTTCTCTTGCAAGTTGAATGTGTTCTAAGAACACTTGTGGTGTCCTGAAATGTTCGTAAATAAAAAAAATGGGGGTGTTCTGAGGACGCTGTCCGTTTTGTTCATTGTCAAGTTTAAAGTGTTCTAAGAACACTCGCAGTGTCCTGAAATGTTCGAAGGGGATGTCCTGAAGACGCTGTCCGTATTGTTCTCTGGCAAGTTGAATGTGTTCTTAGAGCACTCGTGGTGTCCTGAAATGTTTGTAAATAAACAAAATGGGGTTGTCCTGAGGACACTGTCCGTATTGTTCGATGGGAAGTTGAATGTGTTCTAAGAACAATCGCGGTGTCCTGAAATGTTCGTAAATAAAAAAAATGGGGGTGTCCTGAGGACGCTGTCCGTATTGTTCGATGGCAAGTTGAATGTGTTCTAAAAACACTCGCGGTGCCCTGAAATGTTCGCAAATAAACAAAATGGGGGTGTCCTGAGGATGCTGTCCGTATTGTTCTATTGTCAAGTTGAAAGTGTTCCAAGAACCCTTGCGCTGTCCTGAAATGTTCGTAGGGGGTGTCCTGAAGACGCTGTCCGTATTGTTCGCTGGCAAGTTGAATGTGTTCTAAGAACACTCGCGGTGTCCTGAAATGTTTGCAAATAAAAAAATGGGGGTGTTCTGAGGACGCTGTCCGTATTGTTCTCTTGCAAGTTGAATGTGTTCTAAGAACACTCGCAGTGTCCTGAAATGTTCACAAATTAACGAAATGGGGGTGTCCTGAGGACGCTGAGGACGCTGTCCGTATTGTTCGTTGTCAAGTTGGAAGTGTTCTTGGAATCTTTGCGGTGTCCTGAAATGTTCGTAGGGGGTGTCCTGAAGACGCTGTCCATATTGTTCGCTGGCAAGTTGAATGTGTTCTAAGAACACTTGCGGTGTCCTTAAATGTTCGCAAATTTCAGAAGATGGGGATGTTCTGAGGACGCTGTCAGTATTGTTATCTTGCAAGTTGAATGTGTTCTAAGAACACTCGCCTCGCGGTGTCCTGAAATATTTGCAAATAAAAAAATGGGGGTTTTCTGAGGACGCTGTCAGTATTGTTCTCTTGCAAGTTGAATGTGTCCTAAGAACACTCGCAGTGTCCTGAAATGTTCGTAGGGGGTGTCCTGAAGACGCTGTCCGTATTGTTCTCTAGCAAGTAGAATGTGTTGTAAGAACACTCGTGCTGTCCTGAAATGTTTGTAAATAAACAAAATGGGGTTGTCCTGAGGACGCTGTCCGTATTGTTCGATGGGAAGTTGAATGTGTTCAAAGAACACTTGCGGTGTCCTGAAATGTTCGTAAATAAACAAAATGGGGGTGTCCTGAGGAAGCTGTCCGTATTATTCAATGGCACGTTGAATGTGTTCTAAAAACACTTGCGGTGTCCTGAAATGTTCGCAAATAAACAAAATGGGGGTGTCCTGAGGACACTGTCCGTATTGTTCCATTGTCAATTTGAAAGTGTTCTAAGAACCCTTGCGGTGTCCTGAAATGTTCGTAGGGGGTGTCCTGAAGACGCTGTCCGTATTGTTCGCTGGCAAGTTGAATGTGTTCTAAGAACACTCGCGGTGTCCTTAAATGTTCGCAAATTTCAGAAAATGGCGGTGTTCTGAGGACACTGTCCGTATTTTTCTCTGGCAAGTTGAATGTGTTCTAAGAAGACTCGTGGTGTCCTGAAATGTTCACAAATAAACGAAATGGGGGTGTCCTGAGGACGCTCTCCGTATTGTTTGATGGGAAGTTGAATGTGTTCTAAGAACACTTGCAGTGTCCTGAAATGTTCGTAGGGGGTGTCCTGAAGACGTTGTCCGTATTGTTCGCTGGCAAGTTGAATGTGTTCTAAGAACACTCGCGGTGTCCTGAAATGTTCGCAAATAAAAAAATGGTGGTGTTCTGAGGATGCTATCCGTATTGTTCTCTTGCAAGTTGAATGTGTTCTAGAAACACTTGTGGTGTCCTGAAATGTTCGTAAATAAACAAAATGGGGGTGTTCTGAGGACGCTGTCCGTTTTGTTCGTTGTCAAGTTTAAAGTGTTCTAAGAACACTCGCAGTGTCCTGAAATGTTCGTAGGGGGTGTCCTGAAGACGCTGTCTGTATTGTTCTCTGGAAAGTTGAATGTTTTCTAAGAACACTCATGGCGTCCTGAAATGTTTGTAAATAAACAAAATGGGTGTCCTGAGGACGCTGTCCGTATTGTTTGATGGCAAGTTGAATGTGTTCTAAAAACACTTGCGGTGTCCTGAAATGTTCGCAAATAAACAAAATGGGGGTGTCCTGAGGACGCTGAGGACGCTGTCCGTATTGTTCGATTGTCAAGTTGAAATTCTTCTAAGAACCCTCGCCGTGTCCTGAAATGTTAGTAGGGGGTGTCCTGAAGACCCTGTCCGTATTGTTCGCTGGCAAGTTGAATGTGTTCTAAGAACACTTGCGGTGTCCTTAAATGTTTGCAAATTTCAGAAAATGGGGGTGTTCTGAGGACGCTGTCCGTATTGTTCTCTGGCAAGTTGAATATGTCCTAAGAACACTCGTGGGGTCCTGAAATGTTCACAAATCAACGAAATGGGGGTGTCCTGAGGACGCTCTCCGTATTGTTCTATGGGAAGTTGAATGTGTTCTAAGAACACTTGCAGTGTCCTGAAATGTTCGTAGGGGGTGTCCTGAAGACGTTGTCCGTATTGTTCGCTGGCAAGTTGAATGTGTTCTAAGAACACTCGCGGTGTCCTGAAATGTTTGCAAATAAAAAAATGGTGGTGTTCTGAGGACGCTGTCCGTATTGTTCTCTTGCAAATTGAATGTGTTCTAAAAACACTTGCGGTGTCCTGAAATGTTTGCAAATAAACAAAATGGGGGTGTCCTGAGGACACTGTCCGTATTGTTCGTTTGTCAATTTGAAAGTGTTCTAAGAACCCTCGCCGTGTCCTGAAATGTTCGTAGGGGGTGTCCTGAAGACGCTGTCCGTATTGTTCGCTGGCAAGTTGAATGTGTCTAAGAACACTTGCGGTATCCTTAAATGTTTGCAAATTTCAGAAAATGGGGGTGTTCTGAGGACGCTGTCCGTATTGTTCTCTGGCAAGTTGAATGTGTTCTAAGAACACTCGTGGGGTCCTGAAATGTTCACAAATAAACGAAATGGGGGTGTCCTGAGGACGCTCTCCGTATTGTTCTATGGGAAGTTGAATGTGTTCTAAGAACACTTGCAGTGTCCTGAAATGTTCGTAAATAAACAAAATGGGGGTGTTCTGAGGACGCTGTCCGTTTTGTTCATTGTCAAGTTTAAAGTGTTCTAAGAACACTCGCAGTGCCCTGAAATGTTCGTAGGGGTGTCCTGAAGATGCTGTCCGTATTGTTCTCTAGCAAGTTGAATGTGTTCTAAGAACACTCATGGTGTCCTGAAATGTTCATAAATAAACACAATGGGGTTGTCCTGAGGACGCTGTCCGTATTGTTCGATGGGAAGTTGAATGTGTTTTAAGAACACTCGCGTTGTCCTGAAATGTTCCTAAATAAACAAAATGGGGGTGTCCTGAGGACGCTGTCCGTATTGTTCGATGGCAAGTTGAATGTGTTCTAAAAACACTTGCGGTGTCCTAAAATGTTCGCAAATAAACAA
Organism: Ambystoma mexicanum; assembly: GCF_040938575.1. Classification (NCBI taxonomy): domain Eukaryota; kingdom Metazoa; phylum Chordata; class Amphibia; order Caudata; family Ambystomatidae; genus Ambystoma; species Ambystoma mexicanum. Next base: position 423,977,523 of record NC_090935.1, read on the forward strand.
AATGGGGGTGTCCTGAGGACGCTGAGGACGCTGTCCATATTGTCCGATTGTCTAGTTGAAAGTGTTCTAAGAACCCTTGCGGTGTCCTGAAATGTTCGTAGGGGGTGTCCTGAAGACGCTGTCCGTATTGTTCGCTGGCAAATTGAATGTGTTCTAAGAACACTCGCGGTGTCCTTAAATGTTCGCAAATTTCAGAAAATGGGGGTGTTCTGAGGACGCTGTCCGTATTGTTCTCTTGCAAGTTGAATGTGTTCTAAGAACACTCACGGTGTCCTGAAATGTTTGTAGGGGGTGTCCTGAAGACGCTGTCTGTATTGTTCGCTGGCAAGTTGAATGTGTTCTAAGAACACTTGCGGTGTCCTGAAATGTTTGCAAATAAAAAAATGGGGGTGTTCTGAGGACGCTGTCCGTATTGTTCTCTTGCAAGTTGAATGTGTTCTAAGAACACTCGCAGTGTCCTGAAATGTTCACAAATAAACGAAATGAAGGTGTTCTGAGGACGCTGTCTGTATTGTTCGTTGTCAAGTTGAAAGTGTTCTAGGAACCCTTGCGGTGTCCTGAAATGTTCGTAGGGGGTGTCCTGATGACACTGTCCATATTGTTCGCTGGCAAGTTGAATGTGTTCTAAGAACACTCGCGGTGTCCTTAAATGTTCGCAAATTTCAGAAAATGGGGATGTTCTGAGGAAGCTGTCAGTATTGTTCTCTTGCAAGTTGAATGTGTTCTAATAACACTCGCGGTGTCCTGAAATGTTCGCAAATAAAAAATTGGCGTGTTCTGAAGACGCTGTCAGTATTGTTCTCTTGCAAGTTGAATGTGTCCTAAGAACACTCGCAGTGTCCTGAAATGTTCGTACGGGGTGTCCTGAAGACGCTGTCCGTATTGTTCTCTGGCAAGTTGAATGTATTCTAAGAACACTCGTGGTGTCCTGAAATGTTTGTAAATAAACAAAATGGGGTTGTCCTGAGGACGCTGTCCGTATTGTTCGATGGGAAGTTGAATGTGTTCTAAGAACACTTGCGGTGTCCTGAAATGTTCGTAAATAAACAAAATGGGGGTGTCCTGAGGACGCTGTCCGTATTGTTCGATGGCAAGTTGAATGTGTCCTAAAACACTTGCGGTGTCCTGGAATGTTCGCAACTAAACAAAATGGGGTGTCCTGAGGACACTGTCCGTATTGTTCGATTGTCAATTTGAAAGTGTTCTAAGAACCCTTGCGGTGTCCTGAAATGTTCGCAGGGGGTGTCCTGAAGACGCTGTCCGTATTGTACGCTGGCAAGTTGAATGTGTTCTAAGAACACTCGCGGTGTCCTTAAATGTTCGCAAATTTCAGAAAATGGGGGTGTTCTGAGGACGCTGTCCGTATTGTTCTCTGGCAAGTTGAATGTGTTCTAAGAACACTCGTGGGGTCCTGAAATGTTCACACAAAAACGAAATGGGGGTGTCCTGAGGACGCTCTCCGTATTGTTCGATGGGAAGTTGAATGTGTTCTAAGAACACTTGCAGTGTCCTGAAATGTTCGTAGGGGGTGTCCTGAAGACGTTGTCCGTATTGTTCGCTGGCAAGTTGAATGTGTTCTAAGAACACTCGCTGTGTCCTGAAATGTTCGCAAATAAAAAAATGGTGGTGTTCTGAGGACGCTGTCCGTATTGTTGTCTTGCAAGTTGAATGTGTTCTAAGAACACTTGTGGTGTCCTGAAATGTTCGTAAATAAACAAAATGGGGGTGTTCTGAGGACGCTGTCCGTTTTGTTCGTTGTCAAGTTTAAAGTGTTCTAAGAACACTCGCAGTTTCCTGAAATGTTCGTAGGGGGTGTCCTGAGGACACTGTCCGTATTGTTCTCTGGCAGGTTGAATGTTTTCTAAGAACACTCATGGCGTCCTGAAATGTTCGTAAATAAACAAAATGGGGTTGTCCTGAGGACGCTGTCCGTATTGTTCGATGGGAAGTTGAATGTGTTCTAAGAACACTTGCGGTGTCCTGAAATGTTCGTAAATAAACAAAATGGGGTGTCCTGAGGACGCTGTCCGTATTGTTTGATGGCAAGTTGAATGTGTTCTAAAAACACTTGCGGTGTCCTGAAATGTTCGCAAATAAACAAAATGGGGGTGTCCTGAGGACACTTAGGACGCTGTCCGTATTGTTCGATTGTCAAGTTGAAATTGTTCTAAGAACCCTCGCGGTGTCCTGAAATGTTAGTAGGGGGTGTCCTGAGGACGCTGTCTGTATTGTTCTCTTGCAAGTTGAATGTGTTCTAAGAACACTCACGGTGTCCTGAAATGTTCGTAGGGGGTGTCCTGAAGACGCTGTCTGTATTGTTCGCTGGCAAGTTGAATGTGTTCTAAGAACACTCGCGGTGTCCTGAAATGTTTGCAAATAAAAAAATGGGGGTGTTCTGAGGACGCTGTCCGTATTGTTCTCTTGCAAGTTGAATGTGTTCTAAGAACACTCGCAGTGTCCTGAAATGTTCACAAATAAAGGAAATGAGGGTGTCCTGAGGACGCTGAGGACGCTGTCTGTATTGTTCGTTGTCAAGTTGAAAGTGTTCTAAGAACCCTTGCAGTGTCCTGAAATGTTCATAGGGGGTGTCCTGAAGACGCTGTCCGTATTGTTCGCTGGCAAGTTGAATGTGTTCTAAGAACACTCGCAGTGTCCTGAAATGTTCACAAATAAAGGAAATGAGGGTGTCCTGAGGACGCTGAGGACGCTGTCTGTATTGTTCGTTGTCAAGTTGAATGTGTTCTAAGAACCCTCGCAGTGTCCTGAAATGTTCGCAAATAAAAAAATGAGGGTGTTCTGAGGACGCTGTCTGTATTGTTCTCTTGCAAGTTGAATGTATTCTAAGAACACTCGCAGTGTCCTGAAATGTTCACAAATAAGCGAAATGGAGGTGTCCTGAGGACACTGAGGACGCTGTCCGTATTGTTCGTTGTCAAGTTGAATGTGTTCTAAGAAGACTTGCAGTGTCCTAAAATGTTCGTAGGGGGTGTCCTGAAGACGCTGTCCGTATTGCTCGCTGGCAAATTGAATGTGTTCTAAGAACACTCGCGGTGTCCTTAAATGTTCGCAAATTTCAGAAAATGGGGGTGTTCTGAGGACGCTGTCCGTATTGTTCTCTTGCAAGTTGAATGTGTTCTAAGAACACTCACGGTGTCCTGAAATGTTCGTAGGGGGTGTCCTGAAGACGCTGTCTGTATTGTTCGCTGGCAAGTTGAATGTGTTCTAAGAACACTTGCGGTGTCCTGAAATGTTTGCAAATAAAAAAATGGGGGTGTTCTGAGGACGCTGTCCGTATTGTTCTCTTGCAAGTTGAATGTGTTCTAAGAACACTCGCAGTGTCCTGAAATGTTCACAAATAAACGAAATGAAGGTGTTCTGAGGACGCTGAGGACGCTGTCTGTATTGTTCGTTGTCAAGTTGAAAGTGTTCTAGGAACCCTTGCGGTGTCCTGAAATGTTCGTAGGGGGTGTCCTGATGACACTGTCCATATTGTTCGCTGGCAAGTTGAATGTGTTCTAAGAACACTCGCGGTGTCCTTAAATGTTCGCAAATTTCAGAAAATGGGGATGTTCTGAGGAAGCTGTCAGTATTGTTCTCTTGCAAGTTGAATGTGTTCTAATAACACTCGCGGTGTCCTGAAATGTTCGCAAATAAAAAAATGGGCGTGTTCTGAAGACGCTGTCAGTATTGTTCTCTTGCAAGTTGAATGTGTCCTAAGAACACTCGCAGTGTCCTGAAATGTTCGTACGGGGTGTCCTGAAGACGCTGTCCGTATTGTTCTCTGGCAAGTTGAATGTGTTCTAAGAACACTCGTGGTGTCCTGAAATGTTTGTAAATAAACAAAAAGGGGTTGTCCTGAGGACGCTGTCCGTATTGTTCTCTGGCAAGTTGAATGTGTTCTAAGAACACTCGTGGTGTCCTGAAATGTTCGTAAATAAACAAAATGGGGGTGTCCTGAGGACGCTGTCCGTATTGTTCGATGGCAAGTTGAATGTGTCCTAAAACACTTGCGGTGTCCTGGAATGTTCGCAACTAAACAAAATGGGATGTCCTGAGGACACTGTCCGTATTGTTCGATTGTCAATTTGAAAGTGTTCTAAGAACCCTTGCGGTGTCCTGAAATGTTCGCAGGGGGTGTCCTGAAGACGCTGTCCGTATTGTACGCTGGCAAGTTGAATGTGTTCTAAGAACACTCGCGGTGTCCTTAAATGTTCGCAAATTTCAGAAAATGGGGGTGTTCTGAGGACGCTGTCCGTATTGTTCTCTGGCAAGTTGAATGTGTTCTAAGAACACTCGTGGGGTCCTGAAATGTTCACACAAAAACGAAATGGGGGTGTCCTGAGGACGCTCTCCGTATTGTTCGATGGGAAGTTGAATGTGTTCTAAGAACACTTGCAGTGTCCTGAAATGTTCGTAGGGGGTGTCCTGAAGACGTTGTCCGTATTGTTCGCTGGCAAGTTGAATGTGTTCTAAGAACACTCGCTGTGTCCTGAAATGTTCGCAAATAAAAAAATGGTGGTGTTCTGAGGACGCTGTCCGTATTGTTGTCTTGCAAGTTGAATGTGTTCTAAGAACACTTGTGGTGTCCTGAAATGTTCGTAAATAAACAAAATGGGGGTGTTCTGAGGACGCTGTCCGTTTTGTTCGTTGTCAAGTTTAAAGTGTTCTAAGAACACTCGCAGTGTCCTGAAATGTTCGTAGGGGGTGTCCTGAGGACGCTGTCCGTATTGTTCTCTGGCAGGTTGAATGTTTTCTAAGAACACTCATGGCGTCCTGAAATGTTCGTAAATAAACAAAATGGGGTTGTCCTGAGGACGCTGTCCGTATTGTTCGATGGGAAGTTGAATGTGTTCTAAGAACACTTGCGGTGTCCTGAAATGTTCGTAAATAAACAAAATGGGGTGTCCTGAGGACGCTGTCCGTATTGTTTGATGGCAAGTTGAATGTGTTCTAAAAACACTTGCGGTGTCCTGAAATGTTCGCAAATAAACAAAATGGGGGTGTCCTGAGGACACTTAGGACGCTGTCCGTATTGTTCGATTGTCAAGTTGAAATTGTTCTAAGAACCCTCGCGGTGTCCTGAAATGTTAGTAGGGGGTGTCCTGAGGACGCTGTCTGTATTGTTCTCTTGCAAGTTGAATGTGTTCTAAGAACACTCACGGTGTCCTGAAAAGTTCGTAGGGGGTGTCCTGAAGACGCTGTCTGTATTGTTCGCTGGCAAGTTGAATGTGTTCTAAGAACACTCGCGGTGTCCTGAAATGTTTGCAAATAAAAAAATGGGGGTGTTCTGAGGACGCTGTCCGTATTGTTCTCTTGCAAGTTGAATGTGTTCTAAGAACACTCGCAGTGTCCTGAAATGTTCACAAATAAAGGAAATGAGGGTGTCCTGAGGACGCTGAGGACGCTGTCTGTATTGTTCGTTGTCAAGTTGAAAGTGTTCTAAGAACCCTTGCAGTGTCCTGAAATGTTCATAGGGGGTGTCCTGAAGACGCTGTCCGTATTGTTCGCTGGCAAGTTGAATGTGTTCTAAGAACACTCGCGGTGTCCTTAAATGTTCGCAAATTTCAGAAAATGGGGGTGTTCTGAGGACGCTGTCAGTATTGTTCTCTTGCAAGTTGAATGTGTTCTAAGAACCCTCGCAGTGTCCTGAAATGTTCGCAAATAAAAAAATGAGGGTGTTCTGAGGACGCTGTCTGTATTGTTCTCTTGCAAGTTGAATGTATTCTAAGAACACTCGCAGTGTCCTGAAATGTTCACAAATAAGCGAAATGGAGGTGTCCTGAGGACACTGAGGACGCTGTCCGTATTGTTCGTTGTCAAGTTGAATGTGTTCTAAGAAGACTTGCAGTGTCCTAAAATGTTCGTAGGGGGTGTCCTGAAGACGCTGTCCGTATTGCTCGCTGGCAAGTTGAATGTGTTCTAAGAACACTCGCGGTGTCCTGAAATGTACGCAAATAAAAAATGGGGGTGTTCTTAGGACGCTGTCTGTACTGTTCTCTTGCAAGTTGAATGTGTTCTAAGAACACTCGCAGTGTCCTGAAATGTTCACAAATAAACGAAATGGGGGTGCTCTGAGGACTCTGTCCGTATTGTTCTTTGTCAAGTTGAAAGTGTTCTAAGAACTGTCGCTGTGTCCGGAAATGTTCGTAGGGGGTGTCCTGAAGACGCTGTCCGTATTGTTCGCTGCAAGTTGAATGTGTTCTAAGAACACTCGCGGTGTCCTGAAATGTTCGCAAATAAAAAATGGGGGTGTTCTGAGGACGCTGTCCGTATTGTTCGCTGGCAAGTTGAAAGTGTTCTAAGAACACTCATAATGTCCGCAGACATTAAAAGTTTCCATATGTTTTACTCTATGGGTGTGATATGCTGCCATTTGGCCATGCACCCAACACTCTAGGCCCTGGCCACAACCACTGCAGCATATCACACTCATAGTTGCTTATAACTTTGAGTCAAAAACACATTTATAATGAACAAACTTATAAGCCACTATGGGTGTGATATGCTGCGATGGTTGTACTTATTATAATATACTTACTGTTTGGTTTAGTAACTGGAGTACATGTATTTCTTGTTCATTTCTGTGATAAAAGAAAATAGCATGTTAGTATTAGTATTTTGTAATGACTTATTACATTGTATAATCAACCAAAACAATTTTGGACCCTCATATTTAGTAGATTACAAACCAGAGTACTGTGCAATTTGCTCAGTTTCTGTGTTTGTTGCTAAAATAATTGGGTCTATGGGAGAAAGGAAATCCATGTTGGATTAAAAAAAATACCTTTTTCTGTTATGCTACAGTTTATTTGTTTGTTTGTTTTCAGTGTTCATTTGTTGTTTCTGGCTAATGATTTATACATTGGCTTGTTGCAGTTTTTTGGAGCAGTAACATATTATTTATTTGTTTGGATATTGTAAAATTTTGGAGCAGTTAGATACCAGTAGGCGTATTCTAACTGTCTATTTTTTTAAATATATTTTAGTGGTATTGATTTATCAGTTTGGATATTGTTAAATTTTGGGACAGTTAGATACCAATTGGCGTATTCTAACTGTCTATTTTTTGCTCTAATTTAGTGGTATTCATTTATCTGATTAGTTTTTGTAGAATCTTTGGGCAGTTAGATAGCTTTTGGAATATTCTAACAGTTTATATTTTTTACAATAAGTTTACTTAAAGTTTAAGTACACTTTAGTTATCAAATTTTGGTTTTAAGAACATTAAATAAGCATTTGTAAGATGTGCTGGTAATCTCTGCTTTTGAGTAATGGTACTATAATTACATTCAAACCATCCACATTTCTTTTTTATATATGCAGTGTAGTGACCTGAATTGGTTGTGGCTCCTGCGTGGTAGATTATACCTATTGTTGTGAAGGTTTTCTTACCAAGTGATATTTGACCAAGTGTGAAAACAGTCAGCTTGCAGTTGTTTTTGGTACCATCTGAATTGTAACGTAGAAGCATTAGTATTACGTATTTACTATGTGTTTGTATTACTAACGTGGAGCGATTATCCGAATTGCAGGTAGTACATAACCTACCATGGTTTGCATTTTGTACAAATTGCTGAAATGGAATGGATTCACAATTAGGTATTGATATATATATATGAAGCGTTCATTGGGGATTTCTTCGTGTCACATTGTTGCAGAGAGTGCATGTATGTTTCCACATGTATGAAATCTGGAAGATTTCATTTATAGGTATGTTTTTATTTTCCAGTACTTGTAGTAAGTACATTAGACATTCTTGTGGATCTTCCTGTGAGTTTATAGTGAATTTAACCATTCCAGCACAGTTTTCCAATTGTTGTCTTATTCCATAAACACTATACGTGTTATCAGGTTTATTTGTTGCATTTCTTTGAAGTACTAACATTTGCAAACACAATTGGTCTGTACTGTGTAAGTAAATGTTGTCAATAATTGGTGGTATTTGAAATAGAATATTCATTGCTACATTTGCGTAGCAACTTACTGCAACTATATTTGAGAGTTTAAATGGACCAGGTAGTTCTGTATCGGATTGATTTTTTTTTTAGTTTGTCTTCCTTCTTTGATGAAGTACCTGGTTTGCTCTTCCTAATGGGTTCTTTTATGTTTGTGGTACTTGATGAAGTTTTAGTTTCTTTTACTCTCTTTGGTGGATTTGCAGTGACATCCTGTTGCATTTCTGTTTGATTTAGTTTTCTTTTACAACGTTTTACTTTTTGTGTTACAGAATATTTGTTTAGATGGGGGCTGTATAGTGAGCAAAGTCTATTGTATTCTAAAATGCAAGGAACATCAGCGTTTACTTTACTTGGATCAAAGTTGATTAGAAATAGACCGTCAAGTGTACGTTAGCGTGATAGTGCTACGTAGCTCATGCCTTCTTTAAAGACTGTGTTACCAATGTCTATCATTGCTTTGTCTAGGGTAAGACCTTGTGATTTATGAATGGTGACTGTGTATGCAAGAGTTAGAGAAAATTGTTCTCTGCGTATATACATGTCTTTGAAGAGAAAGAATCGAGCTGTTGAGCGTCCTATCCTTTTTACTTCTGAAAGTTTGTCAAAGAGAATATTGACAAACTGAATTTTGTTGTCACGTGGGTATGTTTGAAAGCCAACAACTGTACCCAGTGCTCCATTAACTAGTCCTTGGTCCACGTCTAGGTTACGTTTAAGCATTACTCTGCAATTTAAGGATAATTTTAATATCTTTTCCAATCCTGCTGTGTTTGAGATTGATTGTTCTAAACTATTTAGTCTTGTTGTGGCTTGGTCACACATGGGTACTGTCATACCATGTACATCTAGTTTGTCTGTGGCTATAATTTCCATTATTGGTTGCATTTCTTTACTTAACATTATTTCATTGAATTTGAAACAGCTTGCAAGAGTTGGCAGAAATTTTTGTGGGCTAATTGTTCCATAACATCTGTAGCACATGCATTATCACCATAAAGTGCATGAATGTGCCGGATTTTCAATATTGCTTCTGCTTCTTTAGAAAGTATACCAACTCTGATACTTTTTAAGATGTTAGCATAAGTGAGATCTGCAGATTGCCACATGTTTTCTGATAATTCTCTGTATTGGAAATGTTGCCAAAGGTTGACATTTCCTATGCTGCCAACAGTTTTACGGAAGAGTTTGTGTCCTAAGGTTTTAAAAATAGGTTCACCTTTCACTGGTGTCAATTGAAGAAGATCTCTGAAAACAATAATGTGTTTTCCTCCAAAGAGCTCTTCGTAGTTTGTTTTGAGTACTTCTTGTAATCTGAAGTGAATCAAAGCCAACATTAGGTTGGAGATCATGCTCACTTCATCTATTAGTAGCATTTTCATTTGTTTTAACACTCTGCGTAGTTCCATTGCAATTTCTGTAGAAAGTTTGTAATAGTCTAATTTGTTTTGGTGTTCTACTGGCAGGAGTAATAATCGGTGTAAAGTGACACCCCCTATGTTTTAGGCAGCTAATCCTGTGGGGTCAATGATAACAGCTGACAGTTTGTTGTTTGTAAATTGTTGAAAGAACTTGCTGATGATTTTGATTAAGAATGTTTTGCCTGAACCAGCTTCACCGCTGACGTACAGTAGTATAGGTTTGTAATTTTGGCAGGTGCATTCTTTATTTTCATGTTGTACACCATGTGCAATTTCTTTTGTTACTTCTTGAAAAATGCTACGCTGCTCATTGTTTAGTTTTGATTGTAGTATAGTTAAGTCTTCTTTATCTTCATACTGACACATGGTGTTTTCTACTTCTGTCATGGATAATCTGCCTCAATTGCTATTATTGGCTGTCCCAGTGGTTCTTGGCTTCCTGTTACAGAAGGTTGACTACTGTCAGGAGTGTCCTTATCTAGTTGGGCCTGGAGTTCTTCTTCATGTTGCTGTTCATTGTGCAACATTGTTTTGTAGTGTGTAAAGTTTACATCGGTTATCGTGCTTTCATTTGCTTTGAAATCGTCTTCGTAGGAGTCATAGTTATCTAGTATTTCTTCTTCTTTTCTCCATGGTTTAAAGAGTTGTAGCAGGGACATGTAATATAGTTCTTTATGTTGATGAGTCTTTAATGACAATTTGATATGATTAATTAAACTTAGTTTGGTGAGTTTTACTAAGCTGCCTTCACAATTTGTCATTCTGTATCTACCTTTTTTTTCATCGGGTTTTATATTATTTTTGGATGTGAAGTTTTGGGCTATGTGGTATAGACACATGGTTTCCAAAGTGGTACTTCTGTTTGGGTAGTATGTGTCCAGAAAAATGTTTTTCAAAATGTCTTGGCTGTTGGGATTGTTTTTGGCTATTGTTTCTATGTCGTTGTATGATTTGAGAACTCTTTTTCTAGATTTAACAGGACCAAGATTTAGCCATACTATATTTTCAGATTTTCCATACAAAGCATTACCGGTTAAACGATCTGCTGCTTCATAGAAGACACATTCTCTATGGGAGAGCATTTTTATGCCCAAGCTGTACAATTTCTGAGACAGTGTTTTGTCTGATGACAGGTCATTCCAGAGGTCTTGAAGCTCTGTTTCTTCTGCTTTGGTTAAGTATGATGTAACATATCGTGCAACTGCAGTGGAATTGTCTGCAATGTACAGCACATCTATCTTTCATTCCATAAGAGGGCAATGATTAAATTGTAATCATTGATATATTTTGCTTCTTCTGTTCTTTTTATGTAATATGTATTTTTAGGTGATTTACCTTTAACACTATGGGCCTCATTACGACCCTGGCGCAAAGCGAAAAACGATGGCGGTAAACGATTACCGCCATCGTCTTCCGCTCGTGCCGATTACGACCCGTGACCGTAAACTACGATGTCACTAGCGGCATTGTAGCTAACGCTGCCGCTGACTGCGCCAAGGGCGCGCGCACGCGAACATCCACACCATACTCAGCGCCATGGCGGAAAGGTGCGGGAATGCCGACCCAAGCGGACATGCCCCTAACGCCATCACCCAGCCCGTTAAGTACCTTACCGCCATGGTGCAAATTACGCCATCACGAACCAACCGTAAAGGGCCATGTAAAGTGAAAAGTGAATGCAGCTGCCACAGGTGCACAGAAACAGCACAGGTGAAGGCAATACAGACACAGGAAGTACAAAAAGAGCACACCCCACCCCTTCCCACACCCAGTCACACTCCACAATGATACCAATAAGACTAGCAATGTTGGGGCTGGAGGACCTGATAGCAATGCGAGTGCTACAACAGCAACTACAACAACTACAACTACAACAACAACAACAACAACAACAACAACAACAACAGGCTGCACAGAGGAGACGCAGGAGGAGAAGGAGGACAAGGCAGGCCCAGCAAGCCCCACCAGCACAGCCAGTGCCACCACGCAGGCAGCCCCCAATCCCACGCATCAGACCCAGCCCATTCAACCTCACCGCTGAGCAGATCCACACCCTGTACCGACTGGACCGGGACACCATCACCACCATTGTGGACATGATACACAACGACATCGTCAGCATGATTGATACACCCACTGCCACCCCCCCCTACTGAAGGTAGTGTCCGTGCTCCACTTCCTGGCCACAGGCACCTACCAGCACACAGTGGGGCACTTGCATGGCATATCACAACCATTATTCTCACGTACACTGATGCAAGTGCTCGATGCCCTCCTCAAGCACACAGATGACCACATCTCATTACCACGGTCTGCCCAGGAGATTGCCAACACCAAAGTGGGTTTCCATGCACTGGCCGGCATACCTGGTTGCATTGGTGCCATTGACTGCACCCATGTTGAATTGGTGGTCCCACATGCCATGGAGGTACCGTACCGCAACCGTAAACATTTCCACTCAATCAACGTGCAAATGGTCTGTGACTCCAACAGGATCATCACACATTGTTGTGCCAGATTCCCCGGATCAACCCATGATTCTATGATCCTACGGAACTCAACAATACCACGCTACATGGAGCGACATGCAGGCCCAAGATCCTACCTACTCGGTGAGTCCAATGACATGAGCATGGAAATGCAAAGTGGGTGTTGAATGACGTACCAATGCATATTACATCTGGCAGATACAGGGGGGTGGGTGCAACTAGCAGTAGCCAGATCATTCCCTGTGGCAGCACTGACGTCAACAGAGAAGTGTACACATCATGCCTGACCTAATCATCCCAACATGTGAATGAAAGTGCATCCCAAAAACGACACAACCATTTGCAAGTGCATTGTGCAAATTGTGGCTGCATTGACCCTAAAGAATAACACCAACATGCACGTCACCATGCACCAACTACTGAAAGGCCTGTCCCCCACAACTGCGCACAAAGGAGGCACCTGACAGACAGGGACATCAATGCACCACTACAAGACCCACAAACTGTCCCCATTGACACCAGTAATGCTCACTGGGGTCATAATGAGCCAGACATCGATGTTGCTATCATGTGAGCTTCAAGCTCACAGGACACGTGCAAGGTCACATGAATGATGTCCTGAACGGACACACTGGATGGCCACTCACAAGGCAATCGTCCCCCCTGCATTGTGTTTTAGCATGCAAAACAGTACATGAGAGCCATGAACACATACTGGTTGCACAGTGTAAATCCATATCCACAACTCAAATTGGTGCACAGTAACAGTCAGAATCAAGGCATGGTTGTGCGTCTTGTTCACATATCTATCCCGTTCATGACACATTCTTTTCTCACATTTTACAGGTGATGCGGGCTATCCCCTGAAGAGGTGGCTCCTCACACCAGTCCGGAACCCATCAAACCAGCATGAGGAGGACTACAACCATAACCATGCACGTACCCGTGTGGTGATAGAGCATGCTTTTGGCCTACTGAAGGCATGTTTCCGCTGCCTCAGCAGGTCTGGCGGGGCACTCCTGTACCGCCATGAGAAGGTTGCAAAGATCGTCATGGCATGTGTCATGCTACACAATATGTGCATCAGACGAAACGTGCCTCTGCCCCCTGACGCAGAACCACAACCACCTGATGATGGGGATGATGATGATGGGGAAGGGGCAGCACCTCAGGGAGGCAGCGATGCACAGGAGGGCCATATAATGCGTCAGAATGTCATTGACCGTTACTTCTAGCACACACAGCGAGTGTGTGACATATGGATGGCACTTGGGGCACTGTGTGTGTCTGGTATGTCAACACTGTGGACTGTAACAATAAAGCACAGATACGCAATGAACAATGTCCACACTTTTAGTTTGTGAGAAAAGAAAAAGTGTATTGTACTACTGAATAGGTATAACAGTACCCCTCCCCCTCCCCCCTGCACACTCCAACACACCCAATACCCCCCTCCCCCTCCCCCAGAACACTCCAACACACCCAATACCCCCCTCCCCCTCCCCCCAGAACACTCCAACACACCCAATACCCCCCTTCCCCTCCCCCCAGAACACTCCAACACACCCAATACCCCCCTCGCCCTCCCCCCAGAACACTCCAACACACCCAATACCCCCTCCCCCTCCCCCCAGAACACTCCAACACACCCAATACCCCCCTCCCCCTCCCCCATGAACACCCTGCAAACATGTGACAGTGCCCGTGGTGAAATGAGTATAGTTCAGCACACTATTGACTGCCCCCTCTCCCGGAACCTGGGGCCCCCCTGCCTGTGCTCCTCTGGGTCCTGGATGACCTGCGGACGGGAGAGGCTTGTGCTGAACTTGCAGCCGAGGATGTACCGGGCTGCTCAGTACGGCATGTGTCCAGAATTGTCTGGATGAGCTGGCTCATCATCTGCCGCCCTGCAGCAAGTTCGGTGCAAATGTCCCTGCTGGCAGTTTGGATGGCAGCCCTGATGCCATCAGCACTCCTCTCCATGGCTGCACTGGTACTTACACATTCAGCTACATGCTGCGTGAGGAGTGTGCCCAGTGCTTCCTGCCTGTTGGCAATCTGCTCCAGCGACAGCTGGAATTCTGGCCCAATGGGGGGTGGCAATGGGGGACCAATGGGACTACTCCCATCTTCCACAACTCCCACTGGGCTTGGAGTTGCTGGCCATGAATTAGCTGGCGATGGGCCCTGGGTGTCATCTCCATGATGGCTGATTGGGGATAGGTGTGGTGAGTGCAGTTGTGTGTTGTGGTCAAGTCCGGTGTCATCCTCCACATCACTGTCGGAGCAGGCAGCGATGGCTGCAGTCTCCCCAACAGTACTGCTCCCTGCTGACGCATTGCCCTCAGTGGGCAACAGTGGGTGTGGTTGGGCTGCAGGTGCTGTCACGACCCCTTCCTCGGGGGACTTTGCTGCCCTGGGCTCTTCAGCCTGGCGTGGATTCTGCCTGGGTCCAGCAGAGGTGGATGCTTGGTTCCCCTCTCCCACTTTCCTGGCCTTCTTGGCTGGGGTGCTGGTGCTGTCGTCCCTGCCAGTGTCCGATTGCGAGCCTGTGGTGGAGCAGAGGAGGGTGACTGTTATTGATGGTTCAGCGGACATTGAGCAGGCATTGTGAAGAGTGAAATGGATAGATGGTGGAGTTAGTAGCCCGTGACATACAGGTTGCCTCCCTTTAGGTTCGGTTTTGCATGCAGGTGTGTGTCTGCCTACTGTACAGTGTACATGCTGCATGTGCGCAGGGTGTGGCTCATCTGCTGATGTGTTGCGTCTGCCACATTGTGATTGTCACATGCAAGTGTATCAGGGTGTCTTGCAAGGCTGGATATGAGGCACCTACCTGATCTCGGGGCCCCTCTCTCCATCTCGCCGACACCTTCGATGCACTCAATGCCAATCAGAGAGGCACATGTCTCCTCCCATGGCTGCATCTTCAGTGGGGAGTCTGCTCCCCCGCCAGTTCCCAGGGCCAGGTTACGGTTGGCAGACATAATGCCCCGGACCCTGATCCGCAGGTCGTCCCATCTCTTGCGGCACTGTTTGGAGGTGCGTGGGGTGGTTCCAACAGCACTGACACGTTGTGCCACAAGTTCCCACACCTCCTTTTTGCGGCCTATGGCTGTTCGGGTCATCTCATTGGAGAAGACAACATCAGCCTTCTCCTGGAGCGTGTCTGCAAGCATTTGCAGTTCCTCTCGACTGAAGCGCTCCTGCCGCTGCCTGTCACATGCCTTCTTGACAACTTTAGGCATGGTTGGGTGTGGAAATGGGTGGATTATGGGAATGTCAGGGTTTGAGGGTTGGTTGTGGTGTGGTTGGGTAGGATGGCAATGGATTGTGTTTTGTAAGATGGCCGCTGTGCTGTTTCCCGTTCCGCCGCGATTACGCTATTTCCGGTTCCGCTTAATTGCGGTCACCGCTAATTACGGTGACCGCTGACTACGGTCGGCGCAATGATGGGTGGCGGTAGGTCACCCTGCGCTGTTAACGGGGGCGGTAAGGGCTGTTTACGGCATGGCGTAGTTTACGTTACCGCCATGGCGTAATGCTCGTGCGCGATGGGTCGTAATGTGGCGCTCTTATCGCCATCGGACCATGGCGTTAACGCTCATTACGCCATGGCGGTAATTTCTTTCACTTACCGCCAGGGTCGTAATGAGGCCCTATGTCTAACTGAAGACATGAAGTTGTTCACGTGACCTGTTTTTGTAACCGGTCTAGGGAAACCAAAGCAGCATTTGGTGTAGTATTTCCCTTTGTTTTTGTATTTGCGACGACAATATTTGCCACATTTGTGTCTTTGAAATTGTAAAATGTGTGCATGAAGATCATTATTTGTTGACTCAGATGGAATTTCACAAGTGACATATTTTTCGATAAACTGGAACACAGTGGCATCATTGCCTTGACCAAATTTAGGAGCATCTTTAATCCATAAAAGCATGTGGATATGTGGTGCTCCTCTGGCTTGGTATTCATTTCTCCAAAAGAAGTGTTGCACTTCTCTGAGGGGGGGGAACAGTTTTTTTTACTAATAAAGTGTAGCATAGCAATGAAGCAATGGTGAAAATATCTTGAAACATTAACAGGATCTAGAGAACAAAGTTCTCCAGGTGTTAGTATATATTGTTTTGTTTTTGTTTGATATGCGTAGGAAATCATGTAAATCATCCCATGCATATTCTGCACAACTTAATGTAACAAACCAAGAGGGTGGGCCAAAGTTTTCTTATCATACAGCGTACATCTCCATGACGTCGGAACCAGTACTCTTTAGTACCACGCATGTTTGCTAATAGATTTGTAATACTTGATTGTAAAACCTCATCTTTTCTTGCACTTTTTGTAATAATTGCGTAGCTAACATATTTTGAAAGTGGGTTCCTGATTTTAATATGTGTGCAACTCCGTAACATAGAGTTGCTGGTTCACTTTCAAAGAATAGGTGGAATATGTATTCCACATTTTGTCTAAATGTGGGATCTTCAGAATACATCCGTATCGAGCGGTATTCTGATGCTGTTATTTGAATAGGTCTATCATCGTACCTTCCTCCTTTGCCAGTAGGAAAGAGTAGAGGAAAAGCACATGCTTCTATACTTTTTTCCCATATTCTGATTGGTGATCCTTTCGTTTGTCACATTTGGTACGTTTCTAGTACATCTTCTATGGTGTCATTAGAGGGCAATGGCTGAATTGTATAATGGTCTAAAATATTGGATACTGTAGAAGGATCTAGAAGCTCAAATTGACCAGTTTCTGGTGACTCTTTAATTATTTCAGTGGTTCCCTTCAAGTTTTCTTCAATATTCATTTCTTTGTAGTATTCATTATTGTCTTTTAGATATTGCAAGGCTTGTCTAACTTTATGTAAGTCTACCAGTTGTTGCCATTTTTTTTTGTCTTTTGTAGGTACACCATTTACTAAGATAATTAAAGATTGCTCTATTGGACATTGCACACCCAGAGTGTGCACATTTTGTTTTAGATCTAATGGTAAATACACTACTTTGCCACAAATGCCTTTCACCAATTCAGAGGGAGGTAATTTTGGTGTTTTTAGTTGAAGGCATATTATTGCTTGAAAGGGATGCACTGTTTGAATTATGATGCTCTCATATAAATTGAGTTGTTGTAGGGGTTTTGGTAGTGGCAATAATTCCAAATGATTTGTAATAGCATGTGAAGGAGTTTGGTTGTTGTCAAGTTTTATAGTGCAGAAACTGAAAAGTATTAAGGTTTCAGTTATTTCGTATTTGTTTTCTGCTATAAGGTAGAGAGCTAATTCAATCTATTTATAATTTATAATCTTCATTGTCGTCTATTTTGTATGTTATGTCTACAGTTTTTGTGTTACTTTTATAAAAAGTTCTGCGGCAACACACACACATGGTTTGGTACTTCAGCAGATGTACTTTTAAATTTCAGTATTTCTTTTTTGTATGTTTGTAGTAGAAGGTTGCCATGCGTAGAATGGTTGCTAGTCTGTTGTAAAGCTATTGCATTTTCTAAGTGGCTTTCAGTTCCAAAATATTTTTTCTGGATATTGTTGATTTCTTTAAGTAGGTCTTTGGCTGTACCATGTAGAAGAATGTTATTTAAATTGACTAGTGCTAAAGCAGGACTTTTAGCATAGTACAGTTTATAGACGAGATGTATTATAGTTGAATGATGTGTTGATATCATTTTGATATGATGGAAGGTGGTTTTGCAAATAGGTCCTGAAATTCAGGCTAATAAATGTCCTTGTAGTCATGTGTATTTGCGCACTGGACAGGTATCCATATTTTGCAGTAGTTTCATTTTGATTTTTTCTTTGCCTTTCACATACTGATTGAGGAATTGGTGTAAAGACTTGAACGATTTTTTGGGAATGTTACACATTGATGTGCATGGCCATTTGTACACTGGGCGTTCTGGTTTAGTCGAATGGAGAGGTAATTCTGAGTTTTCTGGGGATATTTTTGTAAGCAGTATTTCTTGTTCCATTATGGTATTATTAACTTTTTCATAACCTCGTCCACTGCTATGTATGGCAATTGTATTTGTTTGCTTTTGTTTGTATGCTTCTTCATTAAAATAAGGTTCTGTGCTTGTGGTGTGACTCCATTCATCTCCACAGATATTTAAGAAGTTATTTTTGTTGACATTTCATTTATTGAGAAGTCTTTTTGTAATTTAGTCATTAGTTTTGTTAGTGGTTTCATTTTGTTTAACACTAAAATAAATAACTTTCTTTTGAGAAGGATTTCACTGTCTATCAAAGCTTCTAAGATTAATTTTCTACGGTAGGTTTTAAGGGTTGTGCATGATTTCTCTCCTGTTTTTATAAGATTTTGAAGGACTCTTTGGCGGAACATTTTTGCTAAAATACTTTTTTTGGTATGCTTACTTCGCACTATAACAAGATTTATAGAAGCAGTTTTATCAGTAGTGGTAGCTGAATTCTTGTTAATTGTTTTCTGTTCCGTTTTACATTTTGATAGAGGAGGCAAAGTTTCTGTACTTGAAGCTTGTTTTGTTTCGCTAAATGACTGTATTAGCTGTTTTGTTTGAACTTTTTGTACACATTCTGCTAGAGATGGATGCTTATTTTGGACACTTCTATTTTCATTTGCTTTACTGCTGCGTTGCTTTCTACGGACTTGCTTTTTGGTAGGCATTCCTTGGGGTCTGTTGAAAAAAATAAAGAAGGTATGGGTTGGGCTGTTCTGCAATGTATGTGTGCTGTGTGCATGAGTGTCTGAGTATGATGTTAAAGATGTGTGTGATGGTGTGTGATTGTGCATTGGGCAACTACAATTAGTTGGGATGGCTATTATTGAATTTGTGTATTACTATACTGGGGTTCAGATGACAGTAGAAAGTAAGCTAGTGGTGAGGAGAAGCACAAATAGTAAATCTAATGGTATAGAATTAAAACAGTTCTTTGTTCTACAATACTAACATTCTAGGGGCTGAGTTATGTCATTTGTGCACTAAAAAACAGGGATTTGTGTGCCATTCTGCCAGCAAATCCCTGTTTAACAAATGGGGATTTGTGGGCAGAATGGTGCACAATCTCTATTTTTTGGCGCAGAAATACCATGAATGAAACCCACAGTGTGTTTGAGTAACATTAAAAATATTATGGTGGTATTTAACTTACTTTTTTGTGTGGAATGAGTAGGTTTCTTCTGAGTTGTTGTTTGTACTTCAGATTCTGCTGCTGCTTTTCAGAAGAGTGGTCTTCACTGCAATTGTAAAGGAAAGAAGTTATTAATTTTGTGTGTTTATAGGACTGATGTTAATTTAGACATACTGTGTGCATGCATTTTTTTTTTACTATGTGCAGTCTTTATATTTTACTTTAAATATGTTAGTTCAACATGCTTCGCAAATGTGTGTAAAAAGAAATTAAATAGCAGATAGGTTTGGAAGTGACAGTTGATTATAGCAGATGGGAAAAATGACAGTAAATTCATTTTATAGGTTATACAGGTTAAAAGGCAGTTAATCTGTTTATATGCATTTATACGAATTGTACATGTACTATACAGAAAATATGCATACCTGTAGTTTGTATTCATGCATATGGATATGCATGCAGCTGCAAGTAGACATCTTGGAGACTTGTACAGTAGTTCTTGTAGTAGGTGCTTTCCAATGATATAACACTTGTACTCAGAGTGATTAACAGTACATTTGAAGTGCTGATCTATGATGATGGAGTTAGATGTAGAGGTCTTGGATCTGATTGGTGGATGGCTGTGTGACTGTTTAGCTGTATCCAATCAGGGAATGGCACAGAGAGTGAAGTGGAAATGGTCGAAGGGCTGTCCCTGTTACGATATGTCCGTGGACATGGCGGTAGTCCGCGGACATCGCGTGTTACATACAGGGATTTTGGGGTGGGGAGGTATGCAAATGAGAATGAGCAGAGCAAGGGATTGGTCAGTAAAGTTTAGTGGGTGTGTTCTGTGATGCGAGAGTTTGTCAGAAAGTCTTTTTCCTGAGAGAAGAACAGATAGCTATGGCTGTGTGTTTCAGAAAACAGATTGTCTGGATTTTGGGAGATTTGTGGATACATTGGTTGAAGGTGCATGCAGAAAGCTGTGGAGTAGCTGTAGATATTGGATTTCCACATGTGGAAGTGCACTGGCATGGATTGCGTGGAATGAAGTGGCTGGACTTGGTACCTCTCTGTGCTACTTTGGAGACAGAGCATCAGCCAGACATAATGATAATTCATTGTGGAGGGAATAGTTTAGGACATGTGTTTGGAATTTCTTTGCAATTTGCAATGAAAGAAGGACTTGGGAATGTCATGGACATGTTTCCAAATTCTCAAGTAATTTTCTATTGGATTGCACAGAAAGAAATGTGGCTGCGTTCTTCTTCATTTGGTCTAAAAATGGAGAAAGCAAGGCGCAATGTCAATAAGGCTGTTTGTGCCTTTCTAAGAGATGTTGGCATGTCTTCTTTCAAAATGAAAATATTATGTTTCATAGCACATACATTTTACGCAGAAATGGAGTCCATCTTACTTATGCTGGCAATCAGATTTTCCTGAGAAATGTACAAAATGCATTGCAACCTTTTTTGGAATTACAGACATCCATTTTGCAGTAGGTGTTGAACATTTCAACAAATGCCACCAAAAGGCTCTTTTCAGAGCCACCACTTCCTCCCAGAAAAAAGTGCAATGGTTAGGATAGGGCAGCACCCCAAAATTCTTGATGTGCGCGAACTGTCGGCGGACTTCTGAAAAATACACAGGGCCCTGCTCCATTTATTTGCCACTTCTATTTTTAAACTGTGAAAGGCAGCTCTGAAAATAGCCTTTTTTTATTTTTGTTGTTTTATTTTTTTTTGGTTTTTTATACACGACACACTAGGAGAGGAGGGGAAAGGAGAGTAAGGGGGGGCACCAACCACGGGGGTAAGTAAGGGCGGGTGGAGAGAGGAAGATGTAGGGTGGGCCTTACTTAGGTAGGGGGCAGGTCTTCTCATGCTCTTAGACCGTAGTCTCGAAAGCACTACGAAGTCTCTCCCCCCTGCAAAGTACTGTGTCACAGTACATACACACAACTGTGACCCTCGAAAGGTAAGGGCCATCAGCAATGCGAACGGCCTGTGAGGCAGCTGGAGGAATACGCTCTCTCACAGGAGTGTTCCTTGTGGTGACAGGATCAGAAATGGAGGATGTAGTAGAGGAAGTCAACCTACTACGCTCCTCGCAAGGTACAACCTTGCGAATGGCCCCACCGTGGAAAGACTTTAGGTGTTGTTTCATAGTCGTCGTACCAAAGCTGTACGAACCAAGCCTCCCGCGACTGAGCACCATTTTTCACTCTTTGCAGGTGACTTTGTCCGCACGTGCCTTGGGTATGTAACCATGAATGGTAAAATAACCGCCACACCCAAGAGTCATGGCGAGTGCTGGTAGTAGGGACTTCCACTACCTCATCCTCTTCATCCTCTTCATCCTCCTCTACATCCTCACTCCTGTTCCCGTCTTCAGGCCCTTGAGGAGGTTGTGGTGGTGGAGGGGGTGGGGTGGTGCTGAGGCAGATGTAGCACCAGGTGAAAGCAGAGGATCCATGGTTGGCCTCAGGTTTCTGAAAAATCAGGAAGATTGGCAGCCAAAGTACAGTGTTCTGTCAGGTAGCCAGAAACACCATGAGAATGAGCTCTGGGATGTGGCCTTTTATAGGGGTGCTGGTGTGCACTTTGCGGACACCCACACTGTCCGCAGACAGATCGAACACCAAAAAAAGGCTCAAAAAGTCACAAAAAGTATGTAGAAAGTCAGGGTCATTGTCTGGGACATGTGCTATGGTGATTTATTATTATCAAATATTGTGGATTGCCTGAAAAGGTACTTTTAAATTGTTCGGGGACACGAACAGTGTCCGCAATCAGAACACACACTTAGCGTGGACGCGGTCACATGATGGCGTCGCAAACATGTATCCGAAGGGAACAGGTGTCCGAAGGACACCAAATGCACGGGAACTGTTTTGCGCATGCGCGTTGGTGTTCTACAGACAGTGTTCGGGTCCTCAAAGTAATTAAAAGTGTGACACAATTGTGCCTGACAGCTACGGACAGGCGCTGTGTTTGTAGGACTTATGGGTGTGGTGCGCATGTGCGCAGATAGTCTACGGGCAGTGTTCATGTCCTAAAACTAATTGAAAGTGCGACACAAGTGAAACGAACAGTTACGGACAGGTGGTTGTTCTTAGAACAGTTTCAACTTGTCTATGAACAATACGGACAGTCATAGCGTCCTCAGGACACCCCCATTTTGTTTATTTACAAACATCCCAGGACACTTGATGTGTTCTTGGAATAATTTCAACCTGCCTACGAACAGTACGGACAGGTATAGTGTCCTCAGG
This sequence comes from Ambystoma mexicanum, assembly GCF_040938575.1. Taxonomy (NCBI): domain Eukaryota; kingdom Metazoa; phylum Chordata; class Amphibia; order Caudata; family Ambystomatidae; genus Ambystoma; species Ambystoma mexicanum. Next base: position 423,999,767 of record NC_090935.1, read on the forward strand.
ACACCCCCATTTCGTTTACTTACGAACATTACAGGACACCCGTATTGTTCGCGGACACCAAAACTGACTTTTTTCTAAAAAGCACAAAGGACTAAATTAACACACACATAAGATTTATTTTTCATTATATTATATATATGTACAATTTATGAAAGAGAAGGGGAAGCAGAAACTGACACAAACACAGGTGAATAGGGGTTTTAAAGAGGATGGACAGGAGAAGATGAAGGGATGGAAGTCTCGTCAAAACGTTTTTCTATGTGGGGAGGGTTTGGGGATAATTGACTGGGATATGGAGAGGGAGGACAGGTACATGTTGCTCAAAGGTATCTAATTGTTCCTTTTATATGGTCCTCCACAGAATATTTCAAAAGGTGGACATTTGTCATGAGCTTGTTCATTTTTGCTTCCATGCGCTTGAGAGTTTGTTCTAAAGTATCTTGTTGTGTATTGTTTTCAATGTTTGTATGGTCTGTTAAAAAATATATATATATATATTAAGTGCACATAAAGTGATGCTTATTAATTTGGTTATATAGAGAAGTGGCTACCATTAGTTTCATTATCTTCAGACATTTCACCATGTGGGAAATTCTCCCCAAGCCATTCTAAAGTATTTGACATTTCTGTGAGGAAAAAAATATATATATTACTTTTATTGTATGTAATATAGACATTTTAGAAATATATAAGAAAAAAGAAGTTTACTTACTAGATTGTGGTAAATTGTCTTCTCACTGTTCTATAGGTCTGCTGTTGCTCCTAGTTGTGCAGTTTCTGTGAGCTAATTATGTTAGATTTCTTGTTTTGGTATATTCCATGTTAGTATATATGGTATTTAAATGGATGGTTGATGTATTATATATATAGGTTCTACTTCTTATTTATTACTACATATAACGTGTTTGTGTATTGGTTTTTCAACTTCTGCACCTTTCATATGGCATGATATAACAATTTAAGATACCCCTGAGTTTTTGGGTAGTGTTGCTGTTGTCCGTGTCTGTCCGGGGACATTCGCACAGTCCACGGACATCAAAATCTCTAGCTGGGGGTTCAGTATGCTCTATGTTACATACATGTAAAGAGATATTATGGTTAAGTTTCACTTCTAAAAACCTATGAAATTCAGTAAAAAAACGTTGTTAAAGGGACGTTATGGTTAAGGTGCGCTACTAAAAACCTATCAAATCCAGTAAAAAAATGTTGTTAAAGGGATGTTATGGTTCAAAGTAAAACCGAAAAACCCTTCACATTCGCCAGTTATGGTCAGCTAAGCAACCATAACTCGCGCCACAGTGCACTGCTAAGACTAACACCCAGGACATCAACGATGACATCACAAATGTCATTGATGACATCACTGATGACATCACATGACTTCTCTGTAAAGTGCTCCATTGCTTTCTGAAGATAATTCATGCTTAATAAATGCTCAAACAAACATGAATATATATATATATATATATATATATATATATATATATATATATATATATATATATATATATATATTCAGTTAAAAAACGTTGTTAAAGGGACGTTATGGTTACGTTGCGGTACTAAAAACCTATCAAATTCAGTAAAAAATCTTTGTTTTTTTAAAAACTAAAAGAAGGAAGGAGTTAGTAACAAGAGGTACAGCTTAGGTGCAGGAACTGAGCGTTGAAGGGCTGAGAGGCAGTCAATAGCGGCAAGTTACAGGTAAAGGTATGAGCAACAAGGGGTTAACCTAGAAGGTACAGTAGCAGCGGGTAGAAAGAGCAGGAGAACAAAGCAGGGGATCTGTGCAGAAAGGGAGTGAACACTTTCACCAGCAACATTGAAGCAATCAATGGGGAGAGGCTGTTAAGAGGGAAGGTAGATGCTGAAGGGCCTCAATGGTCCGGTCAGTAGGGAGAGCAGAGTGTATGTCTTAGCTGTTTAAGAGGAGCAAGTCCTTGGTGAGGAAGGTCATGACTTTCTTCCTGATTTGCAGAAGCGTGGTATTGAGTCTGATGTTGACATGGAGGAGGAATAGACAGAGAAGTACTATGTACTGATAATTTCCTTCCTGCAGCAACATTGCTCTAGTCTATTCAAATCTTGACTTCTGATGGAGTGCTTGTGATGCCGGAAATGCATCTGAGGGACAGGGCCTCTGAATCCTTGTCCTTTCTCTGTTTTTACCGTGTGTTCTGTCATGTTTTCTGCCCAGGAGTCCATGAGGGACTCCTGGCAGTGCAGCTCTCTTTTGATTTGGTGAACAGACCCATGGGATACCCTTATGGCACCCATGGGTAGGGGTACAACCCTGTGCCCCTAGTGTATGTTTTTGGGCACCTGTGGGTGGCCCACAGAGCAGGGTATGGGCTGGTGGCAGCTCCATGCTGAATTTGACAGGTGCTCTGGGTGTCCTCCATTTTGGGATACCCAGGCCCTGCCATTGGAATCAGTTGATTCCTGATAGGAAACAAGATGGCCCCTGTGGCCTCTTGCTTTCTATTGCCTGTTATCTTGTTTTTCCCAAAGTCCTGGGAAGCCCTGACTCTGTCCCTTCCCCCTGACTGGCTGTTGGGTGGAAGTTCCATATATGGTGTTGTTGTGAAGGCCCAGCTAGACTGACTGGAGCCTTCCCAGTGACTGTATGTTGTGGGTACCTCCTGTGGGTGGGACCTGGGTGAATGGAGTGTGTGACCAATATACACTCCTTGTTGTGGTTGTCTGGTTTCTGGCATGAGAGACAAAGACTGAGACAGCCCTGCCCGAAACTGGCCTGAATGCAGTGTGTAGTGTTGAATGGCTGGGTACTTGTCCCAATCCACATTCCTTGTTGTGAGTGTCTGAAAGGGAGGAGTGTGGCCTGAATGCACTGTGTGCCTGATTGGCTGACTGACTGCATGAATGCCCTTCTGTGTGATTGGCTGCTGTGTGTGTGCCAGCAGTGTGGATGAGAGACAGAATAGTATATCTGGGGACCTCTCACCACTGGAAATTGTTCAGAAGCATTCAGAAGCTGAGTCTCCACTCAAGAGTAACTGGATTTGCTGATCCTCGACGTCCAGCTGGAAGAAGAAGACTTGCTGTGGCATTTGCTTCGACGGAACTGAAGGTTGTCGAAATTGTCGAGGGCTGACCCGAGAGAGGACCTGGCTAGGCGCCCTCTTCCCGTGCTCCGAGGGACCATCGAGCACCGCTGAATCTTCGCCGAAGCGCCCTGGAAGTCAGACCCTCGAAAGGCTGCCGACCCGAGACGGGACCGCCGAGGAGATCGAAGTGAAGCACCCGGACATCGACGCCGTCGAAGTCCATTGCCGTCGACCAGGGTTCGCAGGTCTGTGTAACCGCTGGAGGCCCGTCGAAGTTGTGTGCCCAGCCGTGGGAACCACTTGACGCCGTGCCGCCGACGATCGGAGCCGTCCGCTCCATTGCCTAAGAACATTCAATCGAAGGACTCTCTCGACCGCATCGTCGACCGCTTATCCTGCCGGAGAAAGTCGAGGACGACCAACGCGCCGAGGAGAAACCTGCCGGTGGGTTTCCCGCCACCCGACGACCCCAAAGACTCGGACGACTCGACGCCCTTGCTGGGCTCCCGTCTCTACAATCTTTGCGGTCCAGAACTATTGTCATCGAGGTGCCCCGCACACCTCCGCCTTGCAGGACGCCGACGCCCCGACGCCGACGAGCACCGCTCGGACGGAGCTGCCGCCTCTTCGACAACGTTCGGCCTCGTTTGTCGACGGACGTTCGACGCCCCGTGCCTCCCGCCTGAAAAGGAAGGCATTCAAGAAGGGCCGTCGATTCCCCGTCGCCGAACAGCGAGTCCCTCGACGCTTGTCGACGCCTTTTCGAGGAACTCGACTCCACCAGGTACATTGGGGGGGTAAAAACATTATAGGAGAGAAATAGACTATTGAACAATATCTGGACTGGGCTGGTGTTATATCTCTTTATTTTGCAGGTTGCCCAGGTGGGGGGATCTCCACACAGAACTGTGTCCAGTAGCAAGGGCCAGTATTCTGCCTATTGTTTCAACCCTCTGTTATCTCTCCTCTCTCTATTGCTGGTTTCCTTCTTATTGATCTGTGTGCCATTTCTACAGTATTGTGAATGCACTTTAATGAGGTCTAATATTAGTGGTACCACTTTAGAATTGTAGATATTTACCATTGCTGATTTTCCTGAGCACAAAGTGCGTTATTGTGATAAGTGTACATAACCCTTGAATATTAATTATATAAAGACTGTGTTTTCAGTAATACAGTGTGTGGACATTCCTTTGTGGGGGCTTGGGGATACACTGTACTTAAGAACCAGCCTGCATCACCTCCTGAGAAGCTAGGCCTTGATTGCTCGCCCATCGCTACCGTATTAGAGAATCTTGGCTGGGGTCCTCTGTGCCTCCCCTCTACCATATAGAGAGCAGAAGTACAGACCCCCCCACCGGTCTTCTTTACAAAGCTGGTGGCAGCGGTGGGATGCTTATGGTTTTAAGACTCAGTGTATAACCGTGCCACTTACAAAATATCCGCACTTTATTAGATTAAGGTTTGGGTGTGTACCAAATAACTGCATTACAGGCAATGGAGCCCATTGCAAATGGTAAATTGACTCGGATGAGCTTAGAGGCTCTCCAGAGTGCTTGTGAAGCCAGGGAGTTGGACTTTGTGGATAAGTCTAGGGCTGAGCTGATAGCTGCCCTGGTGGACTACCAGACTGATGGTGAAACCCTTGATGAAGGGGGGGATGCAACCAGTGAGGACTCTGCCCCTGGGGTTGTCGCTGAATCTGTTTCTGGGAATGCCACCATTCCTGCTGCCTCTGTTCCAAACCCCAGCAATTCCATGGAACTTGAGTTATTAAGGATGAAATTGGCCTTTGAATATCGCAAGTTGGAAATAGAAGCTGAGCTTAAGAAAGAGGAGCTGGCACAGCAAGTGGAACTCAAGAATAGGGATCTTGCGCTCAAAGACAAGGACACTGAATGTCAGAGAATCCAGCTAGAGAGAGCTAGAGTGGAGACTTCAGCTAGACCAATTGAGAGTGGCAGGTCCCCAGCCACCAAGTTTATGAAAGATTTGGTTGGTGTGTTTGTGGAGGGTTCAGATATCCTCCAATGGATTGAAGCGTTTGAAATGGCTTGTGCAATTCATGATGTAGATAAAAGAGATTGGGCTAAGTGTTTGTTAAGCAGAGTGCCTCAAACTGGATATGACTGTATTCTGAAGCTGAGTGTGGAGGAAAGGGGTCAGTATGAGTGTATGAAGTCTGCTTTGATTGCCAAGTTTGGCAAGACACCTACCCAATACCTTAAAAGGTTCAGGGATTTTAAGAAAAGAGAGAATGTGTCTTGGGTTGACTGGGTGAGTACTGCGCACATGAACATGATGGGGTGGATTGACGGTTACAAGGTGAAAACTTTTGTTGAGTTGTCCCACCTCTTGTTTTTTGAGCATTTTTCTGAAGCCTGTTCACCAGAGCTGCGTCAGTATGTGGCTGACCAGAACATTTTGGACCCCTTTAAGCTGGCTAGGTTGGCTGACAAGTGGGTCTCCCACCGGGTGTCCCCTAAGGACTCCAGTGGGAAGGACAAGGACAAAGAAAAGGGGACCTCTCAGAAAGCTGAGGAGTCCCAAAAGCAATCACAGTCGGGTAAACCAAAACCTTCCTCTCCTAAGACCCAAAAATCTGGTGGGGATAAGTCCTCTGTGGGTGGGAATAAGAGTAGTGGTCCACCTGCTGCAAAGCAGGTTCCCAGTGGTTCCAGTACCGTACCCCGCACTCCTGGCACTTGTTGGGATTGTGGGGCTCTGGATCACAAAAGGGGTGACCCCAAGTGTAAAGGTAAGGCACTTGGAGTACAGGCTGTCAGCCTGACCTACCCTTACCCCGTGGCTGAGGTGGAGGCCACTGTCCTCCCCTCCTCTACAGGAATCACATTTGGTGCTCCGGTAGAGATTTCCTTAGTGTCCCTTGGGGCCTGGGACCAGTACGCAGAAGTACTGGCAACTATCCCGCAGAACACCCGTAGGTTTTTGAGAAGTGTCCTCTTGAATGGCCAGCCTTCTACTGGTTTGAGAGACACTGGGGCAAGCATGACAGTGGTGGACAGGACCCTGCTCAAGCCAGAGGACTATGTAGGTGCTCCTCTGAGAACCACCAGGTTAGCTGGTGGGCCTCCCAAATTATCGCCTGTAGCCCTAGTCACACTCATGATTGGAGACAAGACAGCAAAGCTTCCTGTCCTGGTTCAGGACAATGTCCCTGCTAACATTCTGTTAGGAAATGATCTAGTAGAGTTGGGGTTGATCTCGGATGGTCTTCCCATGACTGCTGCTGCAGTCACTAGGTCACAGGTGACACCGGGTCTGGCTGTGAGTCAGGTATCCGAGCCAAAGGCGAGGCCTAAGGCAAGAAGAAGGAAGACCAAGAAGGCCACCTCTGTGGAGGGAACACCTTCTCTTCCTGCTGTTCCGACAGCACCCAATGGGATCCATGCTCCGGACGGGCTGGGTCCAGCGGAAAACCCAAACTCAACTCCTGTGGGAGAAGAGACAGAAGACTCTCCTGTGGGAGAGGTTCTCAACCCGGAGGATCATCCCGACCTTCAATGCTTGTTAGCTGAAGGGGGACCCTCCCGGGCAGACTTCTGTAAGGGACAGAGAGAGTGCCACTCTCTCGAGGGCCTGAGGAAACAGGCCCTGTCCCAGGCACAAGGTGAAGTGCCTAGGACATTCAAGATTTATTGGGAGGGTGAGCTCCTTGTTAGTGAGCCCACTAAGCCCGAACCTGGTGCCCGCAAGAGGTTGGTGGTACCCCAGGTTTACAGGCCCTTCCTACTGCAGTTGGCGCATGAGGTGCCCTTGGCTGGTCATCTTGGGACCAAGAAGACTAAGCAGAGGCTCTCTGCCCATTTCTACTGGCCACGGATGGGAGTAGAGGTGGAGTCCCACTGCAGGACCTGCCCAACTTGTCAGTTGTCTGGCAAGACTGGAGGCAGGGTCATTGCCCCACTGCAGCCATTACCAGTGGTTGGCACACCATTTGAGAGGGTGGGCATCGACATCGTCGGTCCCCTTGACCCTCCCACTTCAGGTGGACATCGGTTCATCCTGGTCTTGGTAGATCATGCCACCAGGTACCCTGAGGCAATACCCCTTCGGACTGTTACTGCCAAGGTGGTTGCCAGGGCTCTCCTGGGCATTTTCACCCGTGTTGGATTCCCCAAGGAGGTTGTCTCTGACCGAGGATCCAACTTCATGTCTAGTTACATGAAAACCATGTGGAAAGAGTGCGGGGTAACCTACAAGTTCTCCACCTCTTACCACCCCCAGACCAATGGTCTGGTTGAGAGATTTAACAAAACTCTCAAGGGCATGCTAGGTGCTTTGGAAGAGCCCCTAAGGAGGAAATGGGATCTCCTCCTGCCATGCCTGCTGTTTGCTTACAGAGAGGTACCTCAAGAGGGTGTTGGTTTCAGCCCCTTTGAGTTACTCTTTGGACATCCCGTGAGGGGGCCCCTCGCCTTGATCCGAGAAGGCTTGGAAGCCACCCCTCCAGGTCCCGCCAAGCAAGTGGGGGACTATGTGTTAGGCCTCAGGCGGAGGATGACACAAATGATGGGTCAGGCAACAGCAAATCTCAAGGCCAGCCAGGAATTGAATAAGTACTGGCATGACCTGAAAGCTTCGCAAGTGGATTGGACTCCGGGACAGGAAATCCTTGTGATGGAGCCTACCAAGCCTAGAGCTTTGGCAGACAAGTGGACTGGACCCTTCAGGATCATCTCCAAGATGGGCGAAGTCAATTATCTGGTGGACATGGGAGCCTCTGGGGTAGCCCCCCAGGTATTCCATGTCAACAGGCTCAAGCCTTTCCACAGGCGAGCAGAGGTCTCATGTCTCTTGCTAGCTTCAGGGCAAGAAGAGGATGAGAGTGAGCCCCTTCCTGATTTGCTGCATAGCAACCCTCAGGATGGCTCAGTGGAGGGAGTACAACTCTCTCCCGATTTGACAACAGAGCAGCAGAGGGCCTGCCGGGCTTTGCTCCAGCAGTATGCCCCTCTGTTTTCACTGACACCGGGCCTTACACCGTGGTGTAAGCACGAAATTGACACTGGTGACAGTGTGCCTGTCAAAAGCAGGAGCTATCGTATGTCAGATACCGTCAAAAACCACATCCAGGCTGAGGTCGCCAAGATGTTGGATCTGGGTGTTATTGAACCCTCCACCAGTCCCTGGTCCAGTCCAGTGGTCCTTGTCCCCAAGGCAAGTTCCCCGGCGGGTACCAAGGATTGGAGGTTCTGTGTGGACTACCGAGGAGTCAATGCCGTCACCAAAACTGACGCGCACCCATTGCCCAGGGCTGATGAGCTCGTGGACACTATAGGTGCTGCCAAATTTGTGAGCACCTTTGACCTTACCTCAGGCTATTGGCAAATAGCTCTGACGGACCATGCCAAGGAAAAGACGGCATTCTCCACACCTGAGGGACTCTACCAGTTTAGGGTCATGCCCTTTGGGTTGAAGAATGCCCCTGCCACCTTCCAGAGATTGGTCAACCATGCGCTCAGTGGGCTGGAAGCCTTTTGTGTGGCTTACTTAGACGACATTGCCGTCTACAGTTCCACCTGGGAAGAGCATTTGACACATCTGGATAAGGTGTTGCAGGCCTTGAAAAGGGCTAACCTCACTATCAAGGCCACCAAGTGCCAGATAGCTCAGGGGAAAGTTACCTATCTTGGTCATGAGGTAGGAGGGGGTCAAATCCAACCTCTCTCCAGTAAAGTACAGGACGTACAGAACTGGGAGACGCCCACTACTCAAACCCAGGTGAGAGCCTTTTTGGGCCTCACTGGGTACTATCGCAATTTCATGGCAGACTATGGAACCATAGCTGCACCCCTGACAGCTCTAACTTCACCCAAACAGCCTAGGAAGGTTAATTGGACTGAAGACTGTCAGAGGGCCTTTGATGGCTTGAAAGAAAGTCTGTGTAGGGCACCTGTGTTGAGTGCGCCTGACTACAGCCGACCCTTTATCGTCCAGACGGATGCCTGCGACACCGGAATTGGAGCTGTCTTGTCCCAGTTAGATGACAAAGGGAGAGAACATCCTATCATATTCATCAGTAGACAACTCAAGGGTAGAGAACTTAGGTGGGCTACTGTTGAAAAGGAATGTTTTAGTATAGTTTGGAGCCTTAGGCGTTTTAGGCCCTACCTTACGGGGTCCACCTTCAAGGTCCAAACAGATCATAAGCCCCTGAAGTGGCTTATGCAGATGAAGGGTGAGAATCCGAAATTGCTCAGGTGGTCGATTAGCCTACAAGGGCTAGACTTCACCATAGAGCACAGACCAGGGAAGAGTCACGATAATGCAGATGGCCTTTCCAGAAGGTATGTTGACCGTCTGGATGAGGGTGTCTATCCCGTGGGAGATTAGGCACCCTCCACCTCAGTCTGGGGGGGGCGACTGTGATGCCGGAAATGCATCTGAGGGACAGGGCCTCTGAATCCTTGTCCTTTCTCTGTTTTTACCGTGTGTTCTGTCATGTTTTCTGCCCAGGAGTCCATGAGGGACTCCTGGCAGTGCAGCTCTCTTTTGATTTGGTGAACAGACCCATGGGATACCCTTATGGCACCCATGGGTAGGGGTACAACCCTGTGCCCCTAGTGTATGTTTTTGGGCACCTGTGGGTGGCCCACAGAGCAGGGTATGGGCTGGTGGCAGCTCCATGCTGAATTTGACAGGTGCTCTGGGTGTCCTCCATTTTGGGATACCCAGGCCCTGCCATTGGAATCAGTTGATTCCTGATAGGAAACAAGATGGCCCCTGTGGCCTCTTGCTTTCTATTGCCTGTTATCTTGTTTTTCCCAAAGTCCTGGGAAGCCCTGACTCTGTCCCTTCCCCCTGACTGGCTGTTGGGTGGAAGTTCCATATATGGTGTTGTTGTGAAGGCCCAGCTAGACTGACTGGAGCCTTCCCAGTGACTGTATGTTGTGGGTACCTCCTGTGGGTGGGACCTGGGTGAATGGAGTGTGTGACCAATATACACTCCTTGTTGTGGTTGTCTGGTTTCTGGCATGAGAGACAAAGACTGAGACAGCCCTGCCCGAAACTGGCCTGAATGCAGTGTGTAGTGTTGAATGGCTGGGTACTTGTCCCAATCCACATTCCTTGTTGTGAGTGTCTGAAAGGGAGGAGTGTGGCCTGAATGCACTGTGTGCCTGATTGGCTGACTGACTGCATGAATGCCCTTCTGTGTGATTGGCTGCTGTGTGTGTGCCAGCAGTGTGGATGAGAGACAGAATAGTATATCTGGGGACCTCTCACCACTGGAAATTGTTCAGAAGCATTCAGAAGCTGAGTCTCCACTCAAGAGTAACTGGATTTGCTGATCCTCGACGTCCAGCTGGAAGAAGAAGACTTGCTGTGGCATTTGCTTCGACGGAACTGAAGGTTGTCGAAATTGTCGAGGGCTGACCCGAGAGAGGACCTGGCTAGGCGCCCTCTTCCCGTGCTCCGAGGGACCATCGAGCACCGCTGAATCTTCGCCGAAGCGCCCTGGAAGTCAGACCCTCGAAAGGCTGCCGACCCGAGACGGGACCGCCGAGGAGATCGAAGTGAAGCACCCGGACATCGACGCCGTCGAAGTCCATTGCCGTCGACCAGGGTTCGCAGGTCTGTGTAACCGCTGGAGGCCCGTCGAAGTTGTGTGCCCAGCCGTGGGAACCACTTGACGCCGTGCCGCCGACGATCGGAGCCGTCCGCTCCATTGCCTAAGAACATTCAATCGAAGGACTCTCTCGACCGCATCGTCGACCGCTTATCCTGCCGGAGAAAGTCGAGGACGACCAACGCGCCGAGGAGAAACCTGCCGGTGGGTTTCCCGCCACCCGACGACCCCAAAGACTCGGACGACTCGACGCCCTTGCTGGGCTCCCGTCTCTACAATCTTTGCGGTCCAGAACTATTGTCATCGAGGTGCCCCGCACACCTCCGCCTTGCAGGACGCCGACGCCCCGACGCCGACGAGCACCGCTCGGACGGAGCTGCCGCCTCTTCGACAACGTTCGGCCTCGTTTGTCGACGGACGTTCGACGCCCCGTGCCTCCCGCCTGAAAAGGAAGGCATTCAAGAAGGGCCGTCGATTCCCCGTCGCCGAACAGCGAGTCCCTCGACGCTTGTCGACGCCTTTTCGAGGAACTCGACTCCACCAGGTACATTGGGGGGGTAAAAACATTATAGGAGAGAAATAGACTATTGAACAATATCTGGACTGGGCTGGTGTTATATCTCTTTATTTTGCAGGTTGCCCAGGTGGGGGGATCTCCACACAGAACTGTGTCCAGTAGCAAGGGCCAGTATTCTGCCTATTGTTTCAACCCTCTGTTATCTCTCCTCTCTCTATTGCTGGTTTCCTTCTTATTGATCTGTGTGCCATTTCTACAGTATTGTGAATGCACTTTAATGAGGTCTAATATTAGTGGTACCACTTTAGAATTGTAGATATTTACCATTGCTGATTTTCCTGAGCACAAAGTGCGTTATTGTGATAAGTGTACATAACCCTTGAATATTAATTATATAAAGACTGTGTTTTCAGTAATACAGTGTGTGGACATTCCTTTGTGGGGGCTTGGGGATACACTGTACTTAAGAACCAGCCTGCATCACCTCCTGAGAAGCTAGGCCTTGATTGCTCGCCCATCGCTACCGTATTAGAGAATCTTGGCTGGGGTCCTCTGTGCCTCCCCTCTACCATATAGAGAGCAGAAGTACAGACCCCCCCACCGGTCTTCTTTACAGTGCTGGCTGCCAGACCTGGGCTTCATGGTGAGGTAGCTGATAGGATGACTGGCTTGTAGATAATGCAGCAGGATTTGAGTGAGATATATGTATGCAGTGGGCATCAGTGCAGTTTGATGAGAGCCAGTGAGATGTGCAGCCACATGTAGGAATCTTCTAAAGGGAGCTACAGTGTTCTTTGGGGGGCATTCCAGAAGAGCATTGCCACCATACAGTGGAGAGAATGAGGACTTGGCCATTGGATCTAAAGTTGCTTGTTGGGAGTAAGGGCTTGATTTTCTTCAGGAGGGCAAGTTCTTACAATGCCATTTGTGTATTTTTAGCTATTTATGTCTTGAAGCAGAGCTGTCTGCTGATGTAGAACCCAATGGACTTGGCACAGGTAGCCAACTGGAGTGTGAGGCCCTAGAGGTTTATTGTAGAGAACGACGTCTGCAGGTTTAGCATTGCTGGTGAAAAGTATACATTTGGTTTTGGATGGGTTGAGCTTTAAGTAAGCACTGGACATCCAGGACTGCATTAGTGCGAGTCAGGCCTTGAGGCTATTTATGTCTTCGATGGAGGAGATCTTGAGGTAGAGCTGCATGCTGTTGTCCTATTGGTGGATGTGTATGTTCTGCAAGTTTAGGAGGGGTTCATGTACAGGTTGAAGATTTGGATGCAGAGTATGGATCATTGCAGTACTCCACAGGTGATGGGTAGAGTAAGGAATCTGGAGGAATCCATCTGGATGCACTGATGGTGGTTAACAAGGTTGGTCTTAAACCAATCATCAAGGACAGCTTTGTTGATCCCCATGCAGGGATTAGGGTATCAGTGAGAATAAGGTGTTCCACTGTGTTGAATGCAGCAGAGAGATTGAGAAAAGTCAGGAGGCATGGATGTTTGTCATTAAGTATGTTGAGGACATTGTGGATCACTTGGATGGTTTCCATCTCAATGCTGTATATGGTCTCAATCCACAGTGTTAGGAATTTAGACAGTTGGTTGGATCTTGCCTAGGAAGGGGAAATGGGTGGAAGGTGTAAGTTGCTAAATTCATCGGAGAGTGTGAAGATTTTTCCCTTCTTGAGGGTTGAAGTAAAGGTGCCTTAAGTGAGGAACATGTTGATGATCCGGATGGTGGATGTCGTCTATATATGATGTGGCTTTGAGGGATGCTGGGGTAGCAGTCAGGTCTTCCATGGTGAATGTTTTGAATGCCATCCAGTGCGTAGGGACTTAGTATGATGAGACACGTGGCATGTGGTATTGGAGTCAATGTGCTGGCAGATTTTGTTGATCTTGTTGACAAATAAGTCATTGATGGCAGTTTTTTCATTGAATTGTGATACAGTTGCAATAGGTAGAGGGTTGATGCAATACTTGACGGCCTTGAAGAAGGCTTTGCTTTCTTTGTCAGCTTCATCTATGATTTGGATGCTCTGGTACTAGGTCTCCTTGGCTGTGATGATCAGTCATCTACACATTGAACAAAGCTCTTTGAAACATGCTTTCCTCTGCAACTTTAAAAGCTGTACATGGATATTCATCATGTGTGTCATATCAGTGAGCTCGACACATATGACTATTCTTGAGAAATTTGACATTGTTTCTCACCTAAAACAATATTGTTAAAAAAGTAATTATTTGGATGGGACTTTCAATAGATGAAGCACAATCAGACTTTAGTTCATAGTCTTCAGTTCATAGTACATCAAAACTGTCTGCTTGGGCTGAAACTGTGCATGTGGCAAGAATTTGAAAATCACATCTGCTGAAATCAGATAATCACTTTTCAAGCACCAAAAAATATATCAACATTTTGATATAAAGAACAAAGAAACATCCACACATGCCACACTCAACATGGTATGCACACAAACGTCAGAAGGTAACAACTTAATTAACTTTATACCAGCCAACATTTAATTGACCTGCAAACAGCTCCCCCACCATAGAACTCAGTGACATTAAGCCAGCACACCTAATGTGATACGCATGCACATGAACATAGGACAAAGTAAAGTAAGGGATGTAATGAGGAACGTGCACAGTTATCCCCACCACCCAAGACACACATTTCAGTTTCTTCCTATCTAAGATCCCAGTCAAAATGGCTTTGCCTCCACATGCCAGTATCTACCCCTGTAAGATCACACTAATAATGGCTTTGCTTCCTACATGCTATATCTGCCCAGTAAGTTCACAGTACAAATGACTTTGCCCCCACATGCCTGGATCAGCACATGTGAGGTAACACTCATGATGACTTTTTCTCCACATGCATTATGTGTTCCTGACTGTACATTCTAATGATGGATTTGCTCCAAAATGCAAATATTTGCCCCAGTATTTGTACCGGACCCCAGATACCTTCCTGGCCCGAAGCTAAATACACACTCTCTTATGTCATTCATTTTCATTCATATACACAGACACTCTTTCATTCACAACACACACACACGCCCGCACACACACAAAATCCCTTGATATACCAATTCATACACTGGTATGCTTTCATTCACACACATATATGCACAAACACACAGCCACATGTTAAGGATTCTAATGGGGTGTCACACACCAGACCAGGACTCTTGATACTGGCCTAGGCTGCAGCGCACAATTAAAACACTTTTACTTTATTTTCTAAGACTTCAGATTGAGATGGCACCCAAATCGTCTCATACACCCTTTACAAATACGTAGGGCCCCAATGGACCATGAACCAGGCCGGTGGGTGCTGATACAATATGTATTTAATATTGAGCAGCAATCACCAGTGGGGTGATAATTTACACTGTAAAAATATAGAATACACTTAGTTTGACCTTCTAATATAACATACACAAAGCACAAATAAATGGGAGCAATATTACTTTTTGGGTAGATAGCACCCCAGTTAAGATTCCCCCCTACAACACCCCCTTTAAATCCTTTGCAATTGCACAAAATAGCACTCAGAATTAGTAAATATTTGTTTTACATGTGCGGTTGAATGAATAAGGTTGAAATGAGTATGGCTGTCTCAAAGAAGTCAGAACACTTATAAACTACAAGACAGTACTAGCAACGGGCATACAATTCAGAAAATCAACTTTGGAAGGAAAACACAGTGCAACAAACCACACGTGGAGAAATTACATTTGCTAATTTTCACAGGTTTAAATGTCAAAACAGCTTGAAAAACGGGTGAAACAGACAAAATCGGAATGTGTTTCTTATGATGAGGGACAAATGCACATCACATGGATAATATGAAAGTGAAAGGGGAACTCTAAATGAATGACTGAATGGGATTCTTAACAGGAAAGGAAATTCGGTTTTTGAAAGTAAAATCAGTTGACAGGGAAATTCGGTTTGAAAAGGAAATGATAAGTTTTACAGAAACTATATTTTAGTGGCTAGAACAGAGGAACGCGGCCCGTGAAACAGGTTACTTTGCAAGTGTAACCCCTTCACGCTGTGTGTCTCTTTATATGGGAATTTATTTGTTTATTCCAAATATGACCAAGGACTTATGCAATGGACTAAAAGGATAGGAAAGAATGGCGCTAACACATGGAGATCAAAATCAGGATGCACAAAGGTTTTCTGATATATTTAGACAATTACTAGAGTACTTTCAGGATTACTGATAGGGTGGAACAAATGGCAAGGTACCAGAATGGGATATCCTACATTTTGATATGGGATGGGGCCATACTTAAAATCAGCGCTTGAATATGGGATTCTGGAACGCCAACAGGGTATCTGAACAGCAGGGCAAGGGTCTGGTCACTGTGCACCACGGCCGGCTCTCCTAGAAGGGAACAGCTGGGCCTGGTCTGGTCACTGGACAGTGAGGTGGATCAGCCGGGCAAGCAGGTAGCAGGGCAAGTAGGTAGCGCTGGATAAATCCAATGAGGATTCAGCCTCCTGTCCCCTTTCTCCCTGAATTAGTGGGATTGTAGTGGGGTTTAATTCTGCAGGGTGGTTCTGCCTGGATAGGAGAGTTTGGATCAGCTATCCCTTTCTTGGCAGTGGAATATGGTCGGGATCGGCTTTATGTGTGTTTTAGCACGACAGAGTCCTTCATTTCAAGCCAGGGCCTGCAAACCTGTTTCTTGCTGACTTCACAGCACATTATTTTTTTTTTCTGAACCAGAAAGCAGGTCTTTTGTAATGAAATATACTATATATGTTTTAAAACAAACCCCCATCACATATCAGGGCCTTAATTGAAAATGTTCACTTTCAAACAGGCATTGTCTTGTTTGTCAAAAGCACATTTTTACATGAGGTTAATTTTCCTTGAATATCACTTTACAAAATGTGGTTTTCTCTCGCATCTGTGTTTTGAGCATTTTCATGGCCCTAGTCATTTCTACCACACAGGAGTCTCTCCAAGACAAGGGTCCAATGAAACTGGCATAAGCACAGAGAGAGAGGGCTTCTTGTGAAGGGCTTGTCAGTGATATTTTGTTGCAGAAAGTAAAGCGTTTTGCGTGTGGCTTGTAGTGCAGTTCTTTGCTATTTCACAGATCTTGCCTGACACAGCCTGTCGTTCAATGAGGAATGCCCCCCTTTTGCTGGGCCTCAACCTGAATGTGGATAAACATAGCTGGGTCTAACTGGAACCAAATTCTGTACAGTTGAAAGGATGGACAGGTTAACAGCGCACAGTCATTTTAAAATGCAAAACACTTTCTTTTTCTATGGGTAATTCTGAGCTGGTAGCATAGCATCGCTGCCCTTGACTTCTTTTCTCTGGTGCAAATAAAGACATTACTGGCAGCAATCCTTAAGGTGTTCTGTGTTTCCTCTTGCCCCATATGTGTCTGGTGAAACAGCAAAGCCATCATTTCTCTAGCTGCAAAAAGCAGTTTTGATGCAAGGGAAAAGTGCTCAATGCACCAAATCCCACCATGAACATTCAAACACACGCTACCACATGTATACTCATTCACCCACAAGTCACTCACTCACACCTTCATTTACATGCACTCATTGCATTCTCTACACAGGCACGCATCAACTCATCCAGAACATTCAAAAACACGCCATCACATTCATACTCATTCACCCAACAGTAACTAAATCATACATCTTTTCTTATCTCCAACCATTGAATTTCCTACACATGCGTCGTGCACACCCACCCACCCAGAACATTCAAAAACACACCATCACATTCATACTCATTGTCCCACCAGTCATTCACACACACACACATTCTCTCCATCCACTCATTGCATTCTCTACACAGGCACATACCCACCTACAACATTCAAAAACACACATTACAACACTTCTCATTCACCCACCAGTCACTCACACTTTCTCTCCCATCCACTTATTGCATTCTCTACACAAGCACACAAAGACCATTCAAAAACACACATTGCATCACATCACTTCTCATTCACCCAACAGTCACTCACACATTCTCTTAGATCCACTCATTGCATTCTCTATGAAGGCACCCACTCACCCACCCAGAACATTCAAAAACACACATCACATCACGTATCATTCACCCACCAGTCACTCACACCTTCTCTTACATCCATCCATTGCATTATCTACACAGTCACATAACCAGAACCCACCCAACCAGAACATTAAGAAATGCACATCACATCACTTCTCATTCACCCACCAGTCAGTCACACCTTCTCTTACATCCACTCAGTGTATTCTCTATACAGGCACACATCCACCCACCCACCCAGAACACTCAAAAATACACATCACATCACTTCTCACTCATACACCCACCCACCCAGCAACCCACCCACCAGTCACTCACACGTTCTCTTACATCCACTCATTACAGTGTCTAGACAGGCACACATCCACCCACCCAGAACATTCAAAAACACACATCACATCACTTCTCATTCACCCATCAATCACTCACACCTTCTCTTACTTCCACTCATTGCATTATCTACACAGACACAGACCCACCCACCTGGAACATTCAAGAACACACATCACATCACTCTCATTCACCCACCATTCACATACATACATCTGACACACACTTCACACATGCAAAACACATATATTAAAAAAAGCCTTCTTACCCTTTTCTTGCAGCTTCGGTCCATCCTTCCAGGCCCCAACGGCTCCTCTGTGCTTCTAAGAAACAGGAACCAGGAAGCTGTGAGAGCTTCCTGGTTCCTATAGTTGAGCTATAAGGAAGCCGAGGTAAAAAGGGTTGGAACTGAACGTGGCATGTGACATGTGCCACATGTCATAGTCAGCTACAATCCCTGATGAGTGCCTCCCGGTCCAGCCTTCACCCTGATGGGTGAGGACTGGGCCGGGGATCAACAGACCTGGTGTGACGGCCCCCCCACGCCACAGGAGGGGCCTCTACACCAGGAGTACCTGTTTTTTTGGCAACAAAAACTTTAAAAAAACATATTTGTTTTTTAAGTCGGGGTCCCAAGGGAGTCTCATCAGGGGTTGGAACTGTGGCCCCCAAAGGATCGCAGTTGCGACCCTTTGGCAACCCCCAAATGACATCCTGCTTTCTCTTGTTAGAAAAACGTTTCACATGAGAGTCATTCCCATTTTCCTCATAGTGCACTAAGCACTCAGACAACTTAAATCCTAATAATCTCAAGTTGTTCTGTTCACGCAAAATCACCTCTGCCACTGTATTAGACTCTAAATAAATGATTACAATGTCTACTCGAAATACATGGCAGAATTCGACTCTTGCAATGTCTTTAGTGTTAATAGAATATACATTTTGTATTTCTAAGAACACCATTAAAATTGCAGATATATTATTTAATAGCAGAAGTTCTTCTTCTCTGAAAAGGCTTTCAATCAGTAGTTTATGGATCTACGTGATCCAACCGTGGCTGATTTTCCCACAGCCGAAAAGTTTGCATGTGAAATGTACGAACCACAAAAGGTTCATACAGTTCCCATGCAAACACACGTTCAAAACCCCTACATACCCACACCCCCATCCACACCCACAACACACCCATGACATCCCCCACCCACACCCTCATCACACCCCCACCCACACCCCCACCCACACCCCCTACATAAACAAACCCACTTACCTTTTCTTCACGCTGTGTTCCTGCAATGCCTGATCCCTTTCACTTCCGTGATCAGGAACCGGCGCCGCAGAGTCCTTTTCTTTTCTTTTTTTTCAGGATCTGCACAGGTTTCCCCCGCAACCCCTGCTCACTATATTGTAAAGTATAGTGAGCGGAGTGTTGTGGGGGACACCCACGCAGTCCCCGTTTTTTCTTTTTTTTGGGTGTGATGCGGGGGTGTCCCTCGCAATACCCCGCTCACTATACCACAAAGTATAGTGAGCGGGGTGTTGCGGGGTACAGCCCCGCAGTCTTTTTTTTTATATACTTACCTACAATGTTACCACCAAAGGTTAGAACTTTTGGTGTTCGAACCTTTGTTGTTGGCATTTTTCAGACTTTTTCTACGGTCGGACCTTTTTTTCGGTCCAATCGTACAATTCCGGAGTTTACGAGAGGGTTTAAAAGATTCACTTGTTGTCATATTTTTCTCCCTGACTGACCACTTGTTTCGTTGAATTCTCGCTTGTGTTGCTTAAATTGTTTTCGCTGTATACAGAAGGCCTTCTTAGAACACTAAACGCTCGATTCATGGAAAAGTGCTAATTATTTGCACAATTGCAGCGCGCTGAGAATGACACTGTGTGAGTCTGCATGCAGAATAAAAATGTGCACTCTGTATATTAATGGAATGTACTGGGCAAAGTAACCATATTCGCAAGTCGGAACGCCCCCGACACTCCCTTACGGAAATTATAAATATCCAGAACAGCTACCTTTTCGTCCTTCCACGGGTGTGAATACACACACCTTTCAAACAGTGCGTGGGTCCCCCGCAAGTAGACCTGCATTTCAGGAACCCTGTGTAGGGTCCCCGTTAACTGTTGCCGGCACCTGACAACATGCGTATGAAAATTTGTAATTCCGTTTATATTCAGAAAATCTGAGTACAAATCCCTGTATACTGTTCCTGCACCCCGCTACACTTCATATGCGCACCCCTAAGTTAGATCGGAACCCCGGTTGTATACACGCACCCAGAATCTGACATGCAAACTCACCTATGCGCAAGTTTTTTACGCCTGCCTTTATATTCACTCACGGAATCAGCTCTAAGAGCACGTATTTTAGACACTCTGGTTTCTATCAGGGGAGTGTAGTGCCCATTTATATCCCTCTGTTTCTATCTCAATTTGCTTCGCTATTTTGTTTTTCTTGTCCATCCATCAACATAGGCAAAGCATGTTCCCAATTTTAGCTATCTGCCTATTCGAACAACCTTAATTTTCCCTTTGAAGTATATTCGAAGTAGATGGAAAATGCAGAGGACCCAAGTACGTGATGAGGTGGCTAGGGCCAATGTAACAAACTCTGTCTGTACTGAGACACACGTTTTCGTAGGCGTGACACATCTGTCATGGGCTCCTGTCTTCTGATTGGTTATTATTAATGTTATTATTAATCAATATAGATGAATAATTCAACAAGCCCTCTGTGTATGTGGTGTTTGCTTGGGCCAGTATCTTTTTATCTGTCTGTACTGATGCACAGGTTTTCAGGATGGAAGCACCTTGTCCTTTAGCTGTACAGACCGCCTGAAGGCATACAATTTATTTGCATTGACAAGCAACAGCTTTCCTTGTTTCAGATTCAGTTGATACTATTGCAGAAAGGCTGCCTCCTGGACACTCTGGTAAGGTTCTTGAGGTATGCTTTATTGTAGTTACATTACAAGATGGTACAGCGAACCATTGGGTCCCATTACCCAGGCTAGCTTCCCCCAACTGCTCAATCCTAAAACCTTCACACAGCATGCACACCCAAACATTCTGTCCTAGCACATTAACACTCTCACATCATCATCATACACGTGCATTCACTACGAGCACATCACAACAAATATTTGCTTATTTATATATCTTCCAGATATCTCCACAGGTATTTCTATTGCGTCCTCTTCTTCTGGAAAACTGGCAATAATAACCCTCGGTGTGGATTTTTATGGCTCTAGGGTTATGTTCGTTTTTTTTAGCTTAGCTTAGATGCTTTGTTGGTAAAAGGAGTTAGTGGAGTTCAGGAGCAGTGTAGGGCGTTGGCATGGCAACTTGCCGAGGCTTGGCTATGAAATGGCCGAAGCACCACCTGTGTCTTCAGCCTCTCGCTCATGTCTGCTGGGCTGCTGCTGTTGCCAGGGAGCTGTGCATGCTACTGAAGTAGGAGCAAAATGACTGCAGTACCAATATTCCCTCTAATTATTCATCTCTATGTGCGGAACAGCTTGACTGTTGTGCGCACATCATTTTCCATGTGTGCAACTGACTAATGAGGCAAGCCACTTTGTGAGAATGCATATTTAGAGAACTACCATCTCAGAAGAGAGTTTTGAAAGGAATCTCCTCTTCCCAGTCACCGCAATTATTTACAAATCAATTTAAAAGGTCCATCTTCCAATTCTTATCCCAAAAAAATAGGCTACAAAAAATGAACCAAGACCTCAACATCTGCCACAGTACCTTGCAAACGTACATCTGTGCAGAGAAACATGTGTCCTTAATGCCACTGGAAAAACACATTACAAAAAGCAAATATCGCTTGTCATAACTGATGTGGCTGTCAAAAAATTCAGACAGAATACAGATTGATTAATGCCAATCAAAAGCAATGTGTCAAATAAAGGTGCCAATAGGAGTTCAAGTGCCACATTAATGAAGTAATTTAAGGGCCAGGAGAACATGCCTTTAATAATTTGTGTAATGATGATAGTTGCAGCAGAATAATTGCACCTCAGAATATGATAAATAATTCCTGTGCCTCTGCTTACTATCCACATTAAGGTGTCCTGTGAGTTGTGCTAATACCAGCCTTACAGCTAAGAGACATATACACCATCCATGTTTACTCCCTAAAAAAAGGAAATCGTGCCTAACAAAAACAAGAAACAATTTAACATATATGAGTATACTCACCCTGATTCAACCCACAAAGCTCCACTGATATTTTTTTGGAATTAGTGACCAGCAGAGCAGTGGCACAGGAAGGTACTCTAATAATAATAATGGCCGATCTCAAGAGGAATTTTAGTAAGCATAAAGTATCCCTATTGGCAAAGCTAATAACTGTTTTACTCCCTGAAAAATCATTTGATTCCAAGTAGGGAGCAAAATCTGATTAGAGCCCTGCTTCTAGCCCTGACATAGGAAGTGAAATGACAGGGTACATAATAAAGTGTATAGTTGCGCTCACCCTTCCGTACCATAGCCTAGACACAATTAAACAAGAGCCTTACTGAGGTTCATTATGGAGCCCAGTTGAAGAAAATCACATATTACACAGGCCACGGTAGTGGCCGTGTAGTTATGGTTAAGTTGCTAAACCCATAGGAAAGGCACTTTTTGGGCGGCCTATAACTTCACTCTTCCTGGACGAACCCACACCAAACTTTGCAAAAAAGTATATGGCCCACTCTGAATTGTCTTGCAAAGTTTGGTGAGGTTTTGTCCAGGGGGGGCAAAGTTATAGGGGGGGTCCCAAAATGTATTTTTTTCCCATAGACTGAATGGGGAAAGAAACTTTGCTCATGCCTACAGCTCAAACCGCTGGACGGGTTTTCACCAAATTTGCGGCAGGAGCAGCAGCTTGGTCCCGACAGCATGCTTTTGTAAAATTGGTGAAAATCTTTCCAGTAGTTTTTTTTAAAACGACCAAAAAGTAGATCACAAAAAATTAGTGATTTCTATGTCCGCTCCGCTGACACACTTACCTGTTCGCTCCGCAGACAGGACACCGATTTGTTAATCGCCTTGCGTGATGTCCGCGGACATGCAACCGTGTTTGCTGATTTGATGGTGAAGAGCGTGAAGTGCATCAGATTTTTGGAAACGCCCGCCATCTTGGATTCGCGGACAGCGGCCGGTGTCCGTTGACATCGCAGTAAAAACACATTAAAAAACACAACATTGCACTTGTCAAACTTATCAAATAATCTCTGGGGAGGTGAAGGGTGATGAGGCTGGGATGGGACATGGCTGCAAGAAGCAGAAAAAACAGGTGTTTTTGCCGCGAAAGTCCACGAACAGTTCGGATGCTTGCGAACAGTCCTGTAAAGTTCGCGAACACCTCAGCATTACAGGGTTGGTGAAATGCAGTTCTTGGATGGCTTATAACTTTGGCGCCACTTAATGGAACTGCATGAAATTTTGCGTGACCTGATTCTGAGTGAGTATACAAAGTTGTGTCATCACTGATGACATCACATATCTGGGGCACTTGTTTTTGTTTATTGACGTATATAGACGTATATAGGCCAGGTGGTTTTGTTCACTTTCAGTCAGAATAATAAAATTGAAAAAGGTGCTATATATATAGATGGAAAAATAAGGAAAGGTGCGCACTCCAATTCTCTGCATGACCTTCCAGGCCACTGGTGTACTCCTCCGACCGGTTTCTGTGCCAATGCATGTCATCAGGGAGGCTGGGTGGACTTGCAGCTCACCGCAGGTGCAGGTGATAAAAATCTGCTGCAAGGGCTACTGGTAGATGTAGTCATCTGGTCAGCAGAGAAAACGCACTCCAAAGCCGGGCATATATAACCTGTTGCGGCACCTTGGCAGGAGTAAACCAGTAACCTGGAAGGTTATGCAGAGAATTGGAGTGCGCACCTTTCCTTTTTATTTCCATTTTTCGCAGGACCTTGAGCGGTGGAATCCTCAAGACCTGACAAGATGCGCACTCCAAATTGGTGCGCACTGTGGGATTGGGCGTGAGCGTTTTCTCTGCTGACCAGATGACTATATCTACCAGTAGCCCTTGCAGCAGATTTTTATCACCTGCAATCCTTGTTTTTTCTATATATATATATATATATATATATATATATATATATATATATATGTTAACATTGTCATATGTTCTTTAAGTACTTTCCTTAGGGTTTGGTCTCAGCTCATGGTGCACATACATGGGGAATTGAGCAGGCCTCAAACACACAATTTGTATACATGAAGATAAACTTTAATGTCATTAACATTTTCTGATGATGCAGTTTCTTTCTTCCTTACTTTAGATTCCCTGTATGTGCCTCTTATTTGTATGCATTGTCGTTCTTCATATGTATTGTTTGTACCAGCACAAGTGCTGTAAGTCTTGAATTGTTAGCTAGTTATTACATGTTTAACATTACTCAAAAAGTATTACATTTCTCATGTTTTCTGACATCCAGGTCCACGTGAAAGAGAAATATACACAGAGGTTTTGGCATGAACCAATTGCATAGAAGGGTGCAAGGTGGAACTCTTGCCACTACAAAGCTCTCTGATGAGTAGAATGGATGGATACACATTGCACAAACCTATGCGAGTATGCATCCCTGAAGTAATGCTTTTGGCAATGACATTAACAACAGCATCCACATGCAAGAGAAAGAAATTGAGAGTTCATGCCACCACCAACTACTTTAATGGGTAGACTGAATACTGGCAACAAGGAATGAGATTTTCAGAGGTGAGCTAGTGTGGGTAACATAGGGCTTGAGTAGGGTGAGGTAGCACAGTAGCACAGAGGTAGAGCAAAGCGAGGTAGGTAGTGAAGGAATAGAAAGGAGTGAGGTAGGGAGGTCAGGTGGAATGAAAGGAGTGCGTAAGGGTGGCTGTGTGATGGTAGAAAGGCGTAAGGTTGGCAGAAAGGAGTGAGGTCGGGGGAGTGGGGTAGAAAGGAGTGACATTTATAGAAATGAACGAGGTTGGATTTGTGTGTAAGGGAAGAATGGCTTAATGTAGGGTGTCAAAGTTGGTGGGGGCATAGAATGGAGTGAAGGGTGAGCTTTAAGGAGGAGAAAGGTAGGATGGGTGATGGGTATAGGGTAATGCTAAAGGATAGGTTGGTGGGGTAGAAAGGAGTGAGGTGGAGTTGTGAGGATAGAAAGTAGAGAAGTAGGATAGTTGGGGTAGAAAGGAGAGTGGTGGGATTGGTGTCGGCACAGGAAGAGCAGGGTGTGGTACAAGGGTACTGAGATTCAAAGCAGGGTGACACAATCCCTATTGTCTAAAGCCTCAGACATCTTAGATTCTTTCAATTAAATTTATAGCAGAGGCGACCAATCTCAATGGTATATGTTCCACATGCTTTACATTTACTACATGTACACAATAGATTTCAGATGTATCGTAGCGTACGCATGTAAAATGTCCATCTTTTACATGTACCTGTACATTTTGTATGTACATTGATTCAGAGAATTTGGTCTGTGTTGTGAGAACATGTAGTGTAATTGTAGGTGGCATAAGAGCATGCTGCGTAACAGCATAACAACATGTGGCATAAGTGTATAAGTGTGTGTGTTGTAGGTGTATGTGTTGTAAGAACACATACACGTGGCACAAGTTCTGCCCCGGGTTTGTCCTCTGCTTTCTAAATCCCTCTCAGGCAGTCTGGTTCTGTCTTTGAAACGACTTCTGTATCAGCCCCTATGGAAAAGGCCTTCTTAAGGGGAATTTCTACCAACTACATTCAGGTGAAAACCCAAATACGCTCTTCTCCTGTAAGACAAGCACCCTTTGCCTGCAGATTTCCCATGAGTTGTCCCAATTCCCTCTCTATTTGGCCTTAAATATTAGATAAACTACATCCATGCAGCATCACATGATACAACATTTTCTCATTGGACTGTGCCTCTAATAGCTTATCTTACTCCGATACTGACACTCCCAATTATCTGCTCCATTACTTTGATTGGTCCAATGTTTCTTTCCTTGTGACAATGGCCGTTTGTTTCCTGCTCCCATCTGGATTGAAGATCAAATTGGACTGGAATCTATTTTTCTCCCAACATTTTCTTTATAGATCTGTCCCATTATTGATGCCTATATATTCGAAATCACACAAAAATGCTGAATATGTAGACATCCTTCATGGCCTGATTGGTAATGTGAGAAATGTATTGAAATATATACACTTATTAATTCACACATAATGAATGTATGATGTGTCGAATTTGGGTTGGTTGGTGTTATTCCTACTGCCTGCATTCTTTCTCGAATTGTCACCTTCTTTGTGATGTTTCCTGAAATTGATCCTTTCGTGAGATAAACAAAATGTACACTTTTACTTTGAAACGTGGGCATACAAAGAAAGCCATTTGGTCTTCAATGTAACTTTTAAATCCAACTACCTTTGAATCACCACACAAACGGGTCCTACAACAATTGTGCCACATCACCTAACAAGGCACAGGCCCTTGCCATGTTGAACATGATGAGCTCATGCGAGTGCACCAAAGGACAACCTCACCCTGGAATGCATTCATTGTGATGACTGAAAAGACTGGTGGCTTCCTCAAAATGTTTTAAAACGGAACAGACATTAGTCAGCAGCTATGACTGACATGCTGTTAAAAATGCCTACCTAGCGCTCTGGTGTGAGTGAGTGTTGCAGTGATTTATGATGCCATTGCACCACTCACATAGCCCATACACCATGTGAAAAACTGAGTTCCTACAAGGGGCGGCTGAGGTGTTCAGCTAGTGCAGTGGCAACTTCTGGCACACTTGTGCATTTATGGCATGGTAGGCTCAGCTGAAATGGGAGCTTATCTTCTGGTCCAGAGCAACCATTTCTTTCAGAGGCCCACAATTGCTGGAAAACCATGTAACCATTAGGTGGAGAACATGTGTAAAGCTGGGGACATACATTGGCTTTCCATTTTTTAAACTGGAAAGACATAAATGGTGACTATGACACGGACCTAGCTTGAATCAATAGAATATACCTAATCATTCAGGCATGGATGGCTGCCCATGGCCTATGCCTATGCCTGAATGAAAACAAGACAGAGATCTTGATTCTGGGAGCCTCCACCAACCTCATTAAATTGGGGAGCCAATACACCTCATTCAACATTGATGGTATCAACATCAAAGTTGCCAAGGAAACAAAAACTTTAGGATTCTACCTGGATTCAACCATGAATCTGGGCAAACAAGTGAATGCAACTGCCTCGGCTACGGCGTACATGTGCAAGTTGATTCGGGGGGGGGGCAAACCATTTTTATCAACTAATAGCTGCATCACACTAGCGAGAACATTCATCTTATCAAAACTTGATTATTAGAATGCCCTTTATGTTTGAGCTAACAAACAAATCCTAAACAAGTTACAAATCTTACAGAATAATGCCTTAAGAACAGCATTAAACATCTCTAAGCGGCAACACATTACTGAGGCCATGGAGAACTTACAACGGGCTCCCCATTAAGGACAGGATCCATTTGAAAATTGTATCCATTACTCACAGATGTCTAAATAATGCTGCAACGCAGTACCTTAGTTACAAAATTAAAGAAAAAAATCTCAACTCGCGCTACTAGGACTGCAAACTCACACTGTATCGTAATGCCTTTATTCAACCTTAAAGAAAGCCGAGGTTACCAGCTTCCTGGTTCAGCCTGCCCACTTCTGGAACTCTCTCCCTTCACACTTGCCAATGGACCAGACGATCGTAAAATTCAGGAAAAACACTAAATTATGGCTAGTGGCAAATGATATTTGACTACCTTTGCTCCTGACCTCTGTTAATTTGTGTCTAGGACAATGTTTCGCCTTATACTAATGCCTGTCTGACTAACATGTATGCCTACTACTGCACTTTACCTGAATTGAATTGTACTGTACTTCATTTGGAACTGTAACACTTGTACCATCAGGTAATGCGCCCAGATACCTTTGGGCTAGGTGGGCAATTCCTTATACTTCTGCCTGCCTAACATGTATGCCAACTACTGCACTTTACCTGAATTGAATTTGTACTTTAAATCGTTTGAAACTGTAACACTTGTACCATTATGCAATGCGCCCAGATAACTTTGGGTTAGGTGCACAATAAAAATTAATAAACAAACAAACAAACAAACACCTCCACCTCCAGGCCACAGGCGATGGCACTGTTAAGGTAAGTCCTGCTATTTCACAAATAGTAAATGCAGATCTTCGACAGCACTCGAAAATGGCTGCTGCTGCTGCTGCTGCTTAGACACCCTTCCAGGGGCTTTGCGTGCCTTTGTTCCTGCCTCCACACTCAGATGATTGGCCACAAGTTAATATTTAAGATGGGGACGATGGGTGCCGGGGTCAAAGATGGCCCACCTTCAAGGGCCCCATCTAAGGACCAGAGTACCTTTCTAGCCCAGTCAGGCCATGGAAGGCCAGAGAGCCACGCTGAAACGGTATGCTTTCATAAACCTATCAGGGCAATGTATTTCACTCTCAATGCATGCAAACCTGCCTTGTCACACGGCGATCCCTCCCTCCCTCTTCTTCCCTCCTTGTGTTTACACACTTAGCCCAATTATAACCGATGTTGCCTCTGAAACTCCCATAGGACCTCCCATTGAGTCCCCATGCAAACGCGATATAACTGATATCACCTTTGAAACTCCCAGAGGACCTCCTGTTGAGTCTCTATGCAAACATGATTTGTGGCATACTCTGATGCAGTGTCTAGGCAGTACAAGACACACACGCTTCATTGTGCGCACATCTCATCCCTGGACCACACTTGGCTGCCCCGCAACACTGCAATTCAGCTTTGGGCGTTTGAGCACTTGCACGATCACACAAGAAACACAGTGCCACATGACACAACACAAGGTTCTTGGGTAAATAGAGGGAGCTACTACACAACTTCATTAGCATTGTTCAAGCAAACCAATGCCATCAATAATATCAGAACTGCCATACTAGATCACCATCATGTGAATCTGAGGAGCGCTCACCTGTATTCATCCTGTAAGCAAGCTTTAGTTTGCACACTTTAATGCACTGCTAGCCCTACCCCCAGCACTAGCAATCCTCTCTGCACTCAGCAGTGATGGGAGAAGGCGCCCCTACTACACCAAGGGGTGCTGCCAGAACAGCGTGCTCAGATCCACATGGAAAGGTCAGACTGCAGGCACTTTATCATATCAGCCCTGCCTTTATGCCCTCATCGATCAGCTCGCCAAAGAGTTTGGAATGCTTCACTACCGAACCCAGAGCGAGCTACAGTGCACTGTGGACCCCCGCTCTACAACCAACAAGAACCCTAGATGCTGTGTAATGGTGCCACGAATCCTTGCAGCATTCAACTGCTCTGGTCACACTAAAATGGCTGCCGCGTGATTGTGTTACCATAGCAACAGCAACATTGATATCTCAGATATTCAGCTGCTGATTGGCCCCCCTCCCTTTCATCATCCTATACAGGATGCCGGTGGGTGAAAGCCAGTCCTCTCACCTAAGGCCCGACATCCAAGACCACTGTCTGAGCCTGTGTGCGGCTGCTGGATCTGTGAGTGCCACCGCTTTCAAAAGCTGCTAAAGTATGTTTTTCTATGCAGTTGTTTTTAACAAGGCACCATCTCCCTAACATTTCCTACTGCTCACATCACGTCACACAAGTTTCTCACGTACCCTTCTGATACTACACGCCCACCGCAAGTTTAAAAAAATGTCAAGTTGGCTCCCACACGATTAGTTAAACTAAGTGCCAGTTAAACAGAATACATCTTCCACTAATATACCACTGACGACTGCCTATATGAGTTTTGCACTGATACTACCATCGCTTGGCATACGCGCCCACCACCTAGGATGGCACATCTGGTTTAATGTGCAACACCTTTAGCTCTGCGGGTGCAGGAGTGCCCCTCAAGGCATATTCATTACGAGATCTGTACTGCTGACTTACCGAACACCAGCTGCCTAAACTATCTACATGGCACGGGTGGCACTATTGGACCATCTTCCTTTGCCTGCATTACCTCACTCTTCTTTTTCCGTCACCTTTATTCTTCTGCTTGACCGTTGCTATTGATATCTTCAGGTATTTTAAAGTCAATAGCTAAGGTTGGCACTTTCTATTGCTGTTACGCCTTTACTGAACTGCTTGATCATTGTTACTGCTATCATCAGGTACTTTTTAATGAAGTACATGGCATTCTGCTAACCCTAATTACGGCTAAGTAAATGCTAACACTGTAATGGTCACATGACCTGGTAGACTTGCCTAACCCCATCGGACCCAATGCTTGACTGTCTACGCTGATTATGTACTGCTACAAAACGATTAGTACTGTCATATTGTTGGCTCGGCCCATGACAGTGCCATAAACTCAAAGTTAACCACCCTATTGCTTGCGTGACTAGGCTAAATTTAACCTTCAACGTGGCACAATACCTATCCGCTCAGCCATTTGGTTGATTTGCCATGCAATCTTCTAAATGCCTTCATACTACCTGAGTTAGCACTCCTTATCTTGCTGGCATCTATAACTCATCAAACGACACCACTGTACACTTATCATACTCCCCATATCGAGCAACGAGATTCTTACCTTACTGTGCCTATCACACAGAGCCCTCCTTTCCCGCCACTCTTCCCCAACACCCAAGTGGATACCATTGATCAGCCTACACATTACAGTGACCTCATCTTGCCAACCTGACAGGTACTCCTACTCACACAGACCCCATGTCAATTTCACACCAACTCAATACCACACCGCTAACATGCACACAGTCACACTTGCCATGCCCTTCAAACTCCCAGACCATAACTCTGTCCCACACACACTCTTCCTCCCAGCAGCTCACATTCCCCACACTAGCCCACCCCTGCTGAGGAGCACCCAAATCCTCCCTTGTAACAATGCAGCTACCACCCAGAACACTACCTGGCTACATATCTCCAACCTTAGCCGTTCCTGCCTGCTTCTCCATAGGAATGGCAGACTGGCCAAGTGAACCAAATTTAACAAGGCATCAACCCCAACCTTCACTCCTTCCACCAGCAGAAGGAACACACTCCTCAACTACCAAAATCCCTGCTAAAGTCATTAAACTTCACACTACCACCACAAAGGACATGTTTCTCCCAACTTCTACCCTGAAACCTAATCTACATAACACCCGACCATCGCATCATAGCCTACCGACTGAGACCTCAGGTGTCCAAACAGATAACTGCACCAGCAACAGAAGCCAGGAGATCCAGGGAGACCTCATCAATGCCAGATCCCTCCTTGCACATGCCCTAGACATTGCAGACATCATCACAACAAATAAACTTGACTTCATCACAATCACTGAATCTTTGCTCCATGCAGCAGCAGGACCTGCCCTCTCTTTAGCTGTACCGGAAAATTACACCATCTATAGGACTGATAGACCCATGGCCAGCGGGTAGGGGGATAGCTATCATTGCCAAAAACACATTCAACATTAGAGAGATACCGAACATCCCGTTCCACTCTGGCGAATTATTCTCAGTCAAAATGGCCTTATCGCCTATGGCTATGCTGACCATTCACTTGATCTACAGACCACCTGGCCCGATACTTTCATTTGAAGAGGATATAGCTCAACTCCTCTCGACCAACACCAAACCTAGTTCCCAAACCCTTCTTTTGGGTGACTTTAACTTAGGCTTTAACGATCCTAAGGATAACCATGCCTTAGCCATTAGGCTTCACACACCGCATCATGAACCCTACACACATCAACGGTCACACACTAGATTGGCTCTTGGTCCTTGGTTAGACCTTCACATGATCACCTTCAATATAACCAAGAAGTCATGAACCAACAACCCCCCACTGGTGGCACCAGCTGCTCCATCCAGAAACAAACATTACATCAGAGCTGATAATATCTTAACGCTTCTACACCCTACCCTGGCACACCAGAACTTAGGAACTAATGACCCCTCCACTATGGTTGATCTATACAACCAAACTGTCCTCACAGCCATTGACAAAGTAGCTCCTCTATCCATGTGCAAAGCTAAACCAATAACCCACCTCAACTCATGGTACATGCCAAATCTTAACATTTTGTGAAGTTCTAAGAGAACAGCAGAGTCCAACTGGAAAAAATCATCAAATGAACTAAACAAAGCAAAATTTGCAAAGGCAGCCATCAATTACAAACAGGCAAGCCTCCAAATGAAAAGTGCCACATACAACGATATAACTAACGCCAAATCAGGTACGAAGGAACACTTTGCTATCCTCAGAGAACTAGAGTCCCCAGTACCACCGCTAGATGTCTGCAACAAAGATGCAAGCTGGTGCTCTGGCATCCAAAAAGCTCTATCCGACAAAATAGCCCCTGTACAATCGAACAGAAAGGAAATGAAAAAAGTCTCTATTAAACCCGCTCAACGACCCCAACTAACTTGGACCCATACTGTGAATAGCACGGTCCAACAATTCGAATTCACACCTGTCTCCAACGCTGAAGTCCTAAAAGTGATCACTAGTCTGAAACCTTCTAGGTGTCAAGGGGACCCATGCCCAGTGGTGGTCATCAAGGACTGTACATCAGAGCTGACTCCCTTCATCACAAGGCTAATCAATGCCTCTTTTGAAGATAGTACTGTCCCAACTAATCTAAAAAAGGCATAGGTATTGCCATTACAAAGAAAAAAACCTTGCTCGACCCCAACATAACAGCCAACTATCGACCTATGACAACAGTCCCTTTCCTAAACAAAATACTGGCTAGAGTAACGTATCTCCAGATCCAAAACTACTTGGAAGCCAACAACCTCTTTGCCCTATGACAATCAGGCTTCCGCCCTAGACATGGGATGGAAACAGCTCTTCTGGTTAGAAAATCCAAATGGACGAACTTAAAGACAAAGTTAAACTAGCCCTGCTCCTCCTACTCAACCTCTCCGCAGCGTTTGACTTAGTCAATCACAAAATTCTCTGTAACCACCTATCGTCAGCGGCCCACTTCTCACCTAAGGCCATTCAGTGGATACAATCATTCCTTACAGACAGAATGATTAGAGTTTTCTCACGCAGTGCAGCAGCACAACCAAGCCTGGTCGCAGTGTACCACAAGGGGTGTGTGTCTCACCAACACTCTATAATATTTTTACAAAACCCCTATTTGATTGACTCGATGACTTGGGTGTCACCTATACTAACTATGCCGATGACACCCAACTCCTCATTCCCTTCTCTGGTTTGCATGACATCTACTCAGCCTCTCTCAACATCATCTATCAAACGATCCAAACCTGGATTGCCCACCATGGCCTATGCTTAAATGATGAAAAGACTGCACTTCTCTTCATAGGATCTCAATTGCGACTGAACAAGTTAGACAACACCTTAAATTCCTTCAATATAGATGGCAACACCATTAAGGTGTTCAAGGTAGTACAAACTCTAGGTTTCTACTTGGACTCAGCCCTTGCCTTGACCAAACAAGTTAGTGCCACAGCGTTAGCAGCAGCTTACACGTCTAAGCACATCAATGCTTGCAGACACTTTCTATCTTCTGACCACTTTCTATCTTCTATCTTCTGACAGCTGCATTACTTTATAAACAAGGAAGTCAACACATACGGGGCTTTCAGCACCCGTGAGGACGCTTTATCTGTACGCGCACGCGAACAAAAGTACTTCTAGGTAAGCGGGGTCCAACACCAATTAGGAGGCTACCAGGTAGAATAGAGGTATATAATATTGAATACTGATACCTTGCTAACACAGAATATGTTACACAGTTCACGCGAGAGGATATCTTTGCTGTGGTAGAAGTGCTCACACACCAGGTACAATTTTCTATATGTACACATTCATTACTCGTGCATTTAGGAATGCACAGTAAGGCTTGTGTTTTAATCACTCGTGCCCAATTTCTCTTTCCTTCTCTCCTATTATTTCCTTCTGTAGATATAAAAACGCTGATTGACAGGTACAGTGACTATGGGAATTATTGATACTAATAGTTTCCATTTACTTTTTCTGGTTATTCACACTCATTAAGAATATAAATCAGTGACAATGTTTGCAACGTTAGTGATGGTATGTTTTCTCTTTCTTTTTTTCCCCTTTTTTCTTTTTGTTTCTTACATCTCTCAATGTAATCTCACGGACCAATTGGTATGTAATGTAACGTAATATGATAATCTTTTGGTTATTGAATGCGCACTATATTATACATTTGAATTAATGTTTGTATGGTACATGGTTGTTGTAAATGTAGATTTAAATGTGGTTCAGGCCCTGAAGAAGGAGCAGCGCTCCGAAATGCATAGGCACATGACGTGACCACATAACTGTTCAGCCAGCTAGGATATGTAATGAGAAAAAGAGCACACTCAATGCAAAGTGTATATAACGGTATACAATTGTATACATCACAGGAATAAAACTGATTGGGAAGAAACAATCAATCAAGACATTTTGTTTATTAATTGTTTCAGCACCTCTATAAGCACCTGAAAGGTGAATTTTTGCTTTAATAGACTCAGATTTCTGAGTAAACACGTGAGCACCAGTCTTAGCTGGATAGCACATCCAGCTCCTCGTTCTCAGCTGCATTACTTTAGCCAGATCACTCATCCTGTCCAGATTGGACTATTGTAATGCCCCATTCACTGGCACCAAGAACCACAACATCAAAAAACTACAGGTGCTACAAAATAATGCAGCCCAAAACATACTGAAAAACTCCCACATCTCCACGGCGAGAAGGAACTTCCACTGGCTACCTCTGCAAGAAAGCATCCTCTTCAAAACTCTCACTCTGACACATAAATGCCTACACAATTCAGCCCCCACTCACCTGTTAGACAAAATCTCTAGATTCCAAT
The DNA here is from genome assembly GCF_040938575.1 of Ambystoma mexicanum. Classification (NCBI taxonomy): domain Eukaryota; kingdom Metazoa; phylum Chordata; class Amphibia; order Caudata; family Ambystomatidae; genus Ambystoma; species Ambystoma mexicanum. The sequence goes on from NC_090935.1 coordinate 424,034,230, forward strand.
CCAACAGGCCCACATGATCAGCACGCCAACATTTGCTCTCCACAAAGAGATTCAAATTACAGAAAGCGGGAGGTAGCAGCTTCCCAGCAACAGCTGCTAGACATTGGAGAACTCTACCAGCCAAACTAAGATCAGAAGACTCATTTGGGGCCTTCCGAAAACAACTGAAAACCTGGCTCTTTACACAGGAAACTCGCTGCTAAGTCAATTTGTTCAAGCAGCCATCTAAATAAGTAACAATGGTAATAAAAGATACTATAGCCAGGTTGCTTTACAGCCTGTCTTATTTATGTACAACTGCCTGTGATCTATCAGTGGTCTTCTAATTTATACTAATTCATTCTACTGCCTGTTTTATTTATGCACAACTATGTAACCTTTCACTGTTTGCTCCTCTTCTGTAAGAACAGCGCCTAGATGCCTTCGTGCTGGGTTGCTACATACATTTCAAAATAAATAAATTAATAAATACACTCCCAAACTGCACAGCATGATGAGCTCCTCTAAGAGCTTAGCCTCTAACATTAACATTTTTTTCAACTTGTTAAAAAAGGCAGCTCCTTCTAGCAATTCTGTGTTGCTGAAATCCAACACTCTCCATAACACTGCACGTGGCACTTCACCTCCTGAGCAAGTGTCCAAGCTGAGACTAAATATAGCAAACCCCCTCAGAACCACACTGTTACCTCCCTAAAAGGTGCACTAGTTAATGCAAGATCTCTCCTAACCCACCCACAATCTTTGACTTGATTACCTCTGACAACCTTAACTTATTAGTCATCTCTGAAACATGGCTGCTATCTGCTTCTGGCCCTGCACTATCCTAAGCTATGCCACCAAAATATACTACACACCGTAAAGACCCTGCTAACACTAGATGCATGGGTGTGGCCATTATCAAAAGAGAATATCCTTATTACAGAAATCTGCAATGCTTCTATCTCACCAGGAGAAATAATAACTATCACACACCTCCACAATAACACTATACCTACTATTGTGTGCCATGTCCACTGCTCGAATCTGAAAAAGAAATCCTTCATCTCCTCTCTTCCAATGTCAAACCATCATCCAAGACGATCTTCCTTGGTGACTTTAACCTGGGATTTAATGATGTGACTGACAAAAATGCCTTATCTCTAGCTAGCTCACTTAGGGCACTTGGCTTGATTCAACACATCCTCTGCCCCACGCACTCCAAAGGCCGCGTCCTGGACTGGTTAGCTGACCTGAACTATAACATCTGTGTCATCTCCAACCTGCATTGGGCATGGTCGGATAACAACCTCATCACCTTCACTATTCCAGCGACCAACCCACTCCCAACCATGTCACTGCCCCTGCCTCCGACAATCCTGCATTTGCATCATAACTTCAACCTGCATCTTTCCCTTGCTGAACAAGCTATCTAGACCTCAGTCACTTGCCATGAACCCTCCATCCTTGGTAGACATTTACAACCTAACCCTGACACTGGCTATTAACACTGTAGTCCGCTTTGCACATCACAAAGCCAAACTAACCTTGCATAGTAATGATGGTTCTTTGAAGACCTCAAAGCCCTCCACTTAAAAAAAAACATGAGGCTGAAGTCAATGGAGGCACAACCCCTCGGAATCCTACAAAACTTGCTTCACCACTATAGCAAGGGAATACAAACAGGCGATTCTCCAGGTGAAAAGTTCCATCTAAAGCACAAGAATTGCCAATGCAAAATCAAGCTACTGGGAGCTCTTTGCAATCATGCGCAAGCTAGAATCTCCGATACCTCTGCCAACCAATTGCACGAAAGACAGCACCTGGTGCACTAACATCCAAAATGCCCTGCTAAACAAAATCACTACGCTTCAGGAAAAGAGCCTAACTAAAACTAAAAAAATCTCCATGAGCAACAACATCCTAGATCCCTCTTCCAATGAGCCACTGGCTTCCCTCCAAAACCCACCTTTTTTAAATTCAAATCAGTCTCCAAAACAGAGGTCATACAGATCACCAAATGCCTCAAACCTTCATGATGCCAATGGGATGCCTGCCCAACCACTCTCATCAAGAAATGCGCCTGATGCCCTTGCACCTTTCAACACTACCCTTATTCGCTACTGTCATGCATGCCAGATTGGCTCCAACTGCTTCTGTTAATTCTCCTGCCAGGAGAAGTTTTGCATTCCAATCCAAACAGCACTTTGCATGGAGAATGGCTGCCAGACCGTTCTATTTTTGTTATAGAATCTCGGGGAGGTTCCCATGGAGACGCTGCTAGTGCTAGGAGGACACTCCCAATGTCAAGGTCTGATTCCGAGGACTCGCACGTTACATTACATGAGTTGGTATCACATACTGTTGGGGCGTGGCTATCCTCATTTAAGCACTGCAGTGTATGAGCCTGCTGCTTCTGATTAGTGTAATTCATTCTGAAGCTCCAGTGTTACTACTCCAGTTTCGCTACATTTCTCAAGTGCTTCAGCCGTTCTGTCCAGCATTTGAACGCAGTTTATTTGACAGAGTTTAATTTACCTTCCGCGTTCCAGCACCGCACTCCATGCCTTTGGTTCTCCATCATCAGCTGCCTTAGCCACAGCACGGAGCATGCCGTTTCTCTGCGATCCGCCATTGCCCGCTGCCTACCACAGCTGATCACCCGTTCAGTAGTATTCATATATTCTACTTGAACTGCAGTTGCCTGGCTTCCACGGCTATCTAATTTGCCCGTTCTCAGCACGGTTGTTATCCTGCTGCAGCATTGACATAAATAACTTTTTCAGTCGTTTCGTTGAGTGATTGCTTCTAACGTCTGCTACAGGACACACTACTAAGCAACAACACCTGCTGCCCCTGCATTACTCAGCTACAACACCTGCTACCTCTGCACTACTCAGCTACAACCCCTGCTGCCCCTGGATTACTCAACTACAATACCTGCTGCCTCTGCTTTACTCAGCTACAACACCTGCTGCCTCTGCATACTATCTAGTGAATATGGTATGGTTTTTCTACCTGTCTAGTGCTTGGAACTTGCTCTTGGCAGTGTTCCTTACTATTCCACTTAGTGTTTCTGCTTCTTATTGGGTTACTCTCTCCATTGGAACACTTGGAATCACTTGGGATTGTTAATACCTGGATACCTTACTTTTCAAATTGAACTGTGCATTAGATTCATAGATGCTTGTTGACACAAGTTCACCAACCCAATACTAGTGCGTCCCTCGTGCCGTCCGGGTTAGTCCCTAACTAAAGTTCCTTCCTTATTTTAGTTTCCGTGGATTCTTCCAGTTCATCGAGGTCCTGCTCTTCTCATCCTAAGCTAGGAGCTACATTTAGTAGTTCACAGAGAGGTTGGGTTTAACTGTTAGACACAATACTTAATCCGTTCCTCTTCTTTTAGGAGAAGATCCAATCCAGCAGAACCTGCAGCACTATCCTACTGGTTTTCCATAACTGTGAATACCACACCCTTCCCAGTGATTCACTGCACTAGCTTTAGGGTTCTCTCAGCTGGTGTGGTCGATCATCGAGAAGGTCTTACTCCATCAAAGTACGCCATTCACATCAGGGCATCGCAACTCCATCCAGGACTATTATCGTCCCGGTAAACCTTTTTGGTTCTTTCCTCATTGAAGTTGTATTCTGTGGTCCAAGTATAACAGCTACTAGCACAGTTCCAACCAACCTGCAGGATGCTTGGGTCCTCCTTTTGCTGAAAAAACACACCTTAGACCCATCCATCCCCACAAACGACAACCCCATCACCACTGTCCCATTCCTCCTTAAAAGCCTGGACCATGCTGCATAGTTACAGACACAGGTTTACCTTGAATCGAACAATCTCCTTGGTTTGCGACAATCGGGCTTCCGTCCTGACCATGGCACTGAATTTGAATTGCTGAATTTAAAAATAACAACTGGACGATATCAGACTCCAGCAACACAGCCCTCTTCTTTTTGCTCAACTTCTCGGCAGCTTTGGACCTCCTTGGACCACCAAATTTTGTGTCAGCACCTCTCATCAACAGCCCATTTTCTGAATGAGGCTATTGCCTGAATCTCCTCCTTGTGTTCTGACAGATCTATGAGAGTCTTCCCTGCCACGGCATATACCCCCTTCCCCTGTCACCTGCGGCGTCCCCCAAAGATCCTGTGTCTCCCCCACACTTTCCAACATCTTTATAAAGCCAAGCTTTGACCGCTTTGACGATTTAGGCATTTCCTACACAAACTGTGCGGATAACACAAAGATCCTCTTTCCCCTTTCTGGAAGCTATGCCTCTGACTCTAACACTGTGCACCCAGTCTACCAAACCCTACAGGCCTGGATGGCTTCTCACCTCCTCTGTCTGAATGATGAAAAATGAAATTCTTCTAGTCGGTGCGCAAACTGCGCTCAGTAAACTTGACCTATCCTATAAAATGCTCATTATCAATGGCATCTCCATCCCAGTAATTAGCAATGTCAAGACCCTGCACGTGTACCTAGATGCCACCTTATCCCTGTCAAGGCAGGTTAACGCCACTGCATCCTCTGCTGCATACAGAACTAAGTTAATCAATGCCTGCAGACCCTTCTTGTCCACCAACAGCTGCTTCACCATTGCCCGGTTACTCATTGGTTCAATACTGGATTACTGTAATGCCTTCTTTGTAGGAACGTACGCTAGGAACATTCACAAACTGCAGAATTCTGAATAATGCCCTCAGGTCTGCACTAAACATTCCAAGATGGCTGCACTTCGTGAGTGCATTATCTTCAAAACACTAGTCATCACCCACAAATGCGTCTCAAATACTGCCCCATGTACCTCTCTCAAAAGTTCAAAAGCTAAAAAATTCAACAAAACACAAATGGCAAACAAACACCCGCTCCTCCCATATGTACCAACTCCTCACTCCTAGATTTAGGTTAGAGAGATCAGGGGAGTGGGGGGGTTAAGCTGCCCAGCCATTTCCTCTAAAAACTGGAACACAATGCCCCAGGTACTAAGAGCAGAACAATCGTATTGAGCATTCAGTAAAAAATCTCAAGACCTTGGTTTTCTCCCAGGTCCGGTATTTTGTTTGAGCCACGTAATGTTGTGTATGTACTAAAAATATGTGATGTGCACCTACTGTTTAATGCTGTAGCCAGCACCTTGATATCTCTGGGTTTAGATTCCTTTAGAAATGCAAACACAAATAAATAAACAAATGGATGCTTGACCCGTTGCCTGCCGAAACAAGGCACACACACAAACTATGGGGTTTGACATTTGTGTAAAGGTAGAGGAGCTGGAAGTACAGTGGCCAAGTCTTCATACTGATGTCATGCAGCAGTGCACAGTGATGGCTGAGTTATGTTTGGTATTGGAACCAGAATAGGTGAATTTGTGCTCTTTCTGCCCTTCGTACCTCTAAGGTCAGTACCTACTGAGTGTGTATGATATGTATTTGCTAGATTTTAAATAGCACATGCCTAGCTGGGTAGCTGCTAAAGCTGTACAAGTCGATATAGCAACAGAGCACAGTTATACGGATACACTTAGAGGTATAGAATTTTAAGTGAAATCTTCAAAGAACATGGAAATAGGGGATGCAGAGTCGTACTGGCAGAGGATCTGATTTATGGAGGCAGAGGCATACCAAGCCTTAATTAATTAGTTGGAGGACAAACTGTGTTCACATTGAAGAAATATGGCCCTGATTACAAGTTTGGCAGGCATACTGGCAAACTGCACTTACCGTCTCTGCTGCCCGATATCCCAGTATTACCAGTATATTACAGGCAGCGTAGTGCAGGTAAATTCCCATTGCCATGGGATGGGATTTCCTGAATCACCTGCACTGTTAGTAACGGTGCCGATAATTCAGGCATTTGTTTGTCGGTAGGGCCCTGAACTCCCGGCAGGTAAGGCCTGCCGGGAGATTTATGTCCCCCACCAGCAAACTTGAACTGTTCCGGTCTGGAAAAAATGGCAGAGCCAGAATTACTGCCATTTATTCCAGCATTTTTTCCAGCCCGGCATTTGTGATGAGGCAGGGAATTTTACAAATTATGGCCTTTTACAAAGTATGACCATCCTAACTGCACAGAGTCAATTGTTCTGCATCAGAGATTCCCTTCCTTTATCTCTTCTGTTTAGTGAGAGGAGGCAATTGTTTTCCCTTTGAATCCCCAAAGAGGTCAGTAAGCTGCCCCTTCCCACTTTTCCTAGCCAATTCCCCAGAAGAGCCCAAGGAAACAAGTTACTAAGCAACTTCCCCCCACAATTCTTCTGCCTTTTTCGATACCAATGTTTAGCAATTCTGAATGTAATGTTTCTGTCCTTTTCTCCAGGATCCCACACCTCCCCGGAAGTGAGAGGAATCCTGCAGGAGGGACTATACAGAAATGTAAGATCCTGCTTGTTTTTGATCTGATATTTGAAAGTGTAAAAGATTGTTAGAGTCTTCCAATGGAAGCTTATGGGAGATGTTGACAATTAACCACTCATGATTAGTTGATTAAATCTGGATATTGTGAGGTTAAGGCCTATTTATTCCATTTTCTTAACACAGGGATTTAATGAAAACCTAGCAAAGGCAAAATGACAATTGGTCACTGGCTGTAACAGGTGGTTTCCTTCTTCTTTTAAAAATCCAAGAGCCTTCGTTGCTGGGTAAACAATTTACGATGATATGGCAGATGTGTCCACCATCAGTTTAGGCGATGATGAAGAAATGAAATTAGTTATACGCATACGTAGAAAAAGTAATGTTTCATGGGCGAAATATTGCTATCCAAGAAGTTCGTTGGACTAGCCCCAATAATATGAATGACAAGACGACGGATTGGTTGAATGCCTTAGCACATGGTTGAAAAGGAAATGTTCAGGTACAGAGTGGATGAACCTGCTTCCATTGAGAAGCAATGGGAAGGGATGCAATCAGAGGCAGCCTGTCTCGAAGGTAATTCGGTCAGAACCCGGGCAATTGTCTGGTGTGCTAATGGCGTATTTATTTATATCACTAGGGAAACAAGCTTTTGGCAAGGGGTACAAAACATTTTTCTCAAAACAACTGCTAAACATTAGAGAACCAAAAGGAAGGGCTGCAACACAGTTTTCAGCTGCTGCAGCCTGTAAAGTCTGGTGTGCTGATGGTGTATTTAGGTACATACTTTTTTTTGCTATGGTTGCAAACTTGGTTTCACCGAAAACCACTCAACAAGACAGCCACGATGGAAGGGGGGCCTGGGTCGATCAGTGGGAAAGGCCGAGTGGCTGGTAAATGAGGGCTGTGGGGAAATCAGGAAGCAATGAGGTCGCTGCAGCTTAATGATAGCTAGCATTCCATGCAATCTAATTGGTTCTATGCAATCTAATTGGTTGCTGCATCCGTCCGGGAACTAATTGTGGTTAATTTTCTTCATTTATAATCTGTATTTTGGGTTTAAAGTCTGCCGTATAAATGGTAAATTGATTGCTAATAATGTGTGTGCCTGCAATTTGTATTAAGATGTTTTGAATTTGCCTGCTCTACCACTTTCCTTTTTAATGGCATTAACATTGATTGCTTGATGCCTTTTGTAGTTGTAAATATGACGAGATTGGAAATGTTTTCTCTACGTTGAACTCAGTAAGATTCCATAAAAAAATTTAATATAAAAAAGGATACTGATACACTTCTGGTGCATCATCAAATCGGCAGTCGCTATTATACGCAATTCAACATTTTTCCAACAGATGGAAAACTTGTTGAGCAACTCATATTGCCTTGAAATGGGAAAACACAATTCCATCTCTAATTTCATATATCCTTTGGATACCTTATTATATTTGCAGGCCTGCCAAGCAATGACAAAGCCGGGTTCACAGTTGCGAAAGTGCATTCATTCTAAAATTGAAAATCAGAAATGGATTGCACACGGCATCTGAAATATGTAAATGATATCCAGACCCATGCTCAGGTTTTGCAGCCAAATGCATTTTGGAATTTACAGCCCTGAACAATAATGGTAAATAATGCACTACAATTACCCAAGTGCTTTTGATGTATTTCAGTTTGACTACAAATGCTGGGAATGGGTTATATTTTAATTTCTTCTCCATTTTACTTTACACAATTAAAGCTCAAAAGAGCATCATTTCTTAACTTTGTTCATTTATTTCTGTTGGGATGCACTTACAGTGTCCCAGCCGGGCAAAAAGGCTGAGAAAAACCTATTAGTATGTGCCACAGGGTGAGCTGGTTGAGTTTCACGCGGCAGAAGGCACATGTCTCGCTTGTAGTTAGGTTTGACATATATTAGATACTCCCATATAGCAACACAGAAACAGAAATAAATATATTAATGTGGCAATTGCAGAGGTTATAGATAGGGCACTGTTATAGGCCATGTGCTTAGGAGTGGTAAACAAAGTTATGTTCTTTAGTGAGGTGCGAGGAGAGAGCTGAAGTAGGTGGAAGATGGATTCAGAAAGGTGCTGTGGTAAGAGCAAGGCCAGTGTGTCAACTTGACAGGAGTGCTGCCATATTGGATTTTAAGGCCTAGTACACAATGAATATAATGTAGGCCCTGATGTGAAGCTGTGGCTCTGTTTAGCTCAGTCTCAAGACAAATCCTGTCTCCATCCCCCAAGAGAGAAGCTGAGGTCAGAGGCACCTGTGGTGGACAGATGCATGCCAATTGTATCCAGCTGCAGATCCTAAATATGCTGGGAATGGAATGTTAAATGTGGGGAGGACAGGTAGGGATCCACCCTTTGATGGACACATTCAGGAGAAAAGGGGATGTGGTGTTGTGATGCCAATAGGCGAAGATTTAGAGCACTACAGCCCTCACCCAAGGAGCAGTCCCCCCATTTGAACTACAAGTAGATGAATAACCAAAGCAAAGAAAATCCCTGAAATTCAGACTAAGGAGCGGTGCCCTGGGTATGTCATTATTGGGAACCTGGGGCTTGAAGGAGATAAGGGGGGAGCCGTGTCTGGAACGTTCTGTGATTTGGGATAGGAGGAGGTGTGATTTGCGATAGGAGGAGCAGAGGGGATGTCAGTAGGTTTAGTCTAATGCCGATGGTGCAGCATGTGTGCCACACAAAGTCTGGTATAATGATAAGGCCTATTGTCTTTATCAGAGTACAGTTGGCCTTGCCATTCTTACTTTGAATGTTTCTGGCTTGGGGGTGTGCACTTCACATGACCGTCACGACTTATTAGTGTATTATTGTGCCTGTTGGCCAATCATGTACCTTGATTCAAAAGTGACGATGTAGTGGGCCACGTGGAAAGGGGAATGGGTTTAGATAAGGTGTTGCCAATCAGTCCAGGGAATATAAGGGGGTATTAGCATGCTCTATAGATGGTAGCAATGAGGGTGGTGGGATGACATTGTAACCTATGTATGCTAATATGTGGTTTTCCACAATATAACCTGTAGAGGAGGAGCCAAGTACCCCCACTCCACCTGCCCCACCTACATTACCTTAAAAGTATTAACCAAAGTATGTGACATATACTGAACAGTTAAACCAGTAAAGAGAAGAGCGTGGGTTCTGTGCAGTACCCATAACAATACCTATACCTAAGAGAATATGGGAGGTAACGTACCGATTGAGGAAACCATACTTACATCCCAGACAATATGATGGCCATTTGAACGAGATTCCTGATGAAACAAAGAAACTGAATGACCAGGATGAATGGTGACGTCATACAAAGCTGAATCGACACCCATATAAAAAGATAACCAGACCAGAGAGGCAGACGATTTATTAAGAACAGAGAAATACCAAGGATAAGTGACATCTTGGGATCAAGGTGAAGAGACCTATGTCAGAAACCTGATGAAGAACCTTAATTAGTTTAAACGTGTATAGATGCAATGAAACGCAAGCAGCAAAGCAATCACGAAGCTAGCCACATGCTTAAATAGATTAGACTGCGGCAAGTGGCAATATATACCTATATACCTCATAGATACATATGGATTAAGTAAAGAATGAAGGTTTCCACTACGTATAAAGCAGTACTGAACAACGTAAGAAGGCCTCATTTTCAGTGTTGCAGTTACAGAAAGCAATTGAATTAAACAGAATACATTTCAGCTAAGGGGTTCACTGAGCCAAGAAAGCCAAGGTCTTATCAAATTAGGAGTTGGCTGACATTAGATACAATTAACGTGAATGAACAGAAACTCCTATTCAAAGAGGTCAAGAAAAAACAAAAGACATCAGAAGACTCTTGAAAATAGAATCAGATACACAGAAAGGCTTAATTTCATGGTGTCCGGTCACGTGATGGAAGAAAGCTGGACGGATGAGAAGATCACACCTACGCAAGGAAGCCGGATAGTGCCCATACTCCTTAAAAATTCTCAGAGAACAGTACAGACTCAAGGTCAACTCCAAAATACTAATTGACACTGGACCATCGAGGTGATGATGGATCACATGTTTAATTGGTGGGAAGCTGGTATCAAGACAAGCTCACCCGCACCTGGGTGTTCGGTCTGCGTGCTGCTCACCTAGATGGAAAATTACTGACAGGGGTTAGTAGCCAACCAATTGAAATGGACCACATAGTTTGGGGTCCTATAGTTTGTGTAGCCAATGGGACGTCATACATTTAGTGACGTTCATAGTGGCCATTTTGAAGGGAGGGCTTAGTTGCCCCACCTGATGTTAACTATCCTATTATCTCTCTCTGTTACGCCATACAGATATAGAACCTTTGCTTAGTTATTCACTTAGAAGCAATCCCGCTTCCCGATAAGTTTCTGTAGTTTGCCACGTAGGATGACGTTGGTAATGACGCAGATCAACACATCAGCTATGACCAATTATGGGTATAAGAACCCATCCTTTTTATGAAGTAGTTAGAGTCAGAGTATCGAGCGATTGCTGATGTTCATTTTACTCCCTGTTTTAAATACTTGCGTTAAAACAAACTTTTGCCAAACTATTTGTGTCGTCTTGATTATTGATGTTTGATTAAAATCTGCATCCACATCTATCTCAGGGGTACCGCTACTCATCTTAAAGGGCTGGAAGCCTCCAGGGAAAACCTGTAACTTCTTTGGGCGTGATGCGCTCCATGTCCATTCAGTTCTACGGGACAGCCTGAGACCTTTTTGCATGTAATAAATATAGATTTCCCTTGCAAAGCGGTGTCGTCGTTCTTTGTCCCTTTGGATTATTTTTATTACAAGGGTTTGGGGTCATGTCATTTTTTACAAAATTGTTGCCCCTGACGTGATCCCAGACTCTCTGTGAGGATGGGGGTGTACACGCTGCACATCCTGGGTTTCAGCGCCTATCAGCAGTGACCACATCTGACTTTCAAGCACGACTTGAAGAGATTCACTGTTGCAGTGTTGCTAAAAGACCTGCCTGTCCTTTGGAACGGGATACTGAACCCTGCTGTGCACGCAAAATTGATGGGTAGCCTATATCGGAGGCACTCGGGAGAGCGCATAGAAGTAATTGCACCTTTGCTGGAGAAAACGAGAGGAGTGTGTGTGCAGAGTGAATTGATTGCAAGTGTGTGGATTGTAAAATACTACGTGTCAATATATACCAGTTTACTTTTACATATAAAGGTGGCCAGAGGAATCTCCTCTGATGAGAGGAAAGGTGACATCACAGTAATATAGTGTAAGAAAAAGAGAAGAGAGAGGAAATGGGATCTATTCCATTACGGGGGAAAGGCAGCTCTGCAAGTAGAGTAGAGGTCCAGTATACAAAGGACCTGGTATCCTTTTACTTGGCAAATGGGAGTGTGATGAGGGGAACTTCCCTCATCCCAAGGTAAGGGGACAGAGGAAGGGTCTAAACCATTGTGTACATAAGTGTGATTTTGTTGTGGCTTGGGATCCCATAATTGGGCATAGGAGGTAAATTCCCTTGTCCCAAAGAGGAGGCTGAGGGAGGGTCTAAACCATTGTGTACATAGTTGTGTTTTATTGAATTGTGCTTCATGGTGTTTATGGAATTGTTTTCAGTGTGGAGTGGCGGTTGTTGAGGTGTGTGAAGAGAGGTGTAGTGTAACAAGTGTGTGGTGCATGGGTTGAGATGAAGGGGGGGAAATGGGAAGTGCGGGCAGCATTGGGATGACAGGGTAGATCAGCGCTGCTGGATCGGTGTTCAGGAAACAAAAGAGAACTACAAGTATATACCAGAAGTAACCATAAGTACCCTTACTCCAATTGAATATATGTGCACCGAGACAAGATAGTTAAATACCATCGCAAGTGGGTCACTGATCTGAGAGGAGGGATGTATAAGCTTTGGCACGAAGAAGGAATGAATAATAGGATGTGTTGGGCCATATGTAAACTTATTTAGCCGCAAAAGATATAAGGGGAGAATGTTTAAGAATAGGCAGGGCATTCTTGAGATTTGGAGGATGTTTTTATTTATTTTGTTTATTTATTGAGCTTTTGTTAGGCACATATACGACAAAATAGTGTTTCCAAGTCGCCACAGGACAAAGTGGGGGAGGGAACAAGGGAGTAAATAATAATGGCAAAAAGACAGTGAATATACAATCGTGGTCCTACTATACCCTTTGACCTTCGGACATGCAAGTACAGTGGAGAGAAGTGCAGGAGATAGGGGATGGGGGGGACAAGTGCTGCTGAGAGCCTGTGAGGGAAGTGCCGAAGGGTGCGGGGAGGAAGTCACTGTCTAAGTGCCAGGGCAGAGGAATCCCAAGGATGGGATGCGCAGTCGCCAGGCACGGGACACACAAGGGCAGTGCTGAGGGGTGGGTGCTGGTGTTGACTGGGCAGGGCCTGGTAACCTGTGAGATTCATGAAGGTCCTGGCCGTTAATCTCGGTGGCAGTGGGGTGATTAGCAGGGAATGGAATGTGGGAAAGAGGTAGAGAAAAGCAGTTTTGAGAGTTACTGGAGCTTTAGGAGGTTCGACTCAACTCTGAGAGGGGCAAGGATGCACCAGCCAAAGAGAAAGACATGCCCCCCGCTCTCTGCTTGGAGAAGCATTTGTCAAGCGGAAAGTTGGATTTAATGGAGTGGAGGGCTTTAGCAGGGAAGTATTCAGGAGAGAAAGTTGGAGATAGCTTTGTTCCAGGCTCCAAAAAGCCTTGTGTATGATGCAGAAGGTCTTGAATTTTATCCTCGTGGCCACTGAGAGCCAGTGGGGAGATCTTAGGGCTGGAGAGATACAGTCCAATGGGCATGTGGCTAAGGATAAGACTTGGAGCCATATTCTGGACTAGCTGAAGGGGGCGTAGGGAGGAAAGGGAGAGATTGAGAAAGAGGTTTTTGCAGTAGTCCAGCATAGAGAGGACCAGAGATCTAGAGACATTGGGCTTCTGTGAAAAGGTGATGTAAGGGAGAATGCCTCTAAGGTGGGCCTTCTTGATAAGGTCCAAGATGTGAGGGGTGAAGGAAAGAGAGGACTCAAAGATGACTCCAAGGTTTTTGGCCTCATGAGATGGTGAAGGTAGAGGGCCCAATGAGGGCGGTCAGAGGGTAGGAGGAACACAGGCCGCAGGTGTCCCAATAAGAAGGATCTGCATCTTAATGGCATTAAGACAGAGGTCATTAGCCGCACACCAAGCAGGGATAGCGGTCAAACAATCGGGGATGAGAGAGGAGGAGAAGGAGGTAGTAGAGGGAAGTTTGAAGGAAAGCTGTGTGTCATCAGCATAACACTGGTATTGAGGAGAGAAGAAGGAGATCAGGTGAGCAAGAGGGACGAGATAGATATTGAAGAGCCATGGTAATAGGATAGAGCCCTGGGGAACGCCACAGGTGGAGAGTACATTGGTGGAGGAGAAAGGACCCAGCTGCAATTGGGAGGGGCGGTTAGTGTGGAAAGATGGCAGCCAATACAGTGCCCAGTCCTTGATGCCGATGGTATCATGGAGCCGTTTTATGAGGATAGAACTGTAGACTGTCAAAGGCAGAGGAGAGATCGTGAAGAATAAGAACAGTAGGAGAGTTAGAGTTTGCAAGCATGCTTTCATAGGTGTGCAGAAGAGCAGTGTCCTTGCCTTTGGATGCCCAGAATCCAGATTTATGTTCATGGAGGCAACCAAAGAGTTCAGTATGAAGGAACAGTTGGGGGAGGACCAACCTCTCCAGGAGTTTACCCAGGAAGGGGGTGGCGGAGCTAGGGTGATAGTTAGCAGGGTAAGAAGTGGCAGATGATGGCTTTTTTAGGATAGGGTGCACAATGGAGTGCTTGAGGGATAGAGGGAAAGAGCCAGTGGCTTAGGGGTGGCTACAGAAATCGGCAAGAGTGGGGCGAGAGAGGATATGTCGTCCTTAATGGTTCTAGAACACCATGGAAGCACCTGTTTCGATGAGACCTTCATAGAGCTGACAACTTTATAGACCTCATCAGGTGCTATGGGCAGGAGGTAGGCAAGTTCAGGGATGGAGGGAGGGGAGCCAAGGGAGAAGGGAGGCAGGAGAGTAGGAGCGGAGGTGGAGGTGGGGGTGGTGGAGAGGGAGAACATCACGTCCTGACTTTTAGATGTGAAGTGGGAGGCCAAGCGGTGGAGAGAGCCTGAGAAGGAAGAAGAGAGTTGGAGATTGCAGTTGGATTGGCAAGTTCCTTGCAGATTTTGAAAAGTTCAGTTGTTCTGTTAGTGGCTCCTGAGATGCGTGCTTGGACGTGGGTCCTCTTCTTGAAGTGAATAGAAAAAAAATATTACCTTTGGAGCCGGTGACAGGCCAGTTTGCCAGAGGATGAACCCGAGGTCTTCCATTTTTGTTCAGCTACTCTGCACTTACATTTTAGAGATGCTAGATCGGAGTCATACCAGCCATTGCAGTTGGAGGCAGATTTTATGCAGATCCTCATGACAGGGGCAAGGATGTCAAGGGTGTTAGAGATGGAGAGCTGCAGGTTTCCGAGGAAAGAGTCAGAGGGAGAGTCAGAACCAGGGGTGGGAGGGGGGATGAAAGTGGAAGCAAATGTAGCAACTGAAACTTGCTTCATTGGTCGAATGGCGGCGAAGGAGGCTGGAAGTGCAAGGGGCAGCTCAGCCATAGGGCCAAAGGGCCCTAAGCAGGAGGAGATGTGGTCAGACCAGCAGATAGGGGTGGTGACCGGGTTAGAGATACAAATGTCTCCATAGATGAAGACATCCAGATTGTGTCCGGCTGAGTGGGTCAAACCAGAAGGAAGAATAGTGAGAGAGAGGGAGTCACAGAGGTTATGGAACTGTGAGGTGGCTAATTCAGGAATGTCGAGGTGGACATTGAAGTCACCAAGGAGGAGGACTTTTGAAGAAGAGGTCAAGAGGGAGGAGGTGTGGTCAGCCCATTCAGAGAGGAAGAGAGAGATAGGGCCGTGTGGCCTGTAATTAGAAGCGAGGGTGAATGAGAGAGTAGGAGAGACCCCTAGCCTACAGAGGGGTAGGATTGAGTAGGAATGATAGAAGCACGGACCCACTCAGGGAAGATCAGGGCTACTACACCTCTGGGCCAGTTTATCCTGGGTTTGGAGAGGATTTTGTAGCACTCAGGAAGGAGAGTGTCAAGAGCAGTGACAGAGCTGGCATTGAACCACATATGGGTAAGGGTGAGGACGTTGATGTCAAAGTCTTCAAGAAGGAGACATATGTCAGAGGAGTGTTTGACAGCAGTACAAGTGTTCAGAGTAGATAATTGAAGCTGATTACCACCTTTGACAGATTTCTGGGGGGGTACACATGCATGGTACTCCTGTCGGTGGTGGTGGAGAAGTTAGAGGAGTCCGGGGAGGAGGAGCAGTTGAAGGTAGGAAGTTAATGAGAGAGGGGAGGTACCAGTCAAGTAGGAGAAGAGTAGATTGATAACCTTGAGCCATAATAGTGCCATTGTGATAGACATTAATGATGCACCTAGAGGATGAGAAGTATGCCAAAAGTACTTCTCATCTAGTACCACCATTAATGGGTGAAGAGGAGAAAGGGGAGAGAGTGGAGACCAGGTGGGGAGTCCATAGGACCGAAGAGGGGACAGAAAAGAGGATGTCAGCAATTATCTGCCTGAAAGTAGCATTGACATAGGTGTCAGCAATAGGTAGGCCTGGATTAGAGGACAGGAGAGCTTTATTAAGCTTTTCTTTACAGACTGTGTGAGAGAGATAGGATAGGTGACATAGTAGAAGTTAGAATAGATAGGGGAAATATAGAGTGCTATGTGGCGGGGGGAGGGAGACAGGCAAGGGAGCAGCTCAGTGTACAATTAAACTCACCAGATGGGCTAGCACCAAGAATTCACAGATGAAGGAGGTGCTTTAAATAAGATATGCAGAACGAAACAGAATTTTAAATACCCAGACCGCATGAGCATTAAAGTGTAGAAAATAATCAATGCACAGGTCTAAAGGCACACCTAAATTCTAGTTTCCAGCAAAGCCCTAAAATGCAGCAGAAAACAATAATTGCACAGGTTTAAAGCACAACAAGATTTTAAGAAATGCAGTTGAGGTGTTAGGTTTGAGATATTCTCAGGTTTCAAAAAGTTTCCCACAAATATATAGAATCAGCAATTTTAGATATAGATAATGCACAGAAGAAACAAAGCAGCTAGATTTGCATTTTCCACAAATATGCCAAATGCAGCAATTTTAAATAATGCACAGAAAACACAGCAGCTAGAATTAATTGGCGCACATGTGGCCAAGAGGCGAGGTGTAGAGTTGAGTGGTGAATCCAGAAACAGACAAACAGATCCACAAATAGGCATCCGGCTGAGGTCTGTTGTCTCAATTGCAAAGCATCCCCAAAGATCAGAGATTGCAGGTCACATAGAGATGGCAGCCAAGGCAGAGAAAGGATGATAATGGAGTCACAGTGCAGGAGCCCTGCGGTAAACTTGAGTGGGGAGAAGGTGGTGGTGCAGGTGTACAAAGTTCAGGCGAATGTTCATGTGAGGTAGGACACACATAGAGGTAGAGTCTGAGGCATAGGAAATACCACACAGCCGTAGGAGTGAGACCTCACAGCCGTGGAGGACAGGTAGCAACAGGGTGGTAAGGTGAGGGGGTGAAGCTAATTTTGCATGAGCTAGCCTGGAGTAAAGGGCTTGAAGACTGTGGCCCAGGGCAGCTGTGGAAGGCAAAGCACAGTGCAGGTGGCACATCTGGCACCCATGGGAGAGCATGTACTGCCCATTAGGGAAAAGTGCAGAGGGGGAGGGGCTTACTGGGCTATCCAGCGGCTGAAATACAGATTGATGGTGCAGTGAGTGGCTCCCTGCAGCTATGGACTTGGCCAGACAGGTGTAGGAAAGACCCGTTGAGGGGGCCGGCGATTGCCTGCTGGCTGAGGGGTTGCATTCGGATATCCCATGGCTCAGCTAATAAGGTGGGCCTGATCAGATAACAAAGATCAGCTGAGGAGTGTGCCACGCAGGAGGGCCATGATAGATAGGGGCTGGCCGTCCCTATGGTGCAGGCTGCACCATTTGTTCAGGGCAAGGGCAGAAGATGCAGGAAACCCAGTTGTTAAAACAATAAGAACTTGAGGATTTGGAGGATGTCCATGATGACCCTAAGGGAAGAGAAATTGTAATCCCAGCACCCTGTGAAACCCCCTCATCTTGCGTAATTCCTACATCCTGTGATACCCCTACAACTCCTACAGCCCTGCCACCCCCACACGGGTGTTACCCCATGCAAGCAGCCACAGGTTATACCAATCTGGACTGTGTCCCCCCTGCAGTCCTGTAACAACAAGTGCCCACCACATACAAAACGTCACACAGGCCCTCAGCAGTGAATGTGGCGCATGCCCTATTAGTTATGGAGACAGAAAACAGGGCACGGAAAGTGTTAGAACGAGCGCTTTGATGGCAAGAGACAGAGCTTGTGCAAGGATCGCTGGAACAGGTAGAGGAGCGAAGAGAGCCTATTGGTACAGACAAATGGAGAACTGGTGATATTTTTTTTTGAATTGATATTAGAGCAGTTGGGGATATACATGTCATAGTGAAGGATGATGAACACAATGTTGAAAGGCTTCGAGGGGGGCTACAGCATGCTGACAGTTTCGATTTTGAGTCAATTAGAACACACATAAAGCAGGAGTAGCAGAGGAAGAGGAATGGAAAACAGAGGAGGAGCAGGGGGAAGAGATTCCACCCACGGTGAGTAGAGAGTTTATGGGATCCAAGACTCAGAGAGCGACCAGGCCGTATGGCAGTGGTAAAAGGGAAGAGAAGGGGAGATTGTTATCTGCCAAACAGACATGAACACAACTTCCAATGCTATGTAAAGGCCCCGGATGAACACAATATGTGCCATAGCCACAAATGGACAGAAACAATCAGATGAAGGCACTTCCATCACTCACAGCAGGAGCAGGAAAGTGGATATGTACACATGAAAAGCAGACAGCAGGCATTATACTAGCGGTGGGAGATATGAAATGTTTGATCGCTGAATATTTAAAACAACAAGCAGACAACATTTGGAGGAAAGCGGGATACCCAGGGGCACAAATGGGCAATGATAATCATGATGGAGCACACTTTAATGATTGCCGGGCAAAGGTATGGGCTGCCTTAAGCGTCTTCTGACACCAAGATATACATTCAATGATGGCACGCACTATGAAATCAGACGATGATCCTGCACAATATATAGCACAAATTCAGGGAATGTGGAAAGAGCTGAGACAGGGGAACCATGGGACAAAATCATAGCAGCTGAGATTCTTGAAACTTTAGTACACCATTGTAGGCGATGGCAGGAGAAGGAGAATGAAGTGGTGGATAACATACAGAAGGCTGAAGCAAAGTTAGCACAGAAGAAATTAGCAAAGTTGAGCATAGAAGGAGACTGTGTTGGACATGTGGGTGAATTGGGAATTTCACACCAGGATGTAGAAGTAGACAAACGTACTCATTTGATCTGCATGTCTTTCTCAGTGGACCGGTGGTCCCAATTACATATCATCAGCCATCAGGAATGATGCCACCAAGTGCTCTGTATGGCCCAGGCCCTGTGCAAGCACCTCAGCAGGGACAAGAGCCCCAGAATCAGTATCAGGTGCCATTACCATAACAGATGCAGCTCCCAGCACTGAATAGCACACCAGTGTATATACAACAACAGTCAGTACCCCAATTACGGCGTGCGTGTTGTGAGCGGTAATCCCTTCCTATTGCAAGAGTTAAACACCTATCCAGGTTAGGACAGCCCATAGAGAGCCCTGATGTGCCGAGTCCTCTCAATCACTGCTGACCCGGAAGAGGAATGCGTGGTAGTTGTGGAGATAGATAACAAATCATTCATTTTCATGGTTGATACAAGTGCAACACAATCATGCCTAATTGAAGGGTGCTTTCCCTTATCATGGGTTCTCTAGGGCAATATAATTGGATCAATTTACAGAAAATTTACCCATCAAGTTAGGTACTCAAGAGGTGTTAGCTCCATTATTATTTTCAACTGAAACACAATAAACTTTTTAGGCAGGGACCTGCTAAGCAAGCTAAATATGACGTTCTTATTCATAGAAGAAGGGGTAGTGTGTTCCACAACAGGAATTTGTTATGCTATGGTTCTTGCAGTAACGTGAGCATTGTATAGTGATTTTGCTACAAGAGGAATACCCTTGCTCCTGGATTTCATGTATTTTTTAGTTTGGTGTCAGGAATCAGAAACAAACCATGAAGAGTGCTGTCTGATTTTTTGTTTAGGACAGTAGTTCCCCAAGACCATGCTCTGGGTACCATCGTTGCAAGATTTGGAGGCGGTGATTATTGTGGACTACAAGGTAGTGCTAATAAGGGCTGATGAGGAGGGAGATGAGTGGCAAACAATTTCATCTGTTGACCCAGCCCACCCATTAAGTGGGATGTCAAATGGATAGTTGTTTGAAGATGTTGACAATGATGGTTAGATGATATTCGAGATTTCCATACCAAATAATAATTCAGCCCAGAAACATACCTTACTCTATACTTATTGCCAAAACTATGCCCACATATTTACAGGAAGATATGGTGAAGGTTCCCAGCACTTTATGGATTGACAATCCTTATGATGTAGGGCTCTGTAGAGCATAGGAGCAGCACGTATCAAGTTGAAGCAGGGCACAGTGTTATCCAGAGTACAACAGTATCCATTATCGAGAGACGCAGATGAGGGAATACATGAGACAAATGTGGCATTATGGAAATAGGGTATCACAATACCTTCAGAGTCCCCATGCAATACAGTGATATATCCTGTCAAAAAGTGAAGGTGTCGAGTTGGATGATACAAGACCTCTGACCATTGAACAATATTGTAGAAGCTGATTTCCCAGTAGTACTGAACTCTGCCACGATCCTTTGCAATATACCCACTGAGGCCACATCATTTACTATGATTGACTTGGAAAATGTGTTCTCCTCCATTCCATTGCACCATGATTCTCAATACCTCACAGCATTTACCTATCGTGGACAAAGGGCCTCATTACGAGTCGGGCGGAATGGGTTAACGGGGTCTGCCAATTGGTGCGGACCCGTTATTCCCACTCCACCTGATTACGAGGTCCCCTCGCGGGACCCGGTAACCAGGCGTCGTTACCGGGTCCCGCGAGGGGACCAGGGATCTAACAACGCCCCGTTGTTAGCTCCCTCTCCCATTCCCATTGAGCCCTATGGGGGCTCGAATGGGAATGGGGAAGGTCCGGGCCCGGGTTCCCTGAGGGAGGAATTACCGGGCCCTCCAAACTCGGAATGGCCCAGTAATTCCCCATTCAGGGAACCCGGACCCGGTTTTGGTGGCAGCCATGCCGCCAATAGCGGCATGGCTACCGCCAAACCCGTAATGAGGCCCAAAGTTTCCAACACACCAGACTTCCCCACAGGTAGTGTGAGTCCCTCAGCATTTTCAGCAGAGTACTCCATATGAACTTGGGTAACATACATGTACAGAGCATCATCATTCAATGGCCCTCATTACAAGTCAGGCGTTAAGGGTTTAATGGCGCCGTCAGCGCCGTTAACCCTTAACGCCTGATTCACACTTTAACGCCTGCAAAAAGCGCAGGGCAAATGGTGAATGGGGAATTACCACCCCACTCACCTTGGAATGGGGCGGTAATTCCGCCATCCACCATGGCGGAATCCGGCATGGACCATGGTGCTAATAGCACCATGGTCCACCGCCTGACTTGTAATGAGGGCCAATATGTTGACAGAATACCTGTGTAGAGAAGATTCAGTGACACTTTTTGCAGAGAAAGGGTACAAAGTAGACAAAGAGAAAATGCAATATTGTCAGAGGTAAATAGTGTATTTGGCACAGATGATATTATCTGCAGGATAATGAGTAACACCAGAGAAGCCAGCTTCAGGACAAGACACACTACAGCCAAATACAGTTAAAGAAATGCAACAGTTTTTGGGGTTGTGTAACTATTGCAGCGCATGGTTTTTCAACTATTCTAGTTACCCAAGGCCTTTGCTGCAGGGACTGATGGAAGCACAAAAAAACAAAGGTACACTTATATGGAAAGTAGAAGTTATTATATGTTTCCATGAATTTAAGAATGCTATAAGCAACACACCAGTGCTAGCAGCTCCCAATTACATGAACACATTTTTATTGTTTTCACATTCTAATGATCAGGTCATGACTGCAGTTTTGACTCAGCAAACATCCATGGGACACAAGCCCCTAGTATTCTGCAGTGGCATATTAGAATCAGTGATGCAAGGTCAATTCCCTTGTGAACAGGCACTGGCCACTGCGGCCTTTGTAATTTGAAAGTCCTCAACAAGCACTATGGGTTGCTCTGTGACGTTATATGTAGATTTTGCAATGCTTGAACCATCCAAGTACACTCTAACCACTGAAAGGCCCTCTGCATGTGAATTTATTTTGACAACTCCTTCTATTCACATTGGGAGGTGTCGCACAGTAAACCCTGCCATGTTTATTGCCCCGTTTATTGCAATACCTGACCAGCAAGGAGAGGAGGTTCATGATTGTGTTAGATATGTGTTAGATATGATGGTCCTAAGGATGATTTAATAAGGGAAAAAGAGGATGCACTTGAAGAAGGGGAGGTCCTCTTCTTTGATGGGTCATCGATGATCAGGAGACCAGACAGAGACATACCGTTGCAGCAGTGGTGCGCTTTGTAGGCGGGAAGTATAAGGTTGTAGTTCAAAAGAGGATACCTACACTGTTCGGCACAGGCAGAATAACTGATTGTATTATTGAAGCATTAGAAGCATCTCAAGGATGTTTAGTAACCATATACTCTGACTCCATGTACGTGACCCCCCCATACATGCAGTGCTGTCCAGATGGTTGTCCAGATGGGAAAGGACAGTATTTAGGATGTCAGGTGGCACACCTGTGTACCACACAGCCATGTTGGAGAAATTAATGTATGCTTTGTCCTGCCCAAAACCTGTGTGGCAGTGAACTAGCCTCCCCTCAGCTTGCCAATCTTCCTTACTCCAATTGTACTGATATTCTTGTAGAGCAGTATAACACGATTATTTCTATAATAACTAATACTCTGCCCCCTCCCTTAGTTAAACTAGTTAAATCTGAAACATTGGGCACATTCTGGTTCTCCAAGGAAATTTTTACCCTGAGAACACTTGAGATGCAAAAAGAACTGGCATGGTGGAAAAACAACAAGCTCGCTATCATTGAGGCCAAACAAGATTTTTATGAAGAGCGCGTTAAATCTGCACCCTCTTCCCATAAAGAGCTCTTAACTATCTTTAGTAACTTCGAGGGTAAAGATAACTTCTTCCCTGCCCTGGTTAAGAGTGACCAATGGTGATCTGACATTCAACAGGGCTTCAGTGAAAAACTGAACTCCCATCACAGCAAGATTTCCTCCCTGCGATCATCTCCTTCTTGTTCCAATAATTGTATTTCTAGTCCTGACTATACTCACACACTCCCCTCTCCTTCCACTCCCACTTTCAATTTTAAAGTAATCAGCGAAGTTGATCTTTCAGATAATATTGCTTGCCTAAAACCATCCTCATGTCCTGAAGACATCTGCCCTCCTTTCAAAATCAAAGAATCATTTGCTTGTTTGATCCCTCTTGTTACACAACTGGTTAACTCATCTTTTTCCACCTTTACAGTTCCGGAATCTCTGAATAAGGTATGGATTTCTCCTGTGATTAAAACAGCCTCCCTTCATCCTTCCTCACTCATAAATTATCGTCCCATAACCAATACTAATTTCCTTATGAAG
Source organism: Ambystoma mexicanum (assembly GCF_040938575.1). Classification (NCBI taxonomy): domain Eukaryota; kingdom Metazoa; phylum Chordata; class Amphibia; order Caudata; family Ambystomatidae; genus Ambystoma; species Ambystoma mexicanum. The sequence continues at coordinate 424,057,368 of NC_090935.1, forward strand.
ATTCTTGATAGGGTCGCCTACTATCAAATTCAACAACATATTGAAAGCAATAACCTTATTGGTCCTCTTCAATGTGGCTTTCGAGCACTCCATGGTACGGAGACTGCCTTGATTGACCTAAAGGCTAACTTATGTCATATTGCAGACTCAGGTCAGGTTGCGCTTCTCATGCTCCTTGACCTCTCAGTAGCAATCGACCTTGTGATCACTCCTTGCTGCTTGAGAGTCTGGGGAGTATTGCCAACTGCTCTAGCAGTGCCTTACAATGGCCCTAGATCTGCCCAGGTGGATTCTGATGGTTTCAAGTCGTCTCCAGAATTCCTTACCTGTGGTGTCTCATAGAGAGCCTGTCTTTTGCCTACTCTTTTTAATTTGTATATCTGTCCTTTTTTATAACTCCTAGACAGTCTTAGCGTAGACTACACCAACTACACTGATGATACTCAGGTCATCATTAAACTCTCCGGCAACTGTGAGAATGACCTCCTGAACATTAATCGCATCTACAGTTTGATTGAAAAGTGTCTGATAAACAATTCCCTGGCCCTTCATGGTAACAAAACTGAGCTTATGCTTGTTGGCTCTACCCAGCGGCCGCTAAAGCTGGACCCTAGATACTCTAGAGGCCTTTGATATTGCAGGTTCCTCCATTAACTCTACCCCCTTGTTAATACCTTGGGTGTCTATCTTGATTCTTCACTAAATCCAGTCAAGTGAAAGCCTCATGTGCCTACTCTACTCTTCTCACTGGGCAGATTAAACCTTTCCTTTCTGATGGCAACACTGCCTCCCTTGCAGTTCCCCTTGGCAATTCTAAACTTGACTATGGGAACTGCCTCCTGGCTGGCACCTCTATATCCAACATGAAAATTATACAGGTCGCTCAGAACAATGCAGTGCGTGCTGTAAGCAGCCTTTCTAGAAGACAGCGTGTGACTGAGGCCTGTATCACCTTTCACTGGCTTCCTGTTAAACATTGTACAACGTACAAGGTCTTACTCCTCATCTACAAACGTCGTCATGAGAAAGCGCCAGCATATCTTAAGAATCAGATTAGACATGTTCCTCCTGTTTGTTCAATTCAGTGTAATTTTTCTCTGAAACTGGTTGCACCCAGATTTAAACTTGAGCGATATGGTGGCATTAGTTTTGAGTCCATAGTCCCACGCCTGTGGACTCTCCTCCCTGCTCATCTCTGCCTTATTGATGAACTGTCTTCCTTTAAAAAAGCTCTCAAAATGATCTCTTTGTGATTCTGATGGTTAGCTGTGCCTCTTTCTATGCTTCCCTTGTTTTTTAACCTATTTTTCCTCACATTCTCTTCTGACGTGCTGCACACTAACAGGACGATTCATGTAATTCCTCTCAAAAGTGTTGCACGCGGCTGGCGCACAGCGTGCCCGTGCGAATGTCTGCGCCAGCCACGTGCGATAAAATCAATTTCCGCGCACAGCGTATTCATGGATTCTTGCCTCCAAAAGCAGACGTGGCGCAGAGTGGTGCAGCGACCCTGCAGCAGCGCCAGTTACGCCCCCAAGAATGCCCTTGCGCAAGGAAAAGCCATCAAGATCGCAAAACCATCGCAAAGGGCCGTGCCAACCCTGTACCAGTTTACCGGACTGGCAAACAGCAAACGCAAAGCGGGGAACGCATATTACGGGTTTCGGGAACACGCGTGCGCTAGAACTTTCACACGCGATCTAGCCTGGGGGAGCGGGGTACGTGTATTTCAGGGGCTCGCGGGTGGTTCTACACGCGATCGGGCCTGGGGGAGCGGGGTACGTGTATTTCAGGGGTGTGCGAGAAGTTCCACACGCGATCGGGCCTGGGGGAGCGTGTGCATGTATTTCAGGGGTGCGCGAGAAGTCCCACACGCGATCGGGCCTGGGGGAGCGGGGTACGTGTATTTCAGGGGCTTGCGGGTGGTTCTACACGCGATCGGGCCTGGGGGAGCGGGGTACGTGTATTTCAGGGGTGCGCGAGAAGTTCCACACGCGATCGGGCCTGGGGGAGCGTGTGCGTGTATTTCAGGGGTGCGCGAGAAGTTCCACACGCGATTGGCCTGGGCGCGTGTAGTTCAGAGGTGCGTGAGAAGTTCCACACGCGATCGGGCCTGGGGGAGCGTGTGCGTGTATTTCAGGGGTGCACGAGAAGTTCCACACGCGATTGGCCTGGGCGCGTGTAGTTCAGAGGTGCGCGAGAAGTTCCACATGCGATCGGGCCTGGGGGAGCGTGTGCGTGTATTTCAGGGGTGCGTGAGAAGTTCCATACGCAACTGGCCTGGGCGTGTGTAGTTCAGAGGTGCGCGAGAAGTTCCACACGCGATCGTGCCTGGGTGGAGCGTGTGCGTGTATTTCAGGGGTGCGCGAGAAGTTCCACACGTGATTGGCCTGGTCACGTGTAGTTCTGAGGTGCGCGAGAAGTTCCACACGCGATCGGGCCTTGGGGAGCGTGTGCGTGTATTTCAGGGGTGCGTGAGAAGTTCCACACGCGATTGGGCTGGGTGCGGGTATTCCAGGGCTGCGCGGGAGGTTTTACACGCTTGCCTACAACAAGTATTCATGGAAACGAACGTGGCCAATCCGGAAACACGTACCCAGCAGGAAGTAGGCGTACGTCCACCCGCACAGCATAAAAGTGCACGCAAACAACAAACAAGCTCAGACGCCAGGATGAACATACCGTTCCTAGTAGCAGTGGCCGTGGGATACCACAGGAGGAGGAGGAGGATAGTCCGGGCCAGAATTTTTACACCCAGAACCAGCCTTTTTGGGATGCCTGATGACCATGTGTATGGAAGGTACAGGTTTCCACCTCACATAATACTCGACCTGGTCAGTGAGTGGGAGGATGACCTCACATCAACCACCCTGTGCTCCCAAGCACTCAGCCCCCTGGAGAAGGTCCTCAATGTACTGCACTTCCTGGCCACTGGATCATTCCAGCGGACAAGTGCCATAGTGGGGGGGGGTGTCACAGGCCACGCAGTCACGCTGCCTCCACCAGGTCTTGGCCATCATCACTGCACGCCCATCAGTCCGCAGGCACATATACCTGCCCAGAACACCTGCAGAAAGGCAGGCTGTTGCCCAGGATTTCTACAGGGTGGCACGATTCCCCAAAGTGCTAGGTGCCATTGATTGCACCCATGTGGCTCTACATCCCCCCAGGGCAACTGAGCACATCTATAGAAACGGCAAGCACTGGCATTCCATCAACGCCAAGGGAATCATCACCTCAGTATACGCCAACTATCCAGGCTCCACCCACGACAGTTTTATCTACAGAATGTCTACCCTAAACCGGGACATAGAAGCTGGGCGGCATGGCGATACATGGCTGCGCATAATGCCACTGCGCATGCATGCATGTCAGATACTGAGTAATGTCACAACCCCACTGATGATACCCATCACCACCTCCCCAGGGGACAGTGCCTACCCTCTCAGCACCCACATGATGACGCCAATTCGGCACCCCACCACGCCACCCCAGGTAAGATACAACACGGCCCACATTGCAACCCGGGGCATCGTGGAGCGCACATTCGGAGTGCTCAAGTCACGCTTCCGCTCCCTTGACCATTCTGGCGGGCCGCTGTTATACGCTCCCCCAGTAGTGTGCAGGATCATAGTGGCAGCATGTGTCCTGCACAACGTTGCAAAACGCCGGGGCCTGGCCATGGACATGGTGGTGCCCCCACATCCCCAACCACATGCATGCCCACTGCGCATGGGAGGGGAAACGGCACGGGGTGAGGCAGCCCGTACGAAGCTTGTGGCTAATTACTTCACATAAAATCACACCCCTGTGGAGTGCACACAGCCCTGGCACATACCAGCTGACAATCAATGATGATTGTAACTGACAATTATGATGTGTCAATGGACAGTCAACTGTCACAACCATACCAGCCTGAGATTGTACATCTGGAAGTGTTCCATTGTGTGCTTCCCTACCTACACAAACACCACCAATATTGTGTTCAAAAGACACACTTCTATGCTGCTAAAATCATTATCCCCTTGCAAGACACAACATGACAACAGTGCCATGTCACCCAACCCCTCCTCAGCACCGCCACCCAACACACCATGGCATGACATGCCATGTGAGAGCAAACAAAGTCATCCCCCAAACATGACACGTGTCACAAAGTACAGTGTCCCTAATGCAAACTGGCCACACACAATATGCCCACATAAATGTAGAAACAACAACACACATGACTTACCACAATACAATCGACATAGCATAAACATGACAGTACTAAGGCAAAGGATACGTAGTGTTACAACATGAGAATGCCAGCACATCCACCACCTCCAACTGTACAGTGTTGTTGCCACGCACATCTGGAAGTCCACTGCTCACAACATGAGCTCCATCTCCAAAGTGGACGGCCTTGTGAAGACATGAGGAATGAACCTGCAAATTAGGAGGGAGACATGGATGCACAAGCACACATCAATACACCATGCAGTGCACAATACAACAACAATATGCACTAGGAATGTATACACAGTATTGACTACCGACTGCCCACACAGCTCATGGGAGTCCAACGTCACTGTGTAATTCACTGTCACTTGGGCACACCCTTTGCAAGCCCATGGAAACGGGAAGCAGGAGGGGTGTGTGCCTCACGAACCCAAGCATCTAACCCAAACTCAGGACAAGCCTGCATGTGCCCAGCCGGAATACAGTGGATATCCACGGGAGCCACACAAGGCAACACACTGCAATAAAAATTCAAAAATCAAAAATGGCCATGTGTGGGCAAGGGGGGGTGGGGGAGGCCACCCAGGAGGTCCGAGGACAGGGTGCCCACCAACAGCCACCTGCGTGAATGTTGCAAAAAAAAAAAACACCTCCACGGGCTCATGGCCTGCACGGCTACTAAATAGTGGGAGATTCACTGCTGGATTCGCTCTCCTCAACCTCTGCTGCTGCTGCCACAGGAGGTGGTGGTGCTATGGGAGGCAGCCCACGCAAAGCCCTAGTTTGGTCCTCCATGGCAGCAAGCATGCGGGTCTGGAAGGCCTCGTTCTGGAGGGATATGGTGCGGAGATCCCCAGGCAACACCCGACGTGTTTCCCGGACCTCCGCCCGAGTTGCCTGCATCTCTGCTGAGAGCGTACGGGTGACGCGCTCCAGCAGCTGTTCCGTCCTGGTGACAGTGGAAGCCTCAAGGTCCACAAGAGTCTGCCTGAGGTGCCGGACCTCTCCCCTCAGGGCTTCCCTCTGTCCCTGGGCATCTATAGAAATTGATTCCCTCAGATTGTCCAGGGCCACCTGTCTGTCCCTGTTGGACGCCAACATGTCCTCCCTGACTGATTGGCAAATGGAGTCTGTTGCCTGCTGTAGTAGCTCCATCTGCCTTTCTGGGGGGACAATGGAAGTGGCCACCCGCTCCATGGCTTGAGCAATCATTTCTGATGATGCTGCCTGTTGGTTGGCCATACCGTAAATGGATTGCTCCCATGCGGTATTGCCTGGTGGCGGACGGCCACCGCGTTGGCAGGCACCACACCTGTCTGGGGCAAGGCGAACTACGCCTTGCTGTGTCGGCACTGCCTGAGGCTGCAGGACTGCATTTCCCCTCTAAACTGCTGGCCCAGGAAAAGGATCAGATGTTGCGGAGTGTGGCCCTGCATCCGTAACCACCACAGGCGCACCTACCAACACTGACATCCCCATAGTGGGCTCTACCCCTGGTGCAGGTGGGTCAGACAGAACAGTATCCCTTCCATGAACACATACCTGCGAATCCACATAGGCCTCATCCGAATCAACACCTGAAAAGAGTTCTGGGGAGGTGCAGCCAGGGACACCCCTGGACAGTATGGCCTGCAGCAAGAGAGGGTTCTCCCCCACCACCAAACCACGTCCCCCACTGGTGCCTGGTCATGCTTCAGATCCCTCCTGGGCCTGCACCATCTCCTCTCCCTCAACAGCATCAGGTGCGTCATCCTCTGCAAAGACATGAAAGACAAAAAATGGAAACAGGCATTAGCACCATGGCACGCTATTAGGCCAGACAAGCTACAGTACCAGTACTTGATTTACACATGTCCCACATGACTATAACCCTCCCATGCATGCACTGTCCATGAGTTGGAAGGGGAGGAAAATGTCAGACACTGATGACACCAAGATGGGAGAGCAACACATCAGCTGCATGCTGGCTAGCAGTGCCATCACACATTGGCCTGTGAGTGGCATGTCCAATACACATACATGACACATGCCATCACACAGATGGCATGTACCATAGGCATGTCATATACGTGACAATAGGGCAGAGTGATGCGCAGTAGAACCAGGTGAATTCCTACAATCAGCCTAAATGAACACAGCTAAATACGGAACAATGTTGTAGCAAGATGCCACTTCAAGGGCAACTGGCGCGATGTAGTGCAAAACGCCTACTGTGGCCAGAAGGTATACTGTAATACCCAAATCCCGGGGCGCCAAATGCATTGGATGAAGCACATGGGTGGGCCAAAACACTCAGGCACACACACCCTGACCTGGCACTCAACCAGAACCCCTCCCACTAACAACATACACATGTATCACACACACATGCATGTGCACTCACCGGACAATGCCTCGTAATCTGGCAGTTCTCCCACACCTTGAATCTGCTCCTCTGTGACATAGGTCCCAGCAACATGCTCATGTAGAGTGAGTTCTATGTCCTCTTGTGGAGACCCACCTCCAGTCACCAGAGTTGCGGCATGACTTGAGGCCAGCTTTTTCTTAGCCCTACGCTTAAGGTCGTTCCAGTGCTTGTAGCACTCAACAGCTGTGCGCCTCATAAACCCAAGGGCACTTATGCTGTCCGCGATGGACTGCCAGTGTGCCTTACGTCGAGCAGGTGTAATCCTACACCCTAAAGTGACCAACATTTCGGCGTCATGTTCGGACACATACTGCACAAGTGCATCCAGTTCGGCATCATTGAAGCTAGGCTTCCTTGGCGTGCCGGACCGTGTAGCCGTGTCGGGGTCATCAGCCTGTACTGGACGAGAACTCTTCCTCTTTCTTTTTGTGGGTGGTGGGGATCCGGAGTGCCCTACGCCGCTCTGGACACTAGGGGCAGGAGCACCGGTGGACTGTGTAGTAGTAGTGTGCGATGGCACACTGACCACATGACTTTCTGCAGGCATTAGTTGAAGTGTGATGATGGCAGGGGGAACCTCAGTCTGATGTACCAGGACCAACACTGTCCTTGCTGGGGGAGTCAGAGCTGGGGTGGACGGAGCTGCAGCTGCCCCTGCAGCCTCCCACCCCACCTACTTGGGGCAGCAGATGACGTGGCTGCCCCTGTACCACGTGGCCTGGTGACACTGGCTTGCGCCGCCACCCATGGCCTAGACTTGGCGACCTGGAAGTCAGCCTGGGAGTCACCCTGTGCTAGGTCAGGTGCCACAACGGGCCGGTCCAACAAGGGCTGAGCAGGGATGGTGTCAGCCACATTTCCCTCAACCATGGGGGGGGGGGATATGTGTGTCCCTGACTAGTCCTCCACACGTGGGGGGCTAGGGGGAGTCTGCAAATCCTGGCCACGTCCCCTACCGCGCCCACCACGCCCACCTCTTGAGGCTCGGCCACCTTTGCCACCCTTACCACTTGCTCGCCTCCCAGCCATGGCACTGATGGAGTTGTGCGTATGGGAGTGTAACGCTCACCTGGTTCCCTCGGAGGCGCAGGTCTTGACTGGGCGGTGAAAACGTCTTCAACGTTAGGCGTAGGATTCGTCTGGCTCCCGGATTTGGCCCCTTCCTTACCGAAAGCTTGACCTGCAGAGTGAGGTGTCTGCAAGTGGAAAATCAAGGATTAGTAACTGGAAGGTTGGGAGTAGTTCTTAGCCCCTCTCTCCCTCTCTTCCCGTGGTACTCGGGTGATTGTTGTGCTCACCTTAAGTAAGTGAATGCTGAGCTCTCCATCCTGCGTCTTGTGCAGGGGCGCTGGGTCCAGTTACTTCACTGGATGTGAGTTCCGCCTCTTGATTGCAGAGGGTAGATGAGAGCGAAGCCGCCGTTTGCAGCACGAGCGTGACTTGTAAGTATTAAAGTTTTCAGATTGCTCTCTTCAAATGTTTTTTCCTTAAGTCTATGTCTTTTATCTTTTCAGATGCTGTCGATGCCAAAGAAGCTGCTCTCCCCGATTCGTGGCAGAGAGCGTGACAAGAAGATGATGAATTCGAAGGCACGTAAGTAGGAAGGCTGCCTTAGGGCCGTAGAATGCACCTTAATGTCCCCTTTTGTCTTTACAGGTGCCGGAATGCAGTGCGAGCAAGTTGGAGCTAGCGCAACACAGGTAAGCAGTATTGTAACTAAGCGTTACTAACCAATGTTCTTTGTCTTTGCAGGCCCGATGCCGGACGAGAAATGCTGAAAAAACGTCTTGGATGCTGCCGATGGATCGGGTGAGTTGAAGCGCTAACTTTGCCTTTGTTTAATCTGTGCCGTTTGTTTTGCAGGAGCCGCTGAAGATTGAAGACTGGTCCCCAGCAGGTAATTTTCGTAATTACAGGATCCAGAGCTGAAGATTCGCTGGAGCTGACACAGTGAGCGTCCTGCTGCAGATGCAGAATAACGCGAAGCACGTGGTACCAATCGGGTGTGGTTTACATACCCCATTGGAGTTCTTAGGTGTCTTCTTCCACAGCAGCCTCGCCCAGGTAAAAGAGTTCCTGCTTCCAGAAGGGTTCCAGCATCAATGATCCAGGGAGTGGTGCCTGCCCCACCCAGAAGGAAAAGTAGTCCCTGCCAGAAGAGAGTAAAGCATCATCTTGCTGGTAAGTAAGCAGCATGGTCTGCTCCAGGTAGGTTCACCCAAGCACTTTTACACTTGATATGAGCCCGGCGCTTCCTGGGCCGGGACGGGTCCTTACTATGAGCCTGGCACCACCGGTGCCAGGACAAGGTCCAAAAGGTCCCAATTGGGACTTGCTGGTGCCGATAAGATATGTTATGAGCCTGCTTCCAAGGATGTTGGGTAGGTCCTGACTCCTTGAAAGCAGTGGTCATGACAGGGAGTTGCAGTGGACAATTATCCTGGGCAATTGCGGGTCAAAGCGGTAGGGTACTAGATGGAATTCGTACCCAAGTGCTCTAGCAAGGCTGTATGGAACCCCTGGGGAAAGATCACGCAACACACAGGTACCCCTAAAATAGAAAATGACGTGCACGCGACCCCTCATAGACCACATGCGTGGGAAAAGGAACCTGCACTACGCTGTGGCACCCAGAAACACAAAAATGAACGTATGCGTGTCAGACGCAGCCTACAATGACCTCTGAAGGGGTACGCTACACACGGGGCTAGCACAGTTGGTATATACGTGCGCGACTCACCGTCTGCCTGGGAAAAGAGCGTGAAAAATACGTGCGTGTGCGCATTGGCAACACCCCCGCCAAAAGAAGAATTGTACACTGTCTGAGGAGACAGGACAAAAGGAGAAGTCAACGCTATTTGAGGAAACAGGTCGAAGAGAAAATCAGAAAAATACTGACAGAGGTAACAGGGAGTACGAACTAGAAACCCGGTGAAGTAAATCGCGTGTGAACCGACAAGAAGTACAGATTTCACCCACTCGCTCTCCATGGGAAGCACGTACAAGGAAATGACGTACTACACGCACCTTTTAAACCGCACCACACGTCCAACGTCACTTCCGCGTATACGCACTGAGGCACTATCCTCCAATTACGCGGGCTGACACTCGGACGTGCAGTTTTTGGTCTTGAAACATTCCCCCGGGTACAGGGACACGCCCGCGCGTGTCACGTCACAGACGCACCTGCGCTGTCAGTGCCCTTGGTCCAATGGAACCGCGTACACAGGCCAATCGCGTGTGGAACTTCTCGCGCACCCCTGAAATACACGCGCCCAGGCCAATCGCGTGTGGAACTTCTCGCGCACCCCTGAAATACACGCGCCCAGGCCAATCGCGTGTGCAACTTCTCGCGCACCTCTGAAATACACGCGCCCAGGCCAATCGCGTGTGAAACTTCTCGCGCACCCCTGAAATACACGCGCCCAGGCAAATCGCGTGTGGAACTTCTTGCGCACCCCTGAAATACACGCGCCCAGGCCAATCGCGTATGAAACTTCCTCGCGCACCCCTGAAATACACGCACCCAGGCAAATCACGTGTAGAACTTCTCGCGCACCTCAGAAATACACGCACACGCTCCCCCAGGCCCGATCGCGTGTGGAACTTCTCGCGCACCCCAGAAATACACGCACCCAGGCAAATCGCGTGTGGAACTTCTCGCGCACCCCTGAGATGCACGCGCCCAGGCAAATTGCCTGCTTTCGTGTGGCGGACATGTATGGGCCTGTGCGCGTCTTTGGCCGTGCGCTGTTTTTCCCTATTCGATTCCATGAATATGTGTTGTAGACGAGCGTGTGAGCGTTCTGCGCACTTGCTTCCTGTACTTCCCCCGTGATGCCCACATTTTCACGAGTTGTTCCCCATTCTGCGTGTGACGCCCCGTGTTACGCCTACTTTTGTTATGTGCGCCGCGCTATGTGCGAATTCGCTGTGGCCTTATCGCACAGCGTTCGGTGACCTGTGCGCCAGCGTGCGCCGCGCACTTTTTCAGCGCACATCCCACATTTTGCGCGTGCGCGGACTTCCATGAATAGATGTGCGATGTTTTCTGTGCGATAATCGCACTTGCACTGCGATAATCGCACTTGCACTGCGATTTTCGCTATTTCACTGCGAATCGCACGTTTTCGCACACGTGCCCCGTTTTTTCGGCGCACGTTGATTCCATGAATCGGCCTGTAAGGCCTTAGGGCGAGTTGTGACTTATAAAAGGTATATTACAATAACTATAACAATAACAGTAATGTGCCACCCACACCCAAAATACAGACCCCATTTCACTTGGCAATGACGCAGCAGATAAGGCCACCAAAGAAGCAACATATTTGCGGCAACCAGATGTCACAGCATAGCCTGAGGTGGTGATTCAACAGTTGCAGTTAGCAATACTGCTCACACAAATAATTCAACTACAAGATCAAGCACCACAGGAATAGAAGGACCTGTGGTTAAAAAGTGGGTGCTCAGCTTCACCGACCAATTTGAAATGGAGGCAAAACATTAAAGGTAAAGTAGTAATGCCACGGGAGATGATCATATTTGCTCTTGAGCAATTGCATTACCCAGCGCATACTTCTAAACTTTCATCTGATGTTAAGGAGGAGGGGTTTGACCCCAACTTGCATGAATATTTTAATGAATTTGTGGTGAATTGTACTACTTGTCATTGTTACAGTACAGGACACCCCCTTAGGATGTTGCACAACACATTTCTCCGTCCAACCAGACCCTTCCAGCAACTCCACATCAATTACGTGGACATGTTAAACAGGTGCAATCATTTCTGTTATCTTATTGTTCTGGTTTGTCCATTTTCCCATTGGATTTAGGCTGCCCTTGTGCACAACCAGATGCTAAATCAGCGGCTACATTTCTAGAAAGCAAGGGTTTTCCTTGCTGGGGGATATGTGAGTCCTAAAGTCTGATAATGGGACTAACTTTTTTAAAAATTGTGTTTAAATAAATTGCATCCCTGTTAGGGATACAGCACAGACTCTGCTTGATTTACCACCCTCAGGCCAATGGATTGTGGAAAAATTGAACAAACTGTTAAAAGCAAGATTGTCTAAAATGTGTTTGGAGGAATAGGCTGTCTTGTTTCCCTCTGTCTTTGTTTAGCCTGCAAATGCAGGGAAGCACAGACCACCATTTGTCCCTGCACGAGATAGTAAAGGGGAGAAAGATGCATACACCTATCAAACCTACACGCAAAGCATCAGGCTCTCACAGGGCAGTAGCAGTATTTGGGAGGACTTTCATGGGTATTTGTGGGAGATAACAAAACGTATAAGCTCTTATCTCAACAGATTGTTACTAGAAGAGAAGACACAGCTGAGACATCATTGACAAATCCATTGAACTTTCCAGCAACACAACTTATCCTGGGGACCCGGTCTACATGCAGAATGTTGTGACGCACTGGCATGAACAGTGATTTCAAGGCCCTTATACAGTAGCTTTTGTCACCCCATTCATGGTTCGTGTGAAGGATGTAAAAGCATACCTCGCATTATGTTTTCTTACGTTGTTACAATTGATCAATCCTTATACTGTGAAGAAAAGTATTGATTTATATCCATGCTTTTATACCCCTCTGCAGGTTCAGGATTACAAGCGTTGTACAATATATGTGTTATGTTGCATATGCCATATTGTTTTTGGTATTTTTGTACTGTGTTTTTGTGGTTCTTTTATATGGTTGGGGCATAGGAAGGGGTAATTTTGGAATTACACAAATCAGGAGGGAAACTGAAGCTGAGAAAGAATATAAAAAATATAATCAGTATAAAGGCAAAATTCTGGATACCATGGTGGATGTGCACACCCCGAGATGGACAACATGTGGTAGAATAACATGCACAAGGTGGGGAGGGTGAGGACAAATGAGAGCTGCTATATGTGTTCTTTGATACCTCACGCGACAGGTGCACCCAAATTGTTTATACTTAAGGAATGCTGCTTCCGGCAATACTAGCAAGATCAGATTTTATGGGTCTCTATTTGGCTAATCAACGGAGATCGGTTAACTGGAACATAATACCATTAGGAGATTTAATACCCTCCACACAGAATATCTAGCGAAAGGCGCCCATTCTGAGTTCGGGGATAGTTCACTTCTGCGAGGTGGTAACCTATATAACAACATCATACTTACTTGTGCATATAAAATCAGTAAAGTGGGAATCAAAACCATCAATAAACCAAAGAGCTTTAGATGGGATGATAGAATTTAAAATTCAAAAATTAACAAAGGAAGGTGTTTGGTTGCCCTTAAAAAACAGTCCCTGCTGCCAAGGGAGTTCATGGTTTTAAAGAAAAGATTTATCCGGAAACATAAAAATCTTGTGAAATCGCTAAGAATGGATCATTACTTGAACTCTCATGAGTCCATGATGGAAAGTCTCTGCAAGGGCATGTTAATAGAATCTTAGTCCCCTCTAAGGACAGCTTAGACTGTCCGATCCAAGCCATGGCTTGGACCACATACTACTCCAACAAATTTGGTCTTCCTGCAAAATTTGAAACATGGACTAGCACGGATTTGGGACACCCTGTTAAGGGAGCATGTACTTGGGACCATGAGGATATTGTTTGGGCGATTCACAAACTGAAGCCGTATAGAGCCCCTAGCCCTGACAGCATCCCGAATTTTGTAATTAAGGCTGCTACTGCGTTATGGGCCAATCACTTAAAACCAGTATTTGATCACATCTTTCAGACCTACACAGTACCAGCATCTTGGGTCCAATCCATCATGTGCCCTTATATAAAAAGGGTGAGGTCCTGAATCCAAGTAACTATAGACCCATAGCGCTCATTAATGCGGTGAGTAAAGTCTTCGCCCTCCTGCTCTTAAGGGACCTTAATAAAGTGGTAAGGCATAATTTGCATCTTAGCAAATTCCAAATTGGTTTTAGGGAAGAGATGGGAACTACTTTTCAACACAACTATTCTGGCTCACCTAAGAGATTCGGTTCATCAGGCAAATATTAGAGATGGGTTTATAGCATTATTGGACCTCTCTAATGCTTTTGATGGAGTAATAAGATCGAGAGTGTGGTAAAAAATGCTGGCTTTAAAGATCCTTCATAAGAACTTCTTGCATTACTCCATATGAACACATCCATCAGGGTTCGTTTGACTAAGGAGGGTTCTTTGTCTGGGGAAATAGCCACATATGTGGGGGTCAAGCAGGGATGTTCACTGGTGCCTATTCTTTTCAACCTGTACGTGTGCGATGTGGAGGGAGTGTGGCAAGGACCTTCGATTGCACCGGCTCGGTTGGGGAGGATGGCGATCTAGGGGATGGCCTTTGCAGACGATTTCATCCTTTTGGACTGCACCCCTGGGGTCTTAGGAGGAAAATATATCTCTTCTATCGTTACGCAGTGGCTAACAATCTTATGCCCAGTGCATCAAAATCTCGGATTTTGTTTTTTTCTAAAAAAAGAAAGACTCAAACATATAGTGGATTATGGGTGACGAATCAGTAGACCAGATACAGGCCATTAGATATTTGGGGTACTACCTCACAAATAGGGTCAGCATGAAACAATGGAAACAGAGCCTTGAGGAGAAGGTCTGTAAACTTAAAGCCCAAATGAAATTTTTGAGAGTAAAGGTTTGCAGATTCTCTCTGATACTTATAAGTGTCATGAGCACTGCTCCCGAGAAGCCAAGTCAAGCCCAGCATCCCCGGAAGCAGGCTCACGGCCCTCGTCCCCGGCTCCAGAAAACCCCTATTGGGGCACTTTGGACCATGTCCTGGCGTCTCTGGCGCCAGGCTCATAAGGAACCTCAGTCCCGGCGCCAGGGGCGCCGGGCTCATAATTCTTGCAAAGGTGCTTGGGTGGACCTACCTGTAGCAGACCATGCTGCATATCACCTTTGCAAATGCTGGCAGGATGAAGTCCCCAGCCTTCTGCTGGGAGGAACTATTCCCTGAACTGGGACTACTTTCTTACCTGGGTGGGGCTGGTGCCACTCCTTAGCTCTGGAACACAGGAACTATTTTTCCTGGGCGAGGCTGAGGAAGAAGACACCCAATCACTCCAACACTATTTAAACCACACCCGATTGGGAAAACGTGCTTCGCGTTATTCTGCATCTGCAGCAGGACGCTCACCGAGTCAGCTCCAGCATTCCAGTGACATCTCCAGCTTCAGCTCAGCAACCTGTGGAAGAAAGACACAAGAACTATACTTACCATCCAGGAATCCAGACACCGGCAGAACCTGCAAGCAAAAGAAACATAAGGTTAGCAAGTTGCAACACATTTGCAGCCGCGCTCGCTTACCTGATCCATCTGTGCTTTCACAGATTCTTCGCGGCCTTCTCTTCAGCAGCCTCACAGCACCTGTAAAGACAAACAACATTGTTAAGTAGTAATCAGGTGAAGGCGGCCGCATTTACTTTTCCTACCTGCTTTTGTGCGCGTATTATGATCTCTTCAACCGCAGCAGCCCGGCACCTGAAAACAAGAAAAGACATTATTTAAGTGCCATTAAAGACTGCAAGAAAGCCTAACACTTACGTGTTTTCCCCTCGTGCATCCGCGACTGGGAAAATGCCTGCAAGGTCCCGACACCTGCAAATAAGAAAAGAACATTGTTAGAGGTGCTATAATAAGGTCACAGATCATTATACTCACGTACTTCGCACGTGCAACGGCAACGGACGAACAACGCCCGCAACATCTCAAGACCTGAAAACAGAAAACAAGGGACATTATTGAGGTGTCATTGAAATTCCCATACCTACGTACAACCGCACGTGTCGTGCTCTCAGGAATCACGCCCTCAGCATCCAGGCACCTGAAAAAGACAATGCAAAGACTTCATTAAAGGTGCCCATCTCTTCAAGACTATAAACTCTTTATACCTACTGGCATCCGCTCGTGCAGTAACGGCGGCATCACCTTTTGGCATCTCAGCACCTGTGCCACTTCTAAGGCCACAAAAGACTTTGAGGACCTCCAGTGACGTAACTTGAACCCACGCACCCCTGCATAAGTCGCAGGATGGAGAGCCCAGCATTTATACGCCTAAGGTGAGAGCTCACCAGGACATTGGACTTTCGGAGAGTTGGCGACTAGTGAGGAGGAAGTCCAGCCAAACGGTCATTAACCCTTTTTTCTTCCGCCTGCAGAAACCTTACCCTGCAAGCCAGACGGTCAATAAGAGGAAGCCCAGTCCAGAGAGTCATCTGAGCTCTACGCTTCTCAATTGAAGAGACTATAACAGTTCAGCCGGGACCAGCGCCTCCGTGGGAATCAGGTGAGCGTTACAGAACGCGAAGCCTTCCAATAACCTCCTACCCAGGAGTTATGGAAACTTCCGACACTGATAAACTGGCCCAGTTACTAGGGGAATTAAGAGCTGAAGTACATGCTGCCCGCCAGGAAACGAATGCCCTGAGGAGGGAATTGATTATGTCCAAAGAACGAACTGATGACCTCGCCAGACAGGTATTACAAACACAAGCGGGGCAAACCCCTCTACCTAATTCAGGAGGGACCTATACCCTGGTGACTTCAGCCAATCCTGTTGAAATCAATCTGCCCGGAAATGTGCCTTTGGCTCCGCCTGAACGCTTCTCTGGTGACCCTAAGAGGTTTGCGGTGTTCATAAATCAGTGCCGATTGCACTTTCTTTGTAGACCAGCTGCTTTTCCGACTAATCAGACTAATGTATCCTTTGTGCTTTCGTATCTTAGCGGCAGCGCAGCTGATTGGTCGATCCCTCTGGTTACACAGGATGACCCGATTCTTTGCAATTTCCAGGCCTTCCAGGCCAATATGGAAAGACTTTTCGCAAGACATTCCCAGGGGCAGGCCCTGGACAACGAGCTCCTTTCCCTACGGCAGGGCAATCAGGATCTTCTGGCTTATATTGCGTCATTTAACAGACTAATCGTAGAAACCAGATGGCCCGAGGACAAGAGGATCACGCTTTTCCACAGGGGTTTGCGTGGCGAACTCAAAGACGTCCTAGCCCAGGTCATGAATCCCCCTCAAGATTGTTCAGAGTACATTGATTTAGTGGTCCTATTGGATCACAGACTGCAAAACAGGAAGGCAGACCGCTCCAGGTTCAAAACTCGAGTATTCTCTAAACCACTAACTCACACCAAAGGAGTTGAAGCCGTAGAACCTATGCAAATAGGGGTCGTAAAGGGTCCCCTAACCCAGGAAGAATGCGACAGGAGACCACAATTGCAGCTATGTCTCTATTGTGGAAATTCAGGACATTTCCTCCGAGATTGCCCGGTGAAACCTCGAAGAAGACAGTGGGAGCTTCTGATAAGAATTCCGAAAAGCCCGAGCCGGGAAACGACCTCGCCCGACAAGTGTAGAGGTCCGCTTGCAGAGCGTAAAAACCAGTTCTTTGACCTCGCACTTCATAATGTCAATGGTCCTCATAAATCCAGAACGACCGGATCGTTTGCATGCCATTAAAGCATACATTGATAGCGGAGCGATTGGAAATTATGTAGACCGCGAGATGGCTTCCAGGATGAACCTACCCCTTTGTCCTAAGGTAATTAAAGACGTCATTACCACAGTGGATGGTACGGAAATAGCCTCCGGACCGGTAACCCATACCACCACAGAAGTGACGTTATTAGGCCAAGATGGACATCGGGAGGTAATCGTGCTTGATGTGATCAAGGCCCCTCAGTTCCAAATAATTCTGGGGATCCCTTGGTTGGAGAAACACAATCCTTAAATTGATTGGCGAGCAAAGACGGTACAGTTCCCAGAGTGTGCACCTACTTGTTATCCTCGACCCAGTATTGGCCTAGCGGTAGCAACATCCGAAGGACCGCAATTGCCTCCAGAGTATCAAGAATTCCAAGATGTCTTTCAGAAGGAACAGGCTAATACCCTGCCTCCCCACAGATCTTACGACTGTCAAATAGACCTGATACCCAGAGCCACTCCCCCTTGTAGTAGAATTTATGCCCTTACCGAGCCTGAAAATCTTCATTTGTGACAGTATCTGGACCAGTACCTGGCCAATGGATTTATCCGCCCATCAAAGTCTCCTGCATCCTCGGCTCTGTTCTTCGTACCTAAAAAAGAAGGCGACCTTAGAACCTGTATTCATTATCGTGCCCTGAACCAGATAACGGTAAAGAACAGATACCCCCTACCTCTGATCCCGGAACTCCTTGACCAAGTTAAGAACACCTGCATTTATACAAAGCTAGATCTCCGGGGAGCCTACCACTTGGTACGGATTAAAGAAGGCGACGAATGGAAGACGGCA
Source organism: Ambystoma mexicanum (assembly GCF_040938575.1). Classification (NCBI taxonomy): domain Eukaryota; kingdom Metazoa; phylum Chordata; class Amphibia; order Caudata; family Ambystomatidae; genus Ambystoma; species Ambystoma mexicanum. The sequence goes on from NC_090935.1 coordinate 424,075,269, forward strand.
TTTCGCACCAAGTATGGACTATTTGAATACCAAGTGATGCCCTACTGAATATGCAATGCACCAGCCGCTTTTCAGTATTTTATGAATGATGTCCTCAGAGAACTCATAGATGTTTGCGTAGCCGTCTACATAGATGACATCCTTGTGTACTCATCTTCAGAAGCAGATCATCGGAAACATGTTAGAACCGTCCTTGAAAAACTCTGCCAACATAAGCTTTTTGCTAAGCTCGAAAAAATGTGTTTTTCACGTCACAGAGGTTGAATTTCTAGACTTTGCTCTGATACCCAAAGGAGTCCACACGGACTCGAGAAAGGTGGACGCTATCATCAAGTGGCCATCACCTACTTCCGTGAAAGGTGTCCAAAGCATGTTAGGTTTCGCCAACTTTTACCGCAGGTTTATTCCAGAGTTTTCACGAGTGGTGCAGCCCATCACCGCCCTCTTAAGAAAAAACAAACGTTTCGAGTGGTCAACAGAAGCAGAACAGGCTTTCAAGAGCTAAAAGCCAAGTTCACCTCAGCACCCATACTGAAACACCCACGCCCAGACCTCCCTTACATCGTTGAGACCGGCGCCTCCAGCTTAGCAATGGGGGCGGTTCTATCACAGAGAGATCCGGAAACTAACCAATTGCACCACGTGGCATTCTGGTCTCGCAAGTTCTCGGCGCCTGAAATTAACTACACCATCACAGATAAAGAGCTTTTAGCAATTAAGTCCACTTTCAAGGCCTGGCGGCACTATCTCCTTGGAGCCGAACACACTGTCACGGCAATCACCGATCATCGAAACCTACAATACCTGAAAACCGCCAAAGCTCAGTCCTCCAGACAGCAACGCTGGGCACTTTTCTTTGCCGAATTTGACTTTGTAATTACTTATCGCCCCGGCAACAAAAATGGCAAAGCGGATGCCCTTTCCCGGATTGGAATGGGAGACAATATTGTCAATCCTGAACCTGTGCCAATAATTCCAGATCAGAGAATCCTGGGCCTGATTGTTCACAATCCATCGAAGATATCGAAGCAAAAGTTAAACAACTTGTGACCCCTTTGGACTTACAAAACTGGCAACTGAAGGGAAAGGACTTCATCATAAAAAAAGACCTGCCTTATTTTCAGGGACGACTATTCCTACCACATGCCGATTTACAAAAACAGGTAATCTCTTGCTACCATGATTCCTTGATGGAGGGCCACACAGGCATTGCCAAAACCTCGGAAAAAGTCAAGAGACACTTCTGGTGGCCGTCACGGAGAAAAGACATAAAGGAGTTTGTGATGTCCTGTGGTGTGTGTGCCCAAAACAAAGGTCAGAAGGAAAGACCAGCAGGTCTCCTGCATCCGCTAGACATCCCGCCACATCCCTGGCATACCCTCTCCATGGACTTTATCACCGATTTACCCTCCTGTTCCGGATACAACACTATTCTAGTAATTGTAGATTTGTTTTCTAAAATGGCCCACTTCGTTCCACTAAAGGGCTTACCTTCAGCTTCAGTTCTAGCACGGGAATTCCTTGAAAATATTGTAAGATTGCACGGCTTCCCTTCGGTTTTGATCTCAGATAGGGGGAGCCAGTTTATCTCTCACTTTTGGCGAAGTTGCTGTTGTTTAGCTCAAATCGATGTGAGACTTTCAACCAGCCATCATCCGCAGACCGACGGACAAACTGAGAGGACAAACCAAACTCTGAAACAATATTTATGTTGTATGCTACAGCAGTCGGAAAGTAATTGGAAAGATATCCTTTGGATAGCCGAATATGCTTACAACAACTCGATCCATTCAAGAACCGGAAAAAGTCCCTTTTACATTTTATATGGGATTCATCCTCGAACCTCCAATCTCGACCCGCCCCAAGATCTTGGAACGCCTGCCGTGGATCAACTTCACAATGCTATCACTCAAGCTTTCAAAGAAGCGACAATCCACCTACAACAGGCTAAAGAACGGTACAAAAGGGGAGCAGACCAACACCGAAGAGACGCCCCTCAATACCGGGTTGGAGATCAAGTTTGGTTATCCACCAAACATTTATCACTTAAAGGACCTCACACCTTCAACCCAAAATATCTGGGACCATAACCAATTACAGCCATAATAAACCCAATGGCTGTCAAGTTGGGTTTGCCATCCCACATGAAAATACATCCGGTGTTTCACGTATCTCTACTAAAACCTATGCAACCTGGAACCAGACTGAATAAACCTCCAGAGCCTATTCAAGTAAATGGAGAACCTGAATTTGAGGTTAAAAACATCCTGGACTCCAAGATCATCAAGTCAAAATTATACTATCTGATCGACTGGAAGGGTTACGGACCTCAAGAACGATCATGGGAACCCTCTGACCACGTCCATGCTCCTCGTCTAGTCAGAAAATTCCACCAAACTTTTCCCAATAGGCCAAAACCTCCGGGGAAGACAAGTTTGGGAGGGGCCTTGCGGGGGGGGGTGCTGTCATGAGCACTGCTCCCGAGAAGCCAAGTCAAGCCCAGCATCCCCGGAAGCAGGCTCACGACCCTCGTCCCCGGCTCCAGCAAACCCCTATTGGGGCCCTTTGGACCATGTCCTGGCGTCTCTGGCGCCAGGCTCATAAGGAACCTCAGTCCCGGGGCCAGGGGCGCCGGGCTCATAATTCTTGCAAAGGTGTTTGGGTGGACCTACCTGTAGCAGACCATGCTGCATACTCACCTTTGCAAATGCTGGCAGGATGAAGTCCCCAGCCTTCTGCTGGGAGGAACTATTCCCTGAACTGGGACTACTTTCTTACCTGGGTGGGGCTGGTGCCCTCCTTAGCTCTGGAACACAGGAACTCTTTTTCCTGGGCGAGGCTGAGGAAGAAGACACCCAATCACTCCAACACTATTTAAACCACACCCGATTGGGAAAACGTGCTTTGCGTTATTCTGCATCTGCAGCAGGACGCTCACCGAGTCAGCTCCAGCATTCCAGTGACATCTCCAGCTTCAGCTCAGCAACCTGTGGAAGAAAGACACGAGAACTATACTTACCATCCAGGAATCCAGACACCGGCAGAACCTGCAAGCAAAAGAAACATAAGGTTAGCAAGTTGCAACACGTTCGCAGCCGCGCTCACTTACCTGATCCATCTGTGCTTTCACAGATTCTTCGCGGCCTTCTCTTCAGCAGCCTAACGGCACCTGTAAAGACAAAGAACATTGTTAAGTAGGAATCGGGTGAAGGCGGCCGCATTTACTTTTCCTACCTGCTTTTGTGCGCGTATTACGATCTCTTCAACCGCAGCAGCCCGGCACCTGAAAACAAGAAAAGACATTATTTAAGTGCCATTAAAGACTGCAAGAAAGCCTAACACTTACGTGTTTTCCCCACGTGCATCTGTGACTGGGAAAACGCCCGCAAGGTCCCGACACCTGCAAATAAGAAAAGAACATTGTTAGAGGTGCTATAATAAGGTCACAGATCATTATACTCACGTACTTCGCATATGCAACGGCAACGGACAAACAACGCCCGCAACATCTCAAGACCTGAAAATAGAAAACAAGGGACATTATTGAGGTGTCATTGAAATTCCCATACCTACGTACAACCGCACGTGTCGTGCTCTCAGTGATCATGCCCTCAGCATCCATGCACCTGAAAAAGACAATGCAAAGACTTCATTAAAGGTGCCCATCTCTTCAAGACTATAAACTCTTTATACCTACTGGCATCCGCTTGTGCAGTAACGGCGGCATCACCTTTTGGCATCTCAGCACCTGTGCCACTTCTAAGGCCACAAAAGACTTTGAGGACCTCCAGTGACGTAAGTGGAACCCACGTACCCCTGCATAAGTCGCAGGATGGAGAGCCCAGCATTTATACGCCTAAGGTGAGAGCTCACCAGGACATTGGACTTTCGGAGAGTTGGCGACTAGTGAGGAGGAAGTCCAGCCAAACGGTCATTAACCCTTTTTTTTCCGCCTGCAGAAACCTTACCCTGCAAGCCAGACGGTCAATAAGAGGAAGCCCAGTCCAGAGAGTCATCCGAGCTCTACGCTTCTCAATTGAAGAGACTATAACAGTTCAGCCGGGACCAGCGCCTCCGTGGGAATCAGGTGAGTGTTACAATAAGGCGTTATTATCTTGCTAAATGCGGGCCTATTTTACTTTATGGCCTTGATATCTGCACCCACGACTAGAGTTTGATTCTCAATAACATTCAGGGAAAGTTGTGGAAAGAGCTACTGGGCTTATCCATGGCTGTGCCTAATGCAGTTATTCGCCATGAGCTTTGCCTTATATCCCTTAAATCTAGGTACCTCTGGAAACAACTTTCCCTGTACAAGGAAATAAGCGACCCTCCCATAAATTCTCTTTATGAAACGCTAAGAGAGGTGGCTAGATCTGAAACAGTTCCTTCTATGATAAAGTTCTTTGATGGAATGAATTCAATAGTTCTGTCCCTAGGATTAACTGTAGAAGAGCTTATACAACGGCCAGGATTGGTGAAGAGGTTTCTCCTTAGGGCTAATTGGGTGGAAACGGTCGACTGTGTCAACTCTTATGCTACCTATAAAGAATATTCACATTTTTGCCACGCAAGGTAATGTTTGCCTCTTTATCTGCAGAGGTTTCCATGTGAGAGGTGAAGAACAAGCTACATGCATTTTAGGCTCAACCAGTTACCGACCCTCGAGAGGATAAGACACTGAGGCAATAACGGTGCACCTGGGCCGGAATCCTTAGACTTGAGGTGTTGCTTCTGTAGGGACACCAGCTCCCAAGAGACACTTAAGCACTTAGTGCTCGGTTGCTCTTATTATGAGCCTTTACGTGTCTTGACCCTTAAAGATAGGTTTGAGAAATATTCAGAGCTCTCAGTGAATCTGTTCTGGAATAGATGCATGTGGGGGATAAATATATCCCTAATTGTGGCATTGAACGCACTTTTGCAGGGTATAACTAAAGGCTTGGACCAAATGAATTTGGTCACTTAAAGGAAAAATTATGGATGTGGGAACTTTGGACTTATCTAATGTACTCTGCAATCTGATTGATGTATACTTTTATTCTCTGCGATGAATTTTATAGTCAGGCTTATGTGATGTATTATGCAATATGGATCTCTTATCAATTATGTATTTTATATGATGTCTTTTCTATAGGTTGTGTAAGGTTTTTTGTAAACTAAAAACGCGACAATAAAAATAAAATGCTGCCTCTTATGTCCCAATGTTTAGTACACGTGGCACTATGCAGAGTACAACGTCTTTTCCATGGGCACACGGTCCAAGCAGTAATAATGTGCCAAGATTTAAGAACATGCAGAATGTGAAATAAGACAATTGCTGAAAATGGAAGGTACATTGTTTTCCAACAAAAGATGGGTGGCAGGAGTGGGCCTTATTGCTGTTCTCGAAGGACGTAGTAGCATGCATCAATCTGAACTGTGACAGGATATGGGAAAATGATGTGTCAAAGATGACATGGATCGAGTTAAGTGAATGGCCAACAAAAGATCAGATACCAGTGGATTATTCCTTCTGCTTCTGAGGCAATGGCACTATTACTATAGGAATTAGCATTTGTTGCAATTAAGCCCTCTTCATCCCTTATCTGACTGAAAGCACAGTTTGATTAATGGATTTGCATTGGGTGTGTGGACAATATGCGTACCTACTCCTCCCGCCATCATGGAGGGGTGCTGTTCACTGACCACCTTCAATTCAGCAGTCCTAGTAGTTCATGATGCCCATCTGACAGTTATAAACATGTCACCCCAGAAACAGCTAAAGCCCTACCTAAGAAGCATGTCTGCCACTCAAAAAGGCTTTGTCACTAGTAAATACCCAATTACTTGTTGCAAGAGTCATATGACAAAAAGAAGGCAATCTCAAACCAGTGTTGGTTGTTCACCAAGACGGAAACCTTCTTCTCTTACCTCCTGGTGCCATGTATCCAGACTTCAGCAAATAACAAGTGGCTGCAGATTACCAGGTGGCCAATGCTTGAGTTGGTGAACCAGACAGAACATGGTCTCAATTCCACTAAGAGTGAAGTGCGGTCTCTATGACTGATGGCCCCCCACGGAAGATATGTTCTGTATTTGCTCACTGTTAAGGAGGGGAGCATGTGAAAGAAAAGTGGCTTGTCTTGTTGCATGTACATCCCCCAAAATGATGCAGACAATGGGTCCTTGCCCCATGCGATAAGGGACCTTCGCAAATTGGGGATTGCCATGGAAAAAGAAGCAGGAGTAGATGTTGATGACTGGTTTGATTCAATGTTCTCGTTGGCCCCATAGTAGGTTGCAAGGAGTCCTCAAAATTGCCCAGCTTCAAAAAGATATGCATATCATTGCCATATGATTGAAATCTGATGTCATGTTTCCTCAAGATACAATATATAGGGGTACCTGTAAAGTTAACGGTCCTCCCGGTAAGAATCATAGAAATAAATAAAAAATGACCTTAGCTGTGTTTCTGTCTGTATAGTGGGCTTCTGATGTTGCCCTGTGTTAACCCAAACTTCTTCAGGACAATCGGTGGCGCATAAATGTCGCCTCACCCATACACAAAATCCAGTGGAAGATGTCTTCTACAACACTCCAATGTAAAATCGTGGGGGTAGGGCAAACCATAGAACCAATCCCTAGTGCTCCAATGATTAGACCAAATCTCAGCAGAGCTTCCAGTATCCAAACACAAATTGTCAGACGCCAATGTTGCTCAGCGTCCACTCTCTGTGGCAACGTTGCCCGTATGCATTAGCTTTGTCAAATATTCAATGTGGAGTCCCCTTCTGGTTATATTCACGTGTACTCCACTGCACACTGCAGTCACACCATATCTGCTGCCATCTCCATCTACATCCCGCATTCAGACTACATTGAATATTTGATGAAGCTGATGCATATGGGCAGCATCAGAAGCCCACTATACCGACCGTAGCAGGTGTAGACTGTTAACAAGCTCTTTGTGCTTTTTAACAGATAGACACACTTGTATTCTGGAAGGGTGTGAAGGATTAACTGATTTATTTGTTTGCTGAAAGGTTTTTTTTATGGAAATGGTAACCCATCTAACTGTGTAATTTATTACGATGTGTTATTGAGAGAATGTGTATGTTTGGTGGAATGAATCATGTGATGCTCAAATTTGGAATGTATATGGGTTTTTGCGAGTAAACAGTACAAGGAATTTGAATATTATTTTTGTAGTAAAATTGATTTTTGTGTGTAAAAAGTGTGTAAGAAGTGTCTTTCCTCACAGCTAAGGTCCATTCTTATATGTTTCCTCAAGATACTCATTAATGTTACATGTTCAGGTTAAACAACTGTGGAGAGAGTGATGAACCCTGAGGAATGGCACATGTCTGGGTAAGGGAGTCCTATAGGAACCCCCTGCCCTTCACCTGTTGCCACTGATGAGTCAGAAAAGAGCTCAACCAATTGATAGCATGTTCTGAGACTCTCATAACCGTCCTCCGGTGATTTAACAGAATACTGTGGTCCATGGAATCAAATGCAGTGGACAGATGCAGCATCAATACAAGAGACAAATCACCAGCATCTGATAACTGTAGTAGCCCATCTCAGACCGCTTACAGGGCCATCTCTGTTTCAAATCCAGGCAGAAACCCAGATTGGTGACGGTCTAATAGTGCATAACTATCTACATGTTCTTGGAGCTGGGCAGTAACTACCTTTTCCAGTATTTTTCCTGGCCAAGAAAGTCATGCCACCAGACAATAGTTTTGAAGGTCATTAGGGTCCAGCTTGGATTTCTTCATGTGCACTTATGTGCATGTAACTTGCTTCTACCAAGTGCACTTACATGCATGTCACTTGCTCCTTCTCAGAGGTGTAGCCCCCTCTTCTTGACCTTCCCATTTTGCAGGTTGTGCTGACGGAGTGGTGAAAATTGGTGCGTCAGTGGATGCTGTTTTTTTAATAAAACACTCTGAGTTGTGCTCTGAGTGGAACCTGCAACATAGCCCTCTACAGTGGAAATGATTTGATTTGCAGCATCTATGCTCCCGGTGTGTTGTTTTAACTGGAGACATATTTGCCTCTGTAAAATATGCTGTAGGCTGTTGTGCATTTCTTCCAACTCCTCCCTGGTTGCCCTGAGTTCACCTGGGTTGCCTTGAGTGTCTCCCGGGTTGCCTGAGATTCACTCTGCCATGTCCTTAGATACTCCAGGAAGGCCCTCATGCAGAGTGTGGATGATCGAGGTAAGCTGGGAGCACACCATGAATTGATTGATGTTCTCACATCTCCTCCTAGGTGTTGTAACTAATGTGAAGATCTTCTTGGTCATCAAGGAGTACACCCTCTCTATGCAGAGTGTTGGGAGCGATGGGTAGTAGAGCGCTGATTTAGTTCTCCTCTGCCTGTTTTGCTCTGACTGTGCCACCTGAGCTCTGCACACCCACCTCGACCTGAGATACCAGAGTTGTGCCTACCACCTCCAGTGGCTCATCTTCTCTCCAGGATGGCACATTTGTGTCAACTCCGTCACCTGTTTCATCCTGTCCTTAGGCATCTGCGCTGGAAATGGATGTTTTATTTTTGCAGGCAACTGCCACATTCATATTTTGTCATCAGGAACCTGTCACTACTGTTCTCGGGTAAAACTGGCTACTATAATGGTGAGGTACTGGTTTAAATTAACAAGGGGGGTCCTGGGAGTCTCTCTGCCAGACATTAGTCCTGGTTGCAAGAGCTTTACCCAGATTCTTTATCTCACTATCTTTCACAGAGGAAACATTTCCAAAACATATCAGTCTTTGTCCTGCCCTAGGGCAGTCCAGCACCGAAATGCTAGGCGATTCTCCTCTGAACAAGAGTATCAACAACACGTTACGTACAACTTGCATTCTAACCTAGCATTTTTACCTACACCGTGCATCTAGCCTAGCATTGTTACACACAATTTGCATTCTAGCTTAGCATTGTTACCTACTATTTGCATCTGTAGCTTACCACTGTGCCTACGCTGGTAACCTGCCTCTTACGCTACCAGCGTGACACACACTGGTAACCTGTACTTAGCCCATAGTGCTGTTCACAGTAAAAATCATTCTAGCTCCTAGCTCATTACGCCTAACTCTTGAAACCTGTACTCAGTCCACAGGACACAACCTAGGAGTCATGCATCATGTCATACTCAACATTTTATCCATCCAAAAGTTCATCATCTCATCTAACACATCCAAACCGCCTCACTTAATCCCGCCTTCACTCGCCAATATGACTACTACCATAGCCTTCTCCAACTCGACTCCCAGACCCCTAAGCATGAAAAAACATTACCACCATCAGAAATGATTAGACCCACCTACTTTCTACCACCTATCACTCCCACTCAGCAGACATCACCCCCCAACAGCAAAGATCCCCTCCTCGCCTGTGAGATACTATCACCCTCTCAATGTATCCTTTGTTTCGCAAGTAAACCTAAACGCAACCAACCCAAGTAAACTTAAACCCAACCAACCCTGCTTCACTAGCTGGAGAAATCACAGATTAGGCTCCAGACTCACTGATCGGACCTCTGATCGTAAGCCCTGCACCACCAATAGCTCTCCCAAACCCGCTGAAGCTCCCTATCATCCACCTGCACAGCATAGATGCCATACCCTCAAAATGTCCAAGCACACCCACAAAATTAATTGTGCACTGATCAATGCCAGATCGCTTGTAGCTCATGCCTCTGAAATTGCTGACATCATCACTATTAACCAGCTTGATTTCCTTGCCGTCACATAGACTTGGCTACACAAAGCAGCCGGCCCTGCCCTCACCCTAGCTGTCCCTGCCAACTACACCATTATCAGAAAAGAAAGAGAAACCTCCAAAGGAGGTGGCGTAGCATTCATTTGCAAATCCAGCCTTGAGATGAGAGAAACAGAAGCCACCCCCCTCCACTCCACAGAACTTCTCTCGGTTAAACTATGTTTATCCGCTTCCCGCACTGTCTCCATGCATCTGAGTTACTGCCCCCGAAGAAGACATAACGACCCTCCTCAACACTAACACCAAACCCAGCTCCAGAACAATATTACTTGGAGACTTCAACCTAGGTCTCAATGACCCCAATGACAGCAATGCCACCATCATAGTTAATGCCATCTCTGAAGCAGGCCTCACCCTCAGAAAGAATAGCCCCACTCATACTAAAGGCCGCAACCTGGATTGGATAGCAGATATAAATTTCCTGTCCTCCATATCAAATACAGAACCATGTGTGTGGACAGATTACAACCTGATCCCCTTCACCATCCAAGATAGCCCTCAAACCAACCTGACCAGACCCATGGCGCTTACCGGGACTAGAAAGAAAATCACAGTTCCCAACCTCCTGCCCCTGATTCAACTGATCACCAACTATGCGAACCTACCAACCAATCCCACAGATCTGGTTGACCAGTATAATAATACCAATAACTCAGCTATTGACTCCATTGCACTACTCAAACCCAACAAAGCGAAACCCATAGCCTGGTTCATTCCCAACCTAAAAGCCCTGTGCATCGAAAAAGAATTGCTGAGATCTGATGGAAAACAACCCGACTAACAAGAACAAGAACAAGAACAAGCTCATTATCACCTCCCTGTCCGCCAAGTATAAAAAAGAAATCATCCAAACTAAAAAAGATACCTTTAAAAAAAGAATAGAAAAAGCCAGCTCTAGCACTAGAGAAATCTTCTCTATCCTAGGGACTCATGCATCAAAAACAAATCCTGGTATACAGACATACAAAACGCCCTCTGCAATAAAACAACCCTACTCCAAAATGAAATGAAAAAAACACCCTACACAAGATTGCCTTAGAAACTCAAGATACCATACTGAGGGAATCCTCTGCCAAACAAACAAGACCCAGTCACCAATTCAAATTCAATACCATCTCCACCATGGAGGCTGAAAAGATAATTTCCTCCCTCAAACCCTCAAAATGTCTTGGGGACACATGTCCAGCTCCCATCATCAAAGAAGCTGCAAAAAACCTGGCTAAATTCATCTCTACATTTATCAACTCCTCATTCAAATCATGCTCAGTACCCACCAATCTCAAAGATGCCTGGGTGCTCCCCCTACTACAAAAACCCAAACTGGACCCCAATATTCCCACTAATTATAGGCCCATTACTACTATGCCTTTTCTGCTCAAAATCCTTGATGAAGCTGCCTATCTCCAGGTTCAAGCTAATCTGGAGATTAACAACCTCTTGGGCACTCGCCAATCAGGCTTTACGTCAAGACACAGGACCGAAACAGCCCTTATTGACCTGAAGAATCAATTAGATGTCCGGAAAGACAAAGGTGAAGCATCCATCCTTCTCCTGCTAGACCTATCCGCCGCGTTCGAACCTTGTCGATCATAATGTCCTGTGTAACCACCTTTAAACAGCCTCCCATTTCTCTAAAGAAGCCACCACCTGGATCCGCTCATTCCTGGATAACAGATCCATGAAAGTATTCTCACCCTGATCCTCAGTGGACCCAGTACCTATTACATGCGGAGTACCCTGTATAATATATTTACAAAGCCCCTCTTCGACATACTTGACAATCTGGGTGTCTCATATACCAATTACGCTGATGACACCCATATTCTAGGCGACTATGCCAAAGATGTAACCATGATCAACAAAATCTATCTAATCATACAGACCTGGATAGCCACCCATGGCCTCTGCCTCAACAACAATAAAACTGAGCTCCTCATCGTCGGGTCCTCTACAGACTAACTAAACTCTCCACCCTTTACAATTCCGTCCTTATTGATGGAATTAAGATTAAAGTCTCCAAGGAGGTCAGACTTTAGAATTGTACCTAGACTCGGCTCTCAACCTTAATAAAGAAATAAATGATTTACGCCTGTAAACCGTTCCTGTCCATGTTTAGCTGCATCACAATTGCAAAGGCCCTAATCCTCTCCAAAGTGGACTATTGCAATGCCTTATACCTAGGCACCAGCAAACGTAACACCACCAAACTACAGACAATCCAAAACAATGCCCTAAGCGCGGCCCTAGGCATTCCCAAAACCCAACACATACCCCGCAAGAAGCGCAAACAACAACTGGCTCTGCATAAATGACAAAATCAAACTCAAATCACTCAACTTCACTCACAAATGTATATCCAACAAGGCTCCATTATACCTCACCAACAGATTTACCAAACACACCTCGACACAACCTATCAGAGATGCACAATCCAATAGTCTCAGAATACCTAAATTCAAGCTTAAAAAAAAGGTGGTGCCAGCTTCCCAGTCCTGGCTGCGCAACTTTGGAACTCCGTCCCTGACTCTATAAGAGCCATATCCCCCTTCCACTGCTTTAAGACTAATGCCAAGAAGTGGCTACAATCCTTGGACAAATGACACCCAACCGGTTTGCTAGTACCTCTCATTGCCAACTACTAGGATATTTGAAACACTTCAAAATAGCAACCTAGAAATCTATTCCATTTTATATATGCACTCTGACGCCACCTGCTCCTGCACACATATGTATACCTGTATATTACACGGCCACAGTAGTGGCCGTGTAGTTATGGTTAAGTTGCTGTTCCCATAGGAAGAGCATTTTTTCGGCGGCTTATAACTCTGCTCTCCCTGGACGAATCCACACCAAACTTTGCAAGAAAAGTGTATGGGCAACTGCAGATTTTGGTGATGTTTGGTCCGGGGGGGAGGAGAGGGAGTTATAGGGGAGGTCCCAAAATGTCTTTTTTTCCCATAGACTGAGTGGGGGGGGAAACTTTGCGCAGATCTACAGCCCAAACGGCTGGACGGATTGTCACCAAATTTGCGGCAGGAGCACGAGCTTGGTCCCGAAAGCGCGCTTTTGTAAATTTGGTGCCAATCCGTCCAGTAGTTTTCTTTAAAACGACCAAAAAGTACATCTGAAGAAATGTGTGATATCTATGTCCGCTCCGTGGACACACATCCCTGTTTGCTCCGCGGACAAGATACTGATTGCCTAATCCGTAGCATCATGTACACGGACATGTGGTGCATTCAATGATTGGATGTTGAACTGCGTGAAGTGCGTCAGATTCTGTCGCTGCGCCCGCCATCTTTCATTCGTGTTTTGGTGTATGAGGACATCGCCGCTAACACATATAAAACAACACAACATTGCACTTGTTAACCGAGGCAGGCACCTGCACTGTTTGATGGAAACAGCGGTTCTGCAAGTGTATGGGAGTAGCAGTTCTCATGCATGCATTCAGATATGTTGTTGCAAAGTCAGAATGTATTTTCATTCTGAGTGAAGGTCACTTGGTTTGCTTTTTTGCTTGCGAGCTCAGTAGGCCCACCCATCCGACTGAACGCATAAGGGTCAATTGTTTTTTGACCTTGAGCGAAAGGAAAAATTCAGTAAGAATGCAGGGAGTGCAAGTTGGCAAAAAATACCATTTGATAAGGTTATGTATTCAAAACTTTGTAAGACACATGTAATATTAGTTGAAGAAGATTCTTTGCTGCAAGTACATCGGTGTCTGGGTTTAACGAAGACAATGGAGACGGTAAATGTGTAAGTTTACTTTTGACGACTCTACACCAGAACGAGTTTTACTTTTTTATTACCAGAACAATAATTTTGGCCTTGTTACTGAGGTACTATCTTTCTGTGTAGTTGTCATTTTTTTTAAACTTATGCAGAGTGCAGATTCTCGCCGTTTGTAGGCTATCATTAGGTTCTCCCATGTTCAACGCTATTATTTCTTTAAAATGTCATGTATGACCACATCGATTTGTGTATCAGTTTCCATATACTTTTTGGCTTTTTTGAAATTTTGAAATTGTTTGGTTAAAGTTTGGGTATTGATACGTATTTCCTGTTATGTTTTGGCATTGTAACTGAGGTACTATCTTTCTGTGTAGTTGTCATTTTTTTAAAAACTTATGGAGAGTGCACATTCTCGCCGTTTGTAGGCTATTATTAGGTTCATTCATGTTCAACGCTATTATTTCTTTAAAATGTCATGTATGACCACATTGATTTGTGTATCAGTTTCCATGTTCTTTTTGTCTTTTTTGAAATTGTTTGGTAAAGGTTGGGTATTGATACGTATTTTCTGTTACGTTTTCCGAACAGCAACATTCTGCCGTACTGTGATTGCCATGGATTCCAGATGCCAAGTGATGGATTCTTTGGACGCCAGATGCACGTACTCGTGACCGGCTGCCTAATCGTCACTGTATTGTGGGATGACCGGCCCAGCCCCATTTGTCCATACGCTGGAGTGGCCATAACATTTTTTATGGTGGTGTAGGGCAAAGTTCATGCCGCCATCTTGGAAATCACTGTGTGCCCGAAGCTGTTGCTTTATCGAAAGCAAATACTTTGTGTATGTGAAAAGATCAACGTGTTCCTCACGATTAACAATTTCGATGACGACTGAACAAACAAAGTTACTATTTGATTGAAAATGGGAATAGTCCGATGGTCTCGGCCAGTTTATTGTGAAATTAAAGTACATTACAAATTCTAAAATTGTTAATGTTTTCCTTTAAAAAACACTTTATTATTTCAAAATGTAACGTGCTATGTTGTACGTTGCTGTGTGTTCATTTCCAGGTTCTGCGTCACGGCACGTAGGTGCTTATGGCCGCATTTGGCTACACTGGAGAGGAACGTCATCCAAAAAAGTGTACAATATCATTAGGGTTGGTTATGTGACGAGATGTGGGAGTGTTTTCGTATTACACAAGTGTCCTAATGTAGTTAAAAAACGTAGCGGTATACATTTATTGACTGAGGGGTAGGCTGCAGCCATGGGGAGTGGGCAGAATGTCGGGGTCATGGTATAAGGTCATGATCCGCACAATGTGGCTACTGGCCATGACCAGAAGGGAGAAAAGATAGGATTACAGTGGCAATGTCTGCCTGGGACTGGCTTTGTGGTAAAGTTGTTCGACATTACGATACATTTGAAAGGGAGGAAAAAAGTGCTGGTGGTAATATGTTAACAGCGTTTCCGTTTTGCTTTTTGCAGGCTGCCATGGAAAGTGAAGAGGGGCCATGTATGGAACAACCGCCTTCCCTTTCTATGGTGGCCATCTGGAAAAGGATTTTGTTTTCCTTTTCTAATCCGGGGCACCATAGGCATCTCGTGTTAGAACAATAAATCCTCTTTTTCAGTAGTACACGTTACTGCTTTGCAAATGTAGATTGTTAATGGCAAATGTTATTGCGTCTATGTCCTTTACTGAGAAATATAAAGTAGATGGAGTGTATGTGATTTTTTTATTTTGAATATTTTCAAACTGTGAAAGGTGGTTCTTACAGGAAAATTTACTTTGTTTACGGATGGCTCTTTTTTGGGAAGGACAGCTAAGAAGGATAGTTGCGGACGGAAATGTGCAAAGAGGCGCCAAACAGTAATATGGGAGAAGGTAGGTGGATGGGGGAAAATGTTGTGCGTGTGTTATTTGTAAGGTAGGGGCAGTGTTTCTCATGCTCTTTCATTACAGCACTGGTGCTGTTTCTTGGGTAAGAGGGATGGCTATAGCTCATGTCGTTTTCAGATAACTAGTACTTTTGTTAAAAGTATGTACTGTGTACTACATTGTTAATGGCTGACTACAAATAAGTGTTTGAGCTGTGCAAGGGAAATGTTGAAGGTGGCAGTTCCTACATCAGTAAAAAATGTATTTCCACACTGTCCACGAGGCATATATTTTATTGTTAAGTGTGTACGGATTCTCGGACATGTCACCGTGCTGAGCGCCAGCATATGGTCATGTGGCATTCTCAAGGTGTGCAATGAAGTCAGATGTTACTTTACATTATGGTTACGTGCCACTACTACAAACCGATCAATGTTAGCAAAAACACTTTGTTAAAGGGATGTTATGAATAAGTTGCAGTACTAAAAACTATGAAATTCAGTAGAAAAACTTTGTTAAAGGGACGTTATGGTTAAGTTGCGCTACTAAAAACCTATGAAATTCACTAAAAAAACTTTGTTAACGGGACATTATGGTTCGAAGTAAAACCGAAAAACCCTTGAAATTCGCCAGTTATGGTAAGGTAAGCTACCATAACTCGCGCCAACTTCATAATAGAATGCCACGTATATCGACGCATTGCTTAATGCACTAATTAGCACTTGATATTTAAAATATAAATGTACATGTGATGTTATCAGTGATGTCATCAATGCCATTTCTGATGTCATCTTTGATGTCCTGGGTGTTAGTGTTAGCGGTGCACAGTGGTGGCGCGAGTTATGGTTGCTTAGCTTACCATAATTGGCGAATTTCAAGGGTTTTTCGGTTTTACTTCGAACCATAACGTCCCGTTAACCAAGTTTTTTTAGTGAATATATATGTATATATACTTACTGCCTATTGCATATTGTACCATTACTCTATTGTATATTCCTGTATATCAATTTCCTGTAAATTCATTTCCTGTCACTTGCATACTTATGTCCCTTCATATGTAACCTTGTAACCTGATGTGCGCCCAGATGCCCAAGGGCCCGGTGTGCATTACAAATGAATAAACAATTACAATTACAATTGCTTTAGCAATAGGTGAATAACCAGAAATGTAAAATGTACTTGCATGAGTGGGCTCTGTATCATTAAATCATTGTCTTATCATCAGACTACTAGAAAGTACTACTAGAAAAGCTGGTATGTCCTTTAGAACTAACACTTTCTCTAGCAGGACGGTGCCCAATATGGCCACTAAATCTTTTATGTCTCCTTTTCCTGTTGTCGCATTTTGTCACATTTTATCAATAATTATCTGAGTCTCCTAAAAGAATTACAGACTGGCAATTGGATGGTGAAATCTTTCCCTTCATTTCAGACTAGCAGATCAAAAGTTCAGGAGACATATTTTTACCATCCGAATATCATAGTTATCTTTCTTAAAATGAAGACCTTAGATTTTGGGAACATCATGGACCAATAATATGAAATTTAGATACCACTCAATCCCACTCAAAGGTCTGTATCCCAACACCTATTTCCAATTGACGAGTGCTTCATATTCTTTGTTCTGACTAAAGAATGATAAGATATGTTGCAGGCCACCAAAGTCATTGTCTATTTCTGGAAGTCATCTGTGGTTTTCATACAGAAACAGCATGCAAGAAGAATCAGTGTTGGGGAGGTAATCCACTTTCCATGTGCTTTCCAGTAGTAGGGCAGTGGAATGTAGGTAAGGCATCAACCAATTGGTGTGAGGGGGCTGGGACCATGAACATGGAAGAATGCATATTAACAGCAGATACAATGTTGCACTAATAGTTCAATTATATACAGTGGTTATTTAAAGTTGGGAGTGGGGAAGTGGATGACTTTGGTTGGAGGGGATGTGCAACTGTAGGTGTCAAGAATTTCTTCAAGAGAAAATAGATGCTTGTTATGGAGATCTTAAATAGCTGAACAATAGCTATGTTTTAATTCTAGGGTACATTAGAGCCTGGATGGGGAAGTAGTAGAAGCAGGAGGTCTAGTCGGAATTAATGTTAGCTACGTGGGGGAGGAAAAGCCCAAAGGTATGATTGCACCAGGCACATTGAATGACATTCTGCTTCAACTCCTCTATTTCTTCCTCTTTCCCTTCCCGTACCATTGTCTGTCTACTACAGATATTCTGCATACCTCTCTCAAAAAGAATAATACCCAAAGGAACATTGCACATATGATCCCTTGTTCTAAAATTACAATTAACTCCCTTGGTCTACGCTACACCACAAACAAAGACTATTGCAGTTCCTGGAAAACCCAACATTAGTCCGCTATAACTTCCAAAAACACCTCAACATGACCCCTAATTGCAATCTCTGCACTCTGGAGTATAGTAACCTACACCACAAAATTCCCAAAACAAAATTGGTACACCCCTGAGTTACTCATAAAATTAAAAAATCCTGCAACAGATAGAAAATAATGCAGCCATTACAGTGACCAAGCCAAAACCATCTTGAGATCTGTGCTGTCACATTACAAAGATTGTCTTGCTGAAGCCAATACAAACCTCCTTTTGATCTGCTTTAGCTTATCAATGAACACAGCAATATTACTTTTTAAAATCATTGATGACTTCTAAAGTACCAGCAATTATAACATCACTGAATTTTCCAAAGCAGCCTATTTTCCTTTTTCTTCATCAATATCTAGCAAACCATCATGAACGCCACTTCAGATCCAAACCCGGTTACTTCGACCCAACCCTCCTCCTCCATCCTAATGCTCAATATCTTGCTTCTCTTCATGCAGTAGTCTGCCCTGCTTAACAAAATGTGATGATTAATGGAAAGCAACAACATTCTTCACCACCAACAAGCCACCTGTACCATGGTAGCATACGACACAAATGGTGCCTGGGCCATCATTCTTCTCAACATCTAAGACACCTTTTATAGAGTCGACCATGAGAGCCTTCTAGACAACTAAACCACACAGGGATTTGAAAGCTAGTGGTTGCCAATATCAAATCCTTCCTATCAACCAAACTCAATTGAATGATCTACCACTTTTGAAACAAGAAGATACAACTTTACACTGCAGATAAGCACAAGACTCCAATCTATTGCCACTTAACATTTACCTCAAACCACTGACAAACCTTACTGGCTGAAACAACCCTTGCTTCTTTACCTATGTAGATGTCAGACAGAAATTCCTTGGGCTCAGGAATGACCTCAAAAAGTCAGCTACAACTTTATTGAAACGTTGATAATTGGATGAATGCTAAGTAAGTTACACCTGGCCAAAACCAAGTTTGGTTCCAGTCAATACAATTTTTCACGTCCCTATACCCAAGAATTGATACTAGCCAACGTGTTTCATTATTTAGCTTTTTATTTAACTCCACCTTCAATGTAATCAAGATCATATCCTCCTCTTTTTATTAGTCCAAACTCATGGTTATCGTCAATGCCAAGATACCTTTAGGTGACCATTGATTTTTTATAAGTCCTTAAATAGATACAATAAATAACATACTTTTAATCACTGAAATCTGGCTAACAGACAGTCATTCTGCAGCACTCTCCAAGGCCATGCTATCACATTACAAGGTTAAAAGAGAGGAGGAGGAATCATGCTCATTAACAAAGAAGCATTCATTATAAACCTATCATCAATGTACAACATCCTGGACACCCAATAACTCCAAGTTTATTGTATGTGTCGACACTTATTTTTCTTTTAACCAAAAAACAACCCTCATAAAACCTTTGTTTTGCAGACAGCTTCTCAGATCTGGAAGCTTGCTAACCGCACTGTGACTTGCCAACACCTCACCATCATCAGAGATTTCAATCTATGGCTGGAGAAAAAGGAACATGTGATTACCAAAACTTGATCAGCATTCCCAGATGCCCTCATTTCAATCACCTAGTTAGAGGGCCAAATCACGCAGCTGGATAAACTGTGAATAGAATATATTGCAGTGAGAATCTTAAAACAGTGTCACTCCCCTTGTTCTGACCTGGGGTAACTTCCTCATTATTCTGTTCTCGATATTCACCCTGGTTGCATCAATACCTAGAAGCTCCATGGCTACTATGACATCAATGATTTCAATGAAGGTGGATGAGCTCCACACTGTTTTTGAAGCATAAACCTCACCCACCTTGCCAAACTACTCAAGAACCTCAGAAGAAAGTCCCCACTTGCTCTATAACTGTATTTCACAAACTCTTGCTGTGCTGCCACAAAGTAGCCCTTCAAACTCTTCCCAAAATATCAAGCAACTAGATGTTACACCACAAACGTTACCAATCTCAAAAAGGGAACAGAAGAATGGAACAAACATCGAGGAGAAATTAGCCCAAGATTTATCGACTGGCCAGAGATAGTAAAACACCTCACAATCCACATTACAAGTTACTGCACCATTTACCTACAAGGGAATACTCAAAATGATGGAAGAGTTCATGAAGCCATCAGTTTGTAGCATCACATTTTGCAACAACTCTGTGACTCAAATGCCACCCAATACAATGATATCTCAATGGCTTTTTCTAACAACCGCCATGAAAGCCTCCTGTAAATACTTGTGGACATCGGACTCGAAGGGACAACATTATGCTGGATGCATTTTTCCTCTTCAACACGATGGATAATCACTGCTTGTCAGTCGTCAAATAGCAACCAACATTATCACCTTTGGGACCCAAAAGCGTGTCTCCTCTCACTAAGATTCTTCAGAACCTAAATGATACTATGCTTGGAAACCATCAGTGACAGCTCAGGGTATATTTTCTCACTGTACATGGCTATAAATTACAATACTTAGATACCCCTCTCTGAAGTAAGACACTGTGAACTAAAATAAAGTCTAACATGACATGACAATCCCAAATTCTTAATAATAACCTCTTTGACATCAAGGTGCCAGTATTTTACAATTTTACCATACTAGTTTTACCGCTTCACACCCTTACCTTCTCTTACCAACAAAATTCTAATTTATTTAAACAGGGTCTGTTCTTGACTATACCACTCTTGGATCGTTCCTGGCAGTCACAGAATTTACATTCTGGAGTTTGACCTGGGGTAACACGTTTAGGGGTGTGCTGCCCATACATCCAACATTCTATTGTGTTCTAATATGCACTTCTCCAAATCTGGAAACACAACTAATTATCACAACACTTTAGGACAACTCTTTCTCCTCCCTTTTACAGAACTATGGTCCACCTAACAGGACTGACATGAATCCATGCTATCACAAAGCATTCACCCCATGCCAGATCCCTCCTGTATTTGTAGCATATCTTTCCTGTTTCCCATCCTGTATTCTTCCTGTTACTCAAGCAAACATTAGTAGTAACGAAAGATGATAGAGCATGAGTCTTAATTGGATTCAAGATCCACATCTGTGCTAGTTATTTCTTGCAGACTGGCGAAGTGGCCTGGGGAATTTAGGTTTGTCTAGCTCCGCACAGAAGACAATTGTGCTAATTGGGAAGACTGAAATCCTCCTTAGTGCAGTCATCAAATCTACTACTTGGTATCATGTTGGTTTGATGACTGGTGGTTTTCAGAGTCATGTTCATCTAAAAAATGACTTTGAAAAAAACTCATCAACATATATAGGTTGGGGGTAAGGGGTTAAAAGACGTGGGGAGGGGAAAGGGATAGGGATAATGATATAGGGAAGTGGGGGGACTTGGGCGAAACCCCCAAATATAAAACACAATTCAATTAGTTTTTTTCTAAGTAATTTCTTCAAAAAGAATTTGAAAAAACTGTTGTCGGTAAAACCCTTCTACTTATTGTACTAAAGTAAATGATCTGAAAACCTATACATGTTGTATATAAAAAGACAGGGCACCACAGGGGGTCATTACGAGGTTGGAGGTAACCATGTCGCAATTTACAGCATGATTACCTCCTTACTGGGTACCGGGTCCAGGTTCCTCAAATGAGGATTTACCGGGCCATTCCAACCTTGGAGGACCCAGTAATTCCTCATTCGAGGAACCCGGACCCGGTACATCCCCATTCCCATTCGAGCCCCCATAGGGCTCAATGGGAATGGGGAGGGAGCTAACAACGGGCCTGTTAATAACGGTGCACGTTGTTAGTTCCATGGTCTGCTAGCAGGACCCGCTAAGGGCACCTGGTTTTACCAGGCACCCTTTGCGGGTCCCGCGAGCAGACTCCTAATAGGGCGGTAAGAGGTTAATGGTGCCGGCACCATTACCGGTGCCGTTAACCCCTTACCACCCAGCTCGTAATGACCCCCACAGTTTTAGATTGCTTGAGGCTGCTGTCTGTTCGCTTCTGTGTTTGCTCTGCAGTACTGCTATTAAAGATTTCCGGAACTAACCTCGTCGAGATTCCAGTCCTGCGTCTGGTTTGCACAACAACGTCTTGATATCAGAAATATCCGAGTAAATCTTAGCAATGTTGTCATTTTTCTGAGCCAAGAAGGGCTGCAATGTTATTTCTGCCATTACATTTGTGAGTGAATGTTTTTCATACCCCTTAGAGGGAGAGAGAGGAAATTATTTCCTTTTTATGACTGCACTGAGCAAGGCCGAGGTTATGTTATGTTTATTTATTGAGCGCCAAAACCCATGGGCATCAGGGCGTTTACATGCACAAGTAGAGGACATGAATAAATGACAAGACAAGAGAGAAAGAGGTCTGGTTAGTTCTAAATGAATGGAAGAGTTTTCAAGCCTTTACTAAAGGGAAGATAATCCTTTTCCTTTCACAGATTGCTAGGAAGCTTGTTCCATCCCTGGGCAATCAGCACAGGAAAGGACCGACCGCTCCCTCTGACTCTCTTAAACCATGGTATGATGGGACAATGCATATCACAAGACCGTAAACTGTGGCCAGGTTTATACATTTCCAATGTTTCATTCAAGTATGAAGGGCATTTCCAAACAGACACTTATGGTCCATGGTAAGAATCTTGAATTGTACTCTTGCTGTGACGGGGAGCCAATGTAGCTCTCTGCGAGCCCTCGATATTGGCTGTCTCCTTGAAATATTGCAGACCACACATACTGCTTAGTTCTGAATCCTCTGCAGTCTTCCTAGACACTTGTGTCTTGCCCCACCCAAAAGGGAGTTACAATAATCGACTCTAGGTAGAACGATTGCTCGAATTAGCTTCTCACAATTCTTTTGAGTGACTAAAGGGCTGATCTGCCTCAAAACCCTCAAGTAGTAAGGGGAGTTCTTGACTACATAATTTACATGGTCATCGGCATTTGCAATGCTTTTTCCTTGTCCTGGACAGAAATGCTACATCCCTCACTCTCAAAGCTTTTATAGGCATGACTCAACAATTCCCTTGCATGTTTAGATCCATAGGGCCTCATTCCAAGAGTAGCGGTCCGGAAACAAGGGTGCCGGTAAGTTTACCGGCACCCTTGTTTCCAGACCGACACATTACGAGTCTGCCTGCAGGGGCCGTTGCGCCCAGCAGGGTCAGACCTGCTGGGCGCAATGGCCCCTACAGGCTAACTTTTCACAGAAGTACAGGCACCGTTAGCAACGGTGCCGGTGCTTTCGTC
Organism: Ambystoma mexicanum; assembly: GCF_040938575.1. NCBI lineage: Eukaryota > Metazoa > Chordata > Amphibia > Caudata > Ambystomatidae > Ambystoma > Ambystoma mexicanum. The sequence continues at coordinate 424,098,274 of NC_090935.1, forward strand.
CCCCCACTCCCATGGAGTCCTATGTCACTCCATGGGAATGGGGAGTTACCAAAGCTGCCCTCACTCCACTCCGCACCACCGGCTCCAAGGTGTGCACCCTCATTTTGAACTATAATTTATCTCTCCCAACACCTCGCGATACAAATCACACAATTGTTTCTTCAACAATATGCCCTGTCCGTCCTCTTGAAAATCTCAGGACTTCTTCCTTTGGGGTTGGTATTCAAAGGGCACCTGGTGCCATTGAATTCCGAGGTTTTAGGTTTTAGTCAGCTATGGGCTATAACTCGTAGTCACCTGGGGATGGGCCGGGTCATGCTTTCACCAGTGTGAGATAACATGCACACCAGGTGCCAGTCTGTGATCGTGGCCTTGTAGGGCATATTCCTCTCGAACATCTTTGCAACACAGTTAGAATAAAGAATAGGCATTTGTTGCGGTCCGGGTTTGGGCTGTCCTCATGGGAGCTTGGGCACGGCTGGGAATTTCTCTGGTCTCATGGATTTGGGCCTAACTCCATGCAAATCCACTTTTACCACGCAGGCCTTCCCTTCTCCCTATGGTTACTAATATCTGCGCAAAATAACAATGCCGCTCACACCTTATCCTGTACAATGTGGATAGACTACATTTGAATATATTGGAGTGGGGTCCTGTTAAACCGGGAGGGGTCCCTCTCACCGTTCCCCCTTCCTGGTCCGTCATAGTGCTTCAAATGCATCTTGCCTCACTCTAAAGCGCCTAAGGGGGTGGGAAGGGGTTGCCCCCTTCCCAACAGCATACCAACATTGTGAGCATGCATCTAAAACATAGATACACCAGAAAGCTTGGCTGCAAGATTCTTTCTCTTACAGCTAGGATTTCCTTTTTTCAAGCAGGTTTGCTTCAGGAATAAGGGGACTTGCATGCCAGAAGGGGTGATCACATTATATGGAAGCAAAATACTCGTCACTTGTTCTGGCAACCAAATCTAGTGAAGCTTGGACAAAGTAAATCAAAAAACCTCTGGAAAGGCACAGTGAATGGAAACGTGATGGCCGACCTTGCTGACTAAGCGTCATTCCACAAAACAGGTTATTTGTGCTATGTCCCTTCACAGTAGAGGGGCTCTCGTGTTTTTTTTTAGCACATCTGGAGAATCAGGGCCCAAGTATAAAGCACCAGGATTACCTATTTCACTCTTTGAATGAAGCTTGATATTCGAATATTTCAGAATGCAGCTGAGTTATCATTCATTTACATCATTCAGATGTTTGGACTGCAACTCCCATAAACTCTGGCCAGCATATTATTAAATGGTGACTGTAATGGAATTCGTAGTCCAGAATATCTGGAGAGCCACATGTTGCAGACCCCTTGTTCTTTAGCAATGCTCAATGGGAATTATCTCGTCAAGTTAACTAATTTGAGGAGAGTATATGGAACGCTACTCAAAGCATAGCAAATATCGCTCACTATAGTGACACCTGAGGGCAGGGTGGCATAATCCAGTGTGGCACCTCTTAGATCAGACAGTTGATTCCAACAGGCATGAAAATATGTTGATACGAAAGTCAGCTCTTCATTTTTTCTTTATTGCCTTTCCTGCTCCTTTTTCAGATCTTAAATCTCATTTTATAGCTGAGCACATTTGGGATTCCATCATGATGTGCGCGCCATGTTTATCAGGGTAAAGTTGAGCTCTGTTGAAAAGTATCTGAATAAGGGCAATGTAAAATGTACTCAAGCATGTATGTGTTGTCTTTTTGGTTCTTTTTAGCTTTGATATATTAGGTGTGCAGCATAATTGAAACAATCCAGTGTACATGTGCAGCCAGGATGATTCATTCAACAGGTCTCTTATTGTCTTGGGAGACAGACTTGAGTAACATTCACAATAAAATCAGCCTTGTGTGATAGATTTGCAAGGAGTCAGTGTAAAAACAGACGTTTTTTTTTTAAGAAGGGGGAAGGAAGGGCTCTCAGCTTAAGTGTAAAATGTGAGCACTGAACGTGTATCCAGCTGAAGAAAGTCCGTAAACCATTCAGGAAAAATCTTAAATCTTCAAAATTAAAGATTGTGTTACGGGCAGAATGGACATAGTGTGGAATGCTTGGTGAGGGGTGGGGAGATGCGCCCGTGTTATTATATCAATGGCACGTGTTGCATTTCGAAAGTCGATTAAGGATTGCTTTTCCGGGTGATTCGCCTTTTATTAACACATGCGGTAGAATGCGGAATTACTGTGGGACAAATAGGTAAAAGGGCGTCCATGCATTAATTACTGGTATGCCGAGGTTCCTATTGGCCCACAGGCACCCATTTCCGCCTCAGAGAATCTGCACTGGCACTGGCCCTCCTCAGCTGCTTCTGCCTCTACAGCCACTGCCCTCATATGTCTCCCCATGGACTGCTGCCTCACTACAAGCTTGGCCATGGCTCCATGCTGAGACCAACAACCGACTTCCACCTGCAGGTCCCAAATGCCAGAGCAGCCACTGTTCGATAGCCATGTTGTAATGTTTACTTCTGTTTGCTTTTTTTCACCAAAATAACGGGCAAATGGCCACATGCCAATAGCTTTATTGCTTGGTCCCGCCCCTCGGGGCTCATAGCATCTCTTATTGCCTGCATCTTTAAGCAACAATAGTGTGCTATTTCGGTGAGTTATAGTGATTGATACCTGCAGGAGCAAGCACTAAACCTCCCAGTTTGATGGATAACATTGGCCATGTGAATATGGTTGTGGGATTTCACAGTTTTGTTGTACAGTGTAACCATCAATTTGCATACCCGGCTACTCAGGGTCATTTGGAAATCTGAGAAGCTTTTACTGATCAATCTGTATCACATTTATATATTCAGTCTGTCAATGATATGCCAAAAATCTATGTTAATGATATGCACATTTGCTCTCCAATCCACAACTTTGCATGATTCTCTCCTCATATCTCACAGCACACGTGACCCATGTCAGCATTCTCAAGATAGTGAAACAACATGCACCAAAAATCTCTTTTTTTTAATATATACTAGCTCCAACATAACGACTATGCAGCTCACGCTTTACCTCACCACTGTGACCTAGGAACCAGTCAATCAGGAAGTCCACAAACAGTGTTATGGTGGCTTCAGAAGTTGGTATTTGGGTGTAAAGTACCTCACTCTGGGGAATATTCTGTTGGCAGTGCAGGGCACAGCATAGCACGTGAAAAGGATGTGACTCGAGTGCTCAAAGTAGGGATGTCTATGTTAGTTCCTATCGTGATATTAGCGCATGCGTCACCGCAGTGAAGTCATAAACCTTTTACTGCAAAATGGCGATGCACAGCAACGTAAGCCTGAGCAGTGCAATGTGTGAACCAAATCTGGTAACCTCTAAATGAACTTTCGATTGTGGGATTGTGTTTGCTTTCAATGTCTCTGCCTATACCAGTTGCACTTGTATGTTTTATTCTGTAATTGAGAAGAATGGCTGTGCCGATATTAATGAGATACATTCATGTCCCGGAAGGATAGCTAAGAGCAACGTGCTCGCCTGGGAAGCAAGACGACACGAAGCAACACAGGTACTATCCCCGGGTCCACGCTTAGAACCCTTTGAGTATTTAAGCGTGTTATAAATATGCAACTAAAACAACAACAACAACAAATATTCTGTAACAGCACCTCGATGCCCCCGGGCTGTGTGAGCACTTTAAAAATGCAAATAAATAAAAATGGGCACTGAGTATCAATAAAACGCCTGCTACATGTGGTCTTGTTGGTGGCAGTACACAGACTGCCTGAGGCACGCACTGCAGGCCTTTTTATGACTGGCACGTTATGACATCACTCATAAAGTCATGCTCCCCACAGTATAACATCCATCCATTATCATAACACAAACACATTAACAAGAACTGTAACACACACTAGCATTAGTTATAATATTTTGAAGATACTTGTGTTCTGAGTAAAGCTATACCTGCCATCTGACACAGTTATCATGGAGCCTTTCTCAACCACTACCTATCACTGTCATGGATCAGAGCTTAGACCCAATTTGCATGAGGGTGCTTGAGCTGTTAACAACGCCACATCTCATGCCTGACTGGTTTGTGAGAATAGCCCTCTTCAGATATTTCTTTCGCTGTTTCCAGCTTGACACTTTTCTTCCAACGCCATATCATCTATGACTCTGTTCTCTCTCAATCGGTGATTAATGGGTGTCCAAGTGGACACCTTCCCATAAGTGCTTCTGTAGCAGCCACTCCCCTTTCAGTGGGTGGAGACTGAACCAATATTCTCTCAAGAACTGATATAGTGCTTGGTACACGTACGTTCGTTGGCCATGTGCAATTCTGAACCCTTTGTTAGGGGTTCTCATGAAGCATTCTGCATCACTGTTAGTTTGCGGCCACACAGGAGAAATTAATTGATGGTGGATTCCTAGGTTTGTTCTTTGGGAGAAAAAAGGTATATTGCAGTTGAAGTCAAAGTGAGTGATTCAAACAACTTGGGGTAGTCACGAAGGACAGCACAAGATGATGAGCTTTTCTGGCCCTCGGGAAAAACACCCTGTCCCTGGGGGGGGTGCCTGTGCCTAGACCACGGATGGGGCAACACCTATCTCAGAGGGATAGGTCAAGAGACTGTCCCTGACTCTCTACAAAGGATATAGTTATTTGTAAAACATACTCAATTTTGGAAAAAACAGCCTAACAGGCGGGGGGCAACCATCGATGGTGAAGGTGCCTACAAGAGGGGAATTAGATCTCGTAGTCTAGGACCGGGCTGCTTCAGTTAGCATGTGGTGATTGGGGTCAACAGGATTTTTTAACCAAATTTAATTACCCTGATGACTCCACATTTACTATATGCTGGTGGTTGCCCAAATGATGGGAGGGTGAAAAAACAAAAAACAAAAAAAGTAATTCTTAAAAACACAAAACCCACAAACTGTGGGGTTTGCTAAAGAAGGTACCCACACTGTGTGAGTTCTTAATGAGTTTACTCTGTACCCCCTAGTAGTATGGGGAATATCTCGTGTTGTGGTGGAGCCACAACTGCTATGGTTGACCGGTTTCGATGGTATACTGGTACTTTTAGTTTTCTTCAAAAGGTAAGTCAAATTGGTCTTCCTGCTAGCCTCTTAGTTGGGCAGCTTAAGCAGGCTGCTTGGGATCCTGGATGCCTGTGTGTGATCCAGGAGGAGGCGTGTCAATTGCAGAAGCGACAAGCTGTCATGGTGGACTCACTGCCTGATTGGGATCGTAAAAAGAGCTCTCTGCAGCCTCCTCGCGGGAAGAGAATGCGCGTTCGACCATAGCAGTTGTACTCATTACTTTGAATTACTTAAAATTCTGTTCCATATTTGTGGGTTAAAGGTTCAAATGCGGGTGGGGGAGTTACAGGTGCGGATGGTAGTAAAGGGGGAAGGGGGGCATGGGAGGACCCTCCCAAAAATTTGAAGTAATGTACACTAAGTTTGTGTGGAAATGACATGGAACCCTTTTAAGGACATAAGTTAGGCACTGCTATATTCACAGTTGGTTCAGTTTCCTGTTCCTCCTCTGCATTGTTTTGCTTTTGTTTGGAAGGATGGTGCAACAGATAGTTGGCAGGATTGTCACGCCCAAGTCCTCCACATATACACCATGAGCAACGTTTACGATCTGAAGGGCTTCTGCAGCCTTGCATCCAAGAAGAGTCTCTCCACTCACTGCTGGAACATATTTTGGGGTTTTTATATTCTGTGATCCAGTCTGCAAACAAATGATCCTTTCAGTGGAGTAGGAAACATAACTAAATGTTAATATTACTGTGGCAGCAGTAGCACCTAAATTGTTGTCCTTTAAAGGGTTGCATGTCGTAACCTCTAAAGGTCTATAATCTCACCTTGATGTGCACCAAGGGACATTGCTTGGGTATTCGTTGAAAGTGTGTAAGGGTCATGAAATTTACCGATGCACCTGTGTCAATTAATACTAGTGTGTTGGTCCCTTGAATTTTCACTGAGCAGCCCAGTTGTCTTTTCTGTTTCCTTCTTGCTCCTAGAACACTAGAGATGAAGGATACATCACCCATCATCTTCTATTTCTTTTCCTTCAGGGGTATCCAGGCTTGACTTGAACCACCTTCGGACATCGCCTGGTAAATGGAGGTCGCCCATGGTTCCTGTTTGGTGGATTTAAGCACAGCATACTGCAAAGTGGTTTGTCCTACCACACCACACCCATACACATGGCCCTTCGCGTGGCAGGCCCCTGTTTGAGGAAGCACATTTGCACAGTAAGAAAATATTTCTTCAAACTGTTCCTAAACCACTTGTTTCCCATCTTTTAGTCTCCTGGCCCCCAAACACTGGAACTCCCTTCCCCATTCACTTTGCTCTGACCGATTTCTTTGCATCTTTCAATCAAACATCAAAACCTATCTATTATTTTCTCTTGTCTCTTAACTCCCTGGCTTTCATCTCTCCTGATTTTACTTGTACTTATGTTGATATTTTATCATGATGAATTGTACAGCTTTTGATATTTTTTGTTCAGCGCCTTTGACGAAACGAGCTCTATAAATTCAATAAAATGAAATGAAAGGATGAAGCTGACATGAAAGAGGACAGACAGGTGGGACATGAGGCATGCTTTCTTAATTACACCCTTAAACAAATCAAACCACTACAGACATGATGTTGCTACGGGTCATGGATTTTGTGGGCAATGGACTGCCCAGCACGATTGTGGGTGAGGGCATTATAGACACAGTGGCCATGGAAGAGGAAGCTAATGAAGATCAGGCAAGTTCCTTTCTCCACAGCAAGCGGATGCCAGATCTGGCATGGGGCAGTAGACTGCACATTTGCAGTTAATCAAAGATGAAAGTGAGACAAAGGGCCTCATTACAGCCATGCCGGTCTGGAAGAAATTGCCAGTAACAACGATTACCGGCACCTTTTCCTGACCGGCATACTCTGCGTCTGCTAGTAGGGGCAGTAAACTACCGGCAGGCCTGACCTGCCAGTAGTTCAGGCACCTGCCGGCAGAGCATTCACTGAAGCATCCACACCGTTAACAATGGTGCTGGTGCTTCCCATATCGGACTCCATAGGAATGGCAACTTGCCGTTCCACCAGCACCCGTAATATCCTGGTATTACTGGGGTATCGGGTGGTGGAAATGGGAAGGCGCAGTGGCCGGTAGGCCGACGGTACTATCGGCAGCATACCAGCATCCTCATAGAGAGGGTTGAGAAGGGGCATCAAGTTACTACTGCCAAGGCAGGGAATCAAAACAAGGCACATAAGCCAAAAAGTCCAACAGACATGTTTGGTTGAGGAGCTAAGAGGAAAAGCATGTATAGCCAAGATGAGTCCATTGACAGACTCATAGGACACAATCAAAATCAGTTTAAGTTAGAAGCGTACCACCACAAAGATAGAGTTAACAGATAGAGAAATAGAGCGATGCAGTGGTCATACACAGTAACTGCCAGTGTCTAGAAGCTGACAGTATTCTTGGAGCCCTGAGTACAACTGCCTCAGAGCAAAGATCACGGTCCCAATGATGCCAGTAAATTCAAGCAGGTAGATAATAGCAACCAACCGGAACCAAAGTCTGCAGTGGAAGAATGGGACCAACTCATGTACTTTGTGGAGTGTGATACGGGTTGAAAGGGAATGGCAGCCAAAAAAAAGAATGTGTTTACAAAATGAGTGTTTATTTTGAAGTTATGTTTACATTGCATTTAATGGGACATTTTTACTATGTGTTCCGTGTTGAAGGCGGATACAAACAGTAACAGCCCAGTTGCTAATAGTTGTGAGTGCCCCTTCACTGCAGTTTTGTTCTTCAGCACCTTCGTTTACATGCTTCCCCGCTTGTTGACCAAGCAATTTGGTAGTGGGCCCAAAGAGGGTTGGTTTAATTTAGGTTCGATTGGAGGGGAGGAGAAAATATAATAAAATAAAAACTGGCAATGGTATTTCCTGCTCTTGCCCTCAAAACATATGTGTGGGCCATAGGGTGGCATCTCTGTTCAGGGATAAAATGTGTATCACCCTCTTTACTTGTTAGATAAAAAAAACGTTGACAGGTTTGACACTACAAATGAGTCTGCGCTAGACGTTATTTACATTTTTTAGCACACATACATACTATTTAGATTTTGGAAAATGTTTAATGAGTTGTGTACCTAGAAAATTAAACAACAGTTAGCCTGCAACCCAGGGACGTAATTTCTCCAAAATGCTAGGGGTAGTGGAAGTGATGTCACACGACCCTTGACCACTGATGACATCACAGGAAGTGATGTCATTTGATGTCATTTGACCCCATCCCCAAGAGCCATCACAGGAAGTGATGGCACACAATCTTTCACACTGATACCAAAGGGAAAACTCAAATAATCACTCATCAGTGATGGTCTACCTTGGTTTTGGGAAAATGAAGACTATTAATAAACAGAAGGTAGACACTAATTATCAAAAGTTAGACCCAAACGAAAACAAATGCATATCAATTCAACAATTTAAAAAAATAATTACTGAGATGACATACAAAACGTTCATTAAAAAACCCTTAAAACATACACATTAGTGAAAATGACAACAACTTCTTCTACATTGAAGACTAGATGTTAAATGCACCCATTAAATTGTAAAAAAACATTCAAGCAGATACACATTGTTATATTGTACAGACCCTTAGTAAGTCTAGCTCTCAGCTTCTAGGTTAATTATTACTAGAAGGAAGACTAGACATTTTTCTGTCCTCTAGATTGTTACGGGACATTCATCAGTAGGGTGACAAAGATTAGGAAAAAGCACAATCTTCTTTTACTGAAGTTATGGTCACTGGTTATCGGTGTAACTGGTCCAGCCGGTGGCACTGGTCCTCCGTGGTTCAACATCCTGGACTGGACTGTTCTTTATACTCCTGTGGGAGCTAAGAATCTTTTGTACTGAACCTCAGGGGAATGCACTCCTAAGTGTGGTTTTTTCTTTGCTAGTAGATGGGTGTCAAATAATGCCGTAGCTCCAGCAGCGCCAGATTCACCGCACTGACATAGTGATCCAGAAAACTCTATCTGGTGAGGATCTTGTGTCTTAATTCGAAATGGTCTTTACATTGGTTCTTGGACTACAATCAACAGTAAAATCACATCGGGTCCCCGATCTGGAGCGGGTCTGAGTTGCCACTTTGATCTCTGTGGCCTGAGGCTCAGCTGGTGGGAGGGATCAGTATTTGCAGTGTCCGGCACACGATTTGAATTCGGATTTGCAAGAGGCTCAGGAGTTCTGTCCTGTGCAGTGTTTTCAAAAGTAAAGCACACAGTAGAACTGAAAGGGTAGAGGAAAACACCGGAAAAACACAATCTTTCACCTTTTGACAAAACAGCAAGTGGCATCACATAGCGTTGGTCCCCAGTACACTAAGAAAAATATGGTTACAATATCACTTTAATATGATATAAATTCCATAAAAGAATGGATCACCATATGTTGCGTTAATATCAGTGTGTATAGGCCCATATTACCACATGATTGTGAATGTAAGCAGACGTCCAAACCAATAACCTGGACTATAGTACGTCATTCGGGCTAAATTCTAAACAGACAGAGAGAATCTCAGAGAGGCCTAAACCCCAAAGCAATGACATCCAGTGCCTGCCAAGTGTCAGGTGACAGACTGGAAACAGCAACTGACCAACACAAGTCCAACCAGAAAAACAATGTTCTGGAGGGTTGCCCAGAGCTGTGCCAGTGGTTATGCATGATTTGGAACCTTCCTGCCATCTTTGCTGTTTTGTCTATCTGGTAAGTAACCCACCGTTTTTTTTTTGTTGTTAGATGGGAGATAAAGAGGAACGAAGTGTTGCAGATCACAGTAATTGTAGTTTTTTTAAATTTTAAAATGTAAACAGCAGCAGGCCCATGACATCATCCCTAGGAAAGGCTTTTTTAATTGTTTTCTTTGGTCCTTTATATCTTGCTAATTGCTAGCCTCCTCCAGCTTCTAAGCACTGGAACAGGAACTGAACCCACGCTGCACTGCATCCTCTTGTTCCCAAAGCAAGTGTGTTACCCCTGAGCTATGCTTTCAAATATATGTATTTTTGCTTGAGGAAGCAATAGATGGTTTACTTCAAACGCGGAGGGCACCTATTGGTAAATTCATTATCTCACCTTGCACCTATCTACAGGGTGCCTGTGATGCAGGTCTGGCAAATCTGGGTGAGGTCACACAGTGCCCAGGCAGGATTTGTGGCAGAAGCCAGTGGCACAACCCTCTCACGACAGGCCCAGTGGCTCACTGGATGGGCAAAGCAGACAAAGAGAAACACTGATGAGATTGCAGGCTGCTCTTATCCATTTCCGACTAGCTAGACCTAGCCCCCGTACCCTTCCTGTACTGGGTATGAGATGCACAGACAGCCCCGCCTCTGATCCCAACCTTTCAGGCATTCTTCACTAATGGACTGCCAACCTGTTAGTGATGGGGGCCTCATGGTGTTTCCTGCATCCCTGTTATTTCTTCAGCTAACATCTAGATTCCAGGTGGCACGTGTAGCTGCTTTTACAACCACCTTTTTCAGGTGCAACACATACCTCTGCTCATGGCATTGTCTCTTTGTCCAGTGGCCCAGGAGTAGCAAGGGCAGGTCTAAGGGTAGCAGAGAGGGAGCCAGGGGTAACAGTTGCTACCCCTGGCTACCCCCAAATGACGTCCCTGCTGCAACCAGTAAATACAAGACCAGTGTAGTACAGGCAGTGTGCTTACAAGATACAAAATAGATTGAAGTGTGCATAATTGTACATTTCAATTTTTTATATAGGTTTCCATAAATCGTTTTTAAATTGGGTAAATGCTAGATTTCCTGGTTCCGAAGTATATCTCTCAATCGAAATTACTCTGCCTTTTTTTAAATCCATAGGAGGATTTCACTGTGTGCTTGAGATATCTTCTAATTTTACTTTATTGTAAGGATTAGTTGGCGAGCATATTTTCTGCTGCAAGAGTCTGGTTATTAGCAGATATTCTTGTTACGGTTACTCTGCTGATGAGTACGTTGTGTGCTATTTGCCCTGCGTACTGTCATTCAGTACCACATCTCAGTTCGGTCGGTTGGAAGCAGCTGGTCACTGCAGTGCAGCTTGACTGCCTGAGAATGTGACGCTTCCCTTCCTGCCTGCCTAATATTCTGCAGGGTGCCTTCCTCTAATCCAGTCTGTGTGTGCCTGGGTGCGGCTTCGCCTCGCTGTCTCGGATTATACGAGTTTGAAAACCGCCAAAACCTGTTGCGCCCTGCAACGGTGCTGCCGAGCGCAGGCAGCATTTGTGTTCTGTTATACCTCCCGACCGCCCCTTTATCTGTTTTATAGAGTTGTGTGGTCCTCACTATGCTGGCATTGACTGAGCTTGGGCATGAAGGTTACAGAGCAGCAGATAGGCTTTTGTGTGGGCCAGCCCCACGTGGAGTGTTTTCCTCTTATCCCGCATCTACATTACGTTTTGCTACTACAGTTCTGCTGCCACTTGATTAATGCTTTTGCTTGTTTCTATGCCTTTTTCCTTGCCTTAGCCTGTGCCTAACTCCTTGGCTACTTTGCCCTCCCCCTCAGGGGATCCCTTGACAGAGGTTTTGGCATTTAGTGACCGTAGTGTGGGATGTATTGACCCACATTTGGCTCTGCTGTGCTGCATCACTCTTTTATAGTGGTGCCAGAAACAGCAAAATGGCTGCAAAACCCTTGTGCGCGCCAACAACTCTGAAAATCGTGCTTTTTAATGCACAAAAAGATGGCTGCCCAATCTGCCACGCATATTGTCAGTGGTGGAACAGAGCTCTCACTACTGAAATGTGTCACTGGGCTCGACAACAATTGAAAGCGGAGTCCATAAGCAAAAAGCAGTGCTTTGCTAAATAAAACTTCAATATTGCTATAAATCACCTTTTCTTTGCTGCTGAAACTTCAGAATGCCAGTACATAACCCGTTCCAAATATTCCAAATTCTCACTGGGTGCTAGAATTCACTTAGGTTAAGGAATCACTGTGAACTTACAAGGTCCTGAAAGGATAAGAGCAAAAAGAGATCTCCACAGCAAAAGAGGCCTGCCTATGGTTCTGTCAAAGAATCTCTGTGCAGCAGAGGGCTACCTGTGATGACAGCTGTCAGGGGCCTTCCTGATTAAACTTTAAAATGTTATAACTGAAAGCCAATTGTTTGCAATATAAGAGGCCTGTTACTGATAGTAACCAATATTGTAGTTGTTTTTGATCCCGTAGGTTTAAAATCTTGAATGAGAATTCTATCTGTTATTTGATGCAACAAGTTTGTTTTGTGCTAAAGTAAAGCCAAAAGAATTTAACAATTAAATTAAGCCTGGCTGGGATATGTAATTCTACCCAGGGGAAGGACATTCCTCTCAGAAGATGCTCGCTGAACTGTGTGCTAATTAAAGGCTAGGCCAGACTATTGTCTCCAGCCCAGGATTAAACAATGGACATCCTCCAACACAGGAAATTGAAGGTGTGAAAGGTCGTAAAACTGCTGCAGCCCAGGAAACTCCTGGCTGACAGAAGAAAATTCCAAAGGCGGGGCTACCACGTGCTTCAAGGAGTGACAAATACTGACCATTTGGTGTTTACAGGATATGTAATGGACATTTTTAGAAGGTGTATAACTTATTATCAGAAGGGGTGCAAAATCTGAAAATGGCAGATTAATTAACCTAATTTTTGGCACTACCTTTGAAAACTTAGTACAACCGCGTAGCTTATTCTGAACAGGAATGGCAATAAATGTGGGTTATGGGGATTGTATTTCAGCTAGAATTGTGAAACTTTATACACACATTCCCATGGTAATTGTGCATATTGGTGGACATTTACAGAATTATTGGAACCTGTTCTCATTACAAAATTGACAAAATTCTGCAGAAAGGTGAAACAAAGTTGCAGAGCTGTGGGATTTTGAGGAGCAGATACTCCATACAATATGCAATCTTTGTATGTGATTTTAGAGGTTGCACATGTGTAAATATGTATGTTGGCAACATTAGACTTTGTGTCCCAATGGCTAGGGGTGGATTCTCAGCATCATAAAATTATACCATTAAGATGACACTCTGTTTCTCTCCTCCTATCAAGGCAGAGTGTAGACTCTGACCCAATCACCTTTCACAGGAGCAAGCTTAGCTAAGCCGGCCCAATACTCCCCTTTCATGATGTCATCTGGCATAATATATAGGGATTGCTGACAACACATAGGGAGTTCTACAACTTTTTTATCTCCTGACTGCTGGCGGAGCACTCTGCTGCTGAAATCTACATCTTCCTTGTTCCAGACTCTAGAAACTTGGCAAAGCAAAGGCCTATGCATAGCTGAACCATTCTCAGCTAGGCCTCAAATTCTAGAAAAGAATCCCAAAAACCTAGGGGAAGCGCCATAATACCGCTGGGCGTGCTGTTAATGCTTGCCTGCTGAATTGAAATATCCTCAAAACCAAGAAGAGCAGAGCCCGTGCAGTCCTGTGCCATGCTGTGACCAGAGAGCCTTGCTGACCCTGTCCAGTCCGATGTGCCCAGCTGTCAGTCCCTGATAAATCTGATTCAATGGTCCAGAATCCTGACGGTCCAAAATCTTAAATCCATTTGATTTGTGAGTATTAACAGGAAGCTAGAAACTGTTGATTACTGTGCATTATTTTGTCCCCTCCTAACCTCTGAACTATCATTACTTCCATAATCAGTAACATCGTCTAAATCTGTAGTGAAATCTTGTTCTGTCTATCTGTAAAAGCATCCTTTTCCTAGTCATTTTGTCAACTTTGATCTATTAATTTCATTAGAGTGACCAGCCTAGTGCTCCAAGGTGGACATCGAGGAACCAGGATTGAGTCGCAAATCACACCTGACTTTTACGTTGTGCGGTCCTGGTGGCTTAGCTTGGATGCTCTAGTCCATAGTCAATATTTCTCTGATTTATAAACTGAAGCCTTTTTCAAAATTTGTGTCTATATTTTTGAAAAAACGCCTCTCACTAAAACCTCTATAACTTTTTTACCTTTATAGCTAGAATCGAAATTTTCCTACTTGTACCTGACATCCATAGCTATCCAAAGAACCCAAAACCGCACTGCAAATCAGTGTGATTCTCCTGTTATAGCGAAAATCGCGCAAGGAAAATTTGCAGCAATTTAAAAAATCTGAAAGGTTTACACGTGTGAAATAGCTCTAAACTTCTTCCAACTTGGACTTTAAGATTTCAAATGTTTTCTTTGGATTAAATCATTGCTTGTGAGTGTGTGCAACTGTTCAAAGCGGCTCCCATAGGAATTTATAACAATTTAAGTATTTTTGACCACATTTGGTGTTTTTGCCCAGTCAATTCTAAAGATAATTTTAAAGCCATTCTGACAGCTGAAAAGTCAATTCCGTCTTTCTCTTGTGTTTGAAGGGGGAAAGTGGGACTGATATTCTGTTTGTGCTATCCCTGAATACCTGCTCTCTCCTCACATCTATTTAATTGCCTATTGGGGGTGTTGCAGGGGGAACCTCTAACCATAGTGTCATCTGTCCAAACCAACACAAAGTTATTCTTTTCTGTGCTGCATATGTTTTTGGTGCTCATTACTTCGTTCATAGTGTATTAAAGATATTATTCAGTGTTTTGTCACCCCTTTGGTGATTGTTGTTTACCCATTAAAATATATTGTAATTAAATTTTAAATACATAAATAAATATTTTCCTTTGCAAACCAAACTAACCTGATTCCTGGTTCAGTGTGACCGGGGGGGGGGGGTCTCAGGAGAAGGGTGTGATATGAGTGGTATATCGTTCAGAATATTGAAGTTATAGAAAAAAATAAATAAGGGTTTCAGTTGTGCACAACATGCTGGCCTTTGACTTGGGTGTGTGCCGGACTGAAATTACTTACAGAAGGAAGCAGCACATTGGTGCCAAATGCAAGGAAGTACTCTCTGACCCTAGGAGTTCTCCCGCTAAGTCCTTTGTAACTCCCTTAAAAGGGTCAGTACCAGACCTACATTTAACAAGTTCTGCAATTAAGAAGCCCCTTACTGCCCATATGAATGGAAACAATGTGGAACAGCCAATCCCCACGGCTCTGACATGCTCTCTCCAGGTGGAGGGGGTTAACATATCCAGATATGTTTCCCCCCCTCAATCCCGATAGTAGCAGGGATCTGTCAATTTCTACCTCTGTGGCTACCCCCCGCCCAGGTTGAAGGAGGTGGTAACATCTAACCTTAAAGTCCTGTCAGATTCCTCGGTAGGGTCCGAGAGTACCTTGACCTCGGTGCCCTGGTGGGACTAGAAGGTTGCCCTCATTAATGAGTTGAATAACTGTGTCACTTCCTTAGTCCTCGATGCTTGTTAGTATCCTTAGATATCTCTGCTGAGAAATACCATTAGCTTATGTTTGAAAAAAGTCTTCAACCAGTTTACATTTTACCTGCAAGTTTTTTGCCCATCATCAAAGTAAACTGCTCATCTCAAACAGATCTGCCTGTCAAGGAAGTTGATATTCCCGTGCACATTGCAGGGTCTCTAGTTGGGGCTCCTGTCACTGGTCCTTGCTCTGAGCTCTTGGCAGCTGTGAAACAGGCTTTACGACCTTAGTCATTCTCAGGTAATAAACAACTACAGATCCCTCACCCTGTTCTCACTGAGCACTTGGTAGTTTGTTTGTTTTGTTTGTTTGTTTATTTATTTGTATTGCGCACCAGACCCTTGGGTATCAGGGTGCGGTTTATAGTCATAATTTAGAAAACAATAATGTTGAAAGTCATTTTTTAGAAAAAAAAATGTCGAAAAATAAAATGTTGAATTTATTTTTCAATACGGAAAGTGCAGGTACATAATACATAAGAGAATTACAGGTAAGCATATATAATTGGGTCATTATAGCAGTAGTGTCCGGGGAAGAACATTGTGTTGGTCCTTGTGAATTCCTAAATCCTAGACTGGTCAACCTAAGAAGTTTTAGCTAAAGGAAAACTAACATAACAACTCTGAAAGATGATTCCATCAAAGCCTTGGTTCTGGACCAACAAAAACTTTGTTATGACAAATGTTATGAAACCCGCCCGGAGTAAACCCAGTGACACTCTTCGAAATAAAGTCCTTGCTTGGCTTCGTGCAAGATCTGGGCCTGGGGTGGTTCGCCATTTCGACCTGAAGTTTTTGCGCAGGATAGAAATGGATGACTGGTGTGCCCAGGGGAACAAAGATTGTATTGTCGTGGGGTGTGTTTTTAGTAACCTGCCCAGCTATTTGAGACAATATAAATATGTACCATGGGGTTTTCCTAATCTTGGGCTAGTAGTTTGAGCCGGATATGCTGTTCGAAACTTTGATTTATAGGTTTCTTGGTCCCATTGTATACCCAACTGCCCTGTTTTCTTGTTTTTTGTATGTTTGCTTCATTTGTATATCATGTTTCTTTTGAGACCTGCAGGCATAAGGCACTTTATAAGAGTTCTTCATAATAATAATAAATAACGTTGTTACTTGGGTCAACTGTTAATGATAGCTTGATAGATAACTGGCCCTAAACAAGTCTTTTTGTTAGTTGATGGTTTTTCGATACAACACTTGTGTGAACTCCTCCTCAATGGGGGTCATTACAAGTTTGCCGGTCTGGGAATTATAGTACCGGTAAGCTTGCCGGTACCGTAGTTCCAAGACCGGCAAAATACGAGTTCTGCTTGTGGGTGCCATTTACGGCTGCCAGGTCTGTCCTGGTGGCTGTACCAGCACCCACGAGCAGAGCATCCAACCTCCCCATTCCCATTGAGACCTATGAGGCTCAAATAGGAATGGGGAGTAATGCATTCCGTCGCCCGCGAATGGGAAATGACTGGGTCCGGATGGGCAATAATGACCCAGGAAAAAATTGCAAGTTTGGCAGAAGCCTGCCGGTTTTACCAGCAAGGCTACCGCCAAACTTATAATGAGGCCAAATGTCTTTTAAAGTGACCTCATAATGTTTACTAGTTCCCTCTCTGATATTTGGGAGGCCCAAAAAGATTTGTGGATTACTTGTGGATTACTTGTGGCCACTTGCTATGGCATGCATGACACCATCTGACCCCGTGATAGAAATAGGAATAGGAAACATGGAATTATCACATTGTCTGCCCTAGAAGTAGAAATATTATTATTTTTAGTGAAGGATAAGTCTGGAACACAAGTACATACGTTGGCCATTATCTAGCCCCATCATTGTCTCACCATATGCCTTCAAACGTTTCCTCGACATGTCTTAGTTTTATTATTCATCACCCCCAATACCAAGCTAACCATAATAAAGCTTCCCATAAAAAGTGAAATACAAACAATGAAGATGCTATAAAAAGAATATACTTGTCGGCGAAACCAGTCTCACACATTAATTTTGGGTGATGACAGAGGCAGCTTTATTCATGGCCTTGCAAGGCCTGGAGAACAGTGTCCTATCTCTATTGGAAGGTGACCACTCTAACCTGACCCGGCCTCCAGTCGCCTCACCTTTAAAGGTCACTGGTCAGCTCGCAGAACCGAAGCTAGGCCTTTCAGCACACACATCCCAACATGTGTCAAATACAATTGATCCTTTCAATAGTCGAGTGTCCTTCGACAGTGTCTGCTTCCAGTTACTGTGTCGTATGACAAAATCCTGTCTGGCGATTCCGCCAAAGGGGCATTGTCACCCCTCCCCTCATGATGACTTCTGCTCATTCATTAGCAACCCTTTGTCCATACCAGTTCCGAGCAGTATAGGCAAACAGTTGGGTTCCTATGACCGTGGCACCCTTTCTTTTTAGTCCATTATGGTGCGCATGCTCTGAGCGGTCCATTGGGCGAACGATCCATGACAAAGGCAACAGAATCAGGGAAATTCTTCAGAGTTGTTATTATTATTGTTATTAGGGTATTTATTGAGCGTGGATCTAGCTTCGGGAAACAACGGAACGCTTTACATTCATGGGAGGATGGCACAGTGAGGGAAGCAGAGAAAAAAGTAGTGGGGAGTCGACTAAAAGACAAGATTAGGCAGGCTTGGGGCTTTGACATCATCGGAAATGTGGTCAACCTATGAACGTTTAGTGCATGGTATATCTTACATGTGAAATTGAAACTTCTTCTTGAATAATTATTGGTGGGGCTTCATAAATGAAATATTAGCTGCAGTGTTCTGGTACCCACACTATAGGCCCATAGGAACCTGCACTCTCGGGCTACAGATATATACTCACTGTGACCTCTGAGGACTGTCAATTAAAGGAATAGTGCGCTCTAAAATATTATTGCCTTAAAAGATGGGCAATAGTCTAAAACATACTTTAAACATATTTTTAATGAAAGTTCCTATGTAGACCTTTGAGCAAACGAGGCTCAAAGCGTTTACATGGGAGCATCCATTTTGCCATTTCAGGCAGCCTCCTCAGCCCTGGCCCTAGCGGCACTAAACAAGCAGCAAAAGCCTCCTACTGGGAGCTTTTGCTTACTGCAGTCAGAGCAGAGCTGCATGAGCTGAGGAGGCTGCCTTCACTTTCATTTTATATTTTCGGTGCTCCCCAAGACCAGGGAAGCACAGAAAACATAAAATGAAGGCAAAAAGCAAAGGTGCAGCAATTATAAATACAACATTGTTGTATTTGTGATTGCTGTGGTTGGAAAACCACGGATATCATAAATACAAGAATGTTGTATTACTGACTGCGGCGGCTTTAGCGTTGCATTTCCTGGGCTGCCCCAACCCGGCGGAGCCCAGGAGACTCCAAGCAAAAGCTGCTGCAGTCAGAATAACAACGTTGTTGCATTTCTAAATACTGCATCATTTACAAATACAACAATGTTGTATTTCTCACTGTGGCAGCTTTCGCTTGGAGTCTCCTGGGCTCCCTCAGGGTTAGGGGAGCCCAGGAGACTCCATGCAAAAGCCGCCATAGTGAGAAATACCGTGGCATTTCGAAACACAACCGTGTTGTGTTTCTGTCTGCAGCGGCTTTCACTTTGAGTCTCCTGGACTCCCCCGGGGGAGGGTGAGAAACTTAGAAAGAAAACCGCAGCGTTTTTAAATACAACAAAGTTGTATTTATGTTTGCGGTAGCTTAAGCTTGGAGCCCAGGGGTCTCAATGCTGAAGCCACTGCAAACATAAATACAACGTTTTAAAAGCTGCAGTTTTCCTTCTAAGTTTTCCAGGCTCCTCCAGCCTGGAAAACTTAGAAAGAAAACAGCAGCTAGTGCTTATTTAAAAAAAGAAATAAGCTCTTACCCAGATGCAGCTTTCCTGCCTGCACTCTCTGTCTCCGGCACCAATGAAGCAAAAGCCACCCAGTGGTAGATTTTGTTTATTACAGCTGGCTGGCTTTTGCGTCATTAGTGCCACAAGGGCAAGCACAGGAGGCATCCATTTTACAAAATAGATGCCTCTTAGTTCATCACATTTTTGAGTTTGAGCTTCATTTGCTCAATACTTTACATAGGGACTTTGTTTAAAAATATATTTTAGATACATTTTTTATTATGAGCCATCTTTTTAGCCAATAATATTTTAGAGCACACTATTCCTTTAATGTCCCATATTTAAACAAAGTTTTGGCCTTATATTTTCGCTATTGTTTTTTTTTTCAATTTGCCATTTTAAAAGAAGACTTTGTTGAAAGGTGATGGAAACTATGGGGGTCATTACGAGCCTGCCGGTAGGGGGTTAATGGGGCCGGTAGAGCTGCCGGCCCCATTAACCCCCTACGCCAGATTACGAGGTATTACCAGGCGTCCTTCGCGGGTCCCGCGAGCAGACCAGCATGCCAACAACGGACCTGTCATTAACGTGCTGGTTGTTAGCATGCCATAATGACCTCCTGTATCTTGTTAAATTTCTTTTCCTGCTTATTTGTGTTGGAATTTCTGTTTAGTTAAATTTCGGTTTCGTAAATATCCACTTGTATGTATGTTTTGCTTCACTCTATTTTTGTTTTATATATGAGTCTTTTATGGAACAATTGACGGTTTCATGAGTTTTTTTCTTTAACAAAGCAGCAATGATTTTATAAATATTTTTCCACAGCATATTTCATAATGTAGTTCTGCATGTGTTCATACATTTGGGGTTGTGTACCTTGTACTTCAATGTATTTGAGTGTATGTGTGTGAGAGAGAGAAAGAGAGAGAGGATAAAACAGTGCCTGCATGCAGCGATACACTGCACTTTGTTAGTGAGGCCGGTGGCATACTTAGTGCCATTTATCAAGTCAATATAGCAACCAGACTGGAGAAACTGTATTGTATCAGTCAGTGATCTGGAGTGTTCTCTTAAGCCTCCATCCCATATCTGATAAGTATGTTTTGTTTCTCGCATACCTTATAAGTTCTTCAATTCTTTCTTCTCTCTTTTCAGCCGTTTACTTCCTCTCCTCTATTACTATGTGTTTACTCATGTGCTTTACTCTCTCAAACCATACCTTTTCAACTATCCTCAAATCAATTGTACATTGACTTGCACTTGTATTGATTCTCCTTTACACTGGACATTGTATTATGCATCTATTCCTTCTTCTCTCTGTCACAGAATGCATTTTACATGTATTCCTTCCTCTCTTCATCAAAGATTTCATCTATTTTCTCCTCTGCCCTATCATTCTTTCTCTTTCATTTCTATTCCTTCTCATGTTCAATCATCACATTCCCTTCTCTACAGTATGATATATTTTTTTATACCTTCCTCTTTTCTAATATTTTTTTTCTTCATTTTCTTCACCGGATACACCTTTCTGCATACATCATTTATTTTATGCCCCATCCATTCCTTTGTCCCTCCATCTCATAGGTCAATTGGTCCTCTTCACTGCCTTTGACATTGTTGACCATACCACACACTTTCAATACCTCCAAGTGATAGTAAACATTTGTCGTGGTTGTTTAATTGGTGTCAGTCTTTCCAAACCGGTAGCACAAACAGCATCTGACTCAGAAACATAACCCGATGAATGTTGGCAATTTAGGATGTCCTACCAATCACCTCTTTGTTAAACCCATCATGAACTTCCTCTGATTTTATAGTCTAGACAACTACTCTTATGCCATCTACTCGTACATTCAATATCATGTCTCAAGCCAATTCCAATTCGGAGCTGGCCCTGGTCTAATGATTTTACGCACATTCTGGAAAAATGAGCAAACTCTACCCAGACACCAACATTTGTCATGGAAACTTTTCCCATTATTGCCATGTCAGGATTCTGAGAGGCAGTTGGCCCACTGCCCTTAGCCACTCCAATGTGCACAGTACTCAAGTCAGCATTCCTCTGGCTAAAACTCCAGAGGAAAATACTTTGCATGGTCATGATCATGAACCAGTCGTTATAGGTTTCCAGATAACTCCCATCTTGACTTTTGCAGTATGCACTTTGCGATTGTGCTGATGTACAAGTTCAGAGACCAGCCTAAGGCTACTCAGGAAGAGTAATCTTCATTTCCGAAACAAGCCCGTCAGTATCTAAGCAGTTTACAAAAATCCAACTGCTTCCCGGCAGTCTTACATAACATTTCAGATTCTGTGCCCTATATACAAATTCCAGTATGGATCAGCACCCATCAGATTTCAGAATAGATTAACACCAGACTGCCCAAGCAAGCCACTAAAATTGGAAGAAACCAGTGAATGAAGACAATTATAGGCAACAGGTGCTTCTCTGCCACTGCACACCATGTTTTGAATCGACTCTCTCAAGAGATATCCAAGGTCACCTTTCTTATTCAAATTAGGGCCAAATGTAAATGATTGCTTTTCTCACCATCGCACACAAATATAATCTGCCTTTTGCACAACTTCAAAATACTAATGCTGGAAATTGATGGATGTGACATGTAACCCACCCAAAATTGCTACAAATACAAGATTACATTATCTTCTTGTTCATACTAATACAATCCAGTAACTCCACCAAACATGTATTAGTAGTAATATCCCTGCATGCACATGCTTCTTTCCTATGTGAAATTAAGGCTGGACCTTCCTATGGCGAACCTATCAAAAATGGATTGGTAATATATTTATTTGCTTGGCTGAGGGTCTGTAAAACACAGTAAATATCTAAGTACTTATTTATCACATACATTAATTATGTTTTTTTTTCCTAATTAGTAAAACACTGGAGATACATTAATTACATCTAAATTCAGGGATTGTATGCACATAATGCTGTTTGGTTAATACATTCACATGATAGATGCATTCCTGAACCATAGGTATCCTATAAATAATGAGTAATAAAATCTTCAATGGAGACTACAATATTATGGGCCTGATTCATGGTAAAGTGCGCATAGATCCTGCAAGCCTGCACGCCGAGAACAACTCTGCGTGAGCCAGGTTTTTCGGCGCATTCCATGTATTCATTAAATTGTTCCCGCAAAGTAAGCCTATGTGCAAGTCACGGCCAGAACACGCCTGACATGCCCCCACGCAAAGCAAATTCTGCCATATTCATCTACTTCTGAGAGCTCATCAGATGTGAACTCATGCAACCTGGTAACACTGCGTGGAGTCCCCTGCAACCAGGCCAGCACTTCAGCAACACTGCGTGGGGTCCCCCGTAACTGTAATCAACACCGCAATAACATGCGTACCATTTTTCGTAACTCTGGTATAACTCCAGTCATTCTGCATGTGAATCCCTGTATACCGTTCCTGCATCCTGCTACACTGTGTATGCGCACCCCTAAGTTAGAACAGAACCCTGTCTGCATGCCCGCACCCCTAAATCCAACATGTGATCTCACCTCTGTGAAGTGATTCTTATGTGCAAGTGTCTGCACAACTGCCTTCGGGTGGCAGATATATCAAGCGCTTTGCGTGGGCATTTCCCTGACGAGAAGTTGTGTTGTCAGATCCATGAAAACGCTTATTGTGCGCATTTCTGTGTGTGGGATCGACTGCCTGTGGGTCGTCCCTTGTAACGCCCACATTTTCCCTTGTTCTTCCTCATTTTTCGTGTTCTGCCCCCTACTCTGGTTCCTGCACAGGCCACGCTCTGCGTGGAGTCTCACGCAAGCCACATGGATGCTCGCAGAAACGTGCCAAGACTGTACGAAGTACCCGCAAAGTAAAAAAACGTCCAGCGCAGTCGATACGAGGGAGT
Source organism: Ambystoma mexicanum (assembly GCF_040938575.1). Classification (NCBI taxonomy): domain Eukaryota; kingdom Metazoa; phylum Chordata; class Amphibia; order Caudata; family Ambystomatidae; genus Ambystoma; species Ambystoma mexicanum. The sequence goes on from NC_090935.1 coordinate 424,121,393, forward strand.
GTTGCGCGTGGTTTTCCCTACAAAGTCTCTATTTACCATGCAAAAAAATCCATAAATCAAGCACTATATCTTAATTTTATATTTTTGCAACAACATACGTCAGGACAAAGTCCATAAAGGCTCTGTGCTAACCTTGCATCTTGTTCTCGGATTCATTAGACAACATGTTGGTATGCTGGTATGCTGGGACCGCAATTTGCAATGCTCTTTTTTCAAACGTTTTCAAAATTCTGGCTTTTTTTTTAAATGACCTGTAAAGTAAAAACCAGAGACCCTAAATATGAATGCACACATTCAATATTTTAGAAACTTAAAGAAACAGAGGTTAGAGTAAAATCTTCACTCTTTCTTTCTATTTACATTTATCTTTACTTCTTGTGATGTCTTCCCTGCACACCTCAATCCTAAAGTGGACGCCAAACTGGACGACTGTTGGTCCGGCACCATTGAATAATGCATCTCGACATCATCTCTTATACTGCATCAGTTATTTATTTATTTATTTATTAGAATTTTTAAAGCGCGCAGCAGCCCTTAGGCATCGTGGGGCTGTTATAGAAAGCAAACATCTTGCTGGTTACAATGGATATAGAGAGCTTGGTGGTTACAGGTCAAGCAGTACATTACTTTACATACATTACATTATATACATAAAGGTTACATATGAAGGGAAGAGCTAGGTTACTAGTGTGTGTATGTTTGGGGCTAGTTGAACAGGGTAGTTTTGAGTGTTTTGCGAAAGATGGACAGAGATGGTTCAGCTCTGAGTGCGTTGTGTAGGGCATTCCATAGTTTGGGAGCTATGTAGGGGAAAACCTATACCTCCGGCGTTTGCTCTTTTGATGGGTGGAACGCGGAGATGGTTGTCGAGGTGACTTCTTTTGGGTCGTGTAGAGGTATTTCTGAAGATGGTTTCTGGTAAAATGGGGCTGAGAGACTGATGCATTTATGTGCAAGTGTGAGGATCTTGAAATTGACCCTATCCTTGACAGAAAGCCAGTGGGCGTCTCACCTTGCCTGAGAGATGTTATCTCTATAGGGATGTTGAGGGCTGCGTGGAGTGCGTTATTTTGTACTGTTTGGAGTTTGTTAAGATTTTTTGCTGAGGTGCCTGCAAGGAGAGCATTGCAGTAATCCAGTTTTGCACCTATTGTGGCACAGGTGATGGAGAGACAGTTTTGGGTGGTTCGAAAGGACTTTATAGCATTTATCAGTTTGGTGGTGTGAGCCAAGGCTGAGGCGATGGCGCTGACCCGTCGTGACATAGAGAGGGTCGAATCCAAGTGGATTCCTAAGGTCTTTACTGATGGGGAGACTGATATAATGGAGTTGTCGATGGTAAAGTTCTTGTATTTTTGGTGAAGTTTACGCAAAGTTTCCTGAACCAAAGTAGAGCCATGACATCATACTGATACCGAATTCTTCAGAACGATCATTCGAATAAATGTGGGAGAACATTCACAAATGTAGTGCATTAAAAAAACGGGCAAGATCTATAGTTTGGATAACTCATGTAAAGGTCACCCTTTAACATGAAAGTGGCCAATATATTGTTTTAGCTTCTACAAATGTGTCACTCAACATTCTCATTTGGGTCACAAATGTGACTGTGTTAAAACATGAATCTCCGTTCTTGTACTGTCAGCTTCATCTTCATACCATACTGCGGTTTTCCAGTGATCTTCATAAGTATGATCAATTCAAAATAATCAACTGTGTGTCCAGCCTCCACAAGATGTTTTAACATTTTAACATTTGCCATGTCATTTTTGAGTCAAGTCCTCTGCATTTTATTGTTGTTTTGTTTATTGCATCGGCATCAATTTCTGTCCTCTTTTTAGTATTTTTGCATGCAATGGGGACCATTCCGACACTGACGGTAGGGGGTTAACAGCGCCGGTAGAGCTGCCAGCGCCGTTACCCGCCTACCATCTCATTACAAGGTCCTGTAAGAAGATTCAATTCAACACTACAGCTAAGTCAATGCCTAGTCTGGGATACTGAATGGAAACCCTTATTGATATATCTTTATGTCCAGTTCATGAGTTCTGGATGACTACCCCTATATAACACCCCTCTCTTAGAATCCCCCTGATCCCACTGAGCCAAGAAGTAGTTCTGTTTTGCAAGTTTAAAAGGTTTATTTGAGAATTTAAAGAATATATATATATCACACTTTATAATAAATTAATATCTGATAGTACACTTAGACATATGATGTTGATCAACAATGGGTAATCTGGCACTAGCACACTTCTTTATAATCAATGAGGAGTTAGTATAGGATGGATAAAGTAGTAAAAATACTTTTATGATTTCAAGGGAAAAGCAATGAGGAATAAAATGCAGTACAGAAATACTTGATATGATTTTAGCAAAAGATAATATAATCACTTTTTCTCTGGCAATTCACCCCCTCCCCTATGCAATGTAAGAAATGGAAGGAAATGGAAGTAACACACACAGTTCTTAGGAATGCAATCAAATATAATTCAGTTCACCCCAGCAAGCTTAGACCACAGATAGAAGTTTGAAACACAGGCCCAAAATGCTTTTAAAAGGTGATGGCAATGAAGTGAGAAAATGGTTTTAATTCCCTTTAGGAGGTTCAGGGGGAGTGGTATCTACTTGGGATGAGTTCAGGCTCACTTTAGCAATGATTCAGGCATGGTTCTTAAGATGCAAACGAATTTTAGCAGTTCAGGCAAAAGCAGCTATCTTTTTACAAGTAAAGAAATCGGGCCAAATCGCAAATCGCGGCAAAATTCGCGAGTGCGTGAATCGTGATTGCGGAAAAAGTATAAGGAAGTCGGTTCTAGGCTTCTTGGAGAGCTTAGATTCGAAGCTTTCAGAAGAAAGTTAAACCAAGTTCATAGCCGAAACGGTTCCAGAGATATGAACGATTTTGTAAAGGTTGTTTTTCGGATTTAAAGTAAACTCAAATTGACAAGTGACAGCTATGCAGCTGCAGAATTGACAAGTGACAGTGGTGCAGCTTTACAAAATGACAAGTGACAACTTCTAGGGGGCAGTTCTGGTTAGATTAAAATAGTTTGGATTAGATTATTTTAACTAAGAGATTGGTTCTGCACAGTTCTGCTAGGAACTCACAATATATTTTTGAAATAGGCCTCGCCACGGATCTGGTCAGGTTTTGGACTGGACTCCGGTTCTGGTCTTGGCACTTCACAGTGATCTGGGTCAGCTCTCTGGTTCTGCTCACAGCGGTCTGGGTCACTCTGGATCTCTGGTCTGGTCTGTCCGGATACAGCGGTCTCTGCACGGCTCCTGGATCTCTGCACTGGTCCTGGCAAAAGTTCTTGGCAAGGGATTCAAGCAGCTCGCCCGGCTGTGAGTAGCTGGCAATGATTTGAGGCCTGCGGCAGAGAACTCAGCTTGTGGTTTTAGGCCTCTGATTTAGGTTCTAAAGTATAAGTTCTAGGTTCTGGAATATGTAGCTGGAGTCAGTCTGGAACTGGTATCTTCTGGATGTTGTGTGGTCCGGCAAAGCTTCCCGCAAGAAAATGGAAAATGAAGTCCTCTCTAGATTTCAGTGGTCCCTTTTTATGTGGTTTAAAAGTGGGTGGAGAGGCTAGCTTTCTAGGCCCAACCCCTCCAGAGTTCTGATAGGTTGGAGAATTCTTTGCGTTCTCACTGGAGAGCAGGATTGTGTGTCAGAATGATGTCATTTAATGGCTTGCAGAAAGGACACTCCCCTCTCAAATTACACACAAATCTATATTTGACCTAAAGACATATTTCATAGATACACAGTGGTTTGAAATTACATGCACCCATCACATATCACATGAGGTATACTCTGTTCAAACTCTGATGTTTCTAAGAGCTTGCATCCAGAAATGGCAATATTTTGCGCTTTTTAGTGGGTTATGCAACATTGGTTTTTCATTAAAATGATACACATATACACCCCCCTACTAAACATATCTCAGTAACTTTCCATTTGTCTAGCTTAAATACAGTGTCTGTGGTGTCAATAAATGGCGGGGTTTTGCCCCAGAACCTCACACAAATTGGAGTTTGGGTTTGAATTGTAGGCAAAGTTTCCATTTTAAGGTTCCCCACATTTCACATTTCTGTCATCCGGTTACCAAGAGTTATCAGTGTTTCTGTAAAATATATATTTTGCTTTCAATTCAGTTCTCAGAGTGTTGGAGTCCGCCTCCAAGACTTGGGTGGGTCAGGGATCACATGTCTCTTCTGCTGGGAGCTCTTTGTGTACAGTCAACAGTCAACATCAGCATATTCTATTCAAGTGCAAGAGCCTATTGTGTGGTCTCTGGGAGGCTGAGGTCAGCAGACCAGGGAGCCACTTTGCATTTGGTTGGTATGACCATGTGATTTCCTGGGCTTCCTGAGGTGAGAAGGGTTCCCAGCCTTTTGGCCTGTTAATTAAATCAGATTGTCTTCTGGGAACAGCATGTGGTTAAGATTTTAATTAACTCCCAGCCTTTGATGTAAAGGCCTCTCCTGCAACTCCTGACATGCAGTTTCCCTGTCAGAGTTTAGACCGCTAGCGCCGCCTTGAGGTATTTATCTGTACTGCGTCCATTTTTTTGATCAGTCTTGAATGAATGCATTCCAAACAAGAGATTTTACATGGAAGTATATTATCCAGGTTCAGCATATGGCACTGTTGTGGGTTGCTTTTGGCAATCAGCATTGCCCCTTTTGCAATGGTTTCAGGCTACTGTGTGTAGCCCAATGGTGGTTTTAGGCAGTGCCCTTCTGTGCCCATAACATCGGCAAAATGGGTGGCAGCCTATTCTTCATGCATTTCCCTGTGCATTTTCTGGGAAGCTCTGGCCATCATGATGTTTTCCATGCCAGTACTGCACAGTTTTCCTATTCTGGCGTACATGTGGGCTTTTTGGCCATCTTGGATTTTCTAAGCCCACAACCAAATGTTGCAGCATGAAGCTCAAACGTGGGTCAGGACACCCAACAGTCCGCTCGTGGGACCCGCTAAGGATGCCTGGTAAAACCAGGTGTCCTTAGCGGGTCCCACGAGCAGCCCAGCATGCTCACAACGGGCCCGTCATTAACGGGCCCGTTGTTAGAATGCTCCCCATTCCCATTGAGTCTATGGGGGCACAAATGGGAATGGGGATGCACAGGGGCTGGGTTCCCTGAATGGGGAAATACCGGGCCCTCCAAGGTCGGAATGGCCCAGTATTTCCCCATTCAGGGAACCCGGACCCGGTACCCGGTACCCGGTATAGGGGTAGCCATGCCGCTAAAAGCGGCATGGCTACCTCCATACTCTGAATGACCCCCAATTCATTATACACATGGGTAATGTCCATCTATGGGTTTGAATCTCCAATTGTCCAAAAAAGATGGGACATTTTTATGAGCGATACAAATATAATTCTTCATTACTAAACCCTAAATAGTCATGCCTTTTAATATACAAAGGTAGTAAAAACCAATTTGTATCCATACTAATGTAAAACGTCCAATATTGAGTTATAATCTTCATTTTATAATATAGATTAGTGAAACTGTTAACTAACAGCATCCTAGTTGATTCATTTTGAGGCTCTCTTGGCTGCCAGTTTTACTGTTTTAAATTTTATGTTATGTTATGTTGACTTATATGGCGCACAGCTACCACCCACAGGCAGTCTCCAGGTGCTCACATGGCTCTGAAAGAGAGGGGCGTGGGGGGGTAGTGAGAAAAGGGTGAAAGGATAGGTACAGAACTAGGAGGAACTGGCATCTCTGAGTGTTGTTTTGCATGTGATAGTTGGGTCGAGACACCTTGTGCATTGTAACCATATGGGTAAGATTCAATGCCTCGGGTGTGTGGTGGTGGTTGTGTTGGTGTTAGTATGTTGTGTGGCTTAAGGTGGGTTTGGTCGTGCACACTGGTTAGATAGTGTCCATAAGGGATCCAGAGTCGTGGGTGGATGTAGCTGTAAAATAATCTGGTAATTTGGAGTGAAGTTTCGTTGTTGATGGTTTTATGGACTATGTGAGAGGTTCACGCTAAGTGTCCACCTAGAGATGCTGGTGTGAACATAGTATTGAATCTCTGTTTATGTGTAGTGTGGCCAGTTCAAATTCTGGTGTAGTGGTGTCAGTTATGTTGGACGAGCAGAAAGGGGAAAAAGGGTTAGTAAATCAGCCAGTTTGTTGGAGCCTCTGGCAGGGCTCTTGGGTTGCTTCTTGATGGTATCTAGCCAGGTTCTTGTTTATGTTTCTTTGGCCCATCTCATTTCCTCTCGAGTTATTTGTCTGGGGTGTTGTTGTTGTTGGTGTCCCTTCAAGGTTGTCATAGTCTTCTGAACAGCCAGGTTTTGAGCAGTTACCTGAAGGTGATGTGGTCTTCTGTAGTTCTAATTCCTTTGGGCATGTTGTTTCAGGTGTTAGCAATTAGAAGTAAGAACGCTGTTCCGCCAAATTGCCTTTTTTCTGAGTGTTTTGCCTTTATTTTTATGTGGTTGCTGGATCTTAGTTTCCTTCCTGGGCAATACCGGCTTATAATGTTGTGGAAGAATTCCGCTCCTTGTCTTTGCAAGGCTGTGTGGGCAATTCAGAATGTTTTGAATTTGATGCGCTTTTTTGCTTGTAACCAGTGTTGGTTTTTCAGTGCCGGAGTGATGTGGTCTCTTCTGTTTAGTCTTAATAGGACCCTGGCTGCTGTATTTTGCATCTTTGGAGTTTCTAAGTAAGTCTTTCCGGCATTCCAAGGTAGAGGCTGTTTGTATAGTCAATTCTTGTGAGTATCAGGGAGATGATTGTGAGGGTTCTGTGGGGGAAGGTGAGGTAAGGGAGTAATCCTCTGAGTAGTTTTAGGAGGATGAAGCATTTTTTGCGTTGACTTGTGATTCCAGTTATAGGCCTCATTACAAATCAGGCGGTCCAGAAATAACGGTGACGGTAAAACCGCCGCCACTGTTGTTTCCGGACCGCCTGATCCCGACTCCTGCAGGCGGGAGGTGATGTTCCCGCCAGGTTTGACCTGGCGGGTTTAACACCACCCGCCTGCAGCCAGACGAGGAAACACCGGCAGCATTACGAGATGCTGCCGTTGTTTCCATGATCCCCAGTCCCATTGAGTCCCATAAGACTCAATGGGAATGGGGATTGACACCATTCCGCCTCCGTGATTCCCGGAAAACCGGGGTTGTAATGCCCCGGTAATTCCGGGAATCACGGAGGCGGAATGGTAATACGAGTCCGGCGGTAACCAGGCGGTTTTACCGCCGCGGTTACCGCCAGACTCGTAATGAGGCCCATAGTCTGTTGTCCATGAGTATTCCTAGGTTATTTACTACATTGGTAGTCTCTGGTTGCACTCCCATGGTGATCAGCCAGTCCATTTGTGGGTTCCCTCCATCAAATCCTGTGGGTGAGAGCATTATTTCTGTTTTTGCCGGGTTCACTTTGAGGTTGTTCGTTGTCATCCAGTTGTAGATGTCTTTGAGGTAGTTGTTGAGGCTGTTATTTTGTTTCTGGGAACTGTTTGTTTTCACAATCAGATGTGTGTCTTCTGCATAGTTGTAGGCGGTAAGACTGTGTGCACAATTTATTTTCATCAGTGGGCATGTAGATGTTGAAAAGCAGAGGGGAGAGGCTGTATCCATGTGGGACTCTGCAGGATATATTTATGTTGTTTGAGGTGAATGGTGGTAGGCAGATTCATTCTGTTCAGTTTGTTAGGAATGAGGTAAGCCACTTTAGTGGTGGTTCCTGTATGCAACATTCCATTAATCTTTTCATTACTGTTGCGTGACTGATTGTGTCAAAAGACGCTGATATGTCAAATAGTATGAGAGCCGATTGGGCATCGTCATTTGCGTTTATTTTCAGGTAGTTCCTTATCGATAGAAGTGCTGATTCTGTTCCTTTCATTGGTCTGAAGCCAGCTTGTGCTCAGTCGAGTATTCTGTTTGTTTTGATATATTTAAGAAGGGTTTTGTATACATAGTTCTCCAGGATCTTTGCTGGGTTGTGCAGGTTGGATATCATTCTATAGTTGCTCTTGTCTTGTGCACTTTCTAATTCCTTTTTTATCAGTGGCTTAATGTATGCTAATTTGAAGGAACTTGGTACTATTCCTTTTATGAGCAATAGATTCATTAGGTTCCGGAATTCTGTGGATGGGTATTTCTTTGAAGATGTCAGGCAGGCTGGAGTCCCTCAGGGATCCTGCAAAATTGGTTCCCTGATCATTGTGGCAAAGGTTTCTTCTCTGATTGGTTCTAGGCAGTTGAGTTTTGATGTAATCTGTATTTCACCCGCTGTCTGCGGTCCGGCAGTCGTGGTTGTGTTTGTTGGGGCTAGGTTGATGGTCTCCTGGATTGTGTCTCTTTTTGCTCTCAGGTAGTTGGTGATGTTGTCACAAAGTGCTTGTATTGGGGTGATGGAATTCTTACAAAATGAAAGATTTTTTATCTTTTTGATGATTTTGAAGAGTTCTTTCTGTGGATTGTTTGCCCATTTTATTCTTGTGGTGTGATAGAAATATTTTTCTTTGGGGACTGTTGATTTGTATAGTTTAAGTTGTCATTGGTATTTTATTTTGTCTCGTCGGTCTATGGTTGTCTCCATTTCTTTTCCATTTTGCAATTGCTTTTTTTTAGTTCTTTCAGTTCTTCGGTGAACCATTTCACTGCCAGTTTTTTTGGGTGTTGCTTTGAAGGTTTTAGCTAGTGCCAGTTGGTCAAGGGCCTTGGTGATTCAATTGTTGAGTGTGTCTTCTGCTGTGTCTGTGTCTATGGTGTTGCGGTGGGTTCTGGTTTGCTTGGGAAAGTTGAGCTTAGGTTTGTTAGGTGCTCTAGGTCTAGGTTTGTCAAGTTTCTTTTCTTGCTGGTCTGCAGTGTTTTCTTTCCGTCCGGTAGGCAGGTTTAGGATGTGGTGTAGAATGGTATTAAGTAGTGGTCACTCCATATCATTGGTGTAGGTGGCGTGGATGTGCATAGTCCTTCCCGGCAGAAAATTACATCCAGGGTTTGTCTGGCATTGTAGATGGATCCATTTACTATTTGCTTGAAATGGGTGGCCACAACCTCTAGTTCAATTGCAAAGTCAGAACTGTAAGAAGGGGGTCTGTAGACCAGGAGGGATACTATTTTGGTTTGGTTGTGGAGTTCAATTTTGATGAGGAGAGATTCATAGCCTTCTGCGTTGGTTGCGAGGAGTTGAGATGGTATGATGTGTTCGTTGTGTATGATTGTGATTCCGCCTCCTCTTCGGTTTTCTCTGTTGGTGTATATTAATTTATAATCGTCTGGTATTGCTTCCTTCACAATGGCTTTGTAGTTGTCAGATTTCTGTGAGAAAAAGCACGTCTTCGCATAGAAGGTCGTGGATTTCTATTCAATGTTTTGACATGGATCTAACTAGGAGGAGGCTCCAGTGTAGTTTGTTTAATTTTCCTTTTGGGTTGTTGTTTGGATTGTTTGTTCGGCCCGCTGTGTTGTAGGTTGGGATTCTGTTGCTGGAGGGTTTTTCCATGTTTGGCTGTTGGGCGGTGTGGTTCTTTGGTGATCAGTCTCATTGTCTAGTAGACCGATAAGGATTATGGTGGGGTTGGTTGTCGTTGGTTCGTTCCGGTTGCTAAATTGTGTAGGTACCCGTCCGTTGTTCCAGTCTTTGGTGATGTAGGGCAAGTAGAGGGTGATGGATTCCAAATTGTCCCTGATTCTGGTTGGGGTATTGTCCATGGTTTAGACTGAATTGGGTTGGTATATTAGTTGTCGTTTTGCGTTTGGTGTCCTGGCGGGACCTGTATTCGTAACGCTCGTTGGCTGTCGGTTCGTTGTTGCTGGGCCATTTTTGCTTGCCCTGCAGTCATATGTGGAGAGGTAGTGAGCAATATAGTCTGTCTTTTCATTGTTCTTTGTATGTCTCCTCAGGTCATCTGGGCTGTTTATTGTCCAGTTTTCTGGAGTTGTGGGATCATGCTGGCTGGTACCTTCCCAAGTGGCGAGGGATGATATTTGAGTTTTGGGGTGTATTGCTTTGAATGGGCGTTCTCTTTGGATTGATGTGTTTCCTGGTCCTCAGGTTTAATCCTTACTGTTTGTGGTTAGTTGTTTCTTGTAGTTGGTGAGGTTGTGGGTAGTTGAAGCCACGGTTGAAAGACCATTGTGGTTCGGTTTGTTTATTGCTCGTTCCTTTCTGGCTCCTAAGTGGTTTTGCTTTTATCTTGTTCATTCTGTTATGATTGTTGAACCAGTGGTAGTAAATCCTCACATTTCTTTTGTTATAGTGGTCTTTTCTTTCTGGCTCCTATATACGAGCCTGCGGTGGGTGGGAATGTCTGATTGGAGACTCAGCGATTGCTCACAGGGCAGCTACCAGAGATTGTGTGCGGTCCAACAGTCAGTGCAATAACATCTAGAATCAGGACAGCTGGATAGAGGGAGGGGGGCTTAAGGGGGATAACAGACAATGCAGTTACACCTAGGTTTGTGACACCTGGACAGAGGCAGAGAGCCTAAAGAGGGGGTAGAACAGTCAATGCAGTGACACCTGGACTTGGAAAACCTGTCTATAGGGAGAAGAGTTTAAAAAGGGGCACAGCAGTCAATGCAGTCACACCTAGAATTGGGGCACATGAACAGAGGGAGAGTGCCTAAATGTGGGCACAGCATTCAATACAATAACACCTGGAATTGGGACACCTGGACAGAGGGAGGGTGCCTAAGCAGGGGCACTACGGTCGGTGCTGTCACACCTAGAATATGGATACCTGGCCATGGGGAGAAGGCCTGGGGAGGGTACCACAGTCAACCCAACAGCACTGCAATTTGGGACACCTGGGTAGAGGGTTACAGCAGTAAATGCAGAAAACCTAGTTCTGGGATACCTGGATTGAGGGAGTAAGGCCTAAGTAGGGGCACAACAGTCAATAACTCTATGGTATGGCATGGTATTGTTTATTTATATAACGCATATTCACAGGCAAGTGTTCCAAAGTGCTCAAGGAACGTTGGAACATGGGGAAAAAACAAACAACCGCTCAGAGCCCTTGACATTCTGAGGCGACAATAGTTTGCAAATGCAGAGTAAGTGCGTAAAAAATACATTTAACAGTTTGGGAGACAGCAAATAGGCCTGACAGTGATTCTGCGGTTTTCACAGTGCAATTAAGGAGTGAAGAAAAGGGAGACAGACCATCTTCAGGCGCTGTGCATACAGATCGAGAAAGTGCACAGAGGGTCACAGGGGGATCAAGTGTACCCGGTTGGTTGAGATTGGGTTAAGTGCAGAGAGAGTCACTCTCTTGGGTTCATTTCTCAGTGCATTCAGTGTGGGTGGGGTGTATGGCCCTGAGGCAAGTGCGAGAGAGGACTGGCGGGGATGCTGGGGACCAATGAGACTCTGAGGTACACCATGCATGCTGTAAGGAAGACGAGGGAGGGAGGGGAAAAAACAGAGAACTCGATTAGCAGGGTAGAGGGAGAGAGAAGGAGGAGGAGAAGAGGAAAGACTTGAGGAGTGTCCGAAATTTAAGTAGATCTGGCTCAATGCAGGGCAGTAGGGTGGCTATTCCAGAGGGAGGCACCTGCTGATGATAAAGATCTCCCTCCAAATCTCTGCCTGGAGAACCATATCACTCGCAGAAGGTTGGCGATAGATAAGCGGGTGGCTCATGGGGGATAGTATTTAGGTAGGCAGCATTGCAGGTAGGTTGGTCCCAGGCCCCAGAAAGCCTTGTGAAGAATGCAGAGGGTCTTGAATTTGATCCTTGCAGCCACAGGAGCCAGTGATGGGATTTCGGCGCTGGAGAGATGCAGTCCCTGGGCTTGAGGCCAAGGATAAGTCTCACAGTTCTGTTCTGGATGAGTTGGAGAGGGTGTAGGGCAGAAGAAGGGAGGGTGAGGAAGTGGCTGTTGCGATATTACAACCATGGCCCTGGAGACAGTGAGCCTCTGGGGGAGAGTGAGAAAATGTAGAGTACCTCTGAGGAGGTGAAGCTGATAGTTGGATTTTTTTAGAGATGTCTGAAATGTGAGAGAATAATGAGAGAGTGGAGTCAAAGATGACCCCAAGGTTTCTTGCTTCGCAGGTGGGTGTGGGCGCAGGGCCAAGGGAGGCCGGCCAGAGCGAAAGTGGGAAATTGAGAGCAGGGGTCCCAATGTGAACGATCTCAGTCTTAGTGGCATTGAGGCAGAGGTCGTTTGCAGCACATCAAGAATGAATAGTGGACAAATAGTCAGATATGAGTGGGAGGAGGAGGGTGCTGAGGGTAGTCTGAAAGATAATTGTGTGCCATCCACGTAGCACTGGAAGTTAGAGGTGAAAGTGGTAATCACACGTGCCAGGGAAGCCATATAGATGTTGAAGACCCAGGGGGATAGGTCAGAGTGCTGGGGAAAGGCACAGCTTGAGAAAGTGATAGTCGAGTGAAAGGCTCTGAGTTCCACCTGGGATGGGCGGTCAGAGAGGAATGAGGTTAACCATGCCAGAGCCTAATCTGTGATTCCCAGGACATCACAGAGACATGGAATCAGGATGTCGTGGTTAACCATGTTGAAGGCAGAGGAGAGGTCCAGGAGAATGAGGATAGAGGGCGTGTAGGTGTGAAGATTTGAGAGCAGGTCTTCATGGGTGTTCAGAAGAGCAGTATCCGTGCCTCAAGATGCTCTGATTTGGATAGGGGTACACTAGTGGATGCAGTAACCAATAACACAATGCAGTAACACTTTGGTTGCGAGGAGTTGAGATGGTATGATGTGTTCGTTGTGTATGATTGTGATTCCGCCTCCTCTTCGGTTTTCTCTGTTGGTGTATATTAATTTATAATCGTCTGGTATTGCTTCCTTCACAATGGCTTTGTAGTTGTCAGATTTCTGTGAGAAAAAGCACGTCTTCGCATAGAAGGTCGTGGATTTCTATTCAATGTTTTGACATGGATCTAACTAGGAGGAGGCTCCAGTGTAGTTTGTTTAATTTTCCTTTTGGGTTGTTGTTTGGATTGTTTGTTCGGCCCGCTGTGTTGTAGGTTGGGATTCTGTTGCTGGAGGGTTTTTCCATGTTTGGCTGTTGGGCGGTGTGGTTCTTTGGTGATCAGTCTCATTGTCTAGTAGACCGATAAGGATTATGGTGGGGTTGGTTGTCGTTGGTTCGTTCCGGTTGCTAAATTGTGTAGGTACCCGTCCGTTGTTCCAGTCTTTGGTGATGTAGGGCAAGTAGAGGGTGATGGATTCCAAATTGTCCCTGATTCTGGTTGGGGTATTGTCCATGGTTTAGACTGAATTGGGTTGGTATATTAGTTGTCGTTTTGCGTTTGGTGTCCTGGCGGGACCTGTATTCGTAACGCTCGTTGGCTGTCGGTTCGTTGTTGCTGGGCCATTTTTGCTTGCCCTGCAGTCATATGTGGAGAGGTAGTGAGCAATATAGTCTGTCTTTTCATTGTTCTTTGTATGTCTCCTCAGGTCATCTGGGCTGTTTATTGTCCAGTTTTCTGGAGTTGTGGGATCATGCTGGCTGGTACCTTCCCAAGTGGCGAGGGATGATATTTGAGTTTTGGGGTGTATTGCTTTGAATGGGCGTTCTCTTTGGATTGATGTGTTTCCTGGTCCTCAGGTTTAATCCTTACTGTTTGTGGTTAGTTGTTTCTTGTAGTTGGTGAGGTTGTGGGTAGTTGAAGCCACGGTTGAAAGACCATTGTGGTTCGGTTTGTTTATTGCTCGTTCCTTTCTGGCTCCTAAGTGGTTTTGCTTTTATCTTGTTCATTCTGTTATGATTGTTGAACCAGTGGTAGTAAATCCTCACATTTCTTTTGTTATAGTGGTCTTTTCTTTCTGGCTCCTATATACGAGCCTGCGGTGGGTGGGAATGTCTGATTGGAGACTCAGCGATTGCTCACAGGGCAGCTACCAGAGATTGTGTGCGGTCCAACAGTCAGTGCAATAACATCTAGAATCAGGACAGCTGGATAGAGGGAGGGGGGCTTAAGGGGGATAACAGACAATGCAGTTACACCTAGGTTTGTGACACCTGGACAGAGGCAGAGAGCCTAAAGAGGGGGTAGAACAGTCAATGCAGTGACACCTGGACTTGGAAAACCTGTCTATAGGGAGAAGAGTTTAAAAAGGGGCACAGCAGTCAATGCAGTCACACCTAGAATTGGGGCACATGAACAGAGGGAGAGTGCCTAAATGTGGGCACAGCATTCAATACAATAACACCTGGAATTGGGACACCTGGACAGAGGGAGGGTGCCTAAGCAGGGGCACTACGGTCGGTGCTGTCACACCTAGAATATGGATACCTGGCCATGGGGAGAAGGCCTGGGGAGGGTACCACAGTCAACCCAACAGCACTGCAATTTGGGACACCTGGGTAGAGGGTTACAGCAGTAAATGCAGAAAACCTAGTTCTGGGATACCTGGATTGAGGGAGTAAGGCCTAAGTAGGGGCACAACAGTCAATAACTCTATGGTATGGCATGGTATTGTTTATTTATATAACGCATATTCACAGGCAAGTGTTCCAAAGTGCTCAAGGAACGTTGGAACATGGGGAAAAAACAAACAACCGCTCAGAGCCCTTGACATTCTGAGGCGACAATAGTTTGCAAATGCAGAGTAAGTGCGTAAAAAATACATTTAACAGTTTGGGAGACAGCAAATAGGCCTGACAGTGATTCTGCGGTTTTCACAGTGCAATTAAGGAGTGAAGAAAAGGGAGACAGACCATCTTCAGGCGCTGTGCATACAGATCGAGAAAGTGCACAGAGGGTCACAGGGGGGATCAAGTGTACCCGGTTGGTTGAGATTGGGTTAAGTGCAGAGAGAGTCACTCTCTTGGGTTCATTTCTCAGTGCATTCAGTGTGGGTGGGGTGTATGGCCCTGAGGCAAGTGCGAGAGAGGACTGGCGGGGATGCTGGGGACCAATGAGACTCTGAGGTACACCATGCATGCTGTAAGGAAGACGAGGGAGGGAGGGGAAAAAACAGAGAACTCGATTAGCAGGGTAGAGGGAGAGAGAAGGAGGAGGAGAAGAGGAAAGACTTGAGGAGTGTCCGAAATTTAAGTAGATCTGGCTCAATGCAGGGCAGTAGGGTGGCTATTCCAGAGGGAGGCACCTGCTGATGATAAAGATCTCCCTCCAAATCTCTGCCTGGAGAACCATATCACTCGCAGAAGGTTGGCGATAGATAAGCGGGTGGCTCATGGGGGATAGTATTTAGGTAGGCAGCATTGCAGGTAGGTTGGTCCCAGGCCCCAGAAAGCCTTGTGAAGAATGCAGAGGGTCTTGAATTTGATCCTTGCAGCCACAGGAGCCAGTGATGGGATTTCGGCGCTGGAGAGATGCAGTCCCTGGGCTTGAGGCCAAGGATAAGTCTCACAGTTCTGTTCTGGATGAGTTGGAGAGGGTGTAGGGCAGAAGAAGGGAGGGTGAGGAAGTGGCTGTTGCGATATTACAACCATGGCCCTGGAGACAGTGAGCCTCTGGGGGAGAGTGAGAAAATGTAGAGTACCTCTGAGGAGGTGAAGCTGATAGTTGGATTTTTTTAGAGATGTCTGAAATGTGAGAGAATAATGAGAGAGTGGAGTCAAAGATGACCCCAAGGTTTCTTGCTTCGCAGGTGGGTGTGGGCGCAGGGCCAAGGGAGGCCGGCCAGAGCGAAAGTGGGAAATTGAGAGCAGGGGTCCCAATGTGAACGATCTCAGTCTTAGTGGCATTGAGGCAGAGGTCGTTTGCAGCACATCAAGAATGAATAGTGGACAAATAGTCAGATATGAGTGGGAGGAGGAGGGTGCTGAGGGTAGTCTGAAAGATAATTGTGTGCCATCCACGTAGCACTGGAAGTTAGAGGTGAAAGTGGTAATCACACGTGCCAGGGAAGCCATATAGATGTTGAAGACCCAGGGGGATAGGTCAGAGTGCTGGGGAAAGGCACAGCTTGAGAAAGTGATAGTCGAGTGAAAGGCTCTGAGTTCCACCTGGGATGGGCGGTCAGAGAGGAATGAGGTTAACCATGCCAGAGCCTAATCTGTGATTCCCAGGACATCACAGAGACATGGAATCAGGATGTCGTGGTTAACCATGTTGAAGGCAGAGGAGAGGTCCAGGAGAATGAGGATAGAGGGCGTGTAGGTGTGAAGATTTGAGAGCAGGTCTTCATGGGTGTTCAGAAGAGCAGTATCCGTGCCTCAAGATGCTCTGATTTGGATAGGGGTACACTAGTGGATGCAGTAACCAATAACACAATGCAGTAACACTTTCATTTGGGACACATAAGTAGGGGCACAGCAGTCAATAGACTAACTCTTTGATCTGGGACACCCGGGTAGATGGCTGCAACAGTAAATGCAGCAACCTCAGACCTTGGACAACTGGATAGAGGGAGAAAGGCCTAAAGATGCACAACAGTCAATGCAATGGCACTTCAATTTGGGACACCTAGCTAGATGGTCACAGCAGTAAATGCAGCAGGCTTAGACCTGAGACACCAGGATAGCGGGAGAAAGGCCTAAATTGGGGCACAACAGCCAATGCAAAATCTTTTTGATTTGGATAGGGGTACAACAGTGGATGCAGCAACCAATAACACAATGCAGTAACACTTTAATTTGGGACACCAGGGTAGGGCCCACACATAGGGAAACATCATTCAATACAATAACTCTTTCATCTGGGACACCTGGGTATAGTAAATGCAGCAACCTCAGACCTGGGACAACTGGAAAGAGAGAGAAAGGCCTAAAGACGGCACAACAGTAAATGCAATAACACTTTGATTTGGGACACCTGGGTAGGGGGACACAACAGTAAATGCAGCAACCTTATTCCTTGGTTTCTGGATAGAGAGGAGAAAGGTCTAATAGGGGGCACAGCTATCAATGGGATAATATTTTACAAAGTATATGTTGCCAAGAGCACCTTGAGAGTGCCTGGCTAGCACAATCTGCGTAAATGTGAGGTGTGGCAGACTTACACAATCAGGCTAACTTACACAAGCAGGCTAAATGTGAGATATGACTAACTTACACAATCAGGCTAAATGCGAGATGTGGCTAACACACAATCAGGCAAAATATGAGATGTGGCTAACTTACACAATCAGGCTAAATGTGAGATGTGGCTAACCTACACAATCAGACTAAATGTGAGATGTGGCTAACTTACACAATCAGGCTAAATGTGAGATATGACTAATTTACAGAAACAGGCTAACTTACACAATCAGGCTAAATATGAGATATGGCTAATTTACACAATCAGGCTAAATGTGCGATGTGGCTAACATACACAATCAGGCTAACTGTGAGATATGACTAAGTTATACACTCAGCATAAATGTGAGATATGGCTAACTTACACAATCAGGTTAAATACGTGGTGTGGTTAACGTACACAATCAGGCTAACTGTGAGATATTGCTAAGTTATACACTCAGGCTAATTTACACAGTTAGGGTAAATGCTATTAGAGAAAGAGTGAGATGAGATTGGGTCAGACTGTGTTATGGGAACAGTGATAGCTGGTCCCTCTGTCCAGATGTCGCCTACCTTATACGTCACTGCCGGTTGGCAACTGCCGGCTCCCGAGGCTAACACGGGCCAACACGGTCTGGAACCGCTTCTTCTGGAGCTGTCCTTTGTCTCGGGGTCCTTAGCCAAAGGCAGCTACCAAGGGAAGAGGCAGACTTGGAAATGTCGTTAATGAGGTGTTGAAGGTCAAGGGTGAGGTTGCAAAGCTCCAATCAGCCCATGGAGGGCATGAAGGGAGACGGGCTGCGAGAAAGGGAAGCAGCGAGGAGGGGGAGTGGGTGGAAAGCAGGCGCAGATTGGGCATGGAGGAGAACGGGGGTTCAAATCAACAGATGATTAAGTGGTGAAAAGGAGTTAAATAAAATTAATTTCTTTGTTTAGCAAAAGAAAAAAGGAGCACTGACGTCCCCTGATGCTGCTCACCCCAGTTTGCACACTAAGAGAGCCCCCAGTGATTCAGCTGCAAAGGTTTAGCCTCAACGCAGCTTCCGGTGTTGATCACTTGATGGAGGGCAGGCTGTGAGAAAGGGAAGTAGCGAGGAGGAGGAGTGTGTGGAAAGCAGGCGCTGAGTGTGCAGGGAGGATAATGGAGGGTTCAAATTAACAGATGAATGAGTGGAGGAGAAAAGGAGATAAATAAAACACATTTTGTTTGGTAGCAAATTAAAAAAGGAGTGCTGAAGTCCTCTGATGCTGCTCACCCCAGTCTGCAGATCCGTGAGGTTCCCTATCCATGAACTTCTCTAATTGTATGATTCTTTTGAGCTACTGTTTTTTTTAAGTCTGAGGAATTGGCAAAAGGGCAGATTATCCTTTATATGTTTGGGTTAATGACTTTTATAATGCAGTAATCCATTTTTATCTGTAGTTTTATGGTAAGGTTTCAACTTAATTTTTCCATTGTGATGGTAAATAGTGAGGTCTAAGGGCCTCATTACACGGAAGGCGGTAAACCATGGTGCTATTAGCACCATGGTTGCCGCCGGTACCCTAAAGGTACCAACATGGAGGAAAGGGGAATTACCACCCCATTCCAAGGTTGGCGGGGCGGTAATTCCCCCTTTCTCCATGGCCCTACCCCATTCCCATTTTTGCCCCGTAGGGCATAATGGGAATGGGGAAGGCGGTAATTACGGTACCGCAAATTGCGGTACCGTAATTAGCACCATGGTCCCTTTGCGGGTCCCAACTTTAACGGCTGGTCTACACCAGCCGTTAAAGTCGGGTCCCGCAAAGGGACCTTGTAGTAAGGCGGTAAGGGTTAACGGTCACCGGTACCCTTACCGGTGACAGTTAACCCTTACCGCCTTCCGTGTAATGAGGCCCTAAGTAATTAACTGCTTCCTTACTCATCGACATGGTGAACCTCAGATGTTGACATCCTTTGTTGATCCAATCTACAAATAATTGTGCCAGAACCATTGTCCCTTTCCAGATGATGATAGCATCAATATAACGTATCCATTTCATGAAATTTAGCTTAAATGGATTTTCTTCACTAAAACCCTCTTTGTTCTTGAACATATCCACATATAGGATAGCTAAACTAGGTGCCATGGTGGCACCTGTAGCTGTACCTTCATTGTGTTGGCATACTTTTCCCGTACATTTGAAGTAATTGCACTTCAATGATAATTCAATGCACCACAATAACAAGGAATTTGGTACTGGATGATCATCCTTTTTTAACCATAATTTCGCTTCAATTACTTTCCTGTACAGAGTCTGTTCAAAACCAGTGGTGAGTGCCATTCCTTCTCCCCCTCTCTGTTTGGATCCCGTAATGCCCATTATCTCACTTCATTATTTATTTATTTTCTGATAATGCTGACGTACATGCTCCCCTCTTCCATTATTTATTTATTTTTTGGGTAATACCGCCATGCCTGCTGCCTTCCACCATTATTTATTTACTACTGATATTCCCCCTGCCTTCCATGTCCTGCCTCCCTCCACTCCATTCGCTGACCCAGACTGCAGCAGGTAGGCCCGCACTTTACCTTGTGTCCATAAAACTCCCACTTTAGGAAGCTTTGCCTGGGCTGCCAGTTAAGGGCACGGCAAAGGGCAGCTCCCTCTTGGGCAGCTCTCATCCCTGTTTGCCCCTGTTCACCCATGGACGCCTGATGAAGCACCCTACAGCAACAACTAAGGTAAGGTGTTATGGGCGGTGAACACAGCCATTACTGTGTTTAATTAAAACCCTGTCACTTCTCCATTACTTCCACCATCAACTTATGACACTGTGTAGATTATTTACTGAACCTCCTAGATATCCAGATGAGTTTACTGGGAGTTAACTGTTTGTTGCACTTAGATTTATTTTGGGGACAGAAAATGTGTCGCCCTTAGATGGATTTTGGGGGCAGGAAATGTGTCACACTTAGACAGATTTTTGGACAGGAAATGTGTCACACTTAGATGGATTTTGGGGGCAAGAAATATGTTGCACTTAGATTTATTTTTGGAGCAGGAAATGTGTCGCACTTAGATGGATTTGGGGGCAGGAAATGTATCACACTTAGATGGATTTTGGGGGCAGGAAATCTGTTGCACTGAGCTGGATTTTGGGGGCAGGAAATGTGTCGCACTTAGATTTATTTTGACAGTGGACAATGTATTGTACTCAAACACCAGCCTGTCCCTTATTCGCATCCTGATTACACCACTCAGAGGATTATAGGGAGAACCGGTCCAGTACGCCTTGAAGATATATGAGGAGAGAGTATTTATTGCACCTAGAAGATGTATTAGAATAAGAGTTTCTTCTGCTCAGTAGATTTACTGTGCCTGTTAATTGCAGTTATCCATGATATAGCACCTGGAAGATTCATGAAGTTAGCGTTTATTTGTTCTCAGAATAACTGTGAGGATAGCCGATGATTTAAACAAAGATGTATGCGGGTAGCACATATATTGCACTTGAACAATCTCTGAGAATAGATTTTTACTCAGAAGATGTATTAAGACAGCCCTCTTTTGAGTTTAATAGATGTATCAGGTTAGCCTGCCTATTGCACTTAGACCTGGTATTGTACCAGGAAGATTCTTGATGTTTTATCTTGTCTTTGGACAATAAAATGTGAGAATAGCCTATGGCTTTCCCAATGAAATGAGGATGGCCTGATATTACACTTAGAAGATTAGCACATGTAGGTTAGCACCTGTGTGGCACATAGAAGACATTTTGTATTCTAGCTCCTGTATCGCACTTGAAGAACTGTGAAGGTTAACTCTTAGAAGATATTGTTTAGGTTAACACATGTGCTTAAAGACTCTGAGGGGAGCCTGTCCACAGTGCCTAGTAGAGCCTATGAGGGTAGCTTCTCTTTTCACACACACAATCTGTTCACACAGCAAGATCAAAGATAAGCTCCATCTGAGTTTATGGTACGTATAATGCACCATTTCTGTGAACATCTGCCGCAGGCATGGCTATCCACCCTCACACATTAAAATGCAGCAAGAACTACGACAAATTTGGTCTAGCTGGCCACTTACGTCCTCGCCTCCATACACCAGAATTGTCTCAACAACTCCACCATTAGAATACCGTGACAACCTACGACAAAATTCAGTCTAGTTGGACACATATCGAGTCTCTTGCACTAGCGAACTCTCGTGACCTCCATCAGCCCCCATTCACATGCATGACCTCTTGGGTTGCTTACTGGACCCTAGCTGCTAGCCGACCTAATTCCTAATCTTGGCCAAATGCACACTCGCATTCTAAGCCTTTTCTAAGAAATTTCCCATACCTGGACCTTGGTCCTCGAGGGCGTTACCACTACAAGTGCATTGAGTAATACTTGAGAGAAAAATATATACCTCTGAATGTGAATGATTGTTATCAGACAATACTAGTTATGCAATTCTGACTGAAGATCCTCTGAGAACATTTTGGTTGCGATAACCAATAAAGTGGAAAAGGCAATAGGAAGAGCAAAAGATTGGATGAATAAAGGGCCAGATTTTTTAATCAGAAGACATTACAGAATACCTATAGTCTATATATGCCCTGAAATTCATAAAATCATGGTTAATCCGCCTGGAAGACCAATTGTTTCAGGAGTATCGTTTAGCCTTGAACTTTTATCGAAATGTGCAGATTTCTGTCTACGCACATTAGTAAGTGAAATGAGAACTAGCCCGAGGGAAAACCCAAGTGCTATTCTAGAATTGGAGGGCTTGCTCTTTAACCCGAATGAGGATCTGCTGATTTGCCTTGATTTAGAATCTCTATATACCAATATTCCTCAGAGTGCCAGTAGTAGTAGTAGTAGTAGTAATTTATATAGCGCCTTTTGCCATTTGTATGGTCTCAATGCACTTGTAGTGGTAACGCCCTCGAGGACCAAGGTCCAGGTATGGGACCTGGAGTTAGTGGGAACAAACCCGAAAACTGGCAGAACAGCTGCTAGCAGTCTTGCAAATGTGGTCCTGTCAGGTCAGAGGATACTTGCAATAACTCTATAGACCCATCTATGCAAGGAGATCAGTCTCCTCTTCAGACTCATGGGCCTCATTACGAGTCTGCCAGTTCTTCTGGTGGGTTGCCGCCGGGCTAGTAAAACGTTAACGCCACCTGACTTCTCGGTGCCACTGGAAAATTACAAGTCAGACAGCCTGAAGAAGTCAGGTGCTGGTAAAATGTAAGTCCTCACTCCCATAGAGTCCAAAGGGACTCTATGGGGGTGGGGACTCGGAAGCGCCAGCACCATTGTTAACGCTGCCGGTGCTTCCATGAAGAGTGTGCCTACGGTGGCCTCTGTGCTTGGCAGTGTGAGACCTGTGGGGCGCAGCAGCAACACGACAGGCAAATATTCATTTTGCCGGTCCGGAAACAAGGGTGCCGGTGAGGTTACCGGCACCCTTGTTTCCGGACCGTCAAACTTGTAACGAGGCCCAATGTCGGTCACCACATAAGACACTAACTCATCTCTGCAGTAATGTGGGTCTGACTGTTGACATGAAAGAGCCTATGTGTCTGCCTAGGAACCTTTGAATCAATGAGGTAGTTAACCTCACAGAGCTTTTCTAGAACTCTGTAGGACCCATTCAACGTATCCTGAAGTGCACTGGGTTTATCAGGCTCGACTTTAAAGACCAGCTGTCCTGTAATGTATTTCTGGCACTGTGTTCTTCTGGCCATGCTAGTGTTTCATCAATTGCTTGCAAGCCTTCCAATTCCTTTGAGACTGTTCCATGAACTGGGCCATTCTGGATCACACCTAGTCTGATCAAATGTGGAGTCCCCCAAGGCTCCTGCATTTCTCCTACTCTATATAACCTCTACACCAGACCTCTGTTCCGGATTCTGGACTCACTGGGCATTTCATATACCAACTATGCAGATGACACCCAGGTGCTCATACCGCTATCAGGGGACTATCGCACTGATGCGGATACCCTCAACCTCATCTACTCCACCATTCAATCCTGGATGGCGGACAATTGGCTCTGTCTAAACAGTGAAAAGACCAAACTCCTTCTGATCGGGGCCCCCTTCACACTGAGCAAACTTGGCAAAGAGTATCAGGCCTTCAATATAGACAACACCTCCATTGCTGTATCACAAACTATCAAGACCTTGGGCGTATACCTAGAACCTAGCATGACCATGGACAGGCAGGTTAATGCTATAGCTTCCTCAGCAGCATACCACTCCAAACTGATTAATGCTATCAGGCCATTCCTCACCAAACAGAACTGCATCACCATAGCCAGAGCTATCATTGGCTCCAGACTTGACTATTGCAATGCCCTCTTCATCGGTACCTCTCAAAGAAACCTTGCTAAACTCCAGATTGCCCAGAACAATGCCTTAAGAGCTGCAACTGGCATTTTATGCAGAGAACACATCTCATTGGCTAGGAGAGAGGCACACTGGCTACCCATCAAAGAAAGGGTGGTCTTCAAAACCCTTGCCCTAACACATAAATGTCTTCACGGACTCGCACCCCCCTATCTCGAACAAAGGATCCACAAACAAACAGCTTCCAGGCCCTCCAGGGCCGCTTATATCAACCGCATCCTCACTCCTCACACACGCAGAGTGCGTGCTGGGGCTCAAGCTTCCCATCAATGGCAGTGTCTCTCTGGAACAACCTCCCAAACAAGATCAGATCAATAGAATCCAATTCTGCCTTCCGCAAGGCATTAAAAACTAGGCTCTTTGTCTAGAGGGCTCACCCATGTACGATTCCTGACAAATGCTCCATCTCTGAATATTAAATATCACACCTTACATTGTATGTATAAGACTGTTTCTCTGTATCGTACCAACCAAAGCAAAGTTTTTCTGGGCCGCTTATTGTAACCCTCAAGCAAGCCTTCTAAAGTATCCTTGATAGCGCCTCTATGCCCGTGGGCTGCAGTGCGCTTTACAAATGCAAAAATAAAATAAATAAATAAAATAAAACAAGAACATTCAGAATATTCGGAACAGTGGAAATGTAACGCCAAATGTTACTACAATCCATTGTTCCATAATTAAGACTGTTTCTGTTCGAAGGAGTGGTCAAGTGTCCCAATTAAGGAGAGGGAACACTGTTTAAACCATTTTCGAACACCGAACTTTAACAATACAAGAATTACAATCTTTAACATGGAAAAACTACATCAAAGAGTGGTTGTGTGTGCCTAATTCTGATTCCCAAAAGGTTTGAACTATCCCCTTATTTTCACACAGGAATACAATTGATATTCCTAATTGTCAAATGTTAATCGTGGACTTCAGCTACGGTGTGAGAGTCATATAGTAAGCGTACCCACTGACACTTAATAAATGTAAAAGGGCTGGTTCGGATATGACATTTACACCACGCTAGTCCTTGAGATATTATGTATATAGATAACTAAAGTATTCATATACATTCGCAATTATTGTGCATTACATATACCTTTGTTTTTTGATAACTGCGTCTAGCACGCATGCGTCGATAGCTAGTAGCCTAGCAAGGCAACATGCGCGTGTATTCAGAAGCAGAAGCTCGTATCACGAGCATGCGCAGATCAATACCCAATGTTTGTTTAGCAAGCATGCGCCGATAGCTAGTAGCCTAGCAAGGCAACATACGTGTGTGTTCAGAAGCAGAAGGCCGTATCACAAGCATGCGCAGATCGATACCCAATGGATGTTTAGCACGTATCATCCAACGGGGCTACATACAAGCCTTACTGGTGCCCGCGAGTCAGAGCTACATGTTTAAGGGCTCGAGCCCACATTAATTGGTAAGTTTGGCTAATTACCGGTTTGGCAGATATGAAAGACAATATCATGGATTCCACAAGCAATTATAAATTGAAGATCCTTTGCATCCGTCAGGTTCTTCATCCTATTATCACGCGCAATGGTCGAGACGGCTTTATTTGCATTGCTGCTATATACTAACTGAACTAGCTTTCCAAGCGCAATCACATGGTGCAAGTGACCATAATTGGTGAGTTTATGTGAGTTTATGTTCTAATGCTCTGAACCTCCAATACATTTACTTAACAGTGCAATTGTAATGTTCTGCTTGGATTCAATCAACACTAGCACCTTGCTTTCATTAATACACAGATAACTTTTAAAGCCTATTCAGAGGACCTTCTCTTACACCATCCCCAGTCTACCTTACCACTCAGATTGTAGAATTTAATGAAGATAATGAAGATAGGTGAGATCATGTTCAATTACAAATTACTCTTCAGAATATTAGCAGCACATAAATTGTTCTAAAATACATATAATTGATATGATGGTACCTCAACACTCATACCCATACACTGCATGGGTCTATAATATATTTTTTCCTTGATACAGATATTGTAGCTTTTACACTTTGCCACCTCACTTCAGATTTAACCATTTAGTTTAATTGCACACCTCACCAGGGATTCTTAAACATGGTATCACTCAGGGTGCTGTCCGATCACATTTGTGCTGTTAATGTATGGAAACGCAGTCAACACCTATTCTCAATAATTCATTGTAATTTTTGACTTGTCTTCTGCTGTTCTACTCCACCTCTATCTGGTCTGTGTTGTGTGGGTATGTCTACCTTTTATGAACATTTGGCTACCTATGATACATGGATTTGGATGATCAAATGATATCTGCATTGTTTATTTGATGGGGAGCTGTTGTCATATACTGTATAATTACTTTTAATGATAGTGTCAGCCTTGAGAACGACGATCAAGTCGAAACACGTGTCGGCTGACATTATATGAATACTTATGCTCAGTTATCTACATACATAATATTCCTAATTGTGGATTCTACAGACAGACTGAATATTACACTGTATCTAAAAGTGACATAACCTTCATTTCTAAGGAGAGTTGCATTGCCCAAGCCAAGACACACCCATGTTAACAATGAAGCCAAACGTTCTCAAAATTGAAGAGCCTTCCAGCAATACTGCGAAGTTACTAACGGTCAATTTGCTTAAAACAACAGTGTGCACGTATTACGTGAAGCTAAGAGAGTGGCACCAAGGTGTCTGGGTAATTGATTGGGCTGATAGCTAGCAAAAAGGTTCACCTAAAGTTGGGGAAGGGCAAATGGCTGTGTGTAAAGACTATTTTGAAGTAGACTTAACCTGTAATGCGCAAGACTGTGGAAGCCAGAGATAAGTGAGTCTTAGAGGTATACCCAAGTTTTTATTGTGGCAGATAGACAGGAGAGGCAAAGAGGATGCTCCTTTGAAGAAAGCTATTCAGAGGAAGAGTGCCTTGCCTCCCTGACGAGGTTGACTGGCTTTAAAAGTCTATCTAGTCGAAGCCTGTCCAAATGTTATTGAAGCCGTGGTAGAAGTCCAAAGAATTGAAACTGAAGAGGTATATTTGGTTGTCAGTAGATGCTACAAAGCAGTTGTCTAAAGCAAGGTGACATACTGTGGGACAAAGGTGACTGTTTTCATGGTGAAGCCAGACAAAGCATTGTTGTTGGAGTGGAAGCAGCAGTTCTAAGAAGTCATACTGACAAGTATACCATTTAGAATACTAAAACTGTAATTCAAGAAATCCTACCTGTTAAACAACAACTGTGTATCATTGACAGTTTGGGTTAATGGTTTCCTATCCTCTAACCCTTTGGGCCTCATTATAAGTTTGCCTGTCTGGAACTACGGTACCGGTCAGCTTGCCGGTACCGCAGTTACTGGAAAGGCAAACTACGAGTTCTCCTCGCGGGTGCCTTCCCGCCCGCCAGGTCTGACCTGGCAGGCATACTGGCACCCACCAGCAGAGCACGTAGGATGCACCGGCACCATTCTAAATGGTGCCGGTGTATCCAAACTTCCCATTCTGAGCCCTATGGGGCTCAAATGGGAATGGGGAGCATTTAATTCTGGCGCCCGCGAATGGGCAATTACCAGGTCTGGCAGGGCCGTTATGACCCAGTAATTGCCCATTCGCAGGCGCCGGAAATTTTCGGAGGTTTGGTGGCAGCCTGCCTGTTTTACCGGCAAGGCTACCGCCAAACTTATAATGAGGCCCAATGTTTAATTACTATATGTGCATTTGTATTATGTACTATGTTCTAGTCTAGATGGTCAAAATTAATGATGTGTGTCACTGTTGACCTTAGGCATTTTCAGGTTATTTTTGCTGCTTGTTAAAAATGATTAGTTCTCTTTTCCTCCTATCCCCTACTTATATGTGTTAGGTCCTGACTCTTTGTCTAGGCCCTGCCATATATTACATTGGTGGGTTGTGCCTTAAGGACACTGTACTTAATTGTGCAGGGCCACAGGGGATTTTTTCTGCTTTCCTAGGTTGTGTGGTTTCCTTGTTCTCCTGCATCTGTTAATTTATTTTGGGTGTCTATCTGAGATAGTGGGCCCACATATTGGCAGTGGAGTGAGGGTTGTACGTTTAGACATTTACTGTTTTCATAGTATGTTATTTATTTTTGTAATGCTGTATATCATGTCTTCAGTACTTATTTGGTATGATATATCTATATGTGTAAGATAACTAAATTATATATTTTTCAGTATATCAGTGTGACATATTTTCTAGAGATAGGTTTGTGGAACTGCTAGCCCTATCTGAGAGTTAAGCCTTGTTGATCTATCCATGTTACATGCTTTTAAGAAATGCTTGCCTTCCATTTCTTGTCAGGTGTGTTATCCTCCATTAAGGTCAATGTCTGTAAATCACTCACCAAAGGGTGGTACAAAATCTGCCCTAAGAGGTACCATCACTCTTCTTTTCTGTAAAAGTTGATGAGCTTTGTGGCTGGGATTTCCAATCAGATATTTGTGGGCCTTTCCCGGAAGAAGGGTTAGAACCTTTGTCATTACCCTCCTTCTATTTACTTTTGTTAGAAGCATTCTCTTCAGCTTTTTGCTTTACTCACTTGAACCCTTTCTGAGTGTGAGTACTATCATAGTGGCCAAAAGCAAACTCCTTAGGGTCTGTGACATTATTACCCACTAAATGCAGATGTAACTCTACCTCAAATTGCTTTCGGAATATGCTTGCATGCAACCAAAATATACATTCCATCAACTCTGTCACCTGTGTTTCCAGTCACCTTTATACTCAGATACTTCAGAGACAAATTTGTAAACACTTTCACAGTTTGATTGCACCTTTGGGGAGTACTATAAAGCTTATGAGGCGTTGTTCAGGGTTGAGGAGGCGTTATTTTGTACTGTTTGGAGCTTGTTAAGATTTTTTGCTGAGGTGCCTGCAAGGACAGCATTGCAGTAATCCAGTTTTGCACCTATTGTGGCACAGGTGATGGAGAGACAGTGTTGGGTGGTTCGAAAGGACTTTATAGCATTTATCAGTTTGGTGGTGTAAGCCAAGGCTGAGGCGATGGCGCTGACCCGTTGTGACATAGAGAGGGTCGAGTCCAAGTGGATTCCTAAGGTCTTTACTGATGGGGAGACTGATATAATGGAGTTGTCGATGGTAAAGTTCTTGTATTTTTGGTGAAGTTTACGCAAAGTTTCCTGAACCAAAGTAGAGCCATGACATCATACTGATACCGAATTCTTCAGAACGATCATTCGAATAAATGTGGGAGAACATTCACAAATGTAGTGCATTAAAAAAACGGGCAAGATCTATAGTTTGGATAACTCATGTAAAGGTCACCCTTTAACATGAAAGTGGCCAATATATTGTTTTAGCTTCTACAAATGTGTCACTCAACATTCTCATTTGGGTCACAAATGTGACTGTGTTAAAACATGAATCTCCGTTCTTGTTCTGTCAGCTTCATCTTCATACCATACTGCGGTTTTCCAGTGATCTTCATAAGTATGATCAATCCAAAATCATCAACTGTGTGTCCAGCCTCCACAAGATGTTTTAACATTTTAACATTTGCCATGTCATTTTTGAGTCAACTCCTCTGCATTTTATTGTTGTTTTGTTTGTTTATTGCATCGGCATCAATTTCTGTCCTCTTTTTAGTATTTTTGCACACATTGGGGGCCATTCCGACACTGACGGTAGGGGGTTAACAGCGCCGGTAGAGCTGCCAGCGCCGTTACCCGCCTACCATCTCATTACGAGGTCCTGTAAGAAGATTCAATTCAACACTACAGCTAAGTCAATGCCTAGTCTGGGATACTGAATGGAAACCCTTATTGATATATCTTTATGTCCAGTTCATGAGTTCTGGATGACTACCCCTATATAACACCCCTCTCTTAGAATCCCCCTGACCCCACTGAGCCAAGAAGTAGTTCTGTTTTGCAAGTTTAAAAGGTTTATTTGAGAATTTAAACAATATATATATATCACACTTTATAATAAATTAATATCTGATAGTACACTTAGACATATGATGTTGATCAACAATGGGTAATCTGGCACTAGCACACTTCTTTATAATCAATGAGGAGTTAGTATAGGATGGATAAAGTAGCAAAAATACTTTTATGATTTCAAGGGAAAAGCAATGAGGAATAAAATGCAGTACAGAAATACTTGATATGATTTTAGCAAAAGATAATATAATCACTTTTTCTCTGGCAATTCACCCCCCCCCCCCCTATGCAATGTAAGAAATGGAAGGAAATGGAAGTAACACACACAGTTCTTAGGAATGCAATCAAATATAATTCAGTTCACCCCAGCAAGCTTAGACCACAGATAGAAGTTTGAAACACAGGCCCAAAATGCTTTTAAAAGGTGATGGCAATGAAGTGAGAAATATGCTGAAAATGGTTTTAATTCCCTTTAGGAGGTTCAGGGGGAGTGGTATCTACTTGGGATGAGTTCAGGCTCACTTTAGCAATGATTCAGGGATGGTTCTTAAGATGCAAATGAATTTTAGCAGTTCAGGCAAAAGCAGCTATCTTTTTACAAGTAAAGAAATCGGGCCAAATAGCAAATCGCGGCAAAATTCGCGACTGCGTGAATCGTGATTGCGGAAAAAGTATAAGGAAGTCGGTTCTAGGCTTCTTGGAGAGCTTAGATTCGAAGCTTTCAGAAGAAAGTTAAACCAAGTTCATAGCCGAAACGGTTCCAGAGATATGAACGATTTTGTAAAGGTTGTTTTTCGGATTTAAAGTAAACTCAAATTGACAAGTGACAGCTATGCAGCTGCAGAATTGACAAGTGACAGTGGTGCAGCTTTACAAAATGACAAGTGACAACTTCTAGGGGGCAGTTCTGGTTAGATTAAAATAGTTTGGATTAGATTATTTTAACTAAGAGATTGGTTCTGCACAGTTCTGCTAGGTACTCACAATATATTTTTGAAATAGGCCTCGCCACGGATCTGGTCAGGTTTTGGACTGGACTCCGGTTCTGGTCTTGGCACTTCACAGTGATCTGGGTCAGCTCTCTGGTTCTGTTCACAGCGGTCTGGGTCACTCTGGATCTCTGGTCTGGTCTGTCCGGATACAGCGGTCTCTGCACGGCTCCTGGATCTCTGCACTGGTCCTGGCAAACGTTCTTGGCAAGGGATTCAAGCAGCTCGCCCGGCTGTGAGTAGTTTGCAATGATTTGAGGCCAGCGGCAGAGAACTCAGCTTGTGGTTTTAGGCCTCTGATTTAGGTTCTAAAGTATAAGTTCTAGGTTCTGGAATATGTAGCTGGAGTCAGTCTGGAACTGGTATCTTCTGGATGTTGTGTGGTCCGGCAAAGCTTCCCGCAAGAAAATGGAAAATGAAGTCCTCTCTAGATTTCAGTGGTCCCTTTTTATGTGGTTTGAAAGTGGGTGGAGAGGCTAGCTTTCTAGGCCCAACCCCTCCAGAGTTCTGATAGGTTGGAGAATTCTTTGCGTTCTCACTGGAGAGCAGGATTGTGTGTCAGAATGATGTCATTTAATGGCTTGCAGAAAGGACACTCCCCTCTCAAATTACACACAAATCTATATTTGACCTAAAGACATATTTCATAGATACACAGTGGTTTGAAATTACATGCACCCATCACGTATCACATGAGGTATACTCTGTTCAAACTCTGATGTTTCTAAGAGCTTGCATCCAAAAATGGCAATATTTTGCGCTTTTTAGTGGGTTATGCAACATTGGTTTTTCATTAAAATTGATACACATATACACCCCCCTACTAAACATATCTCAGTAACTTTCCATTTGTCTATCTTAAATACAGTGTCTGTGGTGTCAATAAATGGCGGGGTTTTGCCCCAGAACGTCACACAAATTGGAGTTTGGGCTTGAATTGTAGGCAAAGTTTCCATTTTAAGGTTCCCCACATTTCACATTTCTGTCATCCGGTTACCAAGAGTTATCAGTGTTTCTGTAAAATATATATTTTGCTTTCAATTCAGTTCTCAGAGTGTTGGAGTCCGCCTCCAAGACTTGGGTGGGTCAGGGATCACATGTCTCTTCTGCTGGGAGCTCTTTGTGTACAGTCAACAGTCAACATCAGCATATTCCATTCAAGTGCAAGAGCCTATTGTGTGGTCTCTGGGAGGCTGAGGTCAGCAGACCAGGGAGCCACTTTGCATTTGGTTGGTATGACCATGTGGTTTCCTGGGCTTCCTGAGGTGAGAAGGGTTCCCAGCCTTTTGGCCTGTTAATTAAATCAGATTGTCTTCTGGGAACAGCATGTGGTTAAGATTTTAATTAACTCCCAGCCTTTGATGTAAAGGCCTCTCCTGCAACTCTTGACATGCAGTTTCCCTGTCAGAGTTTAGACCGCTAGCACCGCCTTGAGGTATTTATCGGTACTGCGTCCATTTTTTGGAACAGTCTTGAATGAATGCATTCCAAACAAGAGATTTTACATGGAAGTATATTATCCAGGTTCAGCACATGGCACTGGTGTGGTTCTGCAGTAAAATAATTTTGTGCCCGTTGAAGGAATGAATTCCCAATAGTTGTGGGTTGCTTTTGGCAATCAGCATTGCCCCTTTTGCAATGGTTTCAGGCTACTGTGTGTAGCCCAATGGTGGTTTTAGGCAGTGCCCTTCTGTGCCCATAACATCGGCAAAATGGGTGGCAGCCTATTCTTCATGCATTTCCCTGTGCATTTTCCGGGAAGCTCTGGCCATCATGATGTTTTCCATGCCAGTACTGCACAGTTTTCCTATTCTGGCGTACATGTGGGCTTTTTGGCCATCTTGGATTTTCTAAGCCCACAGCACCAAATGTTGCAGCATGAAGCTCAAACGTGGGTGAGGACACCCAACAGTCCGCTCGTGGGACCCGCTAAGGATGCCTGATAAAACCAGGTGTCCTTAGCGGGTCCCACGAGCAGCCCAGCATGCTAACAACGGGCCCGTCATTAACGGGCCCGTTGTTAGAATGCTCCCCATTCCCATTGAGTCTACGGGGGCTCAAATGGGAATGGGGATGCACAGGGGCTGGGTTCCCTGAATGGGGAAATACCGGGCCCTCCAAGGTCGGAATGGCCCAGTATTTCCCCATTCAGGGAACCCGGACTCGGTACCCGGTATGGGGGTAGCCATGCCGCTAAAAGCGGCATGGCTACCTCCATACTCTGAATGACCCCCAATTCATTATACACATGGGTAATGTCCATCTATGGGTTTGAATCTCCAATTGTCCAAAAAAGATGGGACATTTTTATGAGCGATACAAATATAATTCTTCATTACTAAACCCCAAATAGTCATGCCTTTTAATATACAAAGGTAGTAAAAACCAATTTGTATCCATACTAATGAAAAACGTCCAATATTGAGTGATAATCTTCATTTTATAATATAGATTAGTGAAACTGTTAACTAACAGCATCCTAGTTGATTCATTTTGAGGCTCTCTTGGCTGCCAGTTTTAGTGTTTTATATTTTATGTTATGTTATGTTGACTTATATGGCGCACAGCTACCACCCACAGGCAGTCTCCAGGTGCTCACATGGCTCTGAAAGAGAGGGGTGTGGGGGGGGTTAGTGAGAAAAGGGTGAAAGGATAGGTACAGAACTAGGAGGAACTGGCATCTCTGAGTGTTGTTTTGCATGTGATAGTTGGGTAGAAACACCCAGTGCATTGTAACCATATGGGTAAGATTCAATGCCTCGGGTGTGTGGTGGTGGTTGTGTTGGTGTTAGTATGTTGTGTGGCTTAAGGTGGGTTTGGTCGTGCACACTGGTTAGATAGTGTCCATAAGGGATCCAGAGTCGTGGGTGGATGTAGCTGTAAAATAATCTGGTAATTTGGAGTGAAGTTTCGTTGTTGATGGTTTTATGGACTATGTGGGAGGTTCACGCTAAGTGTCCACCTAGAGATGCTGGTGTGAACATAGTATTGAATCTCTGTTTATGTGTAGTGTGGCCAGTTCAAATTCTGGTGTAGTGGTGTCAGTTATGTTGGACGAGCAGAAAGGGGAAAAAGGGTTAGTAAATCAGCCAGTTTGTTGGAGCCTCTGGCAGGGCTCTTGGGTTGCTTCTTGATGGTATCTAGCCAGGTTCTTGTTTATGTTTCTTTGGCCCATCTCATCTCCTCTCGAGTTATTTGTCTGGGGTGTTGTTGTTGTTGGTGTCCCTTCAAGGTTGTCATAGTCTTCTGAACAGCCAGGTTTTGAGCAGTTACCTGAAGGTGATGTGGTATTCTGTAGTTCTAATTCCTTTGGGCATGTTGTTTCAGGTGTTAGCAATTAGAAGTAAGAACGCTGTTCCGCCAAATTGCCTTTTTTCTGAGTGTTTTGCCTTTATTTTTATGTGGTTGCTGGATCTTAGTTTCCTTCCTGGGCAATACCGGCTTATAATGTCGTGGAAGAATTCCGCTCCTTGTCTTTGCAAGGCTGTGTGGGCAATTCAGAATGTTTTGAATTTGATGCGTTTTTTTGCTTGTAACCAGTGTTGGTTTTTCAGTGCCGGAGTGATGTGGTCTCTTCTGTTTAGTCTTAATAGGACCCTGGCTGCTGTATTTTGCATCTTTGGAGTTTCTAAGTAAGTCTTTCCGGCATTCCAAGGTAGAGGCTGTTTGTGTAGTCAATTCTTGTGAGTATTAGGGAGATGATTGTGAGGGTTCTGTGGGGGAAGGTGAGGTAAGGGAGTAATCCTCTGAGTAGTTTTAGGAGGATGAAGCATTTTTTGCGTTGACTTGTGATTCCAGTTATAGGCCTCATTACAAATCAGGCGGTCCGGAAATAACGGTGACGGTAAACCCGCCGCCACTGTTGTTTCCGGACCGCCTGATCCCGACTCCTGCAGGCGGGAGGTGATGTTCCCGCCAGGTTTGACCTGGCGGGTTTAACACCACCCGCCTGCAGGCAGACGAGGAAATACCGGCAGCATTACGAGATGCTGCCGTTGTTTCCATGATCCCCAGTCCCATTGAGTCCCATAGGACTCAATGGGAATGGGGATTAACACCATTCCGCCTCCGTGATTCCCGGAAAACCGGGGTTGTAATGCCCCAGTAATTCCGGGAATCACGGAGGCGGAATGGTAATACGAGTCTGGCGGTAACCAGGCGGTTTTACCGCCGCGGTTACCGCCGGACTCGTAATGAGGCCCATAGTCTGTTGTCCATGAGTATTCCTAGGTTATTTACTACATTGGTAGTCTCTGGTTGCACTCCCATGGTGATCAGCCAGTCCATTTGTGGGTTCCCTCCATCAAATCCTGTGGGTGAGAGCATTATTTCTGTTTTTGCCGGGTTCACTTTGAGGTTGTTCGTTGTCATCCAGTTGTAGATGTCTTTGAGGTAGTTGTTGAGGCTGTTATTTTGTTTCTGGGAACTGTTTGTTTTCACAATCAGATGTGTGTCTTCTGCATCGTTGTAGGCGGTAAGACTGTGTGCACAATTTATTTTCATCAGTGGGCATGTAGATGTTGAAAAGCAGAGGGGAGAGGCTGTATCCATGTGGGACTCTGCAGGATATATTTATGTTGTTTGAGGTGAATGGTGATAGGCAGATTCATTCTGTTCAGTTTGTTAGGAATGAGGTAAGCCACTTTAGTGGTGGTTCCTGTATGCAACATTCCATTAATCTTTTCATTACTGTTGCGTGATTGTGTCAAAAGACGCTGATATGTCAAATAGTATGAGAGCCGATTGGGCATCGTCATTTGCGTTTATTTTCAGGTAGTTCCTTATCGATAGAAGTGCTGATTCTGTTCCTTTCATTGGTCTGAAGCCAGCTTGTGCTCAGTCGAGTATTCTGTTTGTTTTGATATATTTAAGAAGGGTTTTGTATACATAGTTCTCCAGGATCTTTGCTGGGTTGTGCAGGTTGGATATCATTCTATAGATGCTCTTGTCTTCTGCACTTTCTAATTCCTTTTTTATCAGTGGCTTAATGTATGCTAATTTGAAGGAACTTGGTACTATTCCTTTTATGAGCAATAGATTCATTAGGTTCCGGAATTCTGTGGATGAGGATTTCTTTGAAGATGTCAGGCAGGCTGGAGTCCCTCAGGGATCCTGCAAGATTGGTTCCCTGATCAGTGTGGCAAAGGTTTCTTCTCTGATTGGTTCTAGGCAGTTGAGTTTTGATGTAATCTGTATTTCACCCGCTGTCTGCGGTCCGGCAGTCGTGGTTGTGTTTGTTGGGGCTAGGTTGATGGTCTCCTGGATTGTGTCTCTTTTTGCTCTCAGGTAGTTGGTGATGTTGTCACAAAGTGCTTGTGTTGGGGTGATGGAATTCTTACAAAATGAAAGATTTTTTATCTTTTTGATGATTTTGAAGAGTTCTTTCTGTGGATTGTTTGCCCATTTTATTCTTGTGGTGTAATAGAAATATTTTTCTTTGGGGACTGTTGATTTGTATAGTTTAAGTTGTCTTTGGTATTTTATTTTGTCTCGTCGGTCTATGGTTGTCTCCATTTCTTTTCCATTTTGCAATTGCTTTTTTTTAGTTCTTTCAGTTCTTCGGTGAACCATTTCACTGCCAGTTTTTTTGGGTGTTGCTTTGAAGGTTTTAGCTAGTTCCAGTTGGTCAAGGGCCTTGGTGATTCAATTGTTGAGTGTGTCTTCTGCTGTGTCTGTGTCTATGGTGTTGCGGTGGGTTCTGTTTTGCTTGGGAAAGTTGAGCTTAGGTTTGTTAGGAGCTCTAGGTCTAGGTTTGTCAAGTTTCTTTTCTTGCTGGTCTGCAGTGTTTTCTTTCCGTCCGGTAGGCAGGTTTAGGATGTGGTGTAGAATGGTATTAAGTAGTGGTCACTCCATATCATTGGTGTAGGTGGCGTGGATGTGCATAGTCCTTCCCGGCAGAAAATTACATCCAGGGTTTGTCTGGCATTGTAGGTGGATCCATTTACTATTTGCTTGAAATGGGTGGCCGCAACCTCTAGTTCAATTGCAAAGTCAGAACTGTAAGAAGGGGGTCTGTAGACCAGGAGGGATACTATTTTGGTTTGGTCGTGGAGTTCTATTTTGATGAGGAGAGATTAATAGTCTTCTGCGTTGGTTGCGAGGAGTTGAGATGGTATGATGTGTTCGTTGTGTATGATTGTGATTCCGCCTCCTCTTCGGTTTTCTCTGTTGGTGTATATTAATTTATAATCGTCTGGTATTGCTTCCTTCACAATGGCTTTGTAGTTGTCAGATTTCTGTGAGAAAAAGCACGTCTTCGCATAGAAGGTCGTGGATTTCTATTCAATGTTTTGACATGGATCTAACTAGGAGGAGGCTCCAGTGTAGTTTGTTTAATTTTCCTTTTGGGTTGTTGTTTGGATTGTTTGTTCGGCCCGCTGTGTTGTAGGTTGGGATTCTGTTGCTGGAGGGTTTTTCCATGTTGGGCTGTTGGGCGGTGTGGTTCTTTGGTGATCAGTCTCATCATCTAGTAGACTGATAAGGATTATGGTGGGGTTGGTTGTCGTTGGTTCGTTCCGGTTGGTAAATTGTGTAGGTACCCGTCCGTTGTTCCAGTCTTTGGTGATGTAGGGCAAGTAGAGGGTGATGGATTCCAAATTGTCCCTGATTCTGGTTGGGGTATTGTCCATGGTTTAGACTAAATTGGGTTGGTATATTAGTTGTCGTTTTGCGTTTGGTGTCCTGGCGGGACCTGTATTCGTTACGCTCGTTGGCTGTCGGTTCGTTGTTGCTGGGCCATTTTTGCTTGCCCTGCAGTCATATGTGGAGAGGTAGTGAGCAATATAGTCTGTCTTTTCATTGTTCTTTGTATGTCTCCTCAGGTCATCTGGGCTGTTTATTGTCCAGTTTTCTGGAGTTGTGGGATCATGCTGGCTGGTACCTTCCCAAGTGGCGAGGGATGATATTTGAGTTTTGGGGTGTATTGCTTTGAATGGGCGTTCTCTTTGGATTGATGTGTTTCCTGGTCCTCGGGTTTAATCCTTACTGTTTGTGGTTAGTTGTTTCTTGTAGTTGGTGAGGTTGTGGGTAGTTGAAGCCACGGTTGAAAGACCATTGTGGTTCGGTTTGTTTATTGCTCGTTCCTTTCTGGCTCCTAAGTGGTTTTGCTTTTATCTTGTTCATTCTGTTATGATTGTTGAACCAGTGGTAGTAAATCCTCACATTTCTTTTGTTATAGTGGTCTTTTCTTTCTGGCTCCTATATACGAGCCTGCGGTGGGTGGGAATGTCTGATTGGACACTCGGCGATTGCTCACAGGGCAGCTACCAGAGATTGTGTGCGCTCCAACAGTCAGTGCAATAACACCTAGAATCAGGACACCTGGATAGAGGGAGGGGGGCTTAAGGGGATAACAGACAATGCAGTTACACTTAGGTTTGTGACACCTGGACAGAGGCAGAGAGCCTAAAGAGGGGGTAGAACAGTCAATGCAGTGACACCTGGACTTGGAAAACCTGTCTATAGGGAGAAGAGTTTAAAGAGGGGCACAGCAGTCAATGCAGTCACACCTAGAATTGGGGCACATGAACAGAGGGAGAGTGCCTAAATGTGGGCACAGCATTCAATACAATAACACCTGGAATTGGGACACCTGGACAGAGGGAGGGTGCCTAAGCAGGGGCACTACGGTCGGTGCTGTCACACCTAGAATATGGATACCTGGCCATGGGGAGAAGGCCTGGGGAGGGTACCACAGTCAACCCAACAGCACTGCAATTTGGGACACCTGGGTAGAGGGTTACAGCAGTAAATGCAGAAAACCTAGTTCTGGGATACCTGGATTGAGGGAGTAAGGCCTAAGTAGGGGCACAACAGTCAATAACTCTATAGTATGGCATGGTATTGTTTATTTATATAACGCATATTCACAGACAAGTGTTCCAAAGCGCTCAAGGAACGTTGGAACATGGGGAAAAAACAAACAACCGCTCAGAGCCATTGACATTCTGAGGCGACAATAGTTTGCAAATGCAGAGTAAGTGCGTAAAAAATACATTTAACAGTTTGGGAGACAGCAAATAGGCCTGACAGTGATTCTGCGGTTTTCACAGTGCAATTAAGGAGTGAAGAAAAGGGAGACAGACCATCTTCAGGCGCTGTGCATACAGATCGAGAAAGTGCACAGAGGGTCACAGGGGGGATCAAGTGCACCCGGTTGGTTGAGATTGGGTTAAGTGCAGAGAGAGTCACTCTCTTGGGTTCATTTCTCAGTGCATTCAGTGTGGGTGGGGTGTATGGCCCTGAGGCAAGTGCGAGAGAGGACTGGCGGGGATGCTGGGGACCAATGAGACTCTGAGGTACACCATGCATGCTGTAAGGAAGACGAGGGAGGGAGGGGAAAAAACAGAGAACTCGATTAGCAGGGTAGAGGGAGAGAGAAGGAGGAGGAGAAGAGGAAAGACTTGAGGAGTTTCCGAAATTTAAGTATATCTGGCTCAATGCAGGGCAGCAGGGTGGCTATTCCAGAGGGAGGCACCTGCTGATGATAAGGATCTCCCTCCAAATCTCTGCTTGGAGAACCATACCACTCGTAGAAGGTTGGCGATAGATAAGCGGGTGGCTCAGGGGGGATAGTATTTAGGTAGGCAGCATTGCAGGTAGGTTGGTCCCAGGCCCCAGAAAGCCTTGTGAAGAATGCAGAGGGTCTTGAATTTGATCCTTGCAGCCACAGGAGCCAGTGATGGGATTTCGGCGCTGGAGAGATGCAGTCCCTGGGCTTGAGGCCAAGGATAAGTCTCACGGTTCTGTTCTGGATGTGTTGGAGAGGGTGTAGGGCAGAAGAAGGGAGGGTGAGGAAGTGGCTGTTGCAATATTACAACCATGGCCCTGGAGACAGTGAGCCTCTGGGGGAGAGTGAGAAAATGTCGAGTACCTTGAGGAGGTGAAGCTGATAGTTGGATTTTTTTAGAGATGACTGAAATGTGAGAGAATAATGAGAGAGTGGAGTCAAAGATGACCCCAAGGTTTCTTGCTTCGCAGGTGGGTATGGGCGCAGGGCCAAGGGAGGCCGGCCAGAGCGAAAGTGGGAAATTGAGAGCAGGGGTCCCAATGTGAACGATCTCAGTCTTAGTGGCATTGAGGCAGAGGTCGTTTGCAGCACATCAAGAATGAATAGTGGACAAATAGTCAGATATGAGTGGGAGGAGGAGGGTGCTGAGGGTAGTCTGAAAGATAATTGTGTGCCATCCACGTAGCACTGGAAGTTAGAGGTGAAAGTGGTAATCACACGTGCCAGGGAAGCCATATAGATGTTGAAGACCCAGGGGGATAGGTGAGAGTGCTGGGGAAAGGCACAGCTTGAGAAAGTGATAGTCGAGTGAAAGGCTCTGAGTTCCACCTGGGATGGGCGGTCAGAGAGGAATGAGGTTAACCATGCCAGAGCCTAATCTGTGATTCCCAGGACATCACAGAGACATGGAATCAGGATGTCGTGGTTAACCATGTTGAAGGCAGAGGAGAGGTCCAGGAGAATGAGGATAGAGGGCGTGTAGGTGTGAAGATTTGAGAGCAGGTCTTCATGGGTGTTCAGAAGAGCAGTATCCGTGCCTCAAGATGCTCTGATTTGGATAGGGGTACACTAGTGGATGCAGTAACCAATAACACAATGCAGTAACACTTTCATTTGGGACACATAAGTAGGGGCACAGCAGTCAATAGACTAACTCTTTGATCTGGGACACCCGGGTAGATGGCTGCAACAGTAAATGCAGCAACCTCAGACCTTGGACAACTGGATAGAGGGAGAAAGGCCTAAAGATGCACAACAGTCAATGCAATGGCACTTCAATTTGGGACACCTAGCTAGAAGGTCACAGCAGTAAATGCAGCAGGCTTAGACCTGAGACACCAGGATAGCGGGAGAAAGGCCTAAATTGGGGCACAACAGCCAATGCAATATCTTTTTGATTTGGATAGGGGTACAACAGTGGATGCAGCAACCAATAACACAATGCAGTAACACTTTAATTTGGGACACCAGGGTAGGGCCCACACATAGGGAAACATCATTCAATACAATGGGCCTCATTACGACCCAGGCGGTAAGTTACCGCCTGGGCCGTGACTTTACCACCATGGCGTAAACTAGGTTTACGCCATGGTGGTTGGCGGACTTGCCGCCCCATTCCGAGTTAGGCGGGGCGGTAAGTCCCCAATCCCCATTTACCCTTCCCCATTCCCATTTTTGCCCCATAGGGCATAATGGGTGTGGGGAAGGTGTTAATTACGCCACCGTAAATTACGGTGGCGTAATTAACTCCATGGTCCCTTAGCGCCATGGATTTTAACACCTGCTAAAAGCAGGTGTTAAGTCCGCCATGGCGCTAAGGGACCTCGTACTCAGGCGGTAAGGGTCGGCGCTGTTTACGCCGCCGTAAAACCCTTACCACCTGAGTCGTAATGAGGCCCAATAACTCTTTCATCTGGGACACCTGGGTATAGTAAATGCAGCAACCTCAGACCTGGGACAACTGGAAAGAGAGAGAAAGGCCTAAAGACGGCACAACAGTAAATGCAATAACACTTTGATTTGGGACACCTGGGTAGGGGGACGCATCAGTAAATGCAGCAACCTTATTCCTTGGTATCTGGATAGAGAGGAGAAAGGTCTAATGAGGGGGCACAGCTATCAATGGGATAATATTTTACAAAGTATATGTTGCCAAGAGCACCTTGAGAGTGCCTGGATAGCACAATCTGCGTAAATGTGAGGTGTGGCAGACTTACACAATCAGGCTAACTTACACAAGCAGGCTAAATGTGAGATATGACTAATTTACACAATCAGGCTAAATGTGAGATGTGGCTAACACACAATCAGGCAAAATGTGAGATGTGACTAACTTACACAATCAGGCTAAATGTGAGATGTGGCTAACCTACACAATCAGACTAAATGTGAGATGTGGCTAACTTACACAATCAGGCTAAATGTGAGATATGACTAATTTACAGAAACAGGCTAACTTACACAATCAGGCTAAATATGAGATATGGCTAATTTACACAGTCAGGCTAAATGTGCGATGTGGCTAACATACACAATCAGGATAACTGTGAGATATGACTAAGTTATACCCTCAGGATAAATGTGAGATATGGCTAACTTACACAATCAGGTTAAATAAGTGGTGTGGTTAACGTACACAATCAGGCTAACTGTGAGATATGGCTAAGTTATACACTCAGGCTAATTTACACAGTCAGGGTAAATGCTATTAGAGAAAGAGTGAGATGAGATTGGGTCAGACTGTGTTATAGGAACAGTGATAGCTGGTCCCTCTGTCCAGACGTCACCTACCTTATACGTCACTGCCGGTTGACGACTGCCGGCTCCCCAGGCTAACACGGGCCAACACGGTCTGGAACCGCTTCTTCTGGAGCTGTCCTTTGTCTCGGGGTCCTTAGCCAAAGGCAGCTACCAAGGGAAGAGGCAGACTTGGAAATGTCGTTAATGAGGTGTTGAAGGTCAAGGGTGAGGTTGCAAAGCTCCAATCAGCCCATGGAGGGCATGAAGGGAGACGGGCTGCGAGAAAGGGAAGCAGCGAGGAGGGGGAGTGGGTGGAAAGCAGGCGCAGATTGGGCATGGAGGAGAACGGGGGTTCAAATCAACAGATGATTAAGTGGTGAAAAGGAGTTAAATAAAATTAATTTCTTTGTTTAGCAAAAGAAAAAAGGAGCACTGACGTCCCCTGATGCTGCTCACCCCAGTCTGCACACTAAGAGAGCCCCCAGGGATTCAGCTGAAAGGTTTAGCCTCAACGCAGCTTCCGGTGTTGATCACTTGATGAGGGCAGGCTGTGAGAAAGGGAAGTAGCGAGGAGGAGGAGTGTGTGGAAAGCAGGCGCTGAGTGTGCAGGGAGGATAATGGAGGGTTCAAATTAACAGATGAATGAGTGGAGGAGAAAAGGAGATAAATAAAACACATTTTGTTTGGTAGCAAATTAAAAAAGGAGTGCTGAAGTCCTCTGATGCTGCTCACCCCAGTCTGCAGATCCGTGAGGTTCCCTATCCATGAACTTCTCTAATTGTATGATTCTTTTGAGCTACTGTTTTTTTTAAGTCTGAGGAATTGGCAAAAGGGCAGATTATCCTTTATATGTTTGGGTTAATGACTTTTATAATGCAGTAATCCATTTTTATCTGTAGTTTTATGGTAAGGTTTCAACTTAATTTTTCCATTGTGATGGTAAATAGTGAGGTCTAAGGGCCTCATTACACGGAAGGCGGTAAATCATGGTGCTATTAGCACCATGGTTGCCGCCGGTACCATAAAGGTACCAACATGGAGGAAAGGGGAATTACCACCCCATTCCAAGGTTGGCGGGGCGGTAATTCCCCCTTTCTCCATGGCCCTTCCCCATTCCCATTTTTGCCCTGTAGGGCATAATGGGAATGGGGAAGGCGGTAATTACGGTACCGCAAATTGCGGTACCGTAATTAGCACCATGGTCCCTTTGCGGGTCCCAACTTTAACGGCTGGTCTAAACCAGCCGTTAAAGTCGGGTCCCGCAAAGGGACCTTGTAGTAAGGCGGTAAGGGTTAACGGTCACCGATACCGTTACCGGTGACCGTTAACCCTTACCGCCTTCCTTGTAATGAGGCCCTAAGTAATTAACTGCTTCCTTACTCATCGACAAGGTGAACCT
This sequence comes from Ambystoma mexicanum, assembly GCF_040938575.1. NCBI lineage: Eukaryota > Metazoa > Chordata > Amphibia > Caudata > Ambystomatidae > Ambystoma > Ambystoma mexicanum. The sequence continues at coordinate 424,164,230 of NC_090935.1, forward strand.
CAGATGTTGACATCCTTTGTTGATCCAATCTACAAATCATTGTGCCAGAACCATTGTCCCTTTCCAGATGATGATAGCATCAATATAACGTATCCATTTTATGAAATTTAGCTTAAATGGATTTTCTTCACTAAAACCCTCTTTGTTCTTGAACATATCCGCATATAGGGTAGCTAAACTAGGTGCCATGGTGGCACCTGTAGCTGTACCTTCATTGTGTTGGCATACTTTTCCCGTACATTTGAAGTAATTGCACTTCAATGATAATTCAATGCACCACAATAACAAGGAATTTGGTACTGGATGATCATCCTTTTTTAACCATAATTTCGCTTCAATTACTTTCCTGTACAGAGTCTGTTCAAAACCAGTGGTGAGTGCCATTCCTTCTCCCCCTCTCTGTTTGGATCCCGTCATGCCCATTATCTCACTTCATTATTTATTTATTTTCTGATAATGCTGACGTACATGCTCCCCTCTTCCATTATTTATTTATTTTTTGGGTAATACAGCCATGCCTGCTGCCTTCCACCATTATTTATTTATTACTGATATTCCCCCTGCCTTCCATGTCCTGCCTCCCTCCACTCCATTCGCTGACCCAGACTGCAGCAGGTAGGCCCGCACTTTACCTTGTGTCCATAAAACTCCCACTTTAGGAAGCTTTGCCTGGGCTGCCAGTTAAGGGCACGGCAAAGGGCAGCTCCCTCTTGGGCAGCTCTCATCCCTGTTTGCCCCTGTTCACCCATGGACGCCTGATGAAGCCCCCTACAGCAACAACTAAGGTAAGGTGTTATGGGCGGTGAACACAGCCATTGCTGTGTTTAATTTAAACCCTGTCACTTCTCCATTACTTCCACCATCAACTTATGACACTGTTTAGATTATTTACTGAACCTCCTAGATATCCAGATGAGTTTACTGGGAGTTAACTGTCTGTTGCACTTAGATTTATTTTGGGGACAGAAAATGTGTCGCCCTTAGATGGATTTTGGGGGCAGGAAATGTGTCACACTTAGACAGATTTTTGGACAGGAAATGTGTCGCACTTAGATGGATTTTGGGGGCAAGAAATATGTTGCACTTAGATTTATTTTTGGAGCAGGAAATGTGTTGCACTTAGATGGATTTAGGGGCAGGAAATGTATCACACTTAGATGGATTTTGGGGGCAGGAAATCTGTTGCACTGAGCTGGATTTTGGGGGCCGGAAATGTGTCGCACTTAGATTTATTTTGACAGTGGACAATGTATTGTACTCAAACACCAGCCTGTCCCTTATTCGCAGAAGATTTATGATGGTATCCTGATTACACCACTCAGAGGATTATAGGGAGAACCGGTCCAGTACGCCTTGAAGATATATGAGGAGAGAGTATTTATTGCACCTAGAAGATGTATTAGAATAAGAGTTTCTTCTGCTCAGTAGATTTACTGTGCCTGTTAATTGCAGTTATCCATGATATAGCACCTGGAAGATTCATGAAGTTAGCGTTTATTTGTTCTCAGAATAACTGTGAGGATAGCCGATGATTTAAACAAAGATGTTTGCGGGTAGCACAGATATTGCACTTGAACAATCTCTGAGAATAGATTTTTACTCAGAAGATGTATTAAGACAGCCCTCTTTTGAGTTTAATAGATGTATTAGGTTAGCCTGCCTATTGCACTTAGACCTGGTATTGTACCAGGAAGATTCTTGATGTTTTATCTTGTCTTTGGACAATAAAATGTGAGAATAGCCTATGGCTTTCCCAATGAAATGAGGGTGGCCTGATATTACACTAAGAAGATTATCACATGTAGGTTAGCACCTGTGTGGCACATAGAAGACATTTTGTATTCTAGCTCCTGTATCGCACTTGAAGAACTGTGAAGGTTAACTCTTAGAAGATATTGTTTAGGTTAACACATGTGCTTAAAGACTCTGAGGGGAGCCTGTCCACAGTGCCTAGTAGAGCCTATGAGGGTAGCTTCTCTTTTCACACACACAATCTGTTCACACAGCAAGATCAAAGATAAGCTCCATCTGAGTTTATGGTACGTATAATGCACCATTTCTGTGGACATCTGCCACAGGCATGGCTATCCACCCTCACACATTAAAATGCAGCAAGAACTACAACAAATTTGGTCTAGCTGGCCACTTACGTCCTCGCCTCCATACACCAGAATTGTCTCAACAACTCCACCATTAGAATACCGTGACAACCTACGACAAAATTCAGTCTAGTTGGACACATATCGAGTCTCTTGCACTAGCGAACTCTCGTGACCTCCATCCTCTTGGGTTGCTTACTGGACCCTAGCTGCTAGCCGACCTAATTCCTAATCTTGGCCAAATGCACACTCGCATTCTAAGCCTTTTCTAAGAAATTTCCCATACCTGGACCTTGGTCCTCGAGGGCGTTACCACTACAAGTGCATTGAGACCATACAAATGGCAAAAGGCGCTATATAAATTACCACTACTACTACTACTTCTGGCACTCTGAGGAATATTGGTATATAGAGATTCTAAATCAAGGCAAATCAGCAGATCCTCATTCGGGTTAAAGAGCAAGCCCTCCAATTCTAGAATAGCACTTGGGTTTTCCCTCGGGCTAGTTCTCATTTCACTTACTAATGTGCGTAGACAGAAATCTGCACATTTCGATAAAAGTTCAAGGCTAAACGATACTCCTGAAACAATTGGTCTTCCAGGCGGATTAACCATGATTTTATGAATTTCAGGGCATATATAGACTATAGGTATTCTGTAATGTCTTCTGATTAAAAAATCTGGCCCTTTATTCATCCAATCTTTTGCTCTTCCTATTGCCTTTTCCACTTTATTGGTTATCGCAACCAAAATGTTCTCAGAGGATCTTCAGTCAGAATTGCATAACTAGTATTGTCCGATAACAATCATTCACATTCAGAGGTATATATTTTTCTCTCAAGTATTACAATGGCTCCTTCCCTATTCTGTAACATTATCTAAATAGGCAATTCTAGCTTCTTCTAAGCCAGACAGGGCCGGGTGTACCGTCTTCTGAAAGGTGTCACAGCAATGATTCTAACCAAAAGGGCATAACAGGGAACTGATAATGGCAGACTGGAGTGGAAAATCCTGACTTCACCTTTTCTCTTGTGAATCAGGACAACCTGTCAGTACCTAGCCGTGATGTCAAATGTACTCATGTACTCAGCAGCTTCTGACTTGCCAATGAGTTTATATGCACATCTGCTTCATCATAGAATTGAGCCCTCGGTAGTCCACACAAAGTGAACCTAAACTATCCCATTTCTGCATATTTTAAGAACCAGCACCAATAGACTAGTACACAGGATATAGAGAGCTCAATGACCCCTAGGGCCAACCCTGTGGAGATGTCGTCCTTCATGGTATCCCTCACCATGTCAGTAATTCAGTGTATTCTGTTTTTCACTGGCTGATTGTCTCCTGTGTCATTGTCTTCTACACACCAGTCTGTGTGACCTGGAGTTAGTGGGAACAAACCCGAAAACTGGCAGAACAGCTGCTAGCAGTCTTGCAAATGTGGTCCTGTCAGGTCAGAGGATACTTGCAACAACTCTATAGACCCATCTATGCAAGGAGATCAGTCTCCTCTTCAGACTCATGGGCCTCATTACGAGTCTGCCAGTTCTTCTGGTGGGTTGCCGCCGGACTAGTAAAACGTTAACGCCACCTGACTTCTCGGTGCCACTGGAAAATTACAAGTCAGACAGCCTGAAGAAGTCAGGTGCTGGTAAAATGTAAGTCCTCACTCCCATAGAGTCCAAAGGGACTCTATGGGGGTGGGGACTCGGAAGCGCCAGCACCATTGTTAACGCTGCCGGTGCTTCCATGAAGAGTGTGCCTACGGTGGCCTCTGTGCTTGGCAGTGTGAGACCTGTGGGGCGCAGCAGCAACACGACAGGCAAATATTCATTTTGCCGGTCCGGAAACAAGGGTGCCGGTGAGGTTACCGGCACCCTTGTTTCCGGACCGTCAAACTTGTAACGAGGCCCAATGTCGGTCACCACATAAGACACTAACTCATCTCTGCAGTAATGTGGGTCTGACTGTTGACATGAAAGAGCCTATGTGTCTGCCTAGGAACCTTTGAATCAATGAGGTAGTTAACCTCACAGAGCTTTTCTAGAACTCTGTAGGACCCATTCAACGTATCCTGAAGTGCACTGGGTTTATCAGGCTCGACTTTAAAGACCAGCTGTCCTGTAATGTATTTCTGGCACTGTGTTCTTCTGGCCATGCTAGTGTTTCATCAATTGCTTGCAAGCCTTCCAATTCCTTTGAGACTGTTCCATGAACTGGGCCATTCTGGATCACACCTAGTCTGATCAAATGTGGAGTCCCCCAAGGCTCCTGCATTTCTCCTACTCTATATAACCTCTACACCAGACCTCTGTTCCGGATTCTGGACTCACTGGGCATTTCATATACCAACTATGCAGATGACACCCAGGTGCTCATACCGCTATCAGGGGACTATCGCACTGATGCGGATACCCTCAACCTCATCTACTCCACCATTCAATCCTGGATGGCGGACAATTGGCTCTGTCTAAACAGTGAAAAGACCAAACTCCTTCTGATCGGGGCCCCCTTCACACTGAGCAAACTTGAAAAAGAGTATCAGGCCTTCAATATAGACAACACCTCCATCGATGTATCACAAATTATCAAGACCTTCGGCGTATACCTAGAACCTAGCATGACCATGGACAGGCAGGTTAATGCTATAGCTTCCTCAGCAGCATACCACTCCAAACTGATTAATGCTATCAGGCCATTCCTCACCAAACAGAACTGCATCACCATGGCCAGAGCTATCATTGCCTCCAGACTTGACTATTGCAATGCCCTCTTCATCGGTACCTCTCAAAGAAACCTTGCTAAACTCCAGATTGCCCAGAACAATGCCTTAAGAGCTGCAACTGGCATTTTATGCAGAGAACACATCTCATTGGCTAGGAGAGAGGCACACTGGCTACCCATCAAATAAAGGGTGGTCTTCAAAACCCTTGCCCTAACAGATAAATGTCTTCACGGACTCGCACCCCCCTATCTCGAACAAAGGATCCACAAACAAACAGCTTCCAGGCCCACCAGGGCCGCTTATACCAACCGCATCCTGACTCCTCACACACGCAGAGTGCGGGCTGGGGCTCGAGCTTCCCATCAATGGCAGCGTCTCTCTGGAACAACCTCCCAAACCAGATCAGATCAATAGAATCCAATTCTGCCTTCCGCAAGGCATTAAAAACTAGGCTCTTTGTCTAGAGGGCTAACCCATGTACAATTCCTGACACATGCTCCATCTCTGAATATTAAATATCACACCTTACATTGTATGTATAAGACTGTTTCTCTGTATCGTACCAACCAAAGCAAAGTTTTTCTGGGCCGCTTATTGTAACCCTCAAGCAAGCCTTCTAAAGTATCCTTGATAGCGCCTCTATGCCCGTGGGCTGCAGTGCGCTTTACAAATGCAAAAATAAAATAAATAAATAAAATAAAACAAGAACATTCAGAATATTCGGAACAGTGGAAATGTAACGCCAAATGTTACTACAATCCATTGTTCCATAATTAAGACTGTTTCTGTTCGAAGGAGTGGTCACGTGTCCCAATTAAGGAGAGGGAACACTGTTTAAACCATTTTCGAACACCGAACTTTAACAATACAAGAATTACAATCTTTAACATGGAAAAACTACATCAAAGAGTGGTTGTGTGTGCCTAATTCTGATTCCCAAAAGGTTTGAACTATCCCATTATTTTCACACAGGAATACAATTGATATTCCTAATTGTCAAATGTTAATCGTGGACTTCAGCTGCGGTGTGAGAGTCATATAGTAAGCGTACCCACTGACACTTAATAAATGTAAAAGGGCTGGTTCGGATATGACATTTACACCACGCTAGTCCTTGAGATATTATGTATATAGATAACTGAAGTATTCATATACATTCGCAATTATTGTGCATTACATATACCTTTGTTTTTTGATAACTGCGTCTAGCACGCATGCGTCGATAGCTAGTAGCCTAGCAAGGCAACATGCGCGTGTATTCAGAAGCAGAAGCTCGTATCACGAGCATGCGCAGATCAATACCCAATGTTTGTTTAGCAAGCATGCGCCGATAGCTAGTAGCCTAGCAAGGCAACATACGTGTGTGTTCAGAAGCAGAAGGCCGTATCACAAGCATGCGCAGATCGATACCCAATGGATGTTTAGCACGTATCATCCAACGGGGCTAAATACAAGCCTTACTGGTGCCCGCGAGTCAGAGCTACATGTTTAAGGGCTCAAGCCCACATTCATTGGTAAGTTTGGCTAATTACCGGTTTGGCAGATATCAAAGAGCAATATCATGGATTCCACAAGCAATTATAAATTGAAGATCCTTTGCATCCGTCAGGTTCTTTATCCTATTATCACGCACAATGGGCGAGACGGCTTTATTTGCATTGCTGCTATATACTAACTGAACTAGCTTTCCAAGCACAATCACATGGTGCAAGTGACCATAATTGGTGAGTTTATGTGAGTTTATGTTCTAATGCTCTGAACCTCCAATACATTTACTTAACAGTGCAATTGTAATGTTCTGCTTGGATTCAATCAACACTAGCACCTTGCTTTCATTAATACACAGATAACTTTTAAAGCCTATTCAGAGGACCTTCTCTTACACCATCCCCAGTCTACCTTACCACTCAGATTGTAGAATTAAATGAAGATAATGAAGATAGGTGAGATCATGTTCAATTACAAATTACTCTTCAGAATATTAGCAGTACATAAATTGTTCTAAAATACATATAATTGATATGATGGTACCTCAACACTCATACCCATACACTGCATGGGTCTATAATATATTTTTTCCTTGATACAGATATTGTAGCTTTTACACTTTGTCACCTCACTTCAGATTTCACCATTTAGTTTAATTGCACACCTCACCAGGAATTCTTAAACATGGTATCACTCAGGGTGATGTCCGATCACATTTGTGCTGTTAATGTATGGAAACGCAGTCAACACCTATTCTCAATAATTCATTGTAATTTTTGACTTGTCTTCTGCTGTTCTACTCCACCTCTACGTGGTCTGTGCTGTGTGGGTATGTCTACCTTTTATGAACATTTGGCTACCTATGATACATGGATTTGGATGATCAAATGATATCTGCATTGTTTATTTGATGGGGACCTGTTGTCATATACTGTATAATTACTTTTAATGATAGTGTCAGCCTTGAGAACGACGATCAAGTCGAAACACGTGTCGGCTGACATTATATGAATACTTATGCTCAGTTATCTACATACATAATATTCCTAATTGTGGATTCTACAGACAGACTGAATATTACACTGTATCTAAAAGTGACATAACCTTCATTTGTAAGGAGAGTTGCATTGCCCAAGCCAAGACACACCCATGTTAACAATGAAGCCAAACGTTCTCAAAATTGAAGAGCCTTCCAGCAATACTGCGAAGTTACTAACAGTCAATTTGCTTAAAACAACAGTGTGCACGTATTACGTGAAGCTAAGAGAGTGGCACCAAGGTGTCTGGGTAATTGATTGGGCTGATAGCTAGCAAAAAGGTTCACCTAAAGTTGGGGAAGGGCAAATGGCTGTGTGTAAAGACTATTTTGAAGTAGACTTAACCTGTAATGCGCAAGACTGTGGAAGCCAGAGATAAGTGAGTCTTAGAGGTATACCCAAGTTGTTATTGTGGCAGATAGACAGGAGAGGCAAAGAGGATGCTCCTTTGAAGAAAGCTATTCAGAGGAAGAGTGCCTTGCCTCCCTGACGAGGTTGACTGGCTTTAAAAGTCTATCTAGTCGAAGCCTGTCCAAATGTTATTGAAGCCGTGGTAGAAGTCCAAAGAATTGAAACTGAAGAGGTATATTTGGTTGTCAGTAGATGCTACAAAGCAGTTGTCTAAAGCAAGGTGACATACTGTGGGACAAAGGTGACTGTTTTCATGGTGAAGCCAGACAAAGCATTGTTGTTGGAGTGGAAGCAGCAGTTCTAAAAAGTCATACTGACAAGTATACCATTTAGAATACTAAAACTGTAATTCAAGAAATCCTACATGTTAAACAACAACTGTGTATCATTGACAGTGTGGATATTGAATTTATTGTTGAACTGTGCCAAAACCTCTTGAAAAAGGTGATACAGCTTTGTGGTTAGGATTACCATTGGGGCTATTGTACTGAAAGTGGACAGTGAATAATTTCACCCAATAGAGGAGATGGTTTACCATTGTAACCTTTGTTGATGAACATTTACTTTGACTTTGAAACATCAAGCACTGAGTTAAGACATTTTTGTTTTCTTTCTTGGTTGAATATCTGCAAAAGTGACAGCAGGAGGTCATTGAAGAATTCTGAATGCTATTCATGTCATGTTGAATTGCCAGATCTTTTCATTATGTATTTGTTATTTAGTGCAAGGGCCAGTATCCCATGTTAGAGTGTATTCCCTTAGCTTTAGATTAGGCAGGGAACGCCTCAGCAGAGTAGGGACAGGGAGGCATTTTGACATAATTTCTTTTATAATAAAATGGCATATCTTGAGACATTCTCAAATAGTTGTCCCCCTCGCATTACTGACCCATTTCAGTCCCAACCACATTTCCCATTGACTTTCATTGTGGGTCCTCATGCTATGCGGCGTCTTCCTTTTGGGCTTCTGCTTCATCCTACAACATCTGGATGTCTTGTTTGGGATCTCCTCTGGTCCTCCCCGGAATTTTTTTTTGCCATGGAATAAGCATCTGTGGGGTAATACCGACTTACCTGCATTTTACCCTTTAAGGCAGATGGCTCGTTGCTTTTATCTTATTTATTCCTATACACCTTTCTACCTGTGCTGGAACTCCCCTTAAACAACTATGGTGGCACTTATCTGCCCCTGTCCCCCACAGAGGTTCAATGATCTCTGCACTAGGAACTAGAATTGTAGGACTTACCTCTGATTTGTAATGTATTTTTAAAGTCATGCTCTGCACTGTACCTAATTTTGGTGACAGTAAATATCTATCCCTGAAGTAGCTTGCAAGGTTAACGGTTTAAAACATGTCTCACTAATTCTCTGATTGTTTGGGTTAATGGTTTCCTATCCTCTAACCCTTTGGGCCTCATTATAAGTTTGCCGGTCTGGAACTACGGTACCGGTCAGCTTGCCGGTACCGCAGTTACTGGAAAGGCAAACTACGAGTTCTCCTCGCGGGTGCCTTCCCGCCCGCCAGGTCTGACCTGGCAGGCATACTGGCACCCACCAGCAGAGCACGTAGGATGCACCGGCACCATTCTAAATGGTGCCGGTGCATCCAAACTTCCCATTCTGAGCCCTATGGGGCTCAAATGGGAATGGGGAGCATTTCATTCTGGCGCCCACGAATGGGCAATTACCAGGTCTGGCAGGGCCGTTATGACCCAGTAATTGCCCATTCGCAGGCGCCGGAAATTTTCGGAGGTTTGGTGGCAGCCTGCCTGTTTTACCGGCAAGGCTACCGCCAAACTTATAATGAGGCCCAATGTTTAATTACTATATGTGCATTTGTATTATGTACTATGTTCTAGTCTAGATGGTCAAAATCAATGATGTGTGTCACTGTTGACCTTAGGCATTTTCAGGTTATTTTTGCTGCTTGTTAAAAATGATTGGTTCTCTTTTCCTCCTATCCCCTACTTATATGTGTTAGGTCCTGACTCTTTGTCTAGGCCCTGCCATATATTACATTGGTGGGTTGTGCCTTAAGGACACTGTACTTAATTGTGCAGGGCCACAGGGGATTTTTTCTGCTTTCCTAGGTTGTGTGGTTTCCTTGTTCTCCTGCATCTGTTAATTTATTTTGGGTGTCTATCTGAGATAGTGGGCCCACATATTGGCAGTGGAGTGAGGGTTGTACGTTTAGACATTTACTGTTTTCATAGTATGTTATTTATTTTTGTAATGCTGTATATCATGTCTTCAGTACTTATTTGGTATGATATATCTATATGTGTAAGATAACTAAATTATATATTTTTCAGTATATCAGTGTGACATATTTTCTAGAGCTAGGTTTGTGGACCTGCTAGCCCTATCTGAGAGTTAAGCCTTGTTGATCTATCCATGTTACATGCTTTTAAGAAATGCGTGCCTTCCATTTCTTGTCAGGTGTGTTATCCCCCATTAAGGTCAATGTCTGTAAATCACTCACCAAAGGGTGGTACAAAATCTGTCCTAAGAGGTACCATCACTCTTCTTTTCTGTAAAAGTTGATGAGCTTCGTGGCTGGGATTTCCAATCAGATATTTGTGGGCCTTTCCCGGAAGAAGGGTTAGAACCTTTGTCATTACCCTCCTTCTATTTACTTTTGTTAGAAGCATTCTCTTCAGCTTTTTGCTTTACTCACTTGAACCCTTTCTGAGTGTGAGTACTATCATAGTGGCCATAAGCAAACTCCTTAGGGTCTGTGACATTATTACCCACTAAATGCAGATGTAACTCTACCTCAAATTGCTTTCAGAATATGCTTGCATGCAACCAAAATATACATTCCGTCAACTCTGTCACCTGTGTTTCCAGTCACCTTTATACTCAGATACTTCAGAGACAAATTTGTAAACACTTTCACAGTTTGATTGCACCTTTGGGGAGTACTATAAAGCTTATGAGGCGTTGTTCAGAGTTGAGGATGGCTGGCTTCATTTTAGAATAAATGGCATATCCTCTGAAGTCAAATGAACGAAAAAAAAATTCGATCCTTTGTCCTGTCGACCCTTTGGTGTCGATCCTTTGACCTGTCGACTTTTTCACTGTTGATCCATTGACTGGCAACCGTGACAGTGTCTAGTCAAAGGATCGAAAAAAAAGGGTAGACAGGACAAAGGATTGACACCAAAGGGTCGACAGGACAAAGGATCGAATGTTTTTTTAATTATATATTTTTTTTAGGTTTTCGTTTTGGAAAAAAAGCGGTTTTTAGCAAAAAAAGGGGGTTGGTGGGGACCCCCCCCCCATAAAAAAAAATATGTGAAAAAAAATAAAAAATAATTCGATCCTTTGTCCTGTCGACCCTTTGGTGTCGATCCTTTGACCTGTCGACCCTTTCACTGTCGATCCTTTGACTGGCAACCATCAGTGACCTTTGACAGTACGTTACTCTTCAGGGTTGTGCCCCACAGTCCTTCCTCCACATTGAGGATCTGGAAATCTACCTCCATTGCCTGAAACCATCAAATATGTCTTCTCCACCTCATCTGGCTGGGCTACAGGTTTGGGTGTATGGTACATAGGCTTTCCTTGTGTGCTTTGACTTGAAAAACGTCCCTTCCCATTAGAATGTAGTCTTCATGTCTCCATTTTCTACTGAGAATAAATTTATCTTCTTCTTGGGTGGGTCAACAGCACTGAGCCAGGATTCTCAGCACCTCCAAATTGGTTGAGTTGGCATTGAGATGGACCTAATAGATCAGTTCAGTGTTGAGACAGTGAAACAGGCAATGTCAAGGTGATGCAATGTGATTCAGTAGTAGCAACTGGATTGAAGCACCTGGAGTGCAGGCAGGCGATGGCCAAGTCAGTGGCTTGAAGAGGTTTGTAAAAGTGTTGAGCATCAAAGTCAATTTTTGGGGTCCTGTAGAATCTGCAAAATGACTCAAACATGGTTGATTCAGTTTGCGAACAGTTCAATGTGTGCACAGTTGTTCATTGGATTCTTCTTGGGACAACCAGTCTAGGTCTGCAGGGATAAGTTATGTACTTTTAATACCCTTTTCAGCCAAGAAGGTTGCCAGGGACATGTCCAGGGGTTGTCATTTCCAGTGAGCAGGATTTTGGTATCAGTGTTCAGGCAGCAGGCAGGCCTTGTACAAACAGCAGTTCAGCCAAAAATGTGGTCCGGGTTGTGTGAGGCGAAAGTCTTGCTCCTTCCTTGGAAGTCTTCATCTTCACCATTAGGCAAGGACTTTGGGCAGACTGAACCCCAAACATGTTCCTGATGAAACCTTCTTCTAGGGTAAAGTGGTTCACCTTGTTATATAAAAATGGTGTCACAGGAGATTGGTCCATTTCAAGCCTTTTGTAACAACTCACAGTACGTTTTCTTCAGGACATGGGGAGGGAACAAGGACATGGGGCGGCAACAATGGAAGAGCGATTGGCCTAATAGATTCCAAAATGGTGGGACCCTACTCCTTACTGAACTTGGATACTGGGCTATTCTAACTCATCACAATCCCCTTTCGGCCTTAAATCAAAGAGTGTCCAGTAATTGTCATCCTTGTGCAACATTTATATTTTCGTAGCAGGGCCTGCCTTTGACACACTGGTTCCCAGCTAACCTCCTCTGGGTGTATCATGTGCTCTTCGGAAGGTGAGCAGCCTTCCCAGAGATAGAAATGGGGCTCCTAGAGCTGAACCCAAATGGTTGTTTTGCGTCAAACTCAGTCTCAGAAAGGGGTACACAAAGCTCTGACAATGGAAACCAGGTTGACAATAATGTAACATCAAAAGTATTTTGGCCAGTATAATTGTAGTGTCCCAAAGATCACCATATCAAGCCAGATATAGTTTCTATGTATTTATTAATATGCCACTAGGCCTTGGAGTATACAATTATACAATTTTGATCAGGGTTGCTCACTGTCACAATCATCCCGTGACTGTTGGAAGTTTGAGTTCCAGCAGGTATTTTCCTGCATTAGTACCCGGCGAGGGAGAATCATGTCTGATGCTGCAACATGATTGGCCCTCGCCCGGTCCTTATCTGAAAGGGTAAGACTTTGTTCCTGCTCTAATGCATTCTTCATCTTGCACGCTGCATAAAAGTTCCATTATCGATGCAAGGTGCATTTTTCCTAACACTTGTCCTCCATTTTGATATCTGTCCAGCATTAATCCCTTCAGGTGTGTCCCTGTGCATTACCAATTTACAAAGCCACAGGATCTTCCTTTCATGGGTGCTGCGCATATATTTTCCAACAACTGTTTGTGAACTCTGGAAGGGTAGGACTCTTTCACAAAGTAGCAATCTAGTGGAAAATGATATAATGGACACCAAATCAACAACTGCAGCCACTTTGTTTAATCAGTCAATAGAAAATGAAGTGTCACCCAAAATGAATTTCAACGTTATTGGTAAAATGACTGTAGAAGAGTGGCTTGAAGACAGCCAAGCAAAAAATTATGTGCTGCCTTTATGCTCACCTCAATTGCCTGCTTAGATTTCCATGCTTAAAACCCAAAGACATAACAATGTCAATGCTTGTGAATTGGATAAAATTGAACTGTATGCACAAGACATTAAAGCTCAATCTGCCACTAAATGGGCTACTGACATTTTCAAACGTTGGCTAATTCAGAAGGGCTACTCACCAAGTTTTGAAACTGCATCCCTTGCAAATCTTGCCACCTATTTACAACATTTGTATGTCAAAGTCCATTCAGTATCTGGCACAGAATATCAACCACAAACTCTAATTTCTCTGTGCTACAGATTAAACTGTCACTTGAACAACCCTCCATACTCCCGCAAAATTAACATTATGCTTAACAAACCGTTCAGTACCAACAATGTCTTCACCAGAGTTATAAAATGTCTCTGCCATGAAGGTAAAGAGTTATCCATGCATAATGCTCATATCTACCACAATGATATTGTAGGAGATTTTTTTGGGTTATATTTTAATAGTGGTGAGACTAATTCCAGAATACTGCCTAATAATTATTTCACCAGGGTCTCTAACAGTAAAGAAAATACTGGATTTAGTACCCTCTGAATAATTGACTCATGCTCCCCTGTGATATTTTAACTACAATATCACTTGTATGCCCTTTTGGCTGTGTTTCAGAAAATACTTTAAACATGCAAATGAAATACAAAACATTCATTCAGGCTCTCTAAGTAAAACAATTTACTGTGGCTAACTTTGCTTTGAGATTTTTCTTACCACAAGTTTATCTCTCTATGCATGTCAAATCAATGAGACTGAATGCAGAAGAAATACACTGAGACTAAATTACCTTTTCAAATTATTGTTCTTTATCATAAACTAGAACTATGCAAGTTACACAGAATGATATGTGCGCCCACGTTGTAATAATTTCAACATAAATAAGGTTTTATCTGTGATAAAGTGCAGAGCCCTGCCTGTTGTCACCCTTGACTTCCTAACAAAGTGGTTTGTCGAATTAAAATTCACTTATATTTTGAATATCTTTGGCTAGTGGCATACACCAGTATGCAGCTGTAAGGTCTAATGTGGTAAACACCTTCGACCAGTGAACTTGTGCAAGACCCTGATCAATAAATGGAAGAGACCACCTTGAAACAGTTACCTTTTTATTCAATTCTCATAGATCTGCACACAAACACCATTGGTCAATGGGTTTTAGCACACCTAATATAATAGTATTTGATGTACTATGAATAGGTCTAATGATTCCTCTAGATTCACAATGTTTGATTATTTCAGCTAATGATTACAAACATTCCAGGGGTAACCTATATTGTCACACGAATACTGGCTCCCTACAATGTCCTTCTGGTAGTGTGGCCATATGCAAATCTTTCAGCCCACAGTCATAGGCATCTTTGGCAAAAACCTGTTTGAACCCCATACATATTTTCCTCAATTGGTGTTTTTCTTCTTCATTTGTGCAATCAGAAGCAGCCGGAATCTGCCCCTCTACCATTTTAGAAAGCTCTGGGAAATCCTCCAAAAGAGGAACCTCTGCACATTCCTCTAATCACGTGGCCGTGTACCTCTGGAGAGTCGCTACACTCAAATATTTTGGAATACTCACCTCCATTTCAATATGCTGTTTTTCTCTTTTAGATTCACCTATTTCGAATAGGATACAATCATCCTGCTGACAGCATTCCATTTCACTTGGCTCATAAGGTTACACAGACTGAATCTTAAGATTCCTTTAGGCTTTGACTTCAATGACTCTGGTAATTCACCCTGTGTAGTCACATAACATTCAGGGATGTTCCTGATGACTGGGTTACTGAAATCAGCAGTGTAGTAAGATTTCTGTATTGCCATTCCAAATGCTGAATTATCTTCCAAATGAATGTCTTGACACCCTTTATTGACCACCAGGATTTGAATGGGTCCATTGCCAATCTTTATCAGTGGTGTATATTCGCATTCTAACCCTTGCTGCTTTATGGTTTCATTTAGGCATACAAATGCATCAGAACCTTTTATCTGTTGTACCTCCCTATATTTTAATGCTACTGTAAATTGTCTGGTAAATGTGGGAATAGTAACATCCTTTTTCACCTGGAGCTCAATTGCTTATCACATCATTTGGGCACAATGGAAAGCTTGTCTTTTGTCTTCAAAGTCAGCTGCGACTCCACCCAACCTGGACCAGACCTTTTCATTTTGGAAAGTCTAATACCATACACATTCTGTGCATGCCATTTCCCAAATAATATTTGTTTTGTGTCCCGCTCGCGATCCACACATTTTAATGAATACGTTTGGAACAGATTGGAAGAATCTTTAACATGCATCTTCCTACAATTCTTTGTCCTAACTCTAGGGTTATCTAGGCCAAAGATGTCTTGATTCTTTATTTTAAAGTTTGGGATCTCCTCCCTGTCAAGTACCTTTTGACTTATGAAACTCCTTTCATGTTCAAGTGCCAAAGTGGCTTCAACCATTTCAGAATGCCCATTCACATGGATATGAATCCATGGCTACCCTTCTCCCATGTGTATTTCAGAGATTCTTGAAATGTGTTTTCCTTGATTTAACTCTACAGTAATATTTGGTTTGCATTTTTCTACACTTAGATAAAAACGCAACGTGTGTTCATCTAGTTCTGTTTGTCAGTTTTTTTGGGATCCAAATAAATCTCCAAAGACTGCTTCTCTTTTTCTCCTCACATTTCATCCTGACACATGAGATTGACAGTGACACTAGGCACACAGCCATTCTGAAGATATACTTCCACTGCACTTTCTGATTTAGCAAAGATGTGGCATTCTTTAACACTGTTGCTTTGGGTCATTATTTTCCTGGGTCTCAATAGTTTTTTTAGCTAAGGACCACAATACTCAATTTACCCCATCAATGAGGGGTGGTAACCTCTTCAGACAATTGGCCCCTATTAGAAAGTGTATTTCATTAATGGATGTGACCAAAACTTCCTGTCTAATCCGATGCTTCCCTATCTTTATGTCAACCTCAGTGACACCTTCAATAGGTATTTCTTCCCCATTGAAATTGAGAACAGGGCCTTCATTCTATCTCACCTTTAAATGATTTTGTGGGGATTTCCCTTCATTGATACTTTCCACATGTTCTTTTGACATTATTGTTGCTTGGGCACCTGTGTCAATCATTACAAATGCATTACATGTTCCTTCAATAGTGATAAGAGCATAGTACCTATCTTCAATCTCTTCTAGTACGCATCATTTTTCTGCTAATTTCAGGACTTAATTTTCATAGCTCTTTTTTACTTTTTGCTAGGAAAATGGGCATATGAAATTACATTTTACCCTCATTTTTGCCCACTTCATTTTGAATTTCTTTGTCTATTGTCCTGGGCTCAGAACCCATTTGGAGTGTACCCACTGACTATCCCTCTGACTTAGGTCCATTAGTTTTCACACCCCAATTTCTCATTGTCTGTGTCCTCTCTACTTACTTACTTACCTCCACATTGCAACCTACTGGCTGGGTATTTTCGCAAGCGTCACATGACAGCATGTCATCTTCTTTTATTGTGACATTTATCTTGTACGGAACCTGTCATTTCTGTCCCTTGGAATAACTGTGGTTCATAACTGACTGACCTGCATCCGCCTTTTTGGCAATTGTTTCAACTGTGGGGGTATCAACAGTATTTTGATTAACAAGTAAGGATAATCTCGCTGTTGAATCTAATTCTTCATTTTGTGTTTCACCTTCACATTGCATATTCTTTTTAAATCTGTCTCTCTGTCCTTTGTGTTTTTCTTGTTCATTCTCCCCTTTTTGTTCTTCATCTTCACACACCTAAATAGTCTGTTTCAACTGTAAATTGAACCACACTCCCTTTTTGTGTGTGTTGAAATTCCCTTTCTCACTTTCATTCATTTGTTTAATTTTAAATCAGCAAACAATTCAGTATTTTTATTCAAGGGTCGATTCATGGGCGTCTGTGTTCTCATCAGAGCAAAGGTGATTAGCTAGTCACTTGTCGCTATTTTTATAGGACTACATGGTGCATTCTTGTATGTGTCATTTTGCCACTGATTCCTATTCTCTTGTGGGCAAGAATGGGTGTGAATATTTGCAGGTGATTCAGGCCCTAACATTTGGTCATAACCAGGTCTGGCCATGTGGACAGCTGCTGGTACATGTCCTTGGCCGGATCTGTGATTGAGTTCAGCTCCAACAAATGTGGTACTCTGTCGCTTTTTCTGAGATTTGAGATAAAACATTTGCTGTCCCAGGTTCTTGCAATGTCCATGAAGCTGTTCTGCTTCATGAGAGAGAGAGCAGCATTCTCGTTCCTGACCATATTGATTATTGCTTGTAATTCATCGGTTTGTGTCTGGGAATGATTAAGTGCTTTGGCTTTTTTCACATTTTCTTCCAGTAATTTAAATATCTCCTGTTCCATAGCATGGCATTCTTTATCTTTCTCCCTGCCATCTTCTCTAAGAGTTTGCATTTCGGAAATTGCAACATCTATAGCTTGCCTTCTATCATCCAATATTGCTTTTAAATGGGTTCATTCTTGCTCACTCTCTGCACCTGATCACATGCATTGTCCAAACTGCGCTGTAATTTGCTATTGATGTCACTGTCTTTCCCATGCATCTTTATGGATCTGTATACAGAAACCAAAGTTCTGTGCAGGGTTTGATGATGCTGTTTCTCTCCTCTGTGCATTTTGTTGCATGGAATAACCTAAGGAGACACACCTGCACAATGCTTCCTTCATCAAAAATACCTGCAAATGTCTCTTTTTCTATCTCTGTGGTAATCCTGCTTTTCCATATTGTCACATTTTCTGATGACCAATTTGCATGGGCATAAAGCTTTGTTTCAAGGTAATCTGACAATTCAGAAAACCCGGCCAGAATCGGCCAGGTAGTGCAGTACTGTGTGCTCACTTGACTGTACAATATGGTTATGCTTTAGGATGCAAGGCCACGCCCAGTAATTATTTTAAAGTTCCCTGGCCACGCAACAATTTTGGAGGAGATTTTTTTGGGTTATATTTAGTATCACGTGATATTTTGTGGTACTTAGTATGGTGGTATTTTGTGGTATTTCTTGGCAATATATTGTGATTAATTTATTGGGGTATTTTTATAGCGGTGAGACTAATTTCAGAATACGTCCTAGTAATTATTTCACCTGGGTCACTAACGGTAAACAAACACTGGACTTTGGGCTGTGTTTCAAAAATACTTTAAACATGCAAATGAAATACAAAACATTCATTCAGGCTCTTTAAGTAAACCAATTTACTGTGGCTAACTTTGCTTTGAGATTTTTCTTGCTGCACGTTTATCTCTCTATGCATGTCAAATCAATGAGAATGAATGCAGAAGAAATACACTGAGACAAAATTACCTTTTTTGAATTATTTTTCTTTATCCTAAACTAGAACTATGCAGGTTACACAGAATGACATGTTCGTCCAAGTTGTAAATTCACCATAAACAAGGTTTTATCTGCGATAAAGGGCAGTGCCTTGCTTGTTGTCACCCTTGACTTCGCAACAAAGTTGGCAGAATAAATACCCTCTGACTTGCAGAAAAACCTATTGAAATATAAACACAGTTTTACGTGCACGTTTAAATTCTCTTCACTAATGCAGCGCCTAAAAATGAAATGAATTATTTAACCTATGCTACATAGTATCAAAGATCCACTTTATACACCCCTCAATTAACAGCATAATTACCTAGGTCTGTTGACTATATTCCCTGACTTAGCTTGTCAGTGACCCAGGGTCATTCACAGATAAGCTTGCTTGAGCCTGCAACTCTTCTAAGAACTGCCTAATCCGGAGAGAGACGGCCTCAGCCCCGAAGACTCAGTCTGCCCGGGAACCAATCCTCTCTTCCTTCCAGCACTTCTGCCTCCTTCGTAAGTAAGTGGATGGAATGACACAGCCCTCTCTGCCTCAAACCTTTTTCTAAAAACCCTGTGTCATTCAAAAAATACCTCCCCAGGACAAATCGTCCCATTAAAATACCAGGTGATTTCTTTGTGCCTTTGCTCGAGATACAAAATGCATTGCTGAAGAGAAAATTTTACATCTCTCTGGTGCTTCCTGCCGGAGACAATGCCATGTCTTTAGCAGAACAGATCTTACATTCCACATTTTACAACACAGCACAGCTTTTCGTCTGCACGTTTAAAGTTTATTTTTTTCGATTTCCAGAGCATCATGCACTTTTATCAATCTGCATCCAGCTTATATCATGGACTGATTTACACTAAATGTTAGTATGGGAGTCTGTCACATGTTACATGGGTGGGGTGAATTAGTATATTAGTTTCATGTTAGTTTAATTTTTAGTGCAACTCAGCCCATTAACATAGCATCATGGAGCAAAGTGATTATTTTCTAGCATGTGTTCTGTACATTGGCATTAATTTAGATTAAGCCTGAGTCTCACACCCTTGAGTCACCGATATGAGTCTCACACCCTTGGCCCTAGTTAATTCAAACCTTAGCTAAAATGTAAATGACGAAATGCAGAGGCTGGATATTGAAATGCAGAGCTCACACTCCTACAATATGCACCTTCTCAACATTTCTGGCACTTGCAATGCAAATAATACCACCACATTACAATTCAAACTATGGTTCAACATATAACTACACTTCGCTCGACGTGGATGAGAAGGCTAATGGCTGCTTCCTGCTTATGCCTTTTAATCTGATGAAAATGGAATGTAATATGCCACTATGTCCTACAAACTAACCTTTACTTTACTTTACTTTATTGCATTTATATTGCGCACCAATAACCCGAAGGTGTGAGGGCACAGACAAAACAAACAACATAAATACATATAAGCGCCTGTCACATAATAAAATCAGCATGGGTTAAGTCATGGAAATCACCAACAGATAGCCATAAATCAAATATTGGACATGCAAAAACCTCATTTAAACAGTAATCAGTGGAAAAACGAAACAGGCAGAATTCCCTGAAAGGATCTAAATTTAAATAATCAAATTGCAGTTCAAAGTCCCTTTGGGCAAATATTTGCATCGTCTGAGAAAAACAGGTAAAGTGCTAGCCCCACAGCCCTCTAAAATATAATCACTTTTGGGTTGCAAGCACCAATCACTCAGGTCTACCCTCCGAATGATTATTAAGTCCGTAAGTCTGACCAGCCCTTTACCTGTTCTCTGATGCAGACAGGCAAGAACCTTGTTGCGCAGATCTTCTTTAGTCACTTTATTTTTTGGTTTTCGGAATGTTAGATATGATGAAGTTTCTCTGGTCCATTACAAAGTCATGAGAGTTTGAGTCCTTTATCATTGGCATTTGGGACTTTTTTAGTTGTAGATTTCTTAAAGATATCCTCGCAAGTTTGAGGTTCATGACTATAGACTGTTTAACTTCTTTATAGCCAGCGTTCGACTCATGTAGGGATGCAGATGGAACAGTTTCCTGTAATGAGCCTACACTGGGAATGTTTGCCTTTTCTCTGCATGCTGAAGTTGGTCCAATGGAGCCCACAGACCTCTGCTCACAAGCGTTAGTTTGAGTGGCTTGATCTATCATTTCCCTTTGTATGAGGGTTTGACAGGCAGTGTTCACCTTAGATGTCTGTGGCAAAACATCAGCACTAGAGTGCCATTGTGTCTGGGAGGGGATATTCACTTTAGGCATCCGTAAGGCTGATACCCAAGCATTTAGGGCATCCACCAAAAGGCCAAGGTCAAATGGTTCCTTGCATAGAAGTAATTCTTTAGCAATGTTAGCCATAAGCGTGGGCCACTGGGAGAGACCTGAGTGCTCAGGTAGATCTAAAGTGGGTATACATCTAAATTGAAGGACAAGCAGTGATATTGTTATAGGTATCGCTGACCTTATCGAACGTGGAGCATTTGAGGTCAGCCCTGGCACCGTACAGTCCATGACGCTGTGTAGACTAAACTACCACCAAATGCTCCTTGCTTCTTTGTCATGGCCTGTTCTTTCAAAGAGTGTACAACTGAAAATATCTGGTACACTAACCATCCTCTTGCAAAGAACACTCATGTTCACAAATGTGCAAATGAGCTAGCCTACCAACTATTTACACTAATCATTCTATTCGGGCAACATCTGTCTAGTTTTTAACCAATGCCGGTTTAGAGGCATGCTAAATTAAGTCAGTCACTATTGGAAGCCTCTTACAAATTAACATCGTAAATGGTCACCCATCCTACATCATGCCAGTTCTTCTTCCCCTACTGCTGAGTATCATTCCATTAATCCACTACTAAACTTTAGCCTTCCTTCCAGTTCTACTTTCCTCACTACTGCATCTTCTACTTCCTTTACTAATGTTTCCACTAATCCACGATTTGCTAACTGTTCTCTTACATTTCATGGAAATGTTCAATTTAATCACCCTACTCAGTAATCCTATTAATAAAATATACTCTCTTTTAGTGTTTTTTCTATATTTCCATGCCAAAAGAACACATTTGGGTTTTTCATTTCCACTACTGCAATTTCATTTATTTTTTATACTAGCATGATCTTCCACTCTCTGCATCTGTTATGTGGTTTTCCCACACATTATGTGACACCTGATCATTGCACAGTAAGTGCACAAAATGTTCTCATATACCACTTTGCTGATAATTTTCCCTGTTCAGCACTATTCATTCATAGAGTTTCCTTTTTGCATTCAGTTTTTTCAAATGAATTAAATTCTGTTCCCAGTTACCTTTCCTCTTTCATCTATTTATTTTTTCACACTTTCACCATTAACTCATTACATGCAAAATAGGTTTTTCAATGTTTCCCCCACTTTTCGAAGTTTAGCACTCACCTACAATTAATTTTAATGAATTTGTGTGCAATTTGTTTTAAAATATGAATACAGTTGTATTCCCCATTAAATTTGAATACAGAATGTTTTAATTTCGTCAGATTTAATACATTTGCAACATGGCGGCTCACTGTCACCATTCGGAAGCCTAGTCTTCTCATTCCATTACGACTGCTGACAGCCCGTAGCCATTTCATGTCGGCTCTGCGTAGAAATGCAGATGCCAACACAAGAGAAAGCAGCGTTAAAGTCCTTGCTGTGCTCGGGCTTATAACTCGAGCCCCGGGGGCATTACCCGACGAGTAATGCACCCCCCTCGGGTTCTATTGCTAAATTCTGCATGTTTCTCTGTAAGTGCCTGTAAATACAGTGAAGCTGCAAGGGCGGTCAGTAGAGGACAGTTCTAGCAGAGTTTCATATTTGCATTATACTTTTTAGAATGGAGCATATGAAAGTGAGCTTCATTAGCAAAGCCAATTTTCAGAGGCAGAACTAACAGTGCCATTTCGGGTTACACAACTCAAAAAGGCTCAGGATTGGCCACTGTGCAGATGGCATTTCGTCACAAACATCTGATTGTTGCTTAATAGCATCATTCATTTTAGTTCACATCTATTCGTTCCTCTGTGGCATCAGACATTTGCAGAGGATAATAGTCCTATGTCTACTATGTTAGACAATATGTCTTCCTCTTTTTATGCCTACCCTTTATTTTCTTCAGGTTTTGTCCCTTTCCCTCTTCCACATAGTTTCTATTCTTCAATTTCCCCCCACCACACCATATTATCTTCTACTTCTTCCACCCCATTTTTTTTAATGACTTCCTGGCAACAATAAAAGATGCTTATGTTTACACTGTCTATCT
The DNA here is from genome assembly GCF_040938575.1 of Ambystoma mexicanum. Taxonomy (NCBI): domain Eukaryota; kingdom Metazoa; phylum Chordata; class Amphibia; order Caudata; family Ambystomatidae; genus Ambystoma; species Ambystoma mexicanum. Next base: position 424,187,150 of record NC_090935.1, read on the forward strand.
CTCAAAACCATAAAGTTTAACCAGTTGTAACTTGACCTAAGCCCACCAATAGTCAGAAATGTTTTACAAACTATTACAAACTGTGAGTGTGTGCAATTACTAATGAACACATTTGCTACATTCATGTTTATGAATATAAATGCAAACACCAAGCCCTTTGACTTTGGCAACACTTTTTATATGTGGCATGTTCTGAAATGGTAGACTGCTGCTAGATTTCCTAGCAGGGCAGCTCTCACATTACCCATCGTTTCTGTGCAAAAGAAGACAAGGAATGTGGTGGGAAGAGGTCAACAAGTAAACCTCAAATATCTTAAAAAGTAACTACCAAGAGCATCCCCCAGGTTGAAGCATGTAACTCTGTTAACTGCATCCCATGAGCCTTAGTGACTAAATAGGTTGAGACCTGGTACACCCATTGAGCCTGAAGAAGTAGCCACACCAATATCCAACTACCCATTGACTACCAGGTAAAGGAAAACCAACCCTGAGCCAGAGTAACATAAGGCCCTCCACAGAGAAAAATAAACGCTCCATTAAAAAAATATCAATGGGGCATACGGAGGTTCGTAACTAATTCTGCAGGTAAGGAAAGGCAGTAGCCATGATGAAAACCCACAAATCTCTCCTTCCAGTAAAAGGAGACGAAATCCGAGAAATAGAGTCAAGTAGCACAGAATCCACTTGCCACAAGGACGTCTGCCAAGAATGTGTCCACCAGACACCCTGAAAAAGCATTGTATTGTCAGGTGTCTTGACCGACGTTTGAACTATTATGCTACAACATTTGGTGCTGTGGGCTTAGAAAATCCAAGATGTCCAAAAAGCCCACATTTGCGCCAGAATCCAGGTAAACCGTGCAGTTTTGCGCACACCAAAATGATCGCCTGACCTGCCACCCACCAGTGCGAGCGTGATGGACCAGAAGCGCCATGAGCGAAATCAGTGCAAAGGAAGATGGTGCTGTTCAAAATCTGAAATGTATCAATTCAAGACAGCTCCCAAAAATGGGTGCAGTACTGGCGCTCGACACTAACCGGTACTAGCGGTCTAAACTCTGACTGGGGACCTGTATTTCAGAAGCTAAACAGCATCCTGAGCTAGCTGGGACTTCAAAGGCTTACTGATTAATGAGAATTCTCAACACCTACTGTTCCCAGGCCTGGCCTGCATTCTGCTGCCCCCACCAAAAGGAGATCACACCTCTCTGATTGAATCAGGGGAGGAGCACCTGGGACTGCAAAGGAAACAGAACAATGAACTCTCCTTGGCTCAGACAAATGTTAAATTAGGGGGGGGTCGTAAATGGCTTTCTCTTGGAAGAAACTGGGAGGAGCAGTGCCTCTGTGAGCAAGCTGAGCTTGGAGGCGGGGACAGACAGAAATTCCCCCATGTGCTTTGGAACCTAAACCACACCCATCTGGGCCAGAGCATAATTTTAAAAAGATGGATAATTCATAGTACGGAAGTGTCAAAATTATATTAATAATATCATTATTCCTGTGATTTTTCTATGCACATTTTAAGAGGTGTTAGGACTCTGTGGTATGTTCTGGGGGGTAGTAGCGGAAAATAGGGTATTACTCCAAATGTCTGTATGTTCAAAATCTGACACTTTATCATTTGATGCCCATATTCTTTGCGCACATTTGTGTAAATTCTGGAAAGGTTTAGAGGTTGTGTTCTTGATGAAAAGGGCAGAATTCTGTCAGAAGTGGACACAACATCTTACAAAGACAGGGATCGGATGGTTTGGTGCTACAGAAAATATGTTAACTGGACATATAATATTAGAAAAATTGTACATACATAAATATGCATTTGGATCAAAAATGGATTTGTGTGCAAAGTGACAAGGGGAGGATGCTCTGACCCATAAACATACATCATCACAATGCACTCCATTTCCTTCCCCCAATCAAGGGAGCGAGGGGAACTTGGCCAATGATAAGTTGTGAGGGGCAGGCTTAGTTATGCCCATGCACACACCCATTTTCGCCGATAGAAGACCAGACCAGACCAGACCGCCGTGCAGTGCCAGAACTTTTGCCAGAACCAGAGATCCAGACCAGCAGAGCAGAGAGAACCGCAGCTAAACTTGTTGACCAGATCTGTGACGATGCCCATTCCTTCCACAATTAGGAGTGAGTATCTTGAGAACTGTGCAAACCAATCTCTTAGTTTAAAAATAATCTAATTCAAACCATTTCCACCTATTTAGAACTGCATCATAGAAATCGTGTGTCCATTATGTGATTTTAAAGCTGCAAAAGTGTCATTTGCCATTCTGAATCATTATTTAATTTCTGAAAATCTACCTCCACAAATTCGTCCGTATCTTTTGAACAGCAGGTGTTAGGTATGAGATTAAACTTTCATTTGAAAGCTAGGATCCTCAGCTTTCCAACAAACCCTAAACCTTTCTACTCCTTATAGTTTTTCTGTAATCGTGCTCGACGCATTCGGAAAAAGTGCCGCGAATTGCAACTAGCTCAATTCACCACTTGTAAAAAAAATAGCTGCTTTTGCTTTGCATTGCTGAAATCCGTTTTCAACCTAATAATCCCTCATGAATCACTGATAGTGTTGACCTGAACCAATCTTAAGTAGCTATCACCTACCCTGAATCTCCTAAAGGGAATTAAAATCATTTTAGCATATTTTCACTTCTTTGCATATCACATTTACAGTATTTTTGCCTGTGTTTTAAAATCATCCCTGTTCCTCTAAGCTTGCTAGGGGGGAACTGAATTGGTAGTACATTGTGATTGTATTCCTGAAAACTGTGTGCTCACCTTCCATCTCTTTATATTGCATACGGGGGGAGTGAATTGCCACCAGGGGAAAAGTGATTATATTATCTCTTGTTGAAACCATATCAGTTTATTTCTGTGCTACATTCTTTCCATCATTGTTTTTCCTTGAAACCATAAAAGCATTCTCAGCTACTTTATCCTCTCTATACCAACTCCTAAGTAAAATTTAAAAAGTGTGCTAGTGTAATATTATCCATTGTTGATCACTGTCCTATTCATAAGTGTGCTATCAAATATTAATTTATTTATGAAAGTGTGATATATAGATATTTTTTCATTCGTAAAATGAATCTTTTATTTGCAAAACAAAACTACTTCTTGGCTCAGTGAGGTCAGGGGGATTCAAAGAGAGGGGCATTATACAAGGGTTTATCATCCAGATCTATGAACTTGTCATAAAAATATATAATTAAGGGATTCCCATGGGCATCCCAGACTAGGCATTGACTCAGTTGGAGTGCTGAATTGAAGTCAGTCGCTTAACAGAGTGGGGGCTCGAGCCGGCACATCTGGATTAGATCTACCATTTGTGCAGCTTAATACAGTGTGCTAACTGACAGAATACATAAATCCTGTTGGATCACCACGCCGTGTTACATTGTAAAAGCACCCCTCAAAAGAAGGACGCTCTAAGGAGACGGTCTGTTTTGCAAAATAAAATACTAACTTCTGTAAGTCAGGAAGGAAATCAATTTCCAGAATGACGACCTTGGTAGATATCAAAATGGCCAGAGAGCACCTCATGCGTAAGCTATTTGTGAGAGGCGAATGGATGGAACAGGACTAGAATGTTTGGTTGCAGGCAATCGCGCAACAGGTCACTGTAACTGGATCAGATAAATGGAGAGATCAGGGCCCCTTACATGTGGCCCTAAGTGAACTATATATGGCACCTAAGGCCAAGGACGAGCACAACAAGATTGCCAGGGTAGCGGCATATTTATATTTATATATGGGAGCCACACAGGACAAATGTGCTGAAGGCCAAGATCTGGCAAATAGGCAACTGATGGCATTAAAGAAGGCCCAATCTGACCTGGTCTCTTCCGAGCAGAGGCTGCAGAGGAGCCAGGAGTCAGAAAATTATAGTAGGCAGTATATCATTAAAATAAAAGAGGACATGAATATACTGCAACAGGAAAAGACAGACCAGGATACCAGATTTCTGGCCTTGCAAAAGGAGTACCAAGAAGGTCTGGACTCCCTACTGCAGAGCCAGAAAAAAGCTGGAGCAACAACTAGACTTCAACAGGGCATGCACCGAGCAGGTAGCCACCCTGCAAAGTCATCTAGATAGAGTGAAGGCAGAGAGCAACAAACTAATTCTGAAAGGCCTGGATACCCAGACAGAATTTGAGGAAGAACGCCAGAAAGCTGGTGCCTTTTAAAGGCAGAGGGACAACCTGGCGGCACAGATGCAGGCTCTTAGTCAGGAAAGGGACACCTTAGGCCAGGAAGTCTACCGATTAAAAGAAAGAATTGAAGAAAATCACTTGGCCCTCCAGGGATTGAGTGACCTCAAAAAAGAGCATCAGAACTTGTTAGAGCACACCAGGAGGGTGGAAGATGCTCTAGCAAGAAAGGAGCATGACAGTAGGGATGGGACTCAGGAGGTAACCCTCCTGCAGCAAAGACTGGCCCAGTACTCCAGGAACAACCAGGAGGCACAGAGAGAAAATGAGGCTCTCTGTCAGCACAATGATAGGCTCCAGCAACAGGTAGCCATGCAGGAGAGACTGATAAAGTCTAGTAAGGCCTTGGCTGAGGAACTGAAAGCACAGGCTCTTGCATTGCAACAGGGAGCAGGGGCTGATAGAGATGAGGTTGGCTGGGAAAGGGAAACACCTGAGCATAACCTCAGGAGCCCTAGTACCAGAGGCCTTCATCTCTCCCAGTCCCTGGACTCTGCCACCCCCATGTCCCCTGGCGCACATGAGCACAGGGCCACAGGGATGGCATATTACTATCCAGCCAAATGTATGGGGCTCATAGGCCAGTACCTCCCAGGAATGGATGGGCGGGCATCCGGGTATGGGCACCTAAGTACAGTGCAATTTAGTGGGGAACCCCAGGAGAGTAGGCCCACTAAGGGCATCCTGAGAACCTCTGCCCAGTTAGGTCAGTGGGGGGGACTCATCAAATCCTGGCAGCAAGGAGAAATATGAAGACTCCTCTGAGCATCACAAGACACAGGAGACCAGGTCCCCACATTCTGCCAGCCATTCCCAGGCTCGCAGAATCCGTGAAAACCTGGAAGATCAGACAGGCACCTCTGGGAGCAGTGCTTATGAGTCAGAGGAGGAATGGACCAGGGTTACCCGAACCAAAAAGGCCAATAAGGCAAAAAGGGCCTTGCTTAAGGACCCCTTAAAACAGATTAAGGCAATAAGGAGTGTCATCACCCCTTATAACAAGAGCGCCAAGTATTCTGTTTGGGAACACTTGGAGCTTTATGAGCAAATGATGGAGACTTTCCATTTGAAGGACAGCAGTAGCTGCATTCAGTATGTCAAATGGACATTCTCCCCAGAATACTCCAGTTTCTTTGCGGGGCTGGAGGACCAAAACCATTCGAAATGGTCCACATATAGGGCGGCCATCTTGAAACATTTTTCTGTTCACAGAAATCCCCAAGAGGCTCGCAAGGCAGCCTACAATTTGCAATGTGGGGAGGATCAGGCCCCACAAGAATTTGTGCAGGAATTGAAGCGTGCCTTTGCGCAGACTACCAGAAGGGTGCGCACGGACAGTAAAGAGTTTGTAAATATGTTTTTCCATGCCTTACCCAAATACATAATGACCCAGCTAGTGAGAGATTTTCACGGGAAAAGGTCACTAGACTGGGTTATTGAACAGGCTACCCGGATCTATGAGGTGCAGAAGCCCATAGAAAATAAAAATAACGCCCAGAAACGGCCCAAACTGACCAGCACCCCTGCTGCCGCCAAGGTGGCAGACGTTAAGCTTGCCCCCATTTTAGATTTGGAGATGGGGGGCCTAAAAACATGCCTGCACCGAATAATTCTCGGCCCAGAAGACCTTTGGCCAGTCACAGACAGGCAGTCAAGGAGGTAGTCCCACAAATGGGGTCCCTTGCTCCCCTGACTATGTAAGTCCCGGCTACAAGGGAAAACGCCCCATCTTGGGGTATGTGTGGACTCCTCCAGCCCAAGGGGGGGGATCCAACCAGGCACCCAACCCAGGGAACTTCCCTCCTAACTTCCCACAGGAGGGCAGAAATTCACCAAACCCTGGGCAGAACTTTTTTTCCCAGGTATCCACCCAATTTCCAGCTCCAAAATCATCCATCCTTCTTTCCCCAATTCCCTGAGCCCAGACAACCTAATCCAGGAGAGGGGAGGCCAAGGATGGAGGGGTACCCAAATCTTCCCAACCCGGGGTACTACCAGAGAAGGGATAGCTACCCTTCCCAGGATCAGCCCAGGGGAGAAAATAGAACCCTGTATCAGCCTGAGCGGGTTTCACAGTTAGAGCGCAAGGTCCAAAATATAGCACGGGATCTGGGTCACACGCTGAGTACTCAACAGAACCCAAACTCTGGACCTGGTGCTCCAGAACAATGACGGGGGTAGCACCCCGATAACCCACCAGTTCCCATGGTGGAGGCATAAGGTGGAAGGGGGGTGTACAGCCTTGGAGGAAGCTTCCTTCCCCACTTGTAAACAGCCCCTGGAAACCCAGGAACCAGAAACAAAATCTCCTACCCCTGAAAGTCTGCCACCCAAGGAGCAGAGAGGAGGTAGGAGAAACAAAGGACCCAAACAGATCCATTTTATGAAGGAGGTACAGGTCTTCCAATTTGAGGGAGAGGGATCCTCAGAGGATCCTGGGAAAAGGATCTTCTCCTTCAGAGGTGGGGGAACTCCTCCCAAGGAAAAATGGGTCCCAGGGGATTCCAACCCAGACTGGGTAGATGTGGGGATTGAGCTGTCACCACCCATCATTCTATCCCAGAACCAACAATACTGAAAACCCCTGGTTCAAACCCATCCTGGTGACTGCCTACAAGAAGGGGGGAGGCGGCCCAGGACCGGAACCAGGGGAACCCAAAACCGCATCCATAGACTGGGTAGATGTGAGGATTGAGCTGTCGCCGCCCATTATTCTATCCCAGAACCAACAATACCGAAAACCCCTGGTTCAAACCCAACCTGGTGACTGCCTCCAAAAACGGGGGGTGGCCCAGAACCGGAACCAGGCTAACCCGAAACAGCATCAATATCCAATTACCAATTTTTTCTTTCAGATTCCCAAAACTTCCTGCCAAACTCTGCCCAAATCTCTTCTCTCTCAATGTCCAAAACCAGAAAATTAGCCCACCAGTTGTCCAAAAATTGAGGAGAAGGAGGGAAGATACTATGCCCTGGTACAAGTACAGGTGCAGGGTACAATTTTGGCACTGGTGGACACTGGATCCCAAGCTACCCTTCTGTCCAAAAGGGCCTTTGATGAACTAAATCCAGGAAGGGGGAGAATTACCAAATTCCTCTCACCTCTCTTCCTGGACAACTTCAGAACTTTGACGGGAAGGAAATTCCTATCGAGGGGACTGCAGATTTGGACATTAAAATTGGGCGACACAAGGTAAAACACCCGATCATAGTGGCGATTCCAGAGGGCACCCCTTGTTTACTAGGGAATGACCGCCTGCGAAGGTTGTCACCCCTAATAGATTGTGTAAACAAGGTCCTCTGGACCCAGACTAGTCGACCAATAAAATTAAAACAGAGCATCAACCATGTTAGTTTAAACGGCACCTGCCACATGGTTGAACAAAAATCGGACCAAGTAGAATTTCACTTCCAGAACAACCAAATTCCAGATGTGACAGTAATAGCAGTAGGACAACAGACTGGTGATGTGGGGTCCTCTCTATTTCTGAAAATCAACCTTCCTTCCAGTTTAAGGTGGTATTCCACACTGGAAGGAAACACTCTGAAATGCTTTACTAATCCACAATCAGACATTCCCACTCCAATAGTGCAGAAAGATGTGAAATCCGCTCAGAGCCTGGCTGATATTCAGCAAATTGGAGAGCAGTTGTTCATCCCTGTTCAGTTAAATAATGGAAAGGACTCTGTTCTCGTCCGAGTGTGTGTGAACAACGGTAAGAGCTTCATCAGCGAAGCCATGTTCTGCCAACTCCCAAAAGATCCAGCCATTCCCACATTCAAACTGATAGACAAATGGGAAATGGATCTGCAAACACCCAATTACAAACATCTCCTGCCAAGCTGGTGCATGCTCAAAATCTCCATTGGCAACAAGAGCATAGTCCATAATTGTTGGGTTGTGCGAGACGTCACTGCTGCCTTTTACTTAGGCAGTGATATTCTCAATCGCTTTGCCATTAGTTTGGACCTAATAAACTTCAAAGCTTGGTCCCGATTAGCGGAGAATCCCATGGGCTTTGATGATCCAGAAAGAGCATTTAGGTCGGCTCAATTGCTACCTTATGCAGTTAAAATTCAGATTAAAGAGGAAGTCACCATCCCAGAAAGGACCCGACAATTCTCCCTGGAAGTGAAAGTTAAAAGAGGAAATAAATTGAAAAACCCTGATGCTTATATTCATCTAAATGCTTCTCTCCAACAGCAAGGGTTGGGGGTAAACCCAACACCATTAGTCAACATAGAACATGACACCATTCCAGACAGGATCTTTACCCGGCATGTGGGGAACTTCCTGGTGTACACTTCCTGCCCTTATGGTAAGGAAGATGTGACTTGTGACTTCAGGAGGGATGAGGTGATTTTCCAGGTCCATGAGGGCTGCCTTTGCCACCTGAAGCCTCCAGTCCAAATCAGCACTCTGACCAGGGACTTCTCCACCCAGCTGGAGGAGGCCACTGAGATAGCAAAACCAGAAGTCTTTCCAGGCTTCAGGCAGATGGTGTAAGAGAGAGTCAACCTAGCTGATGCCTGTGTGACTCTGGAATAGAAGCAAAAGTTGAAACAAGTTTTCTTGGATTTCCAAGATCTCTTTGCGGTAGACTCATATGACTGTGGTCACACCGACATCCACACAACAACAATTCCCACGGACCCTGACATGACTCTAGTGTTTGTGAAGCAATATCGCTTGCCTCTCGCATCCATGGAGTCCCTTACTGAAATAATTAAGAACCTTGAGTCCCGGGGGATAATCCGTCCAGTACACAGCGCCTTCAATAATCCGGTGCGGGGAATATTGAAGCCAAACGGCCAATGGAGACTCCGCGCTGACCTTAGGGAGCTCAACAAACGGGTCCATACTTCCCGATGGCCTCTTCCCTATATTGACCAAGGGCTGGCCCAGATCTAGGGGTCACAGGTATTCACTGCAATAGACCTGACCAATGGATACTGGACCGTGCCTGTCAGTAGGGAGGACCAATACAAGCTGGCATTCAACATTTTCCTACATAAGGCCATGCCCGACCTGGGTGCGAGGGGTAACCTGGGTTATGTAGATGATGTCCTCATCAAAAGTTCATCTGTGGAGGAACACATAGCGGAGATCCGTTATGTTCTGACCCAGTTGAGGGCCGCCGGAGCAAAACTTTCCTTTCAGAAAGCACAGTGGTGTAGAACCCGTGTTAATTTCTTGGGGAATGAGATTACTCCTCAGGGTCTCTGTCCCCGGGAAAAGAAAGTGGAAGCACTGCAGAAACTGAAAGACCCCACAACTCTGCGGGAACTAAGGAGCCTCCTTGGACTGACTAATTACAGCAGAAAGTTCATTGATGGCTACGCAGAGATCACCAGACACCTGATTCATCTCTTGAAGGGGGGGTCCAGAACAATCCGAGGCAGTAAGACAGCTCAAAAGAAGCCTCTCACAAGCACCTTGCCTAGCTTACCCTGTCAGAAACAAGGAGTTTTTCTTGGGGACAGGGTTCTCTAATACATGCTTGACTGCAGTATTATATCAAAAGCATGACAAGGTCAATAGGGTAATCTCCTATGCGAAAAAAACTTTATCCTCTGTGTAAGAAAAATTCAACGACTGTGAGAAGGCACTCCTGGCAACGGTGTGAGCATTGAAGAATTACCGCCCGTTTATCCAGGGGGAACACATCATAGTGGAGACTCCACACCAGCCTCTGCAATATCTCCAAAGTGACCGAATCCGGGCCGAAAATGTGAGTAATTCACAAATTACTTCCTGGATTCTGTCAATGCATGGCTTTCCTGTGAAGGTCTGATGTGACCAAAACAAGAAGAGTCCCCTCGCACAAGGTCTGGCTGACTTGCATGATTGTGCCAGAGAAAACTGTCTCGAGGACGAAAGTCTAAAAATCAAGGACAACATGGAGGCATACCTTAATTCCCCACACAAAGTCTTTGAAGAAGACGGTTTGTTGGTAAGGAAATCCCAAGCTGGCCATGATCAGTGGGTGGTCCCTACCTCATTCCGGAGCCTGATGTTAAGTCACGCCCATGATGCGGCCACCGCCGGTCATAGGGGGTTTCATACACCATTGGAGATCTTAAGAGAGGTTGCTTACTGGCCACACATGGGCCAGGACCTCGACCAATACTTGAAGGGGTGTCTTGTGTGTGCACAATTTCAGCCAACATCCCTCACACACCGTGCGCCTCTACAAAAGAGGGGGATGACACTGCCATGGTCAGATTTGCAAGTCGACTTCATAGGCCCCGTGATTCGCTTCTCTAGGGGAAATAAGTACATGTTGACGGTGACATTCTTATTTACTAAATGGGTGGAATGTCTCCCAGCCCCAAACTGCAAGGCAGAAACAGCAGCTGCCCTGATGATCAACCACATCTTTTCCCATTTTGGTCTACCCCAAAGGATTGAGTCAGACAGAGGTAGCCATTTCACTAGCGAAGTAATGACACAGATGTGGGAGATACTGGGGGTTAAAAGGAAGCTACACATTGCTTACCGACCAGCTTCTTCTGGGGCAGCAAAACGTTACAACTGTACCATTGTGAGCATCTTAAAAAAGTTTGGGGCAGATTCTGGGCCAAGTTGGGATATCCAGTTACCTCTTGTCCTGATGGCCATCAGATCTACCCCTTCATCTGAAACTAAAATGTGAACATTTGAGCTGATGACTGGACGAAAGATGGTGCTTCCCCAGCATTTGCTCTGCAGGACCCAAGAGCAGACATTAATCAATGCCTCCACAACTCATGAGTATGTGGAGAATTTGAGGAAACACCTTCAACATGCTGTTGCCTATGCTCAGCAAAACCTAGAAAGATCAGCCGAGAGTATGAAGACTCACTATGATTTGAAGACTACTAGGAAAGAATACAATGTGGGAGACCAGGTCTATCTATACAATTTCCAAAGGAACCAGGCCAAACAGCGAAAATTTCTGCCTACATGGAAGGGACCTTTCAAAATTGTAGACAAGATCTCCCCAGTCGCCTACAAGATCCGAATCCCCAAAGGTAGTTCGACGGAAGGGGAAGACAAGTGGGTCCATATTAATCAGCTAAAGTGTTGCCATCCCAGGCACACTCTGCAGCAACTGGAGGAGTCCTCTGCAATCCCAGAGGGGGCCGCTCCAGAGTAAAACAAGTCCAACCCTAAATTCTTCCACATATAGCCTATAAAATCCTATGATTCTTGAATGCAAATGTCTCCTGATGTATAAAATGTATATGTTCACCCCACCATTAATAGTGGTGGGGAAATGTCTACGAATATATTTCTGCCACTTTTACTTTGTCATCCTAGGAGAGATGAAACCATGGAGACTGACCAAGGAGGACAACCCGGGGACCGGGAGCAAAGATCCGAGGGGCCCGGAGTACTGCCCGAAATTCCCATCAGGACCGGCGAGGAGAACCGATCGATCCACCCTGATGGAGGAAAAGATGTTGAACTGTGCCATCTGCGGAATCAGAAGAAGATGATGCAGACATCCCAGTGCGTGGATCAAAACATCCTCTGCACCCGACTCCCCCTCAACTTGAAATCAAAGTGCAATCGGGCGGGGGGGCTTGTCAGGTGTCTTGACCCATGTTTGAACTATTATGCTACAACATTTGGTGCTGTGGGCTTCGAAAATCCAAGATGGCCAAAAGCCCACATTTGCGCCAGAATCCAGGAAAACCACTCAGTTTTGCGCACACCAGAATGGTCATCTGACTTGCCATCCACCAGTGCGAGCGTGATGGGCCAGAAGTGCCATGAGCGAAATCAGTGCAAAGGAAGATGGTGCTGCTCAAAATCTGAAATGTATTAATTCAAGACAGCTCCCAAAAATGGGTGCAGTACCGGCGCTCGACACTAACCGGCGCTATCAGTCTAAACTCTGACTGGGGACCTGTATTTCAGAAGCTAAACAGCATCCTAAGCTAGCTGGGACTTCAAAGGCTTGCTGATTAATGAGAATTCTCAACACCTACTGTTCCCAGGCCTGGCCTGCATTCTGCTGCCCCCACCAAAAGGAGATAACACCTCTCTGATTGAATCAGGGGAGGAGCACCTGGGACTGCAAAGGAAACAGAACAATGAACTCTCCTTGGCTCAAGCAAATGTTAAATTAGGGGGGGTTGTAAATGGCTTCCTCTTGGAAGAAACTGGGAGGAGCAGTGCCTCTGCGAGCAAGCTGAGCTTGGAGGCGGGGACAGACAGAAATTCCCCCATGTGCTTTGGAACCTAAACCACACCCATCTGGGCCAGAGCATAATTTTAAAAAGATGGATAATTCATAGTACGGAAGTGTCAAAATTATATCAATAATATCATTATTCCTGTGATTTTTCTATGCACATTTTAAGAGGTGTTAGGACTCTGTGGTATGGTCTGGGGGGTAGTAGCGGAAAATAGGGTATTGCTCCAAATGTCTGTATGTTAAAAATCTGACACTTTATCATCTGATGCCCATATTCTTTGCACACATTTGTGTAAATTCTGGAAAGGTTTAGAGGTTGTGTTCTTGATGAAAAGGGCAGAATTCTGTCAGAAGTGGACACAACATTTTACAAAGACAGGGATCGGATGGTTTGGTGCTACAGAAAATATGTTAACTGGACATATAATATTAGAAAAATTGTACATAGATAAATATGCATTTGGATCAAAAGTAGATTTGTGTGCAAAGTGACAAGGGGAGGATCCTCTCACACATAAACATACCTCATCACGATGACACTCCATTTCCTTCCCCCAATCAAAGGAGAGAGGGGAACTTGGCCAACGATAAGTTGTGAGGGGCAGGCTTAGTTATGCCCACGCACACACCCATTTTCGCTGATAGAAGACCAGACCAGACTGCCGTGCAGTGCCAGAACTTTTGCCAGAACCAGAGATCCAGACCAGCAGAGCAGAGAGAACCACAGCTAAACCTGTTGACCAGATCTGTGACGAGGCCCATTCCTTCCAAAATTAGGAGTGAGTATCCTGAGAACTGTGCAAACCAATCTCTTAGTTTAAAAATAATCTAATTCAAACCATTTCCACCTATTTAGAACTGCATCATAGTAATCATGTGTCCATTCTGTGATTTTAAAGCTGCGAAAGTGTCATTTGCCATTCTGAATCATTATTTAATTTCTGAAAATCTACCTCCACAGAATCGTTTGTATCTTTTGAACCGCGTGTGTTAGGAATGAGATTTAACTAGCTAGGATCCTCAGCTTTCCAACAAGCCCTAAACCGACTTTCTACTCCTTATAGTTTTTCCGTAATCGCGCTCGACGCATTCAGAAAAAGTGCCGCAAATTGCAACTAGCTCATTTCACCACTTGTAAAAAAATAGCTGCTTTTGCTTTGCATTGCTGAAATCCATTTTGAACCTAATAATCCCTCATGAATCACTGATAGTGTTGACCTAAACCAATCTTAAGTAGCTATCACCTGCCCTGAATCTCCTATAGGGAATTAAAATCATTTTAGCATATTTTCACTTCTTTGCAAATCACATTTAAAGTATTTTTGCCTGTGTTTTAAAATCATCCCTGTTGCTCTAAGCTTGCTAGGGGGGAACTGAATTGGTAGTACATTGTGATTGTATTCCTGAAAACTGTGTGCTCACCTTCCATCTCTTTATATTTCATAGTGGGGAGTGAATTGCCACCAGGGGAAAAGTGATTATATTATCTCTTGTTGAAACCATATCAGTTTATTTCTGTCCTGCATTCTTTCCATCATTGTTTTTCCTTGAAACCATAAATGCTTTCTCAGCTACTTTATCCTCTCTATACCAACTCCTAAGTAAAATTAAAAAAGTGTGCTAGTGTAATATTATCCATTGTTTATCACTGTCATATTCATAAGTGTGCTATCAAATATTAATGTATTTAATTTATTTATAAAAGTGTGATATATAGATATTGCTTAATTCGTAAAATAAATATTTTAATTTGCAAAACAAACCTACTTCTTGGCTCAGTGAGGTCAGCGGGATTCAAAGAGAGGGGCGTTATACAAGGGTTTATCATCCAGATCTATGAACTTGTCATAAAAATATATAATTAAGGGCTTCCCTTGGGCATCCCAGACTAGGCATTGACTCAGTTGGAGTGCTGAATTGAAGTCGCTTAATAGTATGCAGCAGTACACCTAGATCAGCAATCACTGGGGTCTCAAACTCCATCCGAGGCCAGTATTATGTCTCATCCTAATTCGCAGAGCTACAGTGACAGAAGAGACAGACATGCCCCTTGAGTTCAGTTAAAGGGTGCTTTTGCCCATACAGATCTTTCACAACATCTTGGTCCCCCAAATAAACGTCTGGGGAATACTGATTTGTCTGGGAACTTGGTGACTTCAAAGTAAGGGTGGCACCACAATGTTTATTGCGCCCAGATACATCTGCCAAAGCAAAAATCATGTCTCTTTAAATTGAAATACCAAGCTCTGCTCCTTTGCTTAAGGAACACCCGAGGTCTCAATGGAAAAAAGGCCAGTGGACGAGGGATAGGCACAGTGTACATAGAAGGGAAGAGCAAGAGGTCAGAAGAGAAGAATGGAAGAAAAGATCATTACTGGTGGAAGAGGAAAGATAGAGAGAAGCGAGATCAGTAACAGGGGGACACAAAGGAACTATATGTGTGCCTTGCACATCATAGGTTCCTCTCCCAGAAACATTGACTTCCATTAATTTGCTGCTTATGTTTATAGGCAACTGGCAGGGCACGGCATAATGTCACAATAAGATTCATAGAGTAATGTGCCTGCTGCTAAGCTCTGTTTCTCACTTGCAGGACACACAATTCTACCAAATGAAGTAGCTTATTGGTTAAAGGCCAAAAAGTAGTCTCTCACTACCAGGTAAGGATCCCAATCCCATAAGGATAGCTCAGCAGATTAATGTTCCCAATGTAGGGTTGTGTGTGCATTTGTACAGATCACAGGTTGTAATTCCAATCAGCTAGAGCAGTGGGAAATATGCCTGCTGCAGAGCTCAGCAAACGTATAGCCTGCAGTTCGCATTGGTATGCCTTCATGAAGAACTATGATATTAAAAAAAAAATTGGTGTGCTTGCTAACATCATTATATGTATCCTGGGATCATATGTTCAATTACAAAAGGAACTTCAGAAGTTGTGCCTGTTTCAGAGGTCTGTGCGTAACCTGCTGGTCAAAACTGCCATTCTTAGTAACAAAAAAAAATAGGTTGAGACATGCAACAAAACAATGGGCCTCATTACAATTTTGCTGGTCCGGAAACAACAGTGCTGGTAACCTTACCGGCACCATTGTTTCCGGACCAGCAAAGTACAAGTCTGCGGGTGGATTGCCTTTCCGCCCGCCAGGTCTGCCTTGGTGGGCAGAACGGCACCCGCTCCCAGACTTTCATGGAAGCACCAGCACCGCTCCATGGACCCCATTCCGATTGAGACCTATGGGACTCAAATGGGAATGGGGACTAACAATTATTGCCTCCTGAGTTACCGGACCGCCGGGCCTTTGATGCACCGGTTATTCCGGCAAGTCAGATACCGGTAAATCATTGCAAGTCTGGCGGCAGCCTGTCGGTTTTACCGACACATTCCCGCCGGACTTGTAATGAGGTCCAATGTGTGTTATGTGTAAGCAGTACCAATAATATTGCTCAGTGGGTTAATACAACAACTATAGGCATATATACAAAGATCTTTTTTAACACTGTCATACCGTCTGGCTGTTGTATTTATGGAAAATAGGTAATTTGACAACAATGTATGCACTGCAGAGAACCATGACCAATTCAAATAAGCTAACCGAGGCTGAATACTCTGAATACTGCGGAAAGTTTGCTCACGAGCATGTCACATGGGCCAATCTCAGTGAGGACATTTAGTGGATTCATTTTGTAAAACCTGTATTTAACCAGCACATTACTGGTAGGAATCCGAGTAGAATAGCTCACATGGCAAAGGTGTCAACGTACTATATGTATGTTTACCCTGCTGCTCATTTTTTTCCAACGTGAGCAAAGATATACTATGATGTTTTAGATCTTGGGTATATTACTAATTTAGATAATGTAGAGTAGTTAAATGATACTGTCTAATTCTAAAATGAGACAATGTATTTATGGCTTCAATAGTTTTTTGGTGATGATAGTTTTACTTCACTTTATTGCTATTGTTTTTGCTATTCATGTCTTACTACGCGCAACATGCCTGTAGGTCTCAATGCACACATAAAAGACAAAACAAAACGAGAGGGCAAACAAATCAAAGGATTACGAGAGTCTGGAAAATAAGCAGCACAGAGTACGAAATCAGCCTAATCCTTAGAAATAAAGAAGTAGGTCTTTATAGCCTTCTTAAAACTGGTGAGATATGAGAGATGTCACGTATACTGGATCAGAGACAATTCCATAGGCCGCATAGGCATCAAAACTCATACCCTTCAAAATGTTCAACTTGTTTCGAGAGGAGACAAATTTGTTAAATCCGTTAGAGTGCAGAATTTGCATGACTGATGCCGTATGCAACCTCTGCAGCAAATATTCAGGTGCTTTGCTGGCAAGACACTTATGGGTAAGAGAAATAATTTTATGAGATACACAGTGGGAGACGGGCAGCCAATGCAAGAATTTCCTTGCCTTGGTGAGATCGTCAATTCTGTCCAGCCCACACACTGCTCTTGCTGCTCTGTTTTGAGCTACCTAGAGAGTTTTTATTACCTTTAGCGGTACCAGCCAATAGGCTGTTACAGTAGTCAATTCTTGTGTTGACCAATGCAGAGGTCACTGATGAGACATTAGAAGTTGACAGATATGACTTCATTTGCCTGATCAATTTGGTAGTATAAGGATAGGTCGTTTTTACATGCATAACATGTTTCTTCATATTGAGGTCGGAGTCAAGATAGATTCCTAGGGTCTTCACAAAAGGACTAACTAGAATAGTACAGTCTGCGATTTTGAACTGACTATACTTTGCCTCATGTTTTTGAATGCGTTTGTCCGAACCACAATCATCAGTTCAATTTTAATATTATTAATGGCCAGTGAGTTGGTGATCATCCAGTCTTGGATCAGGTCACATGGCTCATTGATTTTGGCCACGTCCAGGTCATAATTTCCAGTCAGCTCAAAGACCAACTGGGTTCCGTCAGCATAGTTGGTATATTTAATACCAACACCATTCAGAAGGTCAAAGAGCGGGCGAGTATATATGTTAAATAGAGTAGGTGAAAGACAAGCACCCTGGCGAACACCAAGGGACAGTGGCTCAGGAAGTGACTGAAATCCACTGGTGGACATTCTAGCCATTCTCAGGCTAGGAAAAGAAGCCATCCAAGAGATGGTGGAATCTGAGCAAATCACAAATTTGAGAGACCAGAGGTTTTTGACTAATATTTTTGTCTTGGACCTTTATGCAACAGCCCTCTTCGAAAAACTGCCCACAATATTGTATTAAATGTGCAAAAGGTCCCTTGCTTTCCACCGCTCATCCAGCTACCGACCCTAGATGCATGTCTTTATCCAATTGTATTTAGACATACTACAGAGAGCCTTATATCAAAAAATATCACTATTTTATTTTCATATAAAAAATACAGTTTCTTCATTTCCTTTATACAAACAACATATTTAATTAGATGTGCGAACAATCAGTTTTTCTCTTTTACATTTCTTTTTATAAAAATTATTACATTTACCAACATTTTAGCCTCCCAGGCTGACAATCATTTTCTATAGTTCATCTCCCAAAGGCAATTCATTTTAGATCTAGTGTGTTATTGCTTTTCAAGAACACCATGGGAGACTTGATTACGGTTCTAGTTATTATGAAATACCGTCTAATAGTATCTCCATTGTTTTGTACCGATGGCTCCTCATTCATCCATTCTTTCATTGCTCAGACGAACATACCCGACATGTTTCATTCCTCATTACCAACTTACACACTACTTTACAGGAAATTCTTCAGGGGAAGAAAAAAACACTAGATAGATAAAAAAAACAATATTTGTTTTTCAGAATTGTTCCTTATTCTTGGATTTCGCAAGCCTTCTAGGTCTCCTTTCTCATCCCTTTTAGTTAGAGCTATAGGTCAGTTTCTGCATGATATTCTGTAGAGGGAGTATTCTTCCTAGTACGGGGAGCTGTATGCTTTACTCCTGCCGTTTCTGTTCCTCTTCTCTATTTAGTTGTTATGAGATAGATGTTTTTGAAGGACCACTCCCTTCGGTTTTGATTTTTTGATGGATATTTATACAGATGTTGTGTCGGCACACTGCGTTTCGGCCTAATTCATCTGGGGTAGGCCACATCCTAAACTGGTCTCCAAATTGATTTCACCAGGCATTCGTCAGGACAGAGAACAGATGATTGTGACAGTGATCTTTAATCTTCTAACCCCACACTGTTTTGACAATCTTGTTCAGTAGATGCGACAGGGACAGGTTTCTCTTAGTAGCGCCACTTATTTGGGCTGATATCGCTTCCTTTACTACTTGATCAGTCATGTATTGATCACGTTGTGATGCAGTGAATCATGATGGCCAGTCGCCCTTTGGAGTAAAGGCTATCAATCTTCTTTGATGTGGCAGTCCAATCCTTAATAAGCACTGCGGATCATTGTCTCTCGCTTAACGTCAGAGGTGGCGGAAACAACTTCTTCCTCCTGAACAATTCACCATCTTCCCTAACCTCTCGAGCAGCAGGGAATGATCCACCAGATCAAATGACGCATAAGGTCAAGGAGGCCACCATCCACAATCTTGACTAAGTTAGCCTGTCAATTGAGCATTGCATTGCAGTTTCTGAGGGGGAGTCACACAGGGTAGAACGTATATATATTTATGTGTGTCCAGACAATCAGCTTTAATAAATATAGATTTTATTTATTAATATATCTAATTATGAATGGTTCATGGAGTCTGCCTACTTTTCTGATGCTTGGATTTACCAGTTATTGACAGATACATAGGGCCTCATTACAACTCTGGTGGTAGCCGTGCCCTTATTAAGGGCATGGCTGCTGCCGGAGTTGCATTTTTTCTGGCACCCGCGAATGGGCAAGAACCGGATCATTCCGAGCTTGGTGGACCCGGTAATTGCCCATTTGCGGGTGCCAGAATCAAGGGCCTCCCAACCCCCATTCTGCCCCATAGGGCTGAATGGGGATGGGGAAGTCGGATGCACCGGCACATACATAGTTGTGCCGGTGCATCCGACATTCTCTGCTCCCTGGTGCCATTACACCCGCCAGGAAAAACCTGGTGGGTGAAACGGCAGCCGCAAGCAGAGCACGTAGTATGGCGGTCCGGGAACTACAGTACTGGCATGCTTACCGGTACCGTAGTTCCCGGACCGCCATTGTAATGAGGCCCATGATGTTTTAAACACTGTAAATTACTTGCATGGGGTCACCCACAACCCACTTAATAAGTCATAATTGCTACTGCCACCAATCATGTAAATACATAGTGCATGTATGCTTACCAGACATCCACGTACTCAGTCAGACACACACTCTAGCACTACTATACACTAATACACACTCACTCAACTCTTGCACCCACACAAAAACACACAAACTCACCCACAGACACACATGTCATACATTACATACAAACAGGCATGCCCACATACATTACCAAAAACGTAACTTTAGGTGTTTTGCTCTGCCGCAAATCTTTTCTTCTGTAGAGGATGGAGAGAGCAAGGACAGGGTGTGAATGAATCCAGGCAGTGCCAGTGCACCACAGAAGGATTACAGGATGGGAGGAATGCCCTTTCACAAATCAGTGGTGCTATGTAAGCCACTATAGAAAAATGAAAAGCTGAGTTCAGCCTGATGTGACTTTCACCTAGGAACTGCAGGTTGGGCATATCTCTCTATAGCCATACCGTTATCCGACTGTTCTGTCCCATAGGCTACAAACATCCATCTAGGGACATGACTGCAATTTGGTGCCAAGGTCTCATGCTTTCAATGAGCCAAGACTGGGGTGGCGGAGGGGTCGAAGTCCCCTACAAACTAGCTGGACTTTGAACAACTCCAACATTTTTATAAACAATGCTATCTGTGGGGCTTCCTCTCCATCACCATACATACACAAGTGTCCACATCAGGCACTTGCTCGGAATAATCACACACACACACACACACACACACACACACACACACTATGTTCAAAATACAAACATGCATGCACAGAAACACTTAAAAAAACAACTTTAAACTTACCCTTTCATGCAGTTATGGTGTCTTTTTATCCTTTTGATCTGGACTACAGGTCTCCAATTCTCTTGACAGCAGTCTATAAGGGCAGTATGTAGATGGGTCTGAAAAGGAGGGGAGAATGCTTAAAGAAAATATAGCTGAATGTGTACAACTTTCAGCAAGTTTAGCACAAGGAAGGGTAGCAGTGAAGTTTGATTGGCAAAAACATGGACGAAGATTAGGTGCACAGTAGTGCATAATGCAGTAACTATACAGGACAGAGAGGTGCCTCGACTGGAGCCCTTTTCTGGTCAGATATAGAGAATGTTGACATGTGAGGCATCTATTTTAGGGACTGAACCAAAGGCAAGGACGCTGTGGTGCCTATGGACACATAGGGGCTTTTCTATGGCTCTGGGTGTGCTGTACTTCTATTGAAAGAGGGAACTTACCACCAGCGATTGCACCTCAGACAGGTCACAAGGGGTGTGATGACTTGCCGTCTGGCAAAGATTTGAAAGCCGTGGATTTTTTAAATGTTTTATTAAATAGTAAAATGATGTGGGTAATTCCATCTCTGAAAGGGCAATCTGCAGTTCAAATTCCCCTTTTGTATGGTCCATTCCAAAGGCATAGTGTTATCTGTGACCTGCTGTAGCAGTATCCTAATTTACAGCACCTGCTCTATCAGTGGCACACAGAAGGTTCAGAGATCACAGCTGCCCATTTGACAGCTGCAGTGATAGCCAGGTCTCTGCATCACCAGACTTACATTTTGGATATGCGTCTTTGTACCAACACTATAATGACCATAAGCAGCCGTGATGGTGGCAGAATAAACTGCAAGAATACATCTATGCCTGGGTTAATGTATGGTGCATGGACCTACTTAAGACCATTGTAGCTGGATTCAGTTGATTTTGCACGTGTTAGCCCTTTGGGCCTAGTTCAGCTGTGGAAGGAGTATGTGCATTACCCCCCAGACAAGGCCCACCCCTGTCAGCAATAGGACTTTTGGGGGATTGCTTCTCTTTGTTCCTTTGTAAGGGCAGGCAAAACCCTTTCACCCAGGATAGCCACTCCAAAGGACGCTGGTCTGGGAACAGCAATGTAAGGGCACACCCATTCACAAAGAGCCAGGCCTTAAATCAAGGGGCTGCATTTCTAAAGGCCTTTGTTTTTATTGAGAAGGAAAGGGGGTGAAGCTAATATAGTTAGGAGAGATTTGTACAGTTTGGAGAGAATTATGCCACTTTGTTTCTCTCTGCCTCTATTTCTCTTTCCTGTCCCCTCCACTTCCTGTAGCACAAAGAACTTTGGGTCTGATGTCAGAAAGACAAAGTCCACTAATTTCAAGAGCAGAGTTTGGACACCTAAAGAGGGCTCGCTTTATTCCAATCGGCTATGGGATTTCACCTTTAAAAGAAGGGGTCACGCACCACTTTTGGATACTCACCTGAGAAGATTTCATTGGACCCTTCTAAGAGAACAGTCCTTTGTAAAGTTCTCCAGTGGTGAGGTGAAGGCAGGTGTTCCAAAGGCAGAGGCAAGCTATATCACCTAACCATCCCCAGGGCCCGTTTGAGGTGATCTGCTGTTGAAACAAGACCTTCCCCTCTGACAGCCACAGCGATACCCAGTACCTCACTGTGTTGGAGGACCCGTGCAGTTGTGTGCCAGCCTCCCACGTGTTTGAGAGCCCGAGAACAAGGACCCATCTTGTCCATGTGTCCCTGGAGTGGGACACACAGCAACCTTCGAAGTGATCTGCTGCTGGAGCAAGACCACCTCTCTGCCAACCACAGGGGTACTGTAGTATATAACATGCCATTTTCAGTGGAGGCAGTAAACTGAATGCTGTAGTGGCACTGTGTGTGAAAGACAGCAAATGGATATGCAAATTATGTACGCTAAATTGGTCCATTTTATGGTGAATGGGCCATCTGTCCAGTTTGCACTGAGTACATATGTTAACATAAATTAATCAACTAACATTTTACCATCAAATAACACTACCCAGTAATGAATACACCCTTTAAGAAAGCAGTGCAAAATGGTCCAGATGACAGATTCTGTTTGTTTTTCAATGGAAGTTTAAACGTGCAGGCAGAATGCATGGGCTGTGGTTTCATTTAGAAGGAGTTATTGTGCAATGGATACAAATATACTTGGGAGGTGGTGTTCGGAGAGAACACGTGCCATGATTCTAGAGAAATCAGCTGGGGTGATGTGAGACATCAGGGAAAAGGGCAGGTTTAGTAAGATTGACAGGGCTAGGGTATAAATCTATCTATCTGGAAGAAGGGGTGGAGATTATTATTATTATTATTTTTTTATTTTTTCGTTACATCTTTGAGGAGCGCGGAGAACTGTCTTTTCTGTCATTCAATCAGGACTAGGCTGCTATTCTTGAACAGGTTTTTTAAAAAATGTTTCGCATTTGTAATTGAGAAACACTGAAGGGTAACTTATAAGGAACCTACGTTGCTACCTTTTGCTCTCCTCGCTCTTCGCACAGCACCAAGAAGTCTAGTGTGGCACTGCTGAACCACCACGAACTGCAAACTATTGACTGCTAACTACCCTCCCTTGGTCCCTTTTGGAGCCCTAGAGACTGGTAAGGTTATTTTGAACCCTTTTTGTTCAGAATTACATATCCTTTTTCACGAACATTGCTGCTTTTATGAGATGTTCACGCCTGACTCATAATCCAGAGCGCTGCATCTAATATATTTGCTTATTCTGTGTTGTTTCCTCAGTGGTCTATTTTTGCGTAGTGTTTTTCTAGTTAGTTATTATTGCACATGGTGTGTTTAGTTAAAGTGTATATCTTTTTATAGAACCTTGATTGGACATTCTTTTATTTTGGACTGTAATACTTCACTTTGTGGGTTGCTAGTGAACCACATTCATACCCCGCTTAAGAATATAGCCTTTCCGCGGCCCACGTTACCATGAAGGCAAAGGAGGTACACCTCTTGACTGTGTCTGTTTTACCTTTATGATTGTATTGGCTCTTGGTTTGTAGAAGTGTGAGGGCTGAGTGGGCATTTTAGCCTCTACTCATCCTTGTACTCCTGCAGGGCAGAAGTCAATTTGTCACAAGGGGATCATTGCATCTGCTGAGATTGGCTACACATGTGGGGGAATGATGTGTGAGAAGGGTGGTCACCTTTAGTATTCAATGCTAAGGTGTGATTTCAATGACCACATGCAGGTCTTTTTATGGGTGAGTATAGAACTCATCTGCCAGTGGTGATGATGTGTGGTACAAGGGCTAGCACCCATTGTGCTTGCAGACTTTGTGCCAAAGCATGCTACATGGGCCAGTAGCAGGGACAATTACACATGGGGCATGGGAGGATGAATACTAAAAAAACAAACACATCCTGCATCATCTCCCTGAAACCAAAGTCCTGGTTGTCCCAAAACCTGGTGAGCCGTGGTATTTGCGGGTGGGAGGAAATGAATGGTGGCCTGTGGCTGTGTGTACTGTGTGGACATAGTTTCTGTATTGTGGGAGACAGCAGTGTAGACCTCTGGTAAAAATGAGCAGGATTCTGGCTCCATCACCAACCACCCAATGAAAACCTAGATAATGCCTTGCACTGCCTGTTAGGCAGAATCATGTGCAGTACCCTTTGGGAACACCACACACAATTAAGACTACAAATGCAAGTACAAATTCGCCTTTGGTACCAGCCCGTACTACACAGTAAAGTGGTAGTGATGGCTGAGCAGCCAGACTTATCTCAAGAGTAAAGTGAGCAGTATCAGAAATTAGACAAAGGACAGAAATGACTATGGTTCAAGCAAACACTGACTCAAGGTTTATGAGTAAAATAATATACATTTATTTGCACATCAGTTATAAAACAGTTCACTAAAGTAAAGCAGCAGAAAAATCACAATTGTAATACACTACACCACACCCAATGAATTCTGGACAAGTTAAGCTCAAAATGAAATGTGAGCAAAATGGCACTCCAGCAATTTAAAAAGGGAGGGAAAGACAAGGCTATACAAAATTAAGCAGCACCAACAAGTGAATAGTCAGGCAATCTAGAAAAGGCTTACTACAATTAGGATTCAAATCAATAGGCCTAAGCCAATGTTAATGGGTTAAAGACTTTGCTCAGGATCACGTAGTTGCAGCAGTCCTTTTTCTTCAGCTTCTCTTTGGCTCTCTCAATCCAGTGGCGACTTTACCTTCCAAGTCCCAAAGACCTGCTTTGTATGTAGTTTTCCATGATTCACACAGCCTGACTGTCAATCACACAGCAGGGTGGCTGTCCTAGCCAGACAGTAACCTAGGCAATCAAACAAGAGTGTGACTTAGGTCTCCAAGGAGATCCTGTGTAGGGGGCCTTAAACCCCTCCCTCACATCCTGTCCACCCCAGACACTCAGGCACCTAAGGAGGGCTTCTGTGCAGAAGCCCGCCAAAAGACGGCAAACAAAGGAACCAAACCTGGTTTGGCACACAGAGTAAAACATGAGAAAGACCTTTACAAAAAGAAATGGCGAATAAACCCAGCCTCAACCAAATAAAAGTAAAGGTGGTCCAGCAGGTTTAGGTTTGAGGCTACTAACATAGCCTAAAACAGTACCAAGGCTATTTACATAGACAGACAATGGTAGATACCACTGCCACCAGCCAAATCTTATTGAAAGGGGAACGAAATAATGTTCCATGAGAGACAGACAAAAAGGGATACCTATTAACCCTTTCCAGGACTCTATGGAAGATAGTTTATACTGGGTCTGTGAATTTACAAAGACTAATACAGTCAATGGCAACTTTTACATGTTCTGGGAGACAGTAGTCAGCCCCAGAAAATCGAGTTTAAAGTGGGAAGTCTGAAAAAGACAACCCTGTGTCACTGCACTAAAGGTGCTGTGTGACACACAGTAAAATGATGATGCCTATGGAGTAGGTGAGACCCCACAGTCTATGAACACAAAAATGTAAAACACACAGCATAACACATTTAAGAGTGGGAAAAAAAGGCTCACACTCTTACCAGGTGAAAAAAATAAATCCTAGAAATCCAGCAAAGCTGCTGAGGGACTCAATAGGTAAGGGAAATTAGCCATTCTGGTGAATTCTCCCTAACACTGCCTCATATGTACCCTTCCTGACAGGCAAAATTCTGAGCAAGCTGTGGAGCACAGCACCTGACTATGTTGGAGTGAGGTTTGAGGTTTCTTTCAGCCTGCCAACTAATATACTAACTAAGGTGAAATAGGTGACTACAATCCTAAAACTTCAGGTAACCCTTTCTCTGAAGCAAACGTTCTTTCCTCCAACACCCTTAGCATGTTGCTTTTGGTAATGATTGGAGTTTCTAAATGTCCTGTTTCCATCATCTTACAACTTGCAGATTCTTGTTATTTTGTACATGGGGTATAATTTATTTATCTGAAAGAGAAATAAGGATATGGTGGGTGGGGGAGACTAGAGGCAGACAGACTGGGAGATACAGAGTTGAATTGACTGACAATTTGAGCTAGTGAAAGCAGCCATGTTTGTAAGAGGCCAGTCTTAGGTTTCAGATTGTTTTTCCTTATACGGTCTACCCTCCTCTTCCTCTGACTAACCAACTATCTTCTAAGATCTGCTACCACCTTACACTGCATACTCAAAATCCCCTACATATAGCCTTCACATGCCTGGTGATTAGCACATGAACACTATCACACCCTCCCACATTGGCAGTTCCCCAGACCCAAAGGGCTGTAGTGAATCAGATCTTTAACTTTTCCCTATAGATAATGTAATCCTACATTTCTCTGCCGAACCAATAGAAAACAGATTGGCACACAGGAAACTGGACCTTCTGCCTTGCATCCATAAACACCAGAGGTTTCAATCTGCCTCTCCCACTGTCCACCTAATGATGGCCAATTCTTTCATTACGGAGCCACTTGCAGCAGGGTCACCAAATGAGTCAAACAGCGCTATTCAAGACCATTTCCACTACGTTACATTAAATCTCCCATGGACAGCGGTGGGCAGAGATCTGACCATCTGATTTGTCATGTGCAGGTTATTTCAGCCCCAGCACTTATTTTATTATACCACTTAAGTGATCTGATTGCTGACAGTAAATACTATACAGTTTGTAATATGTACAGACCAGAACCAAGTGTGTATTTCATTTCAAAAGCAATGTTCTGTAAATAGCACTTTTGCTCAGAAGAATGTCTCATGTTTCCCCAAAACACTATGGGCCTCATTACGAGGTGGGCGGTAAGGGATTACCGGCACCGGTAAGGGCAACAGTGCCGGTAATCCCTTACCGCCCTACTACGAGTTCCCTTTGCGGGTCCTTCCTTAACGCCTGGTTTTTTCAGGCATACAGGCATTTATGGGCAAGAGTCTTAAGTCAAAAAATGCTCCTTCACTGGCAACCAGTGTAGGGCATGACGAGCCTCTGTAACATGATCCCTATGTTTGATATGGTTCACTATTCTAACTACGCTATTTTGAATTGTCTACAGCATAGTTATATTGCCTTGCATAGCACCGTGCAGAAGGCTGCCACAGTAATCAATCTTTGCTGCAACAATGGCGCCTGCCAGGAAAGCACAATTCTCCTTCGACAGAAAAGAGCAAATACGGCAAGACTTAAAAAAAATATGAGGTGGTAAAGACAACCTTGTTTGTGTAGGCTTCATCATAAGGCAGGCATCAAGATAAACTCCCAACATTTTAACCTTTGTTGCCACTGGAATGACGCAACCCGCAATGGTAAAGTCAGAAGAGAGCTTTGCTAGTCTTTGTTGGGTGCCAACAATAAGCAGCTCTGTTTTGGAGTCATTTAACACTTATCAAGTTTGGATGGTATTAAAAATCCAGTTAATATTGTCTGAATCCTGTATTTAATCCCCCATAAAATGCTGCAAACTCTGGGTGTCATTGGCATAATTAGTATATAACTCGTCAAGATCATTAAGAGTATCAAAAAGGGATTTTGTGAATACATTATATAAGGTGGCGGAAAAACAAACCCCTGTAGGACATCAGAGACCAATGTAACAGGGGTGGGAGGCTTCTGCAGATTCGCTAAAACTCTTGCAGTATGTTCAGACAGAAAAGAGAGAACTCAGGCCGTGGCCTCAGGGGAAAAATGTGCAGAAGAATGCAGTCTATCTACCAATATGTTATAGTCTAACAGTTCGTACACAGCAGAAAGATCCCAAAGCATAAGCAGAGCAACCCTGCCCGTATCCATAATCTGAAGCATCTTAGACTTAGGGCCCGATTCATGGATTTGGGCGGCAGAAATCGGGCAAGGCCTGCATCCTGAGAAGGACCCTGCACGAGCCATGGTGCGGAAAATGAAATGTGCGCCTGGCGTATTCATGGACCCAAAAGCACATTCATAGCCGTCGCGCAAGTAGAAAGTTTTGTGGGGAATGCCTACAACACGCCCCCACGTGCACCAAAAAGCAAGTAAAATCCCAAGCCAGACACAACCCTCTGCGTCCACCCCAGACCCACCATCCAGTACCCCTGCAAGAAGGTGAGCCCTCCTTCACAAGCCCTGGCTGCACCCCTGTGAAAATGCGTGCCTCCCTCTTAAGTGAAGGCATCACTGCAGTGAAATCGCGTGCCTCATCTAGCAAGCACAAGCTGCACACCTGCGAAATCACGCACCTCACCTCACAAGCACAGGCTGCACCCCTGCAAAATCACGTGCCTCACCTCACAAGCCCAGGCTGCACCCCAGCTACTACTCTGCACGAGGACCCACGTAATTAACAGCTGCACCCCAGCTACTCCGAATGAGAACCCACGTAATTAATGGCTGCACCCAAGCTACTCTGCGCGAGCATCTACGTAACAGCTGCACCCCAACTACTCTGCACGAGCATCAACGTAAGTAACAGCTGCACCCCAGCTACTCTGCATAATGCCCCACGTAATTAACGGCTGCACCCCAGCTATTCTGAGTAAGGACCCACGTAATTAACGGCTGCACCCCAGCTATTCTGAGTAAGGACCCACGTAATTAACAGCTGCACCCCAGCTACTCATCGCAAGGACACACAAAGGAATGCCTGCACCCCTGCAAACCACCCCCCATACTCCCACTGCACACAAAGTGCCAGCCCGCACCCCAAACTGCACACTGGGCAGCCCCCACACCACCCCCCATGCCCCTACCTCTGAAACCACCACCAGACGGTCCCCTAAAGTACTGACACCACCCCATCCTCTTCCCCTCCACCACCACCCCAAGCAGCCCCCTCAAGTACTGACACCACCCCCAGCCCCCCTCACCTCTGACACAACCCCCTGGCAGCCCCCAAAAGTAGTGACAC
Source organism: Ambystoma mexicanum (assembly GCF_040938575.1). Taxonomy (NCBI): domain Eukaryota; kingdom Metazoa; phylum Chordata; class Amphibia; order Caudata; family Ambystomatidae; genus Ambystoma; species Ambystoma mexicanum. The sequence continues at coordinate 424,215,893 of NC_090935.1, forward strand.
CACCCCCAATCCCCCTCACCTCCCACACCACCCCTGGCAGCCCCCACTCTCTCTCTCTGGTGTGCTATGCTGCACTCATGGGCAGATCACAATCTATGTCCTGTCACCCTCTTTCACCCTGTGGTCCATCTGCAGTGGGTGGTCTCAGTATATTTCATGCTTCATTCATATGTTGTCATGTATGTGCATGTTCTTTCGGTTGTTACTATGCATGTCATTGCATTTTGGGTATGTGTATCCCGGTAGGTTTCATCATATGCAAGGCAGTTGTGTACCCTGTGCAAGTAAGTGAAGTGCATTTGCAGACACTTGTGTGGTGTTCGGCTGGGAGTCTTGCACTCAGGGACGTCATTTCACCAAAATGTCAGGGGTAGCGGAAGTGTCATCACATGACCCTTGACCTCTGATGACATCACAGGAAGTGATGGCATTTGACCCAACCCCTAAGTGACATCACGGGAAGTAATGGAACACAACCTTTCACCCCTTGACAAAACAGGAAGTGGCATCACATAGCATTGTTCCTAAGTACAATACAAAAAATATGGTAACGATATCACTATAAAGTGATATATATTTCTTACAAGAATGGATCACCATATGTATCGTTAATATCAGCGTGTATAGGACCATATTACCAAATGACTGATTGCAAGCAGACATTGAAGGCCAAATGATAATGATGTGGTACAATATCACCCAACATGTGAGTTGGTACTCATTTATCAACCTCAGCATGATGGAAAGCTGAGTTGACCTTGCCGGGAGTTGAACCTGCAACCTGCAGATCACACACACAGTGCAGCAGTGAGCGCTCAACCCAGTGAGCTATCTTACCGGCTATAGCCGTTTCAAAACCGGCCACTGCAGAAACAAAGAGCCACATGCTGCTGGCCACAGTCCAGGAGCCTCAATTAAAAAAAGAAAAAAGAAAACACCAGTTTTAGCTCATTTTTTTTAGGGGTAGCAAGGGAGAACATGCCTGTAGCAAGGGAGATCTCAGGGGTCGCAGGTGTGACCCCCGGGCACCCATAAATGACATCCTTGCTTACACTGGGCCTCATTACAACCCTGGCGGAAGACCATGGTGCTATTAGCACCATGGTCGATGCCAGAGTCCGCCATGGCGGAATGGGGAATTACCACCCCATTCTGAGGTTGACGGGGCGGTAATTCCCCATGCTGCCATGGCCCTTCCCCATTCCCATTTTTGCCCTATAGGGTTCAATGGGAATGGGGAAGGCGCTAAGTACGGTGCTGCAAATTGCGGCACCATACTTAGCACCAAGGTCCCTTTGCTGGTCCCTACTTTAACAGCTGGTAAAACCAGCCGTTAAGGTCGGGTCCCGCAAAGGGACCTCGTGATTAGGTGCTAATAGGTTAACGGCACCGCAGTCTTTTACGGCGCCGTTAACCCATAAGCGCCTGGGTCGTAATGAGGCCCACTGTGTATAATCACTTGGGATTGACTTGTCTTTTGGGGCACTGGTACTACTTCATAGGTGCATGTGTCAAATGGTGTGGTTCTGGACATATATCTGGGCATGGTGTTGCTTCTATGGATTAGTGGAACCCTGGTTTCAGATTACTTATTGTGGGAGTTCCAACTGTCTGGGCCTTTCTTGGGTGCTTGGGAGTGGGTGGCAGAGCCAGCTGTTTGTGGCCTGTGACAGGTATTTATGGTTGTGCTGATGTGTGTCTCATTGCACTTTGCTCATGTGTACTGAGTGACACTTTACATCACTTGTAATGTTTGTGGGGTAATGATTCAATGATACATTTGGCCTCTCTTGGGCAGGTTCCCCAATTATGGTATGCAGCCCCAGTTACGATCCACAACCATGGAACCATTGATGCACTTTTTTTGGATGCTATGTTGTGAACTGGTACATTATGCGGTGTTGGTGTTTTTACATGCATCTTCCATGCATGCTGCACCATGGTGTTTGCAGCTTCAAGTTGACTGCACCTGGGTGCATGGTACAGATGCGTTGAATTGAATGCACACTTTTACCATTTGTATGCTGTCACAATAAAGTCTGCATTGACCTTGCACTTTTCCATTGCATCCTACCTTTTGCATGCATTTTTCCTGGCTTGCATTATCACAGTGCTTTGTCATGTCTGCTTATGTCTTCCATGGCAGATGCCTCTGCGCCCAGCCTTCGAGTCTGACATCGGCCTCCATGAAATGCTGCCTGAAGCATGGTCCTGCCTGGAGTGCAAGAGGTGAGTATTTGTGCACTGGCCTTCTTGTGCTTTACATCATGGGCTCCCATGACTGTGTTCACTGCACTGTCCCAATACTACACTGGTGGTGGCATGCCATGTCATTGCTTCTATTCCAGGGGTGTCCCTGCTTTTTTGGGGGCTCAATTATCTGCATGTCTGATGTCTTATCATTTTCATGTAGCATGTTGACTGATGCGTGTGTTGTGAATGTGCCATCAGCTTGCGAATGGGGATATGTGACATGCACATTTGCTGCATGCCATTCAGGGGTCAGGCAGTGTGGTGGTTGTTGTTTCTCAGTGTATGTGTTTTGTGTGTTGAGATTGCATGCAGTGTGCAGGTGGCGCTGCATTGTTGTGACACATGTTGATGGTTGTCTTGTGAGTTGTTACTTGCATGTGGTGTATGTCACTGAGGGAGGGCACGTGGGTCTTGTGTTTTTAGGTGCAGGGATGTGTTGCCTACACTCCGTTTAATTTATTTAATTGTCTGTAGATGCTTCCGTCAGGGAATGATGGCTCTTTCCTTGGATGTATTTTGACTGTCGACTGCATGCCCAGGGGACAGGTAAGATGTGCATTTATCTTGATCCTTATGGAATGGCTACATTAGTTGCTGCATGTCTGGATGTGGCCCTATTTGTCACAATTGTCAATTACCTCTTTGTCATTAGTTCTTTTGGGATGGGGTTTATTGATATGATATGATATGTCATTTATAACGTGCCTATACGCAAGTGTTTCAAGGCGCGACGAGGCAGGGGTGGAACAAAGCGAGGGCAGACAACGATCCTACTAGGCCAGGTGTCAATCAGATTGCGCAAGTGTATGGGAAAAGTGCGTGGGGGGAAGGGAGAGGGGAAAGTGCAGTACATGGGAAAGTGGAATAAATAAGATAAATAAGACAAATAAAACAGCCAGCTAGTGGCAAGTGCAAGGAAGTGCAGACATAAGTGCTGGTAGGGGGACTGAAGGGACACAGAAAAACGGCCCCCAAGTGCAGGGGTTGCCAGGGAGGCAGTGCAGGTGGGCAATTGACGGGGCCTGGGCCAGAGATCAGAAAGGGTGGCCAGGTAACTAGTGCAAATTCAGTCAGGAATTCAGCAGGGGAGGGGAGGAGAGAAAGCAGAAGCAAAGAGGAAGGTTTTGAAGTGTTTCCGGAACCGCAGATGGTTCTCCTCGAGTTTCAGGGAGGCAGGAAGGGTGTTCCAGAGAGAGGCCTCAGCTGAAGAGAGTGATCTGCCACCAACTCGTTGCTTGGAGAAGCGACTGACCCTCAGGGAGTTGGAGGCAGATGAGCGAAGAGCTCGAGAAGGAAGATATTTAGGAATTGAGAGTTGAAGGTATTGCGGCCCCAGACCCCAGAAGGCCTTGTGTACAATGCAGAGGGTTTTGAACTTAATCCTCGCTGCCACTGGGAGCCAGTGCAGAGATTTCAGTCCTGGAGAGATACGATCCCTGGGCTTGAGGCCAAGGACAAGTCTCGCAGTCCTGTTCTGGATAAGCTGCAGAGGGCAGAGAGTGGAGGCAGGCAGATTTAGATAGAGGCTTTTACAGTAGTCCAGCTTAGAGAGGACCAGAGCTCTGGAGACATTGAGCTTCTGGGGGAAGGATAGGAAAGGAAGAATACCTCTAAGGAGGCGCAGCGGTAGTGTGACTGCTTAGAGATGTCAGATATGTGAGGGGAGAAGGAGAGAGCGGCGATGCGGTGGGCAAGGAGTGCCAGGTATTGTTGAACAGCCAGGGAGAGAGGTTAAATCCCTGGCGGACACCACAGGTAGAGAAAAAGATGTCGCAGAGGAAGGACCCAAGTTGGACCTGGGAGGGTCGGTTGGAGAGGAAAGAAGTCAGCCACGTCAGAGCCAGGTTATCACGGAGACAGTTTAGCAGGATGGCATGGTTGTGTTCATGTTGCCAGATCCTGTCACACCAGATTCTGTCACATGTGGATCACTACTGCACTGCTTTTCAACACCCCACAATAGGGACATGTTTGTGCGCATCATGCACATTCTAGGACATGTGTGCAGCAATATGCCATTGTGCTTCTTGTATTTTGTGGACATGTTACTTTTGGAGGCCATCATTGGCTTGCAGCTCAGGCATATTGTTTGGAAACACAAAATTAAATGTATTTTTAGTTCTAAGGGATGCACACAGATGTCCACTTCCAAGGGCACTTTCTCAGGGTGGTTTTGCGGGTACAGTGGATTGGCCCATTGTCATTATTGAATGGCACCTGGGATTTTGTGCACTCCACAGGGGAAGGACTTTAGGTGAAAAAAGATTTCACAAGCTGGGTACATGCAGCCTCTCCATGTGCCCTTTGCCCAGCCATATGCAAGCAGTGTGCCTGTGGGTGTGGATGTTGTGCCACCACCATGTCCACCGGGGTGCCACGCTCTGTTGCAACACTGTGCAGGACACATGCAGCCACAATAATCCTGCAGACTACTGGTGGAGCATATAGCAACACTCCACCAGAGTGGTCAAGTCGCTCCTTGCTGTTCCCCGGTTCAAAGGTTCCAGAGCAGGAGGCAGCACCTCCCTAGTCATGGCCCCGAAACTCTGGAATGAGCTTCCACTCAACATAAAAAATGAAGAATCCTTCCAGTGCTTCAAAAAAGTACTAAAAACCTAACATCTTCATAAAGTTAACAAAGACTCAAGTGCTTTATTAAAAACAAGCAAATGTACAACTGTTTACCTATGCTTACTAATTCTCTTCTGTAGTGCACCACACCAATGTAAGTTAGCCCAAACACTAACATACAAAATAGGGCTCATCTCAAATGCACGTATTTGGTCTTTATCCCATGCAGATCGCACTTTGGAAATTCCACTTTGTGGAGCAAGAGTGTCTCCAATATATATATCACGGCACGCAACCACTGCTCCTCACAAACAAGTAATTAAAGCATACTCAGAGGCAAAAGAACTGCAAACAGAAAATCACAAAATAGTGAGTGGCTATTTCAAATTATTTTACTACAATGTTTTACTTTGTGAATAATGTGTTTTACACACTAAGGGGTCGATTCATGGAATTAATGTGCGCCGAAAATTCCTGCGCAGAGGTGCCAAAACGTGCGAATCGCAGGAAAAGTGCGAAAATCGCATTGCAAGTGCGAAAATCGCAGGAAAACCAGCGCACAGCGATTCATGGAAGTCCGTGCGCGAGAAAAACATTGGATGTGCGCTAAAAACGTGCGCCGCGCACGCCAGCGCACTGGTAATCCAACAGCGTGCGCCACGGCCAATGCGAAATCGCACATAGTGCGGCGCACATCACAAAAGTAGGCGTAACACGGGGCGTAACACTCGGAATGGGGAACAACGTGTGAAAATATGGGCGTCACGGGGGAAGTACAGGAGGCAAGTGCGCGGAACGCCCACACGCTCGCCTACAACCCGTATTCATGGAATCGAATAGGGCAAACCAGCGCACGGTGAAAGACGCGCACAGGGCCAAACAAGTACGCCAGAAGAAAGCAGGCGGTAGCGCCCCTGCGACTGAAAAAAATGTGCGCCAAAATGTGCGCTAACAAAAAGCACCCATATACAGCCATGATGAATGGGCCATCCAGTGGCCCTCTAGGACAAATGAGGTGCAAAGGGGCACCGACAAACACGGACACCCGCTGTGTGAAAAATAGCATGTGCGCGTGTTCCTGGGTGCGCGGGAAGGTCCACACGCGATTAGCCTGGGTACGTGTACTTCGGGGTGTGCAGAAAGTTCCACACGCGATTAGCCTGGGAACGTGTACTACGGGGTGCGCAGGAAGTTCCACACGCGATTGGCCTGGGTAGGTGGGGGTGCGTGGGAAGTTCCACACGCGATTGGCCTGGGTACGTGTACTACGGGGTGCGCGGGAAGTTACACACGCTATTGGCCTGGGTCCGTGTACTTCGGGGTGCGCGGGAAGTTCCACACGCGATTGGCGTGGGTACGTGTATTCCGAGGTGCGCGGAAGATTCACACGCGATTTCTGCAGGGTACATGTATTTCTGTGGTGCCGGGGAATGCTACACGTGATTTGGCCATGTGGGTCCTCCCAGGTGTTCCCTCTACACCCTCCACGGCCCCTGCAGGCAGCCCACACCACAGGGTACTACCCTGCACCCCTGCTCATGTCCCACAGGCAACCCATCCACCATGGCCATGCCCACCAGCCAACCCATATGTCACCTTGCACTACTGATCACCAACACATGTCTCCCACCACCCCACCCCCCAGCCTCCAGGGGCAGCCTCCACCAGGCCCCCACTCATGTCTCCCTGCACCCCCACCCCCCAGCAGTGCAGGGGCAGCCTCCAACAGGCCCCCACCCATGTCTACCACCACCCCCACCCCCCAGCAGTGCAGGGGCAGCCTCCACCAGGCCCCCACTCATGTCTCCCATCACCCCCACCCCCCAGCCACCAGAGGCAGCCTCCACCAGGCCCCCACTCATGTCTCCCTGCACCCCCAGCCCCCAGCAGTGCAGGGGCAGCCTCCACCAGGCCCCCACCCATGTCTACCACCACCGCCACCCCCCAGCCACCAGGGGCAGCCTCCAACAGGCCCCCACTCATGTCTCGCACCACCCCCACCCCCCAGCCACCAGGGGCAGCCTCCACCAGGCCCCCACTCATGTCTCCCACGACCCCCACCCCCCAGCCACCAGGGGCAGCCTCCACCAGGCCCCCACTCATGTCTCCCACCACCCCCACCCCCCATCCACCAGGGGCAGCCTCCACCAGGCCCCCACCCATGTCTCCCACCACCCCCAACCCCAGCCATCAGGGGCAGCCTCCACCAGGCCCCCACTCATGTCTCCCTGCACCCCCACCCCCCAGCAGTGCAGGGGCAGCCTCCACCAGGCCCCCACTCATGTCTACCACCACCCCCACCCCCCAGCCACCAGGGGCAGCCTCCACCAGGCCCCCACTCATGTCTCCCACAACCCCCACCCTCCAGCCACCAGGGGCAGCCTCCACCAGGCCCCCACCCATGTCTCCCACCACCCCCACCTCCAGCAGTGCAGGGGCAGCCTCCACCAGGCCCCCACTCATGTCCCCTATTACCCCCACCCCCCAGCAGTGCAGGGGCAGCTTCCACCAGGCCCCCACTCATGTCCCCACCACCCCCACCCCCCAGCAGTGCAGGGGCAGCCTCCACCAGGCCCCCACTCATGTCCCCTATTACCCCCACCCCCCAGCAGTGCAGGGGCAGCCTCCACCAGGCCCCCACCCATGTCCCTATGCACCCCCACCCCCCAGCAGTGCAGGGGCAGCTTCCACCAGGCCCCCACTCATGTCTCCCATCACCCCCACCCCCCAGCCACCAGGGGCAGCCTTCACCAGGCCCCCACTCATGTCCCCTATTACCCCCACCCCCCAGCAGTGCAGGGGCAGCCTCCACGACGGCCCCCACTCATGTCTACCACCACCCCCACCCCCCAGCCACCAGGGACAGCCTCCACCAGGCCCCCACTCATGTCTCCCATCACCCCCACCCCCCAGCCACCAGGGGCAGCCTCCACCAGGCCCCCACTAATGTCCCCTATTACCCCCACCCCCCAGCAGTGCAGGGGCAGCCTCCACCAGGCCCCCACTCATGTCTACCACCACCCCCACCCCCCAGCCACCAGGGGCAGCCTCCACCAGGCCCCCACTCATGTCTCCCACCACCCCCATCCCCCAGCAGTGCAGGGGCAGCCTCCACGAGGGCCCCCCCCATGTCTACCACCAGCCCCACCCCCCAGCAGTGCGGGGGCAGCCTCCACCAGGCCCCACTCATGTCTCCCATCACCCCCACCAGCCAGCCACCAGGTGCAGCCTCCACCAGGTCCCCACTCATGTCCAACTCATGTCTCCCACCACCCCCACCCCCCAGCCACCAGGGGCAGCCTCCACCAGGCCCCCACTCATGTCTCCCTGCACCCCCATCCCCCCAGCAGTGTAGGGGCAGCCTCCACCAGGCCCCCACCCATGTCTACCACCACCCCCACCCCCCAGCAGTGCAGGGGCAGCCTCCACCAGGCCCCCACTCATGTCTCCCACCACCCCCACCCCCCAGCCACCAGGGGCAGCCTCCACCAGGCCCCCACTCATGTCTCCCACCGCCCCCGCCCCCCAGCCACCAGGGGCAGCCTCCACCAGGCCCCCACCCATGTCTCACACCGCCCCCACCCCCCAGCCACCAGGGGCAGCCTCCACCAGGCCCCCACTCATGTCTCCCACCACCCCCACCCCCCAGCAGTGCAGGGGCAGCCTCCACCAGGCCCCCACTCATGTCTCCCATCACCCCCACCCCCCAGCCACCAGGGGCAGCCTCCACCAGGCCCCCACTCATGTCTCCCACCACCCCCACCCCCCAGCCACCAGGGGCAGCCTCCACCAGGCCCCCACCCATGTCTCCCACCAACCCCACCCCCCAGCCACCAGGGGCAGCCTCCACCAGGCCCCCACTCATGTCGACCACCACCACCACCCCCCAGCAGTGCAGGGGCAGCCTCCACCAGGCCCCCACTCATGTCCCCTATTACCCCCACACCCCAGCAGTGCAGGGGCAGCCTCCACCAGGCCCCCACTCATGTCCCCATGCACCCCCACCCCCCAGCAGTGCAGGGGCAGCCTCCACCAGGCCCCCACTCATGTCTCCCCTCACCCCCACCCCCCAGCAACCAAGGGCAGCCTCCACCAGGCCCCCACTCATGTCCCCTATTACCCCCACCCCCCAGCAGTGCAGGGGCGGCCTCCACCAGGCCCCCACTCATGTCTACCACCACCCCCACCCCCAGCCAACAGGGGCAGCCTCCACCAGGCCCCCACTCATGTCTCCCATCACCCCCACCCCCCAGCCACCAGGGGCAGCCTCCGCCAGGCCCCCACTCATGTCCCCTATTACCCCCACCCCCCAGCAGTGCAGGGGCAGCCTCCACCAGGCCCCCACTCATGTCTACCACCACCCCCACCCCCCAGCCACCAGGGGCAGCCTCCACCAGGCCCCCACTCATGTCTCCCACCACCCCACCCCCCAGCAATTCAGGGGCAACCTCCACCAGGCCCCCACTCATGTCTCCCTGCACCCCCACCCCCCAGCAGTGCAGGGGCAGCCTCCACCAGGCCCCCACTCATGTCGAGCCACCACCCCCACCCCCAGCCACCAGGGGCAGCCTCCACCAGTCCCCCACTCATGTCTCCCACCACCCCCACCCCCCAGCCACCAGGGGCAGCCTCCACCAGGCCCCTACTCATGTCTCCCACCACCCCCACCCCCCAGCCACCAGGGGCAGCCTCCACCAGGCCCCCACTCATGTCTCCCACCTCCCCCCCCACCCCCCAGCAGTGCAGGGGCAGCCTCCACCAGGCCCCCACTCATGTTTCCCATCACCCCACCCCCCAGCCACCAGGGGCAGCCTCCAGCAGGCCCCCACTCATGACTCCCCGCACCCCCACCCCCCAGCAGTGCAGGGGCAGCCTCCACCAGGCCCCCACTCATGTCTACCACCACCCCCATCCCCCAGCCACCAGGGGCAGCCTCCACAAGGCCCCCACTCATGTTTCCCACCACCCCCACCCCCCAGCCACCAGGGGCAGCCTCCACCAGGCCCCCACTCATGTCTCCCACCACCCCCACCCCCAGCAGTGCAGGGGCAGCCTCCACCAGGCCCCCACTCATGTCCCCTATTACCCCCACCCCCCAACAGTGCAGGGGCAGCCTCCACCAGGCCCCCACTCATGTCCCCATGCACCCCCACCCCCCAGCAGTGCAGGGGCACCCTCCACCAGGCCCCCACTCATGTCTCCCATCAGCCCCACCCCCAGCCACCAGGGGCAGCCTCCACCAGGCCCCCACTCATGGCCCCTATTACCCCCACCCCCCAGCAGTGCAGGGGCAGCCTCCACCAGGCCCCCACTCATGTCTACCACCACCCCCCACCCCCCAGCCACCAGGGGCAGCCTCCACCAGGCCCCCACTCATGTCTCCCACCACCCCCACCCCCCAGCAGTGCAGGGCAGCCTCCACCAAGCCCCCACCCATGTCTACCACCACCCCCACCCCCCAGCAGGGCAGGGGCAGCCTCCACCAGGCCCCATCTCATGTCTCCCATCACCCCCACCCCCCAGCCACCAGGGGCAGCCTCCACCAGGCCCCCCCCACATGTCCCCTATTACCCCCACCCCCCAGCAGTGCAGGGGCAGCCTCCACCAGGCCCCCACTCATGTCCCCCTGACCCCACCCCCCAGCCGTGCGATTTGCCTGGGTACGTGTACTTCGGGGTGTGCGGGAAGTTCCACACGCGATTGGCCTGGGTACGTGTACTTCAGGGTGCGCGGGAAGTTCCACACGCGATTGGCCTGGGTACGTGTACTTCGGGGTGCGCGGAAAGTTCCACACGCGATTAGCCTGGGTACGTGTACTTCGGGGTGCGCGGGAAGTCCCACACGCGATTGGCCTGGGTACGTGTACTTCGGGGTGCGCGTGAACTTCCACACGCGATTAGCCTGGGTACGTGTACTTTGGGGTGCGCGGGAAGTCCCACACGCAATTGGCCTGGGTACGTGTACTACGGGGTGCGCATGAACTTCCACACGCGACTGGGCCTGTGAGAGTGGGGTACATGTATTCCAGGGGTGGGCGGGAATATTTACCCGCGACTGGGCCTGGGAGAGCGTGCTACGTGTATTCCTGGGGTGGGTGGGAAGATTCACACGTTCGCCTATGACGTGCCGAAAAATAAATGGTCCAATCCTGAGAGACGTACGCCAGCATGAAGCAGGCGTACGTCGACCCGCGCAGCATAAAAGTGCGCGCAAACAACAAACAAGCTCATAGCCAGGATGAATATACTATTCCTAGCAGCAGTGGCTGTGGGTTACCAAAGGAGGAAGAGGAGGAGGATAGTGAGGGCCCGAATTTTCACTCCCAGAACCAGCCTTTTTAGGATGCCTGATGACCAGGTGTATGGGAGGTACAGGTTTCCCCCACACATAATACTGGACCTGGTCAGTGAGTGGGAGGATGACCTCACATCACCCACCCTGTGCTCCCAAGCACTCAGCCCCCTGGAGAAGGTCCTCAATGTACTGCACTTCTTGGCCACAGGATCATTTCAGCGGACAAGTGCCAAAGTGGGTGGGGTGTCACAGGCCACGTAGTCACGCTGCCTACACCAGGTCTTGAACATCATCACTGCACGCCCATCAGTCCGTAGGCACATATACCTGCCCAGGACACCTGCAGAAAGGCAGGCTGCCACCCTCGATTTCTACGGTGTGGCACAATTCCCAAAAGTGCTAGGTGCCATTGACTGCACCCATGTGGCACTACGTCCCCCCAGGGCATCTGAGCACATCTATAGGAACCGCAAGCACTGGCATTCCATCAACGTGCAGGTAGTATGTAATGCTAAGGGAATCATCACCTCAGTATATGCCAACTATCCAGGGTCCACCCACGACAGCTTCATTTACCGAATGTCTACCCTAAGCCGGGACCTAGAAGCTGGGCGGCATGGCGATACATGGCTGCTTGGTGAGTGTGATTGCCACTGCACATGCATGCATGTCAGATGCAGAGTTATGTCACTACCCCACTAATGTTACCCATCACCTCCTCACCAGGGGACAGTGCCTACCCTCTGAGCACCCACATGATGACGCCAATTTGGAACCCCCTCACGCCTCCAGAGGTAAGATACAACACAGCTCATATTGCAACCCGGGGCATAGTGGAGCGCACATTCGGAGTGCTCAAGTCACGCTTTCGCTCCCTTGACCGTTCTGGCGGGCAGCTGTTATATGCGCCCCCAGTAGTGTGCAGGATCATAGTGGCAGCATGTGTCCTGCACAATGTTGCAACACGCCGGGGCCTGGCTGTGGACATGGTGGTGCCCCCACATCCTCAACCACATGCACGGCCACTGCGCATGGGAGGGGAGAGGGCACGGGGTGAGGCAGCCCGTACGCAGCTGGTGGCTAATTACTTCACATAGAAATCACACCCCAGTGGAGTGCACACAGGCCTGGCACATACCATCTGATAAGCAATGATGACTCGACCTGACAATTAAGACGAACAAAAGGACTGTCATCTGTCAGAACCATAGCAGCCTGAGATTTTTCATGTGAAAGTGTCACAATGTGTGCATCCCTACCTACACAAACACCACCAATGCAGTGTCATGAAAAGACACTTCCATGCTGCAGAAATGAATACCCACTTGCAAAATACTACATGAAAACAGTGCCATGTCACCCACCCCCTCCCCGGCACGGCCACACAACACACCATGGCATGTCATGCAATGTGAGAGGAAAGAAATTAATCCCCACAACATGCCCCAAGTGTCAGCAGCTACAGTGTCCCTAATGGAAACATGTCCACACATGAAATGCTCACAGTAATGCAGGACCTACAACCCACATTACCAAATACTTACCAAGAATACCAATCACCTACACAACCTCCAACCTACCTTAAACATGACATTACAGACTTAAAAATTAGCTAGCCTCACCACCTGATGATGACAGCCCTCCGAACACTTCCAAGTATACAGTCTTAGCGCCACGCAAGAGTGTAGGTGCACTGCTTACAACATGGACTCCAGTTCCAAGGTGGACCGCATTGTGAAGACATGAGGAATGGACCTGCAAATATGGAGGATGAGATGGATGCAGAGGCACATATCAATACACCACGCAGTGTACAATACAACAACAATATGCACTATGAATATATACACAGTATTGACTACAGACTGCCCACACAGCTCATGGGAGTCCAATGTCGCCATGTACGTCAATGTCACTTGGGCACACCCTTTGCAAGCCCATGGAAACGGGAAGCAGGAGGGGTGTGTGTGACAAAAACCCAAGCATCTGAATCAAATCCATGACAAGCCTGCATGTGCCCAGCCACAATGCAGCAAATGCCCACGGGAGCCACACAAGGCAACACACTGTCCCAAAAAAAAAAAAAAAAAAAATGCCCATTAATGGGCCCGGGGGGGGGGGGGGGGTGTGGGGGAGGCCACCCAGGAGATCCGAGGACAGGGTGCACACCAAAACCCACCTGTGTGGATCTTGCGAAAAAAAACACCTCCATGGGCTTGTGGCCTACACGGCTATCTTATTGTGGGAGTATCACTGCTGTCGCTATTCTCACCCTCTGCAGCTGCATCAGGAGGTGGTGGCACTATGGGAGGCAGCCCACGCAAAGCCCTAGTCTGTTCCTCCACGGCTGCAAGCATGCAGGTGTGGTAGGTCTCGTTCTGGAGGATAAGTGTGTGGAGGTCCCCATCCAACAACTCACGGGATGCCCGGACCTCCGCCCTAGTTGCCTGCATCTCAGCTGAGAGCGTACGGGTGAGACGCTCCAGCTGCTGTTCTGTCCTTCGGTTTGTTGAAGCCTCAAGCTCAACAAGAGTCGTCCTGAGGTGAAGGAGTTCCAGCCTCAGGGCTTCCCTGTGGCCCTGGGACTCTATGGAGATGGCTTCCTGCAGAGTCGCCAGTGCCGCCCACCTGTCCCTGTCGGACGCCAACATGTCCTCCCTGTGTGACTGGCAGATGGAGTCGGTTGCTTGCTGTAGTCGCTCCATCAGCCTTTCGGGGAGGGCAATGGAAGTGGCCACCCTATCCATGGCCTGAGCCATCATCTCTGATGATGCTGCCTGTTGGGTTGCCATACCGTAAATTGATTGCTCCCATGCGGTATTGCCAGGTGGCGTACGGCCACCACGTCGGCGGGCACCACACCTGTCTGGGGCAAGGCGAACTGCGCCTTGCTGTGCCGGCACTGCCTGAGGCTGCAGGACTGCATTCCCCCTCTGATCTGCTGGCCCAGGAACAGGATCAGATGTCGCAGAGTGTGACCCTGCATCAGTAACCACCAAAGGCGTACCTGCCAACACTGACATCCCCATTGAGGGTTCTAACCCTGGTGCAGGTGGGTCGGACAGAACAGAATCCCTCCCAGGAACACTCACCTGCGACGGCACGTAGGTCTCATCATCCGAATCGATACCTGAATACAGCTCGGGGGAGGTGCAGCCAGAGACACCCCTTGAGAGCACGACCTTCAGCAGTTGTGGGTTCTCACCCACCACCACACCACGTCCCTCACTGGTGGTCGGTCGGCCCTCAGACCCCTCCTGGGTCTGCACCATCTCCACAACCCCAGCAGTATCAAGTGTGTCTTCCCCTGCAAAGACATTAAAGAAAACAAATGGAAACAGGCATTAGCACTATGGCACACAATTAGGGCTGAGCGGCTACAGAAACAGTACTTGATTGACACATGTCCCACATGACTAAAACACTCCCATGTATGCACCGTCACTGCGTGTGATGGGGAGGCAGATGGCACACATTGATGACACTAAGATGGAAGATGAACACATTTGCTGCATGCTGCCTAGCAGTGGCATCACACATTGGCCAGTGATTGGCAGGTCAAATACACATGCCATCACAAAGATGGCATGTACCCTAGCCATGAAGTGAAGAGGGAGAGGAGGTCACCAATTGTTCATTCAGTCCAGTTTGCTCATATAATTGATTATTTTCATTGTAATGGTTCAAATGTTTAACCTGCAGCTGCCAGTCAAAAATGGTCTAATAGCACAGGGACATGTCTAAACTAATCATGTCCAGGAAACTGAGCCAGTCCACTGTACCATAGCCATGTCAGACATGAGACAATAGGACTGAGAAATCCCGAGTAAAAGTGGTGGTATGCAAACAATCTGCCGGAATAAACAGAGGTAAATAAGCAACAGTGTTGTGGCAAGATGACACTCCAAGGGCAACTGGCGTGGTGTTGGGCTGGATGTCTAATGTTGGCCGAAGGGATGCTGCTATACCCAAATGCTGGTGCCAAGAATGTATAGGAAGAGGCACATGGGTGAGCCGAACCACTCAGGCACACACACCCTCCCCTGGCACCCAAACAGAAGCCCTCCCACACACACCATGCACATGGATGACACACACATGCATGTGCACTCACCGGACAATGCCTCGTAATCTGCCAGTTCTCCCACGCCTTGGATCTGTTCCTCCGTGACGTAGGTCCCAGCAACCTGCTCATGTGGAGTGAGTTCTATGTCGTCTGCTGGAGACCCACCTCCAGTCACTAGAGTTGCGGCATGACTTGAGGCCAGCTTATTCTTTGCCCTGCGCTTCAGGTCATTCCAGCGCTTGTAGCATTCATTAGCTGTGCGCCTCACGATTCCAATGGCACTTATGATGTCTGCAATGGTCTGCCAGTGTGCCTGACGTTGTGCAGGTGTGGTCTTGGATCCTGCAACAATCACCATTTCGCAGTCATGTGCGGACACATACTCTACAAGTGCATTCAGTTTGGCCTCATTGAAGCTGGGCTTCCTTGACAGGCCGGACTGTATAGCCGTGTCTGGGGCATCAGCCTCTACTGGACGAGCACTCTTCCTCTTCCTCTTGGAAGGTGGTGGGGATCCTGAGTGTCCTACGCCGCTCTGGACACTAGGGGCAGGAGCGTGGGATTGCACACTCAGCATGGGAGTTGGTGCAGGCATTAGCTCAAGTGTGATGGTGTCAGGGGGAATGTCAGCATGATGGACTTGGACCGACACTGTCCTGGATGGGTGTGTGAGAGGTGGGGTGGATGGAGCCGCAGCTGCCCCTGCAGCCTCCCCAGCCTGCCTACGCGGGGCAGCAGATGACCTAGCTGCCCCTGATCCACGTGGCCTGATGACACCAACGTTCACCGACGCACGTGGCCTAGACCTGCTGACCTGGAAGTCAGCCATGGAGTCACCCTGTGCCAGGTCTGGTTCCACAGTGGGCTGGTCCAACAAGGGCTGAGCATGGATGGTGTCAGCCACGGTAACCTCAACCAGCGGGGGGGGCATGGGTGTCCCTGACTGCTCCTCCACACATGGGGGGCTAGTGGCACCCTGCAAGTCACGGCCACGTCCCCTACTGGATCCACCACGGCCACCACTTGGGGCTCGGCCACCTTTGCCACCCTTACGGCTTGGTCGCCTCCCAGCCATGGCACTGATGTTATTGTGTGTATGGGAGTCGATGTGAACTATTGTCCTGGGCAATTGGGGGTCAAAGGGGTTGGGTACCAGATGGTAATCGTACCCTAGTGCTCTAGCAAGGCTGTATGTCACCCCTGGGGAAAGATGACGGGTCACGCAACGCACAGGCACCCCAAAAAAGCGAAGTAAGGTGCACGCAACCCCTCCTAGACCACGTGTGTGGAAAAATAAACCTGCACTACGCTGTGGCTCCCAGGAACACAAGAATGAACGTATGCGTGTCACACGCAGCCTAGAATGACCTCTGAAGGGGTACGCGACACACGGGGCAAGCACAGATGTTAAATACGTGCGCGACTCACCGTCTGCCAGGAACAAAAGCGTGAAAAATATGCACGTGTGCCTGTTGGCAACAACCCCGCCAAAAGAAGAATTGTACGCTGTCTGAGGAGACAGGACAACAGTAGAAGGGAACGCTGTTTGAGGAAACAGGCCCAGGAAAAAGAGGAAAAGAGAAAAAGCTGTCAGAGGTAACAGGGAGTACGAACTGGAAACGCTGTGAAGTAAATCGCGTGTGAACCGACAAGAAGTACTGATTTCACCCACTCGCTCTCCACGAAAAGCACGTACAAGGAAATGGCGTTCTACACGTACCTTTTATACACACGTCACAGACGCGCATACGCGATGAGGCCATTTCCACCAATTACGCGCTTTTACACTCGTACGTGTATCTCTTCATTTTTACACACGCCATTCTCTACGGCCATGCGCGTGACATCACAGCTGCGCATGGTGGCCTTTGGGCCAATGAAATCGCATATGCGAGCACACGTGGTAAAACTGCACGTCCGAGTGTCATCGCGTGTAATCGGAGGGAAGTGAGCGTACACGCGATTGGCCTGGGTACGTGTATTTCTGGGGTGCGCAGGAAGTTCCACACGCGATTGGTGGAAATCCACATGTGCTCTGTCATCATGTGTAATGAGGGAAACACCCGCGTGCCTCACGTCACAGACGCGCTCACGCGCTAAGGGCCTTTGGTCCAATGAAATCGCATATGCATGCTGACGTGCATACGCGCTAAGGGCCTTTCCCCGATTTACACGCAGACGTGCAGGATTTTCACGTGCCAAATCACTCCATATCAAGCTGGCCACGCGTAAGCACACGGAAGACCACGCTCCTGCCCACAAGGCCGAATTACTGCCCCCCAGAGCCCCGAGCACGCTCCCACCTGCCATCTGCTGCTGCCTGACTGCCTGCTGCCCACGTGCCCTGCCATTTGCTGCCTGCACATCAGCCAGGGGTGCTGTTGCTGTGACCACCCCTGCTGGAACCAAAGACTCCCGACTGCGATTCCATTGCTCCACAGCCCAGCCCCAGGACCCAGTTGCCCACCCACTCCTGCCTCTGGGGTTGTCATGTCCGGCACTGCAACATCTGGCACCACTGACAACAACTGGCCAGAGAGGCAGAGGGGCACCAGCTTCAGTGCCAGGGAAGTTGGTGTCCTGGTGGAGCAAGTCCTGGGGCAACATGTCAAGAAGCGCTGGGAGGACTTCAGGTCCAGGACCCTGAGCAAGGCCCGGCGCCTCTTGAAGGCAGCAGATGCTAAGGGGCGCCAGGGCCACTTGTCAGAAGATCAGATGAGGGCCCTGGAACGCATATCCCCAGCGCTCCACGTCCAGGTCCTTGAGAGGCAGACCCGTCTGGAGTCGAGCGGTAAGTGTACATGCATCATGATTGTAAACTGTGCGTGTGGTGATGTGCCAGTAGTGTGCCGGTTGCACATCTGTTTGTATGGGGCCGAGTATGGGTGGGGGTGTACAGGACCGTGAGGCTAACACATGCGAGGGCTGTCATGTGTGAGACATGGATGGTGCTTGTGTGTGTCGGCTTGCATGCCAAATGCAGTTGCGTGGGCACACATGTTTGGATGAATGTGTATGTAAGTGGGCATGTTCGTGATGTCACGCATGTATGTTGTTTTCAGCTGCATGTATCAGCACTGTGTACATGTGCATGTGTGTGTATTTGACAAGGGTGCAACAGTGAGGCAACATGGATGCATGTGACAGCGGGATGTGGAAGCCTGATTGGCAGATGTGACATGGATGCCCATCGGAACAGTGCGACAGTTGGCTGAGGTGTACACATGCATGCAAGTGTGATGGTGTGCGTGCATGTGTAGTGCACTCCCTGTGTTACGTGTGATGTCTGGCTCACCTTTGCCTGCTCATGCCGTTGTATGTGTATGGATGGTGCTGGCAGTTGCAATGTGGCTGTGGTATGGCTCATGTGTGCAAGTTGAAATGACATGTGTGTTGCCGATTGTGATGGCATGTCTGAGGTTTGCCAATGCCACTCATGTGCAACTGTCATGTGTGTATGTGTCCATTGTACAGTGCCCTGATGCCTGTGTTTTATTTCTCCCTGTCTGCAGCGTCAACTGATGAAGAGGGCGGAGAAGGTGCTGTGGAGCACAGCGGCGGGGATCGCACTGCCAGCCGGAGACGCAAGGCCCGGTACCCCTCCCAGGTTGTGATCTCGTCGGGGAGTGAGGAGTCCGGTGCCGCGTCCCAGGCCGCAGCTGCCGGGGGGAGGTCCAAGAGGCAGAGGTCGGAGTTGGACTCCTCGGCAGCAGAAGGGGCAGCTGGGTCCCCACAGGGCCCAACGGGGGAAGATGGCACGGAGTCATCCAGGTTGGTAGGGGGTTTGGTGGAGGGGATTCCCTGATCCTGTCACTGCATCATCTTGCACCAGCAAGGATGCCTACGTCCAGACCCGTTTTCAGGCAGGGGATGAGCTCACGACAAATGGCCTTCCTCTGCCTGCGGACGTGGCTATCCGGGTCCGAGTTGAGCCTGTCCTGACTGGTGTGGAGTTGCGTCAACGGGCCATGCGAGGTGACCTGCAGTCTTTTCATGAGGAGACTGCACGTCATCTCGAATGGCTCATTGACCGCGTCGGCCTACTGGGACAGGTCACCCAGGCCGGATTCCTCCGTTTGATGGGGCTTGCTACGACCCCCTCCTCAACTGAACCCCCTATGCCCCAGGCGTCCTCCGTGCCATCTTCCCACCCATCAGTCACCTGGGTGCCCTGTGGAGCTGCCTCTGACGGTGCGGCCAGGCTGGTGGAGGAGACATCCCTTCCACAGTCGGGAGTCGGACATCCAGCAGGGGTGGCCACATCAACAACTGCACCCCAGCCAGCGGAGGATGTGCAGGCAGCAGGAGGCAGTGCACAGGCAGAGGCGCAGCAGCAGCAGCAGCAACGTGGTGGGAGCCATGATGGCTCGGGGCCTTCCACATCAGAGTGGCAGGCATCGGCCGGAGGGCAAGATGACCCAGGACGGGAAGTGTCTTCCGTGTGGCAGCGGTTGGGCCACGCCATAGATGCGGAGCGGCAGCGGGCGGAAGAGGCACAGCTCACAATGGTCAGGGCGGAGAACTCCATGCAGAGGGCCCTGAGGCGTGCCGAGTGCCTCGAGGCAATCCGCAGGGAGTTTGGGGGGAACATGTGGATGGCCCTGTGGACCCTCGGAGCCATGGAGGACGAGCGCCTCCGGGACATTGAGCAGGAGTTCGATGATGCCCTGGCCCGGAACATCCTGAAGTGAGCCGTCGGACTAGCCCGCTGCCCTTGTAAATAGTTATATAGTTAGTGTTAGCTTTCCTTTGGTTTAGCATTTTTTTTGGACCTTTTGGACAATGGGACACATTTTTGTATATAGTTATTTTTTTTAGGTAGTGTTATTAGATAGGTTTCATTTATTCGATATGGATCATGGACCCTGGATTGTTTATCTGTACATAGTTGACTTTTGGATTTTCAATTTTTATTATGATTTCGCCATGGAGCAATGGTTTTGGATTTACTTTTGTGGACTGTGATTTTGGACACCTTTCCTTTGTATTATGATTTGTGGTTTAGCATTATTTCACGGACCTGCTGTTTTTTTTTTTTTATTTCTATTATTGTTTGTTTATTTTTTATTCAATTTATGTTGTTTTTAATACATATTTTTTCTTCAAAGTTCAATGTGTAGTATCATCTCATTGGTTTCATGCATATCATGATATGGGTTTTGACATTCACTGACACCCATTGGGTGTATGTGAGGGACATGTGTTCATTTCCAAACTTGCAATTGGGCTTCTATCATGTTTTTGCCATTTCTAAGTGGGTGGATGCAATACTCGGGTGGGTGTTTGCCATTTGGAGGCTGACCATAAGGGCCAGGGATCTACATTGTGGTGACATGTTGGCTGGGAAACATGGGTGGGGGACTGGTGGAGGCTGCCCCTGCACTGCTGGGGGGTGGGGGTGGTGGTAGACATGAGTGGGGGCCTGGTGGAGGCTGTCCCTGCACTGCTGGGGGGTGGGGCTGGTGGTAGACATGGGCGGGGGCCTGGTAGAGGCTGCCCCTGGTGGCTGGGGGGTGGGGGTGATAGGGGACATGAGTGGGGGCCTGGTGGAGGCTGCCCTTGCACTGCTGGGGGGTGGGGGTGCAGGGAGACATGAGTGGGGGCCTGGTGGAGGCTGCCCCTGGTGGCTGGGGGGTGGGGGTGGTGGGAGACGTGGTTGGGGGCCTGGTGGATGTTGCCCCTGGTGGCTGGGGGGTGGGGTGGTGGGAGACATGAGTGGGGGCCTGGTGGAGGCTGCCCTTGCACTGCTGGGGGGTGGGGGTGGTGGTAGACATGGGTGGGGTCTGGTGGGGGCTGCCGTGGTGGCTGGGGGTTGGGGGTGGTGGGAGACATGAGTGGGGGCCTGGTGGAGGCTGCCCCTGGTGGCTGGGGGCTGGGGGTGATAGGGGACATGAGTGGGGGCCTGGTGGAGGATGCCCCTGCACTGCTGGGGGTGGGGGTGGTGGGAGACATGAGTGGGGGTCTGGTGGGGGCTGCCCCTGCACTGCTGGGGGGTGGGGGTAATAGGGGACATGAGTGGGGGCCTGGTGGAGGCTGCCCCTGCACTGCTGGGGGGTGGGGGTAATAGGGGACATGAGTGGGGGCCTGGTGGAGGCTGCCCCTGGTGGCTGGGGGGTGGGGGTGGTCGGAGACATGAGTGGGGGCCTGGTGGAGGCTGCCCCTGCACTGCTGGGGGGTGGGGGTGGTGGTAGACATGGGTGGGGGCCCTGCTGGAGGCTGCCCCTGGTGGCTGGGGGGTAGGGGTGGTGGGAGACATGAGTGGGGGCCTGGTGGAGGCTGCCCCTGGTGGCTGGGGGGTGGGGGTGATAGGGGACATGAGTGGGGGCCTGGTGGAGGCTGACCCTGGTGGCTGGGGGTGGGGGTGGTGGGAGACATGAGTGGGGGCCTGGTGGAGGCTGCCCCTGCACTGCTGGGGGGTGGGGGTAATAGGGGACATGAGTGGGGACCTGGTGGAGGCTGCCCCTGCACTGCTGGGGGGTGGGGGTAATAGGGGATATGAGTGGGGGCCTGGTGGAGGCTGCCCCTGCACTGCTGGTGGGTGGGGGTAATAGGGGACATGGTGGGGGCCTGGTGGAGGCTGCCCCTGGTGGCTGGGGGGTGGGGTGGTGGGAGACATGAGTGGGGGCCCGGTGGAGGCTGCCCCTGGTGGCTGCGGGGTGGGGGTGATAGGGGACATGAGTGGAGGCCTGGTGGGGGCTGCCCCTGCACTGCTGGGGGGTGGGGGTAATAGGGGACATGAGTGGGGGCCTGGTGGAGGCTGCCCCTGCACTGCTGGGGGGCGCGGTGGTGGTAGACATGGGTGGGGGCCTGGTGGAGGCTGCCCCTGCACTGCTGGGGGGCAGGGGTGGTGGTAGACATGGGTGGGGGCCTGGTGGAGGCTGCCACTGGTGGCTGGGGGGTGGGGGTGGTGGGAGACATGAGTGGGGGCCTGGTGGAGGCTGCCCCTGGTGGCTGGGGGGTGGGGGTGGTGGTAGACATGAGTGGGGGCCTGGTGGAGGCTGCCCCTGCACTGCTGGGGGGTGGGGGTGGTGGTAGACATGGGTGGGGGCCTGGTGGAGGCTGCCCCTGGTGGCTGGGGGGTGGGGGTGGTGGGAGACATGAGTGGGGGCCTGGTGGAGGCTGCCCCTGGTGGCTGGGGGGTGGGGGCGGTGGGAGACATGAGTGGGGGCCTGGTGGAGGCTGCCCCTGCACTGCTGGGGGGTGGGGGTGGTGGTAGACATGGGTGGGGGCCTGGTGGAGGCTGCCCCTGGGGGCTGGGGGTGCGGGTGGTGGGAGACATGAGTGGGGGCCTGGTGGAGGCTGCCCCTGGTGGCTGGGGGGTGGGGGTGATAGGGGACATGAGTAGGGGCCTGGTGGAGGCTGCCCCTGGTGGCTGGGGGGTGGGGGTGATAGGGGACATGAGTGGGGGCCTGGTGGAGGCTGCCCCTGCACTGCTGGGGGGTGGGGGTGGTGGGAGACATGAGTAGGGGCCTGGTGGGGGCTGCCCCTGCACTGCTGGGGGGTGGGGTTAATAGGGGACATGAGTGGGGGCCTGGTGGAGGCTGCCCCTGCACTGCTGGGGGGTGGGGGTAATAGGGGACATGAGTGGGGGCCTGGTGGAGGCTGCCCTGGTGGCTGGGGGTGGGCGTGGTGGGAGACATGAGTGGGGGCCTGGTGGAGGCTTCCCCTGGTGGCTGGGGGGTGGGGGTGATAGGGGACATGAGTGGGGGCCTGGTGGGGGCTGCCCCTGCACTGCTGGGGGGTGGGGGTAATAGGGGACATGAGTGGGGGCCTGGTGGAGGCTGCCCCTGCACTGCTGGCGGCGGGGGTGGTGGTATACATGGGTGGGGGCCTGGTGGAGGCTGCCCCTGCACTGCGAGGGGCGGGGGTGGTGGTAGACATGGGTGGGGGCCTGGTGGAGGCTGCCCCTGGTGGCTGGGGGGTGGGAGTGGTGGGAGACATGAGTGGGGGCCTGGTGGAGGCTGCCCCTGGTGGCTGGGGAGTGGGGGTGGTGGGAGACATGAGTGGGGGCCTGGTGGAGGCTGCCCCTGCACTGCTGGGGGGTGGGGTGGTGGTAGACATGGGTGGGGGCCTGGTGGAGGCTGCCACTGGTGGCTGGGGGGTGGGGGTGGTGGGAGACATGAGTGGGTGCCTGGTGGAGGCTGCCCCTGGTTGCTGGGGGTGGGGGTGATAGGGGTCATGAGTGGGGGCCTGGTGGAGGCTGCCCCTGGTGGCTGGGGGGTGGTGGGAGACATGAGTGGGGGCCTGGTGGAGGCTGCCCCTGCACTGCTGGGGGGTGGGGGTGGTGGGAGACATGAATGGGGGCCTGGTGGGGGCTGCCCCTGCACTGCTGGTGGGTGGGGGTAATAGGGGACATGAGTGGGGGCCTGGTGGAGGCTGCCCCTGCACTGCTGGGGGGTGGGGGTAATAGGGGACATGAGTGGGGGCCTGGTGGAGGCTGCCCCTGGTGGGTGGGGGTGGTGGGAGACATGAGTGGGGTCCTGGTGGAGGCTGCCCCTGGTGGCTGGGGGTGATAAGGGACATGAGTGGGGGCCTGGTGGGGGCTGCCCCTGCACTGCTGGGGGTGGGGGTAATAGGGGACATGAATGGGGGCCTGGTGGAGGCTGCCCCTGCCCTGCTGGGGGGCGGGGGTGGTGCTAGACATGGGTGGGGGCCTGGTGGAGGCTGCCCCTGCACTGCTGGGGGGCAGGGGTGGTGGTAGACATGGGTGGGGGCCTGGTGGAGGCTGCCCCTGCACTGCTGGGGGGCAGGGGTGGTGGTAGACATGGGTGGGGGCCTGCTGGAGGCTGCCCCTGGTGGCTGGGGGTGCAGGGAGTCATGCGTTGGTGGGCAGTAGTGCAAGGTGACATGTGGGTTGGCTGGGGGGCATGACCATGGTGGATGGGGTGCCTGCAGGACATGTGCAGGGTAGGCCCCTGTGGTGTGGGCCACCTGCAGGGGCCGTCGAGGGTGTAGAAGGAACACCTGGGAGGACCCACACATGCAATTCACGTGTGGTGCTCCCCGCCCACCCCTGTAATACACGTACCCTGCTGGAATCGCGTGTGATACTTCCCGCACACCCCTGAAATACACGTACCCTGCTGATTTTGCGTGTGAAACTTCCCGCGCACCCCTGAAATACACGTACCCTGCTGCTTTTGCATGTGATACTTCCCGCGCACCCCTGTAATACACGTACCCTGATGGAATCGCGTGTGATACTTCCCGCGCACCCCTGAAATACACGTACCCTGCTGATTTTGCGTGTGATACTTCCCGCGCACCTCTGAAATACACGTACCCTGCTGCTTTTGCGTGTGATACTTCCCGCGCACCCCTGTAATACACGTACCCTGATGGAATCGCGTGTGATACTTCCCGCGCACCCCTGAAATACACGTAACCTGCTGCTTTTGCGTGTGATACTTCCCGCGCACCCCTGATGCACACGTACACAGGACAATCGCGTGTGGAACTTCCCGCGAACCACTGAAATACACGTTCCCCGCTTGACGTTTGCTGTTTGCCAGCCCTGTGAAGTGGTCCAGGGTTAGGGCAGCCCTTTGCGATTATTTGGGGATTTTGAAGGCTTTTCCTTGCGCGAGGGCGTTCTTGGGGGCGTAACTGGCGCTGCTGCAGGGTCGCTGCACCACGCTGTGCCACGGCTGGTTTTGGATGCGAAAATCCATGAATACGCTGTGCGCGGAAATCGATTTTAGCGCACGCGGCTGGCGCAGACATTCGCACGGGCACGCTGTGCGCCAGTCGCGTGCGCCACTTTTGTGCGAATTTCTATGAATTACCCTGAAAGTATTGGTCTTACATGCAACTAAGCCTATTACGCTTTATTTTATTGTTTTATGTTTGACAAATGTAATGCGAAACTACTTTGAAGATCTCACCAAGTAATATTGCAGGTGAAAATGTTTCAACACAAAAACAAAATATCTTTCCTTTTTTTCTCTTGTTTTGCCGATGTTAGATATATGTCGATGCTCTAAACAAAATCCCTCCTGAAGAAGTGTCTGATATGTTTTAAAGACAGTGAAACACGTGTCAAGGGTCCTAAACAAGTTGTGAATAAATTTAACAAAAATCCGACTTTGAAGAAAGAACAGCAAATAAAAATAAAAAAATAAAAGAATACTGTCCAAAACAGCAAAGTAGAGTTCCTCTCTTCATTTACAAATACTAAAAAGAGTAACAGCAAAGGGCGCAAACACAGGTTTCCAAATTTTCTTTTTATCAAGGAAAAATTACTAGTATATTTGTATTTAGTGAATTGGTATATAGTGAACTAGAGGTTGTATATAGTGAAAGTGACCATGTAAAGTTTTAACTTATGTATCTTTGTACCAGCGTATCACTGGAAGTTATTAGAACACTGTTTCAATTTTCCTGTAAGATGTCTGTAACAACGCCGTGATACTCAAGGGTTTTGGCATTTAACAAATGAAATAAATAAATAAAAATAAAATAAAAGGGAGCGGAAACATAATTTGAGAACTCCGAATGTGCGCTCCACTATGCCCCGAGTCGCAATTTGGGCAGTGTTGTACCTTACCTCAGCAGGTGTGTTTGGGTTCCGTATTGGCATCATCATGTATGTACTCAGAGGGTAGGTACTGTCCTCTGCAGATGTGAGAATGGTTGTCATTTTCATTTGTTGACAGTGTCTATTGGTCTGTGAGCAACATGCATGTGCATGGCCATTCATACTCAACAATGAGCCATGTGTTGCCATGCTTCCCAGCTTCCAGGGCCCGGTGTAGGAGGGACATCCTGAAGATGTAACTGTCATGTGTGCTACCAGGTTAGTTGGTATACACTTCAGTAATGATGCCCTTCTCATCACACACAATCTGAACATTGATGGAGTGCCAATGTTTCCGGTTGTGGTAGATGTGTTCTGTTGCGTAAGGTGGACCTATAGCAACATGGGTGCAATCAATAGAACCTAGCACTTTTGGAAAGTGCGCAACCCCAAAAAATTCCTGGACCACTGCTTGCCTTTCTGCCAGTGTTCTGGGCATATAGATATGCCAGCGGACAGAAGGACGTGAAGTTATGATTGCCAACACCTGATGTAAGCAGCAAGACTTCATGGCCTGGGAGATGCCACCTGCTATGTCGGGGGTCCCCTGGAATGTGCCAGTGGCCAAAAAATGCAGAGCAGTAAACACCTTTTGGAAGGGGCTCAGTGCTTCGGAGCACATGGTGGTGATGTGATGTCTTCTTCCCACTCCCTGACCAGGTCTAGGATGATATGGGGGGATCCTATACCTGCCATAGACCTTGTCATTAATCATCCCAAAAAGGCTGATCCGTGGGTGGAAGATCTCGGCCCTGGCCATCCTCCTCCTCCTGCAGTGACCCTGGATGATTGCTGCAACAAATGGTGCATTCATCGTGGCTGTATCCGTGCGATTGCTTTGTGCGCATGCTTTTTATGCATTTATTAGGTTGCGCATTGACTTTTACACCTGCTATTGCATGGTGTAGGTGTTTCGGGATTTGCATGTGTTTTTTTTTGCGAAGCAGCATTCCTTGTTCAATTCCATGAATACGTTTGATTTGCATGCGTATGG
Source organism: Ambystoma mexicanum (assembly GCF_040938575.1). Lineage (NCBI taxonomy): Eukaryota > Metazoa > Chordata > Amphibia > Caudata > Ambystomatidae > Ambystoma > Ambystoma mexicanum. The sequence goes on from NC_090935.1 coordinate 424,242,647, forward strand.
GTGGTGCGATTGTTTGACGGTGGAACGTCCCTAGTAATGCCCACATTTTCACTTGTTCTTCCTCATTCCATGTGTTCTGCTCCCTTTTTAGTTGGCTGCGCAGGCCCAGCTCACCCTCCTCTTGGAGTCTCGTGCAAGGCGTTTGTCGAGTCGCAGTGACATGGTGGACTGATGCAGATTCCTCATAAGTCCCGGATAAGCCCTGCCATTTTTTTCCATGAATCGATGAAGGGGAACTTGCGCAGGATTTCAGTAAGTAAGTTGTACTCCTTCAAGTAAGACTGTATTTGTAGGTATGCTTCTCAATCGATAATTTTTAGTAGGAAAGATACATTAATTATCAGTTGGTAGTTAGTAGCCACACAGGCGTCCAGCGGGGACTTATTGAGCAGGGTTGTTATCCAGGCCTGTTTGATGATAGAAGGTACAATAGCTGAGTTAAAGGAAACATTGATAAACTTAGTGATCACAGACATCAGAGAGGGTACACACTCCTTCACAATGACACCTGGGCAGGGATCTCCTTTTCACACAGCAGGTTTAAAGGAGTGGATAACAGCTGTGATCTCCTGTTTCTGCAATACTAGAGAATTTAAATAATATAAAGGCAGCCGGAAGGTTATTCCAGCGACTGGGTAGTGGCTAGAAGGTAGCTTGTTTTTGAGCAATAGTCTGCTTAAGAGTTTGAACCTTATTCATTAAGGTGTCCTTTATACAGATGCGTGAATCAATTAGATCCTTTTTGGCATTAAGTAAGGCTCCTTTATATGTTTTTGAAGCAGTAAGATAAACTTCCTTGTCTTCAGAGGGAAGAGATCTAAGCCAGTTTTTGTGACATTTATTTTTCTCAGATCTTCATTTATGTAAATCACGTGTAAGCCAAGATTGTTTATTGGAAGTGACTCAGATGTCATGATTTATTAAAGGAACAATGGCTAAGGTCAGTGAATGCTGATAATAGTGAACAACGGGCCTCAATACGAATTTGCTGGTGCAGGTTAAATACGGTGGTATTACCGTATAACAGTGCATTACTGCACCATCCAACTATGAGATGGGTGGAAAGTTGTAGGGTTCAACTCCATCTTTGAGCTGGAAGTAAATCTGACAATTTTATTCCTGATTTCAATGGAATTACCAGCAGCCGAATTACTGCCACAGTAATTACACTGAAATGCCCCATGGAGTTGTATGGACTCCAAATAAATGGGGACTAACAACACCACCACCGTAATACCGACGGACCAAGTGGCTGTAACGTACGGTCACCCAAAATAATGCTATTAGGGCAGCCCTGAACATCCCGAGGAACCAACACATATCGGACACTCGATGTAACTTGCATTGGCTCTCTGTTTCCCAAAGAGTTTCATTTAAAACTCTTGCTCTAACCCATAAACGTCTGACCAACAAGGCACCCCCCTACTTGGCCACCCGGTTTTCTCTGCACACCTCCATCCACCCTCAAAAAGCAGCCCAAACCCATTGCCTGTCAGTTACCAGATTTAAATCACAAAAATCTGGCGCGGTCAGTTTCCCGGTCCTTGCTTCCAAATCATGGAACTCTCTGCCTACTTCTTTCAGATTGGAACCTTCCCTTTCTGTTTTTAAGAACAAAGCCAAATCTAGGCTCCTGGCCCAAGACTCGTACAACCATTTACTGTAAAAACCTACATCAAGATTTGTTCTCTCACTACAACTGTCGTAGTCTGTTTTTGCAAATATCCTAAGATTTTTCTCTATAAATATGATGTATATACCCTACAAATGCATAGCATGCTTTTATTGGTAACTGTATAATATTGCTTCCCTTGTAACCTAAGATATGTGCTCAGATGCCTCCGGGCCAGGTGCGCTATATAAATAAAAAAATACAAATACAATGTTAATTCCATTTGGTGTTATCCCAGTGGATGTACTTTTGAGACACCAGCAAATTTGAACAGCTGTTAAAGACACAAGCACCTCACACGCTATATGCAGCAGCAGAAAAAGAGAATAGTTTGTAGCTTTTTGCATATTACCCTTGGTGACAGTGATGTTAACAGGATGCACACACAGCTTGAGGTTAGTTTGTTTGTTTGTTTGTTTTATTTATATTGCGCCCCAGACCCCGGGGTATTCGGGCACGAAGGCAAAAGAAGGTTGTTCAACTTGGTTACAGGTTACAGATTAGACATAGGGGTACAGCGGCGGTTACATTGCTGTGAACATGTATTGTCAGGGAATTGCAGGTCTATATACAGTGCGTTTAAGAATACAGATAATATTACAGAATCACAAAGGTATATGCAGTGGGTTTACAATAGTGCAGGTATGGCATAAATAAGGCAGAACAAGTATACAAAACACACATAAGATCCTGGAAGTCAATAGGGTGAGATTATTCCTGATTTCCTGATAGGCAAACAGAATTTAACAAAATAATGATCCGACCACGGACACGGTGAGATGGCAAGATCATCAATCGTAATGTCGTAGGTACAGATGCATTCCAGTATGTGACCTTCTCCCATAACCTGCTGCTGAAGGCCGAGATCAATTATAGCTTGATTAAGTGAAGCAGCAGCAAGATCTGCGACATCATTAGACCAAATAATTAAAATCACCCAGCAATAAAATATTGGAAGAGGGTTTAATCAGTGGAAGGTGACTAGATATAAACGGAGTATCAAAATGCCGCATGTCTTAAGGGGTCTATACAGTACAGAGAAACTGTATGTGATACAAGGGTTAACAAGAATTTTAACCAGCAATATTTTCGATCCCTCAGCGGCTTCAATGACAACTTCATGAATATTAAGATTCTTTCAAAAAATGATGGCGCGTCCACCTCCCTCTCCAGAGAGTCTGTCTTTGGTAATTGCGAAAAAACCATCTGGCACAGCAAGTGCAAGGTCTTGCCCAGAGGTACCAGAAAGCCAAGTTTCAGTGATGGTAATTATGTGTATATTGTTTTCAACAATATAATTGGCTATTTCGCAAGAGTGTTTAAGCAATGTCCGCGTGTTTATAAGGACACAGTTTAGGTCGTCCACCATGTACCTGATCAGAACAGGCAGAGGAAATTCCAATCCGATGGTGGAGCATTTTGAGCCCATCCTTCTGTGAATCAGGAAGAAGCACTTAAGTGCCCTTCAGGATTCAGAGAGTGACAATCTCGCCATCATACTGTGGGGCACAGTTTGCGAATGGAGCACAGGACAAACGCGACAGGGTTTGCGCACGCGTAGCATACATTCCACATATGCACAAACGCTGTGTCTGAATGACGCAGACGCAAAGTTGTCTCTTTTCAACTTGCGTTGAGTACATTGGTCAGGCACGTCCGAAAATCCTCTTGTGAGTCATCCCATCGACTACACTGATGAGATGACGAGGCAGCTTGCAACGTTCTCCACTCACTTCCTATAAAGCAAACAACATGTTTCCCTTCCTACCGCTGCTGCTAGGTTGGCACATTTCCACAATGCAATGTTTATGTTGAAGCACAGAGGTTATCACTGCACGCATGTGCAGCAATCATGCGGTGATTTGTGCAGTTTGAAAGCTTTATTACCTATATCATACAATATACGTATGTGCATGTGTATGTATATATTAGTGCAGACTGACAGAACACAGTTGAAGTTTATGTATTTGTTTCCTGGGAGATTACATGCCAATGAATGTGCGTTGAGCTGTTCCTCGCACAGCCACCTGGATGCAGTGGGCCGCTGCAGAGGGAGTCTAAGCCACACGACCCGTGGGATGCTCGTATTACCCGTTCCCTGCTCGTGTATTTGGCTGCAGCGCCCAGGGTCTGGTTCTCATTTGCTTGCTATTGCATACTGGTGACTCATAAATTACCCCTCCATGTTACAATGGGCCATCGCGCGTGAAATTTCTCATTTATCGCTTGTGTTATTTGCCGTCTATTTTCATCGTTCATTAGTAGAGTGAAGTCAATTAAACACAATTCAGGTCTGCCTTGACTGGTTAGGTATTGTTACACAGCAAACTGGGGGATTTCTTGGTATGCCAACTGTCTGCAACGCGTCCTTTATTCAATATTAGGAAGGTGGTGCCATTCTTTTCCAAAATATATTTCCATCAAAGCACACTTGGCATATGCAACACACTGTGGCAACTACAGCTAGCTAAGGCTATATAGTGCCTTATTTGTCGCATGGGAACTAAATTAAATGCTAGTGATTCGCCAAAAATGCATTCATTTGTTGACGGAGAGCTTATTGTGGCGCTTATCTAGTGTGTATGTCTGTGGATCACTTTCATTTTGTTTTATTTGGGCTATTTATTCAGTACAAACCTAGATTCAGCGAGCAGTGGAGCTCTTCACATTGGTAGCGGTCACAGGCATGCACTGGATGGCTTCAGGGGGGAATGGCCTTTATCGCAAGCGATCATCACACATTCCCAATGCCTTTAAGGCTAGAAGCACAAGTCGCTGTGCAACTGACTAGGAGAGTGAATGATTTTAGGCTTTTGCTGAAGTCAGAATATTTGGAACGAGGCTGCTATTGGAAAATAGTACTCGGCTAGGGTCAATCAGAATGTAACTGACATTGGCCCTCGCCAGGGCTTTAACCGACCGCTAATCCCCCGACGGGGATTCCTTTCCTTTGTTCCCGGTGGGGGGCGTGGCAGCCCTTCAGCCAATGAAGAGGCTTGAAACGGGGCAGTCCCCGCTCCGAGCCACCACACGGCTGGAGACTGCCATCATCCCCCATCAGGGATTCAGGTAAGTTTTTTCTTTCTTCCTCTCCACTCCCCTACAAACAATCCCCTCCCTGCCATCCCAACCCCATTTACCTTATTTCTCCTTTGTTGGGAGCAACAGCTTGGAACACTTCTGTCCCCACCGCGTCTGCTCCCGATGGCTGCATTGGAAAGGGAAAACGGACTCTGTTTTCCCTTTCCCGTTGGCCATTTTCTTTTAAAAATTTCACACAGGCCTATAACTATGGGCCCCGGGGTTTTACCTGACTCAGTAATGCCCCCGTGGCTCAGAGCTTATTGCTTAATTACAGAATGCCTTGTAAGCATTCTGATTTGTTTAGAGGAGGGTGTAAGGGAATCCATGCGCTAATATATAATGAAAATACAAACCCCTCTTATACGTCCCGCACCAGTTTGTTATGTTGATAATGCTTCTCTCGCCGCACCTAGTATCCTAGCATGTGTCTATGTGGAAGCATCTGCTATTTCATGAGACACTGAATCAGACCCTAGTTATCCTCGGGGAGGATACATGTATAGACAGTTATCGACTTTAGTTATCACACAGAGGGTCAAGACATGTAACAATCACCAGTCTGCATGCTTCTAGAGTACTCATCACCACGCAGTAGGAGAGTTGAGCAATAATCTTTCAGAGAGGAGACATGGAGACCTATCTGCCTGGAAGGTTCAATCAATGAATTTCAAGAAGTCTTATTGAGATGTGCAAGTTAATATACTGCATAGAACAATGTATTAATTCAATAGCTGTGCCCAATCACATGCGCCGTTATTGCAGAAGCAGGGCACGGACATGATGTGGGTTCAAAACACAGAGAAACATTTCTGATTCATGTTGGGAGTCGAGTTGCAGGGCACTATGTCTGTCTGGGAAGTATTGGCCATTGACACACAATCATGGTTGCACGGACTGAATTATCAAGAAAGTACATCATGCTTGGTAAGAGTGAGCTAAAGTTCTCTGGTTCTTGCCCTTTCTACTGAGTTGCAAAGGTTATTATCACAAAGTCAGGCACAATTTATTCCAGGTGTATTCCAATTGCATGCAACCAGTTTCCTGTGGTTGTCTACCATGTCAGTCTGGTCACTCTGGGTAAATTCACATGACACTACCCTTCATTAATGTTAAAGGTCACTGAGTTTTATGAGGTGAATCTGAATAGGGATTTTATTTTACATCTGCAACAAGTGGAGCTAGTAACCTGACTCTCACAGCGTCATTCACATTGCTTAACACTCAGGATGTTCCCCACATCCTCTACACATCATCATAGTTATTAGTACGTGGTAACTGCAAGGGAGTCAATTAAAAGATTTGGAACGGGGTCCTTAAGCAAGAATAGACTTTCCACATCTCCTGCTCTGCCATTTTCTCTCCTGCCTTCTCCTGCCACAGGACCTGCCTTCAGCCCCCAAGGTCCCTTCCTCTAAATGCCTCCCCAACCTCCTTCACCCAACCTGTCTTTCGTTTTGCCTGCATCAGGCCTAGTGGCACACTGCCAAATTCCTTCATATCGAAATGGAGAAAGTAGTTGCTTGCTCCATTTTCTTAGTGGCCATTTTATTTTGTTGTTTTTTTACCTGTGTAATCGCCACTGTGTGGTCTCAAAACTTAATAGAACAATGCTATTGTCACACCAGAAAACTTTCTGGAGCTAATAGCTATCACTCCCTTCGCAGAGGACATTTCCCTTGCTTTGTGCCAGGGTTTAACTTGGTCCCTGGGCTGTAATTGGCTAGTAAAGCCTCCGCCTCAAGGGGCTACTGCTTTAATTAGACGCCATCCCTGTCACTGTGTATAAATCTTGATATGATGTTTGATACAATGCAATGTCAACATTCATTTATTGTTCTGGAACGCCCCTATAGCAATGCAGTGTATTCACAACACTTGTCATAACAGCCTAACAGGGACGGGACACATTTATATTTTTACCTCAATGATTAATTGATAAATGCACAGCCACTAGAGATTCTTAAACCGGATGTGATTACAGTGGTTCCTTACTTTATAATTTGGAGCCTTCTAAAGCATTGCAGTTAAGGGCTAGTTCAGAGGGTTGGCAGTGTAACAGATGGTAGAGAAGAAGGGACAGGTTAGGACCATAGGGCAGATGTGGATTACACAACATTCACAGTGGCCAGCTAGCCACAATCCTATGGGACCAATGTGCAAATATGGGGACGGGCAAGAAGGGATGGCTGCAGGGTAAGTTGGTAGGGTACAGAACATTTAAAGTTTCCAACTGGCTGCATTCTTGGAGGACCAAGTGCAGCATGAAGCTAGGGAGGATGCAGCAATATACTGGGTGAGCCCTGGGATGTGTCCGAACCCATCAATCAGTTGGGTTGACAGCTGTGAGAGGCTTTTGGGATCATGAATTTAACCATGACTTTGATTGGTGCACAAGTAGAGATAGGTTTTCTATATGTAGTAGCTTCTGAGAAGAAACCCAACAATAGCACCAAACAACGTTTATCCCAGTTCCCATGGAATAAATGGAGATCACCTTTTTACGCTTTCACCCACTACAGAGGCTTTAGGGTTAAGATACAAAGTGCCTCCTGCAAGCCTTGCTTGTCATTTTTCTGGTAAATGTGTTGACATTGAAACTTTACAATACCTTATTACCCAATACCCCAAACTACAATAAATTAGACATTAGTTTTTTTTTTTTTTACATTTAATGGTAGACAATGAGCTAACATCAGTTAATCACTTATGGCTTCACATTTGCTCAGGATCAAAGGTCTCTTTTACAATAGATACGCTGAGATATATATGCACATTTTTAGATCTTGGGAACTAGGGGGAGTGTAATTAGATTGTCGAATTGTAGATATTACATGATTTATAATAGTCCAAATTAGGACAGATTTTGATTTATATGTGTAGGATAGTTACATTTTAGAATTAAGGTTGTGAATACTTAACAAGTGTGTGAAAAACATTGTTTTTTAAAATAATTGTTTGTCTATATGTTTTGTATGTGTTTTTATATATTTGTATAACATGTGCAATGCTTAATATAAACCGCAACACAATAAAATAAGACAGTGGGTGGAGGCGTAGCCATCTCAAATCTGTTGGGCTTAGTTTTAAGCTGCACTATTACAATGTATGCATCCGTTTTGGTTCTCAGAGACATGTCTCCATTGGAGGACATACCATTTTTTAAGAAAGTCTGGCTACTCCGGGCATGTATGGTTGCTAGAAAAATGATCCCAAGGGCATGGAAATCATCTGCTTGCTTCTGTATTGATGAATGGGTGGAAGAATTGTTAACCTTATCCAGATATGAGAGGGTGATCTGTAAGCAGTCTGGAGACACTGATACATTTACAGATATATCAGGATCATTCCTAGATACTTATGACTAATGTTTCCATTATGTAACCAATGTTAATTACTGTGCGCTTGACTCTGATTAATTTCTTTTTTCCATATTTTCGTCTTTGTTTCTTCTCTCCTTTTTCTTTCTATATCAATTGTCTACTTTGGTGAATACTTATTGAGCTTATTATTTCTTGATTGTTCCTTTGTACACCTGCATTGACTGTGCAGATTTTAATACTGTTATGTAACATCTGTTGAGTTTCATGTTACTTGCTTTTGTTATGTGAAAATAAGAATCTTACAGCAGGGAAGTGAAACTTTAGCAGCAAGTTTTGGAAGACTTGTGGAACCAGTGCGTTTATAGGGCTTCCTGAAGCATAGTTGGTTCTGCATGAGTTGTAGCATTTTTGTCAAGTTATTCCATACGTTAGATCCCAAATACCCCTGTCTTTTTCCACCTTTTTGATAATTTTAGTTTATTACTATCATGATACATTTACTATTTGTTGACCTAAGAGTCTTTTTTAGAGTAGATAACAGTGGATTCATTTGGCAAGATATTTTGAGTCTTGTTTCAGAAGGCTTGATGTGTGAGATATAACACTTTAAATTGCACCCCGGCTGCAATTGAAAGCCAGTGGTGGGATTTCAGCCCTGTTGAAATGTGGTATGCCCATGTTTAGGCCTAGACTAAGCCTTGCAGCACTCCCTTTGAGTCGGTTGCAGGGCTTTACACGATTTCTATGTATCCATACTTGCAAAGCATCACATTACTCTAACTTGGCCAGAACTGTAGCTGGGATGCATTCAACCTTAGCTGGAATGTTACGAGGAGCATGATTTTTATGAGCATGCGTGGTTAAAGGTTGGTGTTTTATATCTTGGGTTGGCTGGGAGTTTGAATGGTCACACCTTACTCAGAGCAGAGGCTGTCCCTAGTGTGCTGGATTATGCTGGAACATGTAGTGTCCTATATAATGGAAACTGGTCGTAGGGCGTTTACCAAAGACACTGCAAGGTGAATCTTGCCACTTACCACTTATGGCCTGATTTATGGAGCTGACCAGGATTTTCCTCCATCTTGAAAGAAATATGAGAGGCTTTTTCATGTGGTCATGACCCATGCAAATGTGCTATATCTCTCTCCTCGCTCAGTATTGTCAAAATATTATGGAATTTCAGAGGATCAAGGAAAACTGGCCAACTTATGAGCTGCCTTGAGCAGGTATTCACTTTGTCGATATTTTGGCAGGTAGCTCCTAAAAATCCCTGACTCCTGCCAACGAATGGAGAAAACACAAGGTAACTCCCCTGCCACCACACCAATATGCAGTACCACAGAGGCCCCCTCCACACAGGGTGTTGCACACTAATGTCTTGACTTCATGTCCAGTAGCATGCTATGCAGAAAAACATATTGCTCAGCAGGAAAAGTGTCACTTGGCTACTTTCCCCATTTGGCTAGATTCGGTTACATTCCTTTTCTAATCCATCTTTATAGCCCACATTTAGTCTATCCAGGTGGATGATATTGTTATGCAGTGGGTGTCACTAAACTCAAAATACATATGACATGTTAATTCGACACTTAAGATAATTTGGAGCAGTTCAAGCACCAACACCTTTAATTCTATGAATTAATGTTGGCCCCTTATGGATGAGAATCACACTAATTTAACATTCCCTGAAACAACAATCCAACCCCACAATCTAGTACAAGAAACAAACAATTTTACCCTGAATATTTTAGCTTACCTAAAAATGATAATCGAGTCAAAATGTGTGAGGGCTCCAGTCTCTCAATGCTTGGGAAATCACCCAAAACACAACAAATCAATTCCGACTGCAATGAAAATGACTTAAAACTGCAGCCTGCCTTCTTTTGTCTCAGTGATCAGTTTTATCAAAACATAGAACAGCAAATGTTTTATGCATATTTGCACAGACGTCCATATATATGCACATATGAATTTATATTCTATATAATATGTTCAATTAACTTCAAAAGTTAGATAATATAAATTTGAGTCAACATGAGTAAATAATTGGAAGCATGATACATACAACTCATCCACATATGAACTGTTCATAGCTTTGTGACTCGATTTACAGAGTACACCATAATCAACAGCACCTTCCGTTTCTATGGCGATCCTGACTTAAACATTTTTCTTTGCCAATCAAAAATAACAGATAGTTAAAGTAAAGGTTGAGCCCTTTGAGAAAAATATTAGACTGGGCTGTGCCAGTAAACAATGATATTAAAGAATAATTGTATTGAAATAAGGAATGAACATTTCAAATGTATTTGGTGTCTTTTAGAATAAGAAGGCCTTTTATTCAGAGCACATAAATAGCGAATTTTGTAAATGGTTTTACTTTTTAAGTTGGAAAATTACATGGAAATTGTAAATGGGTTTACTTTCCTTTAGGAATGAGAATTGCTTGGAGAAAAAAAAACTATTTAAATAGCAACTTCCTACCTTTGGATTTTACTAACAGGGTACTCATCAATATTTCACACTTTGTGAAATATGTATGTCAAAGGGCATCAAGCTTTAATTACTTTTGCCAAATCAGTGAAAGTACATGGAGAAGTCACAAATTACAGAGGCCCATTTGATTTCTGTAGTAAGCCCTGAAAATTAGTTATTGATTTCATTTGGAGAGTGAAATGATCCCCACCCAATCGCTAAAGGACTGAATATTTTAAATACAGATCAGGGCACAGGTTCACTTACATTCTTCGAGCTTGAATTACATATTCTGTGCTGGAATCAGACTCTGGGATGCATGGGTCAGAACCTATTGTGGCTGGAGCTGTCATCTAGATGTTAAGGCACTGAACTCAAGACGTCATCCGTTTATCCTCCTCAGCCCTTTGGATCCAGGTAAGAATGTGTTTCCAAGCTCTGATCTCCCTTTGGTTCCATTTGGAAAATTCACCTGGGTCTCCTGCTCAACGCTTCTCCTGAAATCTAGTGTGGATTCCTCAGGTAGATTGTCTGCCTAGGCAGATAGCAAAACATTTAACTTGTTCTTTATTCCCATATTGTCATGAAATTTTATACTGGCCAGACATCATCCTCCTTTGCATTTTATGAGACTACAATTTAGATTGGTTGGGATCTGTGATTGGTTTCTTTCTCCAATGCACATCCAACCCCCTACTCCAGCCAGCTTACATCACCAGTGTTTTGGGGCACAATAAGGGGAGGTTACTATCTAAAACCTGCCAACATCTTTGAAAACTCTTTGTTGAACTAGTTTAATATGTTTATATTTGATATGCCTCTTTGGGTACAAATGTGAGGTGGTTATAAATGGTTATAAATAAAAAAAAATGCTACTTAAATAGTCTGAATTTACACTGCACTTTTTATTTGTGTGGCTTTTAGCAAAGTGGTTTTTTTAAAAATAAAATATGGTAAATTATGCAAAAATGATGCATTCCAGAATATATTTTCTATATCCATATGATCGGTCGTGTTGTGCATATTTGGAATCTTAATTTATAGATACTTCCTGGTGCCAAAATAGGGCTTGTAGTTTCATATCTTGAACATTCCTTTCAACTTCACACTTAACCTCCGTTTAACTCTGTAAGTTTAAAGTTTCATTCATGTAATTTGTAGACGATGTTACTAAGCAATAGTTTGAATACTTCTTTGTTGAAAAAAAAACGAAGCAACTAGTTCTTCTAAATTATGTTTTTGTTTATTACCTTGTTGAATTACAGCAAATTTATATGGCATTGATAATTCTGCTTCATATATTTGTAGAGTTCAGCCAATTGGTTCAACTGTATTGGAATTGGGGTTTGTTGTTGGCTTTTGTTTATCTTTTGCTGCTTCTTTGTCAAATATCTTTTCAAGCTCTATTTCCTGTTCAGCATTATAATGTAAAAAGTTTACTCCGAGCGTATAATATTATCCGTTTTCTTGGAAAATGCAGCTCCTGTATTTTTAAAATGTCCTTGTATTTCAGATCCATCACACCATGGTAACAAGAGTTGAAGTAAAGATTAATAATACCGTTCTTTTTTTTCCGGTGAAGCACATGTACATTTTCAATGATTAACTGAACTAGGTTTTTCATGTCTTACTAAGTAGCCATCCATAGATTTAAGTTAACAACCTCACATTTTAATGTTTTACTAAGCTCTTTTTGATAATTGTAATGTTGCAGATTTTCAAGCCTAAATGTTTGGAATTGTGTGATTTTCCTGAATGGTGGCTATCTATCAGGATTTTGTTTAACATTTCCCTCACTGTTTAAATTAATCACAGCTTAGTTTTTAATACTTCATGTCAATTTTCAGGGTATCCTGAATAATCCACTTGATATATCTTCCTTTACCATGATAGAAGTAGCTAGAAACCAAGGAAAAGGCATTTTCCAATATCCTGATTGTACATTCAAGAGGGCATGCATTGTAATGTACATTTGACATATCTGACAATTCTGCATGTAAATTGCATGTGGCTGCATGTTATTCAGTGTACATCTGTTCAGCATGTAACTTGTAGCAGTGCCCTCAACTAAAGACAGTTGCCCTAGGGTTGATAGACTATACATGAAGCCTATTACCCCGCTTGTGCTGCAATCCATAGAATAGAGCTGAGTCCCACATAAAATTAAGTCCAGCTGTCACATAGTCACTGACATAGCAGTCATTGCTAACCTACAGTGTTGTAAACTAGTGACATCTGCTAGTAATTGATTTTTCAACAAATTCGAATTACTATTCACATGCAATGTAAAGCTTTTTTTATTTGTATCCTGCACAGATTACTGTCTTCCGAAGGGCCTTCCCGCCTACAGTCTTACAAAGCCATAACAATGGCAGTAGGCACTATACAAATATAAAATAACATATCATAACATAAAGGTGTACAAAAAGGCATGAGAGCCCCTCTACTGAGAACAAAAACTGCCACATAACCTGTTCTATTAGTAGCTACCCACTCAGGAGGGTCCGCAACCACGTTTTAGCTCACTGTACTTTTTACAGAGGAGAAATATCAATTTGAATATTAATTTCGGTCCCACCCATTTGGGCAGTCCAGCACCAAAATGGCAATTCTCCTCTGAACAAGTGAACCAGCAGCAATCCCCGATATACATGTTTCAGCCAAGTCGGGACTCATCAGTGTGGTGAAGCAGTGCATCTCTAAGCACAGTGAGCAAGGTTGCTTTGGGTAACTTAAGGTAAAATCCTAAGTTCCTAAAAATACACAAAAAGTTCTGTTAGCCCCTCTAACGAAAGTGAACATGGCCAAATAACTTGTTCTATGGGTAGTGTAAAATAAACCTTCATGTTCATCTATCAGCAGCTTCAGAAGTACCACGTTTACGATGAGAAAGAGTTTTAACTTCAAAACTTATTAAGAAAGCAGATAATGACTTTAACATGTTATTTCTTCCCAAACATCACGTAGTTGAGCTTTAGTAATGTATGAGGCAATGTATTTACTTGCAACCATTATGATTGGTTATTTGTAACGCGCTTAATACCCAGAGGGTTCTCAGCGTGGACCCGATGATCGAACCTGTGTTGCCCCAGTCATCTTGCTTCCAAGGCAATCACATTGCCCCTGAGCTATCCTCCCGAGACCATTAAATTGTCCACTATAAATTGAAAATCATTGTTTGCATTTACATGCTTAAAATTAAAGGAGAGCAGTCATTAATGTTTATACATTTAAAATAAATTAGCTTTATTTCATGAGATCCTTTGGGTGTGTTTTTGTTCTCATCCTGCCTAAATGAAACAAGATGATTATTGATACATTTTCATGAACATTTGTTTCTAGGGAAGCCAAATCAACATCTTTTGAAAAAAGCATTAATTGCTTTTGTAGGCTCATTTATAATAATATGTGATTTTGTGAATGTGAAATTGTATTATTTGTTTTTGTAAGTCTGTGTGTTTTAATGTGTTTGGAATTTGGGCAAGTTGCGTGTTTTTCAATAAAGTTACTTACTATTTTAGATGTATCTTCTCCAAATTCTGGATCACCTACAACCCATAATACCATAAAGATATGGGATGCTCCTAAAACTAGAAGGTTTAATTTTCATTCAAAACCAATGCGGTGCTTTGCCTAATGGTGGACATTCTGAGTTTAAAACATAGTTTAAAATTGCAAGAAAACAATGATGAAAATCTCTTGAACCATTACCTGGATCTAGAGCACAAACCTCTTTGGACCTAAGGGGTGGATGTTGTAAAGGTCTGTGCTTGCTTCTTTTTAAAAGCCAATTATTTCTTACATGCACATTCTGCACAACGTAAAGTTACAAACCACACTGGTGTTCCAAGATTATGCAATATACAATTTCAGTCTGATAGATGCATAAACTAGTATTCTCTTCTTCCTCATAGATTTGCTAAAATCTTTATAATGCTGCTTTCTAAAACTTAATCTTTGGCTTTTAGTTTTTTAATTGGTGCAGATGCGTTCATATTATAGCAACGTTTTCCTGAATTAATTTTGGGAGCCTCTTCATTACTTAACATAACGTTAATAATTCACATTACAGTAAACAAAATATATATTCATGGCTAAATCTGAATTGAGGAACATTTGAATACATGTGAGTTGTCCTCTAGATGCAGATATTTGTACTTATGTGATATATAAGCTTCCTCGCTCTCCTGTAGGAAACAATTGGGAACAAATGTTTCTTTACATACTTGTTCAATACACTTATTAAATTGCCTTCTCCTTGTTTCATTTGGAATGGTTCCATCAACTCACCAATAACCTCTTTTGAATGTGATGGATGGCAGGATTGTATATTCTTCATTAAAGCTTTCTCTACTTTCTACTTCTATATTTTCAAACTGTCCTCCTATTCTATTAATATCCTGAAGGTTAAAATGTATATGTTCTTCAATATTTACATCCTGCTAATGTTTATTGTATTTTTTCAACCAAAGTAAACACTGATGGACATCATGCAAATCTGCAAGTTATTGCCAATTTTGCTTTACTTTTTGTTAGTATACTAACACTATTTTTTCACTTGCACAATTAATTCCTAAAGCTTCAACTCTGTCATGTATATTTAAAGGTAACATGTACATCTTTGCATTTTAAAGCTTCTGTTAATTTTTTGGGGGGCTTTTACTAGACTTGCTTTGTAACCTCACAATACTTTGGAAACTTTGTATTTGAGTTGAGGGATAATTTCATATGTACGTGTAGACCACGTAATAATTTTAGAATGGGTTATGGTTCCATATTATTTGCAATTAAACCCTGTAAGGGTGTCAAAGAAGGAAACTGACACAAAGATGACATTGGGCCTCATTACGACCCTGGCGGTAATCGCCCGTCATTACCGCCATGGCGTAATGAGCGTTTACGCCGTGGGACGATGGCGTAAAGAGCGCCACATTACGACCCATCGCGCACGAGCATTACGCCATGGCGGTAATGCAATTAACGCCATTGCGGAAAAGGCCCCTACCGGCATCGTTAAGCGAGCAAGGTGCACATCCGCCACCGTAAGTAGCGGCCACCGTAAGTAGCGGCCACCGTAAGTAGCGGCGGTCGTACTTAGCGGCGGCCGTAAAAAGTCGAACCGGAAATAGCGTCATCGCGCCGGAACGGGAAACAGCCCGTCGGCCATCTTGAAAAACACAATCCATCGCCATCCTACCAAACAACACCAGACCCAACCCTGACACCTGTCCCAACCAACCACCCACCCATCCAAGTACCCGAAAATGCCTAAATCTGTGAAAAAGGCATGTGACCGCCAGCGCCAGGAGAGATTCAGCCGGGAGGAACTCTGCATGCTTGCGGAGACCCTGCAAGACAACGCAGGTGTTGTTTTCTCCCCGGACATGACCAGGACAGCGATCGGGAAAAAGAAGGCCATCTGGGCCCTGGTGGCTGAGCGCGTCAGCGCGGTGGGGACCGTACCCCGCACCCCACAGCAGTACAGGAAGCGCTGGGATGACCTACGCATATGGGTCAGAGCCGTCATCTCAGCAAACCGCAACCTTGCCCTGGGTACCGGTGGAGGGTCGGAATCGCCCCTTAAACTCCAACCGTGGGAGGAGATCTGTGCAACCACGATTGGCATGGAATCCATTGAAGGCGTCGGAGGGATGGAAAGGGGAGCTCCGACATCAGGCGATGAAGGTAGGTGCCTCAAACAAGACATGCCATAGTCACAGCAGTCCAATCATGTGTAGCACAAGGTTGCCCTAGAGTGTAAATGCAACACATATCAACACTGCCCATAGCCACATGCGAGCACCACCCTGCATACACTGCTGGCACCCGCATACCTGCATCCACATTCCACACCAAAAGGAGACAACCTGCATGGCACTGCCTGAAATCTTCCTCATCCACTGACCACAATAATGTCAAACATTTCATTCCAAAGTACGCAGACCCATCAATAACGCCCTCCCTCCTTTGCTCCACCACAGGCACAGATTCACACCCAGAGGACCAGGACACCCCTGCACCAAAGAGAGCCAAGAAGGCCATCAACAACGGCCCTGCACCCTCAACCTCAGCTGCAGTGAGGCAGACCCCACAACAAGCAGGTCCCACTGCAGGCATACCGGAAGTCCCACCGGCAAGCACCCCTGTTGGCAGCAGGCCAGCAGCAGCGGCTCCACCTCCACCGACATTGCCTGCCACAGGAGGCAGGGGGTCAGCGGCCAGCAGCAAAATCGGGGAGACAGCTGCAACAGCTGCATGTTCAGACTCGGACATGGATCACGAGGTCAGAAGCCCCACTGACCTACTACATTCCCCCTGTTTCTCAGACGCCAGCCCCCATGAGGGTCACACACAGGGGCACACAGAGGTAGAGGAGTGGCCATCCACCCCATGCCCTGTCCACACTCCACAGGAGGGGAGCAGCCCCTCCATCACTCCACCAGCACTGGCCATGGGCCAGCACGGCCAGCAGTCCCTCCAGGACATCACTCAACGGCAGCATCAACTGTCCGCAATGCTGGATGAGCATGCCGCGGAATGTGTGGGGGCTAGGTCTAGCATTGAACAGGCCACGGAGACCCTAAGGGCCGAAGTGGCGCAGAGCACTGCCACCCTGAGGGATGCCATGCAGGCCATGTCCAGGGACATCTGTGCAGAACTTGCGGCCTTGCGTCGTGCGGTCACTGGCCTCACCCACACACGACAGGACGTGCATGCACAGGGGCAGCCAGGGACATCCTCCACTGCCAGTTCTGCGCAGAGCAGCCCCGTGCGACGTTCCGGTCGTAACCTGCGCTCCACAGCCAGGGGTGCCCCGGGGGCCGGGAGAGGGGGCTTGTAACAGCCTGTGGCCACTGTCACAGGCATCTGTTGACACCTAGAGGGTGTGTGTTGGGGTGTGCAGGGGGAGGCGGGAGGGGGTGTGTTGGGGTGTGCAGGGGGGAGGTGGGAGGGGGTGTGTTGGGGTGTGCAGGGGGGAGGTGGGAGGGGGTGTGTTGGGGTGTGCAGGGGGGAGGTGGGAGGGGGTGTGACACGACATTTCATGGTTTCAATACACTTTATTCTTTCAAAAAAAGTAATGTGTGGACATTTTCATTGCGTATGTGTGCTTTATTGGTGTACAGTCCACAGTGTGCATGTCCCAGAGACACACAGTGCCCCAAGTGCAGTCTCCATGTGATAAACACCAGCCGTGTGTGCTAGAAGCAGTGGTCGATGATACTTTGGCGCATTGCACGCCCCTCCTGTGCATCGCCTCCTCCATGGGGTGCCGCCCCATCTGCACCCTCCTCATCCTCATCGTCAGGTGGTTGCAGTTCTGCGTCAGGGGGCAGGGGACATTCCGTCTGACGCACATATCGTGTAGCATGACACATGCCATGACGATCTTTGCCACCTTCTCATGGCCATACAGGAGTGCGCCACCAGACCTGCTGAGGCTTCGGAACCGTGCCTTCAATAGTCCGAATGTCTGCTCTATGACCACACGAGTACGTGTATGTGCACGGTTGAAGTCCTCCTCGTGCTGGTTCTGCGGGTTCCGGACTGGTGTAAGGAGCCACCTCTTCAGGGGATAGCCTGCATCACCTGTATGTAGGCGAGAATGTATGTGTCAGTCATGTTGTCTGATCAGGAACATGATGTTCCGCCATGGCTCGCATCCAACTGTTACTTTGGCTCACTTCTACATGCACTGATTGATTCACACAATGCAAGCAGTATATGCTCATGGCTTCCATGGCCTGTTTTGCATGCCATCACCCAATGTATGCAGAGGGGTTGTGTGCATTGTGAGTGCCCATCCGCTGTCTCCGTTCTCTGTGTTACTCACAGCCAGGTGGAGTATGCATCATCCCCCCCCCCTTTCTGCCAGGTGGAGTATGCATCATCCCCCCCCCTTTCTGCCAGGTGGAGTATGCATCATCCCCCCCCTCCTTTCTGCCAGGTGGAGTATGCATCATCCCCCCCCCCTTTCTGCCAGGTGGAGTATGCATCGGTACGTCATTCACCTGCCCACTTCCATGACATTGGACTCACCGAGTAGCCAGGATCTTGGGCCTGCATGTCGCTCCATGTAGCGTGGTATTGTGGAGTTCCTCAGGACCATTGAATCATGGGTTGATCCGGGGAATCGGGCACAACAATGTGTGATGATCTTGTTGGAGTCACAGACCATTTGCACGTTGATTGAGTGGAACTGTTTCCGGTTGCGGTACGGTACCTCCATGGCACGTGGAACCACCAATTCCACATGGGTGCAGTCGATGGCACCAATGCAACCGGGTATGCCGGCTAGTGCATGGAAACCCACTTTGGTGTTTGCAATCTCCTGGGCAGTCCGTGGTAATGAGATGTGGTCATCTGTGTGCTTGAGGAGGGCATCGAGCACTTGGATGAGTGTTCGTGAGAATAATGGTTGTGAAATGCCATGCAGGTGCCCCACTGTGTGCTGGTAGGTGCCTGTGGCCAGGAAGTGGAGTACAGACACTACCTTCAGTAGGGGGGGGATGGCGGTTGGACTTTCTATCATGCTGACGATGTCGTTGTGTGTCATGTCTACGATGGCGGTGATGGTGTCCCGGTCCAAACGGTACAGGGTGTGGATCTGCTCAGCAGTGAGGTTGAATGGATTGGCTCTGATGCATGGGATTGGGGGCTGCCTGCGTGGTGGCACTGGCTGTGCTGGTGGGGCTTGCTGGGCCTGCCTTGCCCTCCTTCTCCTCCTGCGTCTCCTCTGTGCTGCCTGTTGTTGTTGTTGCTGTTGTAGCACATGCATTGCTATCAGGTCCTCCAGCCCCAACATTGCTAGTCGTATTGGCATCAGTGTGGAGTGTGACTGGGTGTGGGAAGGGGTGGGGTGTGCTCTTTTTGTGCTTCCCTGAGTCTGTATTGCCTTCACCTGTGCTGTTTCTGTGCACCTGTGGCAGCTGCATTCACTTAACATGGCCCTTTACGGTTGGTTCGCGATGGCGTTATTTGCACCATGGCGGTAAGGTACTTAACGGGCTGGGTGATGGCGTTAGGTGCATGTCCGCTTGGGTCGGCATTTGCGTACCTTTCCGCCATGGCGTTAAGTACGGTGTGGCCGGTCGCGTGCGCGCACCATTGGCGCAGTTAGCGCCAGCGTTAACTACGATGCCGCTAATGGCATCGTAGTTAACGGTCACGGGTCATGATCGGACCTTGCGGAAAACGATGGCGGTAACCATTTACCGCCATCGTTTTTCACTTAGCGCCAGGGTCGTAATGAGGCCCATAATGTTAGTTATAGTTATAGACTTGTATTAATCATATTGAAAACCTAACTGTCCCTATCTCTAAGAGGGGTTTCCTTGTCTCAAAACAAATACTAAAGGGTCCGTCAGAATGTCTGTTAAATCAAAGTGCCACTGTCCTGTGACAAACCTACTTCTATCCCTCACCCTACAACTACAAGATAAACTAACGGAAAGTTCCTTCTTCAGAGGAATGGCCCCCTTCTCCTGCTTCTTGAACAGTGTCCAAAACAATGTTCTCTTACAACAGAAATGTCAGGTGGAATGACTCCCTTCTCCTGACTTGGGGGGTCCACCCAGTCTTTATGCAAATTCACATCCAGAAGAATGGCACCCTTTTCATGGTGTAGATGTGTACAGTTTCCAATAAAACCAGGGGAAATGACACCCTTCCCCTGGTGTCTCCAGCACAACTCTCGGCCTGGGACCAAGAGAATGCCTCCCTTCTCCTGGTATTACTTGATACAGTTCACAACAAGGTCAGGGTGAATGACTCCCTTCCCCTGACGTCTTTAACACAACTCCTGGGTCTGTACCAGGAGAATGACTCCCTTCTCCTAGTGTTACTTGAGTCCGTTCACAACAAGGCCAGGGGGATTGATTGCCTTTCCCTGGTATCTTTAATACTACTCCTAGTTCGGTACCAGAAGAAGGACTCCCTTCTACTGGTGTTGCTTGGCACAGTTCTTTCTCACTGCTTTCAGCCTGCGGTAGCCTTTGCCACTCTGGTGTGTACATAGTAAAGTCCCACATCTTGATGGGGTCCCAGCCCCTTCTCTACTGGTCAGTGTTTTTTTGTTTTCCACTGTGATGAGAAAGATTATTATGTTTTTATTTTGTGTGTGTTTTCTTCACTGTTCCAATTGTCACTGTTTTTTCAGTTTATGTTAGATGCAGTGTTTTTGACTTCCTTACTTTTGTTTTGCACAGTGTGGACGGCCAAAACCTGAAACAAGCAAAAACAATCCAAGGACCAAGAAGGAGTGCACGAATTGCAAAACAAATAAGTTTCAACTGGGAAAAAAGAAAGTTTATTTTTAAACACCCATATTAAATGGTGCTATATATAGGAAAAATCACAAGCAATACATTGCACCAGTTACAAGCCTCATGTAAATCCCTAACATACCATTGGTTAACATCCTTATTCTCCTAAGGAAAACCATGCATCTACCCTGTGACCAAACAATTACAACGCCTCCATCAATGACCTAATGTCTGAGATAGCAATAAATCTCTGGCCCAATTGGCTTACATTTGTGGGTACAATTGTAGCAGTGATACCCTTTCCCTATTGCTCGATCCAACCGTCGAGAATCTCATGGAGAGATCATCCCTTAGAATTGATCAATGAGATGGTTAGGTGTAGACAGTGTGACAACGGAAATGAATACATCTTCATGTTCCCATACAACTAGAAAACTTGGCACCCCCTGATGGGGAGCTCTCACTCTGTGTATAATTGACAGCTCATATTGCAACACTAGTTAGTTTTGAAACATGTTGCCGTTCTAGTCCTTCTGTATCTTCCCCTGAGAACGGGTAGCCTTATAGAAAGCATCACTAAGACACCACTCTTTGGAAATGAATTTCTCTAATTTATGGGCTTCATTTACCCTGCTAACAGCAGTTTCAATTGAGTGACCATATTTCACTGCGGGCAATAAAACCACAATCTGATCAAATCTTTCTGGTCACAGTCCAACACTACCCTGTTCTCATGGAGATATGTCCTTCGTCACTAAGGTGCTAAGCCAATGTCTGGAATGCAAAACTGTTATAATGTCCTTGTTCGAAGCCAGGGATACTGTTGGGCCCTATAACATCAACCAATAACTGTGCAGCATTTAACACCACCTCCACGGATGTTGGCACCGTCTATGCACTGGGGGAAGCAGGCATGAAATCTAACTCACTAACAAAAAACTAAGTTAAGTCCATGGCCTAATCATCTGTGGCAAAAAAAAGCTACAACTTCTAATGTGGCCTAATGGAATCTGGCAAAACTCTTGCTAATATAACCAAGGGTATGCTAAAAAAAAAAAGCGTGCATTTTCCAAAATACTGACTGACTCCTTGTAATTAAATAAAAAAGCTTTTGTTAATACACAAGGGTACCTGCCAAGACGTTTCGTAAGGATACGCATGCCACAATCCAATTCAGCTACTGCTCACTAGCAAATGCCCACTATGCCACTCAGGCCTACACCCTAAAGTATGTTCTACAGCGTGCCTGGACTAAATGCAGTTTACCCGTGGAAAATAATGACAACACATGCTGGCACTAGAATGGCTATTCCTCTATGCTATAGTAGATTTCTTAGTTTGTACTTTCTCTTGTGGTTGGGCCATTGGACTTGCATCCCAGCATTCCCCCTTTCATGAATTCATTAACACATCTTTTAGCTGCTTCCATCTCTTACAGATCACATTCTCTTGCCCAATCATATTTGTCTTTGGCACCCATATTTTGCTCACATTGCGCAAGGTTCCTCCAGCCCTCGCATACTCCCAGGGTGTACATCCCAAAAATATACAATATGCATCGGCTGTTGGATCACATAACATTCTGAATACATTTCCGGGTCTGGGGCAAGGGACCAATCATGTGCCTGGGGGACCTATTGGATGCTCTATCTGCACCACCCTGTGTTCAACCTGCGTGTAAGACCTGTCATTTGTGTTTGCACGTGTTTCCAAAGGTGGGGTTGCCTCCCTTGTTTTTACCTGGAGGAGCATAATTTTAGGCCCGTGAGATGCTGTCTTTGCACATTGTGCGATGAGTAGCTGTCAGGTACGAAAAACTGTAAGTAACGAAATGAGAATAGGAAAAAGAATGGTGCAAAAGTCATAGCAAAAACAAAGAGGTGATGGCTGGAAGGTTTAGACTTAATCTTAACCACTGGCAATGCTCTGGGCAACCCTCCAGACCACCGTTCTTCGCCTGCCAAGCCATTACAGAAGGGAAACACCATATGCAAATCAGGCTTGGCCCCACCCCAAAAGGGGCAGTCCAGCCCGAACTGCTAGGCCACATCCCCTCTGCACGAGACCACAAGCATCCCCAAACATGTTTCGCCCTTGTTGGGGCTCATCAGTGAGGAGTAGCCTGGGTCTCTAGGCCCAGCAGGCACGGGACCCACGTCTGGGCATACCCGTCCCACTTGGGGTGACATAGCAAAAACAAAGAGGTGATGGCTGGAAGGTTTAGACTTAATCTTAACCACTGGCAATGCTCTGGGCAACCCTCCAGACCACCGTTCTTCGCCTGCCAAGCCATTACAGAAGGGAAACACCATATGCAAATCAGGCTTGGCCCCACCCCAAAAGGGGCAGTCCAGCCCGAACTGCTAGGCCACATCCCCTCTGCACGAGACCACAAGCATCCCCAAACATGTTTCGCCCTTGTTGGGGCTCATCAGTGAGGAGTAGCCTGGGTCTCTAGGCCCAGCAGGCACGGGACCCACGTCTGGGCATACCCGTCCCACTTGGGGTGACATAGCAAAAACAAAGAGGTGATGGCTGGAAGGTTTAGACTTAATCTTAACCACTGGCAATGCTCTGGGCAACCCTCCAGACCACCGTTCTTCGCCTGCCAAGCCATTACAGAAGGGAAACACCATATGCAAATCAGGCTTGGCCCCACCCCAAAAGGGGCAGTCCAGCCCGAACTGCTAGGCCACATCCCCTCTGCACGAGACCACAAGCATCCCCAAACATGTTTCGCCCTTGTTGGGGCTCATCAGTGAGGAGTAGCCTGGGTCTCTAGGCCCAGCAGGCACGGGACCCACGTCTGGGCATACCCGTCCCACTTGGGGTGACATAGCAAAAACAAAGAGGTGATGGCTGGAAGGTTTAGACTTAATCTTAACCACTGGCAATGCTCTGGGCAACACTCCAGACCACCGTTCTTCGCCTGCCAAGCCATTACAGAAGGGAAACACCATATGCAAATCAGGCTTGGCCCCACCCCAAAAGGGGCAGTCCAGCCCGAACTGCTAGGCCACATCCCCTCTGCACGAGACCACAAGCATCCCCAAAAAAAAGCAGGCAAAAGTCAGCCAGGAAGGCATCCAGATAAATAAGTCCAGCAGATAGTCTTGCCCCTTCGTGATCCCTCCTTCTTTCTCCATACCAGAGTGCAGATTGTGGAGGGCTTTGATAGTAATACTTAAAGAGCCATTGTCTAGATCGTGGCAGTGAGGAGGTTGAGGACGAACCTATTTTGTAATGTCATAACCCTGAGGGTCCTGAGCTCTTCTTTAATGGCATTGAGTCCATTTTCTGTGGTATTGGCAAGTTGCACCTGGTCCCACCTTACAACTTGCAACCACTTTGCATTAGTGGCTGCTTGCTCACCAGGGACTAATAGTGATGCGAAGAAACTCTCTGTTCTGGAAAAAAGTCTTTACTTGGCAGGAATTTAGTTGAAAGCCTCTTTGGCCTCCTTTGAGAAATAATTAGACCTCTTTCTGTGGTGCAAAGTCAGAGATTGTCAGGCTTGTGGGTGGGTGAGGGGCGCAGGTGGGTGTTGGGGTTCTGTGTGCCCACTGAAAGGTGATGTTCAAAAATCAGTAAAACAGGTACGTGCAGAGTTACAAGGGAACACAACCTGCTCCACGCTGGTAGGAAATGAAAGTATGCAAGTTCCACACATAGTCAAAGGAGGTCCATAAGTGTTGCAATTCATCACTCAGGGCTGGCATGAAGAATATTTGAGCACAGTTCAAATTCCTTCCACCGTGCATGGTACCAATGCTCCTGAAACAGAAGGAAGACTGTGTAATTTTCTGTGCCTTAACCTGTTGCTCATGTTGTTGCAGACATGTTAACATTTTAAGATAAGTTTCCCTGGAAACCCTATTGCTGGCCCGGCATCAGAGGAAGCACAGGCGTGGCATAGACCCTCCATGGACAGTTTTAGGGGCCCGAGGGGGGCTGATGAGATTACAGTTGTATCGTGGAACATCAATGGGGTTGCCAGCAAAGTATTAGATCCTGATTGGCAAGCCCAGACTAATAATTACAAGGTGATATGTTTGCAGGAGACATGGTCGCTTTCACAGGTGCATATGCCAAATTGCCAGGCTTTCTCTTCACCAGCGGTTAGGTCCTTGAGGTGGTATCCTAAGTGAGGGCTTTTGATTTATATCCATCAAAGCATCATGGCAACATGCAAAGTCCTGGATGTTGGCTCACTGGACCTACTTTGTGTGGTGTGCAATTTTAGGAATGGCTTGTCTATTTCTTTCCTTAAAGTATATTTGAGGCAAAATCTGAATGCCATTAACCGCATGGAGTTAGCTTTGAACAAGCTCTCCTTACCCATTGCTGCTTCCCCCAACTGCCAGTTATTTGTGTTAGGCGACTTTAACTGCCAGTTGGAGGAGCCGAGCAAGCCTATGTGGAACCTTGCCATGGAAGGTGAATTATGGGTTGTTTCCATGGCCATCGATCCCCCGAGTATGCGTTGCCACCCCTTGCCGGGCAGGGTACAGTCGATGTTATATGCACATGGTTTGAGGGCCTGCAATCGGAGGTTCTTGGAAGACTCTTCGGCACACATAACCTTTGGCATGCAGACCAAGGGGAGCTGTATTGATTATATTTTTGCTTTTGCTTCCCATTGGGCCCTGGAGAGAGTTGGGAGTGACCACGACCTTCTGGTAGTGTCCTTTTTGGTCTCTTCCAGCACTGGTGGCCAAAGTAGCCCTGTCAATGCCAAATCGGCACTGTTTCTCAGGCCCAAATGTATTGCTGATGGCACCAGTTACCAACAGCTGCATTTCAGGGTAGAATCTATGAGGCTCTGCTACCAGTATGGGGGTCTATGTGGATTCATATTCTCATTTATGAACAGCCAACTTCCATAGACTATTGCTAGAAATACCCTTTTGTCACCAAGGAAAGATGCCCTCAAGCTCTGGCTAACCGTAAACCTGTGGGTTGGTATAACCGCAATTGTCAGGAGGCCAAGACTGTCTTGGTTAACACACTTAAGTAAGGGGTGGTTACTCCCCCGGAGGAGATCAGAAAACATAGGCATGACTATAAATGCATGCTTAATAAAAAGAAGAGCAAACAAGGTAAACGTACTTGGTTGGCCCTTGGTAGGGCTGCTGGGTCAAATTACTCCAAAGAGTTTTGGTACCTGGTGAAGAAAAATCTTAAACCCGACCAGTTGGGTGTTGTAAGCAACATTAGCCTGGAGGCTTGGCATGATCATTTCACTGCCTCATATGCTGTGGGGCGGTCTGAGCACGCCAGAAGGGAGATGACTGGACAGGCCCTGATACCGTTTTTTCCTCCTAACGAAGGTAGGGTTGATGTCTTCACATCCTTTGAATAGCACAGGAATTGTCCGAAGTGAAAAAGGGAAAGGGCCCTGGCCCGGATTGCATTCTTCTTGATCTTTTTAAAAGTTAACCCATGCCTTGGGTAGCCTTTTTTACAAAATTCTTTGATGATATTTTTTCTAGTAATCAACCACGAGTAGTTGGAGAGAGGCAATCATTATTTCATTATATAAGAAAGGCGACAGGGATTCCCCGAGAAATTATAGGCCAATCTTGTTATGATATGATATGATAGGTTATTTATAACACGCTTAATACCCAGAGGTTTCTAAGCGCGGACCCGGGGATAAAACCTGCGGTGCTCCGTGTTGGCTTTATTCCCAGGCAAGCATGTTGCCCCTGAGCTATTCTCCCGAGACTTGTTGATTGACTCACTGGCAAAACCTTATTCCAGGGTACTTTTGCATCGTTTTGAGGATTAGGTTGCCATTGAAGGTATCCTTTCCGATGTGCAAGCATGTTTTAGAGCAGCTACCTCCACGGTAGACCAGGTTATGAGGCTAGACCTCTTATGCCGGAAATATATGCTTCTTAACTCACAATGTTTGTACCTGGCATCATGGCCGGACTGGGACATGAAATAGGCCCGGACACCCAACAAAAGTGGCCTACCCCTCGCCTCAAAAAAGTGGCCCACCCATTATCTCAAAAAATGGCCCATCACTCGCCTCAAAAAACTGCCCACCATGCGCCTCAAAAAAAGTGGCCGTCAAACCATCATCTGTGAATTGCATCGATTCACGACTTTACAGAAAATGCTACTTATGGAGGGTTCTGGTGTCTGTTACATTACAACACAACTCATAAAATAACATAACTTTGCATGCAGTTCTGTGACAGGGTCCACAGCTCCGAGGCACAGGAGTGGCATGAAACAAGCACCCCACTGCGGTTTTAGGACCTGCTGCAAGTCAATGCTTAACAATAGAGGATACTTTGTGATGTGTTGATGTATTCCTTGTTTCATTTGGAGGATGCAAATTGCTGAAGAATTTCCAGATAGTAACGAGCTAGTGCAGGGAACTGGGATTGCAGTAAACAGGTAAAGGTCATTTGAAAATAAGCATTCAAAAAGACAGCAACTAGAAGGAGTTGTAAAAATCAATGTGTATGTGTGAGTGAGACCTGATACAGAGTGAACACTGAGTGAGGAATCTGTGCCCAGCAATGCGCAAGGCTATAGAAAGGAATGCAGTGCCTACTATGATTCTCACTGCGCAAACACTGATGTTTCTACAGAATCAGTGCCATTAATGAAACATAACCTTTTACCTCTTGACAAAACAGGAAGTTGGCATCAAATAGCATTGTTCCTAAGTACACTACGAAAAATATTGTTATGATTTCACTAATGTGATATACGTTTCATACAAGAATGGATCACCATATGTATCATTCATATCTGTGTGTATAGATCCATATTGTTAAATTACTGTGAATGCAAGCAGACATCCAAGGCCAAATGATAATATGTTATTGTATAACACCTAAGCTCTTTTTTATAGAACAACATGCATACAATATCACCCAACCTGTGTTGATACTCATTTATCGACCTCAGAAGGATGAGATGGCCTTGCTGGGATTCGAACCTGCAAATCACACACACATCGCAGCAGCGAGCGCTGAACCCACTGAGCTAACATATCAGCAATAGCAAAATGAGTATCATTCTTTAATAGGCGGCATGGTATATGAAGGCATTAAAGCAAGGCATACTACTTTTGCCCCTTGATTTACCACTGCAGCCCATTATCAATTGCATTCAAGCCGAAGAAGGGGCGCGGAGCAGAGTAATCTCCACTGGGCTTCCCCCTACGTCTTCACAGTACAGTTCGTTTCAAGTCTTTATTAGATGTTCAATTAGGTGCAAAATACAAATGCATTTTTATGGAATCTGCCTGCATTAACACATGCTAACAGCAGGTGGATTCCACAAGAATCTGTTTGTGACTGCCGTCTGCAAAGCAGAATTTGGAGGCACCATTTGAATTTTTAACACAACAGAGAGTAAAAGCGAAGAGTACAGTTCATTTTACCTGGCTTTACATTTCACTTTTAAACACTATTTTGCAAATAATATCGTCAAAGTGACCCAAAAGCACGTACGGGCCAACGCTGACTGACCTCTGCATAACCTTTTTTTATAAAATGACTCCCATATACACAGACATCTCTCCTATTTCAGTGTTATCATTAAACAAGTATCATATGTATTTGAGTTCTACTGACCCTTTAGTAAAGGAACCTAAAATCTTCCTGATATTCTCAAAAGGCCTCTCCAAAATATATCATTTTCATTGTCCATAGCATTCTTAATATCACATCAACTCACCGAGAAGCAGATAATGCCACTCTAGCAATGGCATTGCAGGATTTGTTAGTGCCTTGTTGCACAGTAGAATATCTTACTCTGTAATTTTGCCTGTATTGCTCATTGAAAGAGAGGAGGTTGCTTGCTTGCTTTTTAGAGTCCACCTCCGTTATGCTGAACACTATGAAGTACAATTCATGCACGGGGTGACAAACCTATGTATGTGTGCCAAGAAAGAATACTTCCTCATCTCTTTAATTCTGGGTTCTTGCCACACGAGTTTATAACTTCATAAGAACACAAAACGTGAGGAAATAAAGTAATCATGAGTCGGGGTACCAAATCTTAATATACATAAATGGAAGCACCCATTCACTAAGCACACGAAGAACAATAGCCTGTTGGTTTTCATTGAAGGGACCATGACCAGTGAAAGTGTACAGGCTCAGTCAAGCTCTGAGCACTATAAAAGTACATGATACAGATTGCTACAGTGGGCATATTGCATTTCCATTCGTAAACCCTTGCACAGACGAATCTTTCTGTGATTCCTCCAATCCTGCTTTATATCAATATTACATACTTTTCCAATTTAAAAACAAGCTGACGTCATAGCGTTCATTTTCTATTAATGCTGTGCCCGTTGTTTGAATCTTAAATGAAAAATCGAACCAGTGCCTAGCCACACTGGTGGTGCAGAACATGGATGGGTAGAGGACTTATGAGTGAAGCAGAATTCCCCTCCTACTTACAGCTGCCTGCACAGAAATCATGACTTCAAGATTAACATTTATCCCAAGTAAACGTTCTGTAGGCTTTCCATCATGTTATCTAGTTTCATGGAATCTTGTCTTAATCTACAGCCAAGGAAAATATTAGAAATTATCAAGGATGGCTATCTTATGCACTTACAAACATTTTCTTATAAAACACCAACCTGAGAGCCTTCACATCCATTCTGCTTCCCGTTGCCATTCCGTGCCAGTTTCAGCCAGGGTAATTCTGGGTCGATCCTTTTCAACCAGTAGAGGGTTTCTAAGTCAAAGACCTGGAGCGGTCTTTGTGTGGTTAACTGAAGCTGTGCTGTAGAGTCTAGTGGTGCCACAGATCACATCTGACGGGCGCTAGACCCATGGCAATTATTGTCTGTCTGTGCGGGCTCTCTGGAGGCTGTAAACTGCAGCACAGTCCTCGCTGCGACCTGTCAGATATTAGTTGCTTTCAACTTTGCAAAGTGGCATGAAACAAATGTGTTCCTTGCTACCTGCAAAGTTGAAAGAGACCTTAATATGCGCGCCGATGGCCCAGCCTTGGTCCACCGACACGATAAGGCTGCATCCGCTTCTCCAGGGGTTCCACCGTCCACCATGAGGCCTTGAACTGGCGGCTTTGGTGTCCTCCCAGCACATTGGTCATGAGTGACAAGTCTTAGTTAAATGAGTTTGCATAAAGCTCATCTCATAGGCCAATAACAAAAGTGGACTCAGGCGCTTTTTTATAGAACACTCAATAATATGCCATGCACTTGTGAGTCGTGCCAACATTGTACATGTGCCCTCAGGGTGGGTATCAGGTCACAAGCGGCTTGCAGCATTGTTTGTAAACATACCCCAGCATGCACAAGATGGGTGCACCAGCAGACCTCTGTTGGGCACTGCTTTCCACAAAATGCGTGTTCCTGTATCCAGAGAATACATTTCTTCATGCAGAGGAACAAGAAAGAACACGTGCCTCAGCATGAAGACTTCAGCCCACGCACGCCCCTGTCCCCATCCAGAGGGCGAAGCAAATATGTATTGGCTAGATGTGTGCCCACACATGCCCCTGTCCCTGTGCAGAGAGAGGGCACAGCAAATGTGTGTTGGCTAAATGTGTTTGCTTTTCCCTTTATAAAGGCAGTGCTACGAGAAATGGGCAGGAAAATAAGCACCCTCACTTCCTGTAAAGCTTTCTGCATCATTTGTTTCCAACAAACTCTCCACCTGTGGCGTCCCAGAGGTGAGTGAAAGCAGATGTGTGTGGCCGCAAGTCCCATTGAAGTCAATGGGAAGTAATACACACTTTAGCTGGAGTTAAAGGTGTGCCTGGGTGACTGTGCAAACTGAAGACCCTGGAAGACAAGAGCAGGGCACAAGTCTTAAAAAATAGTGTTGGGGGTGTCCACATATGCAACCCAGTGTGACACTGTAGGAAGCGAAAACATGAACGTGAAACATTCACATTTCATTCAATTGGCCGTGCATAATTGAAGAAAGTGCACGGGACAAAAGTATGTTTGCCATTCAGAAGTGTACTCCTCAACTCCAAAAGGTAAAATGAAAGAGATTCTCCAATACAAGCATAAAAGCTAGCATTCCTAAACCCAGGAATTTGCATGAAAATAGTACCCTTTAGAGCAAAATAGCACTACGACATCTTTTTCAAACTGATGACCTGTGTTTGAGTCTGCACTTTGGGATACTACCTTATATTTTCTTTCTCCTCTGGCCCTCAAAAACCTCCAGCACTGTCTGCCATTTGAAGAAAATGAAAGGGCACTGTTCATCAACGTGCACCCTTGAGTTGCACCTAGACAAAAGCTGTGCCCCTATTCAGCAGTGACCCGGCAATGAGCAGCTTTTACCGCTCCAGGCCCGGGGCCAGACTACGCACAGCCTCCAGACTCCTGCAGCAGCCTGCTTGCTGCCCCAGGTCCTTCAAAGGCGAGCGAGCGAGCAGTTGCAGGATGTAACTTTTTTACAAAACACTGGGAACGGGCCTGGCTGATACCAGCTCGGCCCGCTCCCAGTGTTTTGTAAAAAAGTAACACTTCCTTCATTGGCAAAGTGTCAGCTGACACCATGGTGTCTCGCACCGACTCGATGCATGTAGGCCCTGATCATGCAGAGCAGATCAGAGTAGGCAGGGCCTGCAGGCAGCCCTGAGCTGGTGCGAGACCAGCCAAGACGTAGGCTTCAAATTGGCCCCTTGCCTGCCTCCAAATGATTTCAGCCCAGCCACGGGCCGAACGGCCGATGGGCCAATCTGACCCTGCCTGGCATTTGTGGACCTACAGTCGGCCTTTGACACAGTCCTGAGTGATTTTCTCTGGTCCGAGCTAGAGGAACTAGGCATCCCATCATCCCTGGGTAATGTTATTAAGTCACTATATTCTGGTAATACGGCACAGATACGTTGGGGGTCTGGTGAGCTAACACACCCCAACATGCTGATAACTTATAATATAGCACTAAGTGCCAGCTCCACACGTTGTTTCTTATTCTTTTAACTACGGTGCACTTGTCGTACCTGTGTTCCGATGAGACAGCAGTCGCCTGTTCGAAAGACGCCAGTAAAATAGCAGCTTAGCGCGCTGTTGGGCCGTGTGTGGGTACCATGACTAGCATCCGCATTTTTGCCTTTCCGGGCCCACTTATTGCATCGCCAGCTGCTCCCTTGATGAGCCTCTCCCTTGACATTTTACATATCTCACTACTAATGTAGCTGCACACTGTTCTAATATTACGCTCGATCGCTTCTAGTTGCTATGGAAACCACTCTAACAACTGCATTTTCTTTCACCATAATTCATGTCCTAACTGTGGCTACCCACTCTTCAATTTTGGAGGGCCCACACTACCAGACACATGTGATCCAATATATTAGACACATGGGAATTTTACTGCCTGCCACGTAGGAAACACAAAACGGCCACCGACATATATATGAGCCGTTGCCATGGTGACCGCATGCTGCCTTTCGCAAGGAGGACTGCATACCGCTCGGGCCTCCGAACGACAGAGATCTGCTACTTCGAATGACCGCACCAGGTATTTTCCACACGTCGACTCCACATTATCTAGTGACACAGGAGATCAAGTTTTATACTAGAGATAAGACAGCGATTCTGTCAGACTAGGCTCCATTATGTGCTGATCAACCGTGCCCATGTCTGCACACCTCTAACGCCAGACGAGAGCTCAATAATCCGCTTCCATATAGATCTTTTTTTTAGTTGGAAGCCCCCAATTTATTTGTGAACTCATCTTTGATTTACACGGTGTAGAGAGATAGCTGTTCACGATTATACAGACCAGCCACCACTTTGCGTGTGCAGTTTTTTCAACCCCTAACACACAATGGACAGCCGATTAATTCCTGTTCCTTTTCCTACAGCTCTGCTCATTATCAACCACGCACCAGGGAATTAGCTCCCACGGCCTGACCACCCCGGACCCATTTGTCACTCTGGACCTTTGTTCAGACGACAGGCTTGTAAGCATTCCTTTACTTCCCGGCACATGCATACCCTATCACCAATGTTCCACCTTTGTGGTTCCTTTTTTAATACATGGTCATTATCCACAGACCCGGCATGCTTGAGATGAAACATGTCCCCTATCCCTCGCTGAAGATGAGGATTACCAATGATTCTGTCACTGGACTCTAGATTACGGTAAGAGCCATGTTATAAACACTCCACTGTTGTACAGTCTCTACTCACTTTTTAAATATGTACCCCAATTACATCCTTACCACTCTGATTCTTCACCCCTAGTAGGGAATACAGGGTTTGTAATTGCTGGAAACCTAAAGCCAAAATGTATATTTGGCCCATTTTACTGATGTACCATGCCATGTTTTGTATTAATGTTTTCTGTTGAGTATCCTATGTCTCCACAAATGTATATGTAACACTTGCTTCTTTTGTATTAAATAAGAAACAAAGTAGCATTTACCTTGAACCGTTTGGTTTTCCGAGAATCAGGATTGAATGTTGTTTTTGCTCTTTGGGCTCCCCATATGACCTTACTCAATTGTGTCTATATAAACTTAGTATACATAAACAAACATTAACTTAGATACATAGAAAAATACATATAAATTGCTTCATCATTAGCAAAGACGCAGGAGACACCTTCATCTTGGCCACTAAAACACTGCTTAGTCCCTGAGCAGGTAGGCAAAGAGATCACTTATGCTAACAGGGTGTGAGGCGGAGCATCATCCCTCTCAGCGTGACTGCATCACCCGGGGTTCCAAGTTCCAACTAACTTTGCCACAGAATGCCTTCTTCTTTATGGGGGGCATGTCCCCGACCTTCTCAGTTGCGTCTGCCCTCGGCCGAAGGGCATATCACAAGTGGAAGGGGAAGAGAGTGGAAAAAGCAGGTCAGGAGTGGAAAAACTCAGCGCCCCTCTCCTCGCATTAATTCCCAGAACCCCTTATCATGCACTTGCAGGACGGTCTGACACCCTTCCCGTATTTGTCCTTCAGTGGACAATACCATAACTATTTTCCACAGCAAGTCTACTCAGCAACAATATTTATGTACTTACATGACGTTGCTCTACTTTTGCTACTAAAATGCTGGTTTATATTGCGAGGCCCGCAAAGACGCAGGCTTTTATTACTGTGATGGGAGATGAGTGTCCAAAATGGCTGCGCACCGACGCCATGTTGTTCTAGCTCGCATTTTGCACAAGCGTTACAATGGCCTAAACTGTTCCCTCCACAGTGAACAATGATAATGTCCAGATGTTGGAGCGTGACCAAATTCACACAAAATGGGAGCAAGTCTACCCACTTCATGCCGTGGACTCCATATCACTTCACATCAACGTGATGAAATCCAACATGTTCAGCCACTCCACACTGCTCTGCATACGCCTGCAACCAATGGATCCACGAGTCCCCCAAGATCCACACACTCTGGCCTCATTACAAGTATGGAGGTAGCCATACCACTTTTAGCGGCATGGATAACCCCTTTACCAGGTACCGGGTCCGGGTTCCTTGAATGGGGAAATACCAGGCCATTCCGACCTTGGAGGGCCCGGTATTTCCCCATTCAAGTAATCCAGACCTGGTACATCCCCATTCCCATTTAAGCCCCCATAGAGCTCAATGGGAATGGGGAGGATGCTAACAACGGGCCCGTTAATGACAGGCCCGTTATTAGCATCCTGGTCTGCTAGTGGGACCCGCTAAAGGCGCCTGATTTTACCAGCGGGACTTGCGAGCAGACCTCGTAATGAGGCGGTGGGGGGTTAACGGCGCCGGCAGTTCTACCGGCGCCATTAACCCCCTACCGCATGGGTCGTAATGAGGCCCTCTGTCTCCTAAATGACACAGCCATAGCCATCTGCACTCCTCTCAGCAAACAGAACTTCTGCCACACTCTCTCCTTGCATAACACATCCAGGAAACCTTATTGGCCAATCCCCAGGACTGCACAGTCCCATTTCCATGCCTGATATCCTCAAAAGCCCCGGATGTAGCACATGCTGTCCGCGGATGACTGAAATTAAACACAGTGGGCCTCATCACAAGTTGGGCTGTATTCCCGGCTGTAATACCGCCGACTGTAATAGCCCTAGCACCGACCGGTCCGGCTGTATTACCGCCGGATCACGAGTTGGGTGTTAACGGTAAATCCCCATTCCCCATTGGGTCCATTGGATTCAATGGGGCATTTTCAGCGCTAAATATGCGGGCTAATACAGCCGGCGGTAATACAGCCGAAAACAGGAGATTTTCACCTCCAGAGAAAGGCTGGAGGTAAAACAGCCCATTTAGCGCCCAACTCGTGATAGGGCCAGCCCTTCAATGTGGCTGTAATACCGTTACCACCGCATTTGAGGGCTACAGCCCAACTCGTGATGAGGCCCATTACTGTTTTAGTGGTGGCTCTGAAAAGAATTATTTTTTAAGGGGCTTGTAAACAAACACCTTTTTTTGTAATCATTTTTTAAAAACTTTGATCTTGTTTTTTTCCTTACAGGAACCTCTTCAATGCATTCCTTGCATTATAACGGAAAATTGCATTTCCAATATTTGCAAAGTGAAATCCATCCAGAGCAACAAATTCACACCATGAGAATTGATGTTGTCATTCTCAAAAGATGACATTCCAGAACCATACATAAAAGCAGATACACCTTTATTGACAATCTGTCTTGACTGTTCAAGGACTAAAAAAGTTTGTTGGACGTCTCCATGAGCTTCTCTGATTTATTTCCAATAAAATAATCTTAGCAGCAGGAAACAGTTGCATATGGCTTTTTAAAAAATCGTTCAACACAACTTGCGGAGACACTGGAGTCACAAACCCCAAACTGTCCCCTCCACAATGGACAATCACAATATCTGGACTTTTAAAATAGGCCATTCTCTTACATAAGGAAAGCAAGCTTGCCCAGTTTGAGTCACAAACTGCATGCCAGGAAACTTTCACTTCTGGCAACCCAATATCTCCAAGAATGATATGAATCTCAGCTTGGACCTTCAATTAGTGAATAGAAGAGTCCCACAGAATCTACAAATTCTGCCTCCTGAAAGACATAGCCATCGCCATAGCCATCTGCACACTTCTCAGCAAACACACCTTCTCCCAAACTCTCTCCTTAAATATCACACCCAGAAACCTTATTGGTCAATCCCCTGGCCTTCACAGTAACATTTCCATGCCTGGCATCATCAAAAGGCCTGGATGTGGCACATGCTGTCCATGGACTACCACAGTGTCCATGGACAGAACACCCAATTCAAGGGTGTGTGGAGAGAAATGAAACACAGGATAAGGTATTTACTCTCTGAAAATAACCTTTTTTGTGTTCTTTCTTTGATTTTTTTGGGTGGGCGGTATTTTCAGATTTTATTTTCTACACCCACTCACATGCACTGTACATCATTTTACAAGAGCTTTTTAAGTGCATTCTGAATATTAGAAAGAAATATTTCATTGCCACAATCTGTTAAAGTGATGCCATAAAAAAAAAGGACTTGCACCCTCGTCCAGAACATTGTCAGTTGGGAACAATGACATCTCAACACTGCAAAAAAAGAAGATATGCCTTTGTCAACAAGATGCCTTCCTGTATCTTCTTGAGGCCAGAAGACATTGTGGCAGCTCTAGAGTGTCCTAGGTGGTATATGGGAAAATATAACCTTTGCACAAGGAAAGAGCTGCATTTCTGTCTTCAGTAATTTGTTCGGTGCACTCTGCAAACTTTGTGCACTAATGCACCCCGAATACAGTCCTCCACAATGCACCACAATGCCATCTGGAGTATTGAAAAAAGCCATATTTTTACAAAGTACAAATACACCTTTCAGATTTTGCCCAGGCACTCCACACCACAAAGCCTCCACTCCCTCCAATCCAAGGTTGCCATAAATGCCACCTATTTATGTACTCTGCAAATTAGTCATAATAATCAATCTTCCACCATCCACACATTGAGTCTCTCCATCTCTGCAACACAGCCAGCTTCACTACACACAGCAATGAAAAATACAATATTACCCTCTCTTCCTAGAAGCACAACCAGAACACCTGATTGACTAATCCCCACAATCCCCTTTCCATGCCAGGCATCCTGAAAAGACCCAGATAGGGTACGCCCTGTCTGTGGACTAACGTGGTGTCCATGGACCCCATAACACAGGGCAGCCCTTCTTCCCTTTCCACTTCACTCTATGCAGTACTTCCTCATTGGCTACTGTTACGCAGACACCTACCCATTCTTCAATCACAGCAAAAAACTCTACATCTAACTCTGCCATCTCGGTTCAACACTGCAGATGTACTGTTGAACACTCAGAGTACAGGTCTCCTGTTATTCCCAAGCACCTGAATCCAAAAACTACTGCACAACTCTCCAAGATGTCTATTTCCACATTCATCCACATCTGCATCTATCAACACAAGGTACAAGTATGCATATATTTTTTAAATTGCATGTCCAACTCTTCTACAAATGCATATCAACAGGGTTTCTACTACTTACCCTGCATTAACCTATTCAATAATTATACTCTTGTTTGCCCCACCTTCTGACATCAAATGGCACTCACTTCCAATGCTGTGTAGTTGCAAACATTTCTTTTAATGAAGATTTTCATAACACTTTCACAACAATTATTTGCAATTTCAGCAGCACTGTCTGTGTCTTTTTTGTGAAACAAAGGAAAACCACATTTGAAACATTTCCACAGCATGTTTAAGTGCCAGATCCTGTCTGAAACTTCGATATATTACCAAGACATGCAAGCTTGCCCATATCACCCATTCTAATGTATAAACTGTTATTTTCTTCGTTCATTCTGTCACTTTTAAAACCACTTCTCCCACTAACAAAGCTGCACTAAAACTCCCACAATGCACATACAAAACAAAAACTGCATGTATGTTACTAAA
Source organism: Ambystoma mexicanum (assembly GCF_040938575.1). Classification (NCBI taxonomy): domain Eukaryota; kingdom Metazoa; phylum Chordata; class Amphibia; order Caudata; family Ambystomatidae; genus Ambystoma; species Ambystoma mexicanum. The sequence continues at coordinate 424,280,324 of NC_090935.1, forward strand.
GCATGGCATGTACATGGAATGAAAAATGACAAAATGCAATGCGTTTAAAACTATTAATTTCAGCACCATTTCAAGGAAAACAAATAAATCCATGTGTACATTTTCAACAGTGGAAACGATTTCTCGAACATATTACAATAACGCTCAGTGTGTGCAATTTCAACAACTTTCCCACACATGCATACTTGCTACCTAACATTCTCCTTTATAATCTGTACATGCTTCTTGGCTTCTCGATTTTTCTTTGCATACTGCCACTTGCCGTGCCCCATTTCTAATACAAATAGTGCAACAACAACTCCCACACTTTCAAAACTCCAGCCCCGTAGGGCATACTTGTCATGGGACCATCGGCCCCATTACCAACGTGCTCTCCTGTCCCCATTCCCATACAGTGCTAGGTGACTCCACATAAATAGAGACTAACATTTTCCACCACCTGACTTTCCAGGCCAACATGACCTGTAATATGCCAGTGACACTGGGAAGCTAGCTGCCAAACAATTATTAGGAATCTGGTGCCAACCCATCTGCAGCAACGACAGTGTTACAACCATAGTCATAATCACATGCAATGCTACTAACTCTTCTTCCAAGCAACTCCTCCTACAGTGCAAAATAATGTCATCTTGTACTACAATTACTTTGCCATTATTACACATACCCACTAATTTTCTTCTTTCCCAATTGCAGTGAAGAACAGCCTCTTGAAAGAAAACAAACTCTCTCCTAGAAGACAACAAACTGAAGAAAACTACTCTTCACATCCTACAAAGTAAGTGCACTAGTGTAGTAGTATTCTTTCTGTTACTCATACAGTACAGTGTAGCCGTATACTAGCCTACACATTTTTTTTCCAAACCAGCAGCATTTACTTCACTCTTACTCATTGCACCTCAGCAGCTACACTCTTTGCATTCTCATCTGAAAACCAGTATCATAACACCTACTATTATGGTGAAAACATCACAATGTCCTTACTTATTCATGCACAGTAAACTATCTTGCACGCTAACCCAAGCCCTTCACACAACTATACACACAGCTACTCTTACAACCTCCCCAACCAGAACTAACAGCACAATGCATAATCACAGATTCGTCTATTTATGTCTGCCCTCATATTTACATTCACAATGCATGCAAATACATTCCACAGCTTTCAAGCCCACGCTTTCCTTTTTCTCCAAGGGACAGAACATAATGGTTACTAAAAAGCAACTCTGTAGAAAATAACAAAAAAATAGAAAAGATAATACTAAAAGCATACAAAATACTCATCCACCTCTGGGCAGAATTTATAGCCAATGTTCTAACAAAACTGCTAATACAGTCCGTCAACAAAACTGAACCAGCTAGCATAAAAAAACAGGGTCCCTCTTCCAAAAATTAAAAATAAAAACAAATGTATAAAGAAGAACAAAATTACTATTAGCGGTAGCACTACATTTACCAATGCAAATGTAGCCAGAGATGAGCATTCCAAGAAATTCATTTTATAAAAAATATTCCATGGTAGAATACTTCAAAATCTTAGAAAAACTACAGAAAAGTCACTCTGAACCCTTAAAAACTACCGCAGTAGACTAATCCTAGAAGCTCTCATTGACAGCCCAATGCTCCTCAAAAGAAAATAGTTTATATTAATTTTAACCAGAATGAAACCACTAACAAAATTAATCAGTAAACTACAAAAAGTACTTCTAAACATGCACAATGTCTTCATAAAAACCTGTGCAAACTTCTGTGTAGGTGAATGGATTCACACAAGCAGCACAGAATCTTATTTCAATGAAGAGGCATGTAAACAAGAGCAGAAAAAACCAATGACCATACATGATAGTGGCTGAGGATATGAAATGGTAGACAACGCCATTATGGCACAAGAAACCCTCATTGAATACATTTCCCCAACAAACTTACAATCAACTCTTCATTCCACCGAACCAATCCGTCCAGTCTACAAATGGGCCTGCACCTCAATGTGTAACATACGGAAACAATACTTCAAATATTTACGCCAATTCCTCAGTCACTATGTGAAAGTAGAATAGAAAATTAGAATAAAAACTTTGCAAACCATGGACTCAATTATTTCAAAAAAAGGTAGCAGGTGCTCCTCTCCAGAAAGAACAAGGCATGATAACCTGTTCTGAGGTGAGAGTTTGCAGCACACGCTTTTTGCTCACTGTACCTTTCAGAGATGGGAAATATCCATTTGCATATCAGTCTTTGTCCCACCCACATGGGCAGTCCAGCACCGAAATGCTATGACAATTCCTCTGAACAAGAGTACCACCAGCAACCCCATACATGTGTTTCAGCCTTGTTGGGCATCATCAGTGAGGTGAAGCTGTGCCTCTCTAAGCACAGTGAGCAGGGAGTCCACGTCTGGTTGCCCCCAGGTAACTTAGAGTGGCCAACCCTAAGTTCCTTGAAAATATTTCAAAAAAAAGGTAGCAGGCGCTCCTCTCCAGAAAGAACAAGGCATGATAACCTGTTCTGAGGTGAGAGTTTGCAGCACATGCGTTTTGCTCACTGTACCTTTCACAGATGGGAAATACCCATTTGCATATCAGACTTTGTCCCACCCACATGGGCAGTCCAGCACCGAAATGCTATGGCAATTCCTCTCTGAACAAGAGTACATTACACACAGTGGGTGTAAACTCAGCTGGGCTTTTTTGAACTGTTTAATTAAATGGAATGATGGTAGACGAACCTCAGGAAAACATGTGGGGCTAATCCACAAACAATATCCTATGCTCACACCAGGACAAACACATAGGAAACACATGGGAAATATTGCCACTTCCAAAACCACTCCAACAGTTTAATTTGTATGAGAGCATTATAATCCAAGCAGTTCACCCATTTCAAGCTATAAGACACCTTCAACCCAAAACAGCCAATTGCCTCCTTCTGAATTACTAAAAGGCATTTGTGACAAAGTAGTTTATTTGCCATTAAATTGTTTAAGAAAATGTAGACACTCTAGGAGTGCAATGGCAAGTAGATCAATCTTTGATTATCCTAGTGAATGGTGTACCAAACAAGTTTGGCAACAACTAGGAGTCTTAAACAAAGTTAGAAAAGCCCTAACATATTTTAAAGAGAACAATGAGTATTACAAAGAAATAAACATTGAACAAAACCTAAGGGAAACCACCGAAATAATTCAGGATTCCTCACCAACTGGCCAATTTGAACTTGAAGAACCTATAACGGCATCCAATATTTTAGACCATTATACAATTCATCCTCTACACTCCAAAGACACCACAGATGATGCACTAGAAACATATCAAATGCGTCAAGCCAAAGGATCTCCAATCAGCATATGGGAAAGATGTGTAGAAGCACAAGCTTTTCTCAACTCTTTCTTACAGGAAAAGGGGGAAGATATGATGAAAGATGCACACAAATAATAGCATCAGAATACCGCTCTTTACGAATATATTCTGAAGACCCCAGATTCAGACAAAATGTTGAATACATATTCTACCTCTTGTTCGAATGTGAACTAGTAACTCTATGTTACGGAGTTGCACACACATTAAAAACAGGTTCCAAATTGTTTAAATATGTCTGCTACCCAACTACTACAAAAGATAAAAGACAAAGATGAAGTTTTGCAGTCAAGTATCAGAAATCTCTTGGCATACATGCATGGTAAAAATGAATACTGGTTCCGACATCACGCTCATGTACGGCGTATGCCATGGAACCTTGGCCCATCCACATGGTTTGTCACTTTAAGTTGGGCACAATATGCATGCAAGGACTTGCCCGACTTCCTACGCATAGCAAAGCAAAACAAAACAAAGAAGGGATAGACATGAAAACACCAGGACAACTCTGCTCTCCTGACCCTGTAAGTGTATCAATATACTTTCACCACCACTGTAATACCATGCTGCACTTCATCTGTAATAAAAAATATTCCACCCCTTGGAGAAGTGGAACACTTGTTTTGGAGAAAGGAATATTAATCCAGAGGGGCAAAACACATCCACATGCTTTTGTGGATAAAAGATGCTCCTAATTTGGTCATGACAGTGATGCCACTGTTTTTAAGTTTATTCACAAATATATAACCTGCAACATACCTTCAGAAACCACAAATATAAAAACAAAGGTAAATACTATACCAAATGCTGCTTTGGTTTCCCTAGACCAGTTTCAGCAAAAGGACAAATAAACAGCTTTCTGGGCCTCATTACGACCCAGGCGGTAAGGGGTTTACGGCGCCGTAAACAGCGCCGACCCTTACCGCCTGAGTACGAGGTCCCTTAGCGCCATGGCGACTTTAACACCTGCTTTTAGCAGGTGTTAAAATCCATGGCGCTAAGGGACCATGGAGTTAATTACGCCACCGTAATCTACGGTGGCGTAATTAACGCCTTCCCCACTCCCATTATGCCCTATCGGGAAAAATGGGAATGGGGAAGGGTAAATGGGGATTGGGGACTTACCGCCCCGCCAAGGTCGGAATGGGGCGGTAAGTCTGCCAACCACCATGGCGTAAATGTAGTTTACGCCATGGTGGTAAAGTCACGGCCCAGGCGGTAACTTACCGCCTGGGTCGTGATGAGGCCCTCTGTCTTCTGTTAGACAGTGTGAAAGGCAAATTGCCTAAAAATACATACTGCGTTAAAAGAAATAAAGCTTCAAAGTACATCAATGATTACAATGCAATTATTGCCCTCTTGTGGAATGCAAACACGGATATACAATATATTGCAGACCATTCCACTGCTGTTGCACAATATGTCACAGCCTACCTAACCAAAGCTGGGAAAACAGAGCTAAAAGACCTCTGGGATGACATATTATCTGACAAAACACTGTTACAAAAATTGTACAGCTTTGGCATGAAAATGCTCTCCCCTAGAGAATATGAATGCTATGAAGCTGCAGACTGTTTAACAGACACAGGGCCTCATTACACGGTAGGAGGTGAACCATGGCGCAATTAGCGCCATGGTTCATGCCGGTAAAATACCGGCACCGCCTTGGTGGAAAGGGGAATTACCGCCCCATTCCAAGGTTGGAGGGGCGGTAATTCCCCCTTCCACCATTGCCCTTCCCCATTCCCATTTTTGTCCCATAGGGCATAATGGGAATGGGGAAGGCGCTAATTACGGCACCGCAAATTGCGGTACCATAATTAGCTCCCTGGGTCCCTTTTCGGGTTGGTTTTTAACGCCTGCAAAAATACCGGTACTGGTAAACCCTTACCGCCTACCGTGTAATGAGGCCCACAGCCTTATATGGCAAATCTGAACACATAGATTGGTAAGCATTGGTCCTGCTGCATCCAGAAAAAGATTACTCAAATCGTAGCAAGACATAGAAACAATAGTCAAAAATTATCCCAACAGCCAGGACATTTTGAAAAACAATTTATTAGACAGTTACTACCCAAAAAGAAGTACTGCTTTGGAAAACATGTGCCTGTACTACATAGACCAATATTTCTCCTACAAGAATAATTTTAAACCAGATAGAAAAAGTGGAAAATACATGGTCTCAACTTGTGAAAGGAGCCTCATCAAACTTACCAAACCCAGCCTAATTAATCATATGACGTTATTTAAAACTCCTCAACATAGAGAACTTTACTACATGTCCCTACTCCAACTTTTTAAATCATGGAGAAAAGAAGAAGATTTATTAGGCACCCATGACTCATTTGAAGCTGCATTCAATGCACATGAAAGCAGTATAACAAATGTCAATTTCAAGCAATAAAAAAACATATTGGACAATGAACGCCAACAATATGATGAAATTCAAGCACAACTAAAGGAAGACTACCTGAGGGCAGTGAACCCTCTGTTACAGGAAGCCAAGAACCACTTGGAGAGCCACTCATAGTAAATGAAGCAGAATTAGCCATGACTGATGTGAAAAACACCATGGGCCTCATTACGACCCTGGCGGAAATCGTGGTGCAATATGCACCATGGAGCACGGCGGAAAGCTGCCGATAGCGCCATGGGGGTTGGCGGATTTACCGCCCCATTCCGACCTTGGCGGGGCGGTAAATCCCCATTCCCCATTTTACCCTTCCCCATTCCCATTTTTGCCCCATAGGGTATAATGGGAGTGGGGAAGGCGTTAATTACGCCACCGTAAAATACGGTGGCGTAATTAACAACAAGGTCCCGTAGCGCCATGGATTTCTCCGCCCGGAAAAACCAGGCGGAAAACGCTCCATGGCGCTACGGGAACTCGTAGTAGGGCGGACGGGTCCGCCTCGAATACCGCTGGCGTAAACCCACTCCGCCAGGGTCGTAATGAGGCCCCATGTATCTATGTGAGCAATCAGAAGAAAACTTGGCACTGCTGAAATCACAACTAAATGATGAGCAATGTAGCATTTTCCTAGAAGTGACTAAAGAAATTGAACATGGATTGCAACATGAAAGTAAAATGTTTAGCTATCAAAATTATGAACCTGTACTATGTAAGTGGTGAAGCTGGTTCAGGCAAAACATTCTTAATAAAAATCATCAGAAAATTCCAACAAATGACAAACAACAAGCTTTCAGCTGTTGTAACAGCCACCAAAAGGTTTAGCTCCCTACAACATAGGAGGTGTTAAATTACACCGACTACTGCCCCTTCCAGTAGAACACCAAAACAAATTAGAGAACTACAAACTATCAACAGAAGCTGCTAATGAACTACACAGAATTCTGAAACAAATGAAAATGCTCCTAAAAGATGAGGTGAGCATGGTCTCCAACCTAATGTTGGCTTTAAATCACCTCAGATTACAAGACATCCTTAAAACGGACTACGAAGAACTCTTTGGAGGAAAACACATTATTGTTTTTTGAGATCTCCTACAATTAACACCAGTGAAAGTTGAACCTATTTTTAAAACCTTAGGTCACAAACAATGCAGCAACACACTTGGCAGCATAGGAAATCTAAATCTCTGGCAACATTTCCAATACAGAGAACTTACTTGAAACATTTGTCAGTCTGTAGACCTCACCTATGCTAACATTTTAAAGAGCATTAGGACTGGTCTTCTTTCTAAAGATGCACAATCTATCTTAAATAGTAGACTCATCCATGAGCTATATGGGCATGACACATCTGCCTTTATGGAACAATTAACACAAGAAAATGGAAAATGTATGTCCCTAATACCAACCTTAGCAAGCTGTACACAATTCAATGAGACAATGTTAAAAAAAAGAAATGCAACCAACAGCATATTAGCTCCACAGATGAACTGGCAGTGCATGGTCTGACACTCCCTATGTGTCAACAAGCAACAGAATGACTAAATAGCTTAGAACAATGTATCTCCAACACAACTGGTTTGGAGAAAATGGTAACATTGTGTTTAAATTGCAGAGGAATTCTGAAACATAACTTTGATGTGAAGAAAGGTTTAGTCAATGGAGCATTTGGTACAGTTGTTGGCTTCCAGACGTATCCACATTATAACAACATTCAGTTTTGCAATATCCACTTTGACAAAGTTTCAGAAGTTAAAAGGATAAGACGCTCAACAGCACGATTCCTTCTTTTCAAAGACATGTATGTACATAGAGAACAATTCTCTCTGTCTCTTGCATACGCAGTCACTATTCACAAATCACAAGGTCTAACCCTATATCAGGCATTGGTTGACATTGGCCGCAAAGTCTTTAAAGAAGATATGAGTTATGTAGCAGGTGTCAGGTCTACGTACACTCAAAGCACTATTTCTAGTCAATTTTGATGCAAACAAAGTCAAAGCTGACATTCCTTGCATCATAAAGTACAACAGACTACATGCACTCTAAACACCCCATCTCAACATGTACCCTGTTCCTGAAAAAGGTAAACTTTTTAAAAGAAAAGTAATGTAAACAGAACTTATAAGAGATCTCCCAACAGTACCACCAAAGAAACTAAAAACAACTGCTACTCCATCAAGTAGTACAACCACAAAACGATATAGTGCAAATACAAGTGCACATGTGTCAGCAGAAACTAAGAGAAAAAGTCTTCTAAAAAAACAAGTACAGGTCCAGAAAATGACACAGCGACAGAACTCTCCTGTCCATTTCTATTTGACAACACAACTGGTGTAAATTGCTATGCAAATGTAGCAATCAGTCATCTGTTCCAATTGCCACCAATTGTTGAAAACATTTACTTGAAATGCCCAGACCAGTTGTGTTTGCAAAAGCGCATCCTTCATAGAAATGCAACAAATAATCCTGACAACACTTACAGTGGGCCTCATTACGAGGTCGGCAGTAAGGGGTTAATGGCAACGGTAAGGGGGCTGTTGCCGTTAACCCCTTACCACTGCATTACGAGGTCCCTTAGCGGGTCCCGCTAAGGGACCAGGGAGCTAATAACGGGCCTGCTATTAGCGGGCACATTATTATCTGGATCCCCATTCCCATTGAGCCCTATGCGGCTTGAATGGGAATGGGGAATGGTTCTCAGAATGGGGATTTACTGGGTCCTCCAAGGTTGGAATGACCCGGTAAGTCCCTATTCCGAGAACCCGGACCCGGAATGCGGTAAGGGGGTAGCCATGGTGCTAGTAGCACCATGGCTACCCCCAACCTCATAATGATGCCCAGTGTCTCAGGAATAAGGCAGGAATTGGACTACTGTGCAGGAAGGGTAATTTTCATCATAAAGACACAGGAATATCCACCATAATTTCTAATGTACTTACTGCAAGTACTAGAAAGCAAATTTATACCTATAAATCTTCTTGATTTTATACATGTGGGAGCATACATGCACTCTCTGCAACCATGTTGTACAAGAGCAGGTCCCTAATGAATGATTTGAGTTTGTATCTATACCTAATTGTGAATCCATACCATTTCATTAGCTAGTGCAAAAAGCAAATCATGACATATTATGCACTGTTTGCAATTCAGACAATCATTCCACATTACACATAAACTCACATAGCCAATATGTCATAGTAATGCTTTTAATGCACAAGGTAGATGGTACCAGAAACAACTGCAAGCTTACTAGTATCACACACAGGCAAGTATCTCTTGACAAGAAGCCTGGTGCCACAACCGCTATAGGTCAGTATAATGCATACATCCAAAAAAGATGTAGTTGGTTTGAAAGCAATGATACTTCCATTACTCTAAAACATAGATTACCAGCAAATCTAACAAATGCCTTCTTAATATTCCTTTAACCTAAATGTAGTCACTGACCTGCAAAACTATTGTAAGTTAGTGCACTTTAGACAGCAACGGGTATCTAACTACTTCAAAAAATACCCCTCAGAACTGTAAAAATATAAACAGTTAGAATAGGCCAACTGGTATCTAATTGCATCCATAGTGCTACAATGCTGTTTGTGAAATGGAGAACAGTTTCAACATTCTATTCTATTGAATTTTTGTAAAGTGCTTGCTCGCCCGCAGGCCTCAGAGTGCTAACAGACAATACAGAACAGACAAAACAGTCAGCATAAAATATTAAAGTGGATCAAGATGCTGTTAGATACATGATTCCAGTGGGTCGGTCATAGAGGGTGATCTTAACAAACTGGTTTTGATGGACTTTCTTAAATTGAGCGTATGACGGCAGTTGCTTGAGAGAAAAAGGAAAGTCATTCTTAACCTTTGGACCCCATGCATTGAAGCTGACATCCCCGTATGTTTTTAATCTGAAGCATGGTTGTTGCAGAAGGTCCTTTTCATTAGACCGAAGAGTTCATCTAAGGGGCATTCTCTTAATGCGATCTTGTAAGTACAGAGGTGCAGTACATCTAAGGCACTTATAGACCAAGCAGTAGGCCTTAAACAGAATGCTTTGAGAAAATTGGAGCCAATGCAGCTTCCTTCAGACGTTGGTCACGTGGTCTCTGTGCCCAAAACCTCAAACAGCCCCAACTACTCTGTTTTGGATAGTTTGCAGTTTGTTTATGTTGGTCATTGTGGTACCTGTCAATAGTTTATTACAATAATCAAGCTTAAAAATTGATAGTCACAGTAGCTAGTAAGGCTTGATTTGCTACTGAGAGATAGGGTCTGTTCTGCCATAGCAGATGGATAGTATAGGTGCAGCTGGAACTTATGTGCGTGACATACTTGTCAAAATTAAGGTTGCGTTCAGAGACTACACGTAGGGTCTTGACTTGGCTAGAGACCTGGACAGTTGCACCTCCAACTTCAAAGGCTCCATAACAAGGGTCAGGAGACTTAAGCTTTGCCACACTGCCCACAGTCAGAATCTCTGTCTATTTATTTGTTAAGTGCCAGAAAATTATTTGTCATCCAGACCTTAATGGCATCAAAGACTCTGGAGACCAACCGGGAGTCTGCCTCATAGGAGCCTTTGAGTTCCATGATAATATGCATTTCATCAGCATAGTTTGCATAATTAGCTCCCATACTGTCCAAGAGATCGAAGAAAAGCTTGGAATAAATATTATAAAGTAATGGGGACATGCTAGAGCCCTGGGGCACTCCACAGTCGAGGATGGCCTCCTCTGATTTAAACTCTCCATGAGCTACTCTGGCTCTCCTGGGTCCCAGAAAGGATCTAAATCAATCAACAGCTGGCTTGGAGCATCTGCCCACCTCAGTGAACCTGTCCGCCAACCTCCTATGATCAACAAGATCAAATGCGGCGGACAGGTTCAACAACAGCAGCAATGATCCCTCTAATTTTTTTTCTCTAAGTGCGGTAACGATTTGTCTTTGTGCGCACATTATTTTCCATGTGCGCAACTGAATAACGAATGAAGGCACTTTTTGAGCATGGGTAGTTAGTGAAATACCATCTCCGAAGAGTTTGGAAGGCAATTTCCCCTTCCCAACCACAGCAATTCTTTACACATCATCAACCGGTCCAAGACTTCAAGATATGCCATAGTACATAACAAAAGTACTCCTGCGCAGAGAGAAAAACGTTTCTGCAAAAAAAAGCTTTGCATGCTCATGATAAACAATAGGTTTAGTGGTGGCTATTCATTTGTCAGCACTGCTCAGAGACAATATAGAAAGTGCTTAATGCCACTGGGAAACAACTCATGTTCATGAGAAAAAACCAAGTATCGCTAATCATTGATGTGGCTGTCAAAAAATACAGACATTCTGCAATTTTTTTCATATTGAATAATTGTAACTGAAAGGAATGTGTCAGAAAACATGCCAATAAGAGTTCATGTGCAACTTTAATGGAGTAATTCAAGGGTCAGGAGAAAATGCCTCTCATAATTTGGGTAAGGACGATAATTGCATCAGAATAACTGCACCACAGAATAGGATGATCAGAATTCCTGGGCCTCTGCTCACTACCCACATCATGTTGGTCTGTGAGTTGTGACAGCATTTACTCAAAACTAGCCTTACAACTAAGAGACATGTGCACCAACCATTTTACTCCCCCAACAAAAATGGGAAGCCATGAACATATAGGAATCTAGCCCCTGCTTCTAATTACAAAGTTCCACCAATATCTTTTCGAATCAATGACCAGCAGGGCAGTGGCATTGGTAGAAACTCGAATACCATTAATGCCCGATCTCAAGAGGAATTTCAAGGGGAAATAACATATTTTAATAAGCATGAAATATCCCTACTGGCAAAGCCAACTACTTTCTTACTCCTTGAAAAAATCTTTTAATTCCAAGTATGATGAAACATCGTATCAGAGCCCTGCTTGTATCCCTGACATAGGAAGTGAAAATACAGGGCACATAGTACAGATTATAGTTTTGCCCACCCTTGCTAAACAAAGGTCAACACGAGTCTTAGTAAGGTTTCTTCTGGTGCCCTGTTGAAGAAAATTACATATATTTTCCCTTTAACTCAAAAGTAGCAATGCTCACAAGTACAGCATATTGAGTAGCTTCTTCTTTAACTAGGGAACCCTCCTCTGAAATTCACTGTTATCAGTTGAACAAGATGCATGGGAATGCTAGAGGCAATCAATGCAAACACGTGATTATATTGAAAAACCCTCAGCTACTGAGCATAGACAGAAATAGAAGGTAAACTTTCCTAGACTATTAATATAGTTTCCTGTTCTTTAGCAAACAAACATTTTCTTCCCTGTACTGTACTGCCAAAACATCTGATTTGGTTTTGGAAAGTTGCTGATTCGTTCTTCATCCCAAGGGAGTGTTCTCCTTTCCCCTTCCACCCGGTCAAATCCCCGGCTCCTGTACTAGCCTCCAATATTAGTTGACAGGGCTCTGTAGAAAGTGGGGATTGTAGCAGTAAAACACTAACTGGGATATTTGCATACCCACAATACTTTGCAAGCAAATCCAATCTAAAGTCTCCCAATGAAATTATTTGGAGTTTAAGAAAACGACATAAATCTGCATGTGCACAATTACTGTGAAGTACATACAAGATTGTTTTCAACATACCTCACCTATCGATTGTTGGGCAGGATTATACAAGGGCTCAGTGAAAAATGTTTGTATAGCAGCACTTTAACATATCATTCAGTAAGGTCTATGCTCCATGGAACTCTGAACATTTTGAAAGGATGCAGGTTGTATGAAAACCATTCTAGTTCTATGAATATTGTTGCATTCATTTTATATATGAATAATGCCAGGCAGAGTCCATACCAATTACCCGTAACAGGCCAAGTAAATGATTGCAATCTTGTTCTCCACTTTTAGGGTAATGAGAGCAATGCTAAAGTAGGAGACGCTAAGGTTGACATTTGCCTACTCAAAATCCTTACAGGGCAAATTAATATTTAGTTTTATAATGTGTTAACTTGCAAGGGGGGGGGCTTTTCAAAGTGCTTTTATGACATATGTACAAAGAATAGGAAACATGGGATGAGGTTACACATCCTAATAGACTCCTTACTTACAGTCAGTATCCAATATTGGACCTGAAACTTGGGTTGCCTAGTGTGGGTAACGCTTTTGCTAGGGCACCATTGTTAACAGAAATTATTGTGCTTGAACTTCATTCATATTTAACAAACATAAAACAAGACTAGTATCTAAGTCTGGTAACCTTTTGCAGAGCTAAGGTAGGCGGATTCCAGGTTGTCTGGTAATATCTGAATATGGCCTTGGGCGGAGTTCGAGTCATGTGGTATAATCAAGTTTAGGAGTCATCAGTGGGGAGGCACGATCAGTTGGTTAATGTGTGCAGGCATATTTTAGTTATATGTTCTGTTCATGGAGCCACTTTTTCATATTTGTTTTTAACCTCTTGTCGGTGTATTCTTTTTTTTAGAGTTTTTAGGTTTTTAAGGTCAAGCTTGTATAGTAGGTCAATGTAAAAAGGTTAGACCAGAATATCAAGAATAGTTAGTATAATGTATCTTCTTTTTGAGAGAAAGCAAATAGCTGCTGTGGCCTGTCTCTTATTACATCTTTTTGAATAGGTGGGAATTGTCTGTGTGCGCTGCTAAAATTCTTCTGAGCAGCACCCAGAAGGAAGCTGGGCAAGCGCACATGCGCACAGCTTAGAGGGAACATTGAACAGCAGTATAGCTACTCTACCCTGGTCTCAGGAGGATAACTCAGCAGCAACGTGCTCGCCTTGAAAGCAAGACGACATGGCGCAGCAGAGGTTCGATCCCGGGTCCGCGCTTAGAAACCTCTGGGTATTAAGCGTGTAATAAATAACCTATCATATCATATCATACTATCCCAGATAACATTGATTTGATGTCTATAAGTGCAGTCTCTGTGCCATGATTTTTCTGGAAACCAGATGGTCTACTGGACAAGATACCTTTCTCCTCAATAAAAGTGTTGTATTGTGAGCAGGCAACTTTGTTCATAATCTTCCGAATAAAAGGCACATTAGTTATGGGGTGGTAATGTATGGGGTCCTGCAGATCTAACCCTTCCTTTTTTTTAAAAGGGGGTGATCCAGACTTCTGTAATACCTTCAGGAACTACCCCTTCATAGAAGGAGCGATTTGTGATAGCTATATCAGAAGTAGCTATGCTTGAAAAGTATTTTTTAAACAGTTGCAGGGAATATAACACTCTTACAAGTGGTAGGCTTTAGATTTTCAACAATTAACTGTGTTTCCTCTTCTGTAACCTGCCTGAAGGAAAATACCCCATCCTTATTTATCTCATCGCCACTGGCGATCAGGATTCCTGCTGCAGAGGAAGAGCAAATCGCAAGGTGATCAGAAAAATTTGACGCTATAGTTCATTGATGTTGTTTGACCTTAAGCGTAAGACAGTCATGAATTTTTTGACACCATGCGTCATTCACCTGCAATTGAGGTTCCTGGGTTTTCCCCTTTAGCTCTCCTAAAATGTTGAAGAGCTCTCTAGTGCAGGATCTAGCTCCCAGAATACGCTCCTCCCATGTTACTTTTTTAGCTTCCAATATAACATTCTTGTAATGTTTGGCTGCCTCTTTGTAGAGGGCAAGAATATTTATTTGGGGGAACTTCTGCCAACCTCTTTCAGTGGCTCGTTTAGTGTGTCGAACTGGTAGGACATCAGAAGAAAACCAGTGACTTGCACTTGGGTGTATATCTTTTTTTCATAACTGGCTTTGAGTGGCGCTAACTTGTCAAAGGCCTGATTAAGAATATTGCACAGTTGAGCTGTATAGGAGTCTAGCGAGCTAGTTTCCTCAATTGCTGAGAGTAAAGGTATACATTTACAAGGAAATGCCTCATTAGTGACATCTGCATGGTAGATTTTGTACATGCATGAACTTTCTTTACCATAAAATCTGGTGTAAAAAGTGAAAATGAAATAAAATGGTCATCCGACCACCAGCAGGTTTTAACCTCTATAGGTTAGATCAACTGGTTTCTGGACAATGTCCCCCCTTGATGAGTGGCAGTAGTAACGTATTGTTTAAAAAGTTCGCCATGAGATTCCGCATGCAACTTGCCTCCAAATCAGTGGCATTATCAGCCCATAACTTGAAATCTCCTGCCACTATGAATGGGGTCAAAGGTTTAATAAGAGGGCCTAAGAAAGCCAGACGTTGCTCCCGAATGTCTGGCAAGGCAATTGGGGGACGATAAAGAATTAAGAGGCTGAGGGTAGTAGTAGGATTGAAATAGAGTTTAAGTAACAAACCCTCGCAAGCATTTAATATGTTTAGACCAAAATGACCGAAATAAAATGTCTGAATGCGTGATTTGGCTGATTTTCGGCAGCTTGAAAATTTGGAATGGCAGAAAAGTTCAACCAGATCACGTATTCGGTGCTGGGGGGTCCCCTGCAGCCATCCCCAAACAAAAAAAAGAAAGGGCTGTGGGGGTGTCCCCCGCAACCCCTGCTCACTATTCTGTGAGTGGGAGTTGCGGGGGTGTCCCCCGCACCTGTCCTGCCTTCCCCCAAACAAAAAATAAAACAAAAAAATAAAAAGGCTGCAGGTGTATCCCCTGCAACCCCCGCTCACTATACTATACAGTATAGTGAGCAAGGGTTGCGGGGGACACCCTCGCAGCTGACCTGACAAAAAAAAAGGAACAAACCCTGCGCCGGTTCCCGATCACGGAAGTGAAAGGGAACAGGCGTGGCAGGGACAGAGCCAGAAGGAATGCAAGGTAAGTAGGGAGGTGGGGGTTGGGGGTTGGTGGGGGTGTGTTTGGGGTATGGGTAGTAGTATGGTTAGGGGTTTGGGTAAGTCAGTAATGTTCAAAGGGAGAAAAGACTGAAGACTATTTTGAAAAAATAATCTTCGTTTTTTTCTCACTCGACCATTTCCGCTTCGGGCATTCAACCCCAAACCATTTTTGATATGAAGAAATTAAGAGTATCTTTAAAAATAATGGCAACCGCCTTCCTTCTGTCCATTGTGATCCGTGTGCAAGGCTCTGTAACCTGCAGGAGCGGCAAGTTCAAGAGAATGTTGATTGGTCTCACAGAACCAAGTCTCAGTGAGGAGCATTATGTCCACCTCAGCTGACACAATATAGTCCACTAAAGAGCATGTGTTTGGCAGCACTGTTTTGAGTGATGCACTAGCCTGAGGATAACAATTAATACTTGCAGAACTAATTGTGAATTAATGGCAGCCTCATCTATTTCTCTGCTAACAGGCTCACTCAAGCTCATCCTGGGCTGAGTCGATTCCCCTGTTGGCATACTAGAGTGAAGAGTTTCAGTATCGAGCGGAACGGCTGTTAGAGTGAAGAGTTTCAGTGTTGAGCGGAACGGCTGTTAGAGTGAAGAGTTTCAGTGTTGAGCGGAACGGCTGTTAGAGAGTCTTGTGCTTCCTCGTGCAAACTAAGTTGCTGGTTGTGCTGTATACGCCTAATCAGATCACTATGTGACATTACTAACTTACAGGCAGAGGTGTAAAAGCAAGGTTATAGGAGCATGTTAATTAATAACCTACGTTGACTTTGAGGAGCAAAGCATAGCGTCTCCTGGCCTCCCTTACACCTACCGTACACAAACCGACACTCACCGGCCCATTAGCAACAGCCGTGTTCGCGTCTGGGTTTAGAATTTAAACTACAGGAAGTCTGGGAATTGAAGTTCCCAAGACTTCCGACCGTGCCTGCAGAAACTAGAGTTTCTTCTTTAAATCGCGCGGGAGCCAATTAAAAGAGTAATAGGATTAAACACACCAAAGCACAATAAGATCAACAGCAGTGTAAAACAATTCAATAAGATACAAATTAATAAAAGACACAGTGAACGAAGATGGATAAAACAGGTCAGTAAAAGCACAGGGTAAATGTGGCAAGTGGAGATGGAGAATCAAATGAAACAACAGCTATCAGTTGGGAGAAGGAGCTGGTACAGTATATATAGGCACTAATCGGCCCGTTAGTGTGAGGCGCGTTCGTGCCTGCATTTCGAGTTTAAACTACAGGAAGTCTGGGAATTGTAGTTCCCAAGACTTCCGACCGTGCGTGCAGAAAGCTGAGTTTCTGCTTTAACATGCCAAAGATGTAAATTTAATACACTTTTGGTAATGCTATATAGATTTTTTCTCCAATGACCCAATGATCATACAAACAGAAACAACAGCTGTGCAAAATACACACTAATGTTGTTACACGCATAGCACTTACATGTACTGATTATGAGCGTCTACAAAGTTTAGTCACTAACCTGTAAATCTATTAACAGTTAGAAATGCCACCTGGTATCTAACTGCAGCCATACTACTCCAATACTACTTTTGAATAGCAAAATAGCTAGAATCTAACAACAGGAATAAAAGTGCTTCAAAACATACCCTTCAAAACTGTAAAACTATCAAGAGTTAGAATATGCCAACTGGTATCCAACTGCAGCCATACTACTCTAATACTACTTTTCAATAGAAAAATATCTAGAATACAACAAGAATCATAGTGCTTCAAAACATACCCTTCTAAACAATTAAACTATCAACAGTTAGAATACGCCCACTGGTATCTAACTGCACCCATAATTCTGACATGTTACTTTCCAATAGTGAAATAGTTAGAATCCACCGACAGGAATGAAAGTTCTTCAAAACATACCCTTCAAAACTGTAAAACTATCAACAGTTACAATACGCCAACTAGTATCTAACTGCACCCATAATACTGCGATATTAGCTTCCAATAGTAAAATAGATGGAATCCACCAACCGGAATCAAACTGCATCAAAGCATACTCTTCAAAACTGTAAAACTATGAACAGTTGGAATACGCCAACTGGTATCTAACTGCAGCCATACCACCAGCATTTTCGAAAAGCAAAACACTTACACCATTACAATTCTTCCTACTGTAACACTGCCTGTAACGCCAAATACACTTACTTGTGTACCTTAAGCATTCCTTTAAGTACTGCACACTTCAAACAAACATAGTGTGGCACGTAATGTCAAACAAATGTACTAGGGTTTTTTCAAACCTACATGGATTTTTTTTCCTAAAGACTCAATGAAACACACAGTAATGTTGTTTGAAGCATAGCACTTGGAATGTACTAATTATGAGGGTCTAAAAAGTACATGAATATATGAGATCGTATGCAATGTGACATTGTGAACTATCCTACCTAACATATTATGCAATTATTTTTTCACAGGGAAAGAAGCAAAGATTTCTCCTGCATTACTATCTACAACAAAGTTAACCTGTACTCCCACTGGTAAATCAATCAAAAGTACCATTTCCACTTCAATGGTATTGTGTCTCCATGCCACAAAAATGATACACTGCCTACACAATATGTATAATTACTATACACATACTATTATAATGGTTGTTTACAAAGGCCAAATTCCATTTCTGTTCACATATTATTACAGAGGTTGTGGCCAGTGGCCACAAGCACCACACCACAACTTGCCCCTAACTTCCCAATTTAAATTCTATCTGCAGACATCAAAATAGACCGCCAAGACTATTTTTCACCAATGGCAACATCGCCATATCATCTAGATTCCACTCCTCTACTCTAACAAGCTCTCTTGTAGTCACCAAATAATCCCAAACATGTTTCTCCACTGCCCACCAAACACTTACAATTACAATGGCTGTGGCCAGATTCTTGGTTGCATGGCCATATTGTACTGTGGTGGTTGTGCCAGTGCCTAGATTCTTAGGTGCATGGTCTATTTTTAGCCTATGCAAACATCCTCAGATCATCTACATTCCACTCCCATACCATAATAAAGCCTGCCTGCAGTCACCAGAAAAGCTGCCTGCCCAAGACTGTCCGTGGACTAGCGCGATGTCGGCGGACTGTCGAACCCTGCACACTCTTCTTCCACCTAAACAAATAGCTCTAATTCATCTTTTTTTCACACCCTACCGTTCCCAGCCCCTCTTTCCAACAGCAAATGACCCAAAATATGTTCCCAGCACTGTTCCACACCGCGCTGTCCTTGGACAGCCACAAATAACCATGGATAGAACATGGTGGCCGGAAAAATATGATGCACATCATGCTTTTCAGCAACCAATCAGCGAGCGTGTCATATGTCCGCGGACATCACGTCGCCCTCCGGACCAATCGGAGGTCTGTCTGCCTAGTGAACAGGGAAGTGGGTCTACGAACTGAACCCAGATATCACACATTTTTTTTACCCACATTTCACCTCTGTTTTAAAGAAAACTACTGGACAGATTTACACCATATTTCCAAAAGCACACTTTTGGGAACAAGCCATCACTCCTACCACACATTTGGTGAACTTCCGTCCAGCGGTTTGGGCTGCAGGCATGAGCAAAAAATGTTTTCCACTGCCTCTATGGAAAAAGAAATATATATGGGCCCCCCCTATAACTTTGCCCCCCTTTGCAAAACCTCACCAAACTTGCTAGATAAATTCAGACCGGGCCATATACTTCTTTTACAAAGCTTGGTAAGGATTCGTCCAGGGGGAGCAAAGGTATAAGCCACCCAAAAACTGCTCTTCCTATGAGTTGAGCAACTTAACCATAACTACAGGGCCGCTACCGCAGGTCCTTTTTTACATATATTAGATGAAGGGCACGGTTCAGCAGCTTCATCAAATGATACATGTATTCACAAAAGAGCTTTTTTCAATGTGTTTATTAAAAGTGAAATCCAGTTACATTGGGACACCATTCGTTTTTGGCATAAACATTCATTTTTTTTTTATTTTTTTTTTTTAAAGCTCTCTGAGTACAATGCACATGAATTCCTGTGAAGAATAGTCCAAGAATTCCACAGAACTGGAAATACATCAGAAGGTTTCTGACTGTATTTTACAGATACAGATGCCATTTACAATAAAGGTTGCGTTCCATCTGAAGTTTTCAAAAGCAGTATTTCTTGCTCATATTTGACATTTAGGAGGTTTAGGTTCTGAACTCGATCAGCCCCATTAGTTGGTCTGCCAAATGAACATGATATTAAAAACTGATAATGAAAACCAGGAGACTCTCGAGGCAGAAGTCACGCTACGTTTAGATCATTTTGGTCGCTAGACATGCTAGGTTCTAGCTGTCTCGTGATTTGAACTTAAACATCCCACGCACGCACCCCTGCAGAGCTATATGTTTGATATTGTAAAACCCTTTGTGGCCTCTTCATCTTGAAAGACTCTCCCCTTCACATTGTTAAAGGGTTTTTATTATCATGCACTCAACGGCAAGAACACATTCAGGGTTTACATGTGAATTTTATTACATAGTGACTTTTACATTTTTGTTTAAACCACCCAGAACCTACATGAACTGTTAACAATAAAATGGCCCCAAAGCCCTAAGCAGTAACCATGCTGTGGCATCCACATAGGGAAAGATATAGGATCGAAAATGGTAACCATGCTGTACCATCATCGGAGCAGTAGGGGAGCTAAGGGGGGGACGAAAAGGGGTAACCGCCCGCTTGGCTCCCCCTGTTGCCCAGTGAAGCCTTTGGCTGGCGCCCTATTAACACCCCACCCCACTAGCACCAAAAGCTGCCTCTGCTAATGAATCATAGGGCAAGCTATAAGGTCTAAAGACTTAAGCAGTGACTATGCGGTGGTGTCCACATAGGGCAAAACTATAAAGTAGAAACGTATAAGTGTTAACCATGCTGTGGCATCCAGACAGGGCAAGATATGAGGTTGCATGTCCTAAGGGGTAACCATGCTGTGCCGTCCACGCAAGGCAAGTTATAAGATCAAAAGCATTAATCCTGCTGTGGAATTCACATAGGGGAAGCTATTAGGACGAAATTCCTAAGTGTTAACCATGCTGTAACAAATCAATTTCCAGGATACCATTGGTCCAGGGGTGAATATCGGTTTTTAAACCATCAATCAGTCCCACACCTCTAATATACCAGAAGGCAGGGGCGTTGCTAGGGGGGGGGGCTACGGGGGCTATAGCCCCTGATCTTTTGGTTGTAGCCCCGGATAGAATCTCAGGAGCTACAGCCAAAAGACTAGCTAGCCCCCAGTCCCAACAGTTCCAACATCAGCTTAGTCCCGGGTCTTTTCCAGACCTAGCACGTCTCCTGCCAGAAGGGATCCGAACAGATTGGAATAACAAGCAAATTATAAACCTAGTTGTCCAATTTTGGTAACGCCGATGGAACGGCAGGCATATCGCCAAAAGGTTGTGGATCGTTGGTTAGTTGCAACACAGAGAAAATACAATTATTACACAATGATAAAAGGGAATGTCGAGTAAAGGTTGTATCAAAAAATATCTACTTTATTTATGTCACAACAGACATTTCTAGCAACATTATGAAATACAACCCACCCTGTAAAGGAATACAGAGGACAGACAGTTTCATAAGGGATGCACCCTGGATACTGACAGGAGGGTAGTCAGTATTGTTATTAACCACAACAGTTTCTTAAGGTTTCTTGGCTTTAGCATAATGGGAGCAATAGATCTGAAAATGTCTCTAGGGGCCTTCTGGGAAGGACCAGGGGGACGGAGCCACAATGTAACTTGACCTGTAGGTGTTCTTGGTGCTCAACAGGGTTTAGTCAGCTTCAGGGCACTTTGCAGGTTTCTGTGACAGAGTTCAAGATGGGCGCCCCACGGGTATCAGGCGGAAAGACGGTTTGGTCGAACGGCTGAAGCAGTGGTCAAGACGTCTCGGCTGTCTTTAAGTGGCCGCAGCTTAACATCGGTCAGGGTAGCTGTTGATTGCGGATCGAGGAATTCGACTGGCTCGAAATTGTCAGTCAAGGTGGATGTTGGTAGATGCTCGTCAAGGGCCTTCTCCAAGCTTCTTCAATGCGCTTGTGTCTTCCTTTAAGGCGGACAGCCCAAAGCCGAGTAGTGTGTTGGAGGCAGCCGCCTTGTCCATGGTTTTGGGTTCAGAGACCTTCCAGCACTTCCTACCTAAGAAGTTTGCTGCAGAGCCTAGCATGGCACGCTGTATGCTGGCTGGGTACCAATTCTGGAGCGGCTAGAGGGTCCTGTGGATTCCGTATCTCTCTCTGTTCCCTGGGAGATGTTTATGGGAGGAATCTTGATTCCCTCTTTGGAGGTTCTGGCCTTCCTTCACTGGCGGAAGATGAAAGACAGACTGTGCCTTCAGCCAGGGTCCAATGATGAGTTCTTCTTGCTACTTCTTGCAAAGTCTTCAGACGATCTACCAAAATCGGGGCTCAGCCCTCTTTTAAAAACAAATGTGCCACAGTGATTGGTGTAAGCTAAGCCTACCTTAATGAACCGATCCTGGTGTCCCCACCAACAATATCTTGTATGCATGAGGTCATAACTAGAGTGCTTTGCAACAGGGAAGGTGAAGGGGTGAAAACATGTGATACTAAGTCCCACCCATCTTCCTTCCTGTTGTCGATCAAAGAGTCTCTCTTGTTAATTGGTCTCTCTGTGGTTCCTGATTAAAGCATCAAGTCTCCCTTGAAGCTGTGGAGAGACCAGACTCCGTGGCTCCTGCAAACCACATTCTGGAACCTTGAATGCAGTCGCCCTGCGGGGTGGGCTTATTTAAACATGCTGTCCCAGACATGACAGTTCATTGTCATCGATACAGAGGGCAGGAACTGGTTTCAGGTTGATACAGTTACATATGAAAGCTTGTTGGGGTTTCCTGTCTCCTTTGTTATCCTTTTCTGCCAGGCCTCATATGGGCCTGTTTGAAGTACACTCTATTTGTATGATAATTGTTGCCACGAGCTGCAGGGCCCAACAAAAGCGCAGGGCGGATCCATGGAACTTTTGTTAGTTAATCAGCGTAGCCTTGGCAGTGGGGAGCTTGGTCCTCCCCCTTTCTGGAGATGACATGGTATACTCCTGGCTGTCATATCCCAACTAAATATGACAGAACGGACTGTGCCTGTAGGCTGTGTACACCCAGAGTACACAGTTCTATGTGTTTTTCCTGGTGTGAGCATAGGATATTGTTTGTGGATTAGCCCCACACGTTTTCCTGAGGTTGGTCTACCATCATTCCATTTAATTAAACAGTTCAAAAAAGCCCAGGTGAGTTTACACCCACTGTGTGGATGGTTGAATTGCTCACACATGCTGTGGCGTTCACGTGGGGAAGGTTTTAAGGTTGACCATCCTAAGTCAGAGCCATGCTGTGGCATCCATGAAGGGCAAGCTATAAGGTTAAATGCCATAACGATTATAATTATGATTCTTTCCCATGACATGCTCACAAATGTTCCCTGCAAGGTACTGGCAGAAGAGCTCAAAAGAGCCTCAAAGGTTGATCAGCCACCCTCAAGAACTACAGATACTCAGTACCCCTGGGCTCCCAAGGGCAAAATCCTCCCCTGTGTAGCTAGTTGGTGCACTGCACAAACTCATACTGTAAAGTTTGGAGTGTTTGCTAAATTTGAAGTGCCAATTTAGAGCACTCTCTGACCCCACTCTCTGACCCCCACTTACACCTGCTTGTTGGCATATAGGCAATTCAAATACAAGGCACAGTAACTGACAACATCCTCTGGTCTTTGGCTCAGATGTTTCCTGTTACTTGGGATTTGTGGCAGTTGTATACGAGGCATTCATCTGGTAAATTTCGGTAGGGCATGCATGCAAACAAGTTGTTAGGCATGTGTGGAATATATCTTGGTGGGAGATAGGCAAATCTATTTTAACACCTCTTCCTATTGTTGGGGTTCAAGCTTCTCTTTGAAAAATAGTACCTAAGCATGTAAATGTTGATATATTTTTAAAAGGTTAGGTGAAATATATTTCAAAATCTCAGGCAAAACATGAAGTAAGAACTTCATTTGTTACTAATTTTTGATTAACCCAAGCTTTTATTTAAGTTATATTATTAACAGCTGGTGGTGGTTAGCATTAATTCATGACACACTGTTGCCACTTGTGGTGTTAGACATTCAAGGCCGAGGGGCCTGATTCACACAAAAAAACCACACTAATAGAACACAGTCTTAGTGCCACTATTAAGAATGTGCTGCGCAAATCTATAGTGTTGATGCACAAAGAAGTGTTGCAGCAAAACCTAACTGTGCAGAGTAAAATACTCAGCACCATACACACCCACAACACTCCCCCTGCTTAACTCCATGCTGTGCCTTGGACACTGCATCACAACGGCCATGATAAAAAGGCAGAGCCAGCGAATGAGTGGAACTATCATAGTAAGCACTAAACAGGTGAAGTCGGCAAGTGAGTGGCTCTACCATGCCTCACCAAACAACTTGATCTAATCAGAACAACGCTGACACTTTGTGTTGCTATCAGAGGCAATAGCTCACTAGGCAAATATAGAGCCGCCCTGAAAGAAGTACAGACAAGTGTGAGCGACCCCAACATACATGACAAGTAACTGAAAGTCAATCACATCACAAAGTGCACAGAAAAAATACTTACATACCCCCAAAGCACCAACTACCACATACTGAAGAACAACAAGCAGCAACACACACAACATTCATGTGGCAGCTGTCATAATCACCTCACACCATCTAATATGTTGCCTTGCAGTGAATGCATGCATGCTGTCTAGTCTTCCATGGTGAGTGTCTGAAAAGGTGTCCATTCAGTAGGTTATGAGCAAAATGGGATGTGTGTTACACTGACAGTTGTGGTGTCTGTCACTATATACAGGTGCACCACAATGACTTAGTAGAAGATTACAGATAGCATGTTGTGTGATTTGTAGTTAGGTCATGTTTCGAGTGGTTCTGACTATGATGTTTTTTACCAGGGCTCTGCCTTACTTTCTGTGGTTGGCTATGATATTCAGCCAGTATCTGGCCTTGCCAGTGGTGTCTAGTCTTCTGTGTGTAGTGCACATTTCTCAGAGCTGGGTGAGTGTGGATGTGGTTGGGGATACTTCGAAAGTCATACCAATTTCTCTGGTGCGTACTTTGTGGAGTCCTCAAGCCCCCACACACTATGTTAGTGATAACACAGTTCTTTCTATAAATAAGGTTCCATTTGTGTACTCACACTATAACACACTTTGTGCTCAGGCAAAACTAAAATGATAAATGTACAATTTTTATGTGGTACGACAATTACTCTTTGACGCCATTCAAATGCACCAACGGCTGACAGTTTAAAATGGCATAAAAATCAATAGCAACAGGTATCAACCATAGACTTGGGGGGCAAACAAGTGGTTAAACAATGGCAGAATATGTTGTGCCTACCCAAGACACAGTTCTGTGTGAGGTTCCCCCACCTGGGCAACCTGTAAATAAAGTATATTGACAAGCCCAGTCCATATATTGTTTAGCAGAGTCATATTTCCTTCTATGAATGTTCTACTACCCAATGTGCCTGGTTTAGCAGAGTTCATCAATGGATCCTTCTTGAGTGAACCCCTTTTAAGACAGGAGAGCCACGGATTGTTGAGATCCCTCAAAGAGGTTAACGTGTTGTCGAGGTGACAGCTTCGGTCCTTGTGGTGCCCATTGACGATTGGTTGTGTTCGTCCTCCGAAGATGAGGCGACGATGATAGTTAATTGCTGCAGTGTCAATGAAGAATGTAGGCCAGGCACAGGCATTGGGTCATCGGCGGTTGGCGTCAGCGATCGGGCCTCAACAATGGCTGACTTTTGGATCTTCGTTGGCGTCTTTGAGGACTTCGGGTTACGGGAAACCCACCAGTGGATTCTCCTTGGTTCGTCGGCGACCTTGACTTTCTCCAGCGGGATAAAGCGGTCCACGGTGATGAGCAAGGGAGACCTTGATTTCGAAGTGTCTTAGGCAATGGAGCGTTGCAGCTCCTGTCGACGAGGTTACAGCGGTCCTCCAAACCTCGGTCGACGGTGGCGGTCGTCGAAGGCCTCGACATCCTGGCGCTTCACTTCAGATTCCTCGGAGGCCTTAGTCTCCAGTCGGCAGCCTTTCGAGCACTGACTTCCAGGGAGCCTTGGTGAAAGTTAGCTGGTGCACGATGTTCCCTCGTAGCTTGGGAAGAGGTCTCCTAGCCAGGTCTTCTCTTGGATCAGTTCTTGGAGACACAACAGCTTTCGGGTTGCGTCGAAAGAAAGCAGCAGCAAAACCTTCTTCTTCTAGCTGGGCTATAAGGTAAGCATCAAGTTTCGACTTCAGCTTCTGAACAATTCCAGTAAGTGAGAGGTCCCCAGATATTTATTTTATTTTTATTCATTTACATTTGTAAAGTGCACAAATGGCCCTTACGCATCATGGCACTGTTGCAGTAATCTTACTTAGTTTTGGGTAACTTGTAACCTATGGAGGTTTTTAGAGAAAGTACCCAGGAGGAGAGCATTACAATAGTCAAGTTTGGCCCCAACTGTAGCTCTGGCTATTGCGAGGCGGTTTGTTTTTGACAAGTTAGGTTTGACTGCGTTGATGATTTTTGTGGTGAAAGCTTCAGAGGATGCATTTGCGCTAACTTGGCGTGTCATTGACAAGGAGGAGTCAATAAAAACCCCTAGAGTTTTGACTGCTGGGGACACATTAATAGGTGTACTATTAAGGTCTTGTATTGCGTGTCGAGTTTGGTAAGCGTGTCTTTGGAGCCTACAAGTAGGATCTCTGTTTTATCTCTGTTGAGACATAATCCATTTGCTGCCGTCCATGTCTGAATGGCTGCGTAGATGTTGTCTAAGGCTGCAGCATGCTGTTCATAGGAGCCGGTGAGAGGGTGTAGGACCTGGGTGTCGTCGGCATAGTCAGTGTATGCTATGCGGCGATCATCCAAGTCATTGAAGAGAGGTAGGGTAAAGATATTGTACAGAGTAGGTGCCGTGCAAAATCCTTGTGGGACACCACAGTGTATGGTGGTGGGTGCTGCACATGCCTGGTCCGAGAAGACCCTCATCCGTCTCCCCTTAAGGAATGAGGAGATCCATGCTGTGGCTTTGGGAAAGAAATGAGCAGCATTTATGAGATATTTACACAGGCTATCATGGTCCACAAGATCAAAGCCAGCCGACAAGTATAGTAGGAGGAGAAGTGCTGGTTTAACTATGTCCATTATGTCATTTAGTTGGATCTTGGGGTCCAATAGGGCAGACTCAGTCCCATGGCCTGGGCGGAACCCAGATTTCTTCTTGGCCAGGATGTTATTTTCTTCCAAAAAATGCTGAATTTGAGTGTAGGCAACTTTGTCAGCAGAAATGGGACTGTGGTTATAGGTCTGTAGTTGTTGGGTGATTCAGGGTCTAGGCTAGGTTTTTTTTAGTAGTGGGCGAACCCCCCACTACTAAATATGAACAGATATACTGGTCTGTCTCTCATTCACACTGCTGAGCCAGGCTCGGGCAGCCAATCATTCAGAAGCACATTCAGCAGGCAGGCAGCCAATCATGCTCACAGTGCATTCATGCCATTCTTCTCCATCCAGACACTCATAACAAGGAATGTGAATTGGGACAAGCACCCAGCCATTAAGCACTCCACACTGCATTCATACCAGTTTCGGGCGGAGCTGTCTCAGTCATTGTGTCACACACCAGAAACCAGACACCCATAACATGAAATGTATATTGGTCACACACTCCATTCACCCAGGTCCCACCCTAAGGGCATACCCCCAACATACAGTCATTGGGAAGGCTCCAGCCAGTCTGGTCTGGACTTCCCCACAATACCATATGTGGAACTTCCACCCAACAGCCAGTCAGGGGAAGGGACAGAATCAACTGATTCCAATTGCAGGGCCTCAGTATCCCAAAATGGAGGATACTCAGAGCTCTTGTCAAATTCAGCATAGAGCTGCCACCAGCCCATACCCTACTCTGTAGTCCGCACACAGGTGCCCAAAACATACACTAGCGGTACAGGGTTGTACCCCCACCCATGGGTGCCATAAGGGTGTCCCAAGGGTCTGTTCACCAAACCAAAAAGAGGAAGAGCTGCAGTGCTCGGAGTCCCACATGGACTCCTGTGCAGAAAATAACACAGAACACACATGATAAAAGGACTACAGGACAAGGACATGGAGGCCCTGTCCCTCCAATGCATTTCCAGCATCACAGGAACCTCTACAGTGTACCATGGTGTGGAAGGTTAAGGTGGGAAGGGTGTGTCATGTCACATGGATATGGTGTTTTATTTTGGTTGTGATAGTGTACTTGAAATGTTGTAGCAGCACATAGCAGTCCTTTTGGGTTTTGCTGTCATTGGGTCATATGCAGGTAATATTGCATAGCATTTGCATCCCTTCTTACACTGTGAAGGTCTGAGATTATTACTTGGCCAGCTCAGTGCCATGCGAATGGGGGTGCTGGAGTGGGGTGCCTGTGAGTAATGTCACTTTGAACAGCCAGATGGTCAAACATGTTGAGTGCGATTGAAGAGTCAAAATGGTGGATGCCTACAGTGTTGATGACCCTTACGATTACGATGATACAACCTTTGTGTTGGGTAGCATTAGTTACATCATGGGCCAATGCAAGTAGCAGCGGGCATAAGATTTTCTTTTTATCACACCGCAGCAAGCTGTTTGCTGGGATTCTTGACATTGCATAGAGCAACACGGGGAGCTGCATTGTTCTCTTCGTGCCTTACGAGATAAACACTCACACTACATTATATTATTTACATTATTTCTAAAGAAAGTCGCTTAACTATGAGGGCTAACAACTGTTTGTGAGATGAAACAAGTGCTCTCAAGTTAACTTGGAATGCTGTATAATTAAGACCAAATGTCGGGGGGAGTCGGAGCCCTGATTATATTAGATCTTTCAACGGCCTTCGACACAGTAGATCATCCAATCCTGCTCACCCACCTGGCCCAGATCGGTATATCTAGTTAGGTATTAGTCTGTTTTTCATCTTTTTTGGCTCACAGATCTCAATCTCTTCTGCTGTCTCCTTTTTTCTCTACTCCCTATCACCATAGTTGTCGTGTGCCCCAGGGCTCGGCCCTGTCCCCTATTGTTTTCAATATTTATATCTGGGCACTTCTGTGTCTCATCCACTCCCTCGGAGTCAGGTGCTATTCTTATGCTGACGACACCAAGATCCTGATTCGTTTAGATCTCGATCAGGCTGAGGTGTCGTTGTGTTTACATCAGTGTCTGACGGCCGCAGGGTAGTGGATGGTCCTTAATTGGCTGAATTTGAATGGGGACAAAACCGAGGTACTGGTGGTGGGTTCCCCTACGGATCCATTTCTTTGGATCGCCCCTTGTTGGCCTGTCTCCTTGGGTTCTCCTCCTGTCCCTATGGCAAAGGTAATACAATTTAGGGGTATTCATGACTGCTAGCTTGTCCATGGATGCCCAGGTATTTGCTGTATGCCAGACCTGTTTCGTCCATCGTAAAATCCTAAAAAAGGTGCTTCATTTGATACCATCTGCCTTGCGCCCACCGGTTGTGGCAGCGATGGTGTTAAGCCGGGTGGATTACTGTAACTCTCTAAGGGCCTGTTTCGCCGGCTTCAGCATTTGTAGAACTTTGCAGCGCATGTGGCAACAGGCCCTCCTTATGGGGGTCACATTTCCCCTGTGTTGTGCCAGCTACATTGGCTCCCAGTTGCTCAGTGCATTGAATTTAAGGCACTGTGTATTGTGCACTAGGCCTTGCATGATCAGGTGGAAGAGTATCTTTGCGTCAAATTGGTACGCTATGTGCCAATGTGCACTCTGCGATACGCTACTGCTGATTTGCTATGTGTTCCATCTTTCCGTCGCGTCCGGGTTGGTGGACGTGTTTTTTCCATAGCCACAGCCCTGTTGTGGAATAAACTCCCAGTGTCAATGAAAACAATCTCGAACCATCTGGCCTTTAGAAAAGCTGTCAAAACATATCTATTATGAGTGATGGTCTGCTCTTTCTACTCTGGGCACCCCTTCTTCTCCCCAGCACCATGATGCCTTTGGGCGACCGTGCGCTTTACAAGAACTCAAAATAATTAACACGACAATGAAGGAAACAGTTTCCAAATCTTCACCAAAAAAATATTAATTATGAAGATTTGTGAAAACTGGAATTGATGTGCGAGGTCCTGCTGCCATTTGCCCTGCCCCCTTTTTGCTTGTTAAATCATCTTGGTTCCTTCGCTTGGGGAAAAGGGCATGGGTGTTGGCATCCCGCAAGGTGTTTGCGGGATGCTGGAGGTGCTCCTACCTCTACATTTTCACTTCCTTGAACCTGTTGATAAGCAGTTGGGAAGTGGACAGCATTCAACCTGTAGAAGCTTGGAGCTCGGAGATGGGCTCTGTCTACTGAAGTCGTGAGCTGTGCTTTGTTCCTCATGCAAGTCCATTATAACAAAGGCATTCTAAGGCAACTAACTAAATGCTCTGAAGCAGCTGATTATTTGATTTCGAAGACTCCAAGTTTGTGGGCCTCATTACACGGTAGGCGGTAGGGATTTAACGTTACCGGTAATGGAATACCGGTAACGTTAAATCCCCATCCAAATTATGACCTGGGTCACTGCTATTTGCGGCACCGCTAAGTACGGTGCCACTAATAGCAGCCAGTCTGTGGGCGCGCGACCCTCGAGTCCGTAATTTACGCCATGCCGTTATTAGCACATCATCACAAGCCAGGCGGACGTGCCAATAACGGCATGGAAAAGCACCTAAAACCACTTACCGCCATGGCGCTAATACCGCCATCGCGAACCACCCGTTAAGAGAACTGAGCAGTGTTCCCACCTGCCACAGGTGGACACAATCAGCACAGGTGGAGGCAATGGAGACTCAGGCAGCACAAAAGGAGCACACCACACCCCTTCCCACACCAAGATGGTTCCAATACTAGCAGCATTACATGGGCTGGAGGACATGATCGCAGCGCAGCAGCAGCAGGCAGCACAGGGGAGACGCAGGAGGAGGAGGAGGGCAAGACAGGCACAGCAAGCACCACCACGACACCTAATCATACCAGGATCAGAGCCAATCCATTTAACCTAACCCCGGAGCAGACACACATCCTGTACCGTCTGGACCGGGATACCATAACCAGCATTGTAGACATGATACACAATGACATTGTGAGCCTCATAGACATCCGAACTGCCATCCCCCCTCTACTCAAGGTGGTGACTGTGCTCCACTTCCTGGTCAAAGGCACTTACCAGCATACGGTGGGGCGGATGCATGGCATCTCACAACCAGCATTCTCACGCACGCTGACCCAGGTACTCGATGCCCTCCTGAAGCATGCACCTGAACACATATTCATGCCACAGACTTCCCAGGAGCTTGCAAACACCAAAGTTGGCTTCTATGCACTGGCAGGCATCCCAAGTTGCATTGGGGCAATCGACTGTATCCATGTGGAATTGGTGGTCCCACATCACAATGAAGTAGTGTACCGAAACAGGAAGCAATTCCACTCCATCAATGTCCAAATGGTATGTGACGCCAACAAGATAATCACTCATTGCTGTGCCCGATTTCCTGGATCAACCCATGATTCCATGGTCCTGCGGAACTCAACTATCCCACGCTATATGGAGCGACAAGCCGGACAACGTTCGTGGCTACTTGGTGAGTAGCAGGGCAAGCACATGGCAGTGTGATTGGGGGGGGGGCGATACATACTCCGATTGGGTGTAGCGTGTTGTCCGTTGGACAAATGCACATACAGATGTACGTCAACATCCATCTGGGTAGGCCCAAAAAGTACCAGAGATGAATGGACATGCAAGTGTGAGCTACATAACATAGATGACAATCCAGGTCTAGAAAAATCAAACATCCATCCACATCCACATTGCACAACATTCCACACCTCAAAATACACAAATCTCATACATGCCACCAACATAGTCCTACAAAATGAGCGCAGCACAACAGCAATAATGCATTGTGGCCTTGAATGCATCCAAAGGTATCACCCCTAGCCATAGCATTACATCACGCACTTATAGCACAACTCAAGTGATGCCTCTCAGCATGGCAACATCAATGTTGGAATGGCAGTACACCAGCAGTGTGATACCAAATCTGCCTTGGACCAAGGAACCCCTAACACACGGCTTCACCCAGGACATGTCCATTACTGTTGTAGGCATTGACGGGGCATGTGTACTTGCAGGGTCACCCTTACCTTTGCATATTCCAGTCACACAGACAGTCTGCATGTATGCTGTTAATTGTGCACTTCAATCGCAATGCAAATTAAAAAAGCCTGAAATGAACTGGCCGCACTTGAGCTGAACAGTAACAGGTCCCCATTTGTCCCCCCATACAGGTGATGCTGGCTATCCCCTGAAGAGGTGGCTCCTTACCCCTGTACGGGACCCACAGACAGGCACGAGGAGGAATACAATCGTACACATACCCGTACACGCAACGTGATTGAGCAGACTTTTGGCCTTTTGAAGACACGGATTAGGTGCATGAGCAGGTCTCGTGGCGCTCTCCAGTATGGCCATGAGAAGGTGGCCAAGATCACCATGGCATGTGTCATGCTGCACAATATGTGTATCAGACGGAATGTGCCACTGCCCCCTGTCGTTGAAATGGAAGCACCTGATGAGGATGATGGTGATGAGGACGGAGGTAAATGGGATGCAGGACATGCAAGAGGGGATGTTCAAGAGGGACGTGCTGTGAGACAACATCTGATCAACCAAATATTCTGAGTAACGTGTTTTTTTACTGTCACATGGATATGGGTATGAATGCACTGGTGTATGTTTGGAAGCACGCAATGGACCCTGTCGCCAATAAAGTACACAAACACAATGAAGATGTCCAAGCCTGTGTTTTGATCAGACACCAGTGTATTAAGTAACGGAAAGATGCAAAAGTGCATGTCCCAAAACATCCCACCACCCTTCCACCCACCCCCCACAACAGACCCATAACACCCTTCCACCCACCCCCCACAACAGACCCATAACACCCTTCCACCCACCCCCCACAACAGACCCATAACACCCGTCCACTCACCCCCACAACAGACCCATAACACCCTTTCCCCCACCCCCCACAACAGTTCCTCATGTATCTGCCACTATGTTTGCATCAGGCCATGCACGCAGAAGCTGTGCCATAAACTCCCTATTGGCCATTGTCTGCAGCAGCATTTGGAGGCTGGCTAGACATGCGCCTGGTGGAGCGTGTGGAGCGGCGGAGGGGGCTTGTCTGCGTTGAACCGGTGGATGACGACGTGGCTGACTGTCCTGGTGGTGTGAAGTGGCGGTCTATTGTGTCTGCTATTGAGTGAGGACCTCCCTAAATCTGCCTATCTCCTGACACAGCCTGTCTGTACAGGCCTCCATCCTCTCCCTGGAGTGCCTTGCCGTCTCCACAATCTCCTCCCTGAGATGGGCAGCCTCCTCCACATGCTGGCCAACCAGCACAGTTAATTCCTGTTGACGCTGGCTGATGGTGGCCAGGTCGAGGGCAGTGCTGGGTGCTGGTGGAGTGGCTGCTGTGCCCTCAGATGCATCCATGTCAGCAGGTGAAGCCACCGTGGGGGACATTGAGTCTAGAATGTTGTCCTCGCCAGTGGCATCAGACCCAGGTGTCTGGAGTGGTGATGGCTCAGGGGTTCCAGTGGGGGTTCGGGTGTGCATCTCCATTGTGACATCTGTTGTGTCCTCAACATCAGATAGTGGGGCAGTGGCTGCTGCCTCTCCTGCGGAGCTTGGCGCAGCTGATGGTGGGCCCTCCGTGGCTGGGATTGGTGGTTGTGGGTTCACCTCCGGTGGTGGGGCTGTACGTAGTGGTGTGGCTACTTCTATCCTGGCAGTGGCACTCCTCCGATGCTTGACACTCATCATGTGGAACCTTCCCCCCTTGCCCCTTGATGTCGTGGTGGTGTCCTCAGAGTCCTGTGCCCTTGGTCTCTTACTTGCAGGGGGTGCCTGGGATGCATTTCCGGCATCCTCACCGTCTGTATGTGAGCCTGTCAGGGACAAGAAGTGGGATGGCATTGGTTACGTTTCTATGTACTTTATGCAGAATACATCAATAATGCAGTTGTGGCTATTGGGACTTCATTGTTGGGGATGCAGGTAATGTGTCAGTTCAGTGCCTCATCCATGCATGGTTGTGTTTGGCACTTGTCTCTGGTGATATGTGCATGTGTGTGTGTGTTTGGGTCTGACACTGACATGGGCAGGGATGGATGCATGTGTGGATGTTTGTCCATCCATGAGATGATTCTGGGCTCACATTTGGGGGGACCAGTACATTCACATAGCATCCTGTCATGTGTACACTCACCTCCATCTGAAGTGGTTGCCACGCCATGCTCCATAGTGCCGACTCCCTCAATGCATTCCACTCCGATTAGGTTCGCAAAGGTCTCCTCCCATTCCTTTAGTTTGATGGGTTAACCGGATCCACCTGCAGTGGCTATTCTGTGGTTTTCGGCAAGGATGCTTCTCACCCGCAGTCTGAGATCGTCCCACCTTTTCCTGCACTCACGCACATTGCGGGTGGTGGTGCCCACTGCACTAACTTTCACCGCAACATCATCCCAGATTGACTTTTTTTTATAAGTGTCTCGTGCCGCATATCGTTGGCAAAGACAACGGCAGCATTGTCAGCCAGGGTCTGGGTCAGAATGATCAGCTCCTCTGAGGTGAATCATTCTTTCCGCTGCCTGTCGGTGCTTTTTTTCAATGCCTTGGGCATGTTGAGGGTGTCCCTGATGATTTGCGACTGCAACCTACTCCAAACAGGTCCAGGGGGCAGAGGATGGCAATGGATTGTGTTTTTAAAGATAGCCGCCGTGTTCTTTCCCGTTCCTGTGCAATGACGCTATTTGCGGTTCCGCAATTTAGCGGTCACCGCTAATAGCGCTGACCGCTATTTGCATGCAGCGTGAGGGCAGAGGTGCTATCTGCACTTTCGTCGAGGGCGGTAAGTGACTTTTTGGGGTCTTTAGCGGCATGGCGGTAGGGTCATTACCGGCATGGCGCTATGCTCGTGTCCGCGTACTCGTAATGGTACGCTATTAGCGCCCTCTTGCGAGGGCGGACACGTTAAGAGCGCCATGCCGGTAATTGGAGATTTTTACCGCACAACGTGTAATGAGGCCCTGTCTTTGATTTAATCCAGTCCTCAATCAGATTTTTTTTTAAATAATTTTTATTGATTTAAGCATTTCATTCATAACTGCAAACCATAGATCACAATGACTGCAAATGAGTTTGATACAATATTAATAATATGCATAAGATATTAATATATGAAAAACATTAGAAATATTATATAGACAAAGTCGAACCAGTATAAACACAAATGAGTGGCATGTATAGGTTGCTGAGAAATTACCATAATATATGTATTACAAGAAACATCATAGGACCTACAGGCAATGATCCCTCTAATTTTTTTTCTCTAAGTGCGGTAATGATTTGTCTTTGTGCGCACATTATTTTCCATGTGCGCAACTGAATAACGAATGAAGGCACTTTTTGAGCATGGGTAGTTAGTGAAATACCATCTCCGAAGAGTTTGGAAGGCAATTTCCCCTTCCCAACCACAGCAATTCTTTACACATCATCAACCGGTCCAAGACTTCAAGATATGCCATAGTACATAACAAAAGTACTCCTGCGCAGAGAGAAAAACGTTTCTGCAAAAAAAAGCTTTGCATGCTCATGATAAACAATAGGTTTAGTGGTGGCTATTCATTTGTCAGCACTACTCAGAGACAATATAGAAAGTGCTTAATGCCACTGGGAAACAACTCATGTTCATGAGAAAAAACCAAGTATCGCTAATCATTGATGTGGCTGTCAAAAAATACAGACATTCTGCAATTTTTTTCATATTGAATAATTGTAACTGAAAGGAATGTGTCAGAAAACATGCCAATAAGAGTTCATGTGCAACTTTAATGGAGTAATTCAAGGGTCAGGAGAAAATGCCTCTCATAATTTGGGTAAGGACGATAATTGCATCAGAATAACTGCACCACAGAATAGGATGATCAGAATTCCTGGGCCTCTGCTCACTACCCACATCATGTTGGTCTGTGAGTTGTGACAGCATTTACTCAAAACTAGCCTTACAACTAAGAGACATGTGCACCAACCATTTTACTCCCCCAACAAAAATGGGAAGCCATGAACATATAGGAATCTAGCCCTAGCTAGCAGGCATATCTTAGTTATATGTTCTGTTCATGGAGCCACTTTTTCATATTTTTTTAGAGTTTTTAGGTTTTTAAGGTCAAGCTTGTATAGTAGGTCAATGTAAAAAGGTTAGACCAGAATATCAAGAATAGTTAGTATAATGTATCTTCTTTTTGAGAGAAAGCAAATAGCTGCTGTGGCCTGTCTCTTATTACATCTTTTTGAATAGGTGGGAATTGTCTGTGTGCGCTGCTAAAATTCTTCTGAGCAGCACCCAGAAGGAAGCTGGGCAAGCGCACATGCGCACAGCTTAGAGGGAACATTGCCTGGAACCCTGGGTCACATCTGAGTCAAGATAGAAAAGGTACCTTGCTCTGGTGAGTGAGCTGTACAGGCTGGATCACGGTCAGAGCCATTGTCACCTATATCATAAAAGTCCTAAGTGTTGAGAGGCATAAGGTACAAGGTGACATCAAAAGACTGTGGGATCATTGCAAAAGTGGAGGCCATTGTCATCGAGCCTGAATAGGACACACACTTGGGCTGACCTAGCTGCTAGCCAATCTTACTGGTAGGAGTAGTTACTACATGCAAGCGGCAGACAACAACAGATCCTGCATGATTTGTCTGGGACTATCACCCAGATGTGCCATGTGGTAGTAGAGGCAATTGGGGAGCTTTGTCAGCAGATGCATGCATTGAGGGAGGACATGCATCAGGACATGATTGCCATTTCCGGGCGATTGCATACCTCTTTGTCACACATTATTGTGTAAATGGAGAACCATGTTTTGGCACTGAGTGCTTTGAGTGGGCACCCGGTGAAGCCAGCTGCATGGGTGCTGGGGGGCTCGAAATTGGAGACTGGGTGTCTCTCCTTATTTGCTGCACATATGTAATTATTGCAATATGTTGCGCCCTGGTCTCCTGCTGTCTTAATCTTGATGGTGGGGTTGTTGCATCTCTGGTGATGTAATTGTTTCATTGGTGTGCCTCTCTGTGTACATTCACACTGTTCTTTGAATTGTGTATGTGTGCTTGTAAAGTGGTCTGAATTGTTTCCATTTATATGTATCAGTCATGCAACTATAGGGCTCCTTGGAAGTGGTATGTTCCATGGCACAGACTTTTCTTGGAACAGTCACCAGCAGCCATAGGTGTTCTCGTTCAGTCACAGTGAGTTTCATGCAAGGCCACTCCTAGGGGTGTAGATGATGTCATTTTGCAATGTCTGTGTGTGTTACAGGCTGCTCACATTGGAGAATAAACTCCTGTGTAAGTTTGATGTATGATTAAGCAGTATATTTTCGTGTTACATAACCAGTGTTACAGAGATTTTGTTTTTGAGACATTCAAGTGCATGCAGGATGTTCTTGTAGTGTTCTCCTGGTAAGTTGAATGATGTGATGATGGCAATAAGTGTGCTCTCTTTGTTGTATTACATGGGTAGTGATGGAATCTGTCATGGAGTCTGTGTGTCCTTTGTTTGCTTGGGTATGTGTGTGATGTGTTGAGGCAGCTAAGCTTGCAGTGTGTTTTCTGTCATTTTGTACACACGCATTATCCTTCATGGGAGGTTTGGGGTGTTAGATATATTTTCTGGAGGAGTTACACCTAATCTTGGGGTGTTTTAATATTGTGATATATATAGTGGTATATTATTGTGGTATATTATTATTGTAGTGATGCATTGGTGGCTTTCCTATTTATAGTGGTAACACTCCCTCAGAAAATATCCTAACACCCGTCCTTTTTTCCAGGGTTTCTCCAAATACCTGTTACTGGACTTCATACACTTGGCTTGGGCTGTAAATTTACCATTCAGCAACTTATCTACAATGCTGGAAAATGCCCTGAGGGCAGACCTGCATTTATAAACATGCACAATGAAATACTGCACACTTGCTCACTTTCTATCTATATAATTCACAAATCAATTCATCCCCATAAAAATATTCACTGTTTCACACTTGTCTGTGCATGCAGGTTGACTAGAATAACCAGAGGTCACAAAATGCATCGAGACATGAAGCAATTATTATACTGTGTTTTTGACATAACAGATAAACTTACCATTTACACTTGGTAACAGCTCTGCAATGAACACATTTGTTAGTGCGCACATGAGAAAAACAAATGATTACAAACGGCACATCTCAAGAATAGAATGAATTGTAATCAGTCCTGTTAACCCGACCTTGGAGTACAGGACTTGGCAGGAATTACACTTTGTGAATATCCAACTATAAAAAACAAAACCTGGTAAATTCAGAAGCGCATTCACTTTTGACATTGAAACATTGCACATTGAATGAGTCCTCCCTGATTGACTAATGAACAGGCACTTCCAGCACCACCTCACTTAAAAACCATAATTACCTAGAAATTGATGATATTCTTTGCACTGCTGACTGTGGAAAACCCCTCTCTCTTGGCTCGTCACAGATAAGGAAGGTCACACTCCCAGCACTGGCTCAGCCCATTTCGTGACAGAGGATTCCTGCTTCCCAAGCCACTCCTACACGTCTGCCTGCAAGTCTCTCAGGAAGCTTCTAAACATTTGACCTGCACACCCTCTCCCAGCTCCTTATAAAACCTCCCACTGCCACTCAAAACAAATCATTCCCCTTTGACTAGATCATGGCATCCCAATATTTTTCCCTTTGAGAATGCCAATCCTGCTCACTACACATGTATCATCTTCTCCTTCCTGCACACACAATGAGGTTGTTCTTTAACAGCATAACTTCATATTTCACAGCTCGCCACAATCTAATGCTATGCTGCACGTTTAATAAATCTCATGGAAGTAATTCACATGCATTTCAAATTGGGATTCAGAAAATGTATTCCCATGTAAACTAATTAGCACTCCATGTTAAGGATATAGGATTCAGTTTGTTAAATGGGATTCATTAAATTGGTATGTTAATGTATATTAGTGATTAGATTTGGTGCAAATTCAGTCAAATGGAACATTATCCTGAAATGAACGAATGTTAACATGTGCTCACTGCAATGATGTGTGCATTTCAATTTGGTGCACGCGCTGGCTATTTATGATGTTTGTATTTCTACATGAACCCCCTCCCACTACATATGTATGAACCCGTGTACCTCACATACTTTTCTCTACATACTCCCTCCTTTTTCTACTGCTGGGCTTCACTGGACATCACTGCAGGAGAAACAAAATCAAACACTTTAAAATCTATGTGTTGCTCACAATTGAATTTTCTATATCTGTAAATAAATATTATATGAATTAAACTCTGGGAATCAGAAAATTATACACATCCCCCTTGACTTGAATAAACAATTATCATTCCCACTCATAGATACAATAGCAATATTTTAACATATTTAACAGAAATTAATAGTGAAATGTTTAGATCGTTTTTTATCAGATCTCATCATTTTTATCAGTAGTCTGTCTCTATTATTTTTGGTGAAAAATTATGTATATATATATTTTATTAAGACCACCTTTCTTTTTTATTATTTTATTAAGAGATCCTTGTATTTTTTTCATTTTTAGTGTATTTTTATGAGATCTTTAACTTTTTTATCTGATCACATCTTTCAATATATAGTTTTTTTCTCTTTTTTTACTGGTGATCCACTTGTATATATTTTTTTCTTTTTTAAAATCACAATCAAATCATTAACATTTCCAGAGAATATTTACACATCTGTGCCATTTAATCAAATGTAAAATCAATTATATAAAATTAAAAAAAATAAAAATGAAAATAAACAAAAAAAACAACGGTACGTATTCTGTAGCAAGATAGTTCCTGGTAACAATAGTAGAACAGACCATGCCTCAGGTATGTCCTGTCCGTCAATATTTGTACTACCAATGCACATAACGCTGTCGTTGGCGGAACTCTTCCATTCCGGGGCTCCATAGGACCTTCTCCAAAGGCATCATCACCATGGTGTTTTGGGCTCCTTACCTTCACCCCCTTTCTTCGCTGTTGGGAGCTTTCCAGGAGTCTCCGATCCAGTGGCATCCTCCAAGGGTCAAGCGCTCCCA
The DNA here is from genome assembly GCF_040938575.1 of Ambystoma mexicanum. Classification (NCBI taxonomy): domain Eukaryota; kingdom Metazoa; phylum Chordata; class Amphibia; order Caudata; family Ambystomatidae; genus Ambystoma; species Ambystoma mexicanum. Next base: position 424,320,177 of record NC_090935.1, read on the forward strand.
GGATCCGGCACTGACAAGTTAATTAATTTTCTAAAGTAGAAAGAAAAAAAACACATTATGTACCAAGCACAATACATTTTTCATCCCTCCTCCACTGGAGCATATGAAATAAATGGCATTATTATTTAGCGCAACCATAGGTACTCGTCCGCCATGCTGGAACACCTTAAAATTAATGTATTATTATAGAAATCAGAGACATACATATCATTTCATGCAACCAAAACAATTTTCAAAGATATGCACTTCCCCCACATTATAGCTTTATACTAGAATCCCTGAGCCCTTTCCATGTATTAGTAATATGTACATTGACTCCCTGGCTAGGACAACCTTTCATATTGCACTCATTATTCCTTTTTTATTTTAAACTAGCCTCAACTTGCTCAGGCCTCTTCACCTCATGTTTTGGGTGGAAAGGTTTGATTTGGTTCACATGGACAAACTGTTACAATGTCAATTCACTCTCCTTCTTAGCTCTTTTATTCACTACAGGTGGTATCTTGCCTGTAATTTTACATGGCCCTTGCCACACTGCAAGAAATTTAGAGTTTTTCAGGCCGATTCATGGAACAAATGTGTGCCGAAATCCATGGCGCAAGCGTAAAAAAGCAATCGCACGCGCACGCATGCGATTCATGGAAGGCCCTGCACATGTTTTCCCCGGGATGTTCGCCAATTCCGTGGGTGGTGCACATGGGCGCGCACGTCACTGCAACATCCTGAACGTCGAGTGTGACGCGCACAGCGAAAGGGTACAACGTGTAGCGCACACAACAAAAAGTAGGCGGCACACGCGGAATGGGGAACAACGGGTGAAAAAGGCGTAACTGGGGAAGGACTGCTGGGAAATACATGGAACGCCCACACGCACGCGAACAACGCATATTCATGGAATCAAATAGGGGAAACCCACGCACGCCAAAAGACACGCACAGGCGTAAACACGTCTGCCACACGAAGGCAGGCGGAAGCATCCCCGCGCAGCATAAAAGTGCACGCAAACAACAAACACGCATATACAGCTACGATGAATGTCCCATTTCTCGCAGCACTGATCGTGGGACACCACAGGAGGAGGAGAATAGCCAGGGCCCGCATTTTTTTGTCCAGGACCAGCCTTTTTGGGATGCCTGATGACCAGGTCTATGGAAGGTACAGGTTTCCACCCTATATCATCCTAGACCTGGTCAGGGAGTGGGAGGATGACCTTACATCACCCACCCTGGGCTCCCAAGAACTGAGCCCCTTGGAAAAGGTGCTCAATGTCCTGCATTTTTTGGCCACTGGGTCATTTCAGCGGACAATTGCCATAGTTGGGGTTGTCTCACAGGCCACCCAGTCACGCTGCCTACACCAGGTGTTGGCAATCATGACTCTGCGCCCCTCAGTCCGCAGGCACATATACATGCCCAGAACATCCGCAGAAAGCCAGGCCTTGGTCCAAGACTTTTACAGGGTGGCACACTGTTATGACCAGCCCTTGGTCATAGGGTTCACTCATCAAGGACACTCAGGATACTCAGGGCAGGTACTCTTAGTGGTTACTTTATTAGCGTCATAGTTACAGGATAAGATGCCATCAGGTAATTGAGAGATCAAGAGGAACAAGGGACATTGAGCCCACTGGCTCCCACCACCCAGGGTCACATATTGTAACTGCCTGGGTTAGAACCAATTCAACTCCAAACATTCTAACCCCACACTCCACACTCACAGCCTACATTCTGAGGATTACATCAATCCTGGCACAGCACACATGCAAGCATAAGAGCCAACCCTAACACCTTATTTCCTACAACAAACAAACACACCTCAAGCTCACCTGGAGGAAGCAACCCCAACACCTCCTCCTTTTGCATAAAGACAAACCCACTACCAAACACTTTCAAACATCAGAACACTCCTCACTCTCAAACATGTTCCACTTACCCCTGGGAAATTGTACCAACAGGCGTAACTAACATCCTACGACAGACCCAGCCACCACAACTAACGCTACTAACCAATCAAAACACCACAAATCACCTTCTGTTCACCCTGCCACAAAGGAACCTCGGACTGCCACTTCCGAACACTAACTCCCAAAGCAGGGAAAAAAAACAGGCACTATCGTAACAACACAAGACACTTACTAACAACCCAACAATCTACCCGGGTCAACAAGGAACCACAGTCTCAACTCATACCGCTGTTAAATCCACTCAGAAATGCAAGCAAACAAACACACCTCAAGCTCACCAATAAATAAATGCAACAAGGCAACAAACACACCAATCACTCACCCAATCACACCAATAAATAAAGGCAAAAAGTTGTCACTAAAACAACCACAACTAGCCCTAGCTACACATTTTGGGAGACACTTAAGCCCTTCTAAACAAATCAAAACACCCCAAAGAGAACACAGCTGCAGATGAAACGTTGCCAGACTTCTGAAATTGAACAAGAGAAAACTCAAGAACAATTCCAGAAACCACCTAAAAGGTCAAGAAGAGAAAATACAAGATGCAATGTCACCTGCATCTTCAGAATTTCAAGCGAAACCCCTGGACCCTAACAACTCCATAAGGTCAACAAAAAGAACATCAAAGCTTCACACAGCTTCAGGCACTAGTCCCCTGCTAGATGCCTCTGGCTCCGCAGAGCCACAACCCAAAACAACATCAAAGCTTCACAAAGCTTCACAAACAACATCAAAGCTTCACGTGAACTCTGCAGAGTCACAAATCACCACAACATCAAAGCTTCAGCCTCTAGTCCCCTGCAAGATACCTCTGGACTCCACAAAGTCACGAACCACCACAACATCAAAGCTTCACAAAGCTTCTGGTACTAGTCTCCTACTAGATACCTCTGGACCCCGCAGAGTCACTAACCAACACCCATCAAAGCTCCAACAAGTTTCCATACTAGCCGGCCACTAGTATATTCATATCTGACCTTGCAGGGCTACACACATACAACACCACCAACTCTGCAGAGTTCCTTGACCACTCCTTGACTACTCCAAAACATACATCAGACACAAGATACACAAGATACACACAACCCCCACATAGCATGTTAACTGCTAAGCAGTGCTGCAGTCGCTCTAGCAGTCATCATGTGTTGCACATCCATACACGCACAGGCAAAACATCACACCTACAATGCCTCAAAACTGGTTATACTAATCATTGCATTGACATATGTATGATCACATTATACAATGCAGATCTCATTTCCTAAAAGTCCATGTTGCCAAAGTACAGACAACTCTAACTGCTGAAATGCCTCAAACAATGTTATGCTGAACAAAATATGTATCTCACCACACTAATTGTATTAAAACCGCACCTCTCACCACAAACAATCAACCAAATACTGGCAAAGAAGTGATGCATAAATTAGTTCAAACCTAAAAATCAGTCCATGTTGCCTGTGGCATACCAAATCTACAACCTAGAATTCCTCAAAGTTGTTACAACTAAACAACATGTGCAACAAAACATTAATACCTATACTTGCATTTCACAAAACTCCAGATTATGAGATCCACAGGGTTACACTCTGGCGCTAGTAACAGCCATAAACACCCAATAACTCACTCTATTCTTCACCACAGAGTACAATTGCTGCAATAACCATACTATGCTTCCCATGCCGACAGCTATGCTCAGGCATTACTCGGCTTCCATAAACAGCATTGCACCCAAATTTCACTGGAGAACATGTTATAGGCTACGTTAAGGTTGCATCAATGCCAAGAAGACTAAATGCGATCACAGTTGCTTGCTCAGGTTCTCACTTGGTTGCCACTTACTTCACGCAGCTCGTGCTCCCCACTTGATGACGCCGCACCATTAGTCCCACGGTACGCAGCCAAAGGATACACCTCTTGTCCCATGTAGATCACTTTGTTCGTGAGAGTCCGAACACTCTTCCTCCGACACCCATGACTGACTACCTCGGCACATCGTCACGTTGGAGCAGGTTCCTTACTCTAAGCTCAGTCCGCATCTTCTACATGCTGCGTCTCCTGAACACCAGCACACCGAGCCGACGCAGTCTTCTTAACTCGAATGCAGGTGAGGTCAGTGTTCTAACTGATCGTAATCACCTCCTGCAGAGGTGATGACATCATCAGTCACCTCTAGGCCACTGCGCATCAGAGGTCTCTCCAGTCCCAACGGCGCCACGAACAAAGCAAGCCGCATAGTTCCCTTCACAACACTGGTTTGACATCAGACACGGACACAGGGCACTTGGTATTCCAGTGTTATCTCAGATCAGCAGGTCACGCTGCACCTCCAATCGCCACGCATACAGCACTTGTTTCCCTTTTCTCACGGGGATACATAGACTGCAGTATCTCCTCTCACTCCAGTTATAGGACTCCCTAACAGTCTTATGCACTAAGGCAACCTCCATTCCTTGGGCATAACTTGACAGTTTACTATATTCCTGGGAACACCAAGTCTTGCTATCTTCCAGGCATCCTCCTTACACTTGGATTGAATAAGGACCTTTCACCTCTCATGTCCCAGGGATGCCTATTCCTGGCAGCCTCATCTGATCCTGCCTGGACCCCGGCAGGCCTCACATGTCCCAACATGCCTCTGGGACAAGTCGCCTCATTCAGCCCTTTGTGGTGGGCTCTAATCAAGGCCATGGGGGGCAGTGGGCTCTCCCTCTCTCCAAACAGTCACCTTTGTCCTCTTGCCTGCACCCCACGCAGCAGAATCTCTTTTCCTCTCTCACATGACATCACACAGGTACCTGCTTCTCTTTGCTTTCATGATGTCCACTTCAAGGTCCTCCGTCACCATACCTTGGACCATCCTCGTCGCCAATTGTTATGACCAGCCCTTGGTCATATGGTTCACTCATCAAGGAAACTCAGTATACTCAGGGCAGGTACTCTTAGTGGTTACTTTATTAGCTTAATAGTTACAGGATCAGATGTCATCAGGTAATTGAGAGATGAAGAGGAACAAGGGACATTGAGCCCACTGGCTCCCACCACCCAGGCTCACATATTGTAACTGCCTGGGTTAGAACCAATTCAACTCCAAACATTCTAACCTCACACTCCAAACTCACAGCCTACATTCTGATGATGACATCAATCCTGGCACAGCACACATGCAAACTTAAGAGCCAGCCCTAACACACACTTCCCCAAAGTGCTTGGTGCCATAGATTGCTCCCATGTGGCCCTACGTCCACCTAGGGCCACTGAGCACATCTATCGAAACCGCAAGCGCTGGCATTCTATCAACGTACAGGTTGTATGCGATGCCCATGGAATCATCACCTCTGTCTATGCAAACTATCCTGGGTCTACCCATGCCAGTTTCATATACAGAATGTCCTCCCTGAGCCGGGACCTGGAAGCTGGGAAGCATAGCGACACATGGCTCATTGGTGAGTACACATGTCTGTGCACATGCATGCATGTCACACACAGACAAATACACAAACCCAACTAATGACAACCATTATGACCTCCCAGGGGACAGTGCCTACCCTCTGAGCAACCACATGATGACGCCAATAAGGAACCCCACCACATCACCCCAGGTAAGATACAACGCTGCCCATATTGCAACCAGGGGCATAGTGGAGTGCACATTCGGAGAGCTCAAGTCACACTTTCGCTCCCTTGACCGCTCTGGTGGCCAGCTACTATATGCACCCCCAGTAGTGTGCAGGATCATTGTGGCAGCATGTGTCCTGCACAATGTTGCAACACGGCGGGATGTACCAGTTGACATGGTGGTGCCCCCACATCCCCAACCACAGGCGCTGCTCATCGGAGGGAAAAGGGCACGTGGCAAGGCAGCCCTGACCCAGCTTGTGGACACATTTTTCACCTAAACTCCCACCCCTGTGGAGTGCACAAAGGCCAGGCACATACCAGGTGACAATCGATGATGACAAAGAGACAGTCAACTGTCACAACCTTACCACCCTGAGAATGTTGCCACGGAAGTGCCACATTATGTGCATCCCTAGCTACTTAAACATAACCCATCCTGTGTGACCAAAAGGAACACATGCAAGGTGTAAATCGCACCCCCCCCTGCAAAACAGGCTATGACAATCAGTGGTATGTCACCCAAACTCTCCCAACCCACATCACCCTTGTTGGCCACACCATGACATGGCATGCAACAGCAAAAGAGGAAACCAAAAGCACAACACATGACCAATTACATACGAAGTGACACGTGATAAATGGAAATAGGCCTGAGACAATCACACATGACATGAAATCAGATGAAATGAATGACTAACAATCTCCCACACATACAAAGTCACACACAAATGTATGCCGCGAGCGGTACAATCAACAAAAAACAGAATACCTGTTGGCATGCACATTGGCCAATCCAAATCCGCAAATCCCTAACCCGTGTGCTGTGTGTGTCTCCTGCAACAAACCTATCAGCACACAGCACAGTGAGCAGCCATTGTGTTGGGGATACACCTTGAGCATCATATAAAAAGGACAAGCAACAAAAATAACCTACACAATCCGCAAATGGTAAGTGATCATGCGCTGCAGGGACACAGCATGCCAGAGAAGGCAATCTGTGTGCACGTGTGGGTATGGAAGGGTGGTTGAATGTGTGGTGGAGCATTGTGTATGTGTATGTGTCATTAGGGATATGCACTCAATACATGCATGTTGTGGGATGAATTATCCCACTTATGGTCTGCCCTGCGGCATCACTGTGTCCTGGGGGTACAAGAATCGTCAAAATGGCCATGAAACCCCTATGCGTACCAAAACCTATGGAAATTGCGCTCCACAAAGCACAAAAAGATGACTGCCAAATCTATCATGCATGTTGTCAGTGGTGGGACGGAGACCGCACTCCTGAAACATGTCATTGTGCTGCACAACAAGGAAAAATGGAGCCTGCATGAAAAGCAGTGCTTGCTGAAGAAATCGGAAATCTTGCATTTTAAATCTTTTCTTGGTTGCTGAAAATACAGAATGCTGGTGCCAAACACCCACAAACATCCAATCTTCTTGTTGGGTGTCACATTTTACTGAATTCAAGAAATCATTGTGAAATTGCAATATCCTGGAAAGCTGAATTTATCATCAAAACACCCACAGCATCAGAGTGCTTGCCTGTGGGATCTGTCAAAAGTGTGGGCGCAGTACCAGCGGCTGCCTGAATGACTGTTTCAAAAGCCTGCATTAAGACTGTAAACTTGTACCATTAAGATCTAATGTCTAAAATCTAAGTGACCTGTTATCAAGAGTAACCTAGGTTGTAACTATTTAAACTTCATGGTTTAGAGCCTGGAATCAGTGTTCTAGTTGTTTGTTTCAAAATTGCAAGTTTATTTTAAACAAAGAAAAATGTAACAAAATGACATTTAAAGTAAGCCTGACTCACAAAACTTCAAACAACTTCCCCCACAGGGCCAGCTGTGCTCTCTAGACTAGGAACTCACATTCATGTTTTGATTAAGAGGGAAGGAACACTTGGGCTGCTCTGGGAAGGACACAATGGACTTCCTCTCAGGCAAGGAGATGCTAATCAGGATGGATTGTAAAGGGCCTCTGCCAAAAGGAAAAGGGTGGAGATTGCTCCTGAACTGCAAGCAGGAAAAGGAGGCGGGGACAGACAACTTTTGTTGATTCACAATGGACAGAAAGTATATTTCTTAAAAGACAGATAATTTACTGTGGACAATTGTAAAAAAATATGGAAACCCCGGACTTCTGAATCTAAATTTTGGCTGCACATTTTAAGAGAAGCCAGAACTCTGTGCTATGTTCTGGGAAGTTACTGTAAAAATTGTGGTTGTATAGCAAATGTATTCAGGACAAAATTATGAAACTTCACACACTTATACCCATATGCAATGTGCACAGTTGTACACATTTTTGGACAAACTAGATATTGTGTTATGGCCCAAAAGGGCAGAATTCTGTCAAAAGCCAACACAAGATCCTACAATGACAGGGATTAGAAGAGCACTTGCTCCACAAAATATGTGATCTAGATATGTTATTGTTGTAAAGTCTGCAACATTGTAAATATGTGTTATACGAAAAATCAATTTCATGTTCAAAAGCCACATCATCATGGTGACACCCTGTTTTCTCCTCCAATCAACGGAGAGGGACGATTATAACCTATAGCCAACCTAGGGGGCGTGTTTAGGATAATCTAGCATACACACCCCTTTATCAAATGCATAAATAGAGAAAGATGAGGACTTAGAAGGACAGATAGATTCACCCATCAACCAATTGCTGGCGGAGCACTTTGCAAGAGAACTTGACATCTTCCCTGCTCCAGACTCTAGAAACTTGGCAAGCAGAACGGCCCAATTCCTTAGCTGAACCATTCTCAGCCAGGCCTTAAAATTCCAGAAACCAGAATTTACCCCAGACTTAAAGAGGAAACAAAAGAAACAGCCAGGCTGTGCTGTACTGCTTGCCTGCCAATGAATTATCTTCATAACCAACAAGGGGAGATTAAACCCAATCCTGTGCCGCGCTGTGCTGTGACCAGAGAGCCATTGCAGATCCAGTCCAGTCGTGCTGTGGCCAGATAGCTGTGAACCAGAGCCATTGCCGACCAGTCCAGTCTGTTGTGCCCAGCAGCCTGTCCTAGTCCGGTGTGCCCAGCAGAATTTCTGACCAGAATTCCTGACGCTTCTGTTCAAACCTATATAGTGAGTATCCTTATTATAGGACTGTCACTAGCCTATGTACTGTCCATAGACATCCCTATCCAAACCCATCCTCTATTATATTCAGAATTGCATTGTTAGAAATATCTTTGTATTGCCTGAACTCTCTATCTCATCCCTATTATCTCCTTCTGTACTAATATTGTTAAACCGATCTTTGTGCTGATATATTTCATCTGGAGAAGGCAAGCCTCTGGGCAGGCAAAAACCTGATCCAGAGGCGTCCTGGTCTGGTGGCTGTGTTGTCGTGTAGTATTGCTTCTCTATAGTCCATCCCTAGTGGAAAGAAATCCTGTTGTCTTTTAAAAGCGCATCCTTGTTTTCCAATTTGCCTCTATCTGAAAAAACCGACCTCCACAAAAACGTCCATAACTTCTTCAATTTTCATGCTAGAAACTGAATTTAAGGGTCTGCTTGTAGCTAACATCCTAAGCTTTCCAGAGAAATACTTGTAGTTCCGCGCACAGAAAAGTTTGCCACAAATTTTATGTTTTCACATTGCTTATTACTCTCAAATCATGGCTAGTGTTTGTCTGCAACTAGATAAAGCAGCGCCCATTAGAATTTAAACAATTTCAGTGATTTCAGCCATATTTAGTGTTTTACCTAGTCCTTTCAAAGCCAGCTTTAAAACCATTTTGACAGTTTGCCAATCAGTTCTGTTTCTCTCTTGTGTTTGCTGGGGGGAAATTGGGATTGACATTGTATTTGAATTCTGCATTCCTGAAACCTGTTCTCTCTCCTTCTATCTATCTACACTGCATATTGGGGGGTTGAGGGGTGTGCAGGGGGAAGGGTAACCACATTGCCATTTGATTTGAACACACACCCACAAAAGTATTATTGCTGCGCTGAATTGTTTTTGCTCATTATTACTCCTTGTGATTAAAGATATTGCTTAGTGTGACATCACCCCATTGGTGATTATTGTATCCCCATTAAAAATAGTGTAATTACATTGTGAATATATAAATAAATATTTTAACTTTGCAAACCAGCCTGATGCCTGGTTCAGTGTGACCGGGGGGTTCCAAGAGAGGGGCGTGATATAAGTGGTACATCGTTCAGAATAAAATAACTTTTAGACACAAATAAATAAATAAGGGTTTCAGTTGTGCATTACACACTAGGCATTAACTTAGGTGAAGTGCCGGATTGAAATCACTTACAATGTGAAATCACATGAACCTCAGTGTCCTGTACACATCACATGTGAACATTGGCCATGTGTACACCCCAGTATGTCAAACCACAACAATCCCCTGACACCTGAAAAGTAAACCCAACACAGGAACAGCCATTGACCAGCAGAGCACATCATGTACATAGTACCCCACAATGACAATGTAAGAGAGTGCCCAAACACCGTAGCCCAAGCGTACTGTCCGACAACAAAAGGCCCTCCCTCATTTACTCATCACCATCACCTTCAGAAGAACTGTGTCTGGGGTCCGTTGGCTTCTTCCTTCTAGTCTACCTGGCTTCACAATCCCCCTACCCGTTGGTTTCCTTGTTTACCTTTTGTGTAAATAGGGTCATCCCCCTGAGAGGCCACCTTGACTGGTAAAAATACCAAATCGCAGAGAACTCCAAGGAGACAAACCCCAAACCAGGGCTAAAGCCTCTAGGCACCAAAAAGCCCTGGAAGAGTCTCCAGTAGATGACTTGAAATCGCAGAATATGGCCAAGCACATGTACAAGCAGAATGATAGAATAACCACCAAGGTAGCACAGTAGAACAATGGTTCAATAGGATGGGTGGCAATTTCAGTACACACTAATCAATGCAACAACTGATGGGTATAGTCACAGCTCCAGTCTCCAGGTGCAGGAGTGGCACGAACCAACCACCCCCTCTGCGGTCTTGGCGCCTGCAAGGTAAAACTTACACAGGCCTCCGAAACCCCGACGGGGAAAGAGGGTTAGGGATCTGTGGTGGGATAGGCATCGGTATTTAGGATAACCGGAAAGAGGCTCAGGAGAGGGGAGGTGGAAGGACAAGGGAAACTAGTGAAAATACAAAATACAACTATTGACAATTACACATACTCAATAAGAGAAACCATGTACTGCATGCACATTGTACAATATGGCTCAAAGGCAAGCAAAAGAGAGACTTATCTCTGGGGTGAGTGCTGGCCTCCTGCCCGCGCACTCTCAGGTCCGGTAACAGGAGCAGTTCAATGCTGCAAAGAGAGCGTGAGTTACTATTGTGTGTGTGTTTTTCCCACACACACATAACACCATTCATGTCTCGAACTTAGTGACTCCTCTCCAAACAAGCACTCTTGTCTGCTGCTTTGTCCGTATAGTTTTGCTGGCCCCGTGAAGGTTAATACATTGTTAATGCGGTAAGGGAGCCGCACGTGGCCCTGAGTTAAACGGAAGACCATGTGTTAAGAATCACACATGATAGAATGTGCATTGGATGTGCTGCTAGACGCATGTGGCGAGGTGCGACTTCAGTACAAGTAGCGGTCTGCCACCCGCGGCTTTCTATAAGCAGCGCACGTGGCTAATTGCATATGCAAATGTATGCACTGCACTCAAGTTTGTGTGTCGCTGGGTGCCCCCGCTTGTGCTGTATTAGTTTGTGGCTAGGAACGCTACTGCACTAATAACATAGCTTCTATGCATCAGGGGGGAGTCAAGGATATGGCTGACACCCCCTACGTGTGCCCCTGACAACTGTGAAAGCTCCCTGGAATTTGCAACTCATCGCGGCTTAGCTGTACTCTGCGCATGTCCCCCAACACCTGGCTAAGTTCACTATCACTGGTGCTACTCAGCTTGCATGTGCGAGGGGCCTGGAGGAAGGTTGGCTGGGGTGTGGCCCCTTGTGCTGCTCACCTTGCTTGTAGCTCCTGGAAACACGTCTGGTCCTGTCAGATGTCTGAGCACAAGCCCAGTGCTTCTGCTTGCACATGCATGCACACGTGTGCACCACCCAACGTGGCCAGGTGTTTGTAGTTCTTGGCCCGGTGTCTGCTGGGAAAGGTAGTCTTGAGGCTCATTTTCCTGCAGAAAGGGCATAAAAGCTTTTAATAATGCTGGAAAGTTTCCTGTGTGTGTGTCTTCATGCTGGTTGTCACTGGGCCATGTCTGAGACCTACATCCGACCTCCTCCCACACAACCCCAGGTTCTGTACCCTGACAGGTAGAGCTGGAACTTGAGTCGAAAATAACCAAGGAGACTGGCACAATAGGATGGTTGAGCTGATAGCATGAACAAAGAAAGGCAGAGACAGCAGAAGGCACAGAGATAGTGAGATAGCTGGAAACAGCTGACAGCAAGTTTAGAGACACAACAGTTGAATAGCATTGGCAAAAGCCAACATAAAGGCATGGATGTAATAGATGAAAGACAGGAGGAGCGACAGAAAGATGCTGTTGAACAGAATTGTACAGAGGCAAACCGGGGCAGTGTAAGAGTATGTGGAAATAACAGCCCGAGAGACAGGCGGAAAGATTTGCAACAAGGACAGTAGCAGGAAGAAGAACAGGGACTAAAAGCACCAGAGTGTGAAAAACAAGTAAAATAGCAGTAGTCCAGTAGGAAGACTGCGCCTTCAGGCAGCATCAAAGTCCAAGAGGGAAGACAGACACAATGTGCCATCCAAACGGAACAGACATCTCAGGTGAGGACTGGACCATGACTTGTGCCTCTTGGCTCATATTCCTAATGCATCCTCCTTTGCCACAATCCTCAGGGGCTGAACTCAACATGCACCACATTGTCAACATACGGCCCCCTCCCACCATCAGTGTGACTTTGACAGCCAAAGGGTGCAGGCTATGTCTACAGCATGAAGTGCATCAAGCACATATACAGGCAAGAAAATAACATACTTCACAATCAATATCAATAAATGGACATTTCAATAATGTACTCACCAAAATTGATAGCAGACATGCTGTGGAGAAAACATCCATAATCCCCACTAGGGGTGTTAACACAAGTAGTAAAGCAGCAGACACTGCAGATTAGCTAAGTGGGCCTGGGCGTACACATACTGCACCACAGTGCACCTTCAGGATTGTGCCAGTCGAACATAACGGGCGAAATACTGAAATCGCAGCAGCATTAACGTTAATCAACACATTTTTGTCATTCAACCAAAAAACTGGAGAGAACACATGTGTAAATGAACACCTTCACACACACATGAGTGAATAGCTGCAATGTTGCGCTACACAACATTGAAGCTGCTTGCATATGTACATGTGAAAGTGTTCAAGAACACCCTTCTCCATATACACCCGCATGGATGAACAGCAACCTATACAGTAAAGCAAGCAGCTACAATGCTGCTTGCTTCGATGTATGTGAAAGTGTGTACATACACACGTGAAGGCAGCTCCACAGTCATTACAATCCGATTGGCAGGCTACAATCAATCAGCGGCCTATACCAGTTGTTATAGGCCGCAGATTGAACAAACAACTTTGCTAAACACCCACTAGGGTGTTCCAATACTGAGTACATGTGTCACAGGATGCACCTGTGCCCGTGGCTTTCATGACAGTGAAGGGATGAGAATCTGACCATACATGCCAGGTCACTTTGACATTGCAGCAGTGAGTAGGCATGTAGAACGGTGTAACACGGCTCAGAAGTGGGTTGTTGCAGTGCAGAACATGTGTACGTTACCGACTATCTACATGAACAAGCACATTATGATGTCAATCAATAAACATGAAGGCAGTAAGGGCAAGTTCAGCCATCACATGCAATGTGCATGCAATGGGTTGCATGGCTACAAGCAACCCCCCACCCCCTTAGTGAGGCATTGCATGGCAGCGAAAGGTTGACCAGAGAACTGTATTGGCAGACAGTGTTGACTAGCGTCAATTGCATCATCTGAGTCAACTGACAACACAGCAGATGAGAATAGGACAGTAAGCAGGAAACATGATGAACCCTCAGTAGTACACCCATTTGTTCAGAAGGCACTACACCAGTTGAACAGAGTCAGGGGGCCAGAAACTGTGGGAGGCCTGTGCCCCACAAAGACTATGACACCCTAAACATGTGCGTGATGCATGACTGAGCCAGAGTGGGCATGGAATGGATGATCAAATGCTATTAAATGTATGTGATCCTAGACACATACTACAATGTTCATCCTGCCAAGGACACATAGGGGCATGCATGGAATGCACATGGAGCATGAATGGGCACTCATGTCCCTGCGGAGCATCTGCCATCTGCACATTCCGAGTGAGACACCCTGCATCAAGGACAAAGGATGTACCCCACTGTATATGTCTGGCAGGTTGGCAGGGGGAAGTGTGCATGTACACAGGAGTGTTGAACAGGCCATTGCAGTAGTCCAACATGATACCCACCAGTGCCATGGTGAAATTGGGGCGCAGGTGGGTCGAGGGGCAAGGGACCATGCCTACACGGAGTACCCGCATGCAGGCAGAACACACATGCACGTCAGTCATGCGATGATATAGTCCCAGTACTGAGTGGAAAGACACCCCAGGTTACATGCAGAAGGGCCAGTGAGCTGGAACACGGACCGGAGGGGCAGCCAGGTGACTAGCATGTGAGTAGGGTGCAAGTGTGGTGATGAGGACAGTCCCGGTCTGCTGTACATGTCCAGCATGCTGCACAGCAGGCATGCATCAGTGAAGCATTGCATGACTCACACATGAGAAACATGTACACATAGCATGTAGTGGCAGTCAAGCACAACATATCACACAAGCAAACCACACATGGTCTGGACAAACACATGACAACACTTACTGGACAGGGCATCAAAGTCCAGCATCTCTCCCACGCCTTCATACAATTCTGCCGGTATGAACTCGTGCGGAGTGAGTTCTTCCTCCTGAGGTGGTGGCTCACCGCCAGTCACCCCAGTCACGGCATAATTGGAGGCACGATTTAGCTTAGCACAGCGTCAGAGGTCATCCTAATGCTTTTTGCACTACTGAGCTATGCGCACCTCATGTCCAAATGCACTGACACCCTCTGCAACATGTTTCCAGTGGGACAAACACTGGGCAGCCCTAGTGTGACAATTCGGGCCCACTAGCATATCGCGGTCGTGTCCCGACACGTAGTCCACAAGGAAGTCCAGTTCCTGCTTGCAGAAAGGTTTCTTCCTCGATGTGCCAGAGGCCGGAGCCGTGTGTGGGGTCCCATCCTCTTGTGCAGATGCAACCTTCCTCCTCTTGGGCAGTGATGCGGACCCTGACTAGCAAATGCCGTCCTGATCAGTAGGGGTAGGGGCGCTGGTGCATTGAACCGAGGGAGTGGCAGGTGGAACATGGACAGAAGCCCTGACTTGAGTCAGTGGCTGCTGGGTGCCCTTGACTGGACCCTGCGCAGCAAAATCTGCTGTGCCAAGGTCATTGACCGGAACTGTCATGGATGGTAGACTCACAGCCGCGGTGGTGTCGGCTACATCTGCCCATGCACATGCCAACACCCGGCTGCTCGGGGCAGCAGATGACAATACTGCTCGAGGGACATGTGCCTCGGTCAGCGCAGCCCTGCCTGCCCTTACCGTATGTCTCCTCACCTCCTGGAAATCATTCTGGGACTCTTCAGGTGCCAACGCAGCATGCGCTGGCCAACCCTGAGCCTAGGTGGTGGTGTCCACAGCTGCACCTAGAGCTACCACTACCCTTGGGCCCGTGGCAGTCAATGAAACGGACTGCCGGGTCACATGAGCGCCAGTGCCAGATGCAAGAGCTGCATCTCCCGGAGCCACAGGGGGTGGTGGCATGACTGCACCAACACGTGGCACAGCGTCGGTCTCCACGATAGGCATGTACAGCGAACAGCCCGGACTACCTCACCTTTACCCTGAGCTGAGGGAAACGCCTGTACGTATCACGTCACTTACGCGCATAGGCCCTTTCCTCGAATTACACGCATTAACACACGGACGTGCTTTTTTTCACGTGCTGAATCACTATGCACCTGTGACAAGGGAAACGCCCACGCATTTTACGTCATATACGCACTTACGCGCTAAGGGCCTTTCCTCGAATTACACGCTGACTTGCTGTTTTTTCATGTGCCAAATCACTCCGCGTCAAGCGACAACACATGGAAGACCACGCTTCTGCCCAGAAGGCCGTTTTCCTGCCCCTCACAGCCTCGAGCAGACTCCCATCTGCCATCTGCTGCTGCCTGCCTGTCTGCTGGCCACGTGCCCTGCCATTTGGTGCCTGCACGTCAGCCATCTGCAGGGGTCTAGTTGCTGTGACCACCCCTGCTGGAACAAAAGACTTCTGACTGAAGTTCCATCGCTCCACAGCCCAGCACCAGGAACCAGTTACCCACCCACACCTGCCTCGGGGGTTGCCTTGTCGGGGAAACACCATTAGGCACCACTGGCAACCCCGAGCCAGTAAGGCAGAGGGCTGCCAGCTTCTCAGCAGGAGAGGTTGGCATCCTGGTGGAGCAAGTCCAGGTCCATTATGATGCCCTCTACGGAAGAAGACGCACCGACAAGGATGGACGGGAGAGGATCTGCTGGACATCGTGGTTGCCATCACCGAGGAGTGGGTGCAACCCACGACATACAACACGTCCGTAAGCGCTGGAAAGACCTCAGGTCCAGGACTCTCAGGAAGGCCCGGCGCCTCTTGCAAGCAGCGGATGCAGTAAGGCTCTGGGTCCACCTTACCACCAATGACATGAGGGTCCTGGAACGCATTAACCCAGCACTTCAACGCCAGGTCCTCGAGAGGGAGACCGGTCCAGAGTCGAGCGGTAAGTGTCCATGCGTACTTATTGGACGCAATGCATGTTGAGGTGTGCCAGGAGTGTGCAGCTTGGCGATATGTCTGAAAATGTCCATGTATGGATGTGTATGTGCAGGGACATGACCCTGCTGCATGTGAGTCCAGTCATGTGTGATGCACATCAATGGTGTATGTGTTCCAAAGCATGATGCACAACTGCATGTGGAGATGAACACATGTTTGTATTTCTGGGTATGTACTATGGCATGGTTGGGGTGTGACACATGGATGCTGGTTCCACCTTCATGTATGTGCATGGCATACATGTGTGTGTGTGTGTGTTTGACATGTGTGTGACAGTGATACACCATGGATGCATGTGACACAGCCATGTAGGAACCCAATTGGCAGATGTGACATAGTTGCCGATGATTGCACTCTGACAGGTGGTGGAGATGTACAGATGCATGTCTGTCTGTTGGTGTGTGTGCATGTGTTCGGCACTCCCCATGTTGCTTATGACATCATGCCAAGCTTCGGATGTTCATGCTGGTGTGTGTGTACAGATGCACCTTTTTGTGGATGATTCCTGTCCTTTTGGGCATGTGTGTGGGTTCAAATGATGTGAGTGCTGGGGAGTGTGATGCCATCTGTGAAGTGTGACATTGCCACTCATGTGCAACTGTCACATGTATCCGACCATTGTACAGTGCCCAGATGCCTGTGTTCTGTCTCTCCCTGTCTGTGGCATCGACTGATGAAGAGGGCAGAGACGGTGCTGTGGAGCACAGCGGCAGGAATCCCACCACCAGCCGGAGACGCAAGGCCCAGCTCTCCTCCCACATAGTCATCTCTTCCGGGGGGAGTGAGGAGTTTGGTGCCGCATCCATGCCCGCAGCTGCCGAGGGGAGGTCCAAGAGGCAGAGGTTGGAGGTGGACTCCTCGGCAGTAGTAAGGGCAGCGGACCCACACAGGGGCCTATGGAGGAAGATGGCACGGAGTCATCCAGGTTGGTGGGGGGGTTGTTAGAGGAGGAGGCTATGGAAGACCCATGCATGGGTCCTGGAGGGGGATTTTCACTGGTGCTAGTGGTGCAGTCCAGGGGCAGGGACAGGAGGCAGCACAAGCCACCACGGAGGTGCTTGTGTGTAATCCTGTCCCCGATCCTGTGACTGCATCATCCCGCACCAGCAGGGCTGCCTTCGTCTAGACCCGTTTTCAGGGAGGGGATGCGCGAACAACAACTGGCCTTCCTCTCCCTGTGGACATGGCAATCCTTGACTCGATTGAGTCTGTCCTAGCTGGGGTGGCGTTGCGTCAATGTGGTATTCGGGATGACGTGATGGGTTTTCGTGAGGAGAATGCACGTCATTTGGAATACCTCATTGACCGCGTCGGCCTACTAGGACAGGTCATCGGCGCTGGGTTCCTCCATGTGCTGGATCTTCTACCGACCCCCTCCTCAACTGAACCCCCTATGCGCCAGTCATCCTCCGTGCCATATTCCTGCCCAAGTATCACCTGGGCTCCTTGTGGAGCTGCTCCTGACCCAGCGGGCGGGCTGGTGGAGGACACATGCCTGCCACAGTCGGGAGTCGGAGGTCCAGCAGGGGTGGCCACCCCACCAACTGGACCCCAGCGAGAGGAGGGCGTGCAGGCATCGACAAGCAGGGCACATGCACGGCAGCAGCAGGCTCATGGTGGGAGCGATGATGGCTTCGGGCCAACAACATCACAGGGGCAGGCATCGGCTGGAGGGCAGGAGGACCCTGGATTGGGAGTCTCTTCCATGTGGCAGCGGTTGGGCCAGCAAATATATGCGAAGTGGTGGCGGGCGGAGGAGACACGGCTCACTATAGTCAGGGCCTCGCAGGGAGTTGAAGGAGGCCATGGCTGCATCCCTGCGAGACCTCGAGGCCAGGGAAGAGGCCCACCTCTTGTTTTATTATGTTTTTAATACATTTATTCAAACTTCATGATTGGTGTTGTGTACTATCATTGGTTTCGTGCATGTCTTAATGTACATTGCCTCAGTCAAGTGTTGCCACTGTGTGGCTCTGTGGTGGATTTATGCATGGGCATGGTGGTTCTTTTAAGACTGTCATGGCATGGGTAATTTGGGAGTGGGTGTAGTGGATGGTTGCATGCTTGTACTGGGGGTCAAGGGGGATTTGGGTTGGCATTAGGGCCATGGGTCTGTTTTGTTAGGACATGTTCTTTGGTCGGCCATGTGTCAGGGCCTGCTGGCAGGTGCCCGTCAATGGGGGTGGTTGGGGGGTGGGGGGACATGAGTCGGGGCCTGCTGGCAGGTGCCCGTCAATGGGGGTGTGGTTGGGGGGTGGGGGACATGAGTCGGGGCCTGCAGGCAGGTGTCCATCAATGGGGGTGGTTGGGGGGTGGGGGGACCCTCTGCGCCACGGCTGGTTATGGATGTAAGTATCCATGAATACGCTGTGCTCTGAAATGGGTTTTGGCGCATGCGTCTGGCGCAGGCTGCCGCACGCGCACTCTGTGCGCCAGCCGCGTGCACCACTAGTGCGCTAAATTCTATGAATTACCCCCTTTATGTCTACCCTTTCCAAAGTTAAAATTGAATACCTGATCTCCTACCTCATACTCTTTTGTAGATGTCTTCCTATCATAATATGTTTTTGCCCCGTCAGCGGCCTTTTCCAAATTCTGCTGCACAAATGCAAAGTGCATGTTGTAAGTGCTTCCTCAACTCTTCCACATATTCGTGAATTGTGGAGGCATTCACAAGTGTTTGCTCATTTGTCTTGTAAAGTAAATACTGTGGCAAAACCATTTTTCTTCCTGTCAGTATTTCATGAGGGCTGAGATTTTTTGTTTTAGCGGGAGTTGACCTAATGACCATTAATAACAATGGGAGCCGAAGATCCGAACTAGAAGCTGCTTCAGTGGCACATTTAATGAATATATCCACAATTGACCTGTTGTTCCGTTCCGCCCCACCTGAAGAGGAAGGCTGGTATGAGATGTGTCGTTTTCTTTTCACACCCAAAATCTGCTATATTTTTGTCATCAATGCACTAGTGAAATGACTTCCCCGGACTGACTCTATCCTTTGAGGGAACCCGAATCTTGAAAAAATATGATGCACAAGTAATGTGGTTGCCGTTTGTGTACTGCAATCTGGCACTGTAATGCCCTCCTGCCATTTGTACACTAAACAAACTACCGTTAACATATATTTGTTTCCCCTTGCTGATCTTTTAAGAGGCCCAACATAGTCGATTTGCAAATCAGACCATGGGAGGGTCAAACCGCTTTTCATTAATGGTGATCTAAGCAGGTGAAATTGTGCACATACTAAACATCCCCTGGTGTATTGTTCAACATCCATGATTATAGAATATGCCTAAAATCATATCCTCATTTTGCGCTTTGACTAGGTCCTGGTCTGGAGTATCAAAACTTTGTACACACTCATTGTCCCTCGTGGAGAAGCATTCTCATTGTGTTATGCTAGGCAGAGAGACATCGCCTTCTGTCATAAATGGGAGGTTAGGGGTGAGTTCACTACACTGGGTGTGGTTCATGAAAAACATGTATGCATCATGTGGTTGCTTTTGGTCTGTCGGTGCGCCCTTTGCCCTGCTAGAGGTATGGGTGGAGCACATGGATTTGGGTGAAATCCCTCCTACATCTCCACAGGAAGTCAATATCATATTGCTCCATTTTGGAACACAAAATACGCCATGATGTTACATTCTGCTGTTGATTTCTATAGCAAGGCAGCAACTGATATAGGCAGTGGAAGAGGGATTTCAGCACACCAAAGGTGCGCTCATGATGCCTCTTGTGGCAATGTATTCTGCATTGTTTCTATGGTATATGAATTCCTGAAGGATGTCAGGAGGAATGGTGAGAGCGGGTACGCAGACTCCCCTGCAAATTATTACATATGCAAAATTGGTTAGCTTCCTCCCTGTTGTGCATGGGTTGCATGTGGTTGTTTGTGTATGATATGATAAGTCATTTATAACACGCCTGTACACAAGTGTTTCTAGGCATATGAGTTAAGATGTCTGTGAACAGTCATACTGACCAAGCAGTCAGACGTTGCCAAAGGGTCCCAATGACAGGGCCCGATGGTGAGGTGAATAGCAGAGTATGTAGCTATTAAGGGTGCATCCTGGGTAATTGGCATTCACATGCATGATGTGGCCATTTTTATTACAGATGAGAAGCACATTGTAGGAATGCCAATGTTAGCAGTTCCTACAGATGTGCTATGTGTTTTGGGGAGTTGCAATGCCACATGCATGTGGTTAATAGCTTCAAAGGCTCTGGAGAAATCTGCTACCGCATGGAAATCCTGGGTGACTGCTTGCCTTGCCTGCACACTGCATGTTGATGTGGTTGTGCATGAATGTGATGATGCACTGCAACACTTCATCCAGACACTGGGATTGTTTGGGCTCAGATAAGGACCACTAACGCCTTCAGTTGTGAGAGTACAGCATGCACGCACATGGTCTTAAATCCTTCTCATACTCCCTCGCCATCTCCAAGATGACATGGGGAATGATTTGTAGGTGCCCTTGATATCTTCATCTTAAGTGGTGCGGATGTGGAAGGCCCAGAGATGGCTCTTAATCCTCCTTCTAGCATTGTGAGCTAGCACAAGTACAAGCAATAAGTGATCAGCCATTATCAGAAGGTTTGACTATGCGTGCACGGCACATTTGTACTTTGTAATTTCTCCTGGTAAGCAGTACGTTTTATGGTGTGTGATTTTTGCGCGGCAACGCTATATTTTTTGTCAGTTACGTTGATTTTGAAATTTGCTGGGTGTGTTTGGAAGTTTGCCCAGTGCCTCCCTGCCATGGCCAGGTAACTTCCCTTTCTTTGCCGCAAATGCCATAGGGCACAGGTCAAGGTGCACCTGCTCAGCGCAAAATGGCTTTTGTGAATCACAATTGGACTTGCACCAGGCGCGGATTCCACTTTTTTGTCATGCTTTGTGAATCAGACCCCAAGTAGATTGCGGTGTGTGCGTTATATAAAAATAAAAACAAAGCTGTCTCTAGGTTATGTATCCCATCACTATGGTGTCACGCCAGTGGAATATGGAAGTCATATTACACTGGCGTGACCTCCCATAAGGGCAAAGCAACATTTACTCTTTCTCCCCACGGTTTGACTCTGGTAGAGTGGTGAGGCAAAGAAGGTGAGCAAAAGAGGAGGAAAGTGGGAAGACTGGCAAGTTCCCACACATGTTATGTCCCATTGGATCTTGGTGTCCTCAAACCTCCCTTATCCACTCCCTGTACTGTTTGCCCATGGAGACCCTGCAGAGGGTGGGAATCGAACGCTCAGGTGCCCATATACAGCACAGCATTTTAGATGTGATCTCATTAACAGGGATATTCGTTTCAGCTGGGGACTTGCGCCTTGTCTATCTAATGTCACTTGGGGCCCCCAGATGGAATATATTGGCGTTGTTGATGCTTAATAATCTACATCTCTTCATATCCAACATATATCAGTCATACTAAATAAATAAATGGATGCATTGGACACAACAGCAATAGACAACTACAATTAAATGGCAGACACAATTTATAACAAACAGCCCAGATCTTCCTGCGAAGACTATGCTTCTCCTAACATCTGCCCTGCGTTGGGTTGAAGTTTGCTGTTGAAAGTCTCTTCAGCTGTAGCAGATTGTCTTTCTTTTGGAAGCGCTGCACTTTCCACTTTAGAATAGAGGCAGGTTACAGGGGAAGGCGGGCATCTTGTCATGCAAGTTTGTTAAGGCTCTACTTGCACCCATTGCATTTTCAAAACACCAGACCTCACAAATCACATATTTTGGTGAGTGTCGCCCGCGGTGGAAACAATCAACTCACGCTCCAAGCCCCTAATCCATCCATGCATGTCTATGTATGCTCCGCCAAAAAAAAGAAAAAACACAAACAACAACAAACGTCCATTTTCACCTGCCCTGGGGTTACAAAAGAATGGGAGGTATTACAAACCCGGGCATTTGTCCAATAGGTATGCCGTTTGTATCCAACCTCACTCATTCTGTCAGCCCCTTCGTTTCCTCTCCAGTAAGGTGCTGCATGAGACATTTCCTTTGGTTTGGCATAACAAGGCCGCAGATTTATTTTTTACATATACATGACCACTGCAAACAGGTAAAAATTAGTTCCAACAGGTGTGGCGACTGCTCCTGATCCTGCTTCCCCCTTTTTCCTCCATATTGATTGCAGGCACAACTCCCCCAAGGCCCTCGAGTCTGAGAAACCGCCTGCCCATGCAGGTCTTTGCGGACTGGGGGAGCGCCGTTTGTTGGGGGGAAGTTGAGCCCCAATTGCTACCGCCAGACACCCCCGCCGTTTAGGCTCCCAGGAGGCGCTGTCTAGAATGGGCGAAGCCCCTTCCGGTTTAGCAATGGCTCATTCGGAGTCTTTGTCTTATATTAGGTTGCCACAACCCGCCACGCCAAAGGTGGGTTACCGCCCACCGTGGCTCCCCCCTTTCCTAGCTTATAACTCCAGTAGTTTCGTGCAGATGTTCCAGAAAAACATATCCATTCCCTGCTCCGACAAATGCACCCCGTCCTTGTTTTTCAGATTGATCAAACCATGTCTGATATGTTGAAGGCCTCTCCCTTTGCAAAACTTAGCCATGGCCCAGTTCAACTTCCTCCTTGAGTTTTCAACGGCTGCCTGACTCTCGGCGCCCCTCCATTCGCACCTCGAGATGATTTCAGACCACACGATTTCCGTGTCCCCCAATTCAGCCGCTAGATCCTGCAATGAAGACATCATTTCCCTGAGTAAGATCCCCCTCCCCAACTCAGCCAAATCATTGCCGCCGAGATGATCCACCAATACATCAGGCCTCCGGTGGCCCCTCAGGAGACTGCGTATGTGCCCTTGTAACTGTGCCCATTTCATGCCCGGCACTCCGTGCCACTGTACCCGATATTCCCCGGCGGTCAGCACCTCCTGCTTGGCTGACCAGCTTCCCTTGGCCCTTGACACAAACGAATGGCCCACCACCCAGGCAGACCGCCGCCTTCCCCGCCTTGGTGCTACTGCGAGGAAACAGGAGGGAGGAATTGTTAGTCTTACATTTTATCAGGCCTGACATACCGCTTAAAACAACCGGACCTCCAGCCCCCAATCTGTTTGATTGTCTCTGCTCCCAGGCCCATCCCAGCCGCAGTTGTGGCGGCCCCTATCCTGAAGGAATGTGTCCCAAAGACCCCTATTGAGAACCCCGCCTCCCCCAGTGTCGTGTCCAACACCCTTTTAAACTGAAACAGGCTTAGTGATGACCCGTCGTTGTGTACCAGAAAAGGGGCCTCGTCTCCTGTGTGGCACCTATGACTCACATACCTGCTCACGCATCCTACTGGACAGACCGGACTGTCTTGGATACTCCCTAACGTGATCATTCTGCCTTTCCCCGTCTGATCGGTTCTGGACCTCCTCAGAAATATGCATAACCGCTCCCCTTGCACCCTTATGTCACAGCTCCTCAGGAAACTCAAACCTTTACCCTTCTTGTTGGCTGGCACCAGCTCGCTTACCCTTAAAGCCCCAAAAAATGCCAGAGAGAAGGCTGCTGCGAACAATCCTTTTTCGTACTCGTCCCTGCACACCACCCCCAAGCTCCTGATCAATTTGTGCAACTTCCCCACATCTATGGGCCGTCTCTCGTCGGGTTTCGCCATCACCTGCTTGGCCCAACCCTTCATAGCCATGACAATGTAATGCTCCCTAGTGGGGTCAGGCATGCCCCCTAATTTGTAGACTTGCGCAATCGCCGCCAGGTGGTAAGCCACCCACGCCCTGGACCTTCCTTGGCTCCAAGACCATCCCACAAAGGCACGCACAGGCCTGCCCTTTTCGCTCTCGGGCAGGATATTGTTTTGAAAGGCAACAAATCGTTCCCAGCACACCTTGTATCTTCGCATAGTGCCTGGTGCGAGAGCCGTGTCGATCAGTGCGCTCAGATCTCCCCAACCAATCCCCACCACTGTGTCTGGAAGGGTGTCATCCTTGCGCTCGCCTCTGGATGGTTTTCCCGGAACCTTCCCCACTGCAAACGAGAAAGAGCATCAGCGGCCACATTCTTAACCCCAGGTATATGACGTACCCTGACCTCTGCATTCAGCTGCAGCAAGCACTTTGTCAGTTCCCTGAGCAGCCCCAATGCCCTACCATTCTTGCTAGTTCCCTGATTGATAATCTGCACTACCGCTAGGTTGTCCGACCAAACTAGCACTTTTTTGTCTTGCATCTGTTCCGGCCAGAGCTTGAATGCCACCACTATCGGGAACAACTCCAGCACCGTAATGTCCCTGGAGATCCCCTCGGACCGCCATTCGGCCGGCCAGGCCTGCCCGCACCACCTCTTGCCCAGGATGGCCCCAAAACCTAGGGCCCCTGACGAGTCGGTAACCAGATTGGGTCCATCTCCCTTCCCCAGGGGTTCCTTCCACACCAATACCCCGTTAAAATGGTCTAAAAAGGTATTCCACATTTCCAGGTCCTTCTTAACCTCCTTTCCTAGGCGCACGTGTTGACCCGCGTGCTTCAAGCCCACTATTTTCAACTCTATGCTTCTAGCGAATGCTTTACCTGAAGGGATCACTTTGCCTGCAAAATTCAGGCTGCCCGCTAGGGACTGAAGCTCTTTCAAAGTGGCTTTCTCTTTGCCCAACAATCCTGCGATTACTTCCTTCAACTTTAGTACTTTGTCTCCCGGAAGCCTGCACACCCCTGCCACAGAGTCAATTTCAATCCCTAAAAACACCAGTGACGTGACCGGACCCATAGTTTTTTCTTTAGCCAGAGGTACTCCAAACTCTTCCATCAACTCCTGAAATACCGCCATAAGGTTCTTGCAATCATGCGTCCCTTTGCTCCCAATAAACATGAAATCATCGAGGTAATGCACCATCCCCCCGACCTTGCTTCTTTGCCTTACTGCAAACTCGAGGAATCTGCTAAACCTCTCAAAATACGCACATGAAATTGCACACCCCATCGGCAAACATTTGTCGTAGAAGTAATCCTGTAACACCTTGAACCCCAGCAAATGGTGGCTGTCCTTGTGAATTGGTAGCAACCGGAAAGCTGACTCAATGTCCGCCTTCCCCATGAGGGCCCCCACCCCCGCCGCCTTTACCAAATCCACTGCATCTTCAAATGCTGCGTAGTGAACCCTGCATTCCTCTCCCGAAATGCCATCGTTCACTGACTCCCCTTCGGGGAAGGACAAGTACTGTATAAGTCTGTACTGCCCTTTCTCCTTTTTAGGTACCAAGCCCAACGGGGACACTACCAGGTTTTCCAGTGGAGGTGTGCGAAAGGGGCCAGCCACCCTCCCCAACTGTACCTCTTTCCCCACTTTCTGTGTCAAGACTTCAGGCATTGCTAGCGCAGATTTCAAATTACACGCCTCCTTAAGTCCTATCTGCCCCTGGAAAGGAATCTTAAAACCCCACCTGAAACCCTCCCATAACAATTTTGCATCACCCTTGTCACTATATGTATTCAGGAAAGGCATCATGGCCTGTAAACGTATTGGCGTTGGCAGCTGTGTTTTAATCATGCTTGCTTTTCTCCTTGCCTTTTGCGTTGCCCCTTGCCTTACCCTCTCGGCTGGCGGGGATGTGCCTCCCTGTGCTTGCAGCCTTTGAGTGTTTGAACCTGCACGCATTACCATAGGAGCACCTCCCTTCTGCAAACAACCAACATTCTGGCAACTCCCCTTGGTAATTGGGCCGGCTGTTCCAAGAGGAGTTCCCACGAAAGGACCCCCTCCCCTTTGAGTAGGACCCCCTACCCCTGCCCTGGGCTGGTCTTTCGCTTGCCACGCTCTCATCTACCGGCCTGGCTGGGACCGTTTTCGTGTCTATGCGCCCTGGGCTGGTCTTTCGCTTGCCACGCTCTCATCTACCGGCCTGGCTGGGACCGTTTTCATGTCTATGCGCCCCCCCACATCCACTTCATCCCATGTCATTGCTGGCCATACCTGCATTTTGAGTCTAAAACCTTTATCGTAGTTGCTCCATGTATCCCCCCCATGCTTCAGGTATTGTTCGTGAATATACTGCTCATACGCCATCAATGCCACGCCATCTTGTGGGAATTTTTCTAACATAATAGTGGCATAAACCCTGAACGCCCTTAACCAGGTATGTATATTGAGCTCTATTTTTGGCCTCTCCCTCTCCTTCTTCTCCCTTTCCCTCTCAGTGGGCTCGCTGAAGCCTTGTCCCGAGGGGACCATCCCCAACAACTCCATAATATCCATGAACTCCTTCCTCCATACCCGTTCTTTGTATGCCAGCGGGATGTGCCATGCCAATGCATTAATCGCCACTCTGGCGGGTGCAAACCCCGGCATTGGCCTCCCCTATATTGTGTTATTGCTGGCCAGCTCCTGCCCGTGTACCTGTGAAGGAGCCTGTGCCCCCCACCAAGGTGTCCCCCCAATTTGCGGCGTGTAGGTGGCATTTGCCCCTTGCGTCGCCATCTGCCCCGGGTTCACTCCCGTTACTGGCTGACCTACGCCTACCACGGGCTGACTCGCCCCCGAGCCAAGCTGCTCCGTGGCCCCACTACCCCCTTGCGTTCCTTTACCCACCATGTTCAAAGCATTATTATTAACAGGCAACTGACAATTTGCACCCGTCACCCAAGCTTCCATACATTCCCTGAACATACCTTTCACCATCTCCAAGGTGGTTGGCACCTCAGCTGCTACCGCCGGTGTGGCTACAGGAGTGCTGCGAGGACCTCCCACTGGTCTTGGAGCCTCAGCAGGGACAGGTGCCGGAATGGCCTCAACCTCCTGCGCCCTCCCCTTTCCCTTGGGGTTGGCTTTCCGCTTCTGTGCTGCCGCCGCTTGCTGCTGGCTGTCCCTCGCTTTCTTGGTCATCACTCTTTTTCTTTTGGCGACTGGCTCTTCCTCCTCCTCGAGCTCCTCGATGTCCAGCTCTTTCCCTTCCTGCGAGTGCACTTCCACCCATGCCTCCTCGATGGGTGTAGGTGGAAACAAGAGCGGTGACTCGGGCCTCTGGTTGCGCCCCGCAACCTCAGCTCCCACCTGTGCTGCCATCAACTGCATCCAGCTGGTGCCGTATTTGTCCCCAGCCCTTCTTGCCATCATCAAAAATGCCTCCAGGTCATCCTTCTGCTGATCCTCCTGGTTTTTTCCTTGCATCTGCATGATTCTCTTTAGGCACTGTCCTCCCAATCAATGTCTTATGTGTCTCCTACTTTCATGTACAGCACATGCAGCCAAAAAGAAAAAATCTGCTTAAATTGCTGTCCTTTCTTTTGCTATAGCCTTGCAATAGTTCGGTAATCACGCCCGGCACTTTTTCGTCCACCCCTCCAATTGAATCGCTCTCTGCAGGCTTCAGCCTTAGGACCGCCCCTTGTCTGTCCTTTGCGCCCGCAGCCGTTCCGCCGCACCGTGCGTCTTACTTTTGAAAAATATCTCCTGCCGAAACCCGAGATCGAACCAGGGACCTTTAGATCTTCAGTCTAAAGCTCTTCCAACTGAGCTATTTCGGGCTGTTCCCAACCTGGGGTAATGGCCGCCTCTCACCTCAGCTTCCTTTGTTGTTAGGCGCCGCCGCGAGCCTGCAGGACCCCGCTGCCTCGCCGACCAGCTGACTGGCGCCTCTTTTGAGGGAAAACTTTGCCTTCGCCCCTTGCTGGCTGCGAGCGTGTAGCTCCCTGCTGCCTCGACGCTCTGCTAGATGGCCTCGCCTGTTTCCGGACCTTCTTTCCCCGTCGCCTGCGACTCCGGTTGCCGACCGCTCGCCACGCCGCAAGAGCCGCCGCTTCCTCACAAAGAAACGAAGTCCCGGGTAGAAACCTGCTTCAGGACCTTCCTTCCCCGTCGCCGGCGCCTCGCGGATGCCGACCGCTCGCCACGCCGCAAGAGCCGCCGCTTCCTCACAACGAAACGAAGTCCTGGGTAGAAACGAAGTCCAGGCAACTGCTCTGCCAACCCAGGAAACCGCTGCAAAACGAAAAGAAGTCCTCCACTCTTGACGGGCGCCCGGCTGCTGGAAGAGCTGCAAGTGCTCCTGTGCCGGGCGCCCGCCGCCTTTATGCCCCAAGCCCCGCCCCCTTCCTTTGTTGCCCTTCGCGGGCTTTCCTGGGCTCTTGGCGCCCTTTTCTCTGGCTCCTTTGCCGCCCTCTCCCCTGCCCCTGTGGGGGAGGGGCAAGAGAGCGTAAAGGAGGAAGGCCCCTGCCCCGGTTATCGGGGTGCCTCCTCCATTCGCCGTGCTCTCCCCTCGTCACCTTCACTCTCAAGGTTGCTTCACGCTACTGCAGGTTAGTCTGCGGTAGTGTCATTCCAGTGTGGTCGCAGGTGGTAGTGACATTCCACTGTGGATGCAGGTGGTAGTGGCATTCCTACAAGCCACTGCGTTTCTTCAGTGCACGTCCTTTGTGAACGGAACTGCCTAGTCACCAGGTAAGATCTGAGGGTGTTTTCCATCACATGCGTGCCTAGTGGCTGCAGGTGTGACCTCACAGGCCCGCCCTGGTATCCCAGCCAAAGTTGTGTACATGCAGAGACTTGGCAGCTTACACGAACAGTGGTAAACATGAAACTACGAGTCCCAGTAGGCAAGCTCTCTGAGTCGGAGCACCCACTCAAGCAGGGGCGTTGCTAGGGGGGAAGGGGGCTCAGGGGGTTATAGCCCCAGGCCTTTTGGTTGTAGCCCTGAATAGAAGCTCAGGTGCTAGAACGAAAATGCTAGCTAGCCCTGAGTCCCCCATTCCCGACATTTGCTTAGCCCCTGATCTTTTCCAGACCTAGCAACACCCCAGCACTCAACAGAAATGCAGCCCAGAGGAACCCGGAACTACACAACCCCGTGTTTGTGTTTCCTATGCACTTCTCAGCTTTGTGGAAGGGGATTACTCGGGGGACTTTGAGCTGCTGTCCTTCATCAGGGCTAAGCCAGTGCTTTGAAGATCCGAGGGGACCATCACCAGTGTCACGTTACTTTATCCCATAATGATTTGTGCACCGGATCAAACCCTACGTTACTCAGCTACCTCAGTTACGGGGAGCTGCAGACACGCCGTGCGATGTGGCGGGTGGGGGGGGGGGGGCTCTTCGTGCTGCCACAAGTGGCCGGATTTAACTCTGCGCCCATTACACCGAAGGTGGTGCTGTCTTTTCTAAGGCGTTCTGTACCATTGTTTTCCCATAGAAAAGCTAATGACAGGTAACGTAATTACATTGTTTATCTCCTGACTTACCTACCAAAAGATGTACGTTCCATAGAAAAAGAAAAAAAGACTTTGAAACAGCAATTACAAAAACATGTGTTTGAAACGACTTCTCAATTTACCAATTTCGCGGCGGTAGGTTGTAATCTCCGACTTAAAAAGGTCAAAGCAGCACAGCAAATGATGCGTACTCTCTGATGGCGTTGTATGTAAATGATGCACGCCCCCTCAGTATGATTAGAAGGCCCCACAAGTGACCTTTGCGGGAGGCAGGCTCTCCGAGTGTCCTACCACCACAGCGACTTCCTGTTGCCACAGACTAGCTATCTCTGCAGGCTCAATTTAGCCATCTGCAAAAGCAGGCTGGGCCCACACGAATCAGACAAGCCCTCCATTATATACTGTCCTGTCATTAAAGCGTGCGGTAATTACCTTTACTACATGCAAACCTGATTGTGGGCTTACTGCGAGACTGGCAGTAACAGAGGCAAATACATCCACAAATGCATACTCTGTATTTCTTACTTTTCTTTAGCTTTTCGTCTCCCTTGTTTTCAGGATTGAAATGGAGTGTCTGCAGTAGCGGCCGACCACGCAGTTATGGCGCAATTTTTCATAATGCAGAGAAGGGTCATTATTGACCCTTCTCTGCACATTGCAGAGAGGTGTGAGATAGTGGGGATCTGCGATGCCCATTTTTTACCCATGTTGGGAGTTCCCGTAGAGATTTTATTTCATCCGGCGAAGGGATGCAGTTAGGGGTCCTTTACAACTTGAGGATCAACATTGGGCGAGTTTCAATGAGGAAATTCAATCAGGCAGTACCACCTATTCCATAATTCGGTGGGTGGGAAAAAGAGGTCGTATTTGCAATTTCTATACGTTTACACCTCATATTGGGTGAATTAGGGGATAGGCATAGATTACATTTGGCAAGTGGACGAATATCTTGCAGTTAGAAAACATATATAAAGAACAGGAAGAGTGCATACAAATTAATTTTAAGTTAATGTTGTGACGTAGGACATCCCTGGTTGTCAGTTCACGTCCTATGTCAGAGGTGAATTAATAATTAACATGTTATCTGCATTGGGCGAGTCGGGTGACACAGTATCCAGTGTCTGTCTCATGCTTGAGAGTCTCCAGTTCTCAACACATAGGTAAAATATGCCCGCCTACTCTCATGCTCTGACACTTCTAGTTCCTAAAGCAGTATCACCCAGTCTGTGAAACCTTGCCAAAGATTGCCCACATGAAACCTAAAATATGGGTGTTTTTGCAGAGAGGAGGGCACTTGTAGGCCTCAAAGTGACCTACAGTGTGCAGGTTTGGCTTCCGATGGCAGCTGCACATATGACCATGGCCTTCTCTGCCCATTGGAGGAATTTTCAACAGGTGGTTCGAGGACTGCAGAGCAGAAATGGCCAGACTGCCGGAAAATTGCCCACTTGACTCTTTTCCCACTGTACCAGTTAGTGGGGGATTACTTTCTGTAGTCACACCCCACCCAGGTTTTCTGCTGCAGACAGAGAGTCCAACTATGTGTTAGTTGGGCATGCTGAAGACAGCCAGGAAATTCGCACAAAACGCTAAAAAAGGATCTCCCTCTTTGAGGGGTCTCCCAGGTATCCATCCTTAAGCTCAGGAGGGGGCTCCACAAAACATCTCGCCCTCTCAGAGGTACTCGGGGGCTGGAGGGAAGAGGACACTCCTGAAATATGTGCAAAGCTAACAGAGTGGAGTCTAATCCTCCTGTAAATAGATGAGAGCATTGGGCGAGATCTAGGTTACACAGGAGAAATGGGGCAACTCGGAGTGTGCTGAAAGATGGTTGAGTGATGCCTACTTGGTACTCCAATGAAGGTATCAAAAACACTCTTATACTGAATACAGGGGTAGGATTGTTTATATGGGTTATGACTTCAGATTCTTCTAAAATATGGTAATAGCTGCTCACATTTTTATAGAAGACACTTGTAATGACTCCCTCTAATGAGGGACTAATGAGACACCAGGGGCCAGATTATAGAAGCTTTGCGTCAAGGCAAGGGCAAAGTTGCACAGTATTAGCACTAGGGCAAAGTTTGCCCTATTTTTAAAAACAGTGGTACACACTAGAAAACTACTGCACCATAACAAGGGCAGTTTGGCATATTAAAAGCACCAGGGCAAAAATTGCCCTAGTACAAAAAAGATGCATTTCTACTGCATTTTTGCACCAGAGCAAAGTTTGCCCTAGTGCTAATACGGAATGGTATTATCACTAGGGCAAACTTTGCCATGATGCAAAAATGCACCAAAAATGTATCTATTTTGTACTAGGGCAATTTTTGCAAAACCGTGCAATTTTGCACTTGCACCAGTGCAAAGTTTCTGTAATATGGCCCCAGGTGGAGTAAATACTCACCCAAGTGAGGGTCGGGAAAGTACTCTCTTTGAAATGAAAGTACACGATCTCCCAAAAGAGACCCAAGGAATACCCAGAGTGTTCACATGCTCAAGGTGTGCTCTGAGGGAAACAGAAATATCGATATATATTTGAGTATTGAATCCGGAGAGTGAGTGACCAGGCTATCCCAGAGTATGGAAATTTTGTAAGAAGTTGTAGCACGTTATTTATTAAATGAAATGACAATAATAAAGACAGAAAAATGAAACTGAAGGGAAAAACGATGAAAGCCATAGAGAGGGGGCATTTGCACTCCACTGCAAAGAGTTATTATTGTGAAACATAGCTGCCTTAGTCATTGACCATCATGAAATATATAGATACATCGGTCAATAGGGGCTCTTGCTCGACCCAGATCAGGGCGAGTGGAGGCACTGCACACATTTCTGAAACAAAAGTAGGCAGAACGGAGGCAGTACAAAGGATACCGTAAAATAAGTTTAAGTGGCACAATGATATGCCACCTCGTTTTTCACACAGACAACAGGTAAGGCCATATTACGACATAAAAGGTATTTCACATTATGCAGGTTGGCAGCTGCCATTTCTCCCATATTGATTCTCTTCATTGCCAATATCAATGCAACCAGAGACGTCTTTATGGGAGGGCAAAGGGGCACTTGCCCTGGGCCCCCACCTTGGAGGGGGCCCCACAAGGCTGCCAACTCTAAATAAATCAGTTCACATAGTCTATCCGACTTAAATAGCAGTTCAGGATATTTAAAGGCTTGCTGCTGAGACTCCAATCCTATTGCCTTACTGTTGTTGAAAAGAAAATTCTGCTTTGATCCATTAATCATGTAACTGTGTTCACTATGATATTCATAGTTTGTGTGTTCGCTAAGACACAATACTTGTACCATTCTCACATTTTTCTTGATTATATTGATCATGTGCAATAGCCAAAGTTCAAATGCTAATTGATAAATGTGAGTGCTCCAATAGTTCAGAATATAGCTCAGTGTGTTAAGCACCCATTGCAGAGGTCTGTGTTCATATGCAAGATTAGAGTAACAAATCCCAGCAAGGTCAACTCAGCATTTCCTATATCTGAATCTGAAAACATCTGTGTATATGTAGTTTGTTTTTAGCACATCAGGTGCTATTATTAGCAATGTACCTTCACCGCAATATGGTGAAGGTCTAGAAATTGGTTTGTTCACATGGGGTTTTGTAAAACCTAGGCAGCCACCCCAAATGATGAACATAAAGTATTAGTTTCGAGAGGTGTTAAGCTATCCATATTCAAAAATGAGAAACCAAATTGTTCACGCTTGTATCCTGGCTATGCCAGCAGACGGTACAGTGATCTTGGACAAACTATTTATATCACTGACATTACTGTGGTGTCTTCTGTGAAAAGGAATGCCTTTTCAAATGCTCGTGGCGTTGTCTAGCCCATTACATGATCATTCTTTTATGTAGGCCAATTATGTAGAAGGGCTTCAAGACAGATGAGAGAGGATCAGATATTGAAGGCCTCTGGCAAGCATATTTTAAAGTCTGCTTCTTGTACATAAAAACGGTTGGCTTTTTTGTACAACTCAAAGGTGTGTCTGCTCATTCATTAATAACAAATTCACAGGCCTGTGTTTTGGGTGAATTTAAAGCTTTAAAATAGAAACGAGAAACCCAGAAAAAGTATTTTAAGATCATGTCAATTACTACTCTTGTTGATGGAGACAATGAAGCAACAATCATTAACATTTTGTATAATACGCTTCTATATCATTTTGTTTTACAAAGTTGACGTGTTGGGTTATACAGTTTGTCTACTTTCCAAGTAAGTTCTATACAATGTGATTATTTTAGTTCATTGTAAGTGCTAAAAAAGAAAGCGGTGAAGTGCAGAAATTGCAAGAGTGGGTAAAAATCCCAGCTTCATATCTTAACCAATGTGTGATCCTAGGTATCCCATTCAATCTTGTATTGCCAAAACTATCAGAATTGCCAGTCTCTAAAGCTTTCAAAATCGTCGAAATTTAGAGTTATTTCATTTCACTGGCTATAGTGTTGCTTCTTCTATAAAAAATAGTACGCATTGATATACTGCACACCAAATCCACTTGTTTCTTTGCTATACAATGGTAATTCTGCTTGGAAACCATGTCCCTCTTATAATCTCCGTCTGTCTGGATAAGGACACCTCTCTGGTAGCTTCTAATCTCCATCCACTATCTACTATATGGTATTTGTAGCTTACTCCTTGCATCCAATGTGTCTCCTTTAGCCATTCCTGAACACTTTTGCATTCTGTGAGGCAGCTAATCTGAGTCATCTGGATTATGTGCTCATTTTCCATATGATCTGTCCCACATTTATACTATGGCAGGTATACCTTCCTCGTGGCAGCTATTGATGAAAAGTGTACTGTACTTATGATAGACCATAAGTACCCTCATGATGGACTGCTAATCTTCGCCTTGAAATGCTACTTGTTTATCACTCTGATTACAGCAAGCATGACAAAGGTAAGAGGACTAAAAGGGTACCCTTGCCTATTTTGATCGCTGTGAGGCAGCATAGCAACCTATGTGTTGTGATTGCGATGTTGCGGGCGCGACCATGTACTCTGCACCCCTTAATTTTTTGGGTTCAGGGAGGGGGGCCCCAAAGGTGTCTGTGCCCCGGGCCCCAAAATTGGTTAAGATGGCCCTGCATACAACCATTTCTCACCGTGTTACAATTTGCTGTCCCAGTACGGTGTGCAAACGTACTTGACTTGCAGTCGTTTCTCAATAAGGTTAAGATGCAATGTTTTTATGATGAGCCACAAAGGGCTGGCTGGTTTGGTATCAATTACGCACCTTACCTGCTCAATTTCAAAGTCTCTAATATTGCTGTTAAAGAATTAGTTGAATTCTATAGAACGTTTTGAAATACTATTCAGCCTTCGGCTAGTTTGATATCTCTACTTTATTCACTCAATTTACAGACAAATTATGTAATGCTTTGTCACATGAATCACATTGTTTTTTTAATGTAGGAAAGTAAGAATATGGTGAAAAAATGTAAATAATAAACGTCTTTAAGCTATAATCAATGTCTTCATTGTCCAAATCAAAATGTAGAAGTATATTGGTGGTGGTCGAATCTTTACATATAATACTTAAAGATTATGATATCTTTAGCTCTTTAAAAAAAAATTAGTAATAAAAAGGTTAGCATTTAGAACAGAAGCACTGCACATAAGAAAAACTAAAAACCAGATCCATCGCATACAAGGGTGCTTTGCACAAGGATACGGTATGTCATACAAGCTTGACATCCAGATGTAGAAGGGTGGGGCCAATTAGTGGGAACAATAAATGGCAACAATACAGAATGAGAATAAAGATAAGTACACTGTCGACAATTTTATTATAAACTAGCAAACAGTACCTGTACTCAACATGGGTTCTGTAGACAAACTTGATAACACTCACATTAATTGTGAGGAAAATCAATGATCCTGTAAGTCCCTGTTCTGAGTCGCTTATCTTTTGATTTTCTTTGCACTCTGAAGTAACCATCACTAAGAATGGTTGCGTGTGGATGGCTTACATACCTACAGCAGACATGGAGGGGAGGTGAGAGTTGGCATGCTGCAGCATACTTGAACCTTCTGTGCACTCTCCCCACCTGTCGACTCACCTTGGTGCAGTGCAGTGCATTGTGGTGCAAATATCTTGGAAACGGTGCATCCTAGGGCCTTGGAACATGGTTTTTGAGGTCCCATTTGAACCATAGAGTTGTGTTCCTGGCATTGAGATGCTTAAAGAGCTTTGTCAAGTCCTTCTACGACCACATTGATGTTTTGCTGATTTTGTGAGTTGCGATGCATATATAGTTGAGCTCGCAAGCTCTGGGGTTGCTCTGGGGTTGCTGTTGGTACTCTTGTTCAGAGGAGAATTGCCTAGCATTTCGGTGCTGGAATGCCCCAGGGCAGGACAAAGACTCATATGTTTTGGATATTCTCCTCTGTGAAAGATAGTGAGCTAAAGACTCTGGGTAAGGCTCCCGTAACCAGGACTAATGCCTGGCAGAGAGACTCCCAGGACCCCCCTTGTTATTTACAGACATAAGTAGGTCATGTGCTTTTCTTCACTTACAGTCAGGAACTAACAATTCAAAAGGTTCTATCTTGGTTTACGGCACCCTTCTCATATGTTCTTGCACTACATATAGGGGAAGAAGAAAGCGTACAACACAGCAATCATTTCTGTGCATCAAAATTATCAGTTATGTTATGAACAGTTTTTGTAATACTGTTCCTTTTTTTTGCTTACTTCAATTTCCCTGTATATATTCATATTTGCACTCATTGTGGTATTTTTATGTTTTTTGTGCAGTAGTGCAATTATGTACTTTTTAAGGCAATGCTAGCTACTTCTTACATGTTGCACATTATTCGAAACTCCAAAATGAAAGCATTCATGATTTCACTATGTAACATGGGAAGATTTTACAAAGAGGTCTGCACTACAATGGTGTGTATAGCAAGGTACTGCTCAATGAACTACTTATCGCATGACAGATCTTCCAATGATAGTTTTCTGCCACCATTACAATAAAAATCCCATGTGGCGGCTTTCCATGAAACCTAAAAGCACATGTGATGTCATCAATGATATTTGTGATGGCATCTTTGATGTCATGGGTGTTAGTCCTTGCAGTGCACACTGGTGGCACAAGTTATGGTTGCTTACCTTACCATAACTGGCGAATTTCTGTTTTTTTTCAGTTTTACCTGTAACCATAATGTCCCTGTAACAACGTTTTTCCATTGAATTTCATAGGTTTTTGGTAGTGCAACTTAACCATAACGTCCCTTTAACAACGTTTTTTCATTGAATTTAATAGGTTTATTTTAGTGCAATGTAAACATAACATCTCTTTAACAAAGCTTTTTTGCTGAATTTAATAGATATTCACCACAAAGCCATTGGGTTGCGTACATGTGCCATACAGCATAGGAAATTGATATCTCCATACCAAGGAGCACAATAACAACAAAATGTATGTCTGAGGACATATAGTGGCTAGCATTCCAACTGCTGGAAACAGTATTAGTGTCTCACATACTGCTACCATTAATCAAAGTGAATAAACATGTATAAATAGCACCATGTATGTAGTTCGCAAGGAGAATGAAGTAAGGTAAGTGTGCAAACTCTGCACTTGTGAAACAAACAGACCAAAGGCATACCGTATGCACCATAATGGAAAGAACAAGTACACAAAGTCACATGTGCGTCCAGCAATATTACCACACATGAAAATGAAGAAACAAATGCAAAGTATTGAGAGCAAAACGTAACTCCAATGTGGTAACTACACTGAAGTGTCTCCTATTAATGCATAATTTCTGCAGTGTACCACAATAGCAAACCATGATATTTGTTTTTTTCGCAACAATGGCAAGCACCCTAGAATAGCTGGAAAAGAATGTTCCTCTTCCCTAAATAAGTAAGGATAGTAACTGCATGGGCAAGCAGCACAGTGTAAAAAGAAATGTAGGTAATATGAATTGCTTTATGGACACTTCACACATATGTTTGTGTGTAAGAGGACATACTTTACATTGAAGGAATGCA
Source organism: Ambystoma mexicanum (assembly GCF_040938575.1). NCBI lineage: Eukaryota > Metazoa > Chordata > Amphibia > Caudata > Ambystomatidae > Ambystoma > Ambystoma mexicanum. The sequence goes on from NC_090935.1 coordinate 424,357,877, forward strand.
TCAATAGCGGCACCTCTTCCACAACAGCATGTAGCTGTTACGCTCACCTGGTTCCCATGGGGGCGTCGACCGGAACTGGGCCGCTGTTGTTTCCACCAGCGTGACGTGTAGCGCCGAGATGATTGACTGGACTGGCCCGCTCAGCCTAGTTTGTCTGGTTCGCAAGAATATTATTCTGCAAAGGAGAAGAGGAATTAACCACCCGTGGAATTGAGTGTCAACCCACCTTCCCCACTCCTGTTGTCTTCCCACAGATCACTCTTGATGTCCCCTCCTTAGTCTCACCTGATGGTTTGGAAGGATGAGCTCTCCATCCTGCGTCGACCGCAGGGGCGCGTTGATGACCAGTTACTTCACTGGCGTAGAGGAATTGGTGAGTTCCAGTATTGACTCTAAAGTCCAATTGTTCATAAGAGTTCAAATGTCTGATCTTCACTCTGTCCGATTCCTTGCAGGTTGCCGATTAATCCACTCGAAGATTTCCAAATGGCACTTGGTAAGATTCAGGTAAGTCTATTGTGGTTTTCCCCTTAGGGGCCGGGGTACGGCGATGAAGCAGAGTTGACTGCGCCGACCCGAGATGAGGTGAGTACCTCCCGTGGTAAATCAGGTAAGTCATTGGGGGTAGCTTGTATAGCCTTAGAGAGTCCTCTTGCTCACCTTGCTGTCTTTGTCTCCTTAGGTGTCGGAGGGCGGCCGCGAGATGGAGAGAGTGTGATGGAATGCTGAAGTACCGCCAAGCAGGTGAGTTCAGCGCGGCGCCGTAGGAATGCGAAGCGATGCTTCAAAGACTTCTGTCTTTCAGTTCCGTGGCGAAATGGATCAGGATTCAGGTAAGGATTAAAGTTAAAACTCCTGTTATAACCTTTATCCTTCTTTTCTTCTTGTTTCAGGAGTCCCAGGACTGAAGCGGGCGTGGCTGAAGACTGGAGCTGCTGAAAACACGGTGAGCGTTATGCTGCAGCAAGCAGAATAACGCGAAGCACGTGTGGCTGTCCGGGCGTGGTTTAAATAGCCTTGGAAGAAGATCCAGGTAAGTATTCTTCCACAGCCCCACCCAAGTAACAAAATAGTCCCTTCAGTAAAATAGTCCCTCCTAAGCCTCATTTGGCTTGAGTCTTCATGCAGCATGGTCTGCCTCAGGTGAGTATGCAGCATGGTCTGCTTCAGGTAAGTTATCAATAATGAGCCTGGCGCCCATGGCGCCAGGACTGACTTTATCTTTATGAGCCTGACGCCCTAGGCGCCAGGACTGCACCCAAACAGCCCCTAACTGGGGCTTTTGGGCATGCTCCAAGTGGCATGATGCCTGCTTCCGGGGCTGCTGGGCCTGGTCTGGTCTTCCGGGGGCAGGCATCATGACAGTACCACACGAAATCTATGCGACCCTGTAAAAAGTAATGTACACAGACAGTACGTAAAAATTTAACAATTGCTAAACAATTACTAGTACTCCTACCCTGTCCAAATATGGCTGATGTTTCTTACAAATGAAACATGTACATGTAAATTGTTTGTGAGTGTGTTCACATTTGTTGCTTTGGTGCTGTCAATGCATTGTGACTCTGTAGCACACAGTGCTGCCCCAGATGCCTGCAGGTAAGCAAAATGTAGGTTTCCTAATGAGAGGGCATTTAGCCGGCGTATGTTCAATTGGAACAGAAGTGTCCATACGACTACAAAACGGGCCTCATGTCTGCATCTTCTCGTTTCCCTTTTTAATTAGTGGTGGCACAAGACGTCTGTCAGTTGCACAGCTATACGTATACGTACGTCATCCTCTGCCTCCTGGTAATGCAGCTCCTGTCACCATGCCTACCGAATCATGCCACACACTACCTCATTTCAAACTGTGCTGCTGCCTATGGATTTCATGTTGCAAAGATACCAATTTATGACTGCGTCATGGCTGGCTGCCTGGGGCCCATTGGGATCAAGGAGTAGGATGCTCCAGTGTACAGTGGGCATCTTAAAGGGCTCTTTGTCTTAATTGATGAGCTGCTTGTCGTTCCATTACGTGTGAAACTCACACACCATCTCTGCACTTAGCAACGTGAGGGTACGTAACAAGTTCCTCACTACCATTTGCACAAGTGCATAAAATATTGCACTGCACATATAAAAATCAGTAGTGACTCTGGAAAATATGACCGCTGTTGCTGCTTGCTAAATCCCGGACAGTTACATTTGAGCACAGCTGAGTAAACAACAAAATCTTGGAATCTCAAACATTAACAGTGCTGGTTACAAAAGTATTGTGGCCGCGTGGCGCTGCCCGAACAAATGTCTTGTTGTGCTTCCTAGTAAAACTGCGTGTCTCCTGATGAAAAGCATTCCTATGTGGCAAAATGTACTCATCTCC